>NC_090931.1:489325942-490575942 GCF_040938575.1 Ambystoma mexicanum | reverse complement strand
TCATGGTACACAGAGCCACATTCACGTACGAAAAGGCAACATGGAAGCGCACAGAACCGCAGGGCCGTCCCAATGGGGAGGCACTAGTCCAGCTGAAAGGCCGAAATGTTGCTCCGAGCCACCAGTACTGCGTAAGGGCATGTGGGCCATTGGCGATCGTCCCATAAGATCGTAATGCTGCTCCACTGATTAACACGAAGCAGCAGGTGTCGGGAGTAAAACCCATCTGCAGGAGTGGCATACAGATGGCAGTGGCAAAAGGGGAGGAGATACCTGTCAACCAAAAGAAAAGAAAAAGAACAGAATGGCCATCACAACTACATTCCAACAACTCACTTCAATGATCACACGAAATCCACAGCCATATGCATGCTACCCCACTCCAAAGGATCATCACCACCCCAAAACCACTTGCGACTCCTAACCATCTATATCGAGGTGCAAACACCATCACAAACGAGTGTACCTGTGCATGCGTCTGTCAAAACAGAATCCATCAGATGGGAATGTTAATGTGCATGGACACAAGTGTCTGAGGGCGTGTCGAGACAGGGAGGGCTCAACAAGGCCAGATAGACGATGGTCCCACCATGGCAGCCCTGCATCACATAGCGTAGGGGAGGCGGATAGATCCCAAGAAGCCCTGTACATGGCAAACTCTGTATCAAATCACCTGCCCATGCATCCATTCATCATTCCCTCATCCCGGAATCAAAACGCCTGAATAATTACTCACATAACATTAGAAACATCCATTGAGTCTGTGCGTTATGCAGCCTGCAAAATCCACAGTGCCCCAGCCCGTAATTCCAGTGTTGTGAAGTAACATGTATTTGGGAACGGCCGGCCTCATCGCCCACGTAGCAATTGCGCATCCCAAACTATTCATATCAATCATTGCTTCCTCGCCATGGGCCCTGTCTCAAGGACATTGAACAACAGAACGTTATATTTGCAGTCAGACCTGTGGGCATCTCCTCGCCGCTAGCTGGAAACCGAAAGCGCCGCCCTTCGAATTCCACATTTGCAACATCACGCCGAAAAGGCATCTGTGGCCGTTTGAAATCACTAATTATTCCATCGAGTGCGGCTGTGTGTGAAAATGGCAACTGCCTTCACCCACAAATGGGACGCCCCGCCCGTCATTGCAACTCGGTACAGTGATGCATGAGGGCCCACCGTTACTCGAGTACTACGTTCCACTGACCCTTCACAAGTCTGTTCGCGACTGCACAGATAGTATGTGCAACAATGGGACCACAGCAGAATGAACATGTCAACCAATGTTACACGGCCATCGGGTACAAATACATGATTGCAATAGCAAGATGCCATTCCCAGATTTGCAGCGTTGTGCGCGGGACGTGCTCGGCCAAAGGGGAGAGCAGCTTGCACAGGTGGAATTAATCACCACAGGTGGAGGCCATACAGCCTGAAAACACATAAATTGCACAGCCAGTCTCCTCCCACAACCACACCGAAATGCTACCGGCAGGACTTGCGATGTTGGCCCTGGGGGACCTGATAGCACTGCAACTACTCCAACTCCAAGAAGAAGACGAACACCAACTGCTACCGGCCGCAAGAAGGAGACGCAGGAGGAGGAGGAGGCCAAGGCAGGGCCAGCAAGGGCCGCCAGCACAGCCACTACCACCACGCAGGCAGCCCGCAATCCCACGCCTCCGAGCACATCCGTTCAACCTCACTGATGAGCAGATCCACACCCTCTACCGTCTGGACCGGGACACCATAGCCGCCATTGTGGACATGACACAGGCTGACCTTGTCAGCATGATAGATAGCCCAACCGCCATCCCACCCCTACTGAAGGTGGTGTCTGTACTCCACTTCCTGGCCACAGGCACCAACCAGGACACAGTCGGACAGTTGCATGGCATTTCTCAGCCACTGTTCTCACGGACACTATTGCAAGTGCTCGATGCCCTCCTGCAGCACGCAGACGACTACATCTCTCTACCACGCTCGGAGCAGGAAATTACCAACACAAAAGTGGGATTCCATGCACTTGCCGGCATACTGGGTTGCATTGGTGCCATCGACTGCACCCATGTGGAATTGGTCGTCCCACATGCCATGGAGGCCCAGTACCGCAACAGAAAACAATTTCATTCCCTGAATGTACAAATGGTGTGTGACTCCAACAGGATCATTACACATTGTTGTGCCCGATTCCCTGGATCAACCCATGATTCTATGGTCTTGAGGAACTCTACAATACCACGCTACATGGAGCGACACGCAGGGAACAGATCCTGGCTACTCGGTGAGTCTCATTACATGCATGATTATGTGGGGAATGTGATTTGGCAATGACCTGGCAGGAAGGGGGGGGGTGTGCGTACGTAGCAATGGCATTCCACATCATACGTTTCTCGTCCACATACAGGTGATGCTGGATATCCACTGAAGAGATGGCTCCTCACACCAGTCCGGAACCCACGGGACCAGCATGAGGAGGACTACAACCATGCCCACTCACGTACCCGTGTAGTCATTGAACAGGCATTCGGCCTACTGAAGACTCGTTTCCGCTGCCTCAGCAGGTCTGGCGGGGCATTCCTGTACCGCCATGAGAAGGTTGCAAAGATGGTCATGGCATGTGTCATGCTCCACAACATGTGCGTACGTAGAAATGTGCCCATGCCCCCTGACGCAGAACTGCAAGCACATGATGATGGTCATGATGAGGGTGGGGATGTGGCAGCACCTCATGGAGTCTGCGAGGCACCGGAGGCCCGTGACATTCGTCAGCATCTCATTGATGTATGCTTCTAGCACTCACGCCTGGTGGCTGATACATGGACACGGGACTCGTGGCACTGTGCGTGTCTGGGACATGCACAATATGGACTGTACGCCTATGATGGCCTAGTACACAGAAATCAATGTCCACACATCTCATTGGTTGATCGTGCACTTTTTATGGCATATGTGATGTCATGTTGAACACCCTATCGACCCGCCACCCAAGTGAGCCCAACACACCCCCTCCACCCTCCTACCTCCCCCACGAACCCCAGTGTCCAAAGATGCTCATTGTCAGTGGGCTGTCGCTATTGCAAGCCCCCTCTGCGGGTATCAGGGGCACCCCTGCCTGTGGAGCGCAGGTTCCTTCCAGATCTACGTTGGGGGCTGCCCTGGACGGAACTTGCAACGGATGATGTGTCTGCCTGCTCACGTCCATGCATGTCCCTAAGGGTTTGCGAGAGCTCAGGGAGCACACGGCGCACTGCGGCAAGTTCGGCACATACGTCTTTGGACGTCGCATGCAGTTCCCCCCTCAGGCTCTCGGTGCTTCTCTCCATTTGGACTCTCAGGCTCTCGGTGCTACTCTCCATTTGTGCCCTCAGCGTCTCTGTGCCTCTCTCCATTTCTGCCCTAAGTGTCTCAGTTGATGTTTCTATGTCTGCCTTAGTGCCCCCACATTCATCGGCATGGTCCTTGAGGAGCGTGGCCATTTGCTGCTGTTGCACGATTAACTGGTCGAGGGACTGTTGCCTCTGCTGGGCCATGCCCATTTGCGGGGGTGTCACAGAGGGGCTGTTGTCCTCATGTTGCCTTGCCACAGGGCTTGTGGGGGATGGCCAGTCGTTGTCTTGTGGGTGCCCCTGCGTGGTATCCTCATGTTGTACGGGATGGGACAGACAGGGGGATTGGGACAGGTCATGGATGGATCTGACTTCGACATCCCCGTTTTCTGTGTCGGAGCATGCTGCCATCAATGGGGTGTCACCTATGGTGCTGCTGCCACCAGAGGCAGTGCCTTCTGTGGCATCCATTGGGGGGACCTGTGGTGGTGGTGTTGTGGGCATGCTGGCTGCTGGGGTGCCTGTTGATGTTCCCTCCTCTGTGCTGCCACCTGATTTGTGCTGCTGCCGTGTCTTGATGCGTGCAGCTGAGGTGGAGGGTCTCTGGCCGTTGGTCTTGGCCCTCTTTGCAGGTGTGCTGGTACGGGTGTCCTGTAGCTCGTCGTTTGGATCGGACCCTGTGGTGGAGTAAAGGAGGGCGAGGGTTAATGATGGGTCTGTGGGAATTGGAATGGCATTGTATCACATGCTCTGGGGTGGTACCTGAGGGTGATTTGGGTCGGGTCCTTGGAGGTGCTTTGATTTGTGTGTGGAGTGAGGGTGCAGTTGTTTGGCAGCCTGCAGTTAGGGTGTGCCTGCTGCACGTGTAGTGCGTGTATTAGGGGTTTTTAATTATTTATGTATTTATTGTGGGTTTTAACGTGCGCTATCAGGCCGATGTGTGTGGCCGTTCTCCTGGACATGTGTTTCTGTTGCACTATGTGGACGCATGGTACTTCACATGGATGGACTGTGTGGATTTGGCATTGTTTTATCTGGCCCACCTACCTGAATCTTCGGATGTCTGCACTCCTTTCTCCATCCCTCCGACTCCCTCTATGCTCTCCATTCCGATGGTGGAGGCACAGATTTCTTCCCAGGGGGTCAACTTGATGGGTAATTCAGGACCTCCCCCGGTGGCTGTGGCAATGTTGCGGTTGGCAGAGAGTATGCTGCGGACGCGTATTCGCAGGTCGTCCCATCGCTTGCGGCATTGCTGTGGGGTGCGGGGTGCGGTCCCCACCGCACTTACCCGCTGTGCCACCAGAGCCCATATGGTCTTCTTGTTTGCAAGTGCCGTTCTGGTCATTTGCGTGGAGAAGACGACGGCAGCATTCTCCTGGAGGGTCTCTGTTAGCACGGTGAGTTCCTCGCGGGAGAAGTGGACCTGCCGCTTGCGGTCGCACGCTTTCTTCGCTACTTTTCCCATTTGTCTTGGTTTCGCTAGGGTGGGTGACGGGTTGGGGTGTGTTTCAGGGTAGTGATTTTAGTGGTTGTGTGGTTTTAGTGGTTTTATAGGTGTACGCCGGGATGTTTCCCGTTCCGGGCCCATGTTTTTACTTCCGTTTCCGTATATTTCCGGTCACCGTACTTTCCGGTAGGCGCACACTGCGGTGACCGCTAAGAGGGGTGGCGGTAGTGCACCTAGGGCGCCGTACGGCGGCGGTGTGGGCCGTTTTGGGGTCATTTCCGCCATCGCGGACTTTGCACTTCCGCCGTGGCGTGGTGCTCGTGCCCGATGGGTCGGAATGGGCCGCACTTTGCTCCTTCGTGCAATGGCGGAAACGCTATTTACGCTGTGGCGCTCCGGTCAGTCGCTTTCCGCCAGGGTCGTAATGAGGGCCATAGAAAAAAGCAATAGCTAAGTTTCAAAACACATCTGCTGAAATACCAGACCAAATATGCGTCTGTTGCGCAGAACGTTTTATAAAAAGAGCACAAAAATAGTAGATCTTGCTTACAAAATAGAAGACATTGAAGAATCCCAATGGTTCCAATTAGCTTTACATCTAACCGCAGAAGGTACATACAACATAACAAACAAACCTCTCAAGAGTGTGCACGTACTGCAACACAAAGCTTGACAATAACCAAATGCCATCACATGCTATCACTAATAACAGCTTAACTTGTACGAGAGCATTATTATACAAACAGTGCACCCATTTCAAGCTATAATACGCCTTCAACCAAAGTCAGCCAAATTACCTCCATCCGAGCTACTAAAGGGCATCCCTGGCAAAGTAATATATTTACCATTGGATCTAAAAGAAAATGTTCAAACTCTAGGACTACAACGGCTAATAGATCAATCTTTCATTGTACTAGTTAATGGTGTGCCAACAAAAGACCAAAAGATTTGGCAACAACTAGTCAACTTAAACAACGTTAGACAAGCCCTAAAAAATCTAAAAGAAAACAATGAATACTACTAAGGTATAAAAATAGAGAAAAACTTAAAAGAAACCACCCATATTATTCAAGATTCACCAGCAACTGGCCAATGTGGATGTGTAGCTCTTGTTACAGCAATCATCATTTTAGAAGAGTATACAATTCACCCACTACAATCCGAAGACACAATTGATGATGCATTATAAACATATCAAATGCATCAAGCAAAAGGATCACCAATGAGCATATTGGAAAAGAGTGTAGATGCACGTTATTATCTTCTATTCTTTCCTACAGCAAAAGGAGGAAGATATGATGAAAGATCCACACAAATGAGTGCCTCAGAATATCGCTCTTTATGAATGTATTCTGAAGACACCAGATTCCGGCAAAATGTCGAATACATTTTCCACCTCCTCTTCGAAAGTGATCTAGCAACTCTATGTTCTGGAGTTGCACACACATTAAAACAGGCTCTAACTTTTCATATCTGCTACCCAACTGCTTAAAAAAATAAAAGACAAAGATGAAGTTTTGCAGTCAAGTATCACAAATCTCTTGGCAAACATGCGTGGTACAAAAGAATACTGGTTCCGACGTCACGCTGGTGTACATTGTATGCTAAGGAACCTAGACCCACCCACATGGTTTGTTACTTTAAGTTGTACACATGGGATGACTTGCACGGCTTCTTACGCACTGCAAATCAACATAAAGACAGATTAAACATAAAAACACCAGGAGAACTCTGTTCTCTTGACCCTGTAAATGTATCAAGGTACTTTCACCATTGCTTCCTGTCCATGCTGCATTTTACCTGCAATAAAACTACCCCTCGCTCGGAGAAGTGCAACACTTCTTTTGGAGAATAGAATATTAATCCAGAGGAGCACCACACATCCACATGCTTTTGTGGATAAATGGTGCTCCAAAATTTGGCCATGATTGTGACGCCACTGTTTTACAGTTTATTGAAATGTACATTATCTGCAACATCCCTTCAGAAACCACAGATAGTGACCTACATAAACAAGTGTTACGCTTCCAAAACATTCATGTGGTAAATACTGCAGATATAGATATATAAACAAAAGGAAATACTATACCAAATGTCACTTTTGCTTCCCTAGACCAGTGTTAAGACGGATTTCTGAACTCTGTCCTGGTGGCGCAGAAGTTCAGAAGGCCAACCTAATTACTTGGAACAGGGTAACCTCTGGACGAGCCAGACCAATCAAGGTAGCGATCGTGGCGGTGAAGACTAGGTCTCAAGAGGGGTGAGGGTGACTGAAAGCCCGCAATGAGCACACAAAGCAAGATCACTTACAAACTACTCCAAACAGTTGTTATATCAAAAATATATACACATTTATTTTAAGGCCTTTAAAACAATGACCGTAGCGAGAAAATCACAGTATCACAATATTAAACCAACACATACCATATCAACACAATATATATACAAATACGACAGTCGCAAGCGTTATATGCACGAAATGTGTAGTCCACCTGCAAGGGAAGGAAAACAGGCAGTGCGATACAATGCTTTAGACTCAGTTCGCCTTCAGAGGCACCTAACTAGATGGAAGTCCGAGCCCTGCGAAGAGTGGAGCCTTGTGCTCAAAAGTACCTGCACACGCTGGTGCCAACGGGCTAAAGGAGAGTCTCTTCTAAGGAAATCAGGCAGTTCAGTTCAGTGCACAAATGAAGGAGAACAAGTTCCGCGACTCAAGCGCAGCCTCCACAGTGGGCAGAAGCAGAGCGCGAGTACGGCAAAAGGGTGCTGTTTTACACAGCGGGGAAAAGCAATGGGCTCCTGCAGGAGGGCGACCAGATCCTAGCTAAACTACTCACCGGTCCCCGATGCAAGCAGACCAGGCTTCTCCGCGTCAGTTTCAGCAGCTGGCAGGTTCAGAAGAGCAGGGAACGCCTCGTCGTCGTGTTGAGTAAAAAGACGTCCCAATCGAAGAAACCTGCACAGTTTTGTCACCACAGCAGGGCAACGGAGCAGCCGTGTGTATCTGAGCCAAATGTACACTACTCACTTCCGACCTGGGAGCGCCAAGTGTACGAAGCATGTGAGAGTGACAAGGACTCGAAATACTTACAGAGCAAGACTCCCGTGTAAGCTGGTCAGTCAGCTGGATGGCCCAGAGACGCTTCCGAAGGCTTACTGGCAGGAGATGATGAAGATGCCGAGAATAGCTGTTCCCGCTATTCCAAAGGTCGAAGTACCAGTACAGGCCTTCTGGTTCGATCAAAGGTGAAAAGGGTTTCACAAGGCGACAGCAGTGCAGAGCAGAAGTCCTTCAGCGGGTCACCAGCGATTCCTCGGTCCAGCCTCTTGTTTGCAGGATACTTGGCTCCTGTATTCCTTCGTTCGTGAGAACTCAGGAGATCGACATGGTAGTGGTGTTTCCAGCCCCCTCTTATCCACGGTTCCCTTCGCGCCAAAATGGAGGGGACCCAATGGGAGATCCGCTCATCAACACACACACCATTCGTGGACCAATCACGGACCACGGTGGTCCCAGGCATTCACACCACCCTAGACTCTCTGGCACCCAGGATGTGTATTGGGACCAGACATCCCAGCCCACACCCTGGAGGCGCACAAAAGACATGTAGAAGCCCGCGAAAGCATCTGTGTTTCGCGGGAAAGTACATGCCCAAATAAGGAATGCCCTGGGTCGGCTCGACCTGGGGAAGGTGAAGGGAGCAAGACGGTCAGTGGACAGGACAAAGGAGCCTCGTGGTCTGGCCATTTTGGGAGCCAGGCCACCATTTTGGGATAAGCGCAGAAAACGTGCTTAGAACGCCAAAAGGAGCTCAAAATACAAAGAAACGATCGCTGCCACCATTCCCGTCCCTGAATTACTTGCACCGATCAAATACAATCCTAAACGAGTATCTAGGGCCTGTAGAAGGATAGAGACCCAAGAGAGCTGTAACTTATCTTACAGTGCCCTCTTGTGTCATGTTGCACGAAAGCCGCAACATGATAAAAGAAACTACGGGAAACAGCGTTCCCCGGTACTGACTGTCTTAAGGGCATGTCAGTTTCCCCATAAGAAAAGGAGCGAAAGCCCAGAGGAGTGCAGCAGAAGGCTGCACTTCTCTGGCAAAGTCAAGAACAAGGTGAAAAACAACAGCAAAAAGTTTAGGGGTTGCCACATGGAAGGAAAATTACCTACAATTACGAAATCTTTCCTAACAACCAGTGTGCAAAAAAGTACAAGTAAATAGCTTGATGTCTTCTGTTAGACAGCGTAAAAGGCAAATCCCATAAAAATACATACAACATTGAAAGGGACGACGCATCCAAGTACATCAATGATTACAATGCCACAATTGCCCTCTTATGGAAAGCAAAAATAGACATACAATACATTGCAGACAATTCCACTGCAGTTGCAAGATATGTCACAGTCTATCGCAACAAAGCTGAGAAAATAGAGCTAAAGGACCTCTGGATGAAATATGATCTGACAATACAGTATCAAAGAAATTGTACAGTGTCGGTATAAAAATGATCTCCCATAGAGAATGCGCGTCCTACGAAGCTGCAGTCCGTTTAACAGGTACAGCCTCATAAAACAAACCTGAGCACATTGTCTGGCTGAACCTTGGACCAGCCTCATCCTGAAAAAGAGTACTAAAATCCTACCAAGTGATAGTAAATATAGCCACAAATGATCCCAACAGTCAGGACATTTTAAAAAACAATGTACTTTACAGAAACCACCCAAACAGTAGTACTGCTTTGGAAAACATATGTCTGTATGACTGTTAGGCAGAATCCCGTGCAGTGCCCTTAGGGACCACTACACACAATTAAGACTACAGGTGGCAATACAAGTTTTACCTTTGGTACAAGCCTGTACTAGTATGTCAGAGTGGTAGCAGTGGCAGAGCAGCCAGGCTTATCTCAAGAGTATATGAGCAGTAGCAGAGATTACACAAAGGGACCATAATTACTGTGACTCAAGCAAACACTGACTCAAGGTTCAGGTAGAAAAATATAAGTACATTTATTTTTAAACCATTTGTTATAAACACAACACTTCTATTAACGTTAAACACAAACCATGCGTCAAATATACTACAACTAACCAATTCACTTTGTACAGTATGTCTCAAGGTAAGTACCCTGTGTTTGAATGAACCGGTGTTACGAACAAAACATGTTACCGTGAATACGATTGCGATCACTTTTTGACAGTTCGGTCTACTAAATAAACGCGTACCCTAGACATGAAATGCCACCGGGGCAAAAACACACTTAGCACCTGAGATACCCAGAGGGAGTTGGAGGCAAGAATCACAGGCAATATTTTGGTTAGGCAGACAGAATCGAGAAACACTAATAGACAAGAGTTCAAAAGTCAAAGGGCCAGAGCCAGGGTCAAGTGACACCAGGGGCCTGTTGCCGAAGATCACACAGTCAGATAGTTCACGATTCAACGTAGCCAAGAGTACTTCGATATTGTCAATGTTCGGAAGCAAAAGTTATAAGAAGGAGGGAAGACAAGAGCAAGCCTTGGAAATGAAGAAAAGGGGTTCACCCAGTTTCCTCAAGCAGAACACAGTACCTTATTCCAATGGTGCAGCTGGTGCCCTGGCAGTTGTTCCTGTTGGTTTCCCGCAGACCCACGATTCCTGGAGCTTCGTTGTGAAGGAGGACATCTGAAGGGGCTCTGCACCACACAGGGATGAAGCCGGCAGCAGTGACAACAAATAAAAGGTGCGCTCCTTGAAAACAGGAGAGGCTCTTCAAATGGCTATCCGGACCCGTACAGCTGTGTGCAGCAATTTCGGCCAAGGAAGGGGATCCTCTGGCTGTGGAAGATGAGCTGGTTATCCCCACCAGGCTCAAGGGAAGAAGACTCCGGACTGGATCTCCTCTTAGTCATTGAAGGGTAGATAGCTCAGGACTGCAGTAGGGCTTCACCGGGATGGGGTAGCTGCAGCAGCCGTCGTTCTCTCCGCTTCTCTTCGGTTCCTTGTAGTTCCAGTGGTGACTCTCTGACTTCTAGCCCAAGAGACCTGACTTTTATGCGAAAAACCGCCATTCACACAGCCTGGCTGTCAGTCACTCAGCAGGGGGGTTGTCCAGCCTTACCCTGGCCAATCATGACAAAGTGCGACTTGGGTTTCCTAGGATACCCTGTGCAGGGGGTCCTACACCCCTCCCTCACATACAGCCCACCTAGACACCCAGGCGCCTTGAGGAGGGCTTCTAGGTAGAAGCCCGCCAAAAGACAGTGAAAAAAGAAGGCAAACCTAGTTTGCCGCGCAAAGTAAAACACAAGAAGGAGTTTAACAAAAAGAAATGGTGAATAAACCGCACCAGAGCCAAACGAAAAAGGATTTGGTCAAGCGGGTTTAAGTTGGAGGCTAACACAATAGCCTTCAATATTACCACGGTTATATAAGATAACCGCTGTAGAAATTTAGGGTAGATACCACTGCCACCAGCCATGTCTAATTGTTAAAAGAGCGAAACAATGCTCTAGGAGGTACAGATAAAAAGAGTTAAGAGTTAACCCTTCCAGTACTCCATGTAAGATGGGGTGTACTGGATCTGTGGTTAGTTTTGACTAAGTAAAGTTAATGGTAACTTTACCCTTTTCTGGGGGGACAGTAGTCACCTCAGAAAGGGAGTCGGTGGGAAGTCTGAATGACAACCCTGTGCCACTGCACAGAAGGTGCTGTGTGACACACACAAAGAAGGGGGCTACTGAAGTGGTGTACTCCAGAGCCCACAATCCCAGAAACAGGTAAAAACACATAGAAAAATACAAGTAAGAGTGGTGAAAAGCTCACACTCTTACCAAGTGGAAAAGAAACAACTCCAGAGATCCAGCAAAGCTGCTGAGGGACTCACTAGGTAAGGGAAATTAGCCACGAAATGAGATTTCTCCCTAACAATGACATTGCCCAAAACTACAGCTTCAAAAACAATATCACATCAAATGAGACAACTGGCAAATATTCCGTTTCAACTTGTGAAGGAAGCCTAGTGAAACTAACCAACCCAGTCAAATTAATCATGTAAAGTTATCATTTAAAACTCCACAACATAGAAAACTGTATTACATGGCCCTACTCCAACTTTTTAAACGTTGGAGAAAAGAAAACAAATTATTAGTTGACTATGACTCACGTAAAGCTCAATTTAAAGCAAAGGAAAGCAGTATAACACATGAACATTTCAAACAATAAAAACAAATGCTGGACAATGAACGCAAAAAAAAGGAAGCCATTGAAGCTCAACTACACAAAGACACTCCTGAGGGCAGTCAACCTTCCCTTACAGGAAGCCAAGACCCACTTGGAGAACCACTAATTCTAAATGAAGCAGAAATAACCATGACAGAGGTATAAAATATCATGTATCAATATAAGCAATCTGAGGAAGGGTTGTCAGTACTGGAATCTCAGCCAAATGATGAACAACTCACCATTTATCTAGAAGTCAATCAAGAAATTGAGCATGGTTTTAAACATGAAACTAAAACCTGTACCTGTAAAAATGATAAACCTCTGCTCCTGTATGTAAGTGCTGAAGCTGATTCTGGCAAATCATTCTTAATTAAAATATTATGCACATTTCTCAAAGACTTCACAAACAACAACCTTTTGGCTGTAGTAACAGCCCCCACAAGTTTAGATGCTTACAACAGAAGCTGCTACTTAGGTACACAGAATTCTAAAACAAATGAAAGTGCTCCTGATAGATGAAGTAAGCATGGTGTCCAACCTCATGTTGGCTTTAGTTCATCTCAGAATGCAAGAAGTCCTACAAACCAACTACATGGAACTGTTTGGAGGAAATCATGTTATTGTTTTCAGAGACCTCCTACAGCTAACGCCAGTGAAAGGCTAACCTATTTTCAAAACATTAGGACACAAAGAATGCCGTAATACTCTCGGCAGCATTGGAAATGTAAATCTCTGGCAACATTTTCACTACATAGAACTAACTCAAAACATGCACCAGTCAGCAGACCTCATATTTGATAACATTTTAAAAAGCATTATAACTGGGCTGTTTACTAAAGATGCAAAATCCATCTTAAATAAAAGACTAATCCATGAGCTGTATGGGCGAAACACATCTGCTTCTGGTGTCATGGGACAATTAACTCTACAAAATCTAAAATGTGTGTCCTTAATGCCAACCCTTGCAAGCTGTAGTCAATTCAATGAGACAATGTTGAAAATAAAATGCAACCTATACTGCATATCACCTCCACAGACAAACTAGAAGCGCACAGCATGACACTTCCTATGTGTCAACAAGCAACATGAGGACTAAATAGCTTAGAAAACTGTATCTCCAACAAACCCAGATTGGAGAAAATATTAACTTTGTGTCTGAACTGCAGAGTAATTCTAAAACATAACCTTGATGTAGAACAAGGTTTAGTCAATGGAGCAATTGGTACAGTTGTTGACTTCCAAACATATCTGCATGACAGCAACATTCAGTTTGTCAATATCCACTTTGACAAACTTGCAGAAGTTGTATGTACGCAGATTGCAATTTTCTCTGTCACTTGCATATGCTGTCACTATTCACAAACCACAAGGTCTAACCCTAGATCAAGCATTGATTGACATTTGCAGCACCGTCTTTAACCCTTTAAGTGCCATGGGTATTTCCCCCCAGTGCCAAGGCCTTTTTTGGTGATTTCGATATGTGACCATTCAATGCCTTATAACTTTGTTGTTACATGAGATATCTTGGCCAAAGTTGGCTCCTTTTCTTCCCACATGTACGTGGTCCTAACACCACCCAGGAATCCTAGGTTGCTGTAGGGGGTGAGAGAAAACAGGGGAGAGAGAAAACAACCAAAAAGGGCAAAAATGTTGTATATTTTTAAAAAATGTGGATAAAATTATGTACAAAGAAGCCTGTGGTTTTTTCCTTGTAAGAGCTAGGAACAAATTGTTTGCTGTGCTGAATTCCCCAATTTCCTGGTTTTCAAGAACGGGTTGAGTGGAAATGGAAAAACATTATTTTGATGTGGTTATCAACCGTTTTATGAGAGGTAGGCGATTTTGGCGATTTTGGCCAATTGGACATGCATGGACGGAATGGAAGAAAAGGGAAGGAAAGCCGAATTGGAGGACAGAAAGGAATATATTTCTGAAAAGGAGACAAAATTCCAAGTTTAGGAAGCAGTGATTTGCATAGGTCCGGCAACAACTAGGTAGGGGAAAATGCCATAGATTGGGGGAAAAGCGGGAAAATGACCAAAAAAAAGGTATCTGTTGGACATGGTTGGCTTGGTACGGCAGTGGCTTCTATGAATTTTGAGAAAAGCAATGCTCTGCTACATTCCCCCAACTCTTGCAGTTAGAAAATCACACAATTTTGTAGTGTTTTACAAAACAAGCAAAACCACAAGCCAAACACTGAGCTATGGTACACAGGAGTTTTATGCTCACGGCCTGAACAGATGCACTTAGCATGTATAAATCGCGAAAACCAATGTGGTGAGGAGTGACAAGCATATATTTTTTGAAAGAGCACAGGCAGACCTTTTCAAGGAAAGGTGACTTGTGCAGGTTACAAAAGTGTATGGTGCCTAAAGCAGCGACTAAATGTAGGTCACATCTGGGAAATGAAAGGGTTGTGTGACAATGGGCACCAGCAAATGGGTTAAAACATTATGAAAACCAAACAAACACAAAAAATGTTATACCTTCCTGTGTTCCCACATGTGTACCGATGAAAACGGTACCTCACATGTGTGGGTGCACCTACCTGGGCACCAAGGGGAAAGCTGAAAACACCCCTCACCCCAAGTCTTTTCAGACATCTGGATTTCACGGTTTTTCCAGACGGGCAGACCATACAGATATGGGCCGAGGGTGTCCAAGCCACCAAGGAAAACAGGGAACCCCATGCATTTCTGAACAGAGGACACCCGTGGGAATCCGCAGACATATGATGTGCGTAAATCGGCCCAGAATGTATTACCCAGACACCCCCGCAAAGTCTGAAATGTGGGAAAAAAATGCATTTTCTGCACATTTCACTCGGCTCAACCATTGAAACACACCCTCAACAACACATGGCCTACCGTCCCACGTTCCCACAGGTGTCCCGATGAAAACGGTACCTCACATGTGTGGGTGCAGCTATCTAGGTGCCAAGGGGAAAGCCTAAAACACAGGTAACCCAAAGTCTGTTTTGACACCTAAATTTCACACTTTCTCCAGACAGGCACACCATACAGATATGGGCCTCGGGAGTCCAAGCTTCGAGGAAAACAGGGAACCCCATGCATTTCCAAAAAGAGGACGCCCATTGGAATCTGCAGAGGTATGATTTGCGCATATAGGCCCAGAACGTTTTACCCAGACACCCCCGCAAAGTCCGAAATGTGAGAAAAAAATACAGTTTCCGCACATTTCACTCGGCTCACCGATCGAAACACACCCCAAACAATACATGGCCTACTGTCCCGCATTCCCACATGTGTCACGATGATAACGATACCTCACATTTGTGGGTGCACCTACCTGGGCGCCAAGAGGAAAGCCTAAAACACAGGTAACCCCAAGTCTGTTTTGATTCCTGAATTTCACACTTTCTCCAAATGGGAACACCATACAGATATGGGCCTTGGGTGTCCAAGCCACCAAGGAAAACAGGGAACCCCATGCATTTCCAAAAAGAGGACACCCGTGGGAATCCGCAGAGGTATGATTTGCGCAAATCGGCCCAGAATGTATTACCCAGACCCCCCGCAAAGTCCGAAATGTGGGAAATAAAATGCATTTTCCGCATATTTCACTCGGGTCACCCATAGAAACACGACCCCAACCACACATGGCCTACAGTCTCGCATTCCCACATGTGTCCGGATGAAAACAGTACCTCACATGTGTGGGTGCACCTACCTGGGTGCCAATGGGAAAGCCTACAACACAGGTAACCCCAAGTCTGCTTTGACACCTGAATTTCACACTTTCTCCAGACGGGCACACCATACAGATATGGGCCTCGGGTGTCCAAGCCACCAAGAAAAACAGGGAACCCCATGCATTTCCGAAAAGAGGACAACCGTGGAATCCACAGAGGTATGATTTGCGCAAATTGGCCCAGAATCTATTACCCAGACACCCCCGCAAAGTCCGAAATGTGGGAAATAAAACGCATTTTCCGCACATTTCACTCGAGTCACCCATAGAAACACGACCCCAACCACACATGGCCTACCGTCCCACATTCCCACATGTGTCCCGGTGAAAACGGTACCTCACATGTGTGGGTGCACCTACCTGGGTGCCAATGGAAAAGCCTACAACACAGGTAACCCCAAGTCTGTTTTGTCACCTGAATTTCACACTTTCTCCAGAGGGGCACACCACACAGATATGGGCCTCGGTGGCCAAGCCACCAGGGAAAACAGGGAACCCTATGCATTGCCGAAAAGAGGACACCCGTGGGAAACCGCAGAGGTATGTTTTGCGCAAATTGGCCCAGAATGTATTACCCAGACACCCCTACAAAGTTCGAAATGGGGAAAAAGAACGCATTTTCCGCACATTTAGTTTGGTTCAACCATCGAAACACGCCCCCAAGAACACATGGTCTACCGTCCTGTGTTCCCACAGGTGTCCCGATGAAAACGGTACCTCACATGTGTGGGTGCACCTACCTGGGCGCCAAAGGGAAAGTCGAAAACGCAGGTAACCCCAAGTCTGTTTTAACACGTGAATTTCACACTTTCTCCAGACGGGCCCACCATACAGATAGGGCGCTCGGGTGTCCAAGCCACCAAAGTAAAACAGGGACCCCATGCATTTCCGAAAAGAAGACACCCGTAGGAATCCGCAGAGGTATGATTTGTGCAAATCGGCCAAGAATTTATTACCCAGACACCCCCGCAAAATCTGAAATGTGGGAAATAAAACGCATTTTCCGCACATTTCACTCGGCTCACCCATCAAAACACGACCCCAACCACACATGGCCTACGGTCCCGCATTCCCACACGTGTCCCGATGAAAACGGTACCTCACATGTGTGGGTGCACCTACCTGGGCACCAAGGGGAACGCCTAAAACACAGGTAACCCCAAGTCTGTTTTGACACCTGAATTTCACACTTTCTCCAGACGGGCACACCACACAGATATGGGCCTCTGTGTCCAAGCCACCAGGGAAAACACGAACCCTATGCATTTCCAAAAAGAGGACACCTGTGGGAATCTGCAGAGGAATGTTTTGCGCAAATTGGCCCAGAATGTATTACCCAGACACCCCTACAAAGTTCGAAATGTGGGAAAAAGAACGCATTTTCCGCACATTTCATTCAGCTCACCCATCGAAACACGCCCCCAACAACACATGGCCTACCGTCCGCGTTCCCACAGGTGTCCCGATGAAAATGGTATCTCACATGTGTGGGTGCACCTACCTGGGGGCCAAGGGGAAAGCCTAAAACACAGGTAACCCCAAGTCTGTTTGACACCAAAATTTCACACTTTCTCCAGACGGGCACACCATACAAATATGAGACTCGGGTCTCCAAGCCATCAAGGAAAACAGGGAACCCCATGCATTTCCAAAAAGAGGACACCCATGGGAATCCACCGAGGTATGATTTGCGGAAATCGGCCCAGAATTTATTACCCAGACACCCACACAAAGTCCGAAATGTGGGAAATAAAATGCATTTTCCGCACATTTCACTCGGCTCACCCATCGAAACAAACCCTCAACAACACATGGCCTACTGCCCCACATTCCCACAGGTGTCCCGATGAAAATGGTACCTCACAAGTGCGGGTGCACCTACCTGGGTGCCAAGAGGAAAGCCTAAAACACAGGTAACTCCAAGTCTGTTTTGATACCTGAATTTCACACTTTTTTCAGATGGGCACAAAATACAGATATGGGCCTCGAATGTCCAAGCCACCAAGAAAAACAGGGAACACTATGCATTTCCGAAAAGAGGACACCCGTGGGAATCCGCAGAGTTATGATTTGCAGAAATGGGCCCACAATGTATTACCCAGACACCCAACAAAGTCCAAAATGTGGGAAATAAAACACATTTTCCGCACATTTCACTCGGGTCACCCATAGAAAGATGACCCCAACCACACATGGCCTACCGTCCCGCATTCCCACATGTGTCCCAATGAAAACAGTACCTCACATGTGTGGGTTCACCTACCTGGGTGCCAATGGGAAAGCCTACAACAAAGGTAACCCCAAGTCTGTTTTGACACCTGAATTTCACACTTTCTCCAGACAGGCACACCATACAGATAAGGGCCTCGGGTGTCCAAGCTCCCAAGGAAAACAGGGAACCCCATGCATTTCCGAAAAGAGGACACCCGTAGGAATCCGCAGAGGTATGATTTGCGCAAATCGGCCCAGAATCTATTACCCAGACACCCCTGCAAAGTCCGAAATCGGGGAAATAAAACGCATTTTCGGCACATTTCACTCGGGTCACCCATAGAAACACGACCCCAACCACACATGGCCTACCGTCCCGCATTCCCACATGTGTCCCAATGAAAACAGTACCTCACATGTATGGGTGCACCTACCTGGGCACCAAGGGGAAAGCCTAAAACACAGGTAACCACAAGTCTGTTTTGACATCTGAATTTCACACTTTCTCCAGACGGGCACACCACACAGATATGGGCCTCTGTGTCCAAGCCACCAGGGAAAACAGGAACCCTATGCATTTCCAAAAAGAGGACACCCGTGGGAATCTGCAGAGGTATGTTTTGCGCAAATTGGCCCAGAATGTATTACCCAGACACCCCTACAAAGTTTGAAATGCGGGAAAAAGAACGCATTTTCCGCACATTTCATTCAGCTCACCCATCGAAACACGCCCCCAACAACACATGGCCTACCGTCCCGCGTTCCCACAGGTGACCCGATGAAAACGGTACCTCACATGTGTGGGTGCACCTACCTGGGCGCCAAGGGGAAAGCCTAAAACACAGGTAACGCCAAGTCTGTTTGACACCAAAATTTCACACTTTCTCCAGACGAGCACACCATACAAATATGAGACTCGGGTCTCCAAGCCATCAAGGAAAACAGGGAACCCCATGCATTTCCAAAAAGAGGACACCCGTGGGAATCCACAGAGGTATGATTTGCGGAAATCGGCCCAGAATGTATTACCCAGACACCCCTGCAAAGTCCGAAATGTAGGAAAAAAAACGCATTTTCCGCACATTTCACTGGGCTCACCCACAGAAACATGCCCCCAACAACACATGGCCTACCGCCCCGCATTCCCACAGGTGTCCCGATGAAAACAGTACCTCAATTGTGTGGGTGCACCTACCTGGGTGCCAAGAGGAAAGCCTAAAACACAGGTAACCCCAAGTCTGTTTTGACACCTGAATTTCACACTTTCTCCAGACGGGCATACCATACAGATATGGGCCCAGGTGTCCAAGCCTCTGAGGAGAACAGGGAACCCCATGCATTTCCGAAAAGAAGACGCCCATGGGAATTTGAAGAGGTATGATTTGCGCAAATCGGCCCAGAATTTATTACCCAGACACCACCACAAAATCCGAAATGTGAGAAAAAAATGCATTTTCCGCACATTTCACTTGGCTCACCCATGGAAACACGCCGCAAACAACACATGGCCTACCTTCCCGCGTTCGCACAGGTGTACCGATGAAAACGGTACCTCACATGTGTGGGTGCACCTAACTGGGCGCCAAGGGGAAAGCCGAAAACACAGGTAACCCCAAGTCTGTTTTGACACCTGAATTTCACACTTTCTCCAGACGGGCATACCAAACAGATATGGGCCTCGGGTGTCGAAGCCACCAAGAAACCAGGGAACCCCATGCATTTCCGAAAAGGGGACACCTGTGGGAATCTGCAGAGGTATGATTTGCGCAAATTGGCCCAGAATTTCTTACCCAGACACACCAGCAAAGTCCGAAATGTGGGAAAAAAATGCATTTTCCGCACATTTCACTCGGCTCACCCATCGAAACACGCCCCCAACAACACATGGTCTACCGTCCCGCGTTTGCACAGGTGTCCCGATGAAAACAGTACCTCACATGTGTGGGTGCACCTACCTGGGCGCCAAAGGGAAAGTCGAAAACACAGGTAACACCAAGTCTGTTTTGACACCTGAATTTCACACTTTCTCCAGACGGGCACAACATACAGATATGGGCCTCGAGTGTCCAAGCCACCAAGGAAAACAGGGAACTCCATGCATTTCCGCAAAGAGGACACCCGTGGGAATCCGCAGAGGTATGATTTGCGCAAATCAGCCCAGAATTTATTACCCAGACACCCCTACAAAGTCCGAAATGTGGGAAAAAACACATTTTCCGCACATTTTACTCGGCTCACCGATCGAAACACACCCTCAACAACACATGGCCTACCGTCCCTCATTCCCACAGGTGTCCCGATGAAAACGGTACCTCACATGTGCGGGTGCACCTACCTGGGTGCCAAGGGGAAAGCCTAAAACACAGGTAACCCCAAGTCTGTTTTGACTCCTGAATTTCACACTTTCTCCAGAAGGGCACACCACAAAGATATGGGACTCGGGTCTCCAAGCCACCAAGGAAACCAGGGAACCTGGTGCATTTCCGAAAAGAGGACACCCATGGGAATTTGCAGTTTTATGATTTGCAGAAATGGGCCCAGAATGTATTATACAGACACCCTGACAAAGTCCGAAATGTGGGGGAAAAAAACGCATTTTCCGCACATTTCACTCGGCTCACCAATTGAAACACGCCCCCAACAACACATGGCCTACTGTCCCGCGTTCCCACAGGTGTCGCGATGAAAACGGTACCTCACATGTGTGGGTGCACCTACCTGGGCACCAAGGGGAAAGCTTAAAACACCGGTAAACCCAAGTCTGTTTTGACACCTAAATTTCACACTTTCTCCAGACAGGCACACCATACAGATATGGGCCTCGGGAGTCCGAGCCTCTGAGGAAAACAGGGAACCCAATGCGTTTCCAAAAAGAGGACGCCCATGGTAATCTGCAGAGGTATGATTTGCGCGTATCGGCACAGAATTTATTACCCAGACAACCCTGCAAAGTCTGAAATGTGGGAAATAAATGCATTTTCCGCACATTTCACTCAGCTCACCCATCAAAACACACCCTCAACAACACATGGCCCACCGTCCCGCGTTGCAGGCACACCATACAGATATGGGCCTCGGGAGTCCGAGCCTCCGAGGAAAACAGGGAACCCCATGCATTTCCAAAAAGAGGACGCCCATGGGAATCTGCAGAGGTATGATTTGCGCATATCGGCACAGAATTTATTACCCAGACAACCCTGCAAAGTCTGAAATGTGGGAAATAAATGCATTTTCCGCACATTTCACTCAGCTCACCCATCAAAACACACCCTCAACAACACATGGCCCACCGTCCCGCGTTGCCACAAGTGTCCCAATGAAAATGGTACCTCACATGTGCGGGTGCACCTACCTGGGTGCCAAGGGGAAAGCCTAAAACACAGGTAACCCTAAGTCTGTTTTGACACCTGAATTTCACACTTTCTCCAGAAGGGCACAACATACAGATATGGGACTCGGGTCTCCAAGCCTCCGAGGAAAACAGGGAACCTGACGCATTTCCGAAAAAAGGACACCCGTGGGAATCCGCAAAGTTATGATTTGCAGAAATGGGCCCAGAATGTATTAGCCAGACACCCTGACAAAGTCCGAAATGTGGGAAATAAAACGCATTTTCCACACATTTCACTCGGGTGACCCATAGAAACACGACCCCAACCACACATGGCCTACCATCCCGCATTTCCCACATGTGTCACGATGAAAACGGTACCTCACATGTGTGGGTGCACCTACCTGGGTGCCAATGGTAAAGCCTACAACACAGGTAACCCCAAGTCTGTTTTGACACCTGAATTTCACACTTTCTCCAGATGGGCACATCATACAGATAATGACCTCGGGTGTCCAAGCCCCCAAGGAAAACAGGGAACCCCATGCATTTCTGAAAAGAGGACACCGGTGGGAATCTGCAGAGGTATGATTTGCAGAAATGGGCCCAGAATGTATTACCCAGACACCTACGCAAAGTCCGAAATGTGGGGAATAAAACGCATTTTCCGCTCATTTCACTCGACTCACCCATTGAAACATGCCCCCAACAACACATGGCCCACTGTCCCGCGTTCCCACAGGTGTCCCAATGAAAACAGTACCTCACATGTGTGGGTGCACCTACCTGGGTGCCAATGGTAAAGCCTAAAACTCAGGTAACCCCAAGTCTTTTTTGACACCTGAATTTCACACTTTCTCCAGACGGGCACACCATACAAATATGAGACTCGGGTCTCCAAGCCATCAAGGAAAACAGGGAACCCCATGCATTTCCGAAAAGAGGACACCCGTGGGAATCCACAGAGGTATGATTTGCGGAAATCGGACCAGAATGTATTACCCAGACACCCCCGCAAAATCCGAAATGTTGGGAAAAAAATGCATTTTCCGAACATTTCACTCGGCTCAACCATCGAAACACGCCCCCAAGAACACATGGTCTACTGTACCGTGTTCCCACAGGTGTCCCGATGAAAACGGTACCTCACATGTGTGGGTGCACCTACCTGGGCGCCAAGGGGAAAGTCGAGAACACAGGTAACCCCAAGTCTGTTTTGACACGTTAATTTCACTCTTTCTCCAGACAGGCCCAACATACAGATAGGGCGCTCGGGTGTCCAAGCCACCAAAGTAAAACAGGGAACCCCATGCATTTCCGAAAAGAAGACACCTGCAGGAATCCGCAGAGGTATGATTTGCGCAAATCGGCCCAGAATTTATAACCCAGACACCCCCGCAAAATCTGAAATGTGGGAAATAAAACGCATTTTCTGCACATTTCACTCGGCTCACCCATCAAAACACGACCCCAACCACACATGGCCTACTGTCACGCATTCCCACACGTGTCCCGATGAAAACGGTACCTCACATGTGTGGGTGCACCTACCTGGGCGCCAAGGGGAAAGCCTAAAACATAGGTAAGCCCAAGTCTGTTTTGACACCTGAATTTCACACTTTCTCCAGACGGGCACACCATATAGATAAGGGCCTCGGGTGTCCAAGCCACCAAGGAAAACAGGGAACCCCATGCATTTCTGAAAAGAGGACACCGGTGGTAATCCGCAGAGGTATGATTAGTGCAAATCGGCCCATAATTTATTACCCAGACACCCTGACAAAGTCCAAAATGTGGGGGAAAAAACGCATTTTCCGCACATTTCACTCGGCTCACCCATTGAAACACGACCCCAACAACACATGGCCTACTGTCCCGCGTTACCACAGATGTCCCGATGAAAACAGTACCTCACAGTTGTGGGTGCACCTACCTGGGCACCAAGGGGAAAGCCTAAAACACAGGTAACCCCAAGTCTGTTTTGACACGTAAATTTCGTACTTTCTCCAGACAGGCACACCATACAGATATGGGCCTCGGGAGTCCAAGCCTCGAGGAAAACAGGGAACCCCATGCATTTCCAAAAAGAGGACGTCGATTGGAATCTGCAGAGGTATGATTTGCACATATAGGCCCAGAATGTATTACCCAGACACCCCCCAAAATCCGAAATGTGAGAAAGAAATGCATTTTCCGCATATTTCACTCGGCTCACCGATCGAAACACGCCCCAAACAATACATGGCCTACCGTCCCGCGTTCCCACACGTGTCCCGATGAAAACTGTACCTCACATGTGTTGGTGCACCTACCTGGGCGCCACAGATAACCCCAAGTCTGTTTTGACAACTGAATTTCACACTTTCTCCAAATGGGCACACCATACAGATATGGGACTCAGGTCTCCAAGCCACCAAGGAAAACAGGGAACCCGATGCATTTCCGAAAAGAGGACACCCGTGGGAATTCGCAGTGTTATGATTTGCAGAAATGGGCCCAGAATGTATTACCCAGACACCCTGACAAAGTCCGAAATGTGGGGGAAAAAAACACATTTTCCGCACATTTCACTCGGCTCACCAATTGAAACACACCTCCAACAACACATGGCCTCCTGTCCCGCGTTCCCACAGGTGTAGCGATGAAAACGGTACCTCACATGTGTGGGTGCACCTACCTGGGCACCAAGGGGAAAGCTTAAAACACCGGTAACCCCAAGTCTGCTTTGACACCTAAATTTCACACTTTCTCCAGACAGGCACACCATACAGATTTGGGCCTCGGGAGTCCAAGCCTCCGAGGAAAACAGAGAACCCCATGCATTTCCAAAAAGAGGACGCCCATGGGAATCTGCAGAGGTCTGATTTGCGCATATCGGCACAGAATTTATTACCCAGACAGCCCCGCAAAGTCTGAAATGTGGGAAATAAATGCATTTTCCGCACATTTCACTCAGCTCACACATCAAAACACACCCTCAACAACACATGGCCTACCGTCGCGCGTTTCCACAAGTGTCCAAATGAAAATGGTAACTCACATGTGCGGGTGCACCTACCTGGGTGCCAAGGGGAAAGCCTAAAACACAGGTAACCCCAAGTCTGTTTTGACACCTGAATTTCACACTTTCTCCAGAAGGGCACACCATACAGATATGGGACTCGGGTCTCCAAGCCACCAAGGAAAACAGGGAACCTGATGCATTTCCGTAAAGAGGACACCCGTGGGAATCCGCAAAGTTATGATTTGCAGAAATGGGCCCAGAATGTACTACCCAGACACCCTGACAAAGTCCGAAATGTGGGAAATAAAACGCATTTTCTGCACATTTCACTCGGGTCACCCATAGAAACACGACCCGACCACACATGGCCTACCATCCCGCATTCCCACATGTGTCCCAATGAAAACGGTACCTCACATGTGTGGGTGCACCTACCTGGGCACCAAGGGGAAAGCTTAAAACACTGGTAACCCCAAGTCTGTTTTGACACCTAAATTTCACACTTTCTCCAGACAGGCACACCATACAGATATGGGCCTCGGGAGTCCAAGCCTCCGAGGAAAACAGGGAATCTGATGCATTTCCGAAAAAAGGACACCCGTGGGAATCCGCAAGGTTATGATTTGCAGAAATGGGCCCAGAATGTATTACCCAGACACCCTGACAAAGTCCGAAATGTGGGAAATAAAATGCATTTTCCACACATTTCACTCGGGTCACCCATAGAAACACGACCCTAACCACACATGGCCTACCATCCTGCATTCCCACATGTGTCACGATGAAAACGGTACCTCACATGTGTGGGTGCACCTACCTGGGTGCCAATGGGAAAGCCTACAACACAGGTAACCCTAAGTCTGTTTTGACACCTGAATTTCACACTTTCTCCAGATGCGCACACCATACAGATAATGACCTTGGGTGTCCAAGCCCCCAAGGAAAATAGGGAACTCCATGCATTTCTGAAAAGAGGACACCCCTGGGAATCTGCAGAGGTATGATTTGCAGAAATGGGCCCAGAATGTATTACCCAGACACCCACGCAAAGTCCGAAATGTGTGGAATAAAAAGCATTTTCCGCATATTTCACTCGACTCACCCATTGAAACATGCCCCCAACAACACATGGCCCACTGTCCCGCGTTCCCACAGGTGTCCCGATGAAAACGGTACCTCACATGTGTGGGTGCACCTACCTGGGCGCCAAGGGGAAAGACTAAAACACAGGTAACCCCAAGTCTGTTTTGACACCTAAATTTCACACTTTCTCCAGACAGGCACACCATACAGATATGGGCCTCGGGTGTCCAAGCCCCCAAGCAAAACAGGGAACCCTATGCATTTCCAAAAAGAGGACGCCCGTGGGAATCTGCAAAGGTATGATTTGCGCATATCGGCCCAGAATTTATTACCCAGACAACCCAGCAAAGTCTGAAATGTGAGAAAAAAAATGCATTTTCCACACATTTCACTCGGCTCACCCATCGAAACACGCCACAAAGAATACATGTCCTATCGTCCCGCGTTCCCACAGGTGTCCCGATGAAAACGGTACCTCACATGTGTGGGTGCACCTACCTGGGCGCCAAGGGGAAAGCCTAAAACACAGGTAACCCCAAGTCTTTTTTGACACCTAAATTTCACACTTTCTCCAGACAGGCACACCATACAGATATGGGCCTCGGGTATCCAAGCCACCAAGGAAAACAGGGAACTCCATGCATTTCCGAAATGAGGACACTCGTGGGAATCCACAGAGGTATGATTTGCGGAAATCGGCCCAGAATGTATTACCCAGATAACCCCGCAAAGTCCGAAATGTGGGGGAAAAAATGCATTTTCCGCACATTTCACTCGGCTCACTCATCGAAACACGCCCCCAAGAACACATGGTCTACCGTCCCGTGTTGCCACAGGTGTCCCGATGAAAACGGTACCTCACATGTGTGGGTGCACCTACCTGGGCGCCAAGGGGAAAGTCGAAAACACAGGTAACCCCAAGTCTGTTTTGACACGTGAATTTGACACTTTCTCCAGACGGGCCCACCATAGAGATACAGCGCTCGGGTGTCCAAGACACCAAGTAAAACAGGGAACCCCATGCATTTCCGAAAAGAAGACACCCGTGGGAATCCGCAGAGGTATGATTTGCGCAAATCGGCCCAGAAATTATTACCCAGACACCCCCGCAAAATCCGAAATGTGGGAAATAAAATGCATTTTCCGCACATTTCACTCGGATCACCCATCAAAACAAGACCCCAACCACACATGGCATACCGTCCCGCATTCCCACACGTGTCCCGATCAAAACGGTACCTCACATGTGTGGGTACACCTACCTGGGCGCCAAGGGGGAAGCCTAAAACACAGGTAAGCCCAAGTCTGTTTGACACCTTAATTTCACACTTTCTCCAGACGGGCACACCATACAGATAAGGGCTTTGGGTGTCCAAGCCACTAAGGAAAACAGGGAACCCCATGCATTTCCGAAAAGAGGTCACCGGTGGTAATCCACAGAGGTTTGATTAGTGCAAATCGGCCCAGAATTTATTACCCAGACACCCACACAAAGTCCGAAATGTGGGAAATAAAATGCATTTTCCGCACATTTCACTCGGCTCACCCATCGAAACAGACCCTCAACAACACATGGCCTACCGTCCCGCGTTCCCACAGGTGTCCCGATGAAAACGGCACCTTACATGTGCGGGTGCACCTACCTGGGAACCAAGAGGAAAGCCTAAAACACAGGTAACCCCAAGTCTGTTTTGACACCTAAATTTCACACTTTCTCCAGACAGGCACACCATACAGATATGGGCCTCGGGTGTCCAAGCCACCAAGGAAAACAGGGAACTCCATGCATTTCCGAAATGAGGACACCCGTGGGAATCCGCAGAGTTATGATTTGGAGAAATAGGCCCAGAATGTATTACCCAGACACCCCGACAAAGTCCAAAATGTGGGGAATAAAACGCATTTTCCGCTCATTTCACTCGGCTCACCCATTGAAACACGCCCCCAACAACACATGGCCTACCGTCCTGCATTCCCACAGGTGTCCGATGAAAACGGTACCTCACATGTGTGGGTGCACCTACCTGGGCGCCAAGGGGAAAGCCTAAAACACAGGTAACCCCAAGTCTGTTTTGACACCTAAATTTCACACTTTCTCCAGACAGGCACACCATACAGATATGGGCCTCGGGAGTCCAAGCCTCGAGGAAAACAGGGAACCCCATGCATTTCCAAACAGAGGACACCCATTGGAATCTGCAGAGGTATGATTTGCGCATATCGGCCCAGAATGTATTACCCAGACACCCCTGCAAAGTCCGAAATGTGGGGAAAAAAATGAATTTTCCGAACATTTCACTCGGCTCACCCATCGAAACACGCCCCCAAGAAGACATGTTCTACCGTACCGTGTTCCCACAGGTGTCCCGATGAAAACGGTACCTCACATGTGTGGGTGCACCTACCTGGGCGCCAAGGGGAAAGTCGAAAACACAGGTAACCCCAAGTCTGTTTTGACACGTGAATTTCACACTTTCTCCAGACGGGCCCACCATACAGATAGGGCGCTCGGGTATCCAAGCCACCAAAGTAAAACAGGGAACCCCATGCATTTCCAAAAAGAAGACACCCGCAGGAATCCGCAGAGGTATGATTTGCGCAAATCGGCCCAGAATTTATAACCCAGACACCCCCTGCAAAATCTGAAATGTGGGAAATAAAACGCATTTTCCGCACATTTCACTCGGCTCACCCATCAAAACACGACCCCAACCACACATGGCCTACCGTCACGCATTCCCACACGTGTCCCGATGAAAACGGTACCTCACATGTGTGGGTGCACCTACCTGGGTGCCAAGGGGAAAGCCTAAAACACAGGTAAGCCCAAGTCTGTTTTGACACCTGAATTTCACACTTTCTCCAGACGGGCACACCATACAGATAAGGGCCTCGGGCGTCCAAGCCACCAAGGAAAACAGGGAACCCCATGCATTTCTGAAAAGAGGACAATGGTGGTAATCCGCAGAGGTATGATTAGTGCAAATCGGCCTAGAATTTATTACCCAGACACCCTGACAAAGTCCAAAATGTGGAGGAAAAAACGCATTTTCCGCACATTTCACTCGGCTCATCCATTGAAACACGACCCCAACAACACATGGCCTACTGTCCCGCGTTACCACAGGTGTCCCGATGAAAACAGTACCTCATAGGTGTGGGTGCACCTACCTGGGCACCAAGGGGAAAGCCTAAAACACAGGTAACCCCAAGTCTGTTTTGACACCTAAATTTCACACTTTCTCCAGACAGGCACACCATTCAGATATGGGCCTTGGGAGTCCAAGCCTCGAGGAAAACAGGGAACCCCATGCATTTCCAAAAAGAGGATGCCCATTGTAATCTGCAGAGGTATGATTTGCGCATATAGGCCCAGAATGTATTACCCAGACACCCCCCAAAGTCTGAAATGTGAGAAAAAAATGCATTTTCCGCATATTTCACTCGGCTCACCGATCAAAACACGCCCCAAACAATACATGGCCTACCGTCCCGCGTTCCCACACGTGTCCCGATGAGAACTGTACCTCACATGTGTGGGTGCACCTACCTGGGCGCCACGGGGAAAGCCTAAAACACAGGTAACCCCAAGTCTGTTTTGACACCTGAATTTCACACTTTCTCCAAATGGGCACACCATACAGATATGGGACTCGTGTCTCCAAGCGACCAAGGAAAACAGGGAACCCGATGCATTTCCGAAAAGAGGACACCCGTGGGAATTCGCAGTGTTATGATTTGCAGAAATGGGCCCCGAATGTATTACCCAGACACCCTGACAAAGTCCGAAATGTGGGGGAAAAAAACACATTTTCCGCACATTTCACTCGGCTCATCCATTGAAACACGACCCCAACAACACATGGCCTACTGTCCCGCGTTACCACAGGTGTCCCGATGAAAACAGTACCTCATAGGTGTGGGTGCACCTACCTGGGCACCAAGGGGAAAGCCTAAAACACAGGTAACCCCAAGTCTGTTTTGACACCTAAATTTCACACTTTCTCCAGACAGGCACACCATTCAGATATGGGCCTTGGGAGTCCAAGCCTCGAGGAAAACAGGGAACCCCATGCATTTCCAAAAAGAGGATGCCCTTTGTAATCTGCAGAGGTATGATTTGCGCATATAGGCCCAGAATGTATTACCCAGACACCCCCCAAAGTCTGAAATGTGAGAAAAAAATGCATTTTCCGCATATTTCACTCGGCTCACCGATCAAAACACGCCCCAAACAATACATGGCCTACCGTCCCGCGTTCCCACACGTGTCCCGATGAGAACTGTACCTCACATGTGTGGGTGCACCTACCTGGGCGCCACGGGGAAAGCCTAAAACACAGGTAACCCCAAGTCTGTTTTGACACCTGAATTTCACACTTTCTCCAAATGGGCACACCATACAGATATGGGACTCGTGTCTCCAAGCGACCAAGGAAAACAGGGAACCCGATGCATTTCCGAAAAGAGGACACCCGTGGGAATTCGCAGTGTTATGATTTGCAGAAATGGGCCCCGAATGTATTACCCAGACACCCTGACAAAGTCCGAAATGTGGGGGAAAAAAACACATTTTCCGCACATTTCACCCGGCTCACCAATTGAAACACGCCTCCAACAACACATGGCCTACTGTCCCGCGTTCCCACAGGTGTAGCGATGAAAATGGTACCTCACATGTGTGGGTGCACCTACCTGGGCACCAAGGGGAAAGCTTAAAACACCGGTAACCCCAAGTCTGTTTTGACACCTAAATTTCACACTTTCTCCAGACAGGCACACCATACAGATATGGGCCTCGGGAGTCCAAGCCTCCGAGGAAAACAGGGAACCCCATGCATTTCCAAAAAGAGGACGCCCATGGGAATCTGCAGAGGTATGATTTGCGCATATCGGCACAGAATTTATTACCCAGACAGCCCCGCAAAGTCTGAAATGTGGGAAATAAATGAATTTTCCGCACATTTCACTCAGCTCACACATCAAAACACACCCTCAACAACACATGGCCTACCGTCGCGCGTTGCCACAAGTGTCCCAATGAAAATGGTACCTCACATGTGCGGGTGCACCTACCTGGGTGCCAAGGGGAAAGCCTAAAACACAGGTAACCCCAAGTCTGTTTTGACACCTGAATTTCAATCTTTCTCCAGAAGGGCACACCATACAGATATGGGACTCGGGTCTCCAAGCCACCAAGGAAAACAGGGAACCTGATGCATTTCCGAAAAGAGGACACCCGTGGGAATCCGCAAAGTTATGATTTGCAGAAATGGGCCCAGAATGTATTACCCAGACACCCTGACAAAGTCCGAAATGTGGGAAATAAAATCATTTTCCGCACATTTCACTCGGGTCACCCATAGAAACACGACCCCAACCACACATGGCCTACCATCCCGCATTCTCACATGTGTCCCAATGAAAACGGTACCTCACATGTGTGGGTGCACCTACCTGGGCACCAAGGGGAAAGCTTAAAACACTGGTAACCCCAAGTCTGTTTTGACACCTAAATTTCACACTTTCTCCAGACAGGCACACCATACAGATATGGGCCTCGGGAGTCCAAGCCTCCGAGGAAAACAGGGATCCTGATGCATTTCCGAAAAAAGGACACCTGTGGGAATCCGCAAAGTTATGATTTGCAGAAATGGGCCCAGAATGTATTAGCCAGACACCCTGACAAAGTCCGAAATGTGGGAAATAAAACGCATTTTCCACACATTTCAAGCGGGTCACCCATAGAAACACGACCCCAACCACACATGGCCTACCATCCTGCATTCCCACATGTGTCACGATGAAAACGGTACCTCACATGTGTTGGTGCACCTACCTGGGTGCCAATGGGAAAGCCTACAACACAGGTAACCCCAAGTCTGTTTTGACACCTGAATTTCACACTTTCTCCAGATGCGCACACCATACAGATAATGACCTCGGGTGTCCAAGCCCACAAGGAAAACAGGGAGCCCCATGCATTTCTGAAAAGAGGACACCCCTGGGAATCTGCAGAGGTATGATTTGCTGAAATGGGCCCAGAATGTATTACCCAGACACCCACGCAAAGTCCGAAGTGTGTGGAATAAAAAGCATTTTCCGCATATTTCACTTGACTCACCCATTGAAACATGCCCCCAACAACACATGGCCCACTGTCCCGCATTCCCACAGGTGTCCCGATGAAAACGGTACCTCACATGTGTGGGTGCACCTACCTGGGCGCCAAGGGGAAAGCCTAAAACACAGGTAACCCCAAGTCTGTTTTGACACCTAAATTTCACACTTTCTCCAGACAGGCACACCATACAGATATGGGCCTCGGGTGTCCAAGCCCCCAAGGAAAACAGGGAACCCTATGCATTTCCAAAAAGAGGACGCCCGTGGGAATCTGCAAAGGTATGATTTGCGCATATCGGCCCAGAATTTATTACCCAGACAACTCAGCAAAGTCTGAAATGTGAGAAAAAAAATGCATTTTCCACACATTTCACTCGGCTCACCCATCGAAACACGCCACAAACAATACATGTCCTATCGTCCCGCGTTCCCACAGGTGTCCCGATGAAAACGGTACCTCACATGTGTGGGTGCACCTACCTGGGTGCCAAGGGGAAAGCCTAAAACACAGGTAACCCCAAGTCTTTTTTGACACCTAAATTGCACACTTTCTCCAGACAGGCACACCATACAGATATGGGCCTCGGGAGTCCAAGCCTCCGAGGAAAACAGGGAGCCCCATGTATTTCCTAAAAGAAGACGCCCATGGGAATCTGCAGAGGTATGATTTGTGCATATCGGTCCAGAATGTATTACCCAGACACCCCCGCAAAGTCTGAAATGTGGGAAATAAAACGCATTGTCCGCACATTTCACTCGGGTCACCCATAGAAACACGACCCCAACCACACTTGGCCTACCGTCCCACATTCCCACATGTGTCCTGTTGAAAACAGTACCTCACATGTGTGGGTGCACCTACTTGGGTGCCAATGGGAAAGCCTACAACACAGGTAACCCCAAGTCTGCTTTGACACCTGAATTTCACACTTTCTCCAGACGGGCACACAATACAGATAAGGGCCTTGGGTGTCCAAGCCCCCAAGGAAAACAGGGAACCCCATGCATTTCCGAAAAGAGGACACCTGTGGGAATCTGCAGAAGTATGTTTTGCGCAAATTGGCCCAGAATGTATTACCCAGACACTCCTACAAAGTTCGAAATGTGGGAAAAGAACGCATTTTACGCACATTTCATTCGGCTCACCCATTGAAACACGTCCCCAACAACACATGGCCTACCGTCCCGCTTTCCCACAGGTGTCCCGATGAAAACGGTACCTCACATGTGTGGGTGCACCTACCTGGGCGCCAAGGGGAAAGCCTAAAACACAGGTAACCCCCAGTCTGTTTTGACATCTGAATTTCACACTTTCTCCAGACGGGCACTGTTAGGAAAGATTTCGTAATTGTAGGTAATTTTCCTTCCATGTGGCAACCCCTAAACTTTTTGCTGTTGTTTTTCACCTTGTTCTTGACTTTGCCAGAGAAGTGCAGCCTTCTGCCGCACTCCTCTGGGCTTTCGCTCCTTTCTTATGGGGAAACTGACATGCCCTTAAGACAGTCAGTACCGGGGAACGCTGTTTCCCGTAGTTTCTTTTATCATGTTGCGGCTTTCGTGCAACATGACACAAAAGGGCACTGTAAGCTAAGTTACAGCTCTCTTGGGTCTCTAGCCTTCTACAGGCCCTAGATACTCATTTAGGATTGTATCTGATCGGTGCAAGTGATTCAGGGACGGGAATGGTGGCAGCGATCGTTTCTTGTGTTTTGAGCTCCTTTTGGCGTTCTAAGCGCGTTTCTCGCGCTTAACCCAAAATGGTGGCCTGGCTCCCAAAATGGCCAGACCACGAGGCTCCTTTGTCCTGTCCGCTGACCGTCTTGCTCCCTTCACCTTCCCCAGGTCGAGCCGACCTGGGGCCTTCCTTATTTGGGCATGTACTTTCCCGCGAAACACGGATGCTTTCGCGGGCTTCTACATGTCTTGTGTGTGCCTCCAGGATGTGGGCTGGGATGTCTGGTCCCAAAACACATCCTGGGTGCCAGAGAGTCTAGGGTGGTGTGAATGCCTGGGACCACCGTGGTCTGTGATTGGTCCACGAATGGTGTGAGTGTTGATGAGTGGATCTCCCATTGGGTCCCCTCTGTTTTGGCGCGAAGGGAACCGTGGATAAGAGGGGGCTGGAAACACCACTACCATGTTGATCTCCTGAGTTCTCACGAACGAAGGAATACAGGAGCCAAGTATCCTGCAACCACGAGGCTGGACCGAGGAATCGCAGGTGACCCGCTGAAGGACTTCTCCTCTGCACTGCTGTCGCCTTGTGAAACCCTTTTCACCTTTGATCGAACCAGAAGGCCTGTACTGGTACTTCGACCCTTGGAATAGCGGGAACAGCTATTCTCGGCATCTTCACCATCTCCTGCCAGTAAGCCTTCGGAAGCGTCTCTGGGCCATCCAGCTGACTGACCAGCTTACACGGGAGTCTTGCTCTGTAACCGCCGCCAGGTTGTGTAGTATTTCGAGCCCTTGTCACTCTCACACGCTTCGTACACTTGGCGTTCCCAGGTCTGAAGTGAGTAGTGTACATTTGGCTCAGATACACACGGCCGCTCCGTTGCCCTGCTGTGGTAACAAACTGTGCAGGTTTCTTCGATTGGGACGTCTTTTTAATCAACACGACGACGAGGCGTTCCCTGCTCTTCTGAACCTGCCAGCTACTGAAACGGACGCGGAGAAGCCTGGGTCTGCTTGCATCGGGGACCGGTGAGTAGCATAGCTAGGATCTGGTCGCCCTCCTGCAGGAGCCCATTGCTTTTCCCCGCTGTGTCAAACAGCACCCTTTTCCGTACTCGCGCTCTGCTTCTGCCCACTGTGGAGGCTGCGCTTGAGTCGCGGAACTTGTTCTTCTTCTTTTGTGCACTAAACTGAACTGCCTGATTTCCCTCGAAGAGCTTCTCCTTTTGCCCGTTGGCACCAGCGCGTGCAGGTACTTTTGAGCACAAGGCTCCACTCTTCGCAGGGCTCGGACTTCCATCTAGTTAGGTGCCTCTGAAGGCGAACTGGGTCTAAGCATTATTTCGCACTGCCTGTCTTCCTTCCCTTTTAGGTGGACTACCCATTTCGTGCATCTAACGCTTGAGACTGTCGTATTTGTATATATATTGTGTTGTTATGGTATGTGTTGGTTTACTATCGTTATATTGTGATTTTCTCGCTACGGTCATTGTTTTAAAGGCCTTGGAATAAATGTGTATATATTTTTAATATAACAACTGTTTGGAGTAGTTTGTAAGTGATCTTGCTTTGTGTGCTCTTGCGGGCTTTCAGTCACCCTCACCCCTCTTGAGACCTAGTCTTGACCGCCGCGATCGCTACCTTGATTGGTCTGGCTCGTCCAGAGGTTACCCTGTTCCAAGTAATTAGGTTGGACTTCTGAACTTCTGCGCCACCAGGACAGAGTTCAGAAATCCGTCTTAACAAATTGGTGTACAGCGGTGGGATACGACTGAAGGTATCCAGTGTTGCGCACGAACTAAGGCATTTCAGGTTATTCCAACCAGGACACGTAGTGAATTGTTGTAGTATAACTTTAAAAAGGCCATAGTCCTATCTAACAGTATGGAAACAAATACCTTGTTAACTTTAAATGCTTTCAAATAAGAAACATTTAAAAAAGATGTGTGCGGAGAGAGGTGTTTCCTCTCAAGGCACGAAATTGGAAATGATCCAAAGAATCGAGGCGTGGCAAGAAGCGCAGCTTGATGCTATAACTTCTGAGGACAGTGCGGAAGGTGGTGGGGCTGCTCTCACTGGTAGAACCGACGGTTCTGCCGCTGCACTGATCCATCGCGACCACGAGGACAGGGAGGACGAGATGTCTAATGTTTCCTCTGCCAGTGCTGATGGGGAGGCTATGCTTGAATTCAAGAAGCAAGAGCTGCGGTTTAGGCAGCAGGAGCTTGAATTCAGCATAGCCAAACTAAAAATCGAACAGGCAGAAAAACAAAAAGACAGAGATCACCAGTAAGAACTGGCCAAGCTTCAGTTTTCAAATGGGTCCAAAGGTCCTGGTCATGGGTCTGGGGCTTCCTCTCATCCACGGTTTCCGAAAGATCTGCTCAGTGTGTATGAGGAAAGGAATGACATTATGGACTGGCTGAATGCGTTTGAGTATGCATGCGAAGTTCAACAAGTTGACAATGCTGATAAGATTGCCTGGTTACTCAGCAGACTGCCCCATTCTGGCTGTAGTGCCATTATGGAAATGTCGAAGGCTGAGCGAGCTGATTTTGCAATGTTAAAGCAAACTCTCATTTTAAAGTTTGGGAAGACTCCGGCCCAATATTTGAAACGTTTCAGAGAGTATAAGAAAAAGGAAGGTGGTACTTGGGTATCTTATGTCACTGAGTCCTTGAAAAACTTAACTGGCTGGGTCGAAGGATATAAGGTTTCTACCTTCGAAGGCATGATAAATCTTGTCATGCTGGAACACATTTTTGCATCTTCTTCCCCGGAGCTTAAGCAGCATTTGGCCGATTCGAAGGAGATAGATCCTAAGAAGCTGGCCATTGCAGCCGACTTATGGGTGTCACATCGAGTGTCCCATAAGGACAAAACTCATCCTGGTAAGCAGGAGGAAGGGAAAAAGTCCAAAGATAAGGAGGGTGGAGAATCTGATAAATCTTCTTCTCATAAGGGCCACAAAAAGAAAAATAAGGGTAAGACACAAGAGAACTCACAGGGTAATGGAGGTCAGCCTCCGAAACAGAACTCTGGTTACAATAAGCCTCCCTATGTAAACAGACCCAATGGATCTTGTTTTGCTTGTGGAGCAACTGACCACGTGAAGGGGGATCCCCGGTGTAAGGTTAGACCTTTGGGGGTCCACTCCGCTAATCTGGCCTTCTCCTCCTACGAGGAAGAAGAGATTACAGGAGCATCCTTCTCCTCATACACATTTCCCAGCAGGATAGAGGCTGAGGTAGTTTTAGTGTCCCTGGGTTCCTGGGAGCCTAAAGTCGCAGAGGCTTATGCTAGGATTCCGGATAATACCAAGCACTACTTTAAAGACAGTGTGCTGATCAATGGAGTAGATACTCCAGCTCTTAGGGATAGTGGGTGCAGTCGCACTGTAGTGGATTCTACCTTGGTAGACTCAGAGGAAGTTGCCAGAGCTACTCTGATGCCCACTAAATTGGCTGACGGCCCACTCCGTATGTTCCCAGTAATACCTGTAAATCTTACTTTAAATGGTACATCAGTCAGGATTCCAGTGAGCATTCAGAGAAACGTCCCGGGAAAGGTCTTGTTAGGTAATGATCTCAGAGCTTTAGGGCTCGTAGGAGACACTGCCGAAAGACGCTACACACGGTCTCAAGCACGGGCAGCATTGGCCAAGACCAATACGCCGCCCCAGCTGAAGGGGAAACCCAAGGCGAAAGGAGTCGACAAGTCAAGACGAGGGAAAGAGAATATTCCCCCGAGCTCGCCTACCACTGCGGTGGAGGAAGTTGGTCAATCGCCCGGGCCTGACGAGGAGGTGGCGATGCCTGAAGTATTTGACCCCAACGATCATCCTGAACTAAAAGACTTGTTAGTTGAAGGAGGTCCTGATAGGGACGAATTCAGTAAAGGCCAACGTGAGTGCCCATCTCTGGAAGGCCTAAGGAGACAGGCCTGCTCCCAGCTTGAGGGTGAACCTCCTGGGACGCATAGGATTTATTGGGAAGGTGGACTCCTGTATAGTGAGCCCACAGAGTCTACAGAAGGAGACCATAGGAGGTTGGTGGTTCCCCTTGCTGTTAGGCCCTTCCTCCTGCAGTTGGCGCATGAAGTTCCCCTTGCTGGTCACCTTGGTATGAAGAGGACCAAGCAAAGGTTATCCATGCACTTCTACTGGCCCAAGATGGGGGTGCAAGTAGAATGTCACTGCAGGAGTTGTGCCTCCTGCCAGTTGTCTGGTAAGGTTGGCGCGACAATCCAAGCTCCGTTGGTACCGCTCCCAGTTGTGGGGTACCATTTGAAAGGGTAGGGATCGACATCGTTGGTCCCCTTGACCCGCAAACATCCTCTGACAATAGGTTTATCCTGGTGCTGGTCGACCATGCAACCAGATATCCTGAGGCCATCCCATTGAAAACTGTAACTGCCAAGTCAGTTGCAAAAGCTTTACTTGGCATATTTACTAGGGTTGGCTTCCCTAAAGAAGTTGTGTCGGATCGTGGCAGCAACTTTATGTCGAAGTATATGCAGGCTATGTGGAAAGAATGTGGGGTCACCTACAAGTTCTCTTCTGCATACCACCCCCAGACCAATGGTCTGGTGGAACGTTTCAACAGAACGTTAAAGAGCATGATTGGGGCTCTGGAGGAACCTCAGAGAAGAAAATGGGATCTTCTTTTACCATGCTTACTGTTTGCCTACCGAGAGGTACCACAGGAGGGTGTTGGCTTCAGCCCCTTCGAACTTCTGTTCGGTCATCCCGTACGGGGACCCTTAGCCATCATCAAAGAGGGATGGGAGATGCCCACTCCCGCTGTTACTACCAACGTAGTTGATTATGTGCTAGGGCTCAGAAAACGGATGGTACTTCTGATGGGCTTGGCTAGTGATAAATTGAAGGCAGGACAAGCGCTGGTGAAACATTGGTACGACCAGAAAGCTTCCCTCATCAACTTTACACCTGGTCAGCAAGTCCTGATCATGAATCCCATAAGGCCTCGAGCTTTACAGGACAAATGGTCAGGCCCTTACACAGTGGTGGACCCCCTGGGTGAGGTTAACTATTTAGTGGACCTTGGAAGGCCTGGACAGGCTCCAAAAGTGTTTCACGTGAATAGGCTGAAGGCTTTCGTCCCAAGAGTCGAAATCGCAGCAATGCTACTGGCTTCAGACGTTGAGGAAGAGGAGTCTGAACCCCTCCCCGACCTGTTCCAAAGCGGTCCTTCAGATAGCTCCTTTGAGGGTGTCCGAGTGGCCCCTCACCTGACTTCTGATCAGCAGGCTGAGGTGAAAAGTTTGCTTAGGCAGTTTTCCCCCCTGTTTTCACAGTCGCCTGGTTTAACACCTTGGTGCAAACATAACATTGACACAGGAGACAGTGTACCTACCAAAAGTAGGGGATACAGGATGTCAGACAAAGTACGGTCTTATATTAAGACCGAGGTCAACAAGATGTTAGACCTTGGGGTGATTGAACCCTCTAGTAGTCCTTGGTCCAGCCCTGTGGTTTTGGTTCCAAAGGCAGGCACTTCTGAATTGAGGTTCTGCGTGGATTACAGGGCTCTGAATGCTGTCACCAAGACAGATGCACACCCCTTGCCTCGAACAGATGAGCTGGTGGATACTTTGGGTGCCTCCAAGTACCTCAGCACGTTTGACCTCACTGCTGGCTATTGGCAAATAGCTTTAGCAGAACATGCCAAGGAGAAGACAGCATTTTCTACTCCAGACGGCCTTTACCAATTCCGGGTAATGCCGTTCGGGTTGAAGAATGCACCTGCCACTTTCCAGAGGCTTGTGAATCATGTGTTGAATGGGTTGGACGAATTCTGTCTTGCATATCTGGACGATATAGCAGTTTTCAGTGCCACCTGGGAAGACCATGTGAAACACCTCGGGATTGTGCTCCAGGCTCTTCAGAAAGCACACCTGACCATCAAGGCTAGTAAATGCCAGATTGGACAAGGCTCAGTGGTTTACCTTGGACATGAAGTAGGTGGAGGGAGGATACAGCCTCTTCCCAGTAAAGTACAAGCAGTACAAGACTGGCCTACCCCCACTACGCAAACCCAAGTGAGAGCCTTCTTAGGACTCACGGGGTATTACCGCAATTTTGTGGCAGACTATGGCACCATAGCTGCCCCTCTGACTGCCCTCACAACTCTGAAGAAACCTAAGAAGGTAACTTGGACCGACGAGTGTGAGAAGGCCTTCAATGGCTTAAAAGACTCCTTGTGCCAGGCCCCTGTCCTCAGGGCCCCTGATTATCAAAGACCTTTTATCGTGCAGACGGACGCCTCTGACACTGGGACAGGAGCTGTACTATCACAAGTAGATGAGAAGGGTAAGGAACACCCTATTGGTTTTATTAGCCGCCAGCTTAAGGACAGAGAGCTCAGATGGTCCACGGTTTCTCTGTTGTGTGGGCCCTAAGGAAGCTGAGGCCCTACCTCTATGGGACCCACTTCACTGTGCAAACTGACCATAAGCCCTTAAAGTGGATAATGAACATGAAGGGGGAGAATCCAAAGTTGCTTAGGTGGTCCATAAGTCTACAAGGCTTCGACTTCACTATTGAGCATAGGCCAGGTGTCCAACATAGCAATGCTGATGGGTTGTCCAGAATGTTTAACCGACCTGAACAAGAGACTCATCCAGGGGTGGATTAGTTCCCCCTGTCCATAGTCTGGGAGGGGCGAGTGTTAGGAAAGATTTCGTAATTGTAGGTAATTTTCCTTCCATGTGGCAACCCCTAAACTTTTTGCTGTTGTTTTTCACCTTGTTCTTGACTTTGCCAGAGAAGTGCAGCCTTCTGCCGCACTCCTCTGGGCTTTCGCTCCTTTCTTATGGGGAAACTGACATGCCCTTAAGACAGTCAGTACCGGGGAACGCTGTTTACCGTAGTTTCTTTTATCATGTTGCGGCTTTCGTGCAACATGACACAAGAGGGCACTGTAAGCTAAGTTACAGCTCTCTTGGGTCTCTAGCCTTCTACAGGCCCTAGATACTCGTTTAGGATTGTATCTGATCGGTGCAAGTGATTCAGAGACGGGAATGGTGGTAGCGATCGTTTCTTGTGTTTTGAGCTCCTTTTGGCGTTCTAAGTGCGTTTCTCGCGCTTAACCCAAAATGGTGGCCTGGCTCCCAAAATGGCCAGACCACGAGGCTCCTTTGTCCTGTCCGCTGACCGTCTTGCTCCCTTCACCTTCCCCAGGTCGAGCCGACCCGGGGCCTTCCTTATTTGGGCATGTACTTTCCCGCGAAACACGGATGCTTTCGCGGGCTTCTACATGTCTTGTGTGTGCCTCCAGGATGTGGGCTGGGATGTCTGGTCCCAATACACATCCTGGGTGCCAGAGAGTCTAGGGTGGTGTGAATGCCTGGGACCACCGTGGTCCGTGATTGGTCCACGAATGGTGTGAGTGTTGATGAGCGGATCTCCCATTGGGTCCCCTCCGTTTTGGCGCGAAGGGAACCATGGATAAGAGGGGGCTGGAAACACCACTACCATGACGAACTCCTGAGTTCTCACAAACGAAGGAATACACGAGCCAAGTATCCTGCAACCACGAGGCTGGACCGAGGAATCGCTGGTGACCCGCTGAAGGACTTCTCCTCTGCACTGCTGTCGCCTTGTGAAACCCTTTTCACCTTTGATCGAACCAGAAGGCCTGTACTGGTACTTCGACCCTTGGAATAGCGGCAACAGCTATTCTCGGCATCTTCACCATCTCCTGCCAGTAAGCCTTCGGAAGCGTCTCTGGGCCATCCAGCTGACTGACCAGCTTACACGGGAGTCTTGCTCTGTAACCGCCGCCAGGTTGTGTAGTATTTCGAGCCCTTGTCACTCTCACACGCTTCGTACACTTGGCGTTCCCAGGTCTGAAGTGAGTAGTGTACATTTGGCTCAGATACACACGGCCGCTCCGTTGCCCTGCTGTGGTAACAAACTGTGCAGGTTTCTTCGATTGGGATGTCTTTTTACTCAACACGACGACGAGGCGTTCCCTGCTCTTCTGAACCTGCCAGCTACTGAAACGGACGCAGAGAAGCCTGGGTCTGCTTGCATCGGGGACCGGTGAGTAGCGTAGCTAGGATCTGGTCGCCCTCCTGCAGGAGCCCATTGCTTTTCCCTGCTGTGTCAAACAGCACCCTTTTCCGTACTCGCGCTCTGCTTCTGCCCACTGTGGAGGCTGCGCTTGAGTCGCGGAACTTGTTTTTCTTCTTTTGTGCACTAAACTGAACTGCCTGATTTCCCTCGAAGAGCTTCTCCTTTTGCCCGTTGGCACCAGCGCGTACAGGTACTTTTGAACACAAGGCTCCACTCTTCGCAGGGCTCGGACTTCCATCTAGTTAGGTGCCTCTGAAGGCGAACTGGGTCTAAGCATTATTTCACACTGCCTGTCTTCCTTCCCTTTTAGGTGGACTACCCATTTCTTGCATCTAACGCTTGAGACTGTCGTATTTGTATATATATTGTGTTGATATGGTATGTGTTGGTTTACTATCGTTATATTGTGATTTTCTCGCTACGGTCATTGTTTTAAAGGCCTTGGAATAAATGTGTATATATTTTTAATATAACAACTGTTTGGAGTAGTTTGTAAGTGATCTTGCTTTGTGTGCTCATTGCGGGCTTTCAGTCACCCTCACCCCTCCTGAGACCTAGTCTTGACCTCCGCGATCGCTACCTTGATTGGTCTGGCTCGTCCAGAGGTTACCCTGTTCCAAGTAATTAGGTAATATGAGACTCGGGTCTCCAAGCCATCAAGGAAAACAGGAAACCCCATGCATTTCCGAAAAGAGGACACTCGTGGGAATCCACAGAGGTATGATTTGCGGAAATCGGCCCAGAATGTATTACCCAGATACCCACGCAAAGTCCGAAATGTGGGGGAAAAAATGCATTTTCCGCACATTTCACTCGGCTCACCCATCAAAACACGACCCCAACCACACATGGCGTACCGTCCCGCATTCCCACACGTGTCCCGATCAAAACGGTACCTCACATGTGTGGGTGCACCAACCTGGGCGCCAAGGGGGAAGCCTAAAACACAGGTAAACCCAAGTCTGTTTGACACCTGAATTTCACACTTTCTCCAGACGGGCACACCATACAGATAAGGGCTTTGGGTGTCCAAGCCACTAAGGAAAACAGGGAACCCCATGTATTTCCGAAAAGAGGTCACCGGTGGTAATCCACAGAGGTATGATTAGTGCAAATCGGCCCAGAATTTATTACCCAGACACCCACACAAAGTCCGAAATGTGGGAAATAAAATGCATTTTCCGCACATTTCACTCGGCTCACCCATCGAAACAGACCCTCAACAACACATGGCCTACCGTCCCGCGTTCCCACAGGTGTCCCGATGAAAACGGCACCTTACATGTGCGGGTGCACCTACCTGGGCGCCAAGGGGAAAGCCTAAAACACAGTTGACCCCAAGTCTGTTTTGACACCTAAATTTCACACTTTCTCCAGACCGGCACACCATACAGATATGGGCCTCGGGTGTCCAAGCCACCAAGGAAAACAGGGAACTCCATGCATTTCCGAAATGAGGACACCCGTGGGAATCCGCAGAGTTATGATTTGGAGAAATGGGCCCAGAATGTATTACCCAGACACCCCGACAAAGTCCAAAATGTGGGGGAAAAAACGCATTTTCCGCACATTTCACTCGGGTCACCCATTGAAACACGCCCCCAACAACACATGGCCTACCGTCCTGCATTCCCACAGGTGTCCGATGAAAACGGTACCTCACATGTGTGGGTGCACCTACCTGGGCGCCAAGGGGAAAGCCTAAAACACAGGTAACCCCAAGTCTGTTTTGACACCTAAATTTCACACTTTCTCCAGACAGGCACACCATACAGATATGGGCCTCGGGAGTCCAAGCCTCGAGGAAAACAGGGAACCCCATGCATTTCCAAACAGAGGACACCCATTGGAATCTGCAGAGGTATGATTTGCGCATATCGGCCCAGAATGTATTACCCAGACACCCCCGCAAAGTCCGAAATGTGGGAAAAAAATGCATTTTCCGAACATTTCACTCGGCTCACCCATCGAAACACGCCCCCAAGAACACATGGTCTACCGTACCGTGTTCCCACAGGTGTCCCGATGAAAACGGTACCTCACATGTGTGGGTGCACCTACCTGGGCGCCAAGGGGAAAGTCGAAAACACAGGTAACCCCAAGTCTGTTTTGACACGTGAATTTCACACTTTCTCCAGACGGGCCCACCATACAGATAGGGCGCTCGGGTGTCTAAGCCACCAAAGTAAAACAGGGAACCCCATGCATTTCCGAAAAGAAGACACCCGCAGGAATCCGCAGAGGTATGATTTGCGCAAATCGGCCCAGAATTTATAACCCAGACACCCCGGCAAAATCTGAAATGTGGGAAATAAAACGCATTTTCCGCACATTTCACTCGGCTCACCCATCAAAACACGACCCCAACCACACATGGCCTACCGTCACGCATTCCCACACGTGTCCCGATGAAAACGGTACCTCACATGTGTGGGTGCACCTACCTGGGCGCCAAGGGGAAAGCCTAAAACACAGGTAAGCCCGAGTCTGTTTTGACACCTGAATTTCACACTTTCTGCAGACGGGCACACCATACAGATAAGGGCCTCGGGTGTCCAAGCCACCAAGGAAAACAGGGAACCCCATGCATTTCTGAAAAGAGGACACTGGTGGTAATCCGCAGAGGTATGATTGGTGCAAATCGGCCCAGAATTTATTACCCAGACACCCTGACAAAGTCCAAAATGTGGGGGAAATAACGCATTTTCCGCACATTTCACTCGGCTCACCCATTGAAACACGACCCCAACAACACATGGCCTACTGTTCCGCGTTACCACAGGTGTCCCGATGAAAACAGTACCTCACAGGTGTGGGTGCACCTACCTGGGCACCAAGGGGAAAGCCTAAAACACAGGTAACCCCAAGTCTGTTTTGACACCTAAATTTCACACTTTCTCCAGACAGGCACACCATACAGATATGGGCCTCGGGAGTCCAAGCCTCGAGGAAAACAGGGAACCCCATGCATTTCCAAAAAGAGGACGCCCATTGGAATCTGCAGAGGTATGATTTGCGCATATAGTCCCTGAATGTATTACCCAGACACCCCCCAAAGTCTGAAATGTGAGAAAAAAATGCATTTTCCGCATATTTCACTCGGCTCACCGATCGAAACACGCCCCAAACAATACATGGCCTACCGTCCCGCGTGCCCACACGTGTCCCGATGAAAACTGTACCTCACATGTGTGGGTGCACCTACCTGGGTGCCACGAGGAAAGCCTAAAACACAGGTAACCCCAAGTCTGTTTTGACACCTGAATTTCACACTTTCTCCAAATGGGCACACCATACAGATATGGGACTCGGGTCTCCAAGCCACCAAGGAAAACAGGGAACCCGATGCATTTCCGAAAAGAGGACACCCGTGGGAATTCGCAGTGTTATGATTTGCAGAAATGGTCCCAGAATGTATTACCCAGACACCCTGACAAAGTCCGAAATGTGGGGGAAAAAAACACATTTTCCACACATTTCACTCGGCTCACCAATTGAAACACGCCTCCAACAACACATGGCCTACTGTCCCGCGTTCCCACAGGTGTAGCGATGAAAATGGTACCTCACATGTGTGGGTGCACCTACCTGGGCACCAAGAGGAAAGCTTAAAACGCCGGTAACCCCAAGTCTGTTTTGACACCTAAATTTCACACTTTCTCCAGACAGGCACACCATACAGATATGGGCCTCGGGAGTCCAAGCCTCCGAGGAAAACAGGGAACCCCATGCATTTCCAAAAAGAGGACGCCCATGGGAATCTGCAGAGGTATGATTTGCGCATATCGGCACAGAATTTATTACCCAGACAGCCCCGCAAAGTCTGAAATGTGGGAAATAAATGCATTTTCCGCACATTTCACTCAGCTCACACATCAAAACACCCTCAACAACACATGGCCTACCGTCGCGGGTTGCCACAAGTGTCCCAATGAAAATGGTACCTCACATGTGCGGGTGCACCTACCTGGGTGCCAAGGGGAAAGCCTAAAACACAGGTAACCCCAAGTCTGTTTTGACACCTGAATTTCACACTTTCTCCAGAAGGGAAGACCATACAGATATGGGACTCGGGTCTCCAAGCCACCAAGGAAAACAGGGAACCTGATGCATTTCCGAAAAGAGGACACCCGTGGGAATCGCAAAGTTATGATTTGCAGAAATGGGCCCAGAATGTATTACCCAGACACCCTGACAAAGTCCAAAATGTGGGAAATAAAACGCATTTTCCGCACATTTCACTCGGGTCACCCATAGAAACACGACCCCAACCACACATGGCCTACCATCCCGCATTCCCACATGTGTCCCAATGAAAACGGTACCTCACATGTGTGGGTGCACCTACCTGGGCACCAAGGGGAAAGCTTAAAACACTGGTAACCCCAAGTCTGTTTTGACACCTAAATTTCACACTTTCTGCAGACAGGCACACCATACAGATATGGGCCTCGGGAGTCCAAGCCTCCGAGGAAAACAGGGAACCTGATGCATTTCTGAAAGAAGGACACCAGTGGGAATCTGCAAAGTTATGATTTGCAGAAATGGGCCCAGAATGTATTACCCAGACACCCTGACAAAGTCCGAAATGTGGGAAATAAAACGCATTTTCCACACATTTCACTCGGGTCACCCATAGAAACATGACCCCAACCACACATGGCCTACCATCCTGCATTCCCACATGTGTCACGATGAAAACGGTACCTCACATGTGTGGGTGCACCTACCTGGGTGCCAATGGGAAAGCCTACAACACAGGTAACCCCAAGTCTGTTTTGACACCTGAATTTCACACTTTCTCCAGATGCGCACACAATACAGATAATGACCTCGGGTGTCCAAGCCCCCAAGGAAAACAGGGAATCCCATGCATTTCTGAAAAGAGGACACCCCTGGGAATCTGCAGAGGTATGATTTGCAGAAATGGGCCCAGAATGTATTACCCAGACACCCACGCAAAGTCCGAAATGTGTGGAATAAAAAGCATTTTCCGCATATTTCACTCGACTCACACATTGAAACATGCCCCCAACAACACATGGCCACTGTCCCGCGTTCCCACAGGTGTCCCGATGAAAATGGTACCTCACATGTGTGGGTGCACCTACCTGGGCGCCAAGGGGAAAGCCTAAAACACAGGTAATCCCAAGTCTGTTTTGACACCTAAATTTCACACTTTCTCCAGACAGGCACACCATACAGATATGGGCCCCGGGTGTCCAAGCCCCCAAGGAAAACAGGGAACCCTAAGCATTTCCAAAAAGAGGACGCCCGTGGGAATCTGCAAAGGTATGATTTGCGCATATCGGCCCAGAATTTATTACCCAGACAACCCAACAAAGTCTGAAATGTGAGAAAAAAATGCATTTTCTACACATTTCACTCGGCTCACCCATCGAAACTCGCCACAAACAATACATGTCCTACCGTCCCGCGTTCCCACAGGTGTCCCGATGAAAACGGTACCTCACATGTGTGGGTGCACCTACCTGGGCGCCAAGGGGAAAGCCTAAAACACAGGTAACCCCAAGTCTTTTTTGACACCTAAATTTCACACTTTCTCCAGACAGGCACACCATACAGATATGGGCCTCGGGAGTCCAAGCCTCCGAGGAAAACAGGGAACCCCATGTATTTCCAAAAAGAGGACGCCCATGGGAATCTGCAGAGGTATGATTTGCGCATATCGGTCCAGAATGTATTACCCAGACACCCCCGCAAAGTCTGAAATGTGGGAAATAAAACGCATTGTCCGCACATTTCACTCGGGTCACCCATAGAAACACGACCCCAACCACACATGGCCTACCGTCCCACATTCCCACATGTGTCCCGTTGAAAACAGTACCTCACATGTGTGGGTGCACCTACCTGGGTGCCAATGGGAAAGCCTACAACACAGGTAACCCCAAGTCTGCTCTGACACCTGAATTTCACACTTTCTCCAGACGGGCACACCATACAGATAGGGGCCTTGGGTGTCCAAGCCCCCAAGGAAAACAGGGAACCCCATGCATTTCCGAAAAGAGGACACCCGTGGGAATCCGCAGAGGTATGATTTTTGCAAATTGGCCCAGAATCTATTACCCAGACATCCCTGCAAAGTCCGAAATGTGGGAAATAAAACGCATTTTCCGCACATTTCACTTGGGTCACCCATAGAAACACGACCCTAACCACACATGGCCTACCGTCCCGCATTCCCACATGTGTCCCGATGAAAACAGTACCTCACATGTGTGGGTGCACCTACCTGGGTGCCAATGGGAAAGCCTACAACACAGGTAACCCCAAGTCTGTTTTGACACCTGAATTTCACACTTTCTCCAGACGGGCACACCACACAGATATGGGCCTCGGTGTCCAAGCGACCAAGGAAAACAGGGAACCCTATGCATTTCCGAAAAGAGGACACCTGTGGGAATCTGCAGAGGTATGTTTTGCGCAAATTGGCCCAGAATGTATTACCCAGACACCCCTACAAAGTTCGAAATGTGGGAAAAGAATGCATTTTACGCACATTTCATTCGGCTCACCCATTGAAACACGCCCCCAACAACACATGGCCTACCATCCCGCTTTCCCACAGGTGTCCCGATGAAAACGGTACCTCACATGTGTGGGTGCACCTACCTGGGCGCCAAGGGGAAAGCCTAAAACACAGGTAACCCCCAGTCTGTTTTGACACCTGAATTTCACACTTTCTCCAGACGGGCACACCATACAAATATGAGACTCGGGTCTCCAAGCCATCAAGGAAAACAGGAAACCCCATGCATTTCCGAAAAGAGGACACTCGTGGGAATCCACAGAAGTATGATTTGCGGAAATCGGCCCAGAATGTATTACCCAGACCCCGCAAAGTCCGAAATGTGGGGGAAAAAATGCATTTTCCGCACATTTCACTCGGCTCACTCATCGAAACACGCCCCCAAGAACACATGATCTAAAGTCCCGTGTTGCCACAGGTGTCCCGATGAAAACGGTACCTCACATGTGTGGGTGCACCTACCTGGGCGCCAAGGGGAAAGTCGAAAACACAGGTAACCCCAAGTCTGTTTTGACACGTGAATTTCACACTTTCTCCAGACGGGCCCACCATACAGATACAGCGCTCGGGTGTCCAAGACACCAAGTAAAACAGGGAACCCCATGCATTTCTGAAAAGAAGACACCCGTGGGAATCCGCAGAGGTGTGATTTGCGCAAATCGGCCCAGAATTTATTACCCAGACACCCCTGCAAAATCCAAAATGTGGGAAATAAAATGCATTTTCCGCACATTTCACTCGGCTCACCCATCAAAACACGACCCCAACCACACATGGCATACCGTCCCGCATTCCCACACATGTCCCGATCAAAACGGTACCTCACATATGTGGGTGCACCTACCTGGGCGCCAAGGGGGAAGCCTAAAACACAGGTAACCCCAAGTCTGTTTTGACACCTAAATTTCACACTTTCTCCAGACCGGCACACCATACAGATATGGGCCTCGGGTGTCCAAGCCACCAAGGAAAACAGGGAACTCCATGCATTTCCGAAATGAGGACACCCGTGGGAATCCGCAGAGTTATGATTTGGAGAAATGGGCCCAGAATGTATTACCCAGACACCCCGACAAAGTCCAAAATGTGGGGAAAAAAACACATTTTCCGCACATTTCACTCGGCTCACCCATTGAAACACGCCCCCAACAACACATGGCCTACCGTCCTGCATTCCCACAGGTGTCGAATGAAAACGGTACCTCACATGTGTGGGTGCACCTACCTGGGCGCCAAGGGGAAAGCCTAAAACACAGGTAACCCCAAGTCTGTTTTGACACCTAAATGTCACACTTTCTCCGGACAGGCACACCATACAGATATGGGCCTCGGGAGTCCAAGCCTCAAGGAAAACAGGGAACCCCATGCATTTCCGAACAGAGGACACCCATTGGAATCTGCAGAGGTATGATTTGCGCATATCGGCCCAGAATGTATTACCCAGACACCCCCGCAAAGTCTGAAATGTGGGGAAAAAAATGCATTTTCCGAACATTTCACTCGGCTCACCCATCGAAACACGCCCCCAAGAACACATGGTCTACCGTACCATGTTCCCACAGGTGTCCCGATGAAAACGGTACCTCACATGTGTGGGTGCACCTACCTGGGCGCCAAGGGGAAAGTCGAAAACACAGGTAACCCCAAGTCTGTTTTGACACGTGAATTTCACACTTTCTCCAGACGGGCCCACCATACAGATAGGGCGCTTGGGTGTCCAAGCCACCAAAGTAAAACAGGGAACCCCATGCATTTCCAAAAAGAGGACACTGGTGGTAATCCGCAGAGGTATGATTAGTGCAAATCGGCCCAGAATTTATTACCCAGACACCCTGACAAAGTCCAAAATGTGGGGGAAAAAAAGCATTTTCCGCACATTTCACTCGACTCACCCATCGAAACACGCCCCCAACAACACATGGCCTACTACCCCGCGTTCCCACCGGTGTCCCGATGAAAACGTTACCTCACATGTATGGGTGCACCTACCTGGGCACCAAGGGGAAAGCCTAAAACACAGGTAACCCCAAGTCTGTTTTGACACCTGAATTTCACACTTTCTCCAGACGGGCACACCATACAGATATGGGCCTCGGGTGTCCAAGCCACCAAGGAAAACAGGGAACCCCATGCATTTCCGAAAAGAGGACACCTGTGGGAATCCGCAGAGGTATGATTTGCGGAAATCCGCCCAGAATGTATTACCCAGTCACCCCGACAAAGTCCGAAATGTGGGAAATAAAACACATTTTCCGCACATTTCACTCGACTCACCCATCGAAACACGCCCCCAACAACACATGGCCTACTACCCCGCGTTCCCACCGGTGTCCCGATGAAAACGTTACCTCACATGTATGGGTGCACCTACCTGGGCACCAAGGGGAAAGCCTAAAACACAGGAAACCCCAAGTCTGTTTTGACACCTGAATTTCACACTTTCTCCAGACGGGCACACCATACAGATATGGGCCTCTGGTGTCCAAGCCTCCGAGGAGAACAGGGAACCACATGCTTTTCCGAAAAGAGGACACCCGTGGGAATACGCAGAGGTATGATTTGCACAAATTGGCCCAGAATTTATTACCCAGACACCCCTACAAAGTTGGAAATGTGGGAAAAAGAACGCATTTTCCGCACATTTCATTCGGCTCACCCATCGAAACACGTCCCCAACAACACATGGCCTACCGTCCTGCGTTGCCACAGGTGTCCAGAGGAAAACAGTACCTCACATGTGTGGGTGTACCTACCTGGGTGCCAAGGGGAAAGCCTAAAACACAGGTAACCGCAAGTCTGTTTTGACACCTGAATTTCACACTTTCTCCAGACAGGCACACCGTACAGGTATGGGACTCGGGTCTCCAAGCCATCAAGGAAAACAGGGAACCCCATGCATTTCCGAAAAGAGGACACCCATGGGAATCCGCAGAGGTATGATTTGCGGAAATCGGCACAGAATGTATTACCCAGTCACCCCGACAAAGTCCGAAATGTGGGAAATAAAACACATTTTCCGCACATTTCACTCGACTCACCCATTGAAACACACCCCCAACAACACATGGCCTACTACCCCGCGTTCCCACAGGTGTCCCGATGAAAACGTTACCTCACATGTATGGGTGCACCTACCTGGGCACCAAGGGGAAAGCCTAAAACACAGGTAACCCCAAGTCTGTTTTGACACCTGAATTTCACACTTTCTCCAGACGGGCACACCATACAGATATGGGCCTCTAGTGTCCAAGCCTCCGAGGAGAACAGGGAACCCCATGCATTTCCGAAAAGAGGACACCCGTGGGAATACGCAGAGGTATGATTTGCACAAATTGGCCCAGAATTTATTACCCAGACACCCCTACAAAGTTCGAAATGTGGGAAAAAGAACGCATTTTCCGCACATTTCATTCGGCTCACCCTTCGAAACACGTCCCCAACAACACATGGCCTACAGTCCTGCCTTCCCACAGGTGTCCAGATGAAAACAGTACCTCACATGTGTGGGTGTACCTACCTGGGCGCCAAGGGGAAAGCCTAAAACACAGGTAACCGCAAGTCTGTTTTGACACCTGAATTTCACACTTTCTCCAGACAGGCACACCGTACAGGTATGTGACTCGGGTCTCCAAGCCATCAAGGAAAACAGGACACCCCATGCATTTCCGAAAAGAGGATACCCGTGGGAATCCGCAGAGGTATGATTTGCGGAAATCGGCCCAGAATGTATTACCCAGGCACCCCGACAAAGTCCAAAATGTGGGAAATAAAACACATTTTCCGCACATTTCACTCGACTCACCCATCGAAACACGCCCCCAACAACACATGGCCTACCGTCCCACGTTCCCACAGGTGTTCCAATGAAAACGTAACCTCACATGTATGGGTGCACCTATCTGGGCACCAAGGGGAAAGCCTAAAACACAGGTAACCCCAAGTCTGTTTTGACACCTGAATTTCACACTTTCTCCAGACGGGCACACCACACAGATATGCGCCTCGGTGTCCAAGCCACCAGGGAAAACAGGGAACCCTATGCATTTCCGGAAAGGGGACACCCATGGGAATCCGCAGAGGTATGATTTGCGGAAATCCTCCCAGAATGTATTACCCAGTCACCCCGACAAAGTCCGAAATGTGGGAAATAAAACACATTTTCCGCACATTTCACTCGACTCACCCATCGAAACACGCCCCCAACAACACATGGCCTACTACCCCGCGTTCCCACCGGTGTCCCGATGAAAACGTTACCTCACATGTATGGGTGCACCTACCTGGGCACCAAGGGGAAAGCCTAAAACACAGGTAACCCCAAGTCTGTTTTGACACCTGAATTTCACACTTTCTCCAGACGGGCACACCATACAGATATGGGCCTCTGGTGTCCAAGCCTCCGAGGAGAACAGGGAACCACATGCATTTCCGAAAAGAGGACACCCGTGGGAATACGCAGAGGTATGATTTGCACAAATTGGCCCAGAATTTATTACCCAGACACCCCTACAAAGTTGGAAATGTGGGAAAAAGAACGCATTTTCCGCACATTTCATTCGGCTCACCCATCGAAACACGTCCCCAACAACACATGGCCTACCGTCCTGCGTTCCCACAGGTGTCTAGAGGAAAACAGTACCTCACATGTGTGGGTGTACCTACCTGGGCGCCAAGGGGAAAGCCTAAAACACAGGTAACCCCAAGTCTGTTTTGACACCTGAATTTCACACTTTCTCCAGACAGGCACACCGTACAGGTATGGGACTCGGGTCTCCAAGCCATCAAGGAAAACAGGACACCCCATGCATTTCCGAAAAGAGGATACCCGTGGGAATCCGCAGAGGTATGGTTTGCGGAAATCGGCCCAGAATGTATTACCCAGGCACCCCGACAAAGTCCAAAATGTGGGAAATAAAACGCATTTTCCGCACATTTCACTCGACTCACCCATCGAAACACGCCCCCAACAACACATGGCCTACCGTCCCACGTTCCCACAGGTGTTCCAATGAAAACGTTACCTCACATGTATGGGTGCACCTACCTGGGCACCAAGGGGAAAGCCTAAAACACAGGTAACCCCAAGTCTGTTTTGACACCTGAATTTCACACTTTCTCCAGACGGGCACACCGTACAGGTATGGGACTCGGGTCTCCAAGCCATCAAGGAAAACAGGACACCCCATGCATTTCCGAAAAGAGGATACCCGTGGGAATCCGCAGAGGTATGATTTGCGGAAATCGGCCCAGAATGTATTACCCAGACACCCCGACAAAGTCCAAAATGTGGGAAATAAAACGCATTTTCCGCACATTTCACTTGGCACACCCATCGAAACATGCCCCAAACAACACATGGCCTAACGTCCCCCATTCCCACAGGTGTCCCAATGAAAACGGTACCTCACATGTGTGGGTGCAACTACCTGGGTGCCAATGGGAAAGCCTAAAACACAGGTAACCCCAAGTCTGTTTTGACACCTGAATTTCACACTTTCTCCAGACGGGAACACCACACAGATATGGGCCTCGGTGTCCAAGCCACCAGGGAAAATAGGGAACCCTATGCATTTCCGAAAAGGGGACACCCATGGGAATCCGCAGAGGTATGATTTGTGCAAATCGGCCGAGAATGTATTACCCAGACACCCCTGCAAATTCCGAAATGTGGGGAAAAAAACACATTTTCCGCACATTTCACTCGGCTCACCCTTCGAAACACACCTTCAACAACACATGGCCTACCGTCCCACGTTACCAGACGTGTCCCGATGAAAACGGTACCTCACATGTGTGGGTGCACCTACCTGGGCGCCAAGGGGAAAGCCTAAAACACAGGTAACCCCAGGTCTGTTTTGACACCTGAATTTCACACTTTCTCCAGACGGGCACAACATACAGATATGGGCCTCGGGTGTCAAAGCCATCAAGGAAAACAGGGAACCCCATGCATTTCCAAAAAGAGGACACCCGTGGGAATACGCAGAGGTATGATTTGCGCACATTGGCCCACAATTTATTACCTAGACACCCGTACAAAGTTCGAAATGTGGGAAAAAGAACACATTTTCCGCACATTTCATTCGGCTCACCCATCGAAACACGTCCCCAACAACACATGGCCTACCGTCCTGCGTTCACACAGGTGTCCAGATGAAAACAATACCTCACATGTGTGAGTGCACCTAGCTGGGCGCCAAGGGGAAAGCCTAAAACACAGGTAACCCCAAGTCTGTTTTGACACCTGAATTTCACACTTTCTCCAGACGGGCACACCACACAGATATGCGCCTCGGTGTCCAAGCCACCAGGGAAAACAGGGAACCCTATGCATTTCCGAAAAGGGGACACCCATGGGAATCCGCAGAGGTATGATTTGCGGAAATCCGCCCAGAATGTATTACCCAGTCACCCCGACAAAGTCCGAAATGTGGGAAATAAAACACATTTTCCGCACATTTCACTCGACTCACCCATCGAAACACGCCCCCAACAACACATGGCCTACTACCCCGCGTTCCCACCAGTGTCCCGATGAAAACGTTACCTCACATGTATGGGTGCACCTACCTGGGCACCAAGGGGAAAGCCTAAAACACAGGTAACCCCAAGTCTGTTTTGACACCTGAATTTCACACTTTCTCCAGACGGGCACACCATACAGATATGGGCCTCGGGTGTCCAAGCCACCAAGGAAAACAGGGAACCCCATGCATTTCCGAAAAGAGGACACCTGTGGGAATCCGCAGAGGTATGATTTGCGGAAATCCGCCCAGAATGATTTACCCAGTCACCCCGACAAAGTCCGAAATGTGGGAAATAAAACACATTTTCCGCACATTTCACTCGACTCACCCATCGAAACACGCCCCCAACAACACATGGCCTACTACCCCGCGTTCCCACCGGTGTCCCGATGAAAATGTTACCTCACATGTATGGGTGCACCTACCTGGGCACCAAGGGGAAAGCCTAAAACACAGGTAACCCCAAGTCTGTTTTGACACCTGAATTTCACACTTTCTCCAGACGGGCACACCATACAGATATGGGCCTCTGGTGTCCAAGCCTCCGAGGAGAACAGGGAACCACATGCATTTCCGAAAAGAGGACACCCGTGGGAATACGCAGAGGTATGATTTGCACAAATTGGCCCAGAATTTATTACCCAGATACCCCTACAAAGTTGGAAATGTGGGAAAAAGAACGCATTTTCCGCACATTTCATTCGGCTCACCCATCGAAACACGTCCCCAACAACACATGGCCTACGGTCCTGCGTTCCCACAGGTGTCCAGAGGAAAACAGTACCTCACATGTGTGGGTGTACCTACCTGGGCGCCAAGGGGAAAGCCTAAAACACAGGTAACCGCAAGTCTGTTTTGACACCTGAATTTCACACTTTCTCCAGACAGGCACACCGTACAGGTATGGGACTCGGGTCTCCAAGCCATCAAGGAAAACAGGGAACCCCATGCATTTCCGAAAAGAGGACACCCATGGGAATCCGCAGAGGTATGATTTGCGGAAATCGGCCCAGAATGTATTACCCAGTCACCCCGACAAAGTCCGAAATGTGGGAAATAAAACACATTTTCCGCACATTTCACTCGACTCACCCATCTAAACACGCCCCCAACAACACATGGCCTACTACCCCGCGTTCCCACAGGTGTCCCGATGAAAACGTTACCTCACATGTATGGGTGCACCTACCTGGGCACCAAGGGGAAAGCCTAAAACACAGGTAACCCCAAGTCTGTTTTTACACCTGAATTTCACACTTTCTCCAGACGGGCACACCATACAGATATGGGCCTCTGGTGTCCAAGCCTCCGAGGAGAACAGGGAACCCCATGCATTTCCGAAAAGAGGACACCCGTGGGAATACGCAGAGGTATGATTTGCACAAATTGGCCCAGAATTTATTACCCAGACACCCCTACAAAGTTCGAAATGTGGGAAAAAGAACGCATTTTCCGCACATTTCATTCGGCTCACCCTTCGAAACACGTCCCCAACAACACATGGCCTACAGTCCTGCCTTCCCACAGGTGTCGAGATGAAAACAGTACCTCACATGTGTGGGTGTACCTACCTGGGCGCCAAGGGGAAAGCCTAAAACACAGGTAACCGCAAGTCTGTTTTGACACCAGAATTTCACACTTTCTCCAGACAGGCACACCGTAAAGGTATGGGACTCGGGTCTCCAAGCCATCAAGGAAAACAGGACACCCCATGCATTTCCGAAAAGAGGATACCCGTGGGAATCCGCAGAGGTATGATTTGCGGAAATCGGCCCAGAATGTATTACCCAGGCACCCCGACAAAGTCCAAAATGTGGGAAATAAAACGCATTTTCCGCACATTTCACTCGACTCACCCATCGAAACACGCCCCCAACAACACATGGCCTACCGTCCCACGTTCCCACAGGTGTTCCAATGAAAACGTTACCTCACATGTATGGGTGCACCTACCTGGGCACCAAGGGGAAAGCCTAAAACACAGGTAACCCCAAGTCTGTTTTGACACCTGAATTTCACACTTTCTCCAGACGGGCACACCGTACAGGTATGGGACTCGGGTCTCCAAGCCATCAAGGAAAACAGGACACCCCATGCATTTCCGAAAAGAGGATACCCGTGGGAATCCGCAGAGGTATGATTTGCGGAAATCGGCCTAGAATGTATTACCCAGACACCCCGACAAAGTCCAAAATGTGGGAAATAAACGCATTTTCCGCACATTTCACTTGGCACACCCATCGAAACATGCCCCAAACAACACATGGCCTAACGTCCCCCATTCCCACAGGTGTCCCAATGAAAACGGTACCTCACATGTGTGGGTGCAACTACCTGGGTGCCAATGGGAAAGCCTAAAACACAGGTAACCCCAAGTCTGTTTTGACACCTGAATTTCACACTTTCTCCAGACGGGAACACCACACAGATATGGGCCTCGGTGTCCAAGCCACCAGGGAAAACAGGGAACCCTATGCATTTCCGAAAAGGGGACACCCATGGGAATCCGCAGAGGTATGATTTGTGCAAATCGGCCGAGAATGTATTACCCAGACACCCCTGCAAATTCCGAAATGTGGGGAAAAAACCGCATTTTCCGCACATTTCACTCGGCTCACCCTTCGAAACACACCTTCAACAACACATGGCCTACCGTCCCACGTTACCAGACGTGTCCCGATGAAAACGGTACCTCACATGTGTGGGTGCACCTACCTGGGCGCCAAGGGGAAAGCCTAAAACACAGGTAACCCTAGGTCTGTTTTGACACCTGAATTTCACTTTCTCCAGACGGGCACAACATACAGATATGGGCCTCGGGTGTCAAAGCCATCAAGGAAAACAGGGAACCCCATGCATTTCCAAAAAGAGGACACCCGTGGGAATACGCAGAGGTATGATTTGCGCACATTGGCCCACAATTTATTACCTAGACACCCGTACAAAGTTCGAAATGTGGGAAAAAGAACACATTTTCCGCACATTTCATTCGGCTCACCCATCGAAACACGTCCCTAACAACACATGGCCTACCGTCCTGCGTTCACACAGGTGTCCAGATGAAAACAATACCTCATATGTGTGAGTGCACCTACCTGGGCGCCAAGGGGAAAGCCTAAAACACAGGTAACCCCAAGTCTGTTTTGACACCTGAATTTCACACTTTCTCCAGACGGGCACACCACACAGATATGCGCCTCGGTGTCCAAGCCATCAGGGAAAACAGGGAACCCTATGCATTTCCGAAAAGGGGACACCCATGGGAATCCGCAGAGGTATGATTTGCGGAAATCCGCCCAGAATGTATTACCCAGTCACCCCGACAAAGTCCGAAATGTGGGAAATAAAACACATTTTCCGCACATTTCACTCGACTCACCCATCGAAACACGCCCCCAACAACACATGGCCTACTACCCCGCGTTCCCACCAGTGTCCCGATGAAAACGTTACCTCACATGTATGGGTGCACCTACCTGGGCACCAAGGGGAAAGCCTAAAACACAGGTAACCCCAAGTCTGTTTTGACACCTGAATTTCACACTTTCTCCAGACGGGCACACCATACAGATATGGGCCTCGGGTGTCCAAGCCACCAAGGAAAACAGGGAACCCCATGCATTTCCGAAAAGAGGACACCTGTGGGAATCCGCAGAGGTATGATTTGCGGAAATCCGCCCAGAATGTATTACCCAGTCACCCCGACAAAGTCCGAAATGTGGGAAATAAAACACATTTTCCGCACATTTCACTCGACTCACCCATCGAAACACGCCCCCAACAACACATGGCCTACTACCCCGCGTTCCCACCGGTGTCCCGATGAAAATGTTACCTCACATGTATGGGTGCACCTACCTGGGCACCAAGGGGAAAGCCTAAAACACAGGTAACCCCAAGTCTGTTTTGACACCTGAATTTCACACTTTCTCCAGACGGGCACACCATACAGATATGGGCCTCTGGTGTCCAAGCCTCCGAGGAGAACAGGGAACCACATGCATTTCCGAAAAGAGGACACCCGTGGGAATACGCAGAGGTATGATTTGCACAAATTGGCCCAGAATTTATTACCCAGACACCCCTACAAAGTTGGAAATGTGGGAAAAAGAACGCATTTTCCGCACATTTCATTCGGCTCACCCATCGAAACACGTCCCCAACAACACATGGCCTACGGTCCTGCGTTCCCACAGGTGTCCAGAGGAAAACAGTACCTCACATGTGTGGGTGTACCTACCTGGGCGCCAAGGGGAAAGCCCAAAACACAGGTAACCGCAAGTCTGTTTTGACACCTGAATTTCACACTTTCTCCAGACAGGCACACCGTACAGGTATGGGACTCGGGTCTCCAAGCCAACAAGGAAAACAGGGAACCCCATGCATTTCCGAAAAGAGGACACCCATGGGAATCCGCAGAGGTATGATTTGCGAAAATCGGCCCAGAATGTATTACCCAGTCACCCCGACAAAGTCCGAAATGTGGGAAATAAAACACATTTTCCGCACATTTCACTCGACTCACCCATCTAAACACGCCCCCAACAACACATGGCCTACTACCCCGCGTTCCCACAGGTGTCCCGATGAAAACGTTACCTCACATGTATGGGTGCACCTACCTGGGCACCAAGGGGAAAGCCTAAAACACAGGTAACCCCAAGTCTGTTTTTACACCTGAATTTCACACTTTCTCCAGACGGGCACACCATACAGATATGGGCCTCTGGTGTCCAAGCCTCCGAGGAGAACAGGGAACCCCATGCATTTCCGAAAAGAGGACACCCGTGGGAATACGCAGAGGTATGATTTGCACAAATTGGCCCAGAATTTATTACCCAGACACCCCTACAAAGTTCGAAATGTGGGAAAAAGAACGCATTTTCCGCACATTTCATTCGGCTCACCCTTCGAAACACGTCCCCAACAACACATGGCCTACAGTCCTGCCTTCCCACAGGTGTCCAGATGAAAACAGTACCTCACATGTGTGGGTGTACCTACCTGGGCGCCAAGGGGAAAGCCTAAAACACAGGTAACCGCAAGTCTGTTTTGACACCTGAATTTCACACTTTCTCCAGACAGGCACACCGTACAGGTATGGGACTCGGGTCTCCAAGCCATCAAGGAAAACAGGACACCCCATGCATTTCCGAAAAGAGGATACCCGTGGGAATCCGCAGAGGTATGATTTGCGGAAATCGGCCCATAATGTATTACCCAGACACCCCGACAAAGTCCAAAATGTGGGAAATAAAACGCATTTTCCGCACATTTCACTCGACTCACCCATCGAAACACGCCCCCAACAACACATGGCCTACCGTCCCACGTTCCCACAGGAGTTCCAATGAAAACATTACCTCACATGTATGGGTGCACCTACCTGGGCACCAAGGGGAAAGCCTAAAACACAGGTAACCCCAAGTCTGTTTTGACACCTGAATTTCACACTTTCTCCAGACGGGCACACCACACAGATATGGGCCTTGGTGTCCAAGCCACCAGGGAAAACAGGGAACCCTATGCATTTCCGAAAAGAGGACACCCGTGGGAATCCGCAGAGGTATGATTTGTGCAAATCGGCCCAGAATGTATTACCCAGACACCCCTGCAAAATCCTTAATGTGGGGATAAAAACGCATTTTCTGCACATTTCACTCGGCTCACCCATCGAAACATACCCTCAACAACACATGGCCTACCGTCCCACGTTCCCACAGGTGTCCCAATGAAAACGGTACCTCATATGTGTGGGTGCACCTACCTGGGCGCCAAGGGGAAAGCCTAAAACACAGGTAACCCCAAGTCTGTTTTGAGACCTTAATTTCACACTTTCTCCAGACGGGCACAACATACAGATATGGGCCTCGGGTGTCGAAGCCATCAAGGAAAACAGGAAACCCCATGCATTTACGAAAAGAGGACACCCGTGGGAATCTGCAGAGGTATGATTTGCGCAAATTGGCCCAGAATTTATTACCCAGACACCCCTACAAAGTTCGAAATGTGGGAAAAAGAATGCATTTTCCGCACATTTCATTCGGCTCACCCATCGAAACACGCCCCCAACAACAAATGGCCTACCGTGCTGCGTTCCCACAGGTGTCCCGATGAAAACGGTACCTCACATGTGTGGATGCACCTACCTGGGCGCCAAGGGGAAAGCCTAAAACACAGGTAACCGCAAGTTTGTTTTGACACCTGAATTTCACACTTTCTCCAGACGGGCACACCATACAGATATGGGTCTCGGGTGTCCAAGCCACCAAGGAAAACATGGAACCCCATGCATTTACGAAAAGAGGACACCTGTGGGAATCTGCAGAGGTATGATTTGCGCAAATCGGCCCACAATTTTTACCCAGAGGCCCCTGCAAAGTCCGTAATTTGGGGAAAAGAATGCATTTTCCGCAGTTTTCACTCGGCTCACTCATCGAAACGAGCCCCCGACAACACATGGCCTACCGTCCCGCGTTCCCACCGGTGTCCCAATGAAAACAGTACCTCACATCTGTGGGTGCACCTACCTGGGCACCAAGGGAAAAGCCTAAAACACCGGTAACCCCAAGTCTGTTTTGACACCTGAATTTTACACTTTCTCCAGACGGGCACACCATACAGATATGGGCCTCGGGTGTCCAAGCCAGCAAGGAAAACAGGGAACCCCATGCATTTCCGAAAAGAGGACACCCGTGGGAATCCGCATAGGTATGATTTGCGCAAATCGGCCCAGAATTTATTACCCAGACACCCCTGCAAAGTCCGAAATGTGGGAAATAAAACACATTTTCCGCACATTTCACTCGACTCACCCATCGAAATACGCCCCCAAAAACACATGGCCTACTACCCCGCGTTCCCACCGGTGTCCCGATGAAAACGTTACCTCACATGTATGGGTGCACCTACCTGGGCACCAAGGGGAAAGCCTGAAACACAGGTAACCCCAAGTCTGTTTTGACACCTGAGTTTCACACTTTCTCCAGTTGGGCACACCACACAGATATGGGCCTTGGTGTCCAAGCCACCAGGGAAAAGAGGGAACCCTATGCATTTCCGAAAAGAGGACACCCGTGGGAATCCGCAGAGGTATGATTTGCGCAAATCGGCTCAGAATGTATTACCCAGACACCCCTGCAAAATCCGAAATGTGGGGAAAAAAACGCATTTTCTGCACATTGCACTCGGCTCACCCATCGAAACATACCCTCAACAACACATGGCCTACCGTCCCACGTTCCCACAGGTGTCCCAATGAAAACGGTACCTCACATGTGTGGGTGCACCTACCTGGGCGCCAAGGGGAAAGCCTAAAACACAGGTAACCCCAAGTCTGTTTTGACAACTGAATTTCACACTTTCTCCAGACGGGCACAACAAACAGATATAGGCCTCGGGTGTCGAAGCCATCAAGGAAAACAGGGAACCCATGCATTTACGAAAAGAGGACACCCGTGGGAATCTGCATAGGTATGATTTGCGCAAATTGGCCCAGAATTTATTACCCAGACACCCCTACAAAGTTCGAAATGTGGGAAAAAGAATGCATTTTCCGCACATTTCATTCGGCTCACCCATCGAAACACGCCCCCAACAACAAATGGCCTACCGTCCCGCGTTCCCACAGGTGTCCCGATGAAAACGGTACCTCACATGTGTGGATGCACCTACCTGGGCGCCAAGAGGAAAGCCTAAAACACAGTTAACCCCAAGTCTGTTTTGACATCTGAATTTCACACTATCTCCAGACGGGCACACCACACAGATATGGGCCTCGGTGTCCAAGCCACCAGGGAAAACAGGGAACCCTATGCATTTCCGAAAAGAGGACACCTATGGGAATACGCAGAGGTATGATTTGCACAAATTGGAACAGAATTTATTACCTAGACACCCGTACAAAGTTCGAAATGTGGGAAAAAGAACACATTTTCCGCACATTTCATTCGGCTCACCCATCGAAACTCGTCCCCAACAACACATGGCGTACCATCCTGCGTTCCCACAGGTGTCCAGATGAAAACAATCCCTCACATGTGTGGGTGCACCTACCTGGGCGCCAAGGGGAAAGCCTAAAACACAGGTAACCCCAAGTCTGTTTTGACACCTGAATTTCACACTTTCTCCAGAAAGGCACACCATACAGATATGGGACTCGGGTCTCCAAGCCATCAAGGAAAACAGGGAACCACCATGCATTTCCGAAAAGAATACATCCCTGGGAATCCGCAGAGGTATGATTTGCGGAAATCGACCCAGAATGTATTACCCAGTCACCCTGACAAAGTCTGAAATGTGGGAAATAAAACACATTTTCCGCACATTTCACTCGACTCACCCATCGAAACACGCCCCCAACAACACATGGCCTACTACCCCGCATTCCCACCGGTGTCCCGATGAAAACGTTACCTCAAATGTATGGGTGCACCTACCTGGGCACCAAGGGGAAAGCCTAAAACACAGGTAACCCCAAGTCTGTTTTGACACCTGAATTTCACACTTTCTCCAGACGGCACACCACACAGATATGGGCCTTGGTGTCCAAGCCACCAGGGAAAACAGGGAACCCTATGCATTTCCGAAAAGAGTACACCCGTGGGAATCCGCAGAGGTATGATTTGCGCAAATCGCCTCAGAATGTATTACCCAGACACCCCTGCAAAATCCGAAATGTGGGGAAAAAAACGCATTTTCTGCACATTGCACTCGGCTCACCCATCGAAACATACCCTCAACAACACATGGCCTACCGTCCCGCGTTCCCACCGGTGTCCCAATGAAAACAGTACCTCACATCTGTGGGTGCACCTACCTGGGCACCAAGGGAAAAGCCTAAAACACCGGTAACCCCAAGTCTGTTTTGACACCTGAATTTTACACTTTCTCCAGACGGGCACACCATACAGATATGGGCCTCGGGTGTCCAAGCCAGCAAGGAAAACAGGGAACCCCATGCATTTCCGAAAAGAGGACACCCGTGGGAATCCGCATAGGTATGATTTGCGCAAATCGGCCCAGAATTTATTACCCAGACACCCCTGCAAAGTCCGAAATGTGGGAAAAAAATGCGTTTTCTGCACATTTCACTCGGCTCGCCAATCGAAACACGCCCCCAACAACACATGGCCTACCGTCCTGCGTTCCCACAGGTGTCCAGATGAAAACAGTACCTCACATGTGTGGGTGCACCTACCTGGGCGCCAAGGGGAAAGCCTAAAACACAGGTAACCCCAAGTCTGTTTTGACACCTGAATTTCACACTTTCTCCAGACAGGCACACCATACAGGTATGGTACTCGGGTCTCCAAGCCATCAAGAGAAACAGGGAACCCCATGCATTTCTGAAAAGAGGATACCCGTGGGAATCCTCAGAGGTATGATTTGCGGAAATCGGCCCAGAATGTGTTACTCAGACACCCCGACAAAGTCCGAAATGTGGGAAATAAAACACATTTTCCGCACATTTCACTCGACTCACCCATCGAAATACGCCCCCAAAAACACATGGCCTACTACCCCGCGTTCCCACCGGTGTCCCGATGAAAACGTTACCTCACATGTATGGGTGCACCTACCTGGGCACCAAGGGGAAATCCTGAAACACAGGTAACCCCAAGTCTGTTTTGACACCTGAGTTTCACACTTTCTCCAGTTGGGCACACCACACAGATATGGGCCTTGGTGTCCAAGCCACCAGGGAAAAGAGGGAACCCTATGCATTTCCGAAAAGAGGACACCTGTGGGAATCCGCAGAGGTATGATTTGCGCAAATCGGCTCAGAATGTATTACCCAGACACCCCTGCAAAATCCGAAATGTGGGGAAAAAAACGCATTTTCTGCACATTGCACTCGGCTCACCCATCGAAACATACCCTCAACAACACATGGCCTACCGTCCCACGTTCCCACAGGTGTCCCAATGAAAACGGTACCTCACATGTGTGGGTGCACCTACCTGGGCGCCAAGGGGAAAGCCTAAAACACAGGTAACCCCAAGTCTGTTTTGACAACTGAATTTCACACTTTCTCCAGACGGGCACAACAAACAGATATAGGCCTCGGGTGTCGAAGCCATCAAGGAAAACAGGGAACCCATGCATTTACGAAAAGAGGACACCCGTGGGAATCTGCATAGGTATGATTTGCGCAAATTGGCCCAGAATTTATTACCCAGACACCCCTACAAAGTTCGAAATGTGGGAAAAAGAATGCATTTTCCGCACATTTCATTCGGCTCACCCATCGAAACACGCCCCCAACAACAAATGGCCTACCGTCCCGCGTTCCCACAGGTGTCCCGATGAAAACGGTACCTCACATGTGTGGATGCACCTACCTGGGCGCCAAGAGGAAAGCCTAAAACACAGTTAACCCCAAGTCTGTTTTGACATCTGAATTTCACACTTTCTCCAGACGGGCACACCACACAGATATGGGCCTCGGTGTCCAAGCCACCAGGGAAAACAGGGAACCCTATGCATTTCCGAAAAGAGGACACCTATGGGAATACGCAGAGGTATGATTTGCACAAATTGGAACAGAATTTATTACCTAGACACCCGTACAAAGTTCGAAATGTGGGAAAAAGAACACATTTTCCGCACATTTCATTCGGCTCACCCATCGAAACTCGTCCCCAACAACACATGGCGTACCATCCTGCGTTCCCACAGGTGTCCAGATGAAAACAATCCCTCACATGTGTGGGTGCACCTACCTGGGCGCCAAGGGGAAAGCCTAAAACACAGGTAACCCCAAGTCTGTTTTGACACCTGAATTTCACACTTTCTCCAGAAAGGCACACCATACAGATATGGGACTCGGGTCTCCAAGCCATCAAGGAAAACAGGGAACCACCATGCATTTCCGAAAAGAATACATCCCTGGGAATCCGCAGAGGTATGATTTGCGGAAATCGACCCAGAATGTATTACCCAGTCACCCTGACAAAGTCTGAAATGTGGGAAATAAAACACATTTTCCGCACATTTCACTCGACTCACCCATCGAAACACGCCCCCAACAACACATGGCCTACTACCCCGCATTCCCACCGGTGTCCCGATGAAAACGTTACCTCAAATGTATGGGTGCACCTACCTGGGCACCAAGGGGAAAGCCTAAAACACAGGTAACCCCAAGTCTGTTTTGACACCTGAATTTCACACTTTCTCCAGACGGCACACCACACAGATATGGGCCTTGGTGTCCAAGCCACCAGGGAAAACAGGGAACCCTATGCATTTCCGAAAAGAGTACACCCGTGGGAATCCGCAGAGGTATGATTTGCGCAAATCGGCTCAGAATGTATTACCCAGACACCCCTGCAAAATCCGAAATGTGGGGAAAAAAACGCATTTTCTGCACATTGCACTCGGCTCACCCATCGAAACATACCCTCAACAACACATGGCCTACCGTCCCACGTTCCCACAGGTGTCCCAATGAAAACGGTACCTCACATGTGTGGGTGCATCTACCTGGGCGCCAAGGGGAAAGCCTAAAACACAGGTAACCCCAAGTCTGTTTTGACAACTGAATTTCACACTTTCTCCAGACGGGCACAACATACAGATATAGGCCTCGGGTGTCGAAGCCATCAAGGAAAACAGGGAACCCATGCATTTACGAAAAGAGGACACCCGTGGGAATCTGCATAGGTATGATTTGCGCAAATTGGCCCAGAATTTATTACCCAGACACCCCTACAAAGTTCGAAATGTGGGAAAAAGAATGCATTTTCCGCACATTTCATTCGGCTCACCCATCGAAACACGCCCCCAACAACAAATGGCCTACCGTCCCGCGTTCCCACAGGTGTCCCGATGAAAACGGTACCTCACATGTGTGGATGCACCTACCTGGGCGCCAAGAGGAAAGCCTAAAACACAGTTAACCCCAAGTCTGTTTTGACATCTGAATTTCACACTTTCTCCAGACGGGCACACCATACAGATATGGGCCTCGGGTGTCCAAGCCACCAAGGAAAACAGGGAACCCCATGCATTTCCGAAAAGAGGACACCTGTGGGAATCTGCAGAGGTATGATTTGCGCAAATCGGCCCACAATTTATTACCCAGAGGCCCCTGCAAAGTCCGAAATTTGGGGAAAAAAATGCATTTTCCGCAGTTTTCTCTCGCTCACTCATCGAAACGAGCCCCCAACAACACATGGCCTACCGTCCCGCGTTCCCACCGGTGTCCCAATGAAAACGGTACCTCACATCTGTGGGTGCACCTACCTGGGCACCAAGGGGAAAGCCTAAAACACCGGTAACCCCAAGTCTGTTTTGACACCTGAATTTTACACTTTCTCCAGACGGGCACAACATACAGATATGGGCCTCGGGTGTCCAAGCCAGCAAGGAAAACAGGGAACCCCATGCATTTCCGAAAAGAGGACACCCGTGGGAATCCGCATAGGTATGATTTGCGCAAATCGGCCCAGAATTTATTACCCAGACACCCCTGCAAAGTCCGAAATTTGTGAGAAAAAAAAATGCATTTTCCGCACATTTCACTTGGCTCACCCATCGAAACATGCCCCCAACAACAAATGGCCTAGCGTCCCGCGTTCCTACAGGTTTCCCGATGAAAACGGTACCTCACATGTGTGGGTGCACCTACCTGGGTGCCAATGGGAAAGCCTAAAACACAGGTAACCCCAAGTCTGTTTTGACACCTGAATTTCACACTTTCTCCAGACGGGCACACCACACAGATATGGGCCTCGGTGTCCAAGCCACCAGGGAAAACAGGGAACCCTATGCATTTCCGAAAAGAGGACACCCGTGGGAATACGCAGAGGTATGATTTGCACAAATTGGCCCAGAATTTATTACCTAGACACCCGTACAAAGTTCGAAATGTGGGAAAAAGAACACATTTTCCGCACATTTCATTCGGCTCACCCATCGAAACTCGTCCCCAACAACACATGGCCTACCATCCTGCGTTCCCAAAGGTGTCCAGATGAAAACAATACCTCACATGTGTGGGTGCACCTACCTGGGCGCCAAGGGGAAAGCCTAAAACACAGGTAACCCCAAGTCTGTTTTGACACCTGAATTTCACACTTTCTCCAGAAAGGCACACCATACAGATATGGGACTCGGGTCTCCAAGCCATCAAGGAAAACAGGAAACCCCATGCATTTCCGAAAAGAGGACACCCATGGGAATCCGCAGAGGTATGATTTGCGGAAATCGACCCAGAATGTATTACCCAGTCACCCTGACAAAGTCTGAAATGTGGGAAATAAAACACATTTTCCGCACATTTCACTCGACTCACCCATCGAAACACGCCCCCAACAACACATGGCCTACTACCCCGCATTCCCACCGGTGTCCCGATGAAAACGTTACCTCAAATGTATGGGTGCACCTACCTGGGCACCAAGGGGAAAGCCTAAAACACAGGTAACCCAAGTCTGTTTTGACACCTGAATTTCACACTTTCTCCAGACGGGCACACCATACAGATATGGCCTCGGGTATCCAAGCCTCCGAGGAGAACAGGGAACCCCATGGATTTACAAAAAGAGGACACCCGTGGGAATCCGCAGAGGTATGATTTGAGTAAATCGGCCCAGAATTTATTACCCAGACACACCTGCAAAGTCCGAAATGTGAGAAAAAAAATGCATTTTCTGCACATTTCACTTGGCTCACCCATCGAAACATGGCCTAATATCCCCCGTTCCCACAGGTGTCCCGATGAAAACGGTACCTCACATGTGTGGGTGCACCTACCTGGGTGCCAATGGGAAAGCCTAAAACGCAGGTAACCCCAAGTCTGTTTTGACACCTGAATTTCACACTTTCTCCAGATGGGCACACCACACAGATATGGGCCTCGGTGTCCAAGCCACCAGGGAAAACAGGGAACCTTATGCATTTCCGAAAAGAGGACACCCGTGGGAATCCGCAGAGGTATGATTTGTGCAAATCGGCTGAGAATGTATTACCCAGACACCCCTGCAAATTCGGAAATGTAGGGAAAAAAACGCATTTTCCGCACATTTCACTCGGCTCACTCTTCAAAACACACCCTCAACAACCCATGGCCTACCGTCCCACGTTACCAGACGTGTCCCAATGAAAACGGTACCTCACATGTGTGGGTGCACCTACCTGGGCGCCAAGAGGAAAGCCTAAAACACAGGTAACCCCAAGTCTGTTTTGACACCTGAATTTCACACTTTCTCCAGATGGGCACACCACACAGATATGGGCCTCGGTGTCCAAGCCACCAGGGAAAACAGGGAACCTTATGCATTTCCGAAAAGAATACATCCCTGGGAATCCGCAGAGGTATGATTTGTGCAAATCGGCTGAGAATGTATTACCCAGACACCCCTGCAAATTCTGAAATGTAGGGAAAAAAACGCATTTTCCGCACATTTCACTCGGCTCACTCTTCAAAACACACCCTCAACAACCCATGGCCTACCGTCCCACGTTACCAGACGTGTCCCAATGAAAACGGTACCTCACATGTGTGGGTGCACCTACCTGGGCGCCAAGAGGAAAGCCTAAAACACAGGTAACCCCAAGTCTGTTTTGATACCTGAATTTCACACTTTCTCCAGACGGGCACAACATACAGATATGGGCCTCGGGTGTCGAAGCCATCAAGGAAAACAGGGAACCCCATGCATTTCCGAAAAGAGGACACCCATGGGAATACGCAGAGGTATGATTTGCACAAATTGGCCCAGAATTTATTACCCAGACACCCCTACAAAGTTCGAAATGTGGGAAAAAGAACGCATTTTCCGCACATTTCATTCGGCTCACCCATCGAAACACGTCCCCAACAACACATGGCCTACCGTCCTGCGTTCACACAGGTGTCCAGATGAAAACAGTACTTCACATGTGTGGGTGCACCTACCTGGGCGCCAATGGGAAAGCCTAAAACACAGGTAACCCCTAGTCTGTTTTGACACCTGAATTTCACACTTTCTCCAGACGGGCACACCATACATATATGGGCCTCGGGTGTCCAAGCCACCAAGGAAAACAGGGAACCCCATGCATTTCCGAAAATAGGACACCTGTGGGAATCTGCAGAGGTATGATTTGCGCAAATCGGCCCACAATTTATTACCCAGAGGCCCCTGCAAAGTCCGAAATTTGGGGAAAAAGATGCATTTTCCGCACATTTCACTTGGCTCACCCCTCGAAACATGCCCCAACAACACATGGCCTAACGTCCCCCGTTCCCACCGGTGTCCCGATGAAAACGGTACCTCACATGTGTGGGTGCACCTACCTGGGTGCCAATGGGAAAGCCTAAAACACAGGTAACCCCAAGTCTGTTTTGACACCTGAATTTCACACTTTCTCCAGACGGGCACACCACACAGATATGGGCCTCGGTGTCCAAGCCACCAGGGAAAACAGGGAACCCTATGCATTTCCGAAAAGAGGACACCCGTGGGAATACGCAGAGGTATGATTTGCGCAAATTGGCCCAGAATTTATTACCTAGACACCCGTACAAAGTTCGAAATGTGGGAAAAAGAACACATTTTCCGAACATTTCATTTGGCTCACCCATCGAAACACGTCCCCAACAACACATGGCCTACCGTCCTGCGTTCCCACAGGTGTCCAGATGAAAACAATACCTCACATGTGTGGGTGCACCTACCTGGGCGCCAAGGGGAAAGCCTAAAACACAGGTAACCCCAAGTCTGTTTTGACACCTGAATTTCACACTTTCTCCAGATGGGCACACCATACAGATATGGGCCTCTGGTGTCCAAGCCTCCGAGGAGAACAGGGAACCACATGCATTTCCGAAAAGAGGACACCCGTGGGAATCCGCAGAGGTATGATTTGCGGAAATCGGCCCAGAATGTATTACCCAGTCACCCCGACAAAGTCCGAAATGTGGGAAATAAAACACATTTTCCGCACATTTCACTCGACTCACCCATCGAAACACGCCCCCAACAACACATGGCCTACTACCCCACGTTCCCACAGGTGTCCCGATGAAAAAGTTACCTCACATGTATGGGTGCACCTACCTGGGCACCAAGGGGAAAGCCTAAAACACAGGTAACCCCAAGTCTGTTTTGACACCTGAATTTCACACTTTCTCCAGACAGGCACACCGTACAGGTATGGGACTCGGGTCTCCAAGCCATCAAGGAAAACGGGACACCCCATGCATTTCCGAAAAGAGGATACCCGTGGGAATCCGCAGAGGTATGATTTGCGTACATCGGCCCAGAATGTATTGCCCAGACACCCCGACAAAGTCCAAAATGTGGGAAATAAAACGCATTTTCCGCACATTTCACTCGACTCACCCATCGAAAAACGCCCCCAACAACACATGGCCTACCGTCCCACGTTCCCACAGGTGTTCCAATGAAAACATTACCTCACATGTATGGGTGCACCTACCTGGGCACCAAGGGGAAAGCCTAAAACACAGGTAACCCCAAGTCTGTTTTGACACCTGAATTTCACACTTTCTCCAGACGGGCACACCACACAGATATGGGCCTTGGTGTCCAAGCCACCAGGGAAAACAGGGAACCCTATGCATTTCCGAAAAGAGGACACCCGTGGGAATCCGCAGAGGTATGATTTGTGCAAATCGGCCCAGAATGTATGACCCAGACACCCCTGCAAAATCCTTAATGTGGGGAAAAAAACGCATTTTCTGCACATTTCACTCGGCTCACCCATCGAAACATACCCTCAACAACACATGGCCTACCGTCCCACGTTCCCACAGATGTCCCAATGAAAATGGTACCTCATATGTGTGGGTGCACCTACCTGGGCGCCAAGGGGAAAGCCTAAAACACAGGTAACCCCAAGTCTGTTTTGAGACCTTAATTTCACACTTTCTCCAGACGGGCACAACATACAGATATGGGCCTCGGGTGTCGAAGCCATCAAGGAAAACAGGAAACCCCATGCATTTACGAAAAGAGGACACCCGTGGGAATCTGCAGAGGTATGATTTGCGCAAATTGGCCCAGAATTTATTACCCAGACACCCCTACAAAGTTCGAAATGTGGGAAAAAGAATGCATTTTCCGTACATTTCATTCGGCTCACCCATCGAAACACGCCCCCAACAACAAATGGCCTACCGTGCTGCGTTCCCACAGGTGTCCCGATGAAAACGGTACCTCACATGTGTGGATGCACCTACCTGGGCGCCAAGGGGAAAGCCTAAAACACAGGTAACCGCAAGTTTGTTTTGACACCTGAATTTCACACTTTCTCCAGACGGGCACAGCATACAGATATGGGTCTCGGGTGTCCAAGCCACCAAGGAAAACATGGAACCCCATGCATTTACGAAAAGAGGACACCTGTGGGAATCTGCAGAGGTATGATTTGCGCAAATCGGCCCACAATTTTTACCCAGAGGCCCCTGCAAAGTCCGTAATTTGGGGAAAAGAATGCATTTTCCGCAGTTTTCACTCGGCTCACTCATCGAAACGAGCCCCCAACAACACATGGCCTACCGTCCCGCGTTCCCACCGGTGTCCCAATGAAAACAGTACCTCACATCTGTGGGTGCACCTACCTGGGCACCAAGGGAAAAGCCTAAAACACCGGTAACCCCAAGTCTGTTTTGACACCTGAATTTTACAGTTTCTCCAGACGGGCACACCATACAGATATGGGCCTCGGGTGTCCAAGCCAGCAAGGAAAACAGGGAACCCCATGCATTTCCGAAAAGAGGACACCCGTGGGAAGCCGCATAGGTATGATTTGCGCAAATCGGCCCAGAATTTATTACCCAGACACCCCTGCAAAGTCCGAAATGTGGGAAAAAAATGCATTTTCTGCACATTTCACTCGACTCGCCAATCGAAACACGCCCCCAACAACACATGGCCTACCGTCCTGCGTTCCCACAGGTGTCCAGATGAAAACAGTACCTCACATGTGTGGGTGCACCTACCTGGGCGCCAAGGGGAAAGCCTAAAACACAGGTAACCCCAAGTCTGTTTTGACACCTGAATTTCACACTTTCTCCAGACAGGCACATCATACAGGCATGGTACTCGGGTCTCCAAGCCATCAAGAGAAACAGGGAACCCCATGCATTTCTGAAAAGAGGATACCCGTGGTAATCCTCAGAGGTATGATTTGCGGAAATCGGCCCAGAATGTATTACTCAGACACCCCGACAAAGTCCGAAATGTGGGAAATAAAACACATTTTCCGCACATTTCACTCGACTCACCCATCGAAATACGCCCCCAACAACACATGGCCTACTACCCCGCGTTCCCACCGGTGTCCCGATGAAAACGTTACCTCACATGTATGGGTGCACCTACCTGGGCACCAGGGGGAAAGCCTGAAACACAGGTAACCCCAAGTCTGTTTTGACACCTGAGTTTCACACTTTCTCCAGTTGGGCACACCACACAGATATGGGCCTTGGTGTCCAAGCCACCAGGGAAAAGAGGGAACCCTATGCATTTCCGAAAAGAGGACACCCGTGGGAATCCGCAGAGGTATGATTTGCGCAAATCGGCTCAGAATGTATTACCCAGACACCCCTGCAAAATCCGAAATGTGGGGAAAAAAACGCATTTTCTGCACATTGCACTCGGCTCACCCATCGAAACATACCCTCAACAACACATGGCCTACCGTCCCACGTTCCCACAGGTGTCCCAATGAAAACGGTACCTCACATGTGTGGGTGCACCTACCTGGGCGCCAAGGGGAAAGCCTAAAACACAGGTAACCCCAAGTCTGTTTTGACAACTGAATTTCACACTTTCTCCAGACGGGCACAACAAACAGATATAGGCCTCGGGTGTCGAAGCCATCAAGGAAAACAGGGAACCCATGCATTTACGAAAAGAGGACACCCGTGGGAATCTGCATAGGTATGATTTGCGCAAATTGGCCCAGAATTTATTACCCAGACACCCCTACAAAGTTCGAAATGTGGGAAAAAGAATGCATTTTCCGCACATTTCATTTGGCTCACCCATCGAAACACGCCCCCAACAACAAATGGCCTACCGTCCCATGTTCCCACAGGTGTCCCGATGAAAACGGTACCTCACATGTGTGGATGCACCTACCTGGGCGCCAAGAGGAAAGCCTAAAACACAGTTAACCCCAAGTCTGTTTTGACATCTGAATTTCACACTTCCTCCAGACGAGCACACCACACAGATATGGGCCTCGGTGTCCAAGCCACCAGGGAAAACAGGGAACCCTATGCATTTCCGAAAAGAGGACACCCATGGGAATACGCAGAGGTATGATTTGCACAAATTGGCCGAGAATTTATTACCTAGACACCCGTACAAAGTTCGAAATGTGGGAAAAAGAACACATTTTCCGCACATTTTATTCGGCTCACCCATCGAAACTCGTCCCCAACAACACATGGCCTACCATCCTGCGTTCCCACAGGTGTCCAGATGAAAACAATACCTCACATGTGTGGGTGCACCTACCTGGGCGCCAAGGGGAAAGCCTAAAACACAGGTAACCCCAAGTCTGTTTTGACACCTGAATTTCACACTTTCTCCAGAAAGGCACACCATACAGATATGGGACTCGGGTCTCCAAGCCATCAAGGAAAACAGGGAACCACCATGCTTTTCCGAAAAGAGGACACCCCTGGGAATCCGCAGAGGTATGATTTGCGGAAATCGACCCAGAATGTATTACCCAGACACCCTGACAAAGTCTGAAATGTGGGAAATAAAACACATTTTCCGCACATTTCACTCGACTCACCCATCGAAACACGCCCCCAACAACACATGGCCTACTACCCCGCGTTCCCACCGGTGTCCCGATGAAAACGTTACCTCAAATGTATGGGTGCACCTACCTGGGCACCAAGGGGAAAGCCTAAAACACAGGTAACCCCAAGTCTGTTTTGACACCTGAATTTCACACTTTCTCCAGACGGGCACACCACACAGATATGGGCCTTGGTGTCCAAGCCACCAGGGAAAACAGGGAACCCTATGCATTTCCGAAAAGAGTACACCCGTGGGAATCCACAGAGGTATGATTTGCGCAAATCGGCTCAGAATGTATTACCCAGACACCCCTGCAAAATCCGAAATGTGGGGAAAAAAACGCATTTTCTGCACATTGCACTCGGCTCACCCATCGAAACATACCCTCAACAACACATGGCCTACCGTCCCACGTTCCCACAGGTGTCCCAATGAAAACGGTACCTCACATGTGTGGGTGCATCTACCTGGGCGCCAAGAGGAAAGCCTAAAACACAGGTAACCCCAAGTCTGTTTTGACAACTGAATTTCACACTTTCTCCAGACGGGCACAACATACAGATATAGGCCTCGGGTGTCGAAGCCATCAAGGAAAACAGGGAACCCATGCATTTACGAAAAGAGGACACCCGTGGGAATCTGCATAGGTATGATTTGCGCAAATTGGCCCAGAATTTATTACCCAGACACCCCTACAAAGTTCGAAATGTGGGAAAAAGAATGCATTTTCCGCACATTTCATTCGGCTCACCCATCGAAACACGCCCCCAACAACAAATGGCCTACCGTCCCGCGTTCCCACAGGTGTCCCGATGAAAACGGTACCTCACATGTGTGGATGCACCTACCTGGGCGCCAAGAGGAAAGCCTAAAACACAGTTAACCCCAAGTCTGTTTTGACATCTGAATTTCACACTTTCTCCAGACGGGCACACCATACAGATATGGGCCTCGGGTGTCCAAGCCACCAAGGAAAACAGGGAACCCCATGCATTTCCGAAAAGAGGACACCTGTGGGAATCTGCAGAGGTATGATTTGCGCAAATCGGCCCACAATTTATTACCCAGAGGCCCCTGCAAAGTCCGAAATTTGGGGAAAAAAATGCATTTTCCGCAGTTTTCTCTCGCTCACTCATCGAAACGAGCCCCCAACAACACATGGCCTACCGTCCCGCGTTCCCACCGGTGTCCCAATGAAAACGGTACCTCACATCTGTGGGTGCACCTACCTGGGCACCAAGGGGAAAGCCTAAAACACCGGTAACCCCAAGTCTGTTTTGACACGTGAATTTTACACTTTCTCCAGACGGGCACAACATACAGATATGGGCCTCGGGTGTCCAAGCCAGCAAGGAAAACAGGGAACCCCATGCATTTCCGAAAAGAGGACACCCGTGGGAATCCGCATAGGTATGATTTGCGCAAATCGGCCCAGAATTTATTACCCAGACACCCCTGCAAAGTCCGAAATTTGTGAGAAAAAAAAAATGCATTTTCCGCACATTTCACTTGGCTCACCCATCGAAACATGCCCCCAACAACAAATGGCCTACCGTCCCGCGTTCCTACAGGTGTCCCGATGAAAACGGTACCTCACATGTGTGGGTGCACCTACCTGGGTGCCAATGGGAAAGCCTAAAACACAGGTAACCCCAAGTCTGTTTTGACACCTGAATTTCACACTTTCTCCAGACGGGCACACCACACAGATATGGGCCTCGGTGTCCAAGCCACCAGGGAAAACAGGGAACCCTATGCATTTCCGAAAAGAGGACACCCGTGGGAATACGCAGAGGTATGATTTGCACAAATTGGCCCAGAATTTATTACCTAGACACCCGTACAAAGTTCAAAATGTGGGAAAAAGAACACATTTTCCGCACATTTCATTCGGCTCACCCATCGAAACTCGTCCCCAACAACACATGGCCTACCATCCTGCGTTCCCAAAGGTGTCCAGATGAAAACAATACCTCACATGTGTGGGTGCACCTACCTGGGCGCCAAGGGGAAAGCCTAAAACACAGGTAACCCCAAGTCTGTTTTGACACCTGAATTTCACACTTTCTCCAGAAAGGCACACCATACAGATATGGGACTCGGGTCTCCAAGCCATCAAGGAAAACAGGAAACCCCATGCATTTCCGAAAAGAGGACACCCATGGGAATCCGCAGAGGTATGATTTGCGGAAATCGACCCAGAATGTATTACCCAGTCACCCTGACAAAGTCTGAAATGTGGGAAATAAAACACATTTTCCGCACATTTTACTCGACTCACCCATCGAAACACGCCCCCAACAACACATGGCCTACTACCCCGCGTTCCCACCGGTGTCCCGATGAAAACGTTACCTCAAATGTATGGGTGCACCTACCTGGGCACCAAGGGGAAAGCCTAAAACACAGGTAACCCAAGTCTGTTTTGACACCTGAATTTCACACTTTCTCCAGACGGGCACACCATACAGATATGGCCTCGGGTATCCAAGCCTCCGAGGAGAACAGGGAACCCCATGCATTTACAAAAAGAGGACACCCGTGGGAATCCGCAGAGGTATGATTTGAGTAAATCGGCCCAGAATTTATTACCCAGACACACCTGCAAAGTCCGAAATGTGAGAAAAAAAATGCATTTTCTGCACATTTCACTTGGCTCACCCATCGAAACATGGCCTAATATCCCCCGTTCCCACAGGTGTCCCGATGAAAACGGTACCTCACATGTGTGGGTGCACCTACCTGGGTGCCAATGGGAAAGCCTAAAATGCAGGTAACCCCAAGTCTGTTTTGACACCTGAATTTCACACTTTCTCCAGATGGGCACACCACACAGATATGGGCCTCGGTGTCCAAGCCACCAGGGAAAACAGGGAACCTTATGCATTTCCGAAAAGAGGACACCCGTGGGAATCCGCAGAGGTATGATTTGTGCAAATCGGCTGAGAATGTATTACCCAGACACCCCTGCAAATTCTGAAATGTAGGGAAAAAAACGCATTTTCCGCACATTTCACTCGGCTCACCCTTCAAAACACACCCTCAACAACCCATGGCCTACCGTCCCACGGTACCAGACGTGTCCCAATGAAAACGGTACCTCACATGTGTGGGTGCACCTACCTGGGCGCCAAGGGGAAAGCCTAAAACACAGGTAACCACAAGTCTGTTTTGACACCTGAATTTCACACTTTCTCCAGACGGACACAACATACAGATATGGGCCTCGGGTGTCGAAGCCATCAAGGAAAACAGGGAACCCCATGCATTTCCGAAAAGAGGACACCCATGGGAATACGCAGAGGTATGATTTGCACAAATTGGCCCAGAATTTATTACCCAGACACCCCTACAAAGTTCGAAATGTGGGAAAAAGAACGCATTTTCCGCACATTTCATTCGGCTCACCCATTGAAACACGTCCCCAACAACACATGGCCTACCGTCCTGCGTTCACACAGGTGTCCAGATGAAAACAGTACCTCACATGTGTGGGTGCACCTACCTGGGCGCCAAGGGGAAAGCCTAAAACACAGGTAACCCCTAGTCTGTTTTGACACCTGAATTTCACACTTTCTCCAGACGGGCACACCATACATATATGGGCCTCGGGTGTCCAAGCCACCAAGGAAAACAGGGAACCCCATGCATTTCCGAAAAGAGGACACCTGTGGGAATATGCAGAGGTATGATTTGCGCAAATCGGCCCACAATTTATTACCCAGATGCCCCTGCAAAGTCCGAAATTTGGGGAAAAAGATGCATTTTCCGCAGTTTTCACTCGGCTCACTCATCGAAATGAGCCCCCAACAACACATGGCCTACCGTTCCGCGTTCCCACCGGTGTCCCAATGAAAACGGTACCTCACATCTGTGGGTGCACCTACCTGGGCACCAAGGGGAAAGCCTAAAACACTGATAACCCCAAGTCTGTTTTGACACCTGAATTTTACACTTTCTCCAGACTGGCACACCATACAGATATGGGCCTCGGGTGTCCAAGCCTGCAAGGAAAAGAGGGAACCCCATGCATTTACGAAAAGAGGACACCCATGGGAATCCGCATAGGTATGATTTGCGCAAATCGGCCCAGAATTTATTACCCAGACACCCCTGCAAAGTCTGAAATGTGAGGAAAAAAATGCATTTTCCGCACATTTCACTTGGCTCACCCCTCGAAACATGCCCCAAACAACACATGGCCTAACGTCCCCCGTTCCCACAGGTGTCCCGATGAAAACGGTACCTCACATGTGTGGGTGCACCTACCTGGGTGCCAATGGGAAAGCATAAAACACAGGTAACCCCAAGTCTGTTTTGACACCTGAATTTCACACTTTCTTCAGACGGGCACACCACACAGATATGGGCCTCGGTGTCCAAGCCACCAGGGAAAACAGGGAACCCTATGCATTTCCGAAAAGAGGACACCCGTGGGAATACGCAGAGGTATGATTTGCGCAAATTGGCCCAGAATTTATTACCTAGACACCCGTACAAAGTTCGAAATGTGGGAAAAAGAACACATTTTCCGAACATTTCATTTGGCTCACCCATCGAAACACGTCCCCAACAACACATGGCCTACCGTCCTGCGTTCCCACAGGTGTCCAGATGAAAACAATACCTCACATGTGTGGGTGCACCTACCTGGGCGCCAAGGGGAAAGCCTAAAACACAGGTAACCCCAAGTCTGTTTTGACACCTGAATTTCACACTTTCTCCAGAAAGGCACACCATACAGCTATGGGACTCGGGTCTCCAAGCCATCAAGGAAAACAGGGAAACCCATGCATTTCCAAAAAGAGGACACCCATGGGAATCCGCAGAGGTATGATTTGCGGAAATCGGCCCAGAATGTATTACCCAGTCACGCCGACAAAGTCCGAAATGTGGGAAATAAAACACATTTTCCGCACATTTCACTCGACTCACCCATCGAAACACGCCCCCAACAACACATGGCCTACTACCCCGCATTCCCAACGGTGTCCCGATGAAAACGTTACCTCACATGTATGGGTGCACCTACGTGGGCACCAAGGGGAAAGCCTAAAACACAGGTAACCCCAAGTCTGTTTTGACACCTGAATTTCACACTTTCTCCAGACGGGCACACCATACAGATATGGCCTCGGGTGTCCAAGCCTCCGAGGAGAACAGGGAACACCATGCATTTACAAAAAGAGGACACCCGTGGGAATCCGCAGAGGTATGATTTGCGGAAATCGGCCCAGAATTTATTACCCAGACACCCATGCAAAGTCCGAAATGTGAGAAAAAAATGCATTTTCCGCACATTTCACTTGGCTCACCCATCGAAACACGCCCCCAACAACACATGGCCTACTACCCCGCGTTCCCACCGGTGTCCCGATGAAAACGTTACCTCACATGTATGGGTGCACCTACCTGGGTGCCAAGGGGAAAGCCTAAAACACAGGTAACCCCAAGTCTGTTTTGACACCTGAATTTCACACTTTCTCCAGATGGGCACACCACACAGATATGGGCCTCGGTGTCCAAGCCACCAGGGAAAACAGGGAACCCTATGCATTTCTGAAAAGAGGACACCCGTGGGAATCCGCAGAGGTATGATTTGTGCAAAACGGCCGAGAATGTATTACCCAGACACCCCTGCAAATTCCGAAATGTGGGGAAAAAACTCATTTTCCGCACATTTCACTCGGCTCACCCTTCGAAACACACCCTCAACAACCCATGGCCTACCGTCCCACGTTACCAGACGTGTCCCAATGAAAACGGTACCTCACATGTGTGGGTGCACCTACCTGGGCGCCAAGGGGAAAGCCTAAAACACAGGTAACCCCAAGTCTGTTTTGACACCTGAATTTCACACTTTCTCCAGACTGGCACAACATACAGATATGGGCCTCGGGTGTCGAAGCCATCAAGGAAAACAGGGAACCCCATGCATTTCCGAAAAGAGGACACCCATGGGAATACGCAGAGGTATGATTTGCACAAATTGGCCCAGAATTTATTACCCAGACACCCCTACAAAGTTCGAAATGTGGGAAAAAGAACGCATTTTCCGCACATTTCATTCGGCTCACCCATTGAAACACGTCCCCAACAACACATGGCCTACCGTCCTGCGTTCACACAGGTGTCCAGATGAAAACAGTACCTCACATGTGTGGGTGCACCTACCTGGGCGCCAAGGGGAAAGCCTAAAACACAGGTAACCCCTAGTCTGTTTTGACACCTGAATTTCACACTTTCTCCAGACGGGCACACCATACATATATGGGCCTCGGGTGTCCAAGCCACCAAGGAAAACAGGGAACCCCATGCATTTCCGAAAAGAGGACACCTGTGGGAATATGCAGAGGTATGATTTGTGCAAATCGGCCCACAATTTATTACCCAGATGCCCCTGCAAAGTCCGAAATTTGGGGAAAAAGATGCATTTTCCGCAGTTTTCACTCGGCTCACTCATCGAAATGAGCCCCCAACAACACATGGCCTACCGTTCCGCGTTCCCACCGGTGTCCCAATGAAAACGGTACCTCACATCTGTGGGTGCACCTACCTGGGCACCAAGGGGAAAGCCTAAAACACTGATAACCCCAAGTCTGTTTTGACACCTGAATTTTACACTTTCTCCAGACTGGCACACCATACAGATATGGGCCTCGGGTGTCCAAGCCTGCAAGGAAAAGAGGGAACCCCATGCATTTACGAAAAGAGGACACCCATGGGAATCCGCATAGGTATGATTTGCGCAAATCGGCCCAGAATTTATTACCCAGACACCCCTGCAAAGTCTGAAATGTGAGGAAAAAAATGCATTTTCCGCACATTTCACTTGGCTCACCCCTCGAAACATGCCCCAAACAACACATGGCCTAACGTCCCCCGTTCCCACAGGTGTCCCGATGAAAACGGTACCTCACATGTGTGGGTGCACCTACCTGGGTGCCAATGGGAAAGCATAAAACACAGGTAACCCCAAGTCTGTTTTGACACCTGAATTTCACACTTTCTTCAGACGGGCACACCACACAGATATGGGCCTCGGTGTCCAAGCCACCAGGGAAAACAGGGAACCCTATGCATTTCCGAAAAGAGGACACCCGTGGGAATACGCAGAGGTATGATTTGCGCAAATTGGCCCAGAATTTATTACCTAGACACCCGTACAAAGTTCGAAATGTGGGAAAAAGAACACATTTTCCGAACATTTCATTTGGCTCACCCATCGAAACACGTCCCCAACAACACATGGCCTACCGTCCTGCGTTCCCACAGGTGTCCAGATGAAAACAATACCTCACATGTGTGGGTGCACCTACCTGGGCGCCAAGGGGAAAGCCTAAAACACAGGTAACCCCAAGTCTGTTTTGACACCTGAATTTCACACTTTCTCCAGAAAGGCACACCATACAGCTATGGGACTCGGGTCTCCAAGCCATCAAGGAAAACAGGGAAACCCATGCATTTCCAAAAAGAGGACACCCATGGGAATCCGCAGAGGTATGATTTGCGGAAATCGGCCCAGAATGTATTACCCAGTCACGCCGACAAAGTCCGAAATGTGGGAAATAAAACACATTTTCCGCACATTTCACTCGACTCACCCATCGAAACACGCCCCCAACAACACATGGCCTACTACCCCGCATTCCCAACGGTGTCCCGATGAAAACGTTACCTCACATGTATGGGTGCACCTACGTGGGCACCAAGGGGAAAGCCTAAAACACAGGTAACCCCAAGTCTGTTTTGACACCTGAATTTCACACTTTCTCCAGACGGGCACACCATACAGATATGGCCTCGGGTGTCCAAGCCTCCGAGGAGAACAGGGAACACCATGCATTTACAAAAAGAGGACACCCGTGGGAATCCGCAGAGGTATGATTTGCGGAAATCGGCCCAGAATTTATTACCCAGACACCCATGCAAAGTCCGAAATGTGAGAAAAAAATGCATTTTCCGCACATTTCACTTGGCTCACCCATCGAAACACGCCCCCAACAACACATGGCCTACTACCCCGCGTTCCCACCGGTGTCCCGATGAAAACGTTACCTCACATGTATGGGTGCACCTACCTGGGTGCCAAGGGGAAAGCCTAAAACACAGGTAACCCCAAGTCTGTTTTGACACCTGAATTTCACACTTTCTCCAGATGGGCACACCACACAGATATGGGCCTCGGTGTCCAAGCCACCAGGGAAAACAGGGAACCCTATGCATTTCTGAAAAGAGGACACCCGTGGGAATCCGCAGAGGTATGATTTGTGCAAAACGGCCGAGAATGTATTACCCAGACACCCCTGCAAATTCCGAAATGTGGGGAAAAAACTCATTTTCCGCACATTTCACTCGGCTCACCCTTCGAAACACACCCTCAACAACCCATGGCCTACCGTCCCACGTTACCAGACGTGTCCCAATGAAAACGGTACCTCACATGTGTGGGTGCACCTACCTGGGCGCCAAGGGGAAAGCCTAAAACACAGGTAACCCCAAGTCTGTTTTGACACCTGAATTTCACACTTTCTCCAGACTGGCACAACATACAGATATGGGCCTCGGGTGTCGAAGCCATCAAGGAAAACAGGGAACCCCATGCATTTCCGAAAAGAGGACACCCATGGGAATACGCAGAGGTATGATTTGCACAAATTGGCCCAGAATTTATTACCCAGACACCCCTACAAAGTTCGAAATGTGGGAAAAAGAACGCATTTTCCGCACATTTCATTCGGCTCACCCATCAAAACACGTCCCCAACAACACATGGCCTACCGTCCTGCATTCCCACAGGTGTCCAGATGAAAACAGTACCTGACATGTGTGGGTGCACCTACCTGGGCGCCAAGGGGAAAGCCAAAAACACAGGTAACCCCTAGTCTGTTTTGACACCTGAATTTCACACTTTCTCCAGACGGGCACACCATACAGATATGGGCCTCGGGTGTCCAAGCCACCAAGGAAAACAGGGAACCCCATGTATTTCCGAAAAGAGGACACCTGTGGGAATCTGCAGAGGTATGATTTGCGCAAATCGGCCCACAATTTATTACCCAGAGACCCCTGCAAAGTCCGAAATTTGGGGAAAAAAATACATTTTCCGCAGTTTTCACTCTGCTCACTCATCGAAACGAGCCCCCAACAACACATGGCCTACCGTCCCGCGTTCCCACCGGTGTCCCAATGAAAACGGTACCTCACATCTGTGGGTGCACCTACCTGGGCACCAAGGGGAAAGCCTAAAACACTGGTAACCCCAAGTCTGTTTTGACACCTGAATTTTACACTTTCTCCAGACGGGCACACCATACAGATATGGGCCTCGGGTGTCCAAGCCAGCAAGGAAAACAGGGAACCCTATGCATTTCCGAAAAGAGGACACCCTTAGGAATCCGCGTAGGTATGATTTGCGCAAATCGGCCCAGAATGTATTACCTAGTCACCCCGACAAAGTCCGAAATGTGGGAAATAAAACACATTTTCCGCACATTTCACTCGACTCACCCATCGAAACACGCCCCCAACAACACATGGCCTACTACCCCGCGTTCCCAACGGTGTCCTGATGAAAACGTTACCTCACATGTATGGGTGCACCTACGTGGGCACCAAGGGGAAAGCCTAAAACACAGGTAACCCCAAGTCTGTTTTGACACCTGAATTTCACACTTTCTCCAGACGGGCACACCATACAGATATGGCCTCGGGTGTCCAAGCCTCCGAGGAGAACAGGGAACACCATGCATTTACAAAAAGAGGACACCCGTGGGAATCCGCAGAGGTATGATTTGCGGAAATCGGCCCAGAATTTATTACCCAGACACCCATGCAAAGTCCGAAATGTGAGAAAAAAAATGCATTTTCCGCACATTTCACTTGGCTCACCCATCGAAACACGCCCCCAACAACACATGGCCTACTACCCCGCGTTCCCACCGGTGTCCCGATGAAAACGTTACCTCACATGTATGGGTGCACCTACCTGGGTGCCAAGGGGAAAGCCTAAAACACAGGTAACCCCAAGTCTGTTTTGACACCTGAATTTCACACTTTCTCCAGATGGGCACACCACACAGATATGGGCCTCGGTGTCCAAGCCACCAGGGAAAACAGGGAACCCTATGCATTTCTGAAAAGAGGACACCCCTGGGAATCCGCAGAGGTATGATTTGTGCAAATCGGCCGAGAATGTATTACCCAGACACCCCTGCAAATTCCGAAATGTGGGGAAAAAACTCATTTTCCGCACATTTCACTCGGCTCACCCTTCGAAACACACCCTCAACAACCCATGGCCTACCGTCCCACGTTACCAGACGTGTCCCAATGAAAACGGTACCTCACATGTGTGGGTGCACCTACCTGGGCGCCAAGGGGAAAGCCTAAAACACAGGTAACCCCAAGTCTGTTTTGACATCTGAATTTCACACTTTCTCCAGACGGGCACAACATACAGATATGGGCCTCGGTGTCCAAGCCACCAGGGAAAACAGGGAACCCTATGCATTTCTGAAAAGAGGACACCCGTGGGAATCCGCAGAGGTATGATTTTTGCAAATCGGCCCAGAATGTATTACCCAGACACCCCTGCAAAATCCGCAATGTGGGGGAAAAAAACGCATTTTCTGCACATTTCACTCGGCTCACCCATCGAAACATACCCTCAACAACACATGGCCTACCGTCCCACATTCCCACAGGTGTCCCAATGAAAACAGTACCTCACATGTGTGGGTGCACCTACCTGGGCGCCAAGGGGAAAGCCTAAAACACAGGTAACCCCAAGTCTGTTTTGACACCTGAATTTCACACTTTCTCCAGACGGGCACAACATACAGATATGGGCCTTGGGTGTCGAAGCCATCAAGGAAAACAGGGAACCCCATGCATTTACGAAAAGAGGACACCCGTGGGAATCTGCAGAGGTATGATTTGCGCAAATTGGCCCAGAATTTATTACCCAGACACCTCTACAAAGTTCGAAATGTGGGAAAAAGAATGCATATTCCGCACATTTCATTCGGCTCACCCATCGAAACATGCCCCCAACAACAAATGGCCTACCGTCCCGCGTTCCCACAGGTGTCCCGATGAAAACGGTACCTCACATGTGTGGATGCACCTACCTGGGCGCCAAGAGGAAAGCCTAAAACACAGTTAACCCCAAGTCTGTTTTTACACCTGAATTTCACACTTTCTCCAGACGGGCACACCATACAGATATGGGCCTCGGGTGTCCAAGCCACCAAGGAAAACAGGGAACCCCATGCATTTCCGAAAAGAGGACACCTGTGGGAATCTGTGAGGTATGATTTGCGCAAATCGGCCCACAATTTATTACCCAGATGCCCCTGCAAAGTCCGAGATTTGGGTTAAAAAATGCATTTTCCGCAGTTTTCACTCGGCTCACTCATCGAAACGAGCCCCCAACAACACATGGCCTACCGTCCCGCGTTCCCACCGGTGTCCCAATGAAAACGGTACCTCACATCTGTGGGTGTACCTACCTGGGCACCAAGGGGAAAGCCTAAAACACTGGTAACCCCAAGTCTGTTTTGACACCTGAATTTTACACTTTCTCCAGACGGGCACACCATACAGATATGGGCCTCGGGTGTCCAAGCCAGCAAGGAAAACAGGGAACCCCATGCATTTCCGAAAAGAGGACACCCGTGGGAATCCGCATAGGTATGATTTGCGCAAATCGGCCCAGAATTTATTACCCAGACACCCCTGCAAAGTCCGAAATGTGAGAAAAAAAATGCATTTTCCGCACAATTCACTTGGCTCACCCATCGAAACATGCCCCAAACAACACATGGCCTAACGTCCCCCGTTCCCACAGGTGTCCCGATGAAAACGGTACCTCACATGTGTGGGTGCACCTACCTGGGCACCAAGGGGAAAGCCTAAAACACAGGTAACCCCAAGTCTGTTTTGACACCTGAATTTCACACTTTCTCCAGACGGGCACACCACACAGATATGGGCCTTGGTGTCCAAGCCACCAGGGAAAACAGGGAACCCTATGCATTTCCGAAAAGAGTACACCCGTGGGAATCCACAGAGGTATGATTTGCGCAAATCGGCTCAGAATGTATTACCCAGACACCCCTGCAAAATCCGAAATGTGGGGAAAAAAACGCATTTTCTGCACATTGCACTCGGCTCACCCATCGAAACATACCCTCAACAACACATGGCCTACCGTCCCACGTTCCCACAGGTGTCCCAATGAAAACGGTACCTCACATGTGTGGGTGCATCTACCTGGGCGCCAAGAGGAAAGCCTAAAACACAGGTAACCCCAAGTCTGTTTTGACAACTGAATTTCACACTTTCTCCAGACGGGCACAACATACAGATATAGGCCTCGGGTGTCGAAGCCATCAAGGAAAACAGGGAACCCATGCATTTACGAAAAGAGGACACCCGTGGGAATCTGCATAGGTATGATTTGCGCAAATTGGCCCAGAATTTATTACCCAGACACCCCTACAAAGTTCGAAATGTGGGAAAAAGAATGCATTTTCCGCACATTTCATTCGGCTCACCCATCGAAACACGCCCCCAACAACAAATGGCCTACCGTCCCGCGTTCCCACAGGTGTCCCGATGAAAACGGTACCTCACATGTGTGGATGCACCTACCTGGGCGCCAAGAGGAAAGCCTAAAACACAGTTAACCCCAAGTCTGTTTTGACATCTGAATTTCACACTTTCTCCAGACGGGCACACCATACAGATATGGGCCTCGGGTGTCCAAGCCACCAAGGAAAACAGGGAACCCCATGCATTTCCGAAAAGAGGACACCTGTGGGAATCTGCAGAGGTATGATTTGCGCAAATCGGCCCACAATTTATTACCCAGAGGCCCCTGCAAAGTCCGAAATTTGGGGAAAAAAATGCATTTTCCGCAGTTTTCTCTCGCTCACTCATCGAAACGAGCCCCCAACAACACATGGCCTACCGTCCCGCGTTCCCACCGGTGTCCCAATGAAAACGGTACCTCACATCTGTGGGTGCACCTACCTGGGCACCAAGGGGAAAGCCTAAAACACCGGTAACCCCAAGTCTGTTTTGACACCTGAATTTCACACTTTCTCCAGACGGGCACACCATACAGATATGGCCTCGGGTGTCCAAGCCTCCGAGGAGAACAGGGAACACCATGCATTTACAAAAAGAGGACACCCGTGGGAATCCGCAGAGGTATGATTTGCGGAAATCGGCCCAGAATTTATTACCCAGACACCCATGCAAAGTCCGAAGTGTGAGAAAAAAAATGCATTTTCCGCACATTTCACTTGGCTCACCCATCGAAACACGCCCCCAACAACACATGGCCTACTACCCCGCGTTCCCACTGGTGTCCCGATGAAAACGTTACCTCACATGTATGGGTGCACCTACCTGGGTGTCAAGGGGAAAGCCTAAAACACAGGTAACCCCAAGTCTGTTTTGACACCTGAATTTCACACTTTCTCCAGATGGGCACACCACACAGATATGGGCCTCGGTGTCCAAGCCACCAGGGAAAACAGGGAACCCTATGCATTTCTGAAAAGAGGACACCCGTGGGAATCCGCAGAGGTATGATTTGTGCAAATCGGCTGAGAATGTATTACCCAGACACCCCTGCAAATTCCGAAATGTGGGGAAAAAACTCATTTTCCGCACATTTCACTCGGCTCACCCTTCGAAACACACCCTCAACAACCCATGGCCTACCGTCCCACGTTACCAGACGTGTCCCAATGAAAACGGTACCTCACATGTGTGGGTGCACCTACCTGGGCGCCAAGGGGAAAGCCTAAAACACAGGTAACCCCGAGTCTGTTTTGACACCTGAATTTCACACTTTCTCCAGACGGGCACAACATACAGATATAGGCCTCGGGTGTCGAAGCCATCAAGGAAAACAGGGAACCCCATGCATTTCCGAAAAGAGGACACCCATGGGAATACGCAGAGGTATGATTTGCACAAATTGGCCCAGAATTTATTACCCAGACACCCCTACAAAGTTCGAAATGTGGGAAAAAGAACGCATTTTCCGCACATTTCATTCGGCTCACCCATCAAAACATACCCTCAACAACACATGGCCTACCGTCCCACGTTCACACAGGTGTCCCAATGAAAACGGTACCTCACATGTGTGGGTGCACCTACCTGGGCGCCAAGGGGAAAGCCTAAAACACAGGTAACCCCAAGTCTGTTTTGACACCTGAATTTCACACTTTCTCCAGACTGGCACAACATAGAGATATGGGCCTCGGGTGTCGAAGCCATCAAGGAAAACAGGGAACCCCATGCATTTACGAGAAGATGACACCCGTGGGAATCTGCAGAGGTATGATTTGCGCAAATTGGCCCAGAATTTATTACCCAGACACCCCGACAAAGTTCGAAATGTGGGAAAAAGAATGAATTTTCCGCACATTTCATTCTGCTCACCCATCGACACACGCCCCCAACAACAAATGGCCTACCGTCCCACGTTCCCACAGGTGTCCCTATGAAAACGGTACCTCACATGTGTGGATGCACCTACCTGGGTACCAAGGGGAAAGCCTAAAACACAGGTAACCCCAAGTCTGTTTTGACGCCTGAATTTCACACTTTCTCCAGACCGGCACACCACACAGATATGGGCCTTGGTGTCCAAGCCACCAGGGAAAACAGGGAACCCTATGCATTTTCGAAAAGAGGACACCCGTGGGAATCCGCAGAGGTATGATTTGTGCAAATCGGCCGAGAATGTATTACCCAGACACCCCTGCAAATTCCGAAATGTGGGGAAAAAACGCATTTTCCGCACATTTCACTCGGCTCAACCTTCGAAACACACCCTCAACAACCCATGGCCTACCGTCCCACGTTACCAGACGTGTCCCGATGAAAACGGTACCTCACATGTGTGGGTGCACCTACCTGGGCGCCAAGGGGAAAGCCTAAAACACAGATAACCCCAAGTCTGTTTTAACACCTGAATTTCACACTTTCTCCAGACGGGCACAACATACAGATATGGGCCTCGGGTGTCGAAGCCATCAAGGAAAACAGGGAACCCCATGCATTTCTGAAGAAAGGACACCCATGGGAATACGCAGAGGTATGATTTGCACAAATTGGCCCAAAATTTATTACCCAGACACCCCTGCAAATTCCGAAATGTGGGGAAAAAACGCATTTTCCGCACATTTCATTCGGCTCACCCATCGAAACACGTCCCCAACAACACATGGCCTACCGTCCTGCGTTCCCACAGGTGTCCAGATGAAAACAGTACCTCACATGTGTGGGTGCACCTACCTGGGCGCCAAGGGGAAAGCCTAAAACACAGGTAACCCCATGTCTGTTTTGACACCTGAATTTCACACTTTCTCCAGACGGGCACACCATACAGATATGGGCCTCGGGTGTCCAAGCCTCCGAGGAGAACAGGGAACCCCATGCATTTCTGAAAAGAGGATACCCATGGGAATACGCAGAGGTATGATTTGCACAAATTGGCCCAGAATTTATTACCCAGACACCCCTACAAAGTTCGAAATGTGGGAAAAAGAACACATTTTCCGCACATTTCATTCGGCTCACCCATCGAAACACGTCCCCAACAACACATGGCCTAATGAACGGTGTTCCCACAGGTGTCCAGATGAAAACCGTACCTCACACGTGTAGATGCACCTACCTGGGCGCCAAGGGGAAAGCCTAAAACACAGATAACCCCAAGTCTGTTTTGACACCTGAATTTCACACTTTCTCCAGACGGGCACACCATACAGATATGGGCCTCGGGTGTCCAAGCCAGCAAGGAAAACAGGGAACCCCATGCATTTCCGAAAAGAGGACACCCGTGGGAATCCGCATAGGTATGATTTGCGCAAATTGGCCCAGAATTTATTACCCAGACACCCCTGCAAATTCCGAAATGTGGGGAAAAAAACGCATTTTCCGCACATTTCATTCGGCTCACCCATCGAAACACGTCCCCAACAACACATGGCCTACCGTCCTGCGTTCCCACAGGTGTCCAGATGAAAACAGTACCTCACATGTGTGGGTGCACCTACCTGGGCGCCAAGGGGAAAGCCTAAAACACAGGTAACCCCAAGTCTGTTTTGACACCTGAATTTCACACTTTCTCCAGAAAGGCACACCATACAGCTATGGGACTCGGGTCTCCAAGCCATCAAGGAAAACAGGGAAACCCATGCATTTCCGAAAAGAGGACACCCATGGGAATCCGCAGAGGTATGATTTGCGGAAATCGGCCCAGAATGTATTACCCAGTCACCCCGACAAAGTCCGAAATGTGGGAAATAAAACACATTTTCCGCACATTTCACTCGACTCACCCATCGAAACACGCCCCCAACAACACATGGCCTACTACCCCGCGTTCCCAACGGTGTCCCGATGAAAACGTTACCTCACATGTATGGGTGCACCTACGTGGGCACCAAGGGGAAAGCCTAAAACACAGGTAACCCCAAGTCTGTTTTGACACCTGAATTTCACACTTTCTCCAGACGGGCACACCATACAGATATGGCCTCGGGTGTCCAAGCCTCCGAGGAGAACAGGGAACACCATGCATTTACAAAAAGAGGACACCCGTGGGAATCCGCAGAGGTATGATTTGCGGAAATCGGCCCAGAATTTATTACCCAGACACCCATGCAAAGTCCGAAATGTGAGAAAAAAAATGCATTTTCCGCACATTTCACTTGGCTCACCCATCGAAACACGCCCCCAACAACACATGGCCTACTACCCCGCGTTCCCACTGGTGTCCCGATGAAAACGTTACCTCACATGTATGGGTGCACCTACCTGGGTGTCAAGGGGAAAGCCTAAAACACAGGTAACCCCAAGTCTGTTTTGACACCTGAATTTCACACTTTCTCCAGATGGGCACACCACACAGATATGGGCCTCGGTGTCCAAGCCACCAGGGAAAACAGGGAACCCTATGCATTTCTGAAAAGAGGACACCCGTGGGAATCCGCAGAGGTATGATTTGTGCAAATCGGCTGAGAATGTATTACCCAGACACCCCTGCAAATTCCGAAATGTGGGGAAAAAACTCATTTTCCGCACATTTCACTCGGCTCACCCTTCGAAACACACCCTCAACAACCCATGGCCTACCGTCCCACGTTACCAGACGTGTCCCAATGAAAACGGTACCTCACATGTGTGGGTGCACCTACCTGGGCGCCAAGGGGAAAGCCTAAAACACAGGTAACCCCGAGTCTGTTTTGACACCTGAATTTCACACTTTCTCCAGACGGGCACAACATACAGATATAGGCCTCGGGTGTCGAAGCCATCAAGGAAAACAGGGAACCCCATGCATTTCCGAAAAGAGGACACCCATGGGAATACGCAGAGGTATGATTTGCACAAATTGGCCCAGAATTTATTACCCAGACACCCCTACAAAGTTCGAAATGTGGGAAAAAGAACGCATTTTCCGCACATTTCATTCGGCTCACCCATCAAAACATACCCTCAACAACACATGGCCTACCGTCCCACGTTCACACAGGTGTCCCAATGAAAACGGTACCTCACATGTGTGGGTGCACCTACCTGGGCGCCAAGGGGAAAGCCTAAAACACAGGTAACCCCAAGTCTGTTTTGACACCTGAATTTCACACTTTCTCCAGACGGGCACAACATACAGATATGGGCCTCGGGTGTCGAAGCCATCAAGGAAAACAGGGAACCCCATGCATTTACGAGAAGATGACACCCGTGGGAATCTGCAGAGGTATGATTTGCGCAAATTGGCCCAGAATTTATTACCCAGACACCCCGACAAAGTTCGAAATGTGGGAAAAAGAATGAATTTTCCGCACATTTCATTCTGCTCACCCATCGACACACGCCCCCAACAACAAATGGCCTACCGTCCCACGTTCCCACAGGTGTCCCTATGAAAACGGTACCTCACATGTGTGGATGCACCTACCTGGGTACCAAGGGGAAAGCCTAAAACACAGGTAACCCCAAGTCTGTTTTGACGCCTGAATTTCACACTTTCTCCAGACCGGCACACCACACAGATATGGGCCTTGGTGTCCAAGCCACCAGGGAAAACAGGGAACCCTATGCATTTTCGAAAAGAGGACACCCGTGGGAATCCGCAGAGGTATGATTTGTGCAAATCGGCCGAGAATGTATTACCCAGACACCCCTGCAAATTCCGAAATGTGGGGAAAAAACGCATTTTCCGCACATTTCACTCGGCTCAACCTTCGAAACACACCCTCAACAACCCATGGCCTACCGTCCCACGTTACCAGACGTGTCCCGATGAAAACGGTACCTCACATGTGTGGGTGCACCTACCTGGGCGCCAAGGGGAAAGCCTAAAACACAGATAACCCCAAGTCTGTTTTAACACCTGAATTTCACACTTTCTCCAGACGGGCACAACATACAGATATGGGCCTCGGGTGTCGAAGCCATCAAGGAAAACAGGGAACCCCATGCATTTCTGAAGAAAGGACACCCATGGGAATACGCAGAGGTATGATTTGCACAAATTGGCCCAAAATTTATTACCCAGACACCCCTGCAAATTCCGAAATGTGGGGAAAAAACGCATTTTCCGCACATTTCATTCGGCTCACCCATCGAAACACGTCCCCAACAACACATGGCCTACCGTCCTGCGTTCCCACAGGTGTCCAGATGAAAACAGTACCTCACATGTGTGGGTGCACCTACCTGGGCGCCAAGGGGAAAGCCTAAAACACAGGTAACCCCATGTCTGTTTTGACACCTGAATTTCACACTTTCTCCAGACGGGCACACCATACAGATATGGGCCTCGGGTGTCCAAGCCTCCGAGGAGAACAGGGAACCCCATGCATTTCTGAAAAGAGGATACCCATGGGAATACGCAGAGGTATGATTTGCACAAATTGGCCCAGAATTTATTACCCAGACACCCCTACAAAGTTCGAAATGTGGGAAAAAGAACACATTTTCCGCACATTTCATTCGGCTCACCCATCGAAACACGTCCCCAACAACACATGGCCTAATGTACGGTGTTCCCACAGGTGTCCAGATGAAAACAGTACCTCACACGTGTAGATGCACCTACCTGGGAGCCAAGGGGAAAGCCTAAAACACAGATAACCCCAAGTCTGTTTTGACACCTGAATTTCACACTTTCTCCAGACGGGCACACCATACAGATATGGGCCTCGGGTGTCTAAGCCAGCAAGGAAAACAGGGAACCCCATGCATTTCTGAAAAGAGGACACCCGTGGGAATCCGCAGAGGTATGATTTGTGCAAATCGGCCGAGAATGTATTACCCAGACACCCCTGCAAATTCCGAAATGTGGGGAAAAAACTCATTTTCCGCACATTTCACTCAGCTCACCCTTCGAAACACACCCTCAACAACCCATGGCCTACCGTCCCACGTTACCAGACGTGTCCCAATGAAAACGGTACCTCACATGTGTGGGTGCACCTACCTGGGCGCCAAGGGGAAAGCCTAAAACACAGGTAACCCCGAGTCTGTTTTGACACCTGAATTTCACACTTTCTCCAGACGGGCACAACATACAGATATGGGCCTCGGGTGTCGAAGCCATCAAGGAAAACAGGGAACCCCATGCATTTCCGAAAAGAGGACACCCATGGGAATACGCAGAGGTATGATTTGCACGAATTGGCCCAGAATTTATTACCCAGACACCCCTACAAAGTTCGAAATGTGGGAAAAAGAACGCATTTTCCGCACATTTCATTCGGCTCACCCATCAAAACACGTCCCCAACAACACATGGCCTACCGTCCTGCATTCCCACAGGTGTCCAGATGAAAACAGTACCTCACATGTGTGGGTGCACCTACCTGGGCGCCAAGGGGAAAGCCAAAAACACAGGTAACCCCTAGTCTGTTTTGACACCTGAATTTCACACTTTCTCCAGACGGGCACACCATACAGATATGGGCCTCGGGTGTCCAAGCCACCAAGGAAAACAGGGAACCCCATGCATTTCCGAAAAGAGGACACCTGTGGGAATCTGCAGAGGTATGATTTGCGCAAATCGGCCCACAATTTATTACCCAGAGACCCCTGCAAAGTCTGAAATTTGGGGAAAAAAATACATTTTCCGCAGTTTTCACTCTGCTCACTCATCGAAACGAGCCCCCAACAACACATGGCCTACCGTCTCGCGTTCCCACCGGTGTCCCAATGAAAACGGTTCCTCACATCTGTTAGGGAGAATTCTCTGTTTAGGCTGAATTTCCCTACCTAGTGAGTCCCCCAGCAGCTTTGCTGGATTTCTGGGGTTTAATTTTTTTCTCCTGCCAAGAGTGAGACTCTTTTACCCTCACTCTTGGACATGTTGAAGTGTGTTTTCTTGGTTAAACCTTGTGTTGAATGGGCTATGGGGTCTTTTACTCCATAGGGCCTCATGTATTTTTGTGATGTGGGTCACACAGCACCCTCTGTGCCGTGACCCAGGGGTGTCCTAGGGACTCCCCAACATAGACTCCATACCCTGGGACTGACTACTGTCTCCCAGGGCATGTAAAGTCACCAAAGACTTTGCTAGTCTTGAATCCTGAACAGAACCAGTACAAACCATCATATTGTGGACGTACTGGCTGGGGCAATTCGATTGCCCCAGGGTCTGTTAGTCGAGGGGGCACGTCTCCGTCCCCCCTGATCGAGTTTTGGCTGGTGGCAGTGGAAACTACTTTTTATATTCGACCGCGAATATTTCCCTATGGGATTTCCCATTGTTTTAGGCTAACACATTTAATTATTTATTTACGGTAGCCTTAAACATACCACCGGTTTATATATTTATTTTTATAACTCCGGTTGGGACTTTTTGCCAAAACTTGATTCTAAAATGGCGTTGGTGTTCGCCTCTGTAACTCTGACCCAAAGTGGAGCCCTTTGTTCCACTTTTGGCGGGCTTCTCCACAGAAGCCCTCCAAAGTGGTGCCACTCTGTCTGGGGTACTTAGGAGGGGTGGAGGGGGATTTAGGCACCCTGGACTGAGTTACCTTGGTAACTCAAGTCGCACTCCGTCCTGATTGGCCCAAGTGGTGAGCCGCCCGGCTCACCACTTAGCATGGTTGAGTGACAGCTAGGCTGGGTGAATGGGGGTTTGCTGCATAAAAGCAGGGCTTTGGGGACTGGGACTTCAGAAGTCGCCACAGGACCAAGAATCCGACGAGGGAAGAGCTGAGCCGACCTGCTTCGACGACACCACCCGGTGGAGCCCTGCTGAACCGTCTCACCACTTTTTCCCGACGACCGAGGAGAACTCTTAACGGAGTGGCTCCTTCCCTTGACTGGTGGGGACAACCAGTTTTCGCCTTCTTTCCGTTCTTTGAGGTATCTCGTGGCCGCCTTGCCTGTGCCAAGCACCCCGGCAACCGGAATACCACACTTTACCCCCATACCGCGAAAGTCGGCACCAACCCTTTAACCGGAGGACTCCGCGGCTGGTTTCTTCCCGGGCAGTGCAACGACCCTCTTCTTCTGCTCTTCAGCGAGAACTTCTTCTCCCCTGACCGACGTCGAGCCCTGCTGCCACTGCCTGGAACAACTGCCACCGCTGGAGGATCCTTTCCGCTTAAGGTACTGTGTTCTGCCTGGCTTCCCTTGCTACCGACTGTACGGGGTAGATTTAGTCCCCGGCTTTCGAACCTGGGAGTGCCTGGGACACTTTGGCTAAACTTTCTGAGCCACTCTAACCTCTTTTTGACTCTTTGCAAGACTTTGAATCTCTAACTAACAGTGTGATCTTGGGCACATTTTCGCTCCGGCTACTCTAAGAGTGGGCCCTGCCTAGTGACTTTTGCTCACCTGTGACTTTATTCTTCTGTAAGCCTATTGCAAGTGCTCTGGACCTTAGAGTGGTGTGTCTAACCCATTTCTGCTTTTTCTCTCCCTTTCTTGGAAACTACTAGAGTGTCATCTAACGTTAAGCACTCACCTCTGTTTTAATTAAGTGGTGTTTTACCTAGAGTTGTCTAGATAGGAGAAAGGATTGAATCTACTTTCATTATAACTGTGTTGAAGTACTTTTACTATATTTTTGCTAGAGTGTTTTTAACTTATGTGTATTTTAAATAAATAACTATATACTTTTGAAACCAAGCTCTGGTCAGTGTTTGCTTGTGCTATTGTGTTTTGGTACATATTGTGTATACTTTACATACTGCCTAACTCTTCTTGAGAGAAGTCTGACTGCTCAGCCACAGCTACCAGGTAAATCTGGGTGGTACAGACTGCTACCAAAGGGGTTTACTGCTCTACCTGTAGTCTTAAATCTTTTGCAGTGTTCCCCAAGGGAACTGCACAGGTTTCTGCCTAACACTGGTGTACAGCGGTGGGATTTGTATTGAGTATACATTTTATTGTGCTTTAGATACCTTAGTGCAACTAACCACAAAGCTTAGCACTGAAAAAGTAAAACCTCTAACATGTCAGTTATAGAAAGCTATAGTCAAGAGTCCCTTGCAGCCAAAACTGCTGATTGTTTAAGAGTGCTCTGTAAACATAAGGATCTCCTGACTAAGGGCAAGAAAATGGAGCTGATTGAAAGATTGTTAGCTAACCAAAGTCTGGGTGATGGTTCAGAGGAACCTACCACTCCAGCGACTGTAGATGACAGTGTTGAAGTTAACATGGAGCAAAATGTTGATGTTTCTGAGGAAGAGTCAGAAGAGGAGGGTGAGGCTGTTGTAACTGTCCCCCCTAGGCCTCTGCCTGCTCTACCTGCTGTACCTACTGGACCTTTACCAGGTCCCACATTTAGTCCTCAGTACTTTGAACTGGAGAAAATGAAGCTAGAATTGGAGTATAAGAAACTTAATGCTCAAACTGACAAAGAACTAAGGCTAAGGGAAATGGAGCTCAAGTATGACTTAGAAATGAAGAAATTATCTGTTGAGAATGTTTCTCTCTCTGGCTCCTCTAGAAGTTCCAGTCCTAAAAGACCCCGGATGCCTAAAGAATTGGTTGGTATGTATGAGCCTAAGTTGGATGTGTTGGATTGGTTGTCTCTGTTTGAATATAATCATGGGCTCCAGAACATCACAGGAAATGACTTACTCACCTGGTTGTTCTCTAGGCTTCCCCCTGTTGCAACTGATGTGGTAATGGAGATGGGGGAGGAGGATAGGAAGGACTATGAATGTGTGAAACTAGCTTTGATAGCTAGGTTTGGGAAGACCCCTTCCCAGTATCTTAAGAGGTTTAGGAGCCTCAAAAAGCATGATGGTACCCCTTGGGCTACCTGGGTGAGTGAATGTTTGAAAAACTTAGAGGGATGGATTAAGGGTTACAAGGTGAACACTTATGAAGGTATGAAGAATTTGTTTATGTTGGAGACTATTTATGATGCCTGCTCTCCTGAGCTCAGACAACACTTGGCTGATTCCAAGGAATTAGATTCCCGGAAACTAGCTAAGGCTGCTGACTTGTGGGTTGCCAACAGGGCCACTCACAAGGATTCTGGGGTAACTCAGAAGAAGGATGGGGAGAAACAGCCTAAAAAAGACTCCAAAGAGAATTCTAATAATTCCTATCCCAAAGAGGGCCCCAAACCACAAAATAACCAGGGTAAGCCACATGGGAAACCTAGTCAGGCTACTGTACCTTCTGGCCACAAGCCAGAAGGAGGTCAGAACAAGCCACCCTTCCATAGAGCATTTGGACAATGCTATGTCTGTCAGGGTACTGACCATATCAAAGGAGATCCCAAGTGCAAGGGTAAACCTGCAGGGATCAGCACAGTCTCCTTAGCCTTCACTCCTGAGGATGAAGTACAGATGGCTAGTGCCCACTTTGAACTCTTTGCTGAAGAACCCTTGGGTCTTCAAGCAACTGTAAACTTAGAGCCTATGGGTCTGGTTAGTCCCCAGAATAGGGTTGTGTATAACTCCCTACCTGTTAACTCTAAGGTGTATTATGTGGACAGTGTTCTTGTCAATGGCCAGGATACTCCTGCCAGGAGAGACACTGGGGCCAGCAGAACAGTAGTGGATGAAAGCTTCTTTCAACCTGAGGATGTGGCCAAAGCACCCAAAGGTCCCACTAAGATGTCTGGAGGCCCTGTCCAAATGGTTCCTATTCTACCAGCCCTCATTCAATGTAACAACATGACAGTAAGGATCCCTGTCAGTGTTCAGGCTGAGGTACCTGGGAAGGTCCTGTTAGGGAATGACCTAAGAACTCTAGGAGTAGTGTCACATACCCCCAGGCCTCCCAGTATGGAGAAGCAGAACTTAACCAAATTGGCTAGACAGGCTACCTTGAAGGACCCTTCTAAGCCTGTGGGACCCTCTACTGAGAACCCCACTACAAGCCCTGGTGTTAGTAAGTTGACCTCTGACCCAGGCACCTTTCAGGATAGTATGCTAGGAACATGGGAGCCCCAACCAAGCTCCATCATTGTTCCCCTAGTCTCAGAGTCTCTGACTCCCCCTGCTTCTGAGGAAGAGGTGGATAGACCAACTAGGCCCCTATCTGGACCTGAGAGAACTGGTAATTCTCAGTGCTGGTGGAAAACCAGAAAAGAAAAGTCTAAGGCCAAAAACCTTCAGACTGTTGGCCCTTCTACTGAAGAACCCAACTCAAATCCTAATATTAGGGGGGAAACTCCTAAAATAGGTAAGGGTAGATCTAAGAGGAAGGGGAAGCAGGTACATTGCCTAACCCCAACCCCTCCAACCAAGAGGCCTAAGACCCAACCTGCTCCCACAAGAGAGGTGGTGAGGAACCTTGGAGGCCCCTCTAGATCTAAGGGAATCCTTTATAAGGACCCCTTGAAAAAGCCTAACATAGGTTCAGAAGTTGTACCAACTTCTGAGGGACTGGTCAACCAGATCCCCTATAACAAAAAGACTGATGTTCCTCAAAGGGTCTGTAGGTCCGTTAGCTTGCAAAAGAAAACCTTTGAGTTCTCCATTGAACACAGGTCAGGGTGTCACCATCAAAATGCTGATGGACTCTCTAGGATGTATATCATCGACTAGAGGTATGAGGTTCATCCAGGAGTGGATTAAATCCTCCTGTCCCTTAGTCTGGGGGGGGCGAGTGTTAGGGAGAATTCTCTGTTTAGGCTGAATTTCCCTACCTAGTGAGTCCCCCAGCAGCTTTGCTGGATTTCTGGGGTTTAATTTTTTTCTCCTGCCAAGAGTGAGACTCTTTTACCCTCACTCTTGGACATGTTGAAGTGTGTTTTCTTGGTTAAACCTTGTGTTGAATGGGCTATGGGGTCTTTTACTCCATAGGGCCTCATGTATTTTTGTGATGTGGGTCACACAGCACCCTCTGTGCCGTGACCCAGGGGTGTCCTAGGGACTCCCCAACATAGACTCCATACCCTGGGACTGACTACTGTCTCCCAGGGCATGTAAAGTCACCAAAGACTTTGCTAGTCTTGAATCCTGAACAGAACCAGTACAAACCATCATATTGTGGACGTACTGGCTGGGGCAATTCGATTGCCCCAGGGTCTGTTAGTCGAGGGGGCACGTCTCCGTCCCCCCTGATCGAGTTTTGGCTGGTGGCAGTGGAAACTACTTTTTATATTCGACCGCGAATATTTCCCTATGGGATTTCCCATTGTTTTAGGCTAACACATTTAATTATTTATTTACGGTAGCCTTAAACATACCACCGGTTTATATATTTATTTTTATAACTCCGGTTGGGACTTTTTGCCAAAACTTGATTCTAAAATGGCGTTGGTGTTCGCCTCTGTAACTCTGACCCAAAGTGGAGCCCTTTGTTCCACTTTTGGCGGGCTTCTCCACAGAAGCCCTCCAAAGTGGTGCCACTCTGTCTGGGGTACTTAGGAGGGGTGGAGGGGGATTTAGGCACCCTGGACTGAGTTACCTTGGTAACTCAAGTCGCACTCCGTCCTGATTGGCCCAAGTGGTGAGCCGCCCGGCTCACCACTTAGCATGGTTGAGTGACAGCTAGGCTGGGTGAATGGGGGTTTGCTGCATAAAAGCAGGGCTTTGGGGACTGGGACTTCAGAAGTCGCCACAGGACCAAGAATCCGACGAGGGAAGAGCTGAGCCGACCTGCTTCGACGACACCACCCGGTGGAGCCCTGCTGAACCGTCTCACCACTTTTTCCCGACGACCGAGGAGAACTCTTAACGGAGTGGCTCCTTCCCTTGACTGGTGGGGACAACCAGTTTTCGCCTTCTTTCCGTTCTTTGAGGTATCTCGTGGCCGCCTTGCCTGTGCCAAGCACCCCGGCAACCGGAATACCACACTTTACCCCCATACCGCGAAAGTCGGCACCAACCCTTTAACCGGAGGACTCCGCGGCTGGTTTCTTCCCGGGCAGTGCAACGACCCTCTTCTTCTGCTCTTCAGCGAGAACTTCTTCTCCCCTGACCGACGTCGAGCCCTGCTGCCACTGCCTGGAACAACTGCCACCGCTGGAGGATCCTTTCCGCTTAAGGTACTGTGTTCTGCCTGGCTTCCCTTGCTACCGACTGTACGGGGTAGATTTAGTCCCCGGCTTTCGAACCTGGGAGTGCCTGGGACACTTTGGCTAAACTTTCTGAGCCACTCTAACCTCTTTTTGACTCTTTGCAAGACTTTGAATCTCTAACTAACAGTGTGATCTTGGGCACATTTTCGCTCCGGCTACTCTAAGAGTGGGCCCTGCCTAGTGACTTTTGCTCACCTGTGACTTTATTCTTCTGTAAGCCTATTGCAAGTGCTCTGGACCTTAGAGTGGTGTGTCTAACCCATTTCTGCTTTTTCTCTCCCTTTCTTGGAAACTACTAGAGTGTCATCTAACGTTAAGCACTCACCTCTGTTTTAATTAAGTGGTGTTTTACCTAGAGTTGTCTAGATAGGAGAAAGGATTGAATCTACTTTCATTATAACTGTGTTGAAGTACTTTTACTATATTTTTGCTAGAGTGTTTTTAACTTATGTGTATTTTAAATAAATAACTATATACTTTTGAAACCAAGCTCTGGTCAGTGTTTGCTTGTGCTATTGTGTTTTGGTACATATTGTGTATACTTTACATACTGCCTAACTCTTCTTGAGAGAAGTCTGACTGCTCAGCCACAGCTACCAGGTAAATCTGGGTGGTACAGACTGCTACCAAAGGGGTTTACTGCTCTACCTGTAGTCTTAAATCTTTTGCAGTGTTCCCCAAGGGAACTGCACAGGTTTCTGCCTAACAACATCTGTGGGTGCACCTACCTGGGCACCAAGGGGAAAGCCTAAAGCACTGATAACCCCAAGTCTGTTTTGACACCTGAATTTTACACTTTCTCCAGACGGGCACACCATACAGATATGGGCCTCGGGTGTCCAAGCCAGCAAGGAAAACAGGGAACCCCATGCATTTCCGAAAAGAGGACACCCGTAGGAATCCGCGTAGGTATGATTTGCGCAAATCGGCCCAGAAGGTATTACCCAGTCACCCCGACAAAGTCCGAAATGTGGGAAATAAAACACATTTTCCGCACATTTCACCCGACTCACCCATCGAAACACGCCCCCAACAACACATGGCCTACTACCCCGCGTTCCCAACGGTGTCCCGATGAAAACGTTACCTCACATGTATGGGTGCACCTACGTGGGCACCAAGGGGAAAGCCTAAAACACAGGTAACCCCAGGTCTGTTTTGACACCTGAATTTCACACTTTCTCCAGACGGGCACACCATACAGATATGGCCTCGGGTGTCCAAGCCTCCGAGGAGAACAGGGAACACCATGCATTTACAAAAAGAGGACACCCGTGGGAATCCGCAGAGGTATGATTTGCGGAAATCGGCCCAGAATTTATTACCCAGACACCCATGCAAAGTCCGAAATGTGAGAAAAAAAATGCATTTTCCGCACCTTTCACTTGGCTCACCCATCGAAACACGCCCCCAACAACACATGGCCTACTACCCCGCGTTCCCACCGGTGTCCCGATGAAAACGTTACCTCACATGTATGGGTGCACCTACCTGGGTGCCAAGGGGAAAGCCTAAAACACAGGTAACCCCAAGTCTGTTTTGACACCTGAATTTCACACTTTCTCCAGATGGGCACACCACACAGATATGGGCCTCGGTGTCCAAGCCACCAGGGAAAACAGGGAACCCTATGCATTTCTGAAAAGAGGACACCCGTGGGAATCCGCAGAGGTATGATTTGTGCAAATCGGCCGAGAATGTATTACCCAGACACCCCTGCAAATTCCGAAATGTGGGGAAAAAACGCATTTTCCGCACATTTCACTCGGCTCACACTTCGAAACACACCCTCAACAACCCATGGCCTACCGTCCCACGTTACCAGACGTGTCCCAATGAAAACGGTACCTCACATGTGTGGGTGCACCTACCTGGGCGCCAAGGGGAAAGCCTAAAACACAGGTAACCCCAAGTCTGTTTTGACACCTGAATTTCACACTTTCTCCAGACGGGCACAACATACAGATATGGGCCTCGGGTGTCGAAGCCATCAAGGAAAACAGGGAACCCCATGCATTTCCGAAAAGAGGACACCCATGGGAATACGCAGAGGTATGATTTGCACAAATTGGCCCAGAATTTATTACCCAGACACCCCTACAAAGTTCGAAATGTGGGAAAAAGAACGCATTTTCCGCACATTTCATTCGGCTCACCCATCAAAACACGTCCCCAACAACACATGGCCTACCGTCCTGCATTCCCACAGGTGTCCAGATGAAAACAGTACCTCACATGTGTGGGTGCACCTACCTGGGCGCCAAGGGGAAAGCCAAAAACACAGGTAACCCCTAGTCTGTTTTGACACCTGAATTTCACACTTTCTCCAGACGGGCACACCATACAGATATGGGCCTCGGGTGTCCAAGCCACCAAGGAAAACAGGGAACCCCATGCATTTCCGAAAAGAGGACACCTGTGGGAATCTGCAGAGGTATGATTTGCGCAAATCGGCCCACAATTTATTACCCAGAGACCCCTGCAAAGTCCGAAATTTGGGGAAAAAAATACATTTTCCGCAGTTTTCACTCTGCTCACTCATCGAAACAAGCCCCCAACAACACATGGCCTACCGTCCCGCGTTCCCACCGGTGTCCCAATGAAAACGGTACCTCACATCTGTGGGTGCACCTACCTGGGTGCCAATGGGAAAGCCTAAAACACAGGTAACCCCAAGTCTGTTTTGACACCTGAATTTCACACTTTCTCCAGACGTGCACACCATACAGATATGGGCCTCGGGTGTCCAAGCCAGCAAGGAAAACAGGGAACTCCATGCATTTCCGAAAAGAGGACACCCGTAGGAATCCGCGTAGGAATGATTTGCGCAAATCGGCCAAGAATTTATTACCCAGACACCCCTGCAAAGTCCGAAATGTGAGAAAAAAAATGCATTTTCCGCACATTTCACTTGGCTCACCCATCGAAACATGCCCCAAACAACACAGGGCCTAACGTCCCGCGTTCCCACCGGTGTCCCAATGAAAACGGTACCTCACATCTGTGGGTGCACCTACCTGGGTGCCAATGGGAAAGCCTAAAACACAGGTAACCCCAAGTCTGTTTTGACACCTGAATTTCACACTTTCTCCAGACGGGCGCACCACACAGATATGGGCCTCGGTGTCCAAGCCACCAGGGAAAACAGGGGACCCTATGCATTTCTGAAAAGAGGACACCCGTGGGAATCCGCAGAGGTATGATTTTTGCAAATCGGCCTAGAATGTATTACCCAGACACCCCTGCAAAATCCGCAATGTGGGGAAAAAAACGCATTTTCTGCACATTTCACTCGGCTCACCCATCGAAACATACCCTCAACAACACATGGCCTACCGTCCCACGTTCCCACAGGTGTCCCAATGAAAACAGTACCTCACATGTGTGGGTGCACCTACCTGGGCGCCAAGGGGAAAGCCTAAAACACAGGTAACCCCAAGTCTGTTTTGACACCGAATTTCACACTTTCTCCAGACGGGCACAACATACAGATATGGGCCTTGGGTGTCGAAGCCATCAAGGAAAACAGGGAACCCCATGCATTTACGAAAAGAGGACACCCGTGGGAATCTGTAGAGGTATGATTTGCTCAAATTGGCCCAGAATTTATTACCCAGACACCTCTACAAAGTTCGAAATGTGGGAAAAAGAATGCATTTTCCGCACATTTCATTCGGCTCACCCATCGAAACATGCCCCCAACAACAAATTGCCTACCGTCCCGCGTTCCCACAGGTGTCCCGATGAAAACGGTACCTCACATGTGTGGATGCACCTACCTGGGCGCCAAGAGGAAAGCCTAAAACACAGTTAACCCCAAGTCTGTTTTGACACCTGAATTTCACACTTTCTCCAGACGGGCACACCATACAGATATGGGCCTCGGGTGTCCAAGCCACCAAGGAAAACAGGGAACCCCATGCATTTCCGAAAAGAGGACACCTGTGGGAATCTGTGAGGTATGATTTGCGCGAATTGGCCCAGAATTCATTACCTAGACACCGGTACAAAGTTCGAAATGTGGGAAAAAGAACACATTTTCTGCACATTTCATTCGGCTCCCCCATCGAAACACGTCCCAACAACACATGGCCTACCGTCCTGCGTTCCCACAGGTGTCCAGATGAAAACAATACCTCACATGTGTGGGTGCACCTACCTGGGCGCCAAGGGGAAAGCCTAAAACACAGGTAACCCCAAGTCTGTTTTGACACCTGAATTTCACACTTTCTCCAGAAAGGCACAACATACAGATATGGGACTCGGGTCTCCAAGCCATCAAGGAAAACAGGGAACCCCATGCATTTCCGAAAAGAGGACACCCATGGGAATCCGCAGAGGTATGATTTGCGGCAATCGGTCCAAAATGTATTACCCAGTCACCCCGACAAAGTCCGAAATGTGGGAAATAAAACACATTTTCCGCACATTTCACTCGACTCAGCCATCGAAACACGCCCCCAACAACACATGGCCTACTACCCCGCGTTCCCACCGGTGTCCCGATGAAAACGTTACCTCACATGTATGGGTGCACCTACCTGGGCACCAAGGGGAAAGCCTAAAACACAGGTAACCCCAAGTCTGTTTTGACACCTGAATTTCACACTTTCTCCAGACGGGCACACCATACAGATATGGCCTCGGGTGTCCAAGCCTCCGAGGAGAACAGGGAACCCCATGCATTTACAAAAAGAGGACACCCCTGGGAATCCGCAGAGATATGATTTGCGTAAATCGCCCCTGAATTTATTACCCAGACACCCCTGCAAAGTCCGAAATGTGAAAAAAAAAATGCATTTTCCGCACATTTCACTTAGCTCACCCATCGAAACATGCCCCAAACACCACATGGCCTAATGTCCCCCGTTCCCACAGCTGTCCCGATGAAAACGGAACCTCACATGTGTGGGTGCACCTACCTGGGTGCCAATGGGAAAGCCTAAAACACAGGTAACCACAAGTCGGTTTTGACACCTGAATTTTACACTTTCTCCAGACGGGCGCACCACACAGATATGGGCCTCGGTGTCCAAGCCACCAGGGAAAACAGGGAACCCTATGCATTTCTGAAAAGAGGACACCCGTGGGAATCCGCAGAGGTATGATTTTTGCAAATCGGCCGAGAATGTATTACCCAGACACCCCTGCAAATTCCGAAATGTGGGGAAAAAACGCATTTTCCGCACATTTCACTCGGCTCAACCTTCGAAACACACCCTCAACAACCCATGGCCTACCGTCCCACGTTACCAGACGTGTCCAGATGAAAACAATACCTCACATGTGTGGGTGCACCTACCTGGGCGCCAAGGGGAAAGCCTAAAACACAGGTAACCCCAAGTCTGTTTTGACACCTGAATTTCACACTTTCTCCAGATGGGCACACCATACAGATATGGCCTCGGGTGTCCAAGCCTCCGAGGAGAACAGGGAACCCCATGCATTTACAAAAAGAGGACACCCCTGGGCTCCGCAGAGATATGATTTGCGTAAATCGCCCCAGAATTTATTACCCAGACACCCCTGCAAAGTCCGAAATGTGAGAAAAAAGATGCATTTTCCGCACATTTCACTTAGCTCACCCATCGAAACATGCCCCAAACACCACATGGCCTAATCTCCCCCGTTCCCACAGGTGTCCTGATGAAAACGGTACCTCACATGTGTGGGTGCACCTACCTGGGTGCCAATGGGAAAGCCTAAAACACAGGCAACCCCAACTCGGTTTTGACACCTGAATTTTACACTTTCTCCAGATGGGCACACCACACAGATATGGGCCTCGGTGTCCATGCCACCAGGGAAAACAGGGAACCCTATGCATTTCCGAAAAGAGGACACCCGTTGGAATCCGCAGAGGTATGATTTGTGCAAATCGGCCGAGAATGTATTACCCAGACACCCCTGCAAATTCCGAAATGTGGGGAAAAAACGCATTTTCCGCACATTTCACTCGGCTCAACCTTCGAAACACACCCTCAACAACCCATGGCCTACCGTCCCACGTTACCAGACGTGTCCCGATGAAAACGGTACCTCACATGTGTGGGTGCACCTACCTGGGCGCCAAGGGGAAAGCCTAAAACACAGGTAACCCCAAGTCTGTTTTGACACCGAATTTCACACTTTCTCCAGACGGGCACAACATACAGATATGGGCCTTGGGTGTCGAAGCCATCAAGGAAAACAGGGAACCCCATGCATTTACGAAAAGAGGACACCCGTGGGAATCCGCAGAGGTATGATTTTTGCAAATCGGCCCAGAATGTATTACCCAGACACCCCTGCAAAATCCGCAATGTGGGGGAAAAAAACGCATTTTCTGCACATTTCACTCGGCTCACCCATCGAAACATACCCTCAACAACACATGGCCTACCGTCCCACATTCCCACAGGTGTCCCAATGAAAACAGTACCTCACATGTGTGGGTGCACCTACCTGGGCGCCAAGGGGAAAGCCTAAAACACAGGTAACCCCAAGTCTGTTTTGACACCGAATTTCACACTTTCTCCAGACGGGCACAACATACAGATATGGGCCTTGGGTGTCGAAGCCATCAAGGAAAACAGGGAACCCCATGCATTTACGAAAAGAGGACACCCGTGGGAATCTGCAGAGGTATGATTTGCGCAAATTGGCCCAGAATTTATTACCCAGACACCTCTACAAAGTTCGAAATGTGGGAAAAAGAATGCATTTTCCGCACATTTCATTCGGCTCACCCATCGAAACATGCCCCCAACAACAAATGGCCTACCGTCCCGCGTTCCCACAGGTGTCCCGATGAAAACGGTACCTCACATGTGTGGATGCACCTACCTGGGCGCCAAGAGGAAAGCCTAAAACACAGTTAACCCCAAGTCTGTTTTGACACCTGAATTTCACACTTTCTCCAGACGGGCACACCATACAGATATGGGCCTCGGGTGTCCAAGCCACCAAGGAAAACAGGGAACCCCATGCATTTCCGAAAAGAGGACACCTGTGGGAATCTGTGAGGTATGATTTGCGCAAATCGGCCCACAATTTATTACCCAGATGCCCCTGCAAAGTCCGAGATTTGGGTTAAAAAATGCATTTTCCGCAGTTTTCACTCGGCTCACTCATCGAAACGAGCCCCCAACAACACATGGCCTACCGTCCCGCGTTCCCACCGGTGTCCCAATGAAAACGGTACCTCACATCTGTGGGTGTACCTACCTGGGCACCAAGGGGAAAGCCTAAAACACTGGTAACCCCAAGTCTGTTTTGACACCTGAATTTTACACTTTCTCCAGACGGGCACACCATACAGATATGGGCCTTGGGTGTCCAAGCCAGCAAGGAAAACAGGGAACCCCATGCATTTCCGAAAAGAGGACACCCGTGGGAATCCGCATAGGTATGATTTGCGCAAATCGGCCCAGAATTTATTACCCAGACACCCCTGCAAAGTCCGAAATGTGAGAAAAAAAATGCATTTTCCGCACAATTCACTTGGCTCACCCATCGAAACATGCCCCAAACAACACATGGCCTAACGTCCCCCGTTCCCACAGGTGTCCCGATGAAAACGGTACCTCACATGTGTGGGTGCACCTACCTGGGTGCCAATGGGAAAGCCTAAAACACAGGTAACCCCAAGTCTGTTTTGACACCTGAATTTCACACTTTCTCCAGACGGGCACACCACACAGATATGGGCCTCGGTGTCCAAGCCACCAGGGAAAACAGGGAACCCTATGCATTTCCGAAAAGAGGACACCCGTGGGAATACGCAGAGGTATGATTTGCGCAAATTGGCCCAGAATTCATTACCTAGACACCGGTACAAAGTTCAAAATGTGGGAAAAAGAACACATTTTCCGCACATTTCATTCGGCTCCCCCATCGAAACACGTCCCAACAACACATGGCCTACCGTCCTGCGTTCCCACAGGTGTCCAGATGAAAACAATACCTCACATGTGTGGGTGCACCTACCTGGGCGCCAAGGGGAAAGCCTAAAACACAGGTAACCCCAAGTCTGTTTTGACACCTGAATTTCACACTTTCTCCAGAAAGGCACAACATACAGATATGGGACTCGGGTCTCCAAGCCATCAAGGAAAACAGGGAACCCCATGCATTTCCGAAAAGAGGACACCCATGGGAATCCGCAGAGGTATGATTTGCGGCAATCGGTCCAAAATGTATTACCCAGTCACCCCGACAAAGTCCGAAATGTGGGAAATAAAACACATTTTCCGCACATTTCACTCGACTCAGCCATCAAAACACGCCCCCAACAACACATGGCCTACTACCCCGCGTTCCCACCGGTGTCCCGATGAAAATGTTACCTCACATGTATGGGTGCACCTACCTGGGCACCAAGGGGAAAGCCTAAAACACAGGTAACCCCAAGTCTGTTTTGACACCTGAATTTCACACTTTCTCCAGATGGGCACACCATACAGATATGGCCTCGGGTGTCCAAGCCTCCGAGGAGAACAGGGAACCCCATGCATTTACAAAAAGAGGACACCCCTGGGAATCCGCAGAGATATGATTTGCGTAAATCGCCCCAGAATTTATTACCCAGACACCCCTGCAAAGTCCGAAATGTGAGAAAAAAATGCATTTTCCGCACATTTCACTTAGCTCACCCATCGAAACATGCCCCAAACACCACATGGCCTAATGTCCCCCGTTCCCACAGGTGTCCCGATGAAAACGGTACCTCACATGTGTGGGTGCACCTACCTGGGTGCCAATGGGAAAGCCTAAAACACAGGTAACCCCAAGTCGGTTTTGACACCTGAATTTTACACTTTCTCCAGATGGGCACACCACATAGATATGGGCCTCGGTGTCCATGCCACCAGGGAAAACAGGGAACCCTATGCATTTCCGAAAAGAGGACACCCGTGGGAATCCGCAGAGGTATGATTTGTGCAAATCAGCCGAGAATGTATTACCCAGACACCCCTGCAAATTCCGAAATGTGGGGAAAAACGCATTTTCCGCACATTTCACTCGGCTCAACCTTCGAAACACACCCTCAACAACCCATGGCCTACCGTGCCACGTTACCAGACGTGTCCTGATGAAAACGGTACCTCACATGTGTGGGTGCACCTACCTGGGCGCCAAGGGGAAAGCCTAAAACACAGGTAACCCCAAGTCTGTTTTGACACCTGAATTTCACACTTTCTCCAGACGGGCACACCACACAGATATGGGCCTCGGTGTCCAAGCCACCAGGGAAAACAGGGAACCCTATGCATTTCCGAAAAGAGGACACCCGTGGGAATACGCAGAGGTATGATTTGCGCAAATTGGCCCAGAATTCATTACCTAGACACCGGTACAAAGTTCAAAATGTGGGAAAAAGAACACATTTTCCGCACATTTCATTCGGCTCCCCCATCGAAACACGTCCCAACAACACATGGCCTACCGTCCTGCGTTCCCACAGGTGTCCAGATGAAAACAATACCTCACATGTGTGGGTGCACCTACCTGGGCGCCAAGGGGAAAGCCTAAAACACAGGTAACCCCAAGTCTGTTTTGACACCTGAATTTCACACTTTCTCCAGAAAGGCACAACATACAGATATGGGACTCGGGTCTCCAAGCCATCAAGGAAAACAGGGAACCCCATGCATTTCCGAAAAGAGGACACCCATGGGAATCCGCAGAGGTATGATTTGCGGCAATCGGTCCAAAATGTATTACCCAGTCACCCCGACAAAGTCCGAAATGTGGGAAATAAAACACATTTTCCGCACATTTCACTCGACTCAGCCATCGAAACACGCCCCCAACAACACATGGCCTACTACCCCGCGTTCCCACCGGTGTCCCGATGAAAATGTTACCTCACATGTATGGGTGCACCTACCTGGGCACCAAGGGGAAAGCCTAAAACACAGGTAACCCCAAGTCTGTTTTGACACCTGAATTTCACACTTTCTCCAGATGGGCACACCATACAGATATGGCCTCGGGTGTCCAAGCCTCCGAGGAGAACAGGGAACCCCATGCATTTACAAAAAGAGGACACCCCTGGGAATCCGCAGAGATATGATTTGCGTAAATCGCCCCAGAATTTATTACCCAGACACCCCTGCAAAGTCCGAAATGTGAGAAAAAAATGCATTTTCCGCACATTTCAATTAGCTCACCCATCGAAACATGCCCCAAACACCACATGGCCTAATGTCCCCCGTTCCCACAGGTGTCCCGATGAAAACGGTACTTCACATGTGTGGGTGCACCTACCTGGGTGCCAATGGGAAAGCCTAAAACACAGGTAACCCCAAGTTGGTTTTGACACCTGAATTTTACACTTTCTCCAGATGGGCACACCACATAGATATGGGCCTCGGTGTCCATGCCACCAGGGAAAACAGGGAACCCTATGCATTTCCGAAAAGAGGACACCCGTGGGAATCCGCAGAGGTATGATTTGTGCAAATCGGCCGAGAATGTATTACCCAGACACCCCTGCAAATTCCGAAATGTGGGGAAAAACGCATTTTCCGCACATTTCACTCGGCTCAACCTTCGAAACACACCCTCAACAACCCATGGCCTACCGTGCCACGTTACCAGACGTGTCCTGATGAAAACGGTACCTCACATGTGTGGGTGCACCTACCTGGGCGCCAAGGGGAAAGCCTAAAACACAGATAACCCCAAGTCTGTTTTAACACCTGAATTTCACACTTTCTCCAGACGGGCACAACATACAGATATGGGCCTCGGGTGTCGAAGCCATCAAGGAAAACAGGGAACCCCATGCATTTCTGAAGAAAGGACACCCATGGGAATACGCAGAGGTATGATTTGCACAAATTGGCCCAGAATTTATTACCCAGACACCCCTGCAAATTCCGAAATGTGGGGAAAAAACGCATTTTCCGCACATTTCATTCGGCTCACCCATCGAAACACGTCCCCAACAACACATGGCCTACCGTCCTGCGTTCCCACAGGTGTCCAGATGAAAACAGTACCTCACATGTGTGGGTGCACCTACCTGGGCGCCAAGGGGAAAGCCTAAAACACAGGTAACCCCATGTCTGTTTTGACACCTGAATGTCACACTTTCTCCAGACGGGCACACCATACAGATATGGGCCTCGGGTGTCCAAGCCTCCGAGGAGAACAGGGAACCCCATGCATTTCTGAAAAGAGGATACCCATGGGAATACGCAGAGGTATGATTTGCACAAATTGGCCCAGAATTTATTACCCAGACACCCCTACAAAGTTCGAAATGTGGGAAAAAGAACACATTTTCCGCACATTTCATTCGGCTCACCCATCGAAACACGTCCCCAACAACACATGGCCTAATGTACGGTGTTCCCACAGGTGTCCAGATGAAAACAGTACCTCACACGTGTAGATGCACCTACCTGGGCGCCAAGGGGAAAGCCTAAAACACAGATAACCCCAAGTCTGTTTTGACACCTGAATTTCACACTTTCTCCAGACGGGCACACCATACAGATATGGGCCTCGGGTGTCCAAGCCAGCAAGGAAAACAGGGAACCCCATGCATTTCCGAAAAGAGGACACCCGTGGGAATCCGCATAGGTATGATTTGCGCAAATTGGCCCAGAATTTATTACCCAGACACCCCTGCAAAGTCTGTAATGTGAGAAAAAAAATGCATTTTCCGCACATTTCACTAGGCTCACCCATCGAAACATGCCCCAAACAACACATGGCCTAAAGTTCCCCGTTCCCACAGGTGTCCCGATGAAAACATTACCTCACATGTGTGGGTGCACCTACCTGGGTGCCAATGGTAAAGCCTAAATCACAGGTAACCCCAAGTCTGTTTTGACACCTGAATTTCACACTTTCTCCAGACGGGCACACCACACAGAAATGGGCCTCAGTGTCCAAGCCACCAGGGAAAACAGGGAACCCTATGCATTTCCGAAAAGAGGACACCCGTGGGAATACGCAGAGGTATGATTTGCGCAAATTGGCCCAGAATTTATTACCTAGACACCCGTACAAAGTTTGAAATGTGGGAAAAAGAACACATTTTCCGAACATTTCATTTGGCTCACCCATCGAAACACGTCCCCAACAACACATGGCCTACCGTCCTGCGTTCCCACAGGTGTCCCAATGAAAACGGTACCTCACATGTGTGGGTGCACCTACCTGGGCGCCAAGGGGAAAGCCTAAAACACAGGTAACCCCAAGACTGTTTTGACACCTGAATTTCACACTTTCTCCAGAAAGGCACACCATACAAATATGGGACTCGGGTCTCCAAGCCATCAAGGAAAACAGGGAAACCCATGCATTTCTGAAAAGAGGACACCCATGGGAATCCGCAGAGGTATGATTTGCGGAAATCGGCCCAGAATTTATTACCCGGTCACCCCGACAAAGTCCGAAATGTGGGAAATAAAACACATTTTCCGCACATTTCACTCGACTCACCCATCGAAACACGCCCCCAACAACAAATGGCCTACTACCCCGCGTTCCCACCGGTGTCCCGATGAAAACGTTACCTCACATGTATGGGTGCACCTACCTGGGCACCAAGGGGAAAGCCTAAAACACAGGTAACCCCAAGTCTGTTTTGACACCTGAATTTCACACTTTCTCCAGACGGGCACACCATACAGATATGGCCTCGGGTGTCCAAGCCTCCGAGGAGAACAGGGACCCCATGCATTTACAAAAATAGGACACCGGTGGGAATCCGCAGAGGTATGATTTGCATAAATCGGCCCAGAATTTATTACCCAGACACCCATGCAAAGTCCGAAATGTGAGAAAAAAAATGCATTTTTCGCACATTTCACTTGGCTCACCCATCGAAACATGCCCCAAACAACACATGGCCTAATGTCCCTCGTTCCCACAGGTGTCCCGATGAAAACGGTACCTCACATGTGTTGTGCACCTACCTGGGTGCCGATGGGAAAGCCTAAAACACAGGTAACCCCAAGTCTGTTTTGACACCTGATTTTCACACTTTCTCCAGATGGGCACACCACACAGATATGGGCCTCGGTGTCCAAGCCACCAGGGAAAACAGGGAACCCTATGCATTTCTGACAAGAGGACACCCGTGGGAATCCGCAGAGGTATGATTTGTGCAAATCGGCACAGAATTTATTACCCAGACACCCCTGCAATATCCGAAATGTGGGGAAAAAACGCATTTTCTGCACATTTCACTCGGCTCACCCATCAAAACATACCCTCAACAACACATGGCCTACCGTCCCACGTTCCCACAGGTGTCCCAATGAAAACGGTACCTCACATGTGTGGGTGCACCTACCTGGGCGCCAAGGGGAAAGCCTAAAACACAGGTAACCCCAAGTCTGTTTTGACACCTGAATTTCACACTTTCTCCAGACGGGCACAACATACAGATATGGGCCTCGGGTGTCGAAGCCATCAAGGAAAACAGGGAACCCCATGCATTTACGAGAAGATGACACCCGTGGGAATCTGCAGAGGTATGATTTGCGCAAATTGGCCCAGAATTTATTACCCAGACACCCCGACAAAGTTCGAAATGTGGGAAAAAGAATGAATTTTCCGCACATTTCATTCGGCTCACCCATCGACACACGCCCCCAACAACAAATGGCCTACCGTCCCACGTTCCCACAGGTGTCCCGATGAAAACGGTACCTCACATGTGTGGATGCACCTACCTGGGTACCAAGGGGAAAGCCTAAAACACAGGTAACCCCAAGTCTGTTTTGACGCCTGAATTTCACACTTTCTCCAGACCGGCACACCACACAGATATGGGCCTTGGTGTCCAAGCCACCAGGGAAAACAGGGAACCCTATGCATTTTCGAAAAGAGGACACCCGTGGGAATGCGCAGAGGTATGATTTGTGCAAATCGGCCGAGAATGTATTACCCAGACACCCCTGCAAATTCCGAAATGTGGGGAAAAAACGCATTTTGCGCACATTTCACTCGGCTCAACCTTCGAAACACACCCTCAACAACCCATGGCCTACCGTCCCACGTTACCAGACGTGTCCCGATGAAAACGGTACCTCACATGTGTGGGTGCACCTACCTGGGCGCCAAGGGGAAAGCCTAAAACACAGATAACCCCAAGTCTGTTTTAACACCTGAATTTCACACTTTCTCCAGACGGGCACAACATACAGATATGGGCCTCGGGTGTCGAAGCCATCAAGGAAAACAGGGAACCCCATGCATTTCTGAAGAAAGGACACCCATGGGAATACGCAGAGGTATGATTTGCACAAATTGGCCCAGAATTTATTACCCAGACACCCCTGCAAATTCCGAAATGTGGGGAAAAAACGCATTTTCCGCACATTTCATTCGGCTCACCCATCGAAACACGTCCCCAACAACACATGGCCTACCGTCCTGCGTTCCCACAGGTGTCCAGATGAAAACAGTACCTCACATGTGTGGGTGCACCTACCTGGGCGCCAAGGGGAAAGCCTAAAACACAGGTAACCCCATGTCTGTTTTGACACCTGAATTTCACACTTTCTCCAGACGGGCACACCATACAGATATGGGCCTCGGGTGTCCAAGCCTCCGAGGAGAACAGGGAACCCCATGCATTTCTGAAAAGAGGATACCCATGGGAATACGCAGAGGTATGATTTGCACAAATTGGCCCAGAATTTATTACCCAGACACCCCTACAAAGTTCGAAATGTGGGAAAAAGAACACATTTTCCGCACATTTCATTCGGCTCACCCATCGAAACACGTCCCCAACAACACATGGCCTAATGTACGGTGTTCCCACAGGTGTCCAGATGAAAACAGTACCTCACACGTGTAGATGCACCTACCTGGGCGCCAAGGGGAAAGCCTAAAACACAGATAACCCCAAGTCTGTTTTGACACCTGAATTTCACACTTTCTCCAGACGGGCACACCATACAGATATGGGCCTCGGGTGTCCAAGCCAGCAAGGAAAACAGGGAACCCCATGCATTTCCGAAAAGAGGACACCCGTGGGAATCCGCATAGGTATGATTTGCGCAAATTGGCCCAGAATTTATTACCCAGACACCCCTGCAAATTCCGAAATGTGGGGAAAAAAACGCATTTTCCGCACATTTCATTCGGCTCACCCATCGAAACACGTCCCCAACAACACATGGCCTACCGTCCTGCGTTCCCACAGGTGTCCAGATGAAAACAGTACCTCACATGTGTGGGTGCACCTACCTGGGCGCCAAGGGGAAAGCCTAAAACACAGGTAACCCCAAGTCTGTTTTGACACCTGAATTTCACACTTTCTCCAGAAAGGCACACCATACAGCTATGGGACTCGGGTCTCCAAGCCATCAAGGAAAACAGGGAAACCCATGCATTTCCGAAAAGAGGACACCCATGGGAATCCGCAGAGGTATGATTTGCGGAAATCGGCCCAGAATGTATTACCCAGTCACCCCGACAAAGTCCGAAATGTGGGAAATAAAACACATTTTCCGCACATTTCACTCGACTCACCCATCGAAACACGCCCCCAACAACACATGGCCTACTACCCCGCGTTCCCAACGGTGTCCCGATGAAAACGTTACCTCACATGTATGGGTGCACCTACGTGGGCACCAAGGGGAAAGCCTAAAACACAGGTAACCCCAAGTCTGTTTTGACACCTGAATTTCACACTTTCTCCAGACGGGCACACCATACAGATATGGCCTCGGGTGTCCAAGCCTCCGAGGAGAACAGGGAACACCATGCATTTACAAAAAGAGGACACCCGTGGGAATCCGCAGAGGTATGATTTGCGGAAATCGGCCCAGAATTTATTACCCAGACACCCATGCAAAGTCCGAAATGTGAGAAAAAAAATGCATTTTCCGCACATTTCACTTGGCTCACCCATCGAAACACGCCCCCAACAACACATGGCCTACTACCCCGCGTTCCCACTGGTGTCCCGATGAAAACGTTACCTCACATGTATGGGTGCACCTACCTGGGTGTCAAGGGGAAAGCCTAAAACACAGGTAACCCCAAGTCTGTTTTGACACCTGAATTTCACACTTTCTCCAGATGGGCACACCACACAGATATGGGCCTCGGTGTCCAAGCCACCAGGGAAAACAGGGAACCCTATGCATTTCTGAAAAGAGGACACCCGTGGGAATCCGCAGAGGTATGATTTGTGCAAATCGGCTGAGAATGTATTACCCAGACACCCCTGCAAATTCCGAAATGTGGGGAAAAAACTCATTTTCCGCACATTTCACTCGGCTCACCCTTCGAAACACACCCTCAACAACCCATGGCCTACCGTCCCACGTTACCAGACGTGTCCCAATGAAAACGGTACCTCACATGTGTGGGTGCACCTACCTGGGCGCCAAGGGGAAAGCCTAAAACACAGGTAACCCCGAGTCTGTTTTGACACCTGAATTTCACACTTTCTCCAGACGGGCACAACATACAGATATAGGCCTCGGGTGTCGAAGCCATCAAGGAAAACAGGGAACCCCATGCATTTCCGAAAAGAGGACACCCATGGGAATACGCAGAGGTATGATTTGCACAAATTGGCCCAGAATTTATTACCCAGACACCCCTACAAAGTTCGAAATGTGGGAAAAAGAACGCATTTTCCGCACATTTCATTCGGCTCACCCATCAAAACATACCCTCAACAACACATGGCCTACCGTCCCACGTTCACACAGGTGTCCCAATGAAAACGGTACCTCACATGTGTGGGTGCACCTACCTGGGCGCCAAGGGGAAAGCCTAAAACACAGGTAACCCCAAGTCTGTTTTGACACCTGAATTTCACACTTTCTCCAGACGGGCACAACATACAGATATGGGCCTCGGGTGTCAAAGCCATCAAGGAAAACAGGGAACCCCATGCATTTACGAGAAGATGACACCCGTGGGAATCTGCAGAGGTATGATTTGCGCAAATTGGCCCAGAATTTATTACCCAGACACCCCGACAAAGTTCGAAATGTGGGAAAAAGAATGAATTTTCCGCACATTTCATTCTGCTCACCCATCGACACACGCCCCCAACAACAAATGGCCTACCGTCCCACGTTCCCACAGGTGTCCCTATGAAAACGGTACCTCACATGTGTGGATGCACCTACCTGGGTACCAAGGGGAAAGCCTAAAACACAGGTAACCCCAAGTCTGTTTTGACGCCTGAATTTCACACTTTCTCCAGACCGGCACACCACACAGATATGGGCCTTGGTGTCCAAGCCACCAGGGAAAACAGGGAACCCTATGCATTTTCGAAAAGAGGACACCCGTGGGAATCCGCAGAGGTATGATTTGTGCAAATCGGCCGAGAATGTATTACCCAGACACCCCTGCAAATTCCGAAATGTGGGGAAAAAACGCATTTTCCGCACATTTCACTCGGCTCAACCTTCGAAACACACCCTCAACAACCCATGGCCTACCGTCCCACGTTACCAGACGTGTCCCGATGAAAACGGTACCTCACATGTGTGGGTGCACCTACCTGGGCGCCAAGGGGAAAGCCTAAAACACAGATAACCCCAAGTCTGTTTTAACACCTGAATTTCACACTTTCTCCAGACGGGCACAACATACAGATATGGGCCTCGGGTGTCGAAGCCATCAAGGAAAACAGGGAACCCCATGCATTTCTGAAGAAAGGACACCCATGGGAATACGCAGAGGTATGATTTGCACAAATTGGCCCAAAATTTATTACCCAGACACCCCTGCAAATTCCGAAATGTGGGGAAAAAACGCATTTTCCGCACATTTCATTCGGCTCACCCATCGAAACACGTCCCCAACAACACATGGCCTACCGTCCTGCGTTCCCACAGGTGTCCAGATGAAAACAGTACCTCACATGTGTGGGTGCACCTACCTGGGCGCCAAGGGGAAAGCCTAAAACACAGGTAACCCCATGTCTGTTTTGACACCTGAATTTCACACTTTCTCCAGACGGGCACACCATACAGATATGGGCCTCGGGTGTCCAAGCCTCCGAGGAGAACAGGGAACCCCATGCATTTCTGAAAAGAGGATACCCATGGGAATAGGCAGAGGTATGATTTGCACAAATTGGCCCAGAATTTATTACCCAGACACCCCTACAAAGTTCGAAATGTGGGAAAAAGAACACATTTTCCGCACATTTCATTCGGCTCACCCATCGAAACACGTCCCCAACAACACATGGCCTAATGTACGGTGTTCCCACAGGTGTCCAGATGAAAACAGTACCTCACACGTGTAGATGCACCTACCTGGGAGCCAAGGGGAAAGCCTAAAACACAGATAACCCCAAGTCTGTTTTGACACCTGAATTTCACACTTTCTCCAGACGGGCACACCATACAGATATGGGCCTCGGGTGTCTAAGCCAGCAAGGAAAACAGGGAACCCCATGCATTTCTGAAAAGAGGACACCCGTGGGAATCCGCAGAGGTATGATTTGTGCAAATCGGCCGAGAATGTATTACCCAGACACCCCTGCAAATTCCGAAATGTGGGGAAAAAACTCATTTTCCGCACATTTCACTCAGCTCACCCTTCGAAACACACCCTCAACAACCCATGGCCTACCGTCCCACGTTACCAGACGTGTCCCAATGAAAACGGTACCTCACATGTGTGGGTGCACCTACCTGGGCGCCAAGGGGAAAGCCTAAAACACAGGTAACCCCGAGTCTGTTTTGACACCTGAATTTCACACTTTCTCCAGACGGGCACAACATACAGATATGGGCCTCGGGTGTCGAAGCCATCAAGGAAAACAGGGAACCCCATGCATTTCCGAAAAGAGGACACCCATGGGAATACGCAGAGGTATGATTTGCACGAATTGGCCCAGAATTTATTACCCAGACACCCCTACAAAGTTCGAAATGTGGGAAAAAGAACGCATTTTCCGCACATTTCATTCGGCTCACCCATCAAAACACGTCCCCAACAACACATGGCCTACCGTCCTGCATTCCCACAGGTGTCCAGATGAAAACAGTACCTCACATGTGTGGGTGCACCTACCTGGGCGCCAAGGGGAAAGCCAAAAACACAGGTAACCCCTAGTCTGTTTTGACACCTGAATTTCACACTTTCTCCAGACGGGCACACCATACAGATATGGGCCTCGGGTGTCCAAGCCACCAAGGAAAACAGGGAACCCCATGCATTTCCGAAAAGAGGACACCTGTGGGAATCTGCAGAGGTATGATTTGCGCAAATCGGCCCACAATTTATTACCCAGAGACCCCTGCAAAGTCCGAAATTTGGGGAAAAAAATACATTTTCCGCAGTTTTCACTCTGCTCACTCATCGAAACGAGCCCCCAACAACACATGGCCTACCGTCTCGCGTTCCCACCGGTGTCCCAATGAAAACGGTTCCTCACATCTGTGGGTGCACCTACCTGGGCACCAAGGGGAAAGCCTAAAGCACTGATAACCCCAAGTCTGTTTTGACACCTGAATTTTACACTTTCTCCAGACGGGCACACCATACAGATATGGGCCTCGGGTGTCCAAGCCAGCAAGGAAAACAGGGAACCCCATGCATTTCCGAAAAGAGGACACCCGTAGGAATCCGCGTAGGTATGATTTGCGCAAATCGGCCCAGAAGGTATTACCCAGTCACCCCGACAAAGTCCGAAATGTGGGAAATAAAACACATTTTCCGCACATTTCACCCGACTCACCCATCGAAACACGCCCCCAACAACACATGGCCTACTACCCCGCGTTCCCAACGGTGTCCCGATGAAAACGTTACCTCACATGTATGGGTGCACCTACGTGGGCACCAAGGGGAAAGCCTAAAACACAGGTAACCCCAGGTCTGTTTTGACACCTGAATTTCACACTTTCTCCAGACGGGCACACCATACAGATATGGCCTCGGGTGTCCAAGCCTCCGAGGAGAACAGGGAACACCATGCATTTACAAAAAGAGGACACCCGTGGGAATCCGCAGAGGTATGATTTGCGGAAATCGGCCCAGAATTTATTACCCAGACACCCATGCAAAGTCCGAAATGTGAGAAAAAAAATGCATTTTCCGCACCTTTCACTTGGCTCACCCATCGAAACACGCCCCCAACAACACATGGCCTACTACCCCGCGTTCCCACCGGTGTCCCGATGAAAACGTTACCTCACATGTATGGGTGCACCTACCTGGGTGCCAAGGGGAAAGCCTAAAACACAGGTAACCCCAAGTCTGTTTTGACACCTGAATTTCACACTTTCTCCAGATGGGCACACCACACAGATATGGGCCTCGGTGTCCAAGCCACCAGGGAAAACAGGGAACCCTATGCATTTCTGAAAAGAGGACACCCGTGGGAATCCGCAGAGGTATGATTTGTGCAAATCGGCCGAGAATGTATTACCCAGACACCCCTGCAAATTCCGAAATGTGGGGAAAAAACGCATTTTCCGCACATTTCACTCGGCTCACACTTCGAAACACACCCTCAACAACCCATGGCCTACCGTCCCACGTTACCAGACGTGTCCCAATGAAAACGGTACCTCACATGTGTGGGTGCACCTACCTGGGCGCCAAGGGGAAAGCCTAAAACACAGGTAACCCCAAGTCTGTTTTGACACCTGAATTTCACACTTTCTCCAGACGGGCACAACATACAGATATGGGCCTCGGGTGTCGAAGCCATCAAGGAAAACAGGGAACCCCATGCATTTCCGAAAAGAGGACACCCATGGGAATACGCAGAGGTATGATTTGCACAAATTGGCCCAGAATTTATTACCCAGACACCCCTACAAAGTTCGAAATGTGGGAAAAAGAACGCATTTTCCGCACATTTCATTCGGCTCACCCATCAAAACACGTCCCCAACAACACATGGCCTACCGTCCTGCATTCCCACAGGTGTCCAGATGAAAACAGTACCTCACATGTGTGGGTGCACCTACCTGGGCGCCAAGGGGAAAGCCAAAAACACAGGTAACCCCTAGTCTGTTTTGACACCTGAATTTCACACTTTCTCCAGACGGGCACACCATACAGATATGGGCCTCGGGTGTCCAAGCCACCAAGGAAAACAGGGAACCCCATGCATTTCCGAAAAGAGGACACACTGTGGGAATCTGCAGAGGTATGATTTGCGCAAATCGGCCCACAATTTATTACCCAGAGACCCCTGCAAAGTCCGAAATTTGGGGAAAAAAATACATTTTCCGCAGTTTTCACTCTGCTCACTCATCGAAACAAGCCCCCAACAACACATGGCCTACCGTCCCGCGTTCCCACCGGTGTCCCAATGAAAACGGTACCTCACATCTGTGGGTGCACCTACCTGGGTGCCAATGGGAAAGCCTAAAACACAGGTAACCCCAAGTCTGTTTTGACACCTGAATTTCACACTTTCTCCAGACGTGCACACCATACAGATATGGGCCTCGGGTGTCCAAGCCAGCAAGGAAAACAGGGAACTCCATGCATTTCCGAAAAGAGGACACCCGTAGGAATCCGCGTAGGAATGATTTGCGCAAATCGGCCAAGAATTTATTACCCAGACACCCCTGCAAAGTCCGAAATGTGAGAAAAAAAATGCATTTTCCGCACATTTCACTTGGCTCACCCATCGAAACATGCCCCAAACAACACAGGGCCTAACGTCCCGCGTTCCCACCGGTGTCCCAATGAAAACGGTACCTCACATCTGTGGGTGCACCTACCTGGGTGCCAATGGGAAAGCCTAAAACACAGGTAACCCCAAGTCTGTTTTGACACCTGAATTTCACACTTTCTCCAGACGGGCGCACCACACAGATATGGGCCTCGGTGTCCAAGCCACCAGGGAAAACAGGGGACCCTATGCATTTCTGAAAAGAGGACACCCGTGGGAATCCGCAGAGGTATGATTTTTGCAAATCGGCCTAGAATGTATTACCCAGACACCCCTGCAAAATCCGCAATGTGGGGAAAAAAACGCATTTTCTGCACATTTCACTCGGCTCACCCATCGAAACATACCCTCAACAACACATGGCCTACCGTCCCACGTTCCCACAGGTGTCCCAATGAAAACAGTACCTCACATGTGTGGGTGCACCTACCTGGGCGCCAAGGGGAAAGCCTAAAACACAGGTAACCCCAAGTCTGTTTTGACACCGAATTTCACACTTTCTCCAGACGGGCACAACATACAGATATGGGCCTTGGGTGTCGAAGCCATCAAGGAAAACAGGGAACCCCATGCATTTACGAAAAGAGGACACCCGTGGGAATCTGTAGAGGTATGATTTGCTCAAATTGGCCCAGAATTTATTACCCAGACACCTCTACAAAGTTCGAAATGTGGGAAAAAGAATGCATTTTCCGCACATTTCATTCGGCTCACCCATCGAAACATGCCCCCAACAACAAATTGCCTACCGTCCCGCGTTCCCACAGGTGTCCCGATGAAAACGGTACCTCACATGTGTGGATGCACCTACCTGGGCGCCAAGAGGAAAGCCTAAAACACAGTTAACCCCAAGTCTGTTTTGACACCTGAATTTCACACTTTCTCCAGACGGGCACACCATACAGATATGGGCCTCGGGTGTCCAAGCCACCAAGGAAAACAGGGAACCCCATGCATTTCCGAAAAGAGGACACCTGTGGGAATCTGTGAGGTATGATTTGCGCGAATTGGCCCAGAATTCATTACCTAGACACCGGTACAAAGTTCGAAATGTGGGAAAAAGAACACATTTTCTGCACATTTCATTCGGCTCCCCCATCGAAACACGTCCCAACAACACATGGCCTACCGTCCTGCGTTCCCACAGGTGTCCAGATGAAAACAATACCTCACATGTGTGGGTGCACCTACCTGGGCGCCAAGGGGAAAGCCTAAAACACAGGTAACCCCAAGTCTGTTTTGACACCTGAATTTCACACTTTCTCCAGAAAGGCACAACATACAGATATGGGACTCGGGTCTCCAAGCCATCAAGGAAAACAGGGAACCCCATGCATTTCCGAAAAGAGGACACCCATGGGAATCCGCAGAGGTATGATTTGCGGCAATCGGTCCAAAATGTATTACCCAGTCACCCCGACAAAGTCCGAAATGTGGGAAATAAAACACATTTTCCGCACATTTCACTCGACTCAGCCATCGAAACACGCCCCCAACAACACATGGCCTACTACCCCGCGTTCCCACCGGTGTCCCGATGAAAACGTTACCTCACATGTATGGGTGCACCTACCTGGGCACCAAGGGGAAAGCCTAAAACACAGGTAACCCCAAGTCTGTTTTGACACCTGAATTTCACACTTTCTCCAGACGGGCACACCATACAGATATGGCCTCGGGTGTCCAAGCCTCCGAGGAGAACAGGGAACCCCATGCATTTACAAAAAGAGGACACCCCTGGGAATCCGCAGAGATATGATTTGCGTAAATCGCCCCTGAATTTATTACCCAGACACCCCTGCAAAGTCCGAAATGTGAAAAAAAAAATGCATTTTCCGCACATTTCACTTAGCTCACCCATCGAAACATGCCCCAAACACCACATGGCCTAATGTCCCCCGTTCCCACAGCTGTCCCGATGAAAACGGAACCTCACATGTGTGGGTGCACCTACCTGGGTGCCAATGGGAAAGCCTAAAACACAGGTAACCACAAGTCGGTTTTGACACCTGAATTTTACACTTTCTCCAGACGGGCGCACCACACAGATATGGGCCTCGGTGTCCAAGCCACCAGGGAAAACAGGGAACCCTATGCATTTCTGAAAAGAGGACACCCGTGGGAATCCGCAGAGGTATGATTTTTGCAAATCGGCCGAGAATGTATTACCCAGACACCCCTGCAAATTCCGAAATGTGGGGAAAAAACGCATTTTCCGCACATTTCACTCGGCTCAACCTTCGAAACACACCCTCAACAACCCATGGCCTACCGTCCCACGTTACCAGACGTGTCCAGATGAAAACAATACCTCACATGTGTGGGTGCACCTACCTGGGCGCCAAGGGGAAAGCCTAAAACACAGGTAACCCCAAGTCTGTTTTGACACCTGAATTTCACACTTTCTCCAGATGGGCACACCATACAGATATGGCCTCGGGTGTCCAAGCCTCCGAGGAGAACAGGGAACCCCATGCATTTACAAAAAGAGGACACCCCTGGGCTCCGCAGAGATATGATTTGCGTAAATCGCCCCAGAATTTATTACCCAGACACCCCTGCAAAGTCCGAAATGTGAGAAAAAAGATGCATTTTCCGCACATTTCACTTAGCTCACCCATCGAAACATGCCCCAAACACCACATGGCCTAATCTCCCCCGTTCCCACAGGTGTCCTGATGAAAACGGTACCTCACATGTGTGGGTGCACCTACCTGGGTGCCAATGGGAAAGCCTAAAACACAGGCAACCCCAACTCGGTTTTGACACCTGAATTTTACACTTTCTCCAGATGGGCACACCACACAGATATGGGCCTCGGTGTCCATGCCACCAGGGAAAACAGGGAACCCTATGCATTTCCGAAAAGAGGACACCCGTTGGAATCCGCAGAGGTATGATTTGTGCAAATCGGCCGAGAATGTATTACCCAGACACCCCTGCAAATTCCGAAATGTGGGGAAAAAACGCATTTTCCGCACATTTCACTCGGCTCAACCTTCGAAACACACCCTCAACAACCCATGGCCTACCGTCCCACGTTACCAGACGTGTCCCGATGAAAACGGTACCTCACATGTGTGGGTGCACCTACCTGGGCGCCAAGGGGAAAGCCTAAAACACAGGTAACCCCAAGTCTGTTTTGACACCGAATTTCACACTTTCTCCAGACGGGCACAACATACAGATATGGGCCTTGGGTGTCGAAGCCATCAAGGAAAACAGGGAACCCCATGCATTTACGAAAAGAGGACACCCGTGGGAATCCGCAGAGGTATGATTTTTGCAAATCGGCCCAGAATGTATTACCCAGACACCCCTGCAAAATCCGCAATGTGGGGGAAAAAAACGCATTTTCTGCACATTTCACTCGGCTCACCCATCGAAACATACCCTCAACAACACATGGCCTACCGTCCCACATTCCCACAGGTGTCCCAATGAAAACAGTACCTCACATGTGTGGGTGCACCTACCTGGGCGCCAAGGGGAAAGCCTAAAACACAGGTAACCCCAAGTCTGTTTTGACACCGAATTTCACACTTTCTCCAGACGGGCACAACATACAGATATGGGCCTTGGGTGTCGAAGCCATCAAGGAAAACAGGGAACCCCATGCATTTACGAAAAGAGGACACCCGTGGGAATCTGCAGAGGTATGATTTGCGCAAATTGGCCCAGAATTTATTACCCAGACACCTCTACAAAGTTCGAAATGTGGGAAAAAGAATGCATTTTCCGCACATTTCATTCGGCTCACCCATCGAAACATGCCCCCAACAACAAATGGCCTACCGTCCCGCGTTCCCACAGGTGTCCCGATGAAAACGGTACCTCACATGTGTGGATGCACCTACCTGGGCGCCAAGAGGAAAGCCTAAAACACAGTTAACCCCAAGTCTGTTTTGACACCTGAATTTCACACTTTCTCCAGACGGGCACACCATACAGATATGGGCCTCGGGTGTCCAAGCCACCAAGGAAAACAGGGAACCCCATGCATTTCCGAAAAGAGGACACCTGTGGGAATCTGTGAGGTATGATTTGCGCAAATCGGCCCACAATTTATTACCCAGATGCCCCTGCAAAGTCCGAGATTTGGGTTAAAAAATGCATTTTCCGCAGTTTTCACTCGGCTCACTCATCGAAACGAGCCCCCAACAACACATGGCCTACCGTCCCGCGTTCCCACCGGTGTCCCAATGAAAACGGTACCTCACATCTGTGGGTGTACCTACCTGGGCACCAAGGGGAAAGCCTAAAACACTGGTAACCCCAAGTCTGTTTTGACACCTGAATTTTACACTTTCTCCAGACGGGCACACCATACAGATATGGGCCTTGGGTGTCCAAGCCAGCAAGGAAAACAGGGAACCCCATGCATTTCCGAAAAGAGGACACCCGTGGGAATCCGCATAGGTATGATTTGCGCAAATCGGCCCAGAATTTATTACCCAGACACCCCTGCAAAGTCCGAAATGTGAGAAAAAAAATGCATTTTCCGCACAATTCACTTGGCTCACCCATCGAAACATGCCCCAAACAACACATGGCCTAATGTCCCCCGTTCCCACAGGTGTCCCGATGAAAACGGTACCTCACATGTGTGGGTGCACCTACCTGGGTGCCAATGGGAAAGCCTAAAACACAGGTAACCCCAAGTCTGTTTTGACACCTGAATTTCACACTTTCTCCAGACGGGCACACCACACAGATATGGGCCTCGGTGTCCAAGCCACCAGGGAAAACAGGGAACCCTATGCATTTCCGAAAAGAGGACACCCGTGGGAATACGCAGAGGTATGATTTGCGCAAATTGGCCCAGAATTCATTACCTAGACACCGGTACAAAGTTCAAAATGTGGGAAAAAGAACACATTTTCCGCACATTTCATTCGGCTCCCCCATCGAAACACGTCCCAACAACACATGGCCTACCGTCCTGCGTTCCCACAGGTGTCCAGATGAAAACAATACCTCACATGTGTGGGTGCACCTACCTGGGCGCCAAGGGGAAAGCCTAAAACACAGGTAACCCCAAGTCTGTTTTGACACCTGAATTTCACACTTTCTCCAGAAAGGCACAACATACAGATATGGGACTCGGGTCTCCAAGCCATCAAGGAAAACAGGGAACCCCATGCATTTCCGAAAAGAGGACACCCATGGGAATCCGCAGAGGTATGATTTGCGGCAATCGGTCCAAAATGTATTACCCAGTCACCCCGACAAAGTCCGAAATGTGGGAAATAAAACACATTTTCCGCACATTTCACTCGACTCAGCCATCAAAACACGCCCCCAACAACACATGGCCTACTACCCCGCGTTCCCACCGGTGTCCCGATGAAAATGTTACCTCACATGTATGGGTGCACCTACCTGGGCACCAAGGGGAAAGCCTAAAACACAGGTAACCCCAAGTCTGTTTTGACACCTGAATTTCACACTTTCTCCAGATGGGCACACCATACAGATATGGCCTCGGGTGTCCAAGCCTCCGAGGAGAACAGGGAACCCCATGCATTTACAAAAAGAGGACACCCCTGGGAATCCGCAGAGATATGATTTGCGTAAATCGCCCCAGAATTTATTACCCAGACACCCCTGCAAAGTCCGAAATGTGAGAAAAAAATGCATTTTCCGCACATTTCACTTAGCTCACCCATCGAAACATGCCCCAAACACCACATGGCCTAATGTCCCCCGTTCCCACAGGTGTCCCGATGAAAACGGTACCTCACATGTGTGGGTGCACCTACCTGGGTGCCAATGGGAAAGCCTAAAACACAGGTAACCCCAAGTCGGTTTTGACACCTGAATTTTACACTTTCTCCAGATGGGCACACCACATAGATATGGGCCTCGGTGTCCATGCCACCAGGGAAAACAGGGAACCCTATGCATTTCCGAAAAGAGGACACCCGTGGGAATCCGCAGAGGTATGATTTGTGCAAATCAGCCGAGAATGTATTACCCAGACACCCCTGCAAATTCCGAAATGTGGGGAAAAACGCATTTTCCGCACATTTCACTCGGCTCAACCTTCGAAACACACCCTCAACAACCCATGGCCTACCGTGCCACGTTACCAGACGTGTCCTGATGAAAACGGTACCTCACATGTGTGGGTGCACCTACCTGGGCGCCAAGGGGAAAGCCTAAAACACAGGTAACCCCAAGTCTGTTTTGACACCTGAATTTCACACTTTCTCCAGACGGGCACACCACACAGATATGGGCCTCGGTGTCCAAGCCACCAGGGAAAACAGGGAACCCTATGCATTTCCGAAAAGAGGACACCCGTGGGAATACGCAGAGGTATGATTTGCGCAAATTGGCCCAGAATTCATTACCTAGACACCGGTACAAAGTTCAAAATGTGGGAAAAAGAACACATTTTCCGCACATTTCATTCGGCTCCCCCATCGAAACACGTCCCAACAACACATGGCCTACCGTCCTGCGTTCCCACAGGTGTCCAGATGAAAACAATACCTCACATGTGTGGGTGCACCTACCTGGGCGCCAAGGGGAAAGCCTAAAACACAGGTAACCCCAAGTCTGTTTTGACACCTGAATTTCACACTTTCTCCAGAAAGGCACAACATACAGATATGGGACTCGGGTCTCCAAGCCATCAAGGAAAACAGGGAACCCCATGCATTTCCGAAAAGAGGACACCCATGGGAATCCGCAGAGGTATGATTTGCGGCAATCGGTCCAAAATGTATTACCCAGTCACCCCGACAAAGTCCGAAATGTGGGAAATAAAACACATTTTCCGCACATTTCACTCGACTCAGCCATCGAAACACGCCCCCAACAACACATGGCCTACTACCCCGCGTTCCCACCGGTGTCCCGATGAAAATGTTACCTCACATGTATGGGTGCACCTACCTGGGCACCAAGGGGAAAGCCTAAAACACAGGTAACCCCAAGTCTGTTTTGACACCTGAATTTCACACTTTCTCCAGATGGGCACACCATACAGATATGGCCTCGGGTGTCCAAGCCTCCGAGGAGAACAGGGAACCCCATGCATTTACAAAAAGAGGACACCCCTGGGAATCCGCAGAGATATGATTTGCGTAAATCGCCCCAGAATTTATTACCCAGACACCCCTGCAAAGTCCGAAATGTGAGAAAAAAATGCATTTTCCGCACATTTCAATTAGCTCACCCATCGAAACATGCCCCAAACACCACATGGCCTAATGTCCCCCGTTCCCACAGGTGTCCCGATGAAAACGGTACCTCACATGTGTGGGTGCACCTACCTGGGTGCCAATGGGAAAGCCTAAAACACAGGTAACCCCAAGTTGGTTTTGACACCTGAATTTTACACTTTCTCCAGATGGGCACACCACATAGATATGGGCCTCGGTGTCCATGCCACCAGGGAAAACAGGGAACCCTATGCATTTCCGAAAAGAGGACACCCGTGGGAATCCGCAGAGGTATGATTTGTGCAAATCGGCCGAGAATGTATTACCCAGACACCCCTGCAAATTCCGAAATGTGGGGAAAAAACGCATTTTGCGCACATTTCACTCGGCTCAACCTTCGAAACACACCCTCAACAACCCATGGCCTACCGTCCCACGTTACCAGACGTGTCCCGATGAAAACGGTACCTCACATGTGTGGGTGCACCTACCTGGGCGCCAAGGGGAAAGCCTAAAACACAGATAACCCCAAGTCTGTTTTAACACCTGAATTTCACACTTTCTCCAGACGGGCACAACATACAGATATGGGCCTCGGGTGTCGAAGCCATCAAGGAAAACAGGGAACCCCATGCATTTCTGAAGAAAGGACACCCATGGGAATACGCAGAGGTATGATTTGCACAAATTGGCCCAGAATTTATTACCCAGACACCCCTGCAAATTCCGAAATGTGGGGAAAAAACGCATTTTCCGCACATTTCATTCGGCTCACCCATCGAAACACGTCCCCAACAACACATGGCCTACCGTCCTGCGTTCCCACAGGTGTCCAGATGAAAACAGTACCTCACATGTGTGGGTGCACCTACCTGGGCGCCAAGGGGAAAGCCTAAAACACAGGTAACCCCATGTCTGTTTTGCCACCTGAATGTCACACTTTCTCCAGACGGGCACACCATACAGATATGGGCCTCGGGTGTCCAAGCCTCCGAGGAGAACAGGGAACCCCATGCATTTCTGAAAAGAGGATACCCATGGGAATACGCAGAGGTATGATTTGCACAAATTGGCCCAGAATTTATTACCCAGACACCCCTACAAAGTTCGAAATGTGGGAAAAAGAACACATTTTCCGCACATTTCATTCGGCTCACCCATCGAAACACGTCCCCAACAACACATGGCCTAATGTACGGTGTTCCCACAGGTGTCCAGATGAAAACAGTACCTCACACGTGTAGATGCACCTACCTGGGCGCCAAGGGGAAAGCCTAAAACACAGATAACCCCAAGTCTGTTTTGACACCTGAATTTCACACTTTCTCCAGACGGGCACACCATACAGATATGGGCCTCGGGTGTCCAAGCCAGCAAGGAAAACAGGGAACCCCATGCATTTCCGAAAAGAGGACACCCGTGGGAATCCGCATAGGTATGATTTGCGCAAATTGGCCCAGAATTTATTACCCAGACACCCCTGCAAAGTCTGTAATGTGAGAAAAAAAATGCATTTTCCGCACATTTCACTAGGCTCACCCATCGAAACATGCCCCAAACAACACATGGCCTAAAGTTCCCCGTTCCCACAGGTGTCCCGATGAAAACATTACCTCACATGTGTGGGTGCACCTACCTGGGTGCCAATGGTAAAGCCTAAATCACAGGTAACCCCAAGTCTGTTTTGACACCTGAATTTCACACTTTCTCCAGACGGGCACACCACACAGAAATGGGCCTCAGTGTCCAAGCCACCAGGGAAAACAGGGAACCCTATGCATTTCCGAAAAGAGGACACCCGTGGGAATACGCAGAGGTATGATTTGCGCAAATTGGCCCAGAATTTATTACCTAGACACCCGTACAAAGTTTGAAATGTGGGAAAAAGAACACATTTTCCGAACATTTCATTTGGCTCACCCATCGAAACACGTCCCCAACAACACATGGCCTACCGTCCTGCGTTCCCACAGGTGTCCCAATGAAAACGGTACCTCACATGTGTGGGTGCACCTACCTGGGCGCCAAGGGGAAAGCCTAAAACACAGGTAACCCCAAGACTGTTTTGACACCTGAATTTCACACTTTCTCCAGAAAGGCACACCATACAAATATGGGACTCGGGTCTCCAAGCCATCAAGGAAAACAGGGAAACCCATGCATTTCTGAAAAGAGGACACCCATGGGAATCCGCAGAGGTATGATTTGCGGAAATCGGCCCAGAATTTATTACCCGGTCACCCCGACAAAGTCCGAAATGTGGGAAATAAAACACATTTTCCGCACATTTCACTCGACTCACCCATCGAAACACGCCCCCAACAACAAATGGCCTACTACCCCGCGTTCCCACCGGTGTCCCGATGAAAACGTTACCTCACATGTATGGGTGCACCTACCTGGGCACCAAGGGGAAAGCCTAAAACACAGGTAACCCCAAGTCTGTTTTGACACCTGAATTTCACACTTTCTCCAGACGGGCACACCATACAGATATGGCCTCGGGTGTCCAAGCCTCCGAGGAGAACAGGGACCCCATGCATTTACAAAAATAGGACACCGGTGGGAATCCGCAGAGGTATGATTTGCATAAATCGGCCCAGAATTTATTACCCAGACACCCATGCAAAGTCCGAAATGTGAGAAAAAAAATGCATTTTTCGCACATTTCACTTGGCTCACCCATCGAAACATGCCCCAAACAACACATGGCCTAATGTCCCTCGTTCCCACAGGTGTCCCGATGAAAACGGTACCTCACATGTGTTGTGCACCTACCTGGGTGCCGATGGGAAAGCCTAAAACACAGGTAACCCCAAGTCTGTTTTGACACCTGATTTTCACACTTTCTCCAGATGGGCACACCACACAGATATGGGCCTCGGTGTCCAAGCCACCAGGGAAAACAGGGAACCCTATGCATTTCTGACAAGAGGACACCCGTGGGAATCCGCAGAGGTATGATTTGTGCAAATCGGCACAGAATTTATTACCCAGACACCCCTGCAATATCCGAAATGTGGGGAAAAAACGCATTTTCTGCACATTTCACTCGGCTCACCCATCAAAACATACCCTCAACAACACATGGCCTACCGTCCCACGTTCCCACAGGTGTCCCAATGAAAACGGTACATCACATGTGTGGGTGCACCTACCTGGGCGCCAAGGGGAAAGCCTAAAACACAGGTAACCCCAAGTCTGTTTTGACACCTGAATTTCACACTTTCTCCAGACGGGCACAACATACAGATATGGGCCTCGGGTGTCGAAGCCATCAAGGAAAACAGGGAACCCCATGCATTTACGAGAAGATGACACCCGTGGGAATCTGCAGAGGTATGATTTGCGCAAATTGGCCCAGAATTTATTACCCAGACACCCCGACAAAGTTCGAAATGTGGGAAAAAGAATGAATTTTCCGCACATTTCATTCGGCTCACCCATCGACACACGCCCCCAACAACAAATGGCCTACCGTCCCACGTTCCCACAGGTGTCCCGATGAAAACGGTACCTCACATGTGTGGATGCACCTACCTGGGTACCAAGGGGAAAGCCTAAAACACAGGTAACCCCAAGTCTGTTTTGACGCCTGAATTTCACACTTTCTCCAGACCGGCACACCACACAGATATGGGCCTTGGTGTCCAAGCCACCAGGGAAAACAGGGAACCCTATGCATTTTCGAAAAGAGGACACCCGTGGGAATGCGCAGAGGTATGATTTGTGCAAATCGGCCGAGAATGTATTACCCAGACACCCCTGCAAATTCCGAAATGTGGGGAAAAAACGCATTTTGCGCACATTTCACTCGGCTCAACCTTCGAAACACACCCTCAACAACCCATGGCCTACCGTCCCACGTTACCAGACGTGTCCCGATGAAAACGGTACCTCACATGTGTGGGTGCACCTACCTGGGCGCCAAGGGGAAAGCCTAAAACACAGATAACCCCAAGTCTGTTTTAACACCTGAATTTCACACTTTCTCCAGACGGGCACAACATACAGATATGGGCCTCGGGTGTCGAAGCCATCAAGGAAAACAGGGAACCCCATGCATTTCTGAAGAAAGGACACCCATGGGAATACGCAGAGGTATGATTTGCACAAATTGGCCCAGAATTTATTACCCAGACACCCCTGCAAATTCCGAAATGTGGGGAAAAAACGCATTTTCCGCACATTTCATTCGGCTCACCCATCGAAACACGTCCCCAACAACACATGGCCTACCGTCCTGCGTTCCCACAGGTGTCCAGATGAAAACAGTACCTCACATGTGTGGGTGCACCTACCTGGGCGCCAAGGGGAAAGCCTAAAACACAGGTAACCCCATGTCTGTTTTGACACCTGAATTTCACACTTTCTCCAGACGGGCACACCATACAGATATGGGCCTCGGGTGTCCAAGCCTCCGAGGAGAACAGGGAACCCCATGCATTTCTGAAAAGAGGATACCCATGGGAATACGCAGAGGTATGATTTGCACAAATTGGCCCAGAATTTATTACCCAGACACCCCTACAAAGTTCGAAATGTGGGAAAAAGAACACATTTTCCGCACATTTCATTCGGCTCACCCATCGAAACACGTCCCCAACAACACATGGCCTAATGTACGGTGTTCCCACAGGTGTCCAGATGAAAACAGTACCTCACACGTGTAGATGCACCTACCTGGGCGCCAAGGGGAAAGCCTAAAACACAGATAACCCCAAGTCTGTTTTGACACCTGAATTTCACACTTTCTCCAGACGGGCACACCATACAGATATGGGCCTCGGGTGTCCAAGCCAGCAAGGAAAACAGGGAACCCCATGCATTTCCGAAAAGAGGACACCCGTGGGAATCCGCATAGGTATGATTTGCGCAAATTGGCCCAGAATTTATTACCCAGACACCCCTGCAAATTCCGAAATGTGGGGAAAAAAACGCATTTTCCGCACATTTCATTCGGCTCACCCATCGAAACACGTCCCCAACAACACATGGCCTACCGTCCTGCGTTCCCACAGGTGTCCAGATGAAAACAGTACCTCACATGTGTGGGTGCACCTACCTGGGCGCCAAGGGGAAAGCCTAAAACACAGGTAACCCCAAGTCTGTTTTGACACCTGAATTTCACACTTTCTCCAGAAAGGCACACCATACAGCTATGGGACTCGGGTCTCCAAGCCATCAAGGAAAACAGGGAAACCCATGCATTTCCGAAAAGAGGACACCCATGGGAATCCGCAGAGGTATGATTTGCGGAAATCGGCCCAGAATGTATTACCCAGTCACGCCGACAAAGTCCGAAATGTGGGAAATAAAACACATTTTCCGCACATTTCACTCGACTCACCCATCGAAACACGCCCCCAACAACACATGGCCTACTACCCCGCGTTCCCAACGGTGTCCCGATGAAAACGTTACCTCACATGTATGGGTGCACCTACGTGGGCACCAAGGGGAAAGCCTAAAACACAGGTAACCCCAAGTCTGTTTTGACACCTGAATTTCACACTTTCTCCAGACGGGCACACCATACAGATATGGCCTCGGGTGTCCAAGCCTCCGAGGAGAACAGGGAACACCATGCATTTACAAAAAGAGGACACCCGTGGGAATCCGCAGAGGTATGATTTGCGGAAATCGGCCCAGAATTTATTACCCAGACACCCATGCAAAGTCCGAAATGTGAGAAAAAAAATGCATTTTCCGCACATTTCACTTGGCTCACCCATCGAAACACGCCCCCAACAACACATGGCCTACTACCCCGCGTTCCCACTGGTGTCCCGATGAAAACGTTACCTCACATGTATGGGTGCACCTACCTGGGTGTCAAGGGGAAAGCCTAAAACACAGGTAACCCCAAGTCTGTTTTGACACCTGAATTTCACACTTTCTCCAGATGGGCACACCACACAGATATGGGCCTCGGTGTCCAAGCCACCAGGGAAAACAGGGAACCCTATGCATTTCTGAAAAGAGGACACCCGTGGGAATCCGCAGAGGTATGATTTGTGCAAATCGGCTGAGAATGTATTACCCAGACACCCCTGCAAATTCCGAAATGTGGGGAAAAAACTCATTTTCCGCACATTTCACTCGGCTCACCCTTCGAAACACACCCTCAACAACCCATGGCCTACCGTCCCACGTTACCAGACGTGTCCCAATGAAAACGGTACCTCACATGTGTGGGTGCACCTACCTGGGCGCCAAGGGGAAAGCCTAAAACACAGGTAACCCCGAGTCTGTTTTGACACCTGAATTTCACACTTTCTCCAGACGGGCACAACATACAGATATAGGCCTCGGGTGTCGAAGCCATCAAGGAAAACAGGGAACCCCATGCATTTCCGAAAAGAGGACACCCATGGGAATACGCAGAGGTATGATTTGCACAAATTGGCCCAGAATTTATTACCCAGACACCCCTACAAAGTTCGAAATGTGGGAAAAAGAACGCATTTTCCGCACATTTCATTCGGCTCACCCATCAAAACATACCCTCAACAACACATGGCCTACCGTCCCACGTTCACACAGGTGTCCCAATGAAAACGGTACCTCACATGTGTGGGTGCACCTACCTGGGCGCCAAGGGGAAAGCCTAAAACACAGGTAACCCCAAGTCTGTTTTGACACCTGAATTTCACACTTTCTCCAGACTGGCACAACATACAGATATGGGCCTCGGGTGTCGAAGCCATCAAGGAAAACAGGGAACCCCATGCATTTACGAGAAGATGACACCCGTGGGAATCTGCAGAGGTATGATTTGCGCAAATTGGCCCAGAATTTATTACCCAGACACCCCGACAAAGTTCGAAATGTGGGAAAAAGAATGAATTTTCCGCACATTTCATTCTGCTCACCCATCGACACACGCCCCCAACAACAAATGGCCTACCGTCCCACGTTCCCACAGGTGTCCCTATGAAAACGGTACCTCACATGTGTGGATGCACCTACCTGGGTACCAAGGGGAAAGCCTAAAACACAGGTAACCCCAAGTCTGTTTTGACGCCTGAATTTCACACTTTCTCCAGACCGGCACACCACACAGATATGGGCCTTGGTGTCCAAGCCACCAGGGAAAACAGGGAACCCTATGCATTTTCGAAAAGAGGACACCCGTGGGAATCCGCAGAGGTATGATTTGTGCAAATCGGCCGAGAATGTATTACCCAGACACCCCTGCAAATTCCGAAATGTGGGGAAAAAACGCATTTTCCGCACATTTCACTCGGCTCAACCTTCGAAACACACCCTCAACAACCCATGGCCTACCGTCCCACGTTACCAGACGTGTCCCGATGAAAACGGTACCTCACATGTGTGGGTGCACCTACCTGGGCGCCAAGGGGAAAGCCTAAAACACAGATAACCCCAAGTCTGTTTTAACACCTGAATTTCACACTTTCTCCAGACGGGCACAACATACAGATATGGGCCTCGGGTGTCGAAGCCATCAAGGAAAACAGGGAACCCCATGCATTTCTGAAGAAAGGACACCCATGGGAATACGCAGAGGTATGATTTGCACAAATTGGCCCAAAATTTATTACCCAGACACCCCTGCAAATTCCGAAATGTGGGGAAAAAACGCATTTTCCGCACATTTCATTCGGCTCACCCATCGAAACACGTCCCCAACAACACATGGCCTACCGTCCTGCGTTCCCACAGGTGTCCAGATGAAAACAGTACCTCACATGTGTGGGTGCACCTACCTGGGCGCCAAGGGGAAAGCCTAAAACACAGGTAACCCCATGTCTGTTTTGACACCTGAATTTCACACTTTCTCCAGACGGGCACACCATACAGATATGGGCCTCGGGTGTCCAAGCCTCCGAGGAGAACAGGGAACCCCATGCATTTCTGAAAAGAGGATACCCATGGGAATACGCAGAGGTATGATTTGCACAAATTGGCCCAGAATTTATTACCCAGACACCCCTACAAAGTTCGAAATGTGGGAAAAAGAACACATTTTCCGCACATTTCATTCGGCTCACCCATCGAAACACGTCCCCAACAACACATGGCCTAATGTACGGTGTTCCCACAGGTGTCCAGATGAAAACCGTACCTCACACGTGTAGATGCACCTACCTGGGCGCCAAGGGGAAAGCCTAAAACACAGATAACCCCAAGTCTGTTTTGACACCTGAATTTCACACTTTCTCCAGACGGGCACACCATACAGATATGGGCCTCGGGTGTCCAAGCCAGCAAGGAAAACAGGGAACCCCATGCATTTCCGAAAAGAGGACACCCGTGGGAATCCGCATAGGTATGATTTGCGCAAATTGGCCCAGAATTTATTACCCAGACACCCCTGCAAATTCCGAAATGTGGGGAAAAAAACGCATTTTCCGCACATTTCATTCGGCTCACCCATCGAAACACGTCCCCAACAACACATGGCCTACCGTCCTGCGTTCCCACAGGTGTCCAGATGAAAACAGTACCTCACATGTGTGGGTGCACCTACCTGGGCGCCAAGGGGAAAGCCTAAAACACAGGTAACCCCAAGTCTGTTTTGACACCTGAATTTCACACTTTCTCCAGAAAGGCACACCATACAGCTATGGGACTCGGGTCTCCAAGCCATCAAGGAAAACAGGGAAACCCATGCATTTCCGAAAAGAGGACACCCATGGGAATCCGCAGAGGTATGATTTGCGGAAATCGGCCCAGAATGTATTACCCAGTCACCCCGACAAAGTCCGAAATGTGGGAAATAAAACACATTTTCCGCACATTTCACTCGACTCACCCATCGAAACACGCCCCCAACAACACATGGCCTACTACCCCGCGTTCCCAACGGTGTCCCGATGAAAACGTTACCTCACATGTATGGGTGCACCTACGTGGGCACCAAGGGGAAAGCCTAAAACACAGGTAACCCCAAGTCTGTTTTGACACCTGAATTTCACACTTTCTCCAGACGGGCACACCATACAGATATGGCCTCGGGTGTCCAAGCCTCCGAGGAGAACAGGGAACACCATGCATTTACAAAAAGAGGACACCCGTGGGAATCCGCAGAGGTATGATTTGCGGAAATCGGCCCAGAATTTATTACCCAGACACCCATGCAAAGTCCGAAATGTGAGAAAAAAAATGCATTTTCCGCACATTTCACTTGGCTCACCCATCGAAACACGCCCCCAACAACACATGGCCTACTACCCCGCGTTCCCACTGGTGTCCCGATGAAAACGTTACCTCACATGTATGGGTGCACCTACCTGGGTGTCAAGGGGAAAGCCTAAAACACAGGTAACCCCAAGTCTGTTTTGACACCTGAATTTCACACTTTCTCCAGATGGGCACACCACACAGATATGGGCCTCGGTGTCCAAGCCACCAGGGAAAACAGGGAACCCTATGCATTTCTGAAAAGAGGACACCCGTGGGAATCCGCAGAGGTATGATTTGTGCAAATCGGCTGAGAATGTATTACCCAGACACCCCTGCAAATTCCGAAATGTGGGGAAAAAACTCATTTTCCGCACATTTCACTCGGCTCACCCTTCGAAACACACCCTCAACAACCCATGGCCTACCGTCCCACGTTACCAGACGTGTCCCAATGAAAACGGTACCTCACATGTGTGGGTGCACCTACCTGGGCGCCAAGGGGAAAGCCTAAAACACAGGTAACCCCGAGTCTGTTTTGACACCTGAATTTCACACTTTCTCCAGACGGGCACAACATACAGATATAGGCCTCGGGTGTCGAAGCCATCAAGGAAAACAGGGAACCCCATGCATTTCCGAAAAGAGGACACCCATGGGAATACGCAGAGGTATGATTTGCACAAATTGGCCCAGAATTTATTACCCAGACACCCCTACAAAGTTCGAAATGTGGGAAAAAGAACGCATTTTCCGCACATTTCATTCGGCTCACCCATCAAAACATACCCTCAACAACACATGGCCTACCGTCCCACGTTCACACAGGTGTCCCAATGAAAACGGTACCTCACATGTGTGGGTGCACCTACCTGGGCGCCAAGGGGAAAGCCTAAAACACAGGTAACCCCAAGTCTGTTTTGACACCTGAATTTCACACTTTCTCCAGACGGGCACAACATACAGATATGGGCCTCGGGTGTCGAAGCCATCAAGGAAAACAGGGAACCCCATGCATTTACGAGAAGATGACACCCGTGGGAATCTGCAGAGGTATGATTTGCGCAAATTGGCCCAGAATTTATTACCCAGACACCCCGACAAAGTTCGAAATGTGGGAAAAAGAATGAATTTTCCGCACATTTCATTCTGCTCACCCATCGACACACGCCCCCAACAACAAATGGCCTACCGTCCCACGTTCCCACAGGTGTCCCTATGAAAACGGTACCTCACATGTGTGGATGCACCTACCTGGGTACCAAGGGGAAAGCCTAAAACACAGGTAACCCCAAGTCTGTTTTGACGCCTGAATTTCACACTTTCTCCAGACCGGCACACCACACAGATATGGGCCTTGGTGTCCAAGCCACCAGGGAAAACAGGGAACCCTATGCATTTTCGAAAAGAGGACACCCGTGGGAATCCGCAGAGGTATGATTTGTGCAAATCGGCCGAGAATGTATTACCCAGACACCCCTGCAAATTCCGAAATGTGGGGAAAAAACGCATTTTCCGCACATTTCACTCGGCTCAACCTTCGAAACACACCCTCAACAACCCATGGCCTACCGTCCCACGTTACCAGACGTGTCCCGATGAAAACGGTACCTCACATGTGTGGGTGCACCTACCTGGGCGCCAAGGGGAAAGCCTAAAACACAGATAACCCCAAGTCTGTTTTAACACCTGAATTTCACACTTTCTCCAGACGGGCACAACATACAGATATGGGCCTCGGGTGTCGAAGCCATCAAGGAAAACAGGGAACCCCATGCATTTCTGAAGAAAGGACACCCATGGGAATACGCAGAGGTATGATTTGCACAAATTGGCCCAAAATTTATTACCCAGACACCCCTGCAAATTCCGAAATGTGGGGAAAAAACGCATTTTCCGCACATTTCATTCGGCTCACCCATCGAAACACGTCCCCAACAACACATGGCCTACCGTCCTGCGTTCCCACAGGTGTCCAGATGAAAACAGTACCTCACATGTGTGGGTGCACCTACCTGGGCGCCAAGGGGAAAGCCTAAAACACAGGTAACCCCATGTCTGTTTTGACACCTGAATTTCACACTTTCTCCAGACGGGCACACCATACAGATATGGGCCTCGGGTGTCCAAGCCTCCGAGGAGAACAGGGAACCCCATGCATTTCTGAAAAGAGGATACCCATGGGAATACGCAGAGGTATGATTTGCACAAATTGGCCCAGAATTTATTACCCAGACACCCCTACAAAGTTCGAAATGTGGGAAAAAGAACACATTTTCCGCACATTTCATTCGGCTCACCCATCGAAACACGTCCCCAACAACACATGGCCTAATGTACGGTGTTCCCACAGGTGTCCAGATGAAAACAGTACCTCACACGTGTAGATGCACCTACCTGGGAGCCAAGGGGAAAGCCTAAAACACAGATAACCCCAAGTCTGTTTTGACACCTGAATTTCACACTTTCTCCAGACGGGCACACCATACAGATATGGGCCTCGGGTGTCTAAGCCAGCAAGGAAAACAGGGAACCCCATGCATTTCTGAAAAGAGGACACCCGTGGGAATCCGCAGAGGTATGATTTGTGCAAATCGGCCGAGAATGTATTACCCAGACACCCCTGCAAATTCCGAAATGTGGGGAAAAAACTCATTTTCCGCACATTTCACTCAGCTCACCCTTCGAAACACACCCTCAACAACCCATGGCCTACCGTCCCACGTTACCAGACGTGTCCCAATGAAAACGGTACCTCACATGTGTGGGTGCACCTACCTGGGCGCCAAGGGGAAAGCCTAAAACACAGGTAACCCCGAGTCTGTTTTGACACCTGAATTTCACACTTTCTCCAGACGGGCACAACATACAGATATGGGCCTCGGGTGTCGAAGCCATCAAGGAAAACAGGGAACCCCATGCATTTCCGAAAAGAGGACACCCATGGGAATACGCAGAGGTATGATTTGCACGAATTGGCCCAGAATTTATTACCCAGACACCCCTACAAAGTTCGAAATGTGGGAAAAAGAACGCATTTTCCGCACATTTCATTCGGCTCACCCATCAAAACACGTCCCCAACAACACATGGCCTACCGTCCTGCATTCCCACAGGTGTCCAGATGAAAACAGTACCTCACATGTGTGGGTGCACCTACCTGGGCGCCAAGGGGAAAGCCAAAAACACAGGTAACCCCTAGTCTGTTTTGACACCTGAATTTCACACTTTCTCCAGACGGGCACACCATACAGATATGGGCCTCGGGTGTCCAAGCCACCAAGGAAAACAGGGAACCCCATGCATTTCCGAAAAGAGGACACCTGTGGGAATCTGCAGAGGTATGATTTGCGCAAATCGGCCCACAATTTATTACCCAGAGACCCCTGCAAAGTCCGAAATTTGGGGAAAAAAATACATTTTCCGCAGTTTTCACTCTGCTCACTCATCGAAACGAGCCCCCAACAACACATGGCCTACCGTCTCGCGTTCCCACCGGTGTCCCAATGAAAACGGTTCCTCACATCTGTGGGTGCACCTACCTGGGCACCAAGGGGAAAGCCTAAAGCACTGATAACCCCAAGTCTGTTTTGACACCTGAATTTTACACTTTCTCCAGACGGGCACACCATACAGATATGGGCCTCGGGTGTCCAAGCCAGCAAGGAAAACAGGGAACCCCATGCATTTCCGAAAAGAGGACACCCGTAGGAATCCGCGTAGGTATGATTTGCGCAAATCGGCCCAGAAGGTATTACCCAGTCACCCCGACAAAGTCCGAAATGTGGGAAATAAAACACATTTTCCGCACATTTCACCCGACTCACCCATCGAAACACGCCCCCAACAACACATGGCCTACTACCTCGCGTTCCCAACGGTGTCCCGATGAAAACGTTACCTCACATGTATGGGTGCACCTACGTGGGCACCAAGGGGAAAGCCTAAAACACAGGTAACCCCAGGTCTGTTTTGACACCTGAATTTCACACTTTCTCCAGACGGGCACACCATACAGATATGGCCTCGGGTGTCCAAGCCTCCGAGGAGAACAGGGAACACCATGCATTTACAAAAAGAGGACACCCGTGGGAATCCGCAGAGGTATGATTTGCGGAAATCGGCCCAGAATTTATTACCCAGACACCCATGCAAAGTCCGAAATGTGAGAAAAAAAATGCATTTTCCGCACCTTTCACTTGGCTCACCCATCGAAACACGCCCCCAACAACACATGGCCTACTACCCCGCGTTCCCACCGGTGTCCCGATGAAAACGTTACCTCACATGTATGGGTGCACCTACCTGGGTGCCAAGGGGAAAGCCTAAAACACAGGTAACCCCAAGTCTGTTTTGACACCTGAATTTCACACTTTCTCCAGATGGGCACACCACACAGATATGGGCCTCGGTGTCCAAGCCACCAGGGAAAACAGGGAACCCTATGCATTTCTGAAAAGAGGACACCCGTGGGAATCCGCAGAGGTATGATTTGTGCAAATCGGCCGAGAATGTATTACCCAGACACCCCTGCAAATTCCGAAATGTGGGGAAAAAACGCATTTTCCGCACATTTCACTCGGCTCACACTTCGAAACACACCCTCAACAACCCATGGCCTACCGTCCCACGTTACCAGACGTGTCCCAATGAAAACGGTACCTCACATGTGTGGGTGCACCTACCTGGGCGCCAAGGGGAAAGCCTAAAACACAGGTAACCCCAAGTCTGTTTTGACACCTGAATTTCACACTTTCTCCAGACGGGCACAACATACAGATATGGGCCTCGGGTGTCGAAGCCATCAAGGAAAACAGGGAACCCCATGCATTTCCGAAAAGAGGACACCCATGGGAATACGCAGAGGTATGATTTGCACAAATTGGCCCAGAATTTATTACCCAGACACCCCTACAAAGTTCGAAATGTGGGAAAAAGAACGCATTTTCCGCACATTTCATTCGGCTCACCCATCAAAACACGTCCCCAACAACACATGGCCTACCGTCCTGCATTCCCACAGGTGTCCAGATGAAAACAGTACCTCACATGTGTGGGTGCACCTACCTGGGCGCCAAGGGGAAAGCCAAAAACACAGGTAACCCCTAGTCTGTTTTGACACCTGAATTTCACACTTTCTCCAGACGGGCACACCATACAGATATGGGCCTCGGGTGTCCAAGCCACCAAGGAAAACAGGGAACCCCATGCATTTCCGAAAAGAGGACACCTGTGGGAATCTGCAGAGGTATGATTTGCGCAAATCGGCCCACAATTTATTACCCAGAGACCCCTGCAAAGTCCGAAATTTGGGGAAAAAAATACATTTTCCGCAGTTTTCACTCTGCTCACTCATCGAAACAAGCCCCCAACAACACATGGCCTACCGTCCCGCGTTCCCACCGGTGTCCCAATGAAAACGGTACCTCACATCTGTGGGTGCACCTACCTGGGTGCCAATGGGAAAGCCTAAAACACAGGTAACCCCAAGTCTGTTTTGACACCTGAATTTCACACTTTCTCCAGACGTGCACACCATACAGATATGGGCCTCGGGTGTCCAAGCCAGCAAGGAAAACAGGGAACTCCATGCATTTCCGAAAAGAGGACACCCGTAGGAATCCGCGTAGGAATGATTTGCGCAAATCGGCCAAGAATTTATTACCCAGACACCCCTGCAAAGTCCGAAATGTGAGAAAAAAAATGCATTTTCCGCACATTTCACTTGGCTCACCCATCGAAACATGCCCCAAACAACACAGGGCCTAACGTCCCCCGTCCCCACAGGTGTCCCGATGAAAACGGTACCTCACATGTGTGGGTGCACCTACCTGGGTGCCAATGGGAAAGCCTAAAACACAGGTAACCCCAAGTCTGTTTTGACACCTGAATTTCACACTTTCTCCAGACGGGCGCACCACACAGATATGGGCCTCGGTGTCCAAGCCACCAGGGAAAACAGGGGACCCTATGCATTTCTGAAAAGAGGACACCCGTGGGAATCCGCAGAGGTATGATTTTTGCAAATCGGCCTAGAATGTATTACCCAGACACCCCTGCAAAATCCGCAATGTGGGGAAAAAAACGCATTTTCTGCACATTTCACTCGGCTCACCCATCGAAACATACCCTCAACAACACATGGCCTACCGTCCCACGTTCCCACAGGTGTCCCAATGAAAACAGTACCTCACATGTGTGGGTGCACCTACCTGGGCGCCAAGGGGAAAGCCTAAAACACAGGTAACCCCAAGTCTGTTTTGACACCGAATTTCACACTTTCTCCAGACGGGCACAACATACAGATATGGGCCTTGGGTGTCGAAGCCATCAAGGAAAACAGGGAACCCCATGCATTTACGAAAAGAGGACACCCGTGGGAATCTGTAGAGGTATGATTTGCTCAAATTGGCCCAGAATTTATTACCCAGACACCTCTACAAAGTTCGAAATGTGGGAAAAAGAATGCATTTTCCGCACATTTCATTCGGCTCACCCATCGAAACATGCCCCCAACAACAAATTGCCTACCGTCCCGCGTTCCCACAGGTGTCCCGATGAAAACGGTACCTCACATGTGTGGATGCACCTACCTGGGCGCCAAGAGGAAAGCCTAAAACACAGTTAACCCCAAGTCTGTTTTGACACCTGAATTTCACACTTTCTCCAGACGGGCACACCATACAGATATGGGCCTCGGGTGTCCAAGCCACCAAGGAAAACAGGGAACCCCATGCATTTCCGAAAAGAGGACACCTGTGGGAATCTGTGAGGTATGATTTGCGCGAATTGGCCCAGAATTCATTACCTAGACACCGGTACAAAGTTCGAAATGTGGGAAAAAGAACACATTTTCTGCACATTTCATTCGGCTCCCCCATCGAAACACGTCCCAACAACACATGGCCTACCGTCCTGCGTTCCCACAGGTGTCCAGATGAAAACAATACCTCACATGTGTGGGTGCACCTACCTGGGCGCCAAGGGGAAAGCCTAAAACACAGGTAACCCCAAGTCTGTTTTGACACCTGAATTTCACACTTTCTCCAGAAAGGCACAACATACAGATATGGGACTCGGGTCTCCAAGCCATCAAGGAAAACAGGGAACCCCATGCATTTCCGAAAAGAGGACACCCATGGGAATCCGCAGAGGTATGATTTGCGGCAATCGGTCCAAAATGTATTACCCAGTCACCCCGACAAAGTCCGAAATGTGGGAAATAAAACACATTTTCCGCACATTTCACTCGACTCAGCCATCGAAACACGCCCCCAACAACACATGGCCTACTACCCCGCGTTCCCACCGGTGTCCCGATGAAAACGTTACCTCACATGTATGGGTGCACCTACCTGGGCACCAAGGGGAAAGCCTAAAACACAGGTAACCCCAAGTCTGTTTTGACACCTGAATTTCACACTTTCTCCAGACGGGCACACCATACAGATATGGCCTCGGGTGTCCAAGCCTCCGAGGAGAACAGGGAACCCCATGCATTTACAAAAAGAGGACACCCCTGGGAATCCGCAGAGATATGATTTGCGTAAATCGCCCCTGAATTTATTACCCAGACACCCCTGCAAAGTCCGAAATGTGAAAAAAAAAATGCATTTTCCGCACATTTCACTTAGCTCACCCATCGAAACATGCCCCAAACACCACATGGCCTAATGTCCCCCGTTCCCACAGCTGTCCCGATGAAAACGGAACCTCACATGTGTGGGTGCACCTACCTGGGTGCCAATGGGAAAGCCTAAAACACAGGTAACCACAAGTCGGTTTTGACACCTGAATTTTACACTTTCTCCAGACGGGCGCACCACACAGATATGGGCCTCGGTGTCCAAGCCACCAGGGAAAACAGGGAACCCTATGCATTTCTGAAAAGAGGACACCCGTGGGAATCCGCAGAGGTATGATTTTTGCAAATCGGCCGAGAATGTATTACCCAGACACCCCTGCAAATTCCGAAATGTGGGGAAAAAACGCATTTTCCGCACATTTCACTCGGCTCAACCTTCGAAACACACCCTCAACAACCCATGGCCTACCGTCCCACGTTACCAGACGTGTCCAGATGAAAACAATACCTCACATGTGTGGGTGCACCTACCTGGGCGCCAAGGGGAAAGCCTAAAACACAGGTAACCCCAAGTCTGTTTTGACACCTGAATTTCACACTTTCTCCAGATGGGCACACCATACAGATATGGCCTCGGGTGTCCAAGCCTCCGAGGAGAACAGGGAACCCCATGCATTTACAAAAAGAGGACACCCCTGGGCTCCGCAGAGATATGATTTGCGTAAATCGCCCCAGAATTTATTACCCAGACACCCCTGCAAAGTCCGAAATGTGAGAAAAAAGATGCATTTTCCGCACATTTCACTTAGCTCACCCATCGAAACATGCCCCAAACACCACATGGCCTAATCTCCCCCGTTCCCACAGGTGTCCTGATGAAAACGGTACCTCACATGTGTGGGTGCACCTACCTGGGTGCCAATGGGAAAGCCTAAAACACAGGCAACCCCAACTCGGTTTTGACACCTGAATTTTACACTTTCTCCAGATGGGCACACCACACAGATATGGGCCTCGGTGTCCATGCCACCAGGGAAAACAGGGAACCCTATGCATTTCCGAAAAGAGGACACCCGTTGGAATCCGCAGAGGTATGATTTGTGCAAATCGGCCGAGAATGTATTACCCAGACACCCCTGCAAATTCCGAAATGTGGGGAAAAAACGCATTTTCCGCACATTTCACTCGGCTCAACCTTCGAAACACACCCTCAACAACCCATGGCCTACCGTCCCACGTTACCAGACGTGTCCCGATGAAAACGGTACCTCACATGTGTGGGTGCACCTACCTGGGCGCCAAGGGGAAAGCCTAAAACACAGATAACCCCAAGTCTGTTTTAACACCTGAATTTCACACTTTCTCCAGACGGGCACAACATACAGATATGGGCCTCGGGTGTCGAAGCCATCAAGGAAAACAGGGAACCCCATGCATTTCTGAAGAAAGGACACCCATGGGAATACACAGAGGTATGATTTGCACAAATTGGCCCAGAATTTATTACCCAGACACCCCTGCAAATTCCGAAATGTGGGGAAAAAACGCATTTTCCGCACATTTCATTCGGCTCACCCATCGAAACACGTCCCCAACAACACATGGCCTACCGTCCTGCGTTCCCACAGGTGTCCAGATGAAAACAGTACCTCACATGTGTGGGTGCACCTACCTGGGCGCCAAGGGGAAAGCCTAAAACACAGATAACCCCATGTCTGTTTTGACACCTGAATTTCACACTTTCTCCAGACGGGCACACCATACAGATATGGGCCTCGGGTGTCCAAGCCTCCGAGGAGAACAGGGAACCCCATGCATTTCTGAAAAGAGGATACCCATGGGAATACGCAGAGGTATGATTTGCACAAATTGGCCCAGAATTTATTACCCAGACACCCCTACAAAGTTCGAAATGTGGGAAAAAGAACACATGTTCGGCACATTTCATTCGGCTCACCCATCGAAACACGTCCCCAACAACACATGGCCTAATGTACGGTGTTCCCACAGGTGTCCAGATGAAAACAGGACCTCACACGTGTAGATGCACGTACCTGGGCGCCAAGGGGAAAGCCTAAAACACAGATAACCCCAAGTCTGTTTTGACACCTGAATTTCACACTTTCTCCAGACGGGCACACCATACAGATATGGGCCTCGGATGTCCAAGCCAGCAAGGAAAACAGGGAACCCCATGCATTTCCGAAAAGAGGACACCCGTGGGAATCCGCATAGGTATGATTTGCGCAAATTGGCCCAGAATTTATTACCCAGACACCCCTGCAAAGTCCGTAATGTGAGAAAAAAAATGCATTTTCCGCACATTTCACTAGGCTCACCCATCGAAACATGCCCCAAACAACACATGGCCTAAAGTCCCCCGTTCCCACAGGTGTCCCGATGAAAACGTTACCTCACATGTGTGGGTGCACCTACCTGGGTGCCAATGGTAAAGCCTAAAACACAGGTAACCCCAAGTCTGTTTTGACACCTGAATTTCACACTTTCTCCAGACGGGCACACCACACAGAAATGGGCCTCAGTGTCCAAGCCACCAGGGAAAACAGGGAACCCTATGCATTTCCGAAAAGAGGACACCCGTGGGAATACGCAGAGGTATGCTTTGCGCAAATTGGCCCAGAATTTATTACCTAGACACCCGTACAAAGTTTGAAATGTGGGAAAAAGAACACATTTTCCGAACATTTCATTTGGCTCACCCATCGAAACACGTCCCCAACAACACATGGCCTACCGTCCTGCGTTCCCACAGGTGTCCCAATGAAAACGGTACCTCACATGTGTGGGTGCACCTACCTGGGCGCCAAGGGGAAAGCCTAAAACACAGGTAACCCCAAGACTGTTTTGACACCTGAATTTCACACTTTCTCCAGAAAGGCACACCATACAAATATGGGACTCGGGTCTCCAAGCCATCAAGGAAAACAGGGAAACCCATGCATTTCCGAAAAGAGGACACCCATGGGAATCCGCAGAGGTATGATTTGCGGAAATCGGCCCAGAATGTATTACCCGGTCACCCCGACAAAGTCCGAAATGTGGGAAATAAAACACATTTTCCGCATATTTCACTCGACTCACCCATCGAAACACGCCCCCAACAACAAATGGCCTACTACCCCGCGTTCCCACCGGTGTCCCGATGAAAACGTTACCTCACATGTATGGGTGCACCTACCTCGGCACCAAGGGGAAAGCCTAAAACACAGGTAACCCCAAGTCTGTTTTGATACCTGAATTTCACACTTTCTCCAGACGGGCACACCATACAGATATGGCCTCGGGTGTCCAAGCCTCCGAGGAGAACAGGGACCCCATGCATTTACAAAAAGAGGACACCGGTGGGAATCCGCAGAGGTATGATTTGCATAAATCGGCCCAGAATTTATTACCCAGACACCCATGCAAAGTCCGAAATGTGAGAAAAAAAATGCATTTTTCGCACATTTCACTTGGCTCACCCATCGAAACATGCCCCAAACAACACATGGCCTAATGTCCCCCGTTCCCACAGGTGTCCCGATGAAAACGGTACCTCACATGTGTGGTGCACCTACCTGGGTGCCGATGGGAAAGCCTAAAACACAGGTAACCCCAAGTCTGTTTTGACACCTGATTTTCACACTTTCTCCAGATGGGCACACCACACAGATATGGGCCTCGGTGTCCAAGCCACCAGGGAAAACAGGGAACCCTATGCATTTCTGACAAGAGGACACCCGTGGGAATCCGCAGAGGTATGATTTGTGCAAATCGGCCCAGAATTTATTACCCAGACACCCCTGCAAAATCCGAAATGTGGGGAAAAAACGCATTTTCTGCACATTTCACTCGGCTCACCCATCAAAAAATACCCTCAACAACACATGGCCTACCGTCCCACGTTCCCACAGGTGTCCCAATGAAAACGGTACCTCACATGTGTGGGTGCACCTACCTGGGCGCCAAGGGGAAAGCCTAAAACACAGGTAACCCCAAGTCTGTTTTGACACCTGAATTTCACACTTTCTCCAGACGGGCACAACATACAGATATGGGCCTCGGGTGTCGAAGCCATCAAGGAAAACAGGGAACCCCATGCATTTACGAGAAGATGACACCCGTGGGAATCTGCAGAGGTATGATTTGCGCAAATTGGCCCAGAATTTATTACCCAGACACCCCGACAAAGTTCGAAATGTGGGAAAAAGAATGAATTTTCCGCACATTTCATTCGGCTCACCCATCGACACACGCCCCCAACAACAAATGGCCTACCGTCCCACGTTCCCACAGGTGTCCCGATGAAAACGGTACCTCACATGTGTGGATGCACCTACCTGGGTACCAAGGTGAAAGCCTAAAACACAGGTAACCCCAAGTCTGTTTTGACGCCTGAATTTCACACTTTCTCCAGACCGGCACACCACACAGATATGGGCCTTGGTGTCCAAGCCACCAGGGAAAACTGGGTACCCTATGCATTTTCGAAAAGAGGACACCCGTGGGAATCCGCAGAGGTATGATTTGTGCAAATCGGCCCAGAATTTATTACCCAGACACCCCTGCAAAATCCGAAATGTGGGGAAAAAAATGCATTTTCTGCACATTTCACTCGGCTCACCCATCCAAACATACCCTCAACAAAACATGGCCTACCGTCCCACGTTCCCACAGGTGCCCCAATGAAAACGGTACCTCACATGTGTGGGTGCACCTACCTGGGCGCCAAGGGGAAAGCCTAAAACACAGGTAACCCCAAGTCTGTTTTGACACCTGAATTTCACACTTTCTCCAGACGGGCACAACATACAAATATGGGCCTCGGGTGTCGAAGCCATCAAGAAAAACAGGGAACCCCATGCATTTACTAAAAGAGGACACCCGTGGGAATCTGCAGAGGTATGATTTGCGCAAATCGGCCCAGAATTTATTACCCAGACACCCATACAAAGTTCGAAATGTGGGGAAAAAAATGAATTTTCCGCAGTTTTCACTCGGCTCACTCATCGAAACGAGCCCCCAACAACACATGGCCTACCGTCCCGCGTTCCCACCGGTGTCCCAATGAAAACGGTACCTCACATCTGTGGGTGCACCTACCTGGGCACCAAGGGGAAAGCCTAAAACACCGGTAACCCCAAGTCTGTTTTGACACCTGAATTTTAGACTTTCTCCAGACGGGCACACCATACAGATATGGGCCTCGGGTGTCCAAGCCAGCCAGGAAAACAGGGAACCCCATGCATTTCAGAAAAGAGGACACCCGTGGGAATCCGCATAGGTATGATTTGTGCATATCGGCCGAGAATTTATTACCCAGACAACCCTGCAAAGTCGGAAATGTGGGAAAAAAATGCATTTTCCGCACATTTCACTCAGCTCGCCAATCGAAACAAGCCCCCAACAACACATGGCCTACCGTCCTGCGTTCCCACAGGTGTCCAGATGAAAACAGTATCTCACATGTGTGGGTGCACCTACCTGGGCGCAAAGGGGAAAGCCTAAAACACAGGTAACCCCAAGTCTGTTTTGACATCTTAATTTTACACTTTCTCCAGATGGGCACACCACACAGATATGGGCCTCGGTGTCCAAGCCACCAGGGAAAACAGGGAACCCTATGCATTTCCGACAAGAGGACACCCGTGGGAATCCGCAGAGGTATGATTTGTGCAAATCGGCCGAGAATTTATTACCCATACACCCCTGCAAATTCCGAAATGTGGGGAAAAACGCATTTTCCGCACATTTCACTCGGCTCACCCTTTGAAAAACACACCCTCAACAACACATGGCCTGCCGTCCCACGTTACCAGACGTGTCCCGATGAAAACGGTACCTCACATGTGTGGGTGCACCTACCTGGGCGCCAAGGGGAAAGCCTAAAACACAGGTAACCCCAAGTCTGTTTTGAAACCTGAACTTCACACTTTCTCCAGACGGGCACAACATACAGATATGGGCCTCGGGTGTCGAAGCCATCAAGGAAAACATTGAACCCCATGCATTTCCGAAAAGAGGATACCCGTGGGAATACGCAGAGATATGATTTGCACAAATTGGCCTAGAATTTATTACCCAGACACCCCTACAAAGTTCGAAATGTGGGAAAAAGAACGCATTTTCCGCACATTTCATTCGGCTCACCCATCGAAACACGTCCCCAACAACACATGGCCTACCGTCCTGCGTTCCCACAGGTGTCCAGATGAAAACAGTACCTCACATGTGTGGGTGCACCTACCTGTGCGCCAAGGGGAAATCCTAAAACACAGGTAACCCCAAGTCTGTTTTGACACCTGAATTTCACACTTTCTCCAGACAGGCACACCATACAGGTATGGGACTCGGGTCTCCAAGCCATCAAGGAAAACAGGAAACCCCATGCATTTCCGAAAAGAGGATACCCGTGGGAATCCGCAGAGGTATGATTTGCGGAAATCGGCCCAGAATGTATTACCCAGACACCCCGACAAAGTCCAAAATGTGGGAAATGAAACGCATTTTCTGCACATTTCACTCGACTCACCCATCGAAACACGCCCCCAACAACACATGGCCTACTACCCCGCGTTCCCACCGGTGTCCCGATGAAAACAATACTTCACATGTATGGGTGCACCTACCTGGGCATCAAGGGGAAAGCCTAAAACACAGGTAACCTCAAGTCTGTTTTGACACCTGAATTTCACACTTTCTCCAGACGGGCACACCACACAGATATGGGCCTTGGTGTCCAAGCCACCAGGGAAAACAGGGAACCCTATGCATTTCCGAAAAGAGGACACCCGTGAGAATCCGTAGAGGTATGATTTGTGCAAATCGGCCCAGAATGTATTACCCAGACACCCCTGCAAAATCCGAAATGTGGAGAAAAAAACGCATTTTCTGCACATTTCACTCGGCTCACCCATCGAAACATACCCTCAACAACACATGGCCTACGGTCCCACGTTCCCACAGGTGTCCCAATGAAAACGGTACCTCACATGTGTGGGTGCACCTACCTGGACGCCAAGGGGAAAGCCTAAAACACAGGTAACCCCAAGTCTGTTTTGACACCTGAATTTCACACTTTCTCCAGACGGTCACAACATACAGATATGGGCCTCGGGTGTCGAAGCCATCAAGGAAAACAGGGAACCCCATGCATTTACGAAAAGAGGACACCCGTGGGAATCTGCAGAGGTATGATTTGCGCAAATTGGCCCAGAATTTCTTACCCACACACCCCTACAAAGTTCGAAATGTGGGAAAAAGAATGCATTTTCCGCACATTTCATTCGGCTCACCCATCGAAACATACCCTCAACAAAACATGGCCTACCGTCCCACGTTCCCACAGGTGTCCCAATGAAAACGGTACCTCACTTGTGTGGGTGCACCTACCTGGGCGCCAAGGAGAAAGTCTAAAACACAGGTAACCCCAAGTCTGTTTTGACACCTGAATTTCACACTTTCTCCAGACGGGCACAACATACAAATATGGGCCTCGGGTGTCGAAGCCATCAAGGAAAACAGGGAACCCCATGCATTTACTAAAAGAGGACACCCGTGGGAATCTGCAGAGGTATGATTTGCGCAAATTGGCCCAGAATTTATTACCCAGACACCCATACAAAGTTCGAAATGTGGGGAAAAAAATGAATTTTCCGCAGTTTTCACTCGGCTCACTCATCGAAACGAGCCCCCAACAACACATGGCCTACCGTCCCGCGTTCCCACCGGTGTCCCAATGAAAACGGTACCTCACATCTGTGGGTGCACCTACCTGGGCACCAAGGGGAAAGCCTAAAACACCGGTAACCCCAAGTCTGTTTTGACACCTGAATTTTAGACTTTCTCCAGACGGGCACACCATACAGATATGGGCCTCGGGTGTCCAAGCCAGCCAGGAAAACAGGGAACCCCATGCATTTCAGAAAAGAGGACACCCGTGGGAATCCGCATAGGTATGATTTGCGCAAATCGGCCGAGAATTTATTACCCAGACAACCCTGCAAAGTCGGAAATGTGGGAAAAAAATGCATTTTCCGCACATTTCACTCAGCTCGCCAATCGAAACAAGCCCCCAACAACACATGGCCTACCGTCCTGCGTTCCCACAGGTGTCCAGATGAAAACAGTATCTCACATGTGTGGGTGCACCTACCTGGGCGCAAAGGGGAAAGCCTAAAACACAGGTAACCCCAAGTCTGTTTTGACATCTTAATTTTACACTTTCTCCAGATGGGCACACCACACAGATATGGGCCTCGGTGTCCAAGCCACCAGGGAAAACAGGGAACCCTATGCATTTCCGACAAGAGGACACCCGTGGGAATCCGCAGAGGTATGATTTGTGCAAATCGGCCGAGAATTTATTACCCATACACCCCTGCAAATTCCGAAATGTGGGGAAAAACGCATTTTCCGCACATTTCACTCGGCTCACCCTTCGAAAAACACACCCTCAACAACACATGGCCTGCCGTCCCACATTACCAGACGTGTCCCGATGAAAACGGTACCTCACATGTGTGGGTGCACCTACCTGGGCGCCAAGGGGAAAGCCTAAAACACAGGTAACCCCAAGTCTGTTTTGAAACCTGAACTTCACACTTTCTCCAGACGGGCACAACATACAGATATGGGCCTCGGGTGTCGAAGCCATCAAGGAAAACATTGAACCCCATGCATTTCCGAAAAGAGGATACCCGTGGGAATACGCAGAGATATGATTTGCACAAATTGGCCCAGAATTTATTACCCAGACACCCCTACAAAGTTCGAAATGTGGGAAAAAGAACGCATTTTCCGCACATTTCATTCGGCTCACCCATCGAAACACGTCCCCAACAACACATGGCCTACCGTCCTGCGTTCCCACAGGTGTCCAGATGAAAACAGTACCTCACATGTGTGGGTGCACCTACCTGTGCGCCAAGGGGAAATCCTAAAACACAGGTAACCCCAAGTCTGTTTTGACACCTGAATTTCACACTTTCTCAAGACAGGCACACCATACAGGTATGGGACTCGGGTCTCCAAGCCATCAAGGAAAACAGGAAACCCCATGCATTTCCGAAAAGAGGATACCCGTGGGAATCCGCAGAGGTATGATTTGCGGAAATCGGCCCAGAATGTATTACCCAGACACCCCGACAAAGTCCAAAATGTGGGAAATGAAACGCATTTTCTGCACATTTCACTCGACTCACCCATCGAAACACGCCCCCAACAACACATGGCCTACTACCCCGCGTTCCCACCGGTGTCCCGATGAAAACAATACTTCACATGTATGGGTGCACCTACCTGGGCATCAAGGGGAAAGCCTAAAACACAGGTAACCTCAAGTCTGTTTTGACACCTGAATTTCACACTTTCTCCAGACGGGCACACCACACAGATATGGGCCTTGGTGTCCAAGCCACCAGGGAAAACAGGGAACCCTATGCATTTCCGAAAAGAGGACACCCGTGGGAATCCGTAGAGGTATGATTTGTGCAAATCGGCCCAGAATGTATTACCCAGACACCCCTGCAAAATCCGAAATGTGGAGAAAAAAACGCGTTTTCTGCACATTTCACTCGGCTCACCCATCGAAACATACCCTCAACAACACATGGCCTACGGTCCCACGTTCCCACAGGTGTCCCAATGAAAACGGTACGTCACATGTGTGGGTGCACCTACCTGGACGCCAAGGGGAAAGCCTAAAACACAGGTAACCCCAAGTCTGTTTTGACACCTGAATTTCACACTTTCTCCAGACGGTCACAACATACAGATATGGGCCTCGGGTGTCGAAGCCATCAAGGAAAACAGGGAACCCCATGCATTTACGAAAAGAGGACACCCGTGGGAATCTGCAGAGGTAAGATTTGCGCAAATTGGCCCAGAATTTCTTATCCACACACCCCTACAAAGTTCGAAATGTGGGAAAAAGAATGCATTTTCCGCACATTTCATTCGGCTCACCCATCGAAACATACCCTCAACAAAACATGGCCTACCGTCCCACGTTCCCACAGGTGTCCCAATGAAAACGGTACCTCACTTGTGTGGGTGCACCTACCTGGGCGCCAAGGAGAAAGTCTAAAACACAGGTAACCCCAAGTCTGTTTTGACACCAGAATTTCACACTTTCTCCAGACGAGCACAACATACAGATATGGGCCTCGGGTGTCAAAGCCATCAAGGAAAACAGGGAACCCTATGCATTTCCGACAAGAGGACACCCGTGGGAATCCGCAGAGGTATGATTTGTGCAAATCGGCCGAGGATTTATTACCCATACACCCCTGCAAATTCCGAAAAGTGGGGAAAAAACGCATTTTCCGCATATTTCACTCAGCTCACCCTTCGAAACACACCCTCAACAAAACATGGCCTGCCGTCCCACGTTACCAGACGTGTCCCGATGAAAACGGTACCTCACATGTGTGGGTGCACCTACCTAGGCGCCAAGGGGAAAGCCTAAAACACTGGTAACCCCAAGTCTGTTTTGACACCTGAACTTCACACTTTCTCCAGACGGGCACAACATACAGATATGGGCCTCGGGTGTCGAAGCCATCAAGGAAAACAGGGAACTCCATGCATTTCTGAAAAGAGGACACCCATGGGAATACGCAGAGGTATGATTTGCACAAATTGGCCCAGAATTTATTACCCAGACACCCCTACAAAGTTCGAAATGTGGGAAAAAGAATGCATTTTCCGCACATTTCATTCGGCTCACCCATCGAAACACATCCCCAACAACACATGGCCTACCGTCCTGCGTTCCCACAGGTGTCCAGATGAAAACAGTACCTCACATGTGTGGGTGCACCTACCTGTGCGCCAAGGGGAAAGCCTAAAACACAGGTAACCCCAAGTCTGTTTTGACACCTGAATTTCACACTTTCTCCAGACAGGCACACCATGCAGGTATGGGACTCGGGTCTCCAAGCCATCAAGGAAAACAGGAAACCCCATGCATTTCCGAAAAGAGGATACCCGTGGGAATCCGCAGAGGTATGATTTGCGGAAATCGGCCCAGAATGTATTACCCAGACACCCCGACAAAGTCCAAAATGTGGGAAATGAAACGCATTTTCCGCACATTTCACTCGACTCACCCATCGAAACACGCCCCCAACAACACATGGCCTACTACCCCGCGTTCCCACCGGTGTCCCGATGAAAACGTTACCTCACATGTATGGGTGCACCTACCTGGGCATCAAGGGGAAAGCCTAAAACACAGGTAACCTCAAGTCTGTTTTGACACCTGAATTTCACACTTTCTCCAGACGGGCACACCACACAGATATGGGCCTTGGTGTCCAAGCCACCAGGGAAAACAGGGAACCCTATGCATTTCCGAAAAGAGGACACCCGTGGGAATCCGCAGAGGTATGATTTGTGCAAATCGGGCCAGAATGTATTACTCAGACACCCCTGCAAAATCCGAAATGTGGGGAAAAAAACGCATTTTCTGCACATTTCACTCGGCTCACCCATCGAAACATACCCTCAACAACACATGGCCTACCGTCCCACGTTCCCACAGGTGTCCCAATGAAAACGGTACCTCACATGTGTGGGTGCACCTACCTGGACGCCAAGGGGAAAGCCTAAAACACAGGTAACCCCAAGTCTGTTTTGACACGTGAATTTCACACTTTCTCCAGACGGCACAACATACAGATATGGGCCTCGGGTGTCGAAGCCATCAAGGAAAACAGGGAACCCCATGCATTTACGAAAAGAGGACACCCGTGGGAATCTGCAGAGGTATGATTTGCGCAAATTGGCCCAGAATTTCTTACCCAGACACCCCTACAAAGTTCGAAATGTGGGAAAAAGAATGCATTTTCCGCACATTTCATTCGGCTCACCCATCGAAACACGCCCCCAACAACAAATGGCCTACCGTCCCACCTTCCCACAGGTGTCCCAATGAAAACGGTACCTCACATGTGTGGATGCACCTACCTGGGCACCAAGAGGAAAGCCTAAAACACAGGTAACCCCAAGTCTGTTTTGACACCTGAATTTCACACTTTCTCCAGACGGGCACACCACACAGATATGGGCCTTGGTGTCCAAGCCACCAGGGAAAACAGGGAACCCTATGCATTTCCGAAAAGAGGACACCCGTGGGAATCCGCAGAGGTATGATTTGTGCAAATCGGCCCAGAATGTATTACCCAGTCACCCCAACAAAGTTCGAAATGTGGGAAAAAGAATGCATTTTCCGCACATTTCATTCGGCTCACCCATCGAAACACGCCCCCAACAACAAATGGCCTACCGTCCCATCTTCCCACAGGTGTCCCGATGAAAACGGTACCTCACATGTGTGGGTGCACCTACCTGGGCACCAAGGGGAAAGCCTAAAACACAGGTAACCCCAAGTCTGTTTTGACACCTGAATTTCACACTTTCTCCAGACGGGCACACCACACAGATATGGGCCTTGGTGTCCAAGCCACCAGGGAAAACAGGGAACCCTATGCATTTCCAAAAAGAGGACACCCGTGGGAATCCGCAGAGGTATGATTTGTGCAAATAGGCCCAGAATGTATTACCCAGACACCCCTGCAAAATCCGAAATGTGGGGAAAATAAAACACATTTTCTGCACATTTCATTCGGCTCACCCATCGAAACATACCCTCAACAAAACATGGCCTACCGTCCCACGTTCCCACAGGTGTCCCAATGAAAACGGTACCTCACATGTGTGGATGCACCTACCTGGGCGCCAAGAGGAAAGCCTAAAACACAGTTAACCCCAAGTCTGTTTTGACACCTGAATTTCACACTTTCTCCAGACAGACACACCATACAGATATGGGTCTCGGGTGTCCAAGCCACCAAGGAAAACAGGGAACCCCGTGCATTTCCGAAAAGAGGACACCTGTGGGAATCTGCAGAGGTATGATTTGTTTAAATCGGCCCACAATTTATTACCCAGAGGCCCCTGCAAAGTCCGAAATTTGGGGGAAAAAATGCATTTTCCGCAGTTTTCACTCGGCTCACTCATCGAAACAAGCCCCCAACAACACATGGCCTACCGTCCCGCGTTCCCACCGGTGTCCCAATGAAAACGGTACCTCACATCTGTGGGTGCACCTACCTGGGCTCCAAGGGGAAAGCCTAAAACACCGGTAACCCCAAGTCTGTTTTGACACCTGAATTTTAGATTTTCTCCAGACGGGCACACCATACAGATATGGGCCTCGGGTGTCCAAGCCAGCAAGGAAAATAGGGAACCCCATGCATTTCCGAAAAGAGGACACCCGTGGGAATCCGCATAGGTATGATTTGCGCAAATCGGCCCAGAATTTATTACCCAGACACCCCTGCAAAGTCCGAAATGTGGGAAAAAAATGCATTTTCCGCATATTTCACTCGGCTCGCCAATCGAAACACGCCCCCAACAACACATGGCCTACCGTCCTGCGTTCCCACAGGTGTCCACATGAAAACAGTACCTCACATGTGTGGGTGCACCTACCTGGGCGCCAAGGGGAAAGCCTAAAACACAGGTAATCCCAAGTCTGTTTTGACACCTGAATTTTACACTTTCTCCAGATGGGCACACCACACAGATATGGGCCTCGGTGTCCAAGCCACCAGGGAAAACAGGGAACCCTATGCATTTCCGACAAGAGGACACCCGTGGGAATCCGCAGAGGTATGATTTGTGCAAATCGGCCGAGAATTTATTACCCATACACCCCTGCAAATTCCGAAAAGTGGGGAAAAAACGCAATTTGCGCATATTTCACTCGGCTCACCCTTCGAAACACACCCTCAACAACACATGGCCTGCCGTCCCACGTTACCAGACGTGTCCCGATGAAAACTGTACCTCACATGTGTGGGTGCACCTACCTGGGCGCCAAGGGGAAAGCCTAAAACACAGGTAACCCCAAGTCTGTTTTGACACCTGAATTTCACACTTTCTCCAGACGGGCACAACATACAAATATGGGCCTCGGGTGTCGAAGCCATCAAGGAAAACAGGGAACCCCATGCATTTACTAAAAGAGGACACCCGTGGGAATCTGCAGAGGTATGATTTGCGCAAATTGGCCCAGAATTTATTACCCAGACACCCATACAAAGTTCGAAATGTGGGGAAAAAAATGAATTTTCCGCAGTTTTCACTCGGCTCACTCATCGAAACGAGCCCCCAACAACACATGGCCTACCGTCCCGCGTTCCCACCGGTGTCCCAATGAAAACGGTACCTCACATCTGTGGGTGCACCTACCTGGGCACCAAGGGGAAAGCCTAAAACACCGGTAACCCCAAGTCTGTTTTGACACCTGAATTTTAGACTTTCTCCAGACGGGCACACCATACAGATATGGGCCTCGGGTGTCCAAGCCAGCCAGGAAAACAGGGAACCCCATGCATTTCAGAAAAGAGGACACCCGTGGGAATCCGCATAGGTATGATTTGTGCATATCGGCCGAGAATTTATTACCCAGACAACCCTGCAAAGTCGGAAATGTGGGAAAAAAATGCATTTTCCGCACATTTCACTCAGCTCGCCAATCGAAACAAGCCCCCAACAACACATGGCCTACCGTCCTGCGTTCCCAGAGGTGTCCAGATGAAAACAGTATCTCACATGTGTGGGTGCACCTACCTGGGCGCAAAGGGGAAAGCCTAAAACACAGGTAACCCCAAGTCTGTTTTGACATCTTAATTTTACACTTTCTCCAGATGGGCACACCACACAGATATGGGCCTCGGTGTCCAAGCCACCAGGGAAAACAGGGAACCCTATGCATTTCCGACAAGAGGACACCCGTGGGAATCCACAGAGGTATGATTTGTGCAAATCGGCCGAGAATTTATTACCCATACACCCCTGCAAATTCCGAAATGTGGGGAAAAACGCATTTTCCGCACATTTCACTCGGCTCACCCTTTGAAAAACACACCCTCAACAACACATGGCCTGCCGTCCCACGTTACCAGACGTGTCCCGATGAAAACGGTACCTCACATGTGTGGGTGCACCTACCTGGGCGCCAAGGGGAAAGCCTAAAACACAGGTAACCCCAAGTCTGTTTTGAAACCTGAACTTCACACTTTCTCCAGACGGGCACAACATACAGATATGGGCCTCGGGTGTCGAAGCCATCAAGGAAAACATTGAACCCCATGCATTTCCGAAAAGAGGATACCCGTGGGAATACGCAGAGATATGATTTGCACAAATTGGCCTAGAATTTATTACCCAGACACCCCTACAAAGTTCGAAATGTGGGAAAAAGAACGCATTTTCCGCACATTTCATTCGGCTCACCCATCGAAACACGTCCCCAACAACACATGGCCTACCGTCCTGCGTTCCCACAGGTGTCCAGATGAAAACAGTACCTCACATGTGTGGGTGCACCTACCTGTGCGCCAAGGGGAAATCCTAAAACACAGGTAACCCCAAGTCTGTTTTGACACCTGAATTTCACACTTTCTCCAGACAGGCACACCATACAGGTATGGGACTCGGGTCTCCAAGCCATCAAGGAAAACAGGAAACCCCATGCATTTCCGAAAAGAGGATACCCGTGGGAATCCGCAGAGGTATGATTTGCGGAAATCGGCCCAGAATGTATTACCCAGACACCCCGACAAAGTCCAAAATGTGGGAAATGAAACGCATTTTCTGCACATTTCACTCGACTCACCCATCGAAACACGCCCCCAACAACACATGGCCTACTACCCCGCGTTCCCACCGGTGTCCCGATGAAAACAATACTTCACATGTATGGGTGCACCTACCTGGGCATCAAGGGGAAAGCCTAAAACACAGGTAACCTCAAGTCTGTTTTGACACCTGAATTTCACACTTTCTCCAGACGGGCACACCACACAGATATGGGCCTTGGTGTCCAAGCCACCAGGGAAAACAGGGAACCCTATGCATTTCCGAAAAGAGGACACCCGTGAGAATCCGTAGAGGTATGATTTGTGCAAATCGGCCCAGAATGTATTACCCAGACACCCCTGCAAAATCCGAAATGTGGAGAAAAAAACGCATTTTCTGCACATTTCACTCGGCTCACCCATCGAAACATACCCTCAACAACACATGGCCTACGGTCCCACGTTCCCACAGGTGTCCCAATGAAAACGGTACCTCACATGTGTGGGTGCACCTACCTGGACGCCAAGGGGAAAGCCTAAAACACAGGTAACCCCAAGTCTGTTTTGACACCTGAATTTCACACTTTCTCCAGACGGTCACAACATACAGATATGGGCCTCGGGTGTCGAAGCCATCAAGGAAAACAGGGAACCCCATGCATTTACGAAAAGAGGACACCCGTGGGAATCTGCAGAGGTATGATTTGCGCAAATTGGCCCAGAATTTCTTACCCACACACCCCTACAAAGTTCGAAATGTGGGAAAAAGAATGCATTTTCCGCACATTTCATTCGGCTCACCCATCGAAACATACCCTCAACAAAACATGGCCTACCGTCCCACGTTCCCACAGGTGTCCCAATGAAAACGGTACCTCACTTGTGTGGGTGCACCTACCTGGGCGCCAAGGAGAAAGTCTAAAACACAGGTAACCCCAAGTCTGTTTTGACACCTGAATTTCACACTTTCTCCAGACGGGCACAACATACAAATATGGGCCTCGGGTGTCGAAGCCATCAAGGAAAACAGGGAACCCCATGCATTTACTAAAAGAGGACACCCGTGGGAATCTGCAGAGGTATGATTTGCGCAAATTGGCCCAGAATTTATTACCCAGACACCCATACAAAGTTCGAAATGTGGGGAAAAAAATGAATTTTCCGCAGTTTTCACTCGGCTCACTCATCGAAACGAGCCCCCAACAACACATGGCCTACCGTCCCGCGTTCCCACCGGTGTCCCAATGAAAACGGTACCTCACATCTGTGGGTGCACCTACCTGGGCACCAAGGGGAAAGCCTAAAACACCGGTAACCCCAAGTCTGTTTTGACACCTGAATTTTAGACTTTCTCCAGACGGGCACACCATACAGATATGGGCCTCGGGTGTCCAAGCCAGCCAGGAAAACAGGGAACCCCATGCATTTCAGAAAAGAGGACACCCGTGGGAATCCGCATAGGTATGATTTGCGCAAATCGGCCGAGAATTTATTACCCAGACAACCCTGCAAAGTCGGAAATGTGGGAAAAAAATGCATTTTCCGCACATTTCACTCAGCTCGCCAATCGAAACAAGCCCCCAACAACACATGGCCTACCGTCCTGCGTTCCCACAGGTGTCCAGATGAAAACAGTATCTCACATGTGTGGGTGCACCTACCTGGGCGCAAAGGGGAAAGCCTAAAACACAGGTAACCCCAAGTCTGTTTTGACATCTTAATTTTACACTTTCTCCAGATGGGCACACCACACAGATATGGGCCTCGGTGTCCAAGCCACCAGGGAAAACAGGGAACCCTATGCATTTCCGACAAGAGGACACCCGTGGGAATCCGCAGAGGTATGATTTGTGCAAATCGGCCGAGAATTTATTACCCATACACCCCTGCAAATTCCGAAATGTGGGGAAAAACGCATTTTCCGCACATTTCACTCGGCTCACCCTTCGAAAAACACACCCTCAACAACACATGGCCTGCCGTCCCACATTACCAGACGTGTCCCGATGAAAACGGTACCTCACATGTGTGGGTGCACCTACCTGGGCGCCAAGGGGAAAGCCTAAAACACAGGTAACCCCAAGTCTGTTTTGAAACCTGAACTTCACACTTTCTCCAGACGGGCACAACATACAGATATGGGCCTCGGGTGTCGAAGCCATCAAGGAAAACATTGAACCCCATGCATTTCCGAAAAGAGGATACCCGTGGGAATACGCAGAGATATGATTTGCACAAATTGGCCCAGAATTTATTACCCAGACACCCCTACAAAGTTCGAAATGTGGGAAAAAGAACGCATTTTCCGCACATTTCATTCGGCTCACCCATCGAAACACGTCCCCAACAACACATGGCCTACCGTCCTGCGTTCCCACAGGTGTCCAGATGAAAACAGTACCTCACATGTGTGGGTGCACCTACCTGTGCGCCAAGGGGAAATCCTAAAACACAGGTAACCCCAAGTCTGTTTTGACACCTGAATTTCACACTTTCTCAAGACAGGCACACCATACAGGTATGGGACTCGGGTCTCCAAGCCATCAAGGAAAACAGGAAACCCCATGCATTTCCGAAAAGAGGATACCCGTGGGAATCCGCAGAGGTATGATTTGCGGAAATCGGCCCAGAATGTATTACCCAGACACCCCGACAAAGTCCAAAATGTGGGAAATGAAACGCATTTTCTGCACATTTCACTCGACTCACCCATCGAAACACGCCCCCAACAACACATGGCCTACTACCCCGCGTTCCCACCGGTGTCCCGATGAAAACAATACTTCACATGTATGGGTGCACCTACCTGGGCATCAAGGGGAAAGCCTAAAACACAGGTAACCTCAAGTCTGTTTTGACACCTGAATTTCACACTTTCTCCAGACGGGCACACCACACAGATATGGGCCTTGGTGTCCAAGCCACCAGGGAAAACAGGGAACCCTATGCATTTCCGAAAAGAGGACACCCGTGGGAATCCGTAGAGGTATGATTTGTGCAAATCGGCCCAGAATGTATTACCCAGACACCCCTGCAAAATCCGAAATGTGGAGAAAAAAACGCGTTTTCTGCACATTTCACTCGGCTCACCCATCGAAACATACCCTCAACAACACATGGCCTACGGTCCCACGTTCCCACAGGTGTCCCAATGAAAACGGTACGTCACATGTGTGGGTGCACCTACCTGGACGCCAAGGGGAAAGCCTAAAACACAGGTAACCCCAAGTCTGTTTTGACACCTGAATTTCACACTTTCTCCAGACGGTCACAACATACAGATATGGGCCTCGGGTGTCGAAGCCATCAAGGAAAACAGGGAACCCCATGCATTTACGAAAAGAGGACACCCGTGGGAATCTGCAGAGGTAAGATTTGCGCAAATTGGCCCAGAATTTCTTATCCACACACCCCTACAAAGTTCGAAATGTGGGAAAAAGAATGCATTTTCCGCACATTTCATTCGGCTCACCCATCGAAACATACCCTCAACAAAACATGGCCTACCGTCCCACGTTCCCACAGGTGTCCCAATGAAAACGGTACCTCACTTGTGTGGGTGCACCTACCTGGGCGCCAAGGAGAAAGTCTAAAACACAGGTAACCCCAAGTCTGTTTTGACACCAGAATTTCACACTTTCTCCAGACGAGCACAACATACAGATATGGGCCTCGGGTGTCAAAGCCATCAAGGAAAACAGGGAACCCTATGCATTTCCGACAAGAGGACACCCGTGGGAATCCGCAGAGGTATGATTTGTGCAAATCGGCCGAGGATTTATTACCCATACACCCCTGCAAATTCCGAAAAGTGGGGAAAAAACGCATTTTCCGCATATTTCACTCAGCTCACCCTTCGAAACACACCCTCAACAAAACATGGCCTGCCGTCCCACGTTACCAGACGTGTCCCGATGAAAACGGTACCTCACATGTGTGGGTGCACCTACCTAGGCGCCAAGGGGAAAGCCTAAAACACTGGTAACCCCAAGTCTGTTTTGAGACCTGAACTTCACACTTTCTCCAGACGGGCACAACATACAGATATGGGCCTCGGGTGTCGAAGCCATCAAGGAAAACAGGGAACTCCATGCATTTCTGAAAAGAGGACACCCATGGGAATACGCAGAGGTATGATTTGCACAAATTGGCCCAGAATTTATTACCCAGACACCCCTACAAAGTTCGAAATGTGGGAAAAAGAATGCATTTTCCGCACATTTCATTCGGCTCACCCATCGAAACACATCCCCAACAACACATGGCCTACCGTCCTGCGTTCCCACAGGTGTCCAGATGAAAACAGTACCTCACATGTGTGGGTGCACCTACCTGTGCGCCAAGGGGAAAGCCTAAAACACAGGTAACCCCAAGTCTGTTTTGACACCTGAATTTCACACTTTCTCCAGACAGGCACACCATGCAGGTATGGGACTCGGGTCTCCAAGCCATCAAGGAAAACAGGAAACCCCATGCATTTCCGAAAAGAGGATACCCGTGGGAATCCGCAGAGGTATGATTTGCGGAAATCGGCCCAGAATGTATTACCCAGACACCCCGACAAAGTCCAAAATGTGGGAAATGAAACGCATTTTCCGCACATTTCACTCGACTCACCCATCGAAACACGCCCCCAACAACACATGGCCTACTACCCCGCGTTCCCACCGGTGTCCCGATGAAAACGTTACCTCACATGTATGGGTGCACCTACCTGGGCATCAAGGGGAAAGCCTAAAACACAGGTAACCTCAAGTCTGTTTTGACACCTGAATTTCACACTTTCTCCAGACGGGCACACCACACAGATATGGGCCTTGGTGTCCAAGCCACCAGGGAAAACAGGGAACCCTATGCATTTCCGAAAAGAGGACACCCGTGGGAATCCGCAGAGGTATGATTTGTGCAAATCGGGCCAGAATGTATTACTCAGACACCCCTGCAAAATCCGAAATGTGGGGAAAAAAACGCATTTTCTGCACATTTCACTCGGCTCACCCATCGAAACATACCCTCAACAACACATGGCCTACCGTCCCACGTTCCCACAGGTGTCCCAATGAAAACGGTACCTCACATGTGTGGGTGCACCTACCTGGACGCCAAGGGGAAAGCCTAAAACACAGGTAACCCCAAGTCTGTTTTGACACGTGAATTTCACACTTTCTCCAGACGGCACAACATACAGATATGGGCCTCGGGTGTCGAAGCCATCAAGGAAAACAGGGAACCCCATGCATTTACGAAAAGAGGACACCCGTGGGAATCTGCAGAGGTATGATTTGCGCAAATTGGCCCAGAATTTCTTACCCAGACACCCCTACAAAGTTCGAAATGTGGGAAAAAGAATGCATTTTCCGCACATTTCATTCGGCTCACCCATCGAAACACGCCCCCAACAACAAATGGCCTACCGTCCCACCTTCCCACAGGTGTCCCAATGAAAACGGTACCTCACATGTGTGGATGCACCTACCTGGGCACCAAGAGGAAAGCCTAAAACACAGGTAACCCCAAGTCTGTTTTGACACCTGAATTTCACACTTTCTCCAGACGGGCACACCACACAGATATGGGCCTTGGTGTCCAAGCCACCAGGGAAAACAGGGAACCCTATGCATTTCCGAAAAGAGGAAACCCGTGGGAATCCGCAGAGGTATGATTTGTGCAAATCGGCCCAGAATGTATTACCCAGTCACCCCAACAAAGTTCGAAATGTGGGAAAAAGAATGCATTTTCCGCACATTTCATTCGGCTCACCCATCGAAACACGCCCCCAACAACAAATGGCCTACCGTCCCATCTTCCCACAGGTGTCCCGATGAAAACGGTACCTCACATGTGTGGGTGCACCTACCTGGGCACCAAGGGGAAAGCCTAAAACACAGGTAACCCCAAGTCTGTTTTGACACCTGAATTTCACACTTTCTCCAGACGGGCACACCACACAGATATGGGCCTTGGTGTCCAAGCCACCAGGGAAAACAGGGAACCCTATGCATTTCCAAAAAGAGGACACCCGTGGGAATCCGCAGAGGTATGATTTGTGCAAATAGGCCCAGAATGTATTACCCAGACACCCCTGCAAAATCCGAAATGTGGGGAAAATAAAACACATTTTCTGCACATTTCATTCGGCTCACCCATCGAAACATACCCTCAACAAAACATGGCCTACCGTCCCACGTTCCCACAGGTGTCCCAATGAAAACGGTACCTCACATGTGTGGATGCACCTACCTGGGCGCCAAGAGGAAAGCCTAAAACACAGTTAACCCCAAGTCTGTTTTGACACCTGAATTTCACACTTTCTCCAGACAGACACACCATACAGATATGGGTCTCGGGTGTCCAAGCCACCAAGGAAAACAGGGAACCCCGTGCATTTCCGAAAAGAGGACACCTGTGGGAATCTGCAGAGGTATGATTTGTTTAAATCGGCCCACAATTTATTACCCAGAGGCCCCTGCAAAGTCCGAAATTTGGGGGAAAAAATGCATTTTCCGCAGTTTTCACTCGGCTCACTCATCGAAACAAGCCCCCAACAACACATGGCCTACCGTCCCGCGTTCCCACCGGTGTCCCAATGAAAACGGTACCTCACATCTGTGGGTGCACCTACCTGGGCTCCAAGGGGAAAGCCTAAAACACCGGTAACCCCAAGTCTGTTTTGACACCTGAATTTTAGATTTTCTCCAGACGGGCACACCATACAGATATGGGCCTCGGGTGTCCAAGCCAGCAAGGAAAATAGGGAACCCCATGCATTTCCGAAAAGAGGACACCCGTGGGAATCCGCATAGGTATGATTTGCGCAAATCGGCCCAGAATTTATTACCCAGACACCCCTGCAAAGTCCGAAATGTGGGAAAAAAATGCATTTTCCGCATATTTCACTCGGCTCGCCAATCGAAACACGCCCCCAACAACACATGGCCTACCGTCCTGCGTTCCCACAGGTGTCCACATGAAAACAGTACCTCACATGTGTGGGTGCACCTACCTGGGCGCCAAGGGGAAAGCCTAAAACACAGGTAATCCCAAGTCTGTTTTGACACCTGAATTTTACACTTTCTCCAGATGGGCACACCACACAGATATGGGCCTCGGTGTCCAAGCCACCAGGGAAAACAGGGAACCCTATGCATTTCCGACAAGAGGACACCCGTGGGAATCCGCAGAGGTATGATTTGTGCAAATCGGCCGAGAATTTATTACCCATACACCCCTGCAAATTCCGAAAAGTGGGGAAAAAACGCAATTTGCGCATATTTCACTCGGCTCACCCTTCGAAACACACCCTCAACAACACATGGCCTGCCGTCCCACGTTACCAGACGTGTCCCGATGAAAACTGTACCTCACATGTGTGGGTGCACCTACCTGGGCGCCAAGGGGAAAGCCTAAAACACAGGTAACCCCAAGTCTGTTTTGACACCTGAACTTCACACTTTCTCCAGACGGGCACAACATACAGATATGGGCCTCGGGTGTCGAAGCCATCAAGGAAAACAGGGAACCCCATGCATTTCTGAAAAGAGGACACCCATGGGAATACGCAGAGGTATGATTTGCACAAATTGGCCCAGAATTTATTACCCAGACACCCATACAAAGTTCGAAATGTGGGAAAAAGAATGCATTTTCCGCACATTTCATTCGGCTCACCCATCGAAACACGCCCCCAACAACAAATGGCCTACCGTCCCGCGTTCCCACAGGTGTCCCAATGTAAACGGTACCTCACATGTGTGGATGCATCTACCTGGGCGCCAAGAGGAAGCCTAAAACACAGTTAACACCAAGTCTGTTTTGACACCTGAATTTCACACTTTCTCCAGACGGGCACACCATACAGATATGGGCCTCGGCTGTCCAAGCCACCAAGGAAAACAGGGAACCCCATGCATTTCCGAAAAGAGGACACCTGTGGGAGTCTGCAGAGGTATGATTTGCGCAAATCGGCCCACAATTTATTACCCAGAGGCCCCTGCAAATTACAAATTTGGGGGAAAAAATGCATTTTCCGCAGTTTTCACTCGGCTCACTCATCGAAACGAGCCCCCAGCAACACATGGCCTACCGTCCCGCGTTCCCACCGGTGTCCCAATGAAAACGGTACCTCACATCTGTGGGTGCACCTACCTGGGCACCAAGGGGAAAGCCTAAAACACTGGTAACCCCAAGTCTGTTTTGACACCTGAATTTTAGACTTTCTCCAGACGGGCACACCATACAGATATGGGCCTCGGGTATCCAAGCCAGCAAGGAAAACAGGGACCCCCATGCATTTCCGAAAAGAGGACACCCGTGGGAATCCGCATAGGTATGATTTGCGCAAATTGGCCCAGAATTTATTACCCAGACACCCCTGCAAAGTCGGAAATGTGGGAAAAAAATGCATTTTCCGCACATTTCACTCGGCTCGTCAATCGAAACACGCCCCCAACAACACATGGCCTACCGTCCTGCGTTCCCACAGGTGTCCAGATGAAAACAGTATCTCACATGTGTGGGTGCACCTACCTGAGCGCAAAGGGGAAAGCCTAAAACACAGGTAACCCCAAGTCTGTTTTGACATCTTAATTTTACACTTTCTCCAGATGGGCACACCACACAGATATGGGCCTCGGTGTCCAAGCCACCAGGGAAAACAGGGAACCCTATGCATTTCCGACAAGAGGACACCCGTGGGAATCCGCAGAGGTATGATTTGTGCAAATCGGTCGAGAATTTATTACCCATACACCCCTGCAAATTCCGAAATGTGGGGAAAAACGCATTTTCCGCAAATTTCACTCGGCTCACCCTTCGAAAAACACACCCTCAACAACACATGGCCTGTCGTCCCACGTTACCAGACATGTCCCGATGAAAACGGTACCTCACATGTGTGGGTGCACCTACCTGGGCGCCAAGGGTAAAGCCTAAAACACAGGTAACCCCAAGTCTGTTTTGAAACCTGAACTTCACACTTTCTCCAGACGGGCACAAAATACAGATATGGGCCTCGGGTGTCGAAGCCATCAAGGAAAACATTGAACCCCATGCATTTCCGAAAAGAGGACACCCGTGGGAATACGCAGAGATATGATTTGCACAAATTGGCCCAGAATTTATTACCCAGACACCCCTACAAAGTTCGAAATGTGGGAAAAAGAACGCATTTTCCGCACATTTCATTCGGCTCACCCATCGAAACACGTCCCCAACAACACATGGCCTACCGTCCTGCGTTCCCACAGGTGTCCAGATGAAAACAGTACCTCACATGTGTGGGTGCACCTACCTGTGCGCCAAGGGGAAAGCCTAAAACACAGGTAACCCCAAGTCTGTTTTGACACCTGAATTTCACACTTTCTCCAGACAGGCACACCATACAGGTATGGGACTCGGGTCTCCAAGCCATCAAGGAAAACAGGAAACCCCATGCATTTCCGAAAAGAGGATACCCGTGGGAATCCGCAGAGGTATGATTTGCGGAAATCGGCCCAGAATGTATTACCCAGACACCCCGACAAAGTCCAAAATGTGGGAAATGAAACGCATTTTCTGCACATTTCACTCGACTCACCCATTGAAACACGCCCCCAACAACACATGGCCTACTACCCCGCGTTCCCACCGGTGTCCCGATGAAAACGTTACCTCAAATGTATGGGTGCACCTACCTGGGCATCAAGGGGAAAGCCTAAAACACAGGTAACCTCAAGTCTGTTTTGACACCTGAATTTCACACTTTCTGCAGACGGGCACACCACACAGATATGGGCCTTGGTGTCCAAGCCACCAGGGAAAACAGGGAACCCTATGCATTTCCGAAAAGAGGACACCCGTGGGAATCCGCAGAGGTATGATTTGTGCAAATCGGCCCAGAATGTATTACCCAGACACCCCTGCAAAATCCGAAATGTGGAGAAAAAAACGGATTTTCTGCACATTTCACTCGGCTCACCCATCGAAACATACCCTCAACAACACATGGCCTACCGTCCCACGTTCCCACAGGTGTCCCAATGAAAACGGTACCTCACATGTGTGGGTGCACCTACCTGGACGCCAAGGGGAAAGCCTAAAACACAGGTAACCCCAAGTCTGTTTTGACACCTGAATTCCACACTTTCTCCAGACTGGCACAACATACAGATATGGGCCTCGGGTGTCGAAGCCATCAAGGAAAACAGGGAACCCCATGCATTTACGAAAAGAGGACACCTGTGGGAATCTGCAGAGGTATGATTTGCGCAAATTGGCCCAGAATTTCTTACCCACACACCCCTACAAAGTTCGAAATGTGGGAAAAAGAATGCATTTTCCGCACATTTCATTAGGCTCACCCATCGAAACATACCCTCAACAAAACATGGCCTACCGTCCCACGTTCCCACAGGTGTCCCAATGAAAACGGTACCTCACATGTGTGGGTGCACCTACCTGGGCGCCAAGGGGAAAGTCTAAAACACAGGTAACTCCAAGTCTGTTTTGACACCTGAATTTCACACTTTCTCCAGACGGGCACAACATACAGATATGGGCCTCGGGTGTCGAAGCCATCAAGGAAAACAGGGAACCCCATGCATTTACAAAAAGAGGACACCCGTGGGAATCTGCAGAGGTATGATTTGCGCAAGTTGGCCCAGAATTTATTACCCAGACACCCCTACAAAGTTCGAAATGTGGGAAAAAGAATGCATTTTCCGCACATTTCATTCGGCTCACCCATCGAAACACGCCCCCAACAACAAATGGCCTACCGTCCCGCGTTCCCACAGGTGTCCCGCTGAAAACGGTACCTCACATGTGTGGATGCACCTACCTGGGCGCCAAGAGGAAAACCTAAAACACAGTTAACCCCAAGTCTGTTTTGACACCTGAATTTCACACTTTCTCTTGACAGACGCACCATACAGATATGGGCCTCGGGTGTCCAAGCCACCAAGGAAAACAGGGAACCCCGTGCATTTCCGAAAAGAGGACACCTGTGGGAATCTGCAGAGGTATGATTTGCGCAAATCGGCCCACAATTTATTACCCAGAGGCCCCTGCAAAGTCCGAAATTTGGGGGAAAAAATGCATTTTCCGCAGTTTTCACTCGGCTCACTCATCGAAACAAGCCCCCAACAACACATGGCCTACCGTCCCGCATTCCCACCGGTGTCCCAATGAAAACGGTACCTCACATCTGTGGGTGCACCTACCTGGGCTCCAAGGGGAAAGCCTAAAACACCGGTAACCCCAAGTCTGTTTTGACACCTGAATTTTAGACTTTCTCCAGACGGGCACACCATACAGATATGGGCCTCGGGTGTCCAAGCCAGCAAGGAAAATAGGGAACCCCATGCATTTCCGAAAAGAGGACACCCATGGGAATACGCAGAGGTATGATTTGCACAAATTGGCCCAGAATTTATTACCCAGACACCCCTACAAAGTTCGAAATGTGGGAAAAAGAATGCATTTTCCACACATTTCATTTGGCTCACCCATCGAAACACGTCCCCAACAACACATGGCCTACCGTCCTGCGTTCCCACAGGTGTCCAGATGAAAACAGTACCTCACATGTGTGGGTGCACCTACCTGTGCGCCAAGGGAAAGCCTAAAACACAGGTAACCCCAAGTCTGTTTTGACACCTGAATTTCACACTTTCTCCAGACAGGCACACCATGCAGGTATGGGACTCGGGTCTCCAAGCCATCAAGGAAAACAGGAAACCCCATGCATTTCCGAAAAGAGGATACCCGTGGGAATCCGCAGAGGTATGATTTGCGGAAATCGGCCCAGAATGTATTACCCAGACACCCCGACAAAGTCCAAAATGTGGGAAATGAAACGCATTTTCCGCACATTTCACTCGACTCACCCATCGAAACACGCCCCCAACAACACATGGCCTACTACCCCGCGTTCCCACCGGTGTCCCAATGAAAACGGTACCTCACATCTGTGGGTGCACCTACCTGGGCTCCAAGGGGAAAGCCTAAAACACCGGTAACCCCAAGTCTGTTTTGACACCTGAATTTTAGACTTTCTCCAGACGGGCACACCATACAGATATGGGCCTCGGGTGTCCAAGCCAGCAAGGAAAATAGGGAACCCCATGCATTTCCGAAAAGAGGACACCGGTGGGAATCCGCATAGGTATGATTTGCGCAAATCGGCCCAGAATTTATTACCCAGACACCCCTGCAAAGTCCGAAATGTGGGAAAAAAATGCATTTTCCGCACATTTCACTCGGCTCGCCAATCGAAACACGCCCCCAACAACACGTGGCCTACCGTCCTGCGTTCCCACAGGTGTCCACATGAAAACAGTACCTCACATGTGTGGGTGCACCTACCTGGGCGCCAAGGGGAAAGCCTAAAACACAGGTAACCCCAAGTCTGTTTTGACACCTGAACTTCACACTTTCTCCAGACGGGCACAACATACAGATATGGGCCTCGGGTGTCGAAGCCATCAAGGAAAACAGGGAACCCCATGCATTTCTGAAAAGAGGACACCCATGGGAATACGCAGAGGTATGATTTGCACAAATTGGCCCAGAATTTATTACCCAGACACCCCTACAAAGTTCGAAATGTGGGAAAAAGAATGCATTTTCCGCACATTTCATTCGGCTCACCCATCGAAACACATCCCCAACAACACATGGCCTACCGTCCTGCGTTCCCACAGGTGTCCAGATGAAAACAGTACCTCATATGTGTGGGTGCACCTACCTGTGCGCCAAGGGGAAAGCCTAAAACACAGGTAACCCCAAGTCTGTTTTGACACCTGAATTTCACACTTTCTCCAGACAGGCACACCATGCAGGTATGGGACTCGGGTCTCCAAGCCATCAAGGAAAACAGGAAACCCCATGCATTTCCGAAAAGAGGATACCCGTGGGAATCCGCAGAGGTATGATTTCCGGAAATCGGCCCAGAATGTATTACCCAGACACCCCGACAAAGTCCAAAATGTGGGAAATGAAACGCATTTTCCGCACATTTCACTCAACTCACCCATCGAAACACGCCCCCAACAACACATGGCCTACTACCCCGCGTTCCCACCGGTGTCCCGATGAAAACGTTACCTCACATGTATGGGTGCACCTACCTGGGCATCAAGGGGAAAGCCTAAAACACAGGTAACCTCAAGTCTGTTTTGACACCTCAATTTCACACTTTCTCCAGACGGGCACACCACACAGATATGGGCCTTGGTGTCCAAGCCACCAGGGAAAACAGGGAACCCTATGCAGTTCCGAAAAGAGGACACCCGTGAGAATCTGCAGAGGTATGATTTGCGCAAATTGGCCCAGAATTTCTTACCCAGACACCCCTACAAAGTTCGAAATGTGGGAAAAAGAATGCATTTTCCGCACATTTCATTCGGCTCACCCATCGATACACGCCCCCAACAACAAATGGCCTACCGTCCCACCTTCCCACAGGTGTCCCAATGAAAACGGTACCTCACATGTGTGGATGCACCTACTTGGGCACCAAGGGGAAAGCCTAAAACACAGGTAACCCCAAGTCTGTTTTGACACCTGAATTTCACACTTTCTCCAGACGGGCACACCACACAGATATGGGCCTTGGTGTCCAAGCCACCAGGGAAAACAGGGAACCCTATGCATTTCCAAAAAGAGGACACCCGTGGGAATCCGCAGAGGTATGATTTGTGCAAATAGGCCCAGAATGTATTACCCAGACACCCCTGCAAAATCCAAAATGTGGGGGAAAAAAAACGCATTTTCTGCACATTTCACTTGGCTCACCCATCGAAACATACCCTCAACAAAACATGGCCTACCGTCCCACGTTCCCACAGGTGTCCCAATGAAAACGGTACCTCACATGTGTGGGTGCACCTACCTGGGCGCCAAGGGGAAAGCCTAAAACACAGGTAACCCCAAGTCTGTTTTGACACCTGAATTTCACACTTTCTCCAGACGGGCACAACATACAGATATGGGCCTTGGGTGTCGAAGCCATCAAGGAAAACAGGGAACCCCATGCATTTACGAAAAGAGGAGACCTGTGGGAATCCGCAGAGGTATGATTTGTGCAAATCGGCCCAGAATGTATTACCCAGACACCCCTGCAAAATCCGAAATGTGGGGAAAAAAACGCATTTTCTGCACATTTCACTCGGCTCACCCATCGAAACATACCCTCAACAACACATGGCCTACCGTCCCACGTTCCCACAGGTGTCCCAATGAAAACGGTACCTCACATGTGTGGGTGCACCTACCTGGACGCCAAGGGGAAAGCCTAAAACACAGGTAACCCCAAGTCTGTTTTGACACGTGAATTTCACACTTTCTCCAGACGGGCACAACATACAGATATGGGCCTCGGGTGTCGAAGCCATCAAGGAAAACAGGGAACCCCATGCATTTACGAAAAGAGGACACCCGTGGGAATCTGCAGAGGTATGATTTGCGCAAATTGGCCCAGAATTTCTTACCCAGACACCCCTACAAAGTTCGAAATGTGGGAAAAAGAATGCATTTTCCGCACATTTCATTCGGCTCACCCATCGAAACACGCCCCCAACAACAAATGGCCTACCGTCCCACCTTCCCACAGGTGTCCCAATGAAAACGGTACCTCACATGTGTGGATGCACCTACCTGGGCACCAAGGGGAAAGCCTAAAACACAGGTAACCCCAAGTCTGTTTTGACACCTGAATTTCACACTTTCTTCAGACGGCACACCACACAGATATGGGCCTTGGTGTCCAAGCCACCAGGGAAAACAGGGAACCCTATGCATTTCCAAAAAGAGGACACCCGTGGGAATCCGCAGAGGTGTGATTTGTGCAAATAGGCCCAGAATGTATTACCCAGACACCCCTGCAAAATCCGAAATGTGGGGAAAAAAAACGCATTTTCTGCACATTTCACTTGGCTCACCCATCGAAACATACCCTCAACAAAACATGGCCTACCGTCCCACGTTCCCACAGGTGTCCCAATGAAAACGGTACCTCACATGTGTGGGTGCACCTACCTGGGCGCCAAGGGGAAAGCCTAAAACACAGGTAACCCCAAGTCTGTTTTGACACCTGAATTTCACACTTTCTCCAGACGGGCACAACATACAGATATGGGCCTTGGGTGTCGAAGCCATCAAGGAAAACAGGGAACCCCATGCATTTACGAAAAGAGGAGACCCGTGGGAATCTGCAGAGGTATGATTTGCGCAAGTTGGCCCAGAATTTATTACCCAGACACCCCTACAAAGTTCGAAATGTGGGAAAAAGAATGCATTTTCCGCACATTTCATTCGGCTCACCCATCGAAACACGCCCCCAACAACAAATGGCCTACCGTCCCGCGTTCCCACAGGTGTTCCAATGAAAACGGTACCTCACATGTGTGGGTGCACCTACCTGGGCGCCAAGGGGAAAACCTAAAACACAGTTAACCCCAAGTCTGTTTTGACACCTGAATTTCACACTTTCTCTTGACAGACGCACCATACAGATAGGGGCCTCGGGTGTCCAAGCCACCAAGGAAAACAGGGAACCCCGTGCATTTCCGAAAAGAGGACACCAGTGGGAATCTGCAGAGGTATGATTTGCGCAAATCGGCCCACAATTTATTACCCAGAGGCCCCTGCAAAGTCCGAAATTTGGGGGAAAAAAATGCATTTTCAGCAGTTTTCACTCGGCTCACTCATCGAAACAAGCCCCCAACAACACATGGCCTACCGTCCCGCATTCCCACCGGTGTCCCAATGAAAACGGTACCTCACATCTGTGGGTGCAACTACCTGGGCTCCAAGGGGAAAGCCTAAAACACCGGTAACCCCAAGTCTGTTTTGACACCTGAATTTTAGACTTTCTCCAGACGGGCACACCATAAAGATATGGGCCTCGGGTGTCCAAGCCAGCAAGGAAAATAGGGAACCCCATGCATTTCCGAAAAGAGGACACCCGTGGGAATCCGCATAGGTATGATTTGCGCAAATCGGCCCAGAATTTATTACCCAGACACCCCTGCAAAGTCCGAAATGTGGGAAAAAAATGCATTTTCCGCACATTTCACTCGGCTCGCCAATCGAAACATGCCCCCAACAACACATGGTCTACCGTCCTGCGTTCCCACAGGTGTCCACATGAAAACAGTACCTCACATGTGTGGGTGCACCTACCTGGGCCGCCAAGGGGAAAGCCTGAAACACAGGTAACCCCAAGTCTGTTTTGACACCTGAACTTCACACTTTCTCCAGACGGGCACAACATACAGATATGGGCCTCGGATGTCGAAGCCATCAAGGAAAACAGGGAACCCCATGCATTTCTGAAAAGAGGACACCCATGGGAATACGCAGAGGTATGATTTGCACAAATTGGCCCAGAATTTATTACCCAGACACCCCTACAAAGTTCGAAATGTGGGAAAAAGAATGCATTTTCCGCACATTTCATTCGGCTCACCCATCGAAACACGTCCCCAACAACACATGGCCTACCGTCCTGCGTTCCCAAAGGTGTCCAGATGAAAACAGTACCTCACATGTGTGGATGCACCTACCTGTGCGCCAAGGGGAAAGCCTAAAACACAGGTAACCCCAAGTCTGTTTTGACACCTGAATTTCACACTTTCTCCAGACAGGCACACCATGCAGGTATGGGACTCGGGTCTCCAAGCCATCAAGGAAAACAGGAAACCCCATGCATTTCCGAAAAGAGGATACCCGTGGGAATCCGCAGAGGTATGATTTGCGGAAATCGGCCCAGAATGTATTACCCAGACACCCCGACAAAGTCCAAAATGTGGGAAATGAAACGCATTTTCCGCACATTTCACTCGACTCACCCATCGAAACACGCCCCCAACAACACATGGCCTACTACCCCGCGTTCCCACCGGTGTCCCAATGAAAACGGTACCTCACATCTGTGGGTGCACCTACCTGGGCTCCAAGGGGAAAGCCTAAAACACCGGTAACCCCAAGTCTGTTTTGACACCTGAATTTTAGACTTTCTCCAGACGGGCACACCATACAGATATGGGCCTCGGGTGTCCAAGCCAGCAAGGAAAATAGGGAACCCCATGCATTTCCGAAAAGAGGACACCCGTGGGAATCCGCATAGGTATGATTTGCGCAAATCGGCCCAGAATTTATTACCCAGACACCCCTGCAAAGTCCGAAATGTGGGAAAAAAATGCATTTTCCGCACATTTCACTCGGCTCGCCAATCGAAACACGCCCCCAACAACACGTGGCCTACCGTCCTGCGTTCCCACAGGTGTCCACATGAAAACAGTACCTCACATGTGTGGGTGCACTTACCTGGGCGCCAAGGGGAAAGCCTAAAACACAGGTAACCCCAAGTCTGTTTTGACACCTGAACTTCACACTTTCTCCAGACGGGCACAACATATAGATATGGGCCTCAGGTGTCGAAGCCATCAAGGAAAACAGGGAACCCCATGCATTTCTGAAAAGAGGACACCCATGGGAATACGCAGAGGTATGATTTGCACAAATTGGCCCAGAATTTATTACCCAGACACCCCTACAAAGTTCGAAATGTGGGAAAAAGAATGCATTTTCCGCACATTTCATTCGGCTCACCCATCGAAACACGTCCCCAACAACACATGGCCTACCGTCCTGTGTTCCCACAGGTGTCCAGATGAAAACAGTACCTCACATGTGTGGGTGCACCTACCTGTGCGCCAAGGGGAAAGCCTAAAACACAGGTAACCCCAAGTCTGTTTTGACACCTGAATTTCACACTTTCTCCAGACAGGCACACCATGCAGGTATGGGACTCGGGTCTCCAAGCCATCAAGGAAAACAGGAAACCCCATGCATTTCCGAAAAGAGGATACCCGTGGGAATCCGCAGAGGTATGATTTGCGGAAATCGGCCAAGAATGTATTACCCAGACACCCCGACAAAGTCCAAAATGTGGGAAATGAAACGCATTTTCCGCACATTTCACTCGACTCACCCATCGAAACACGCCCCCAACAACACATGGCCTACTACCCCGCGTTCCCACCGGTCTCCCGATGAAAATGTTACCTCACATGTATGGGTGCACCTACCTGGGCATCAAGGGGAAAGCCTAAAACACAGGTAACCTCAAGCCTGTTTTGACACCTGAATTTCACACTTTCTCCAGACGGGCACACCACACAGATATGGGCCTTGGTGTCCAAGCCACCAGGGAAAACAGGGAACCCTATGCATTTCCGAAAAGAGGACACCCGTGGGAATCTGCAGAGGTATGATTTGCGCAAATTGGCCCAGAATTTCTTACCCAGACACCCCTACAAAGTTCGAAATGTGGGAAAAAGAATGCATTTTCCACACATTTCATTCGGCTCACCCATCGATACACGCCCCCAACAACAAATGGCCTACCGTCCCACCTTCCCACAGGTGTCCCAATGAAAACGGTACCTCACATGTGTGGATGCACCTACCTGGGCACCAAGGGGAAAGCCTAAAACACAGGTAACCCCAAGTCTGTTTTGACACCTGAATTTCACACTTTCTCCAGACGGGCACACCACACAGATATGGGCCTTGGTGTCCAAGCCACCAGGGAAAACAGGGAACCCTATGCATTTCCAAAAAGAGGACACCCGTGGGAATCCGCAGAGGTATGATTTGTGCAAATAGGCCCAGAATGTATTACCCAGACACCCCTGCAAAATCCGAAATGTGGGGAAATAAAAACACATTTTCTGCACATTTCACTTGGCTCACCCATCGAAACATACCCTCAACAAAACATGGCCTACCGTCCCACGTTCCCACAGGTGTCCCAATGAAAACGGTACCTCACATGTGTGGGTGCACCTACCTGGGCGCCAAGGGGAAAGCCTAAAACACAGGTAACCCCAAGTCTGTTTTGACACCTGAATTTTACACTTTCTCCAGACAGGCACACCATGCAGGTATGGGACTCGGGTCTCCAAGCCATCAAGGAAAACAGGAAACCCCATGCATTTCCGAAAAGAGGATACCCGTGGGAATCCGCAGAGGTATGATTTGCGGAAATCGGCCCAGAATGTATTACCCAGACACCCCGACAAAGTCCAAAATGTGGGAAATGAAACGCATTTTCCGCACATTTCACTCGACTCACCCATCGAAACACGCCCCCAACAACACATGGCCTACTACCCCGCGTTCCCACCTGTGTCCCAATGAAAACGGTACCTCACATCTGTGGGTGCACCTACCTGGGCTCCAAGGGGAAAGCCTAAAACACCGGTAACCCCAAGTCTGTTTTGACACCTGAATTTTAGACTTTCTCCAGAAGGGCACACCATACAGATATGGGCCTCGGGTGTCCAAGCCAGCAAGGAAAATAGGGAACCCCATGCATTTCCGAAAAGAGGACACCCGTGGGAATCCGCATAGGTATGATTTGCGCAAATCGGCCCAGAATTTATTACCCAGACACCCCTGCAAAGTCCGAAATGTGGGAAAAAATGCATTTTCCGCACATTTCACTCGGCTCGCCAATCGAAACACGCCCCCAACAACACGTGGCCTACCGTCCTGCGTTCCCACAGGTGTCCACATGAAAACAGTACCTCACATGTGTGGGTGCACCTACCTGGGCGCCAAGGGGAAAGCCTAAAACACAGGTAACCCCCAAGTCTGTTTTGACACCTGAACTTCACACTTTCTCCAGACGGGCACAACATACAGATATGGGCCTCAGGTGTCGAAGCCATCAAGGAAAACAGGGAACCCCATGCATTTCTGAAAAGAGGACACCCATGGGAATACGCAGAGGTATGATTTGCACAAATTGGCCCAGAATTTATTACCCAGACACCCCTACAAAGTTCGAAATGTGGGAAAAAGAATGCATTTTCCGCACATTTCATTCGGCTCACCCATCGAAACACATCCCCAACAACACATGGCCTACCGTCCTGCGTTCCCACAGGTGTCCAGATGAAAACAGTACCTCACATGTGTGGGTGCACCTACCTGTGCGCCAAGGGGAAAGCCTAAAACACAGGTAACCCCAAGTCTGTTTTGACACCTGAATTTCACACTTTCTCCAGACAGGCACACCATGCAGGTATGGGACTCGGGTCTCCAAGCCATCAAGGAAAACAGGAAACCCCATGCATTTCCGAAAAGAGGATACCCGTGGGAATCCGCAGAGGTATGATTTGCGGAAATCGGCCCAGAATGTATTACCCAGACACCCCGACAAAGTCCAAAATGTGGGAAATGAAACGCATTTTCCGCACATTTCGCTCGACTCACCCATCGAAACACGCCCCCAACAACACATGGCCTACTACCCCGCGTTCCCACCGGTCTCCCGATGAAAACGTTACCTCACATGTTTGGGGGCACCTACATGGGCATCAAGGGGAAAGCCTAAAACACAGGTAACCTCAAGTCTGTTTTGACACCTGAATTTCACACTTTCTCCAGACGGGCACACCACACAGATATGGGCCTTGGTGTCCAAGCCACCAGGGAAAACAGGGAACCCTATGCATTTCCGAAAAGAGGACACCCGTGGGAATCTGCAGAGGTATGATTTGCGCAAATTGGCCCAGAATTTCTTTCCCAGACACCCCTACAAAGTTCGAAATGTGGGAAAAAGAATGCATTTTCCGCACATTTCATTCGGCTCACCCATCGATACACGCCCCCAACAACAAATGGCCTACCGTCCCACCTTCCCACAGGTGTCCCAATGAAAACGGTACCCCACATGTGTGGATGCACCTACCTGGGCACCAAGGGGAAAGCCTAAAACACAGGTAACCCCAAGTCTGTTTTGACACCTGAATTTCACACTTTCTCCAGACGGGCACACCACACAGATATGGGCCTTGGTGTCCAAGCCACCATGGAAAAAAGGGAACCCTATGCATTTCCAAAAAGGGGACACCCGTGGGAATCCGCAGAGGTATGATTTGTGCAAATAGGCCCAGAATGTATTACCCAGACACCCCTGCAAAATCCGAAATGTGGGGAAAAAAAAACGCATTTTCTGCACATTTCACTTGGCTCACCCATCGCAACATACCCTCAACAAAACATGGCCTACCGTCCCACGTTCCCACAGGTGTCCCAATGAAAACGGTACCTCACATGTGTGGGTGCACCTACCTGGGCGCCAAGGGGAAAGCCTAAAACACAGGTAACCCCAAGTCTGTTTTGACACCTGAATTTCACACTTTCTCCAGACAGGCACACCATGCAGGTATGGGACTCGGGTCTCCAAGCCATCAAGGAAAACAGGAAACCCCATGCATTTCCGAAAAGAGGATACCCGTGGGAATCCACAGAGGTATGATTTGCGGAAATCGGCCCAGAATGTATTACCCAGACACCCCGACAAAGTCCAAAATGTGGGAAATGAAACGCATTTTCCGCACATTTCACTCGACTCACCCATCGAAACACGCCCCCAACAACACATGGCCTACTACCCCACGTTCCCACTGGTCTCCCGATGAAAACGTTACCTCACATGTATGGGTGCACCTACCTGGGCATCAAGGGGAAAGCCTAAAACACAGGTAACCTCAAGTCTGTTTTGACACCTGAATTTCACACTTTCTCCAGACGGGCACACCACACAGATATGGGCCTTGGTGTCCAAGCCACCAGGGAAAACAGGGAACCCTATGCATTTCCGAAAAGAGGACACCCGTGGGAATCTGCAGAGTTATGATTTGCGCAAATTGGCCCAGAATTTCTTACCCAGACACCCCTACAAAGTTCGAAATGTGGGAAAAAGAATGCATTTTCCGCACATTTCATTCGGCTCACCCATCGATACACGCCCCCAACAACAAATGGCCTACCGTGCCACCTTCCCACAGGTGTCCCAATGAAAACGGTACCTCACATGTGTGGATGCACCTACCTGGGCACCAAGGGGAAAGCCTAAAACACAGGTAACCCCAAGTCTGTTTTGACACCTGAATTTCACACTTTCTCCAGACGGGCACACCACACAGATATGGGCCTTGGTGTCCAAGCCACCAGGGAAAACAGGGAACCCTATGCATTTCCAAAAAGAGGACACCCGTGGGAATCCGCAGAGGTATGATTTGTGCAAATCGGCCCAGAATGTATTACCCAGACACCCCTGCAAAATCCGAAATGTGGGGAAAAAAAAACGCATTTTCTGCACATTTCACTTGGCTCACCCAACGAAACATACCCTCAACAAAACATGGCCTACCGTCCCACGTTCCCACAGGTGTCCCAATGAAAACGGTACCTCACATGTGTGGGTGCACCTACCTGGGCGCCAAGGGGAAAGCCTAAAACACAGGTAACCCCAAGTCTGTTTTGACACCTGAATTTCACACTTTCTCCAGACGGGCACAACATACAGATATGGGCCTTGGGGGTCGAAGCCATCAAGGAAAACAGGGAACCCCATGCATTTACGAAAAGAGGAGACCCGTGGGAATCCGCAGAGGTATGATTTGTGCAAATCGGCCCAGAATGTATTACCCAGACACCCCTGCAAAATCCGAAATGTGGGGAAAAAAACGCATTTTCTGCACATTTCACTCGGCTCACCCATCGAAACATACCCTCAACAACACATGGCCTACTGTCCCACGTTCCCACAGGTGTCCCAATGAAAACGGTACCTCACATGTGTGGGTGCACCTACCTGGACGCCAAGGGGAAAGCCTAAAACACAGGTAACCCCAAGTCTGTTTTGACACGTGAATTTCACACTTTCTCCAGACGGGCACAACATACAGATATGGGCCTCGGGTGTCGAAGCCATCAAGGAAAACAGGGAACCCCATGCATTTACGAAAAGAGGACACCCGTGGGAATCTGCAGAGGTATGATTTGCGCAAATTGGCCCAGAATTTCTTACCCAGACACCCCTGCAAAATCCGAAATGTGGGGAAAAAAACGCATTTTCTGCACATTTCACTCGGCTCACCCATCGAAACATACCCTCAACAACACATGGCCTACCGTCCCACGTTCCCACAGGTGTCCCAATGAAAACGATACCTCACATGTGTGGGTGCACTTACCTGGACGCCAAGGGGAAAGCCTAAAACACAGGTAACCCCAAGTCTGTTTTGACACCTGAATTTCACACTTTCTCCAGACAGGCACAACATACAGATATGGGCCTCGGGTGTCGAAGCCATCAAGGAAAACAGGGAACCCCATGCATTTACGAAAAGAGGACACCCGTGGGAATCTGCAGAGGTATGATTTGCGCAAATTGGCCCAGAATTTATTACCCAGACACCCCTACAAAGTTCGAAATGTGGGAAAAAGAATGCATTTGCCGCACATTTCATTCGGCTCACCCATCGAAACACGCCCCCAACAACAAGTGGCCTACCGTCCCACATTCCCACAGGTGTCCCGATGAAAATGGTACCTCACATGTGTGGATGCACCTACCTGGGCACCAAGGGGAAAGCCTAAAACACAGGTAACCCCAAGTCTGTTTTGACACCTGAATTTCACACTTTCTCCAGACGGGCACACCACACAGATATGGGCCTTGGTGTCCAAGCCACCAGGGAAAACAGGCAACTCTATGCATTTCCGAAAAGAGGACACCCGTGGGAATCCACAGAGGTATGATTTGTGCAAATCGGCATAGAATGTATTACCCAGACACCCTTGCAAAATCCGAAATTTGGGGAAAGAAACGGATTTTCTGCACATTTCACTCGGCTCACCCATCGAAACATACCCTCAACAAAACATGGCCTACCGTCCCACGTTCCCACAGGTGTCCCAATGAAAACGGTACCTCACATGTGTGGGTGCACCTACCTGGGCGCCAAGGGGAAAGCCTAAAACACAGGTAACCCCAAGTCTGTTTTGACACCTGAATTTCACACTTTCTCCAGACGGGCACCACATACAGATATGGGCCTCGGGTGTCAAAGCCATCAAGGAAAACAGGGAACCCATGCATTTATGAAAAGAGGACACCCGTGGGAATCTGCAGAGGTATGATTTGCGCAAATTGGCCCAGAATTTATTACCCAGACACCCCTACAAAGTTCGAAATGTGGGAAAAAGAATGCATTTTCCGCACATTTCATTCGGCTCACCCATCGAAACACGCCCCCAACAACAAATGGCCTACCGTCCCGCGTTCCCACAGGTGTCCTGATGAAAACGGTACCTCACATATGTGGATGCACCTACCTGGACGCCAAGAGGAAAGCCTAAAACACAGTTAACCCCAAGTCTGTTTTGACACCTGAATTTCACACTTTCTCCAGACGGGCACACCATACAGATATGGGCCTCGGGTGTCCAAGCCACCAAGGAAAACAGGGAACCCCATGCATTTCCGAAAAGAGGACACCTGTGGGAATCTGCAGAGGTATGATTTGCGCAAATCGGCCCACAATTTATTACCCAAAGGCCCCTGCAAAGTCCGAAATTTGGGGAACAAAATGCATTTTCCGCAGTTTTCACTCGGCTCACTCATCGAAACGAGCCCCCAACAACACATAGCCTACCGTCCCGCATTCCCACCGGTGTCCCAATGAAAACGGTACCTCACATCTGTGGGTGCACCTACCTGGGCACCAAGGGGAAAGCCTAAAACACCGGTAACCCCAAGTCTGTTTTGACACCTGAATTTTAGACTTTCTCCAGACGGGCACACCATACAGATATGGGCCTCGGGTGTCCAAGCCAGCAAGGAAAACAGGGAACCCCATGCATTTCCGAAAAGAGGACACCCGTGGGAATCTGCAAATGTATGATTTGCGCAAATCGGCCCAGAATTTATTACCCAGACACCCCTGCAAAGTCCGAAATGTGGGAAAAAATGCATTTTCCGCACATTTCACTTGGCTCGCCAATCGAAACACGCCCCCAACAACACATGGCCTACCGTCCTGCGTTCCCACAGGTGTCCAGATGAAAACAGTACCTCACATGTGTGGGTGCACCTACCTGGGCGCCAAGGGGAAAGCCTAAAACACAGGTAACCCCAAGTCTGTTTTGACACCTGAATTTCACACTTTCTCCAGACGGGCACACCACACAGATATGTGCCTTGGTGTCCAAGCCACCAGGGAAAACAGGGAACTCTATGCATTTCCGAAAAGAGGACACCCGTGGGAATCCGCAGAGTTATGATTTGTGCAAATCGGCCCAGAATGTATTACCCAGACACCCCTGCAAAGTCCGAAATGTGGGAAAAAAATGCATTTTCCGCACATTTCACTTGGCTCGCCAATCGAAACACACCCCCAACAACACATGGCCTACCGTCCTGCGTTCCCACAGGTGTCCAGATGAAAACAGTACCTCACATGTGTGGGTGCACCTACCTGGGCGCCAAGGGGAAAGCCTAAAACACAGGTAACCCCAAGTCTGTTTTGACACCTGAATTTCACACTTTCTCCAGACAGGCACACCATACAGGTATGGGACTCGGGTCTCCAAGCCATCAAGGAAAACAGGGAACCCCATGCATTTCCGAAAAGAGGATACCCGTGGGAATCCGCAGAGGTATGATTTGCGGAAATCGGCCCAGAATGTATTACCCAGACCCCCCGACAAAGTCCGAAATGTGGGAAATAAAACGCATTTTCCGCACATTTCAATTGACTCACCCATCAAAACACGCCCCCAACAACACATGGCCTACTACCCCGCGTTCCCACCGGTGTCCCGATGAAAACATTACCTCACATGTATGGGTGCACCTACCTGGGCACCAAGGGGAAAGCCTAAAACACAGGTAACCCCAAGTCTGTTTTGACACCTGAATTTCACACTTTCTCCAGACGGGCACACCACACAGATATGGGCCTTGGTGTCCAAGCCACCAGGGAAAACAGGGAACTCTATGCATTTCCGAAAAGAGGACACCCGTGGGAATCCGCAGAGGTATGATTTGTGCAAATCGGCCCAGAATGTATTACCCAGACACCCCTGCAAAATCCGAAATGTGGGGAAAAAACGCATTTTCTGCACATTTCACTCGGCTCACCCATCGAAGCATACCCTAAACAACACATGGCCTACCGTCCCACGTTCCCACAGGTGTCCCAATGAAAATGGTCCCTCACATGTGTGGGTGCACCTATCTGGGCGCCAAGGGGAAAGCCTAAAACACAGGTAACCCCAAGTCTGTTTTGACACCTGAATTTCACACTTTCTCCAGACGGGCACCACATACAGATATGTGCCTCGGGTGTCGAAGCCATCAAGGAAAACAGGGAACCCCATGCATTTACGAAAAGAGGACACCCGTGGGAATCTGCAGAGGTATGATTTGCGCAAATTGGCCCAGAATTTATTACCCAGACACCCGTACATAGTTCGAAATGTGGGAAAAAGAATGCATTTTCCGCACATTTCATTCGGCTCACCCATCGAAACACGCCCCCAACAACAAATGGCCTACCGTCCCACGTTCCCACAGGTGTCCCAATGAAAATGGTACCTCACATGTGTGGGTGCACCTACCTGGGCGCCAAGGGGAAAGCCTAAAACACAGGTAACCCCAAGTCTGTTTTGACACCTGAACTTCACACTTTCTCCAGACGGGCACAACATACAGATATGGGCCTCGGGTGTCGAAGCCATCAAGGAAAACAGGGAACCCCATGCATTTCTGAAAAGAGGACACCCATGGGAATACGCAGAGGTATGATTTGCACAAATTGGCCCAGAAGTTATTACCCAGACACCCCTACAAAGTTCGAAATGTGGGAAAAAGAATGCATTTTCCGCACATTTCATTCGGCTCACCCATCGAAACACGTCCCCAACAACACATGGCCTACCGTCCTGCGTTCCCACAGGTGTCCAGATGAAAACAGTACCTCACATGTGTGGGTGCACCTACCTGTGCGCCAAGGGGAAAGCCTAAAACACAGGTAACCCCAAGTCTGTTTTGACACCTGAATTTCACACTTTCTCCAGACAGGCACACCATACAGGTATGGGACTCGGGTCTCCAAGCCATCAAGGAAAACAGGAAACCCCATGCATTCCCGAAAAGAGGATACCCGTGGGAATCCGCAGAGGTATGATTTGCGGAAATCGGCCCAGAATGTATTACCCAGACACCCCCACAAAATCCAAAATGTGGGAAATGAAACGCATTTTCCGCACATTTCACTCGACTCACCCATCGAAACACGCCCCCATCAACACATGGCCTACTACCCCGCATTCCCACCGGTGTCCCGATGAAAACGTTACCTCACATGTATGGGTGCACCTACCTGGGCACCAAGGGGAAAGCCTAAAACACAGGTAACCTCAAGTCTGTTTTGACACCTGAATTTCACACTTTCTACAGACGGGCACACCACACAGATATGGGCCTTGGTGTCCAAGCCACCAGGGAAAACAGGAAACCCTGTGCATTTCCGAAAAGAGAACACCCGTGGGAATCCGCAGAGGTATGATTTGTGAAAATCGGCCCAGCATGTATTACCCAGACACCCCTGCAAAATCCGAAATGTGGGGAAAAAAACGCATTTTCTGCACATTTCACTCGGCTCACCCATCGAAACATACCCTCAACAACACATGGCCTACCGTCCCACGTTCCCACAGGTGTCCCAATGAAAACGGTACCTCACATGTGTGGGTGCACTTACCTGGACGCCAAGGGGAAAGCCTAAAACACAGGTAACCCCAAGTCTGTTTTGACACCTGAATTTCACACTTTCTCCAGACAGGCACAACATACAGATATGGGCCTCGGGTGTCGAAGCCATCAAGGAAAACAGGGAACCACATGCATTTACGAAAAGAGGACACCCGTGGGAATCTGCAGAGGTATGATTTGCGCAAATTGGCCCAGAATTTATTACCCAGACACCCCTACAAAGTTCGAAATGTGGGAAAAAGAATGCATTTGCCGCACATTTCATTCGGCTCACCCATCGAAACACGCCCCCAACAAGTGGCCTACCGTCCCACATTCCCACAGGTGTCCCGATGAAAACGGTACCTCACATGTGTGGATGCACCTACCTGGGCACCAAGGGGAAAGCCTAAAACACAGGTAACCCCAAGTCTGTTTTGACACCTGAATTTCACACTTTCTCCAGACGGGCACACCACACAGATATGGGCCTTGGTGTCCAAGCCACCAGGGAAAACAGGCAACTCTATGCATTTCCGAAAAGAGGACACCCGTGGGAATCCACAGAGGTATGATTTGTGCAAATCGGCCCAGAATGTATTACCCAGACACCCCTGCAAAATCTGAAATTTGGGGAAAGAAACGGATTTTCTGCACATTTCACTCGGCTCACCCATCGAAACATACCCTCAACAAAACATGGCCTACCGTCCCACGTTCCCACAGGTGTCCCAATGAAAACGGTACCTCACATGTGTGGGTGCACCTACCTGGGCACCAAGGGGAAAGCCTAAAACACAGGTAACCACAAGTCTGTTTTGACACCTGAATTTCACACTTTCTCCAGACGGGCACACCACACAGATATGGGCCTTGGTGTCCAAGCCACCAGGGAAAACAGGGAACCCTATGCATTTCCAAAAAGAGGACACCCGTGGGAATCCGCAGAGGTATGATTTGTGCAAATAGGCCCAGAATGTATTACCCAGACACCCCTGCAAAATCCGAAATGTGGGGGAAAAAAAACGCATTTTCTGCACATTTCACTTGGCTCACCCATCGAAACATACCCTCAACAAAACATGGCCTACCGTCCCACGTTCCCACAGGTGTCCCAATGAAAACGGTACCTCACATGTGTGGGTGCACCTACCTGGGAGCCAAGGGGAAAGCCTAAAACACAGATAACCCCAAGTCTGTTTTGACACCTGAATTTCACACTTTCTCCAGACGGGCACAACATACAGATATGGGCCTTGGGTGTCGAAGCCATCAAGGAAAACACGGAACCCCATGCATTTACGAAAAGAGGAGACCCGTGGGAATCTGCAGAGGTATGATTTGCACAAGTTGGCCCAGAATCTATTACCCAGACACCCCTACAAAGTTCGAAATGTGGGAAAAAGAATGCATTTTCCGCACATTTCATTCGGCTCACCCATCGAAACACGCCCCCAACAACAAATGGCCTACCGTCCCGCGTTCCCACAGGTGTCCCGATGAAAACGGTACCTCACATGTGTGGGTGCACCTACCTGGGCGCCAAGGGGAAAGCCTAAAACACAGGTAACCCCAAGTCTGTTTTGACACCTGAACTTCACACTTTCTCCAGACGGGCACAACATACAGATATGGGCCTCGGGTGTCGAAGCCATCAAGGAAAACAGGGAACCCCATGCATTTACGAAAAGAGGACACCCGTGGGAATCTGCAGAGGTATGATTTGCGCAAATTGGCCCAGAATTTCTTACCCAGACACCCCTACAAAGTTCGAAATGTGGGAAAAAGAATGCATTTTCCGCACATTTCATTCGGCTCACCCATCGAAACACGCCCCCAACAACAAATGGCCTACCGTCCCACCTTCCCACAGGTGTCCCAATGAAAACGGTACCTCACATGTGTGGATGCACCTACCTGGGCACCAAGGGGAAAGCCTAAAACACAGGTAACCCCAAGTCTGTTTTGACACCTGAATTTCACACTTTCTCCAGACGGGCACACCACACAGATATGGGCCTTGGTGTCCAAGCCACCAGGGAAAACAGGGAACCCTATGCATTTCCAAAAAGAGGACACCCGTGGGAATCCGCAGAGGTGTGATTTGTGCAAATAGGCCCAGAATGTATTACCCAGACACCCCTGCAAAATCCGAAATGTGGGGAAAAAAAAACGCATTTTCTGCACATTTCACTTGGCTCACCCATCGAAATATACCCTCAACAAAACATGGCCTACCGTCCCACGTTCCCACAGGTGTCCCAATGAAAACGGTACCTCACATGTGTGGGTGCACCTACCTGGGCGCCAAGGGGAAAGCCTAAAACACAGGTAACCCCAAGTCTGTTTTGACACCTGAATTTCACACTTTCTCCAGACGGGCACAACATACAGATATGGGCCTTGGGTGTCGAAGCCATCAAGGAAAACAGGGAACCCCATGCATTTACGAAAAGAGGAGACCCGTGGGAATCTGCAGAGGTATGATTTGCGCAAGTTGGCCCAGAATTTATTACCCAGACACCCCTACAAAGTTCGAAATGTGGGAAAAAGAATGCATTTTCCGCACATTTCATTCGGCTCACCCATCGAAACACGCCCCCAACAACAAATGGCCTACCGTCCCGCGTTCCCACAGGTGTCCCGATGAAAACGGTACCTCATATGTGTGGGTGCACCTACCTGGGCGCCAAGGGGAAAGCCTAAAACACAGGTAACCCCAAGTCTGTTTTGACACCTGAACTTCACACTTTCTCCAGACGGGCACAACATACAGGTATGGGACTCGGGTCTCCAAGCCATCAAGGAAAACAGGAAACCCCATGCATTTCCGAAAAGAGGATACCCGTGGGAATCCGCAGAGGTATGATTTGCGGAAATCGGCCCAGAATGTATTACCCAGACACCCCGACAAAGTCCAAAATGTGGGAAATGAAACACATTTTCCGCACATTTCACTCGACTCACCCATCGAAACACGCCCCCAACAACACATGGCCTACTACCCCGCGTTCCCACCGGTGTCCCGATGAAAACGTTACCTCACATGTATGGGTGCACCTACCTGGGCATCAAGGGGAAAGCCTAAAACACAGGTAACCTCAAGTCTGTTTTGACACCTGAATTTCACACTTTCTCCAGACGGGCACACCACACAGATATGGGCCTTGGTGTCCAAGCCACCAGGGAAAACAGGGAACCCTATGCATTTCCGGAAAGAGGACACCCGTGGGAATCCGCAGAGGTATGATTTGTGCAATTCGGCCCAGAATGTATTACCCAGACACCCCTGCAAAATCCGAAATGTGGGGAAAAAAATGCATTTTCTGCACATTTCACTCGGCTCACCCATCGAAACACGCCCCCAACAACACATGGCCTACCGTCCCACATTCCCACAGGTGTCCCGATGAAAACGGTACCTCACATGTGTGGATGCACCTACCTGGGCACCAAGGGGAAAGCCTAAAACACAGGTAACCCCAAGTCTGTTTTGACACCTGAATTTCACACTTTCTCCAGACGGGCACACCACACAGATATGGGCCTTGGTGTCCAAGCCACCAGGGAAAACAGGCAACTCTATGCATTTCCGAAAAGAGGACACCCGTGGGAATCCACAGAGGTATGATTTGTGCAAATCGGCCCAGAATGTATTACCCAGACACCCCTGCAAAATCTGAAATTTGGGGAAAGAAACGGATTTTCTGCACATTTCACTCGGCTCACCCATCGAAACATACCCTCAACAAAACATGGCCTACCGTCCCACGTTCCCACAGGTGTCCCAATGAAAACGGTACCTCACATGTGTGGGTGCACCTACCTGGGCACCAAGGGGAAAGCCTAAAACACAGGTAACCCCAAGTCTGTTTTGACACCTGAATTTCACACTTTCTCCAGACGGGCACACCACACAGATATGGGCCTTGGTGTCCAAGCCACCAGGGAAAACAGGGAACCCTATGCATTTCCAAAAAGAGGACACCCGTGGGAATCCGCAGAGGTATGATTTGTGCAAATAGGCCCAGAATGTATTACCCAGACACCCCTGCAAAATCCGAAATGTGGGGGAAAAAAAACGCATTTTCTGCACATTTCACTTGGCTCACCCATCGAAACATACCCTCAACAAAACATGGCCTACCGTCCCACGTTCCCACAGGTGTCCCAATGAAAACGGTACCTCACATGTGTGGGTGCACCTACCTGGGAGCCAAGGGGAAAGCCTAAAACACAGATAACCCCAAGTCTGTTTTGACACCTGAATTTCACACTTTCTCCAGACGGGCACAACATACAGATATGGGCCTTGGGTGTCGAAGCCATCAAGGAAAACAGGGAACCCCATGCATTTACGAAAAGAGGAGACCCGTGGGAATCTGCAGAGGTATGATTTGCACAAGTTGGCCCAGAATCTATTACCCAGACACCCCTACAAAGTTCGAAATGTGGGAAAAAGAATGCATTTTCCGCACATTTCATTCGGCTCACCCATCGAAACACGCCCCCAACAACAAATGGCCTACCGTCCCGCGTTCCCACAGGTGTCCCGATGAAAACGGTACCTCACATGTGTGGGTGCACCTACCTGGGCGCCAAGGGGAAAGCCTAAAACACAGGTAACCCCAAGTCTGTTTTGACACCTGAACTTCACACTTTCTCCAGACGGGCACAACATACAGATATGGGCCTCGGGTGTCGAAGCCATCAAGGAAAACAGGGAACCCCATGCATTTACGAAAAGAGGACACCCGTGGGAATCTGCAGAGGTATGATTTGCGCAAATTGGCCCAGAATTTCTTACCCAGACACCCCTACAAAGTTCGAAATGTGGGAAAAAGAATGCATTTTCCGCACATTTCATTCGGCTCACCCATCGAAACACGCCCCCAACAACAAATGGCCTACCGTCCCACCTTCCCACAGGTGTCCCAATGAAAACGGTACCTCACATGTGTGGATGCACCTACCTGGGCACCAAGGGGAAAGCCTAAAACACAGGTAACCCCAAGTCTGTTTTGACACCTGAATTTCACACTTTCTCCAGACGGGCACACCACACAGATATGGGCCTTGGTGTCCAAGCCACCAGGGAAAACCGGGAACCCTATGCATTTCCAAAAAGAGGACACCCGTGGGAATCCGCAGAGGTGTGATTTGTGCAAATAGGCCCAGAATGTATTACCCAGACACCCCTGCAAAATCCGAAATGTGGGGAAAAAAAAACGCATTTTCTGCACATTTCACTTGGCTCACCCATCGAAATATACCCTCAACAAAACATGGCCTACCGTCCCACGTTCCCACAGGTGTCCCAATGAAAACGGTACCTCACATGTGTGGGTGCACCTACCTGGGCGCCAAGGGGAAAGCCTAAAACACAGGTAACCCCAAGTCTGTTTTGACACCTGAATTTCACACTTTCTCCAGACGGGCACAACATACAGATATGGGCCTTGGGTGTCGAAGCCATCAAGGAAAACAGGGAACCCCATGCATTTACGAAAAGAGGAGACCCGTGGGAATCTGCAGAGGTATGATTTGCGCAAGTTGGCCCAGAATTTATTACCCAGACACCCCTACAAAGTTCGAAATGTGGGAAAAAGAATGCATTTTCCGCACATTTCATTCGGCTCACCCATCGAAACACGCCCCCAACAACAAATGGCCTACCGTCCCGCGTTCCCACAGGTGTCCCGATGAAAACGGTACCTCATATGTGTGGGTGCACCTACCTGGGCGCCAAGGGGAAAGCCTAAAACACAGGTAACCCCAAGTCTGTTTTGACACCTGAACTTCACACTTTCTCCAGACGGGCACAACATACAGGTATGGGACTCGGGTCTCCAAGCCATCAAGGAAAACAGGAAACCCCATGCATTTCCGAAAAGAGGATACCCGTGGGAATCCGCAGAGGTATGATTTGCGGAAATCGGCCCAGAATGTATTACCCAGACACCCCGACAAAGTCCAAAATGTGGGAAATGAAACACATTTTCCGCACATTTCACTCGACTCACCCATCGAAACACGCCCCCAACAACACATGGCCTACTACCCCGCGTTCCCACCGGTGTCCCGATGAAAACGTTACCTCACATGTATGGGTGCACCTACCTGGGCATCAAGGGGAAAGCCTAAAACACAGGTAACCTCAAGTCTGTTTTGACACCTGAATTTCACACTTTCTCCAGACGGGCACACCACACAGATATGGGCCTTGGTGTCCAAGCCACCAGGGAAAACAGGGAACCCTATGCATTTCCGAAAAGAGGACACCCGTGGGAATCCGCAGAGGTATGATTTGTGCAATTCGGCCCAGAATGTATTACCCAGACACCCCTGCAAAATCCGAAATGTGGGGAAAAAAATGCATTTTCTGCACATTTCACTCGGCTCACCCATCGAAACATACCCTCAACAACACATGGCCTACCGTCCCACGTTCCCACAGGTGTCCCAATGAAAAGTGTACCTCACATGTGTGGGTGCACCTACCTGGACGCCAAGGGGAAAGCCTAAAACACAGGTAACCCCAAGTCTGTTTTGACACGTGAATTTCACACTTTCTCCAGACGGGCACAACATACAGATATGGGCCTCGGGTGTCGAAGCCATCAAGGAAAACAGGGAACCCCATGCATTTACGAAAAGAGGACACCCGTGGGAATCTGCAGAGGTATGATTTGCGCAAATTGGCCCAGAATTTCTTACCCTGGCACCCCTACAAAGTTCGAAATGTGGGAAAAAGAATGCATTTTCCGCACATTTCATTTGGCTCACCCATCGAAACACGCCCCCAACAACACATGGCCTACCGTCCCGCATTCCCACCGGTGTCCCAATGAAAACGGTACCTCACATCTGTGGGTGCACCTACCTGGGCTCCAAGGGGAAAGCCTAAAACACTGGTAACCCCAAGTCAGTTTTGACACCTGAATTTTAGACTTTCTCCAGATGGGCACACCATACAGATATGGGCCTCGGGTGTCCAAGCCAGCAAGGAAAATAGGGAACCCCATGCATTTCCGAAAAGAGGACACCCGTGGGAATCCGCATAGGTATGATTTGCGCAAATCGGCCCAGAATTTATTACCCAGACACTCCTGCAAAGTCCGAAATGTGGGAAAAAAATGCATTTTCCGCACATTTCACTCGGCTCGCCAATCGAAACACGCCCCCAACAACACATGGCCTACCGTCCTGCGTTCCCACAGGTGTCCACATGAAAACAGTACCTCACATGTGTGGGTGCACCTACCTGGGCGCCAAGGGGAAAGCCTAAAACACAGGTAACCCCAAGTCTGTTTTGACACCTGAATTTTACACTTTCTCCAGATGGGCACACCACACAGATATGGGCCTCGGTGTCCAAGCCACCAGGGAAAACAGGGAACCCTATGCATTTCCGACAAGAGGACACCCGTGGGAATCCGCAGAGGTATGATTTGTGCAAATCGGCCGAGAATTTATTACCCATACACCCCTGCAAATTCCGAAAAGTGGAGAAAAAACGCATTTTCCGCATATTTCACTCGGCTCACCCTTCGAAACACACCCTCAACAACACATGGCCTGCCGTCCCACGTTACCAGACATGTCCCGATGAAAACGGTACCTCACATGTGTGGGTGCACCTACCTGGGCGCCAAGGGGAAAGCCTAAAACACAGGTAACCCCAAGTCTGTTTTGACACCTGAACTTCACACTTTCTCCAGACGGGCACAACATACAGATATGGGCCTCGGGTGTCGAAGCCATCAAGGAAAACAGGGAACCCCATGCATTTCTGAAAAGAGGACACCCATGGGAATACGCAGAGGTATGATTTGCACAAATTGGCCCAGAATTTATTACCCAGACACCCCTACAAAGTTCAAAATGTGGGAAAAAGAACGCATTTTCCGCACATTTCATTTGGCTCACCCATCGAAACACGTCCCCAACAACACATGGCCTACCGTCCTGCGTTCCCATAGGTGTCCAGATGAAAACAGTACCTCACATGTGTGGGTGCACCTACCTGTGCGCCAAGGGGAAAGCCTAAAACACAGGTAACCCCAAGTCTGTTTTGACACCTGAATTTCACACTTTCTCCAGACAGGCACACCATACAGGTATGGGACTCGGGTCTCCAAGCCATCAAGGAAAACAGGAAACCCCATGCATTCCCGAAAAGAGGATACCCGTGGGAATCCGCAGAGGTATGATTTGCGGAAATCGGCCCAGAATGTATTACCCAGACACCCCCACAAAATCCAAAATGTGGGAAATGAAACGCATTTTCCGCACATTTCACTCGACTCACCCATCGAAACACGCCCCCATAAACACATGGCCTACTATCCCGCATTCCCACCGGTGTCCCGATGAAAACGTTACCTCACATGTATGGGTGCACCTACCTGGGCACCAAGGGGAAAGCCTAAAACACAGGTAACCTCAAGTCTGTTTTGACACCTGAATTTCACACTTTCTACAGACGGGCACACCACACAGATATGGGCCTTGGTGTCCAAGCCACCAGGGAAAACAGGGAACCCTGTGCATTTCCGAAAAGAGGACACCCGTGGGAATCCGCAGAGGTATGATTTGTGCAAATCGGCCCAGCATGTATTACCCAGACACCCCTGCAAAATCCGAAATGTGGGGAAAAAAACGCATTTTCTGCACATTTCACTCGGCTCACCCATCGAAACATACCCTCAACAACACATGGCCTACCTTCCCACGTTCCCACAGGTGTCCCAATGAAAACGATACCTCACATGTGTGGGTGCACTTACCTGGACGCCAAGGGGAAAGCCTAAAACACAGGTAACCCCAAGTCTGTTTTGACACCTGAATTTCACACTTTCTCCAGACAGGCACAACATACAGATATGGGCCTCGGGTGTCGAAGCCATCAAGGAAAACAGGGAACCCCATGCATTTACGAAAAGAGGACACCCGTGGGAATCTGCAGAGGTATGATTTGCGCAAATTGGCCCAGAATTTATTACCCAGACACCCCTACAAAGTTCGAAATGTGGGAAAAAGAATGCATTTGCCGCACATTTCATTCGGCTCACCCATCGAAACACGCCCCCAACAACAAGTGGCCTACCGTCCCACATTCCCACAGGTGTCCCGATGAAAATGGTACCTCACATGTGTGGATGCACCTACCTGGGCACCAAGGGGAAAGCCTAAAACACAGGTAACCCCAAGTCTGTTTTGACACCTGAATTTCACACTTTCTCCAGACGGGCAGACCACACAGATATGGGCCTTGGTGTCCAAGCCACCAGGGAAAACAGGCAACTCTATGCATTTCCGAAAAGAGGACACCCGTGGGAATCCACAGAGGTATGATTTGTGCAAATCGGCCCAGAATGTATTACCCAGACACCCCTGCAAAATCCGAAATTTGGGGAAAGAAACGGATTTTCTGCACATTTCACTCGACTCACACATCGAAACATACCCTCAACAAAACATGGCCTACCGTCCCACGTTCCCACAGGTGTCCCAATGAAAACGGTACCTCACATGTGTGGGTGCACCTACCTGGGCGCCAAGGGGAAAGCCTAAAACACAGGTAACCCCAAGTCTGTTTTGACACCTGAATTTCACACTTTCTCCAGACGGGCACCACATACAGATATGGGCCTCGGGTGTCAAAGCCATCAAGGAAAACAGGGAACCCATGCATTTATGAAAAGAGGACACCCGTGGGAATCTGCAGAGGTATGATTTGCGCAAATTGGCCCAGAATTTATTACCCAGACACCCCTACAAAGTTCGAAATGTGGGAAAAAGAATGCATTTTCCGCACATTTCATTCGGCTCACCCATCGAAACACGCCCCCAACAACAAATGGCCTACCGTCCCGCGTTCCCACAGGTGTCCTGATGAAAACGGTACCTCACATATGTGGATGCACCTACCTGGGCACCAAGGGGAAAGCCTAAAACACAGGTAACCCCAAGTCTGTTTTGACACCTGAATTTGACACTTTCTCCAGACGGGCACACCATACAGATATGGGCCTCGGGTGTCCAAGCCACCAAGGAAAACAGGGAACCCCATGCATTTCCGAAAAGAGGACACCTGTGGGAATCTGCAGAGGTATGATTTGCGCAAATCGGCCCACAATTTATTACCCAAAGGCCCCTGCAAAGTCCGAAATTTGGGGAACAAAATGCATTTTCCGCAGTTTTCACTCGGCTCACTCATCGAAACGAGCCCCCAACAACACATAGCCTACCGTCCCGCATTCCCACCGGTGTCCCAATGAAAATGGTACCTCACATCTGTGGGTGCACCTACCTGGGCACCAAGGGGAAAGCCTAAAACACTGGTAACCCCAAGTCTGTTTTGACACCTGAATTTTAGACTTTCTCCAGACAGGCACACCATACAGATATGGGCCTCGGGTGTCCAAGCCAGCAAGGAAAACAGGGAACCCCATGCATTTCCGAAAAGAGGACACCCGTGGGAATCTGCATATGTATGATTTGCGCAAATCGGCCCAGAATTTATTACCCAGACACCCCTGCAAAGTCCGAAATGTGGGAAAAAAATGCATTTTCCGCACATTTCACTTGGCTCGCCAATCGAAACACGCCCCCAACAACACATGGCCTACCGTCCTGCATTCCCACAGGTGTCCAGATGAAAACAGTACCTCACATGTGTGGGTGCACCTACCTGGGCGCCAAGGGGAAAGCCTAAAACACAGGTAACCCCAAGTCTGTTTTGACACCTGAATTTCACACTTTCTCCAGACGGGCACACCACACAGATATGGGCCTTGGTGTCCAAGCCACCAGGGAAAACAGGGAACTCTATGCATTTCCGAAAAGAGGACACCCGTGGGAATCCGCAGAGTTATGATTTGTGCAAATCGGCCCAGAATGTATTACCCAGACACCCCTGCAAAGTCCGAAATGTGGGAAAAAAATGCATTTTCCGCACATTTCACTTGGCTCGCCAATCGAAACACACCCCCAACAACACATGGCCTACCGTCCTGCGTTCCCACAGGTGTCCAGATGAAAACAGTACCTCACATGTGTGGGTGCACCTACCTGGGCGCCAAGGGGAAAGCCTAAAACACAGGTAACCCCAAGTCTGTTTTGACACCTGAATTTCACACTTTCTCCAGACAGGCACACCATACAGGTATGGGACTCGGGTCTCCAAGCCATCAAGGAAAACAGGGAACCCCATGCATTTCCGAAAAGAGGATACCCGTGGGAATCCGCAGAGGTATGATTTGCGGAAATCGGCCCAGAATGTATTACCCAGACCCCCCGACAAAGTCCGAAATGTGGGAAATAAAACGCATTTTCCGCACATTTCAATTGACTCACCCATCGAAACACGCCCCCAACAACACATGGCCTACTACCCCGCGTTCCCACCGGTGTCCCGATGAAAACTTTACCTCACATGTATGGGTGCACCTACCTGGGCACCAAGGGGAAAGCCTAAAACACAGGTAACCCCAAGTCTGTTTTGACACCTGAATTTCACACTTTCTCCAGACGGGCACACCACACAGATATGGGCCTTGGTGTCCAAGCCACCAGGGAAAACAGGGAACTCTATGCATTTCCGAAAAGAGGACACTCGTGGGAATCCGCAGAGGTATGATTTGTGCAAATCGGCCCAGAATGTATTACCCAGACACCCCTGCAAAATCCGAAATGTGGGGAAAAAACACATTTTCTGCACATTTCACTCGGCTCACCCATCGAAACATACCCTCAACAACACATGGCCTACCGTCCCACGTTCCCACAGGTGTCCCAATGAAAATGTTACCTCACATGTGTGGGTGCACCTACCTGGGCGCCAAGGGGAAAGCCTAAAACACAGGTAACCCCAAGTCTGTTTTGACACCTGAATTTCACACTTTCTCCAGACGGGCACAACATACAGATATGTGCCTCGGGTGTCGAAGCCATCAAGGAAAACAGGGAACCCCATGCATTTACGAAAAGAGGAAACCCGTGGGAATCTGCAGAGGTATGATTTGCGCAAATTGGCCCAGAATTTATTACCCAGACACCCGTACATAGTTCGAAATGTGGGAAAAAGAATGCATTTTCCGCACATTTCATTCGGCTCACCCATCGAAACACGCCCCCAACAACAAATGGCCTACCGTCCCACGTTCCCACAGGTGTCCCAATGAAAACGGTACCTCACATGTGTCGGTGCACCTACCTGGGCGCCAAGGGGAATGCCTAAAACACAGGTAACCCCAAGTCTGTTTTGACACCTGAATTTCACACTTTCTCCAGGCGGGCACAACATACAGATAATGGCCTCGGGTGTCGAAGCCATCAAGGAAAACAGGGAACCCCATGCATTTACGAAAAGAGGACACCCGTGGGAATCTGCAGAGGTATGATTTGCGCAAATTGGCCCAGAATTTATTACCCAGACACCCCTGCAAAGTCCGAAATTTGGGGAAAATATGCATTTTCCGCAGTTTTCACTCGGCTCACTCATCGAAACGAGCCCCCAACAACACATGGCCTACTTTCCCGCGTTCCCACAGGTGTCCCAATGAAAACGGTACCTCAAATCTGTGGGTGCACCTACCTGGGCACCAAGGGGAAAGCCTAAAACACCGGTAACCCCAAGTCTGTTTTGACACCTGAATTTTACACTTTCTCTAGACGGGCACACCATACAGATATGGGACTCGGGTGTTCAAGCCAGCAAGGAAAACAAGGAACCCCATGCATTTCCGAAAAGAGGATCTTAGGGAGAATTCTCGTTTATGGCTCATTTTCCTCACCTAGTGAGTCCCCCAGCAGCTTTGCTGGACTTCTGGAGTTTATTTTTTTCCACTTGGTAAGAGTGTGAGCTTTTCCCCCACTCTTATCTATGTTTTGCCATCGTATTTCTCTGTTTTTATGATTGTGGACTCTGAAGTACACCACTTCAGTAGCCCCCTTCTAACTGTGTGTCACCAGCACCTTCAGTGCCGTGGCACAGGGTTGTCTTTGATACTTCCTCCGACTCCATTTCTGGGGCTGACTACAGTCCCCCAGAAAAGGGTAAAATTGCCATTAACTTGACTTCTACCACAATCTACCACAGATCCTGTACACCCCATCTTTCATGGAGTACTGGAAAGGGTTAATTTGTATCCCGTTTTATCTGTACCTCCTAGAGCATTGTTTTGCTCTTTTAACATTTAGACTTGGATGGTGGCAGTGGTATCTACCTAACTTTCCTACCCCGATTATATTAGATAAACGTGGTATTGTTCTTGGCTATTATATTAGCCTCGAACATAAACCCACTGGACCAAATCGTCTTTCTTTTGGCTCCGTTTGGGTTTATTCGCCATTTCTTTTTATTAAAGTCCTTCTTGTGTTTTACTTTGTGCGGCAAACTAGGTTCCCCTTCTTTGTTCACCGTCTTTTGGCGGGCTTCTGCTCAGAAGCCCTCCACCAGGTGCCTGGGTGTCTACATGGGCTGAATGTGAGGGAGGGGTGTAGTCACCCCCTGCACAGGGTATCCTAGGTAACCCAAGTCGCACTTTGCCATGATTGGCTGAGGTAGTTGTTCAGGCTGGACAACCCCCCTGCTGGGTGTGTGAATGGGGGTTTTGTGCATAAAAGCCACTGGAACTACAAGGAACCGAAGAGAAGCAGAGAGAACGGCGGCTGCTGCAACTACCCCGTCCCGGTGAAGCCCTGCTGCAGTCCTGAGCTATCTACCCTTCAACGACTAAGAGGAGATCCAGTCCGGGGTCTTCTTCTCTTGAGCCTGATGGGGATAACCAGATCATCTTCCACAGCCAGAGGATCCTCTTCTTTGGTCGAAATCGCTGCACACAGCTGTAGTGGTCCGGATAGCCATTTGAAGAGCCTCTCCTGTTTTTAAGGAGCGCACCTTTTATTCATTGTCGCTGCTGCCGGCTGAATCCCTTCAGACGTTCTCCTTCACAACGAAGCTCCAGGAATCGTGGGTCTGTGGGACACCAACAGGAACAACTGCCAGGGCACCAGCTGCACCATTGGAATAAGGTACTGTGTTCGGTTTGAGGAAACTGGGTGAACCCCTTTTCTTCATTTCCAAGGCTTGCCCTTGTCGTCCCTCCTTCTTATGACTGTTGCTTCCGAACATTGACAATATCAAAGTACTCTTGGCTACGTTGAATCGTGAACTATCTGACTGTGTGACCTTCGGCAACAGGCCCCCGGTGTCACTGACCCTGGCGCCGGTCCTTTGACTTTTGAACTCTGGTTTATGAGTGTTTCTCAATTCTGTCTGCCTAACCAAAATATTGCCTGTGATTTTTTGTCTCCAACTCCCTCTGGGTATCTCAGGTACTAAGTGTGTTTTTGCCCCGGTAGCATTTAATGTCACGGATACATGTTTATTTAGTAGACCGAACTGTCAAAAAGTGATCGCAATCGTATTCACGGTAACGTGTTTTGTTCGTAACACCGGTTCATTCAAACACAGGGTACTTACCTTGAGACATACTGTACAAAGCGAATTGGTTAGTTGTAGTATATTTGACGTGTGGCTTGTGTTTAACTTTAATAGAAGTGTTGTGTTTATAACGAATGGTTTAAAAATAAATGTACTTATATTGAATGAAACCTTGAGTCAGTGTTTGCTTGAGTCACAGTAATTGAGGTCCCTTTGTGTAATCTCTGCTACTGCTCATATACTCTTGAGCTAAGCCTGGCTGCTCCGCCACTGCTGCCTGTTAGGGAGAATTCTCTGTTTAGGCTGAATTTCCTAACCTGGTGAGTCCCCCAGCAGCTTTGCTGGATTTTTGGAGTTTGTTTTTTTCTCCTGCCAAGAGTGAGACTCTTTTTCTCCCACTCTTGGACATGATTTATGGTGTTCCTTTGACTGTTAATTTTTTTTTATGGACTATGGGGTCCTTTACTCCATAGGGTCTCATGTGTTTTTACTATGTGTGTTACACAGCACCCTCCGTGCAGTGACACAGGGGTGTCATAGTGACACCCCACCATAGACTCCATACCCTGGGACTGACTACTGTCTCCCAGGGCATGTAAAGTCACCATTGGCTTTACTAGTCCCAAATTATGAACAGAAACCAGTACAAACCATCATACTGTGGACGTACTGATCGGGGCAATTCAATTGCCCCGGGGTCTGTTAGTCGAGGGGGCACGTCTCCGTCCCCCCTGAACGAGTTTTGGCTGGTGGCAGTGGATACTACTTTTTATATTCGACTGCGAATATATCCCTATGGGATTTTCCCATTGTTCGAGGCTACCAACTTTAATTATTTAATTCTCATAGCCTCGAACATACCGTCGGTTTATTTATTTAATATTAATTCACCGGCTGGTATTTTTTGCCAGGACTCGATTCTAAAATGGCGTTTGTGTTCTCTTCTGTGACTCCAACCCAAGTCGAGCCCTTTGTTCCACTTTTGGCGGGCTTCTCCACAGAAGCCTCCAAAAGTGGTGCCACTCTGTCTGGGTACCACAGGGGTGTGGGAGGGGGTTTAGGCACCCTGGACTGAGTTACCTTGGTAACTCAAGTCGCACTCTTGTGTGATTGGCCCAAGTGGTGAGCCGGCCGGCTCAACACTTAGCATGTTTGATTGACAGCTAGGCTGAGTGAATGGGGGTGTGCTGCATAAAAGCAGGGCTTTGGGGACTGGAACTTCAGAAGTCGCCACAGGACCTGAGAATCCGACGAGGGAGAAGCTGAGCCGACCTGCTATGGCAACACCACCGGTGGAGCCCTGCGGAACCGACTCACCACTTCCCGACGACAGAGAAGATCTCCCTGCTGGAGAGTCTTCTTCCCCTGACTGGTGGGCACAACCAGTTTACTTTCTTTTTCTCGCATCCCAGGATGTCTTGTGGTCGAATTGCCCGTGCCAAGCACCCCGGAAACCGGATAGCCACTTACCACTGGACCGCGAACAAAAGGACCTCTCCTTTTAACTGAGAACTCCGCGGCTGGTTTCTTCCCTGGCAGTGCAACAGACTCCTGTCTTCCTCCCCGACGAGATCCTCTCTTCCCCCGGACGAAGCACCGACTTGCATCCGCTGCCAGGAACAACTGCCCCCGCTGGAGTATTCTCACCACTTTAAGGTACCGTGTCCGCAAAGCCTCCCTTTCTAAAGATTGCTACAAGGTAATAATAATCCCTTAACCTTCTGGACTGGGCTGGCCGCCTTGACCATCTAACTGGTCCCTTTCTTTTGGTCCAACTGTTTCTGAACCTTTTCAAGACTTTTGTGCACTTTTTAACTGTGTGACTTTGGAGACATTTCGTTCTGATCCTCTTAAAGTGGATCCGGCTTTCTGAACTCTATCTTCACGGTTTGACTCTGCCTTCCTCTCTTGCTGTGTTCTTGTGAAAGTGTTGGGATCTGTTTCAATTTATACTCTGCCTTTCTCTCCCTTTTAAAATTAATTAATAGAGTGCCATCTGCGTTAAGTGCTCACCGCTGTCTGGAAATAAGTGGGGCTTTACTTAAGACTTGTCTAATATTCTTTTAAGGGAGTGTATATCTTTTTTAGTGACAGTGTTTTTGAACTGCTCAATATTAGTGCCTCTGTGTTTTATTAGATGTGATTTTAAATAAATAATTGTATCTCTTTTACACCAAGCTCTGGTCAGTGTTTGCTTGTTCTACTATGTTCCTTTTGACCTATTGTGAATACTCTGTATACTGCCTAACTCTTCTTGAGGGAAGTCTGACTGCTCAGCCACAGCTACCAAGTGAATCTGTGTGGTACAGACTGCTACCAAGTGGGTTTACTGCCAAACACCTGTAGTCTTAAATCTTTTGCAGTGGTCCCAGAGGGAACTGCGCAGGTTTCTGCCTAACACTGCTGTACAGCGGTGGGATTTGTATTGAGTATACACTTTAGTGTGCTTTTTGAACACTTTAGGACAACTAACCACAAAGCTTAGCACTAAAAAGCTTATTTTCTAACTATGTCTGCTATGGAGAGTTATACCCTAGAATCATTGTCTGCCAAAACTGCTGATTGCTTAAAAGTATTGTGTAGACATAAGAATCTCTCTGAGAAGGGCAAGAAAATGGAACTTATAGAAAGATTGTTAGAAAACCAAAGTCTGGGTGTAACAGAGGAATCTAACCCACCAGCAAATGTAGAAAACAGTGATGGTAGTGATCTGAATCAAAGCCTTGATAATGAGTCAGAAGAGGAAATTGAACCTAATGAAGTTAGCCACTCTGAGCCTCTGTCTGCCTTACCTTCTGTACCTACTGGGCCTATACTAGGTCCTACATGTAACCCTGCCTATTTTGAACTTGAAAAAATGAAGCTTGAATTAGAGTACAAACATTTTATTGCTCAATCTGAAAGAAACCAAGAGCTAGAGTTCAGAAGAATGAATGCCCAGGCTGAGCAGAAGCAAGCTGAGTTAAGACTCAGAGAAATAGAGCTTAATCATGAACTAGAAATGAAGAAGTTGTCTGTGGAAAATGCTTCTCTCTCCTTTGGTTCCTCTAGGAGTTCCAGTCCCAAAAGACCCCGGATGCCTAAGGAATTAGTGGGTATGTATGAACCTAAGTTGGATGTGTTGGATTGGTTAAAAATGTTTGAGTATAATCATGGGCTCCAGGACATCTCAGGGAATGAGTTACTTCCCTGGTTGTTCTCTAGGCTTCCCCCTGTTGCAACTGATGTGGTAATGGAGTTGGGGGAGGTGGATAAGAAGGATTATGAATGTGTGAAACTAGCTTTGATAGCTAGATTTGGGAAGACCCCTTCCCAGTACCTTAAGAGGTTTAGGACCCTCGAAAAGCATGATGGTACCCCTTGGGCTACCTGGGTGAGTGAAAGTTTGAAAAACTTAGAGGGATGGATTAAGGGTTACAGAGTTAACACTTATGAAGGAATAAAGAATCTTGTAATGTTGGAGTCAATTTATGATGCCTGCTCTCCTGAGCTCAGATAGCACTTGGCTGATTCAAAGGAATTGGATTCCAGGAAGTTAGCTAAGGCTGCTGACTTGTGGGTTGCCAACAGGGCCACTCACAAGGATTCTGTGGCTACTCAGATAAAGGATGAGGAAAAACAGCCAAAAAAGGACTCCAAAGAGAATTCTAATAATTCCAATTCCAAAGAGGGCCCCAAACAAAACCAAAAGGGTAAGCCACAAGGGAAACCAAATCAGGCTAGTGTACCTTCTGGTGCCAAACCAGAAGGAGGTCAGAACAAGCCACCATTCCAGAAAGCATTTGGTAAATGCTTTGTTTGTGGCTCTACTGACCATGTGAAAGGAGATCTCAGATGCAGGGGTAAACCTTCAGGGGTCCAGCTTGTTTCCTTAGCCTTCGCTCCAGAGGAGGAAGTACAAATGGCAAGTGGAAACTTTCTATTACTGGCTGATGAACCCATTGGAGTCTCAGCCAGTGTTTCTTTAGTGTCTCTGGGTTTGTGGGAACAACAGAACTTAGATGTCTATAATTCTATCCCAGATAATACTAAAGAGTATTATAAGGACAGTTTCCAGGTGAATGGTCAGGCAACTCCTGCCATTAGGGACACTGGGGCCAGCATAACTGTGGTGGACAAATCATTTTTTTCAGGCTGAGGATGTTGCTAAGGCACCCAAACGCCTCACCAAGTTAGCTGGAGGGCCTGTGCAGATGCTTCCCCAATTACCAGTTCTCATCCAGTGTAATGACATGACTGTGAAGATACCTGTCAGCATACAAAGTGAGGTGCCAGGAAGGATTCTGCTGGGTAATGACTTAAAAACTCTTGGAGTAGTGTCACATACCCCCAGACCTCCTAGTAAAAGGTTACAAGAGCTCACCAAACCTGCAAGGGAGAGAACCATGAGAGGTACTCCCAAGGAGATGATGAAGAAAGAGATCACTCCTGCTGCACTGGAGATGTCAGCTGCTGTCTCTAAGAAACTAGAAGGAAAAGGGAAACCTAAAACTTCTAAAAAGAACCTCACAGCCAGCACTCAAGTGCAGCCAACACGAACTTCCCCGAGGTTGTCCAAAGTTACACCAGTAACTCCCCCTCCAGCTGAGGCTGAGAGGGAGGTACAACCCTGTGTGGTTGAACTAGACTCTGAAGGAGAGCTAGTGGAAGGCCAGGAACTCATTGGAGATTTGGATCCTGTTGACCATCCTGAGCTGCAGTCTTTACTGGCAGAAGGTGGACCCAACAGGGCAGACTTCATTAAGGGACAGAGAGAATGTCCAACTCTGGAAGGTCTTCGCCACCAGGCAGATGCTCAGGCTGAAGGGCAAGAGCCTGGGAAATATAGGTTACACTGGGAAGATGGCCTCTTCTACAGTGAACCAACGGAGTCTGCACCTGGGGACAACAACTGATTTGTAGTACCCCAAGAGAACAGACCACAGTTCTTGCAGTTAGCCCATGAGATTCCTTTGGCTGGTCACTTGAGTTTCAAGAAGACTAAGGAAAGGCTCTCACTCTACTTTTATTGGCCAAAGATGGGGGCTGAAGTAAATAAGTACTACTGGAGCTGCCACACCTGCCAGACTTCTGGTAAGGTTGGATCCAAGAATGTGGCACCTTTAGTGCCTCTCCCTGTATTGGGAGTCCCATTTGAGAGAGTAGGGATCGACATTGTTGGTCCCCTTGATCCTCCAACCTCCTCAGGCAACAGGTTTATACTTGTTGTAGTAGACCATGCTTCTAGGCACCCTGAGGCAATTCTTGTGAGGACCGTTACAGCTCGGCTGTGGCTAAGGCCCTCCTTGGTATTTTTACCAGGGTTGGGTTTCCCAAGGAAGTAATCTCTGACAGGGGGTCGAATTTTATGTCCCACTACATGAAAGCCATGTGGAAAACCTGCAAGTTCTCAAACGCATACCACCCTCAGATGATGGCAGAAGCAAGTGATAACTTGAAAGCTGGACAAGCACTGGTCAAGCAGTGGCATGACCAAAAGGCTAACATGGTTGAGTTTACTCAGGACCAGCTAGTTCTCGTTATGATTCCAACAAGGCAGAGGGCCTTGCAAGACAAATGTATGGGGCCCTTCAAGGTTGTGGGTAAACCTGGAGAGGTCAACTATCTGGTGGACTTGGGCAACCCCAAGGAGGCTCCAACAGTCTTCCACACCAACAGACTAAAAGAGTATGTCTCTAGATCTGATGTAGGAGCTTTGCTTCTAGCATCATCAGAGGAAGAAGAAGAGAGTGAAGCTCTTCCTGATCTCCTCAGAGGCTTACCTTTAGATGAAAAGATTGAAGGAGTAAATCTCTCTTCAAACCTGACACCTGAGCAACAGGAAGAGTGCAAATCTATGTTGCCTCCATGTTCTCACTTTCACCAGGCTTGACCCCTTGGGGACAGCGTGACATACTCACTGGTGACTGTCTGCCAGTCAAAAGCAGAGCATATCAAATGTCAGAGAATGTAAGAACCCACATCAAAGGTGAGGTCAGCAATATGCTTGATCTCTGGGTAATAGAGCCATCTACTAGTCCATGGTCTAGCCCAGTTGGGTTAGTACCAAAGGCAGGATCTAAGGAACTTAGATTCTGTGTGGATTACAAAGCTCTTAATGCAGTCACTAAGACTGATGCCCACCCTTTGCCAAGGACAGATGAGTTGGTGGATGGACTTGGTGCAGCCAAGTTCCTCAGCACATTTGACTTGACGTCAGGCTATTGGCAAATAGCCCTGGCAGACCATGCCAAGGAGAAAACTGCATTTTCTACCCCAGTTGGCTTATATCAGTTTAAGGTTATTCCTTTCTTATTGAAAAATGCACCTGCTACATTTCAAAGGATGGTAAACCAGGTTCTGAATGGGACGGAGGACTTCTGCATGGCATACTTGGATGACATAGCAGTGTTCAGCAATTCCTGGGAAGAACATGTGGACCACCTGAGATATTTTTTGCAGGCTCTTGGAAAGGCCAATCTGACCATAAAAGCAAGTAAATGGCAGATTAGACAGAGTAAAGTGGTCTACCTTGGACATGAGGTAGGAGGTGGAGAAATAAGGCCTTTGCCCAGTAAGATTGAAGCTGTGCAAAATTGGACAACACCTACTACTCAGACCCAGGTGAGAGCCTTCTTAGGTCTCACTGGGTATTACAGGAATTTCATTGAGAACTATGGGTCCATAGCTTCTCCACTGAATGTCATCTCCTCTCCTAAATTCCCTAAAAAGGTTAGGTGGAATGAGGAATGCAATCAGGCCTTTGAAACCCTGAAAAAGGCTCTTTGCCAAGCCCCAGTACTCAGAGCTCCTGACTACCACCAAACTTTCATTGTGCAAAGAGATGCTTCAAATGTAGGAATAGGTGCAGTCCTTAGTCAACTGGATGGGAAAGGTAGGGAGCACCCCATTTGCTTCATCAGTAGAAAACTGAAGGATCCTGAAACAAGGTGGGCAACCATTGAACGAGAGTGCTTTGCTATTGTGTGGGCTCTGAAGAAGTTTAGGCCATACTTGTATGGTTCTACTTTTGTCATTTAGACTGACCACCAACCCTTGAGATGTTTAATGCAAATGAAAGAGGAAAACCCAAAACTATTGAGATGGTTAATCTGCCTGCAAGGGTTTGATTTCACCATTGAGCACAGGTCAGGGCGTCACCACCAAAATGCTGATGGTCTATCTAGGATTAATGTCATCGACTAGAGGTATGAGATTCATCCAGGAGTGGATTAAATCCTCCTGTCCCTTAGTCTGGGGGGGCGAGTGTTAGGGAGAATTCTCTGTTTAGGCTGAATTTCCTAACCTAGTGAGTCCCCCAGCAGCTTTGCTGGATTTCTGGAGTTTGTTTTTTTTCTCCTGCCAAGAGTGAGACTCTTTTTCTCCCACTCTTGGACTTGATTTATGGTGTTCCTTTGACTGTTAATGTGTTTTATGGGCTATGGGGTCCTTTACTCCATAGGGTCTCATGTGTTTTTACTATGTGTGTTACACAGCACCCTCCGTGCAGTGACACAGGGCTGTCATAGTGACACCCCACCATAGGCTCCATACCTTGGGACTGACTACTGTCTCCCAGGGCATGTAAAGTCACCATTGGCTTTACTAGTCCCAAATTATGAACAGAAACCAGTACAAACCATCGTATTGTGGACGTACTGATCGGGGCAATTCAATTGTCCCGGGGTCTGTTAGTCGAGGGGGCATGTCTCTGTCCCCCCTGATCGAGTTTTGGCTGGTGGCAGTGGAAACTACTTTTTATATTCGACCGCGAATATATCACTATGGGATTTTCCCATTGTTCGACGCTACCAACTTTAATTATTTAATTCTCATAGCCTCGAACATACCGCCAGTTTATTTATTTAATATTAATTTGCCGGCTGGTATTTTTTGCCAGGACTCGATTCTAAAATGGCGTTTGTGTTCTCTTCTGTGACTCCAACCCAAGTCGAGCCCTTTGTTCCACTTTTGGCGGGTTTCTCCACAGAAGCCTCCAAAAGTGGTGCCACTCTGTCTGGGTACCACAGGGGGTGTGGCACCCTGGACTGAGTTACCTTGGTAACTGAAGTCGCACTCTTGTGTGATTGGCCCAAGTGGTGAGCCGGCCGTCTCACCACTTAGCATGTTTGATTGACAGCTAGGCTGAGTGAATGGGGGTGTGCTGCATAAAAGCAGTGCTTTGGGGACTGGAACTTCAGAAGTCACCACAGGACCTGAGAATCCGACGAGGGAGAAGCTGAGCCGACCTGCTACAACGACACCACCAGTGGAGCCCTGCGGAACCGACTCACCACTTCCCGACGACAGAGAAGATCTCCCTGCTGGAGAGTCTTCTTCCCCTGACTGGTGGGCACAACCAGTTTACCTTCTTTTTTCGCATCCCAGGATGTCCTGTGGTCGAATTGCCTGTGCCAAGCACCCCGGCAACCAGATAGCCACTTAACACTGGACCGCGAACAAAAGGACCGCTCCTTTTAACTGAGAACTCCGCGGCTGGTTTCTTCCCTGGCAGTGCAACGGACTCCTGTCTTCCTCCCCGACGAGATCCTCTCTTCCCCCGGACGAAGCACCGACTTTCATCCGCTGCCAGTACCAACTGCCCCCGCTGGAGTATTCTCACCACTTTAAGGTACCATGTCCGCCAGGCCTCCCTTTCTAAAGATTGCTACAAGGTAATAATAATCCCTTAACCTTCTGGACTCGGCTGGCCGCCTTGACCATCTAACTGGTCCCTTTCTTTTGGTCCAACTCTTTCTGAACCTTTTCGAGACTTTTGTGCTCTTTTTAACCGTGCAAGCTTGGACACATTTTGTTCTGATCCTCTTAAAGTGGATCCGGCTTTCTGAACTCTAACTTCACGGTTTGACTCTGCCTTCTTCTCTTGCTGTGTTCTTGTGAAAGTGTTGGGATCTGTTTCAATTTATAGTCTGCCTTTCTCTCCCTTTTAAAACGAATTATTAGAGTACCATCTGCGTTAAGCACTCGCCGCTGTCTGAAAATAAGTGGGGCTTTACTTAAGACTTGTCTAATATTCTTTTAAGGGAGTGTATATCTTTTAGTGGACGTGTTTTTGAACTGCTCAATATTAGTGCCTGTGTGTTTTATTAGATGTGATTTTAAATAAATAATTATATCTCTTTTACACCAAGCTCTGGTCAGTGTTTGCTTGTTCTACTGTGTTCCTTTTGACCTATTGTGAATACTCTGTATACTGCCTAACTCTTCTTGAGGGAAGTCTGACTGCTCAGCCACAGCTAGCAAGTGAATCTGTGTGGTACAGACTGCTACCAAGTGGGTTTACTGCCAAACACCTGTAGTCTTAAATCTTTTGCAGTGGTCCCAGAGGGAACTGCACAGGTTTCTGCCTAACACTACCACTCTGACATAGTAGTACAGGCTTGTACCAAAGGTAAAACTTGTATTGCCACCTGTAGTCTTAATTGTGTGTAGTGGTCCCTAAGGGCACTGCACAGGATTCTGCCTAACACTGGTGTACAGCGGTGAGGATTTGAAAGTAGAGTGATTGCACTTAGAGTGCTGCTGTTTCTTGGGTTCACCTAACCACAAGGCTAACACCACTAATTCTATTTAATAAAAGGAATCATGTCAAATATGGAAAGCTACACTGAAGAGAGTCTTTTACTCTATACTGCTGAGGTTCTGAGAACCATGTGTAGGGATAAGAATCTCTCTGGTAAAGGAAAGAAATCTGAACTGGTTGCAAAGTTAATGGGAAAAAGTCTGGAGGGTGGGTCAGAAGGATCTGCCACTCCAGCAAATGTGGATTTTTATGTTTCTGATTCTGAGAGTGTTATTTTAGAAGAAGCAGATGAGTCCTTGTTAGGAAGCCCTACAACTCCGTTGCCTGCTCAGAAAGCACAACCTCTGTCCACAGGGACCACCACAGGTCCTACACTTAATCCTGAGTTTATTTCACTTGAGAAAATGAGACTTGAATTGGAAGTGAAACGTATTGATGCGCAAACTGCCATGAAACATCAAGAGTTAAGGCTCAGAGAAATGGAGCTGAACCATTAACTAGAAATGAAGAAACTGTCTCTAGAAAATGCTTCTCTCCCAGAGTCCTCTAGGTCTTCCAGCCCTAAGAGACCTCGCCTGCTGGGCCTAGAGACCCAAGCTACTCCTCACTGATGAGCCCCAACAAGGGCGAAACATGTTTGGGGATGCTTGTGGTCTCGTGCAGAAGGGATGTGACCTATCAGTTCGGGCTGGACTGCCCCTTTTAGGGTGGGGCCAAGCCTGATTTCCATATGGTCTTTCCCCTTCTGTAATGGCTTGGCAGGCGAAGAACGATGGTCTGGAGGGTTGCCCAGAGCAATGCCAGTGGTTAAGATTAATTCTAAAGCTTCCAGCAATCACCTCTTTGTTTTTGCTATGTCACCCCGAGTGGGACGGGTATGCCCAGACGTGGGTCCCGTGCCTGCTGGGCCTAGAGACCCAAGCTACTCCTTACTGATGAGGCCCAACAAGGCCGAAACATGTTTGGGAATGCTTGTGGTCTCGTGCAGAAGGGATTTGACCTAGCAGTTCGGTCTGGACTGCCCCTTTTGGGGTGGGGCCAAGTCTGATTTGCATATGGTCTTTCCCCTTCTGTAATGGCTTGGCAGGTGAAGAACAATGATCTGGAGGGTTGCCCGGAGCAATGCCAGTGGTTAAGATTAATTCTAAACCTTCCAGCCATCACCTCTTTGTTTTTGCTCTTCTACAGTGAACCAACTGAGTCAACCCTTGGATACTACAAAAGACTTGTAGTACCTCTAGTGAACCGACTCCAGTTTCTGCAGTTAGCCCATGAGGTACCTCTGGCTGGTCACTTAAGTTTTAAGAAGACCAAAGAAAGGTTTTCTCTGCAATTCTACTGGCCTAAGATGGGTACAGAAGTAGACAAATTCTGCAGAAGCTGCCACACTTGCCTAACCTCTGGCAAGAGTGGTTCCAAGAATGTGGCACCCTTGTGCCTTTCCCAGTGGTGGGAATTCCTTTTGAGAGGGTTGTGTTGGTCCTCTTGACCCTCCCACATCTTCAGGCAACAGGTTCATCCTGGTTGTAGTGGACCATGCCACTAGATTTCCTGAAGCCATACCTATGAGGACTGTTACGGCTCCGGCCGTGGCCAAGGCCCTACTTGGTAGTTTTACCAGAGTAGGTTTCCCTAAGGAGGCGATATCTGACAGGGGGTCACATTTTATGTCCCACTACATGCAAACCATGTGGAAAACCTGTGGAGTCACCTTCACATTCTCAACTGGCTACCACCCCCAAACCAATGGGCTGGTACAGAGATTTAAGAGAACTATGAAGAGCATGATGGGTGCTTTAGAAGAACCCCTTAGAAGAACCCCTTAGAAGAAAGTGGGACCTTCTACTGCCATGCCTCCTCTTTGCTTATAGAGAAGTCCCTCAGGAGGGAGTAGGATTCAGTCCCTTCAAACTTCTCTATGGCATTCCAGTCAGAGGTCCATTGGCCCTGATTAAGGAGGGGTTGGAGAGTGCTTCTTCCCCCAAACAGTCCGAGTGACTGACTATGTGATAGGTCTCCGGGGGAGAATGTCACACATGATGGCAGAGGCAAGTGATAACTTGAGGGCTGGTCAAGCTCTGGTCAAACATTGGCATGACCAGAAGGCTACCATGGTTGAGTTTACTCAAGACCAGCTTGTTCTTGTTATCGTCCCAACAAGGCAGAGGGCCTTGCAGGACAAATGGATAGGACCCTTCAAGGTTGTGGGTAAACTTGGAGAGGTGAACTATCTGGTGGACTTAGGCAATAAGGAGGCTCCCAGTGTCTTTCACACCAAACGTTTAAAGGCTTATGTCTCTAGACCTGACATAGGAGCTCTGCTTCTAGCTTCAGCTCAGGAGGAGGAGGAGAGTGAACCTCTGCCTGACCTCCTCAGAGGCTTACCTTTAGATGAGCAAGTGGAAGGAGTTAATCTCTCTTCCAGTCTCACACCTGACCAGGAGAATGAGTGCAAGTTACTGTTAAATCAGTTTGCCTCCCTGTTCTCACTTTCACCAGGCTTGACCCCTTGGGGCCAGCATGACATACACACTGGTGACTATTTGCCTGTCAAAAGTAGGGGGTACAGAATGTCAGACAATATCAGATCCCACATAGGGAATGAGGGCAACAAGATGCTTGAACTCGGGGTTATAGAGCCCTCTACTAGCACATGGTCTAGCCCTGTTGTGCTTGTACCAAAGGCAGGATCCAAGGAGTTGAGATTCTGCGTGGACTATAGAGCTCTAAATGTAGTCACCACGACTGATGCCCATCCTTTGCCTAGGACAGATGAGCTGGTGGACAAACCTGGTGCAGCCAAGTACCTCAGCACATCTGACCTAACGTCAGGCTATTGGCAAATAGCCCTGACAGACCATGCCGAGGAGAAAACTGCATTCTCCACCCCAGCTGCCCTCTATCAATTCAAGGTAATGCTTTTTGGATTAAAGAATGCACCTGCTACATTTCAGAGGATGGTCAATCAAGTTCTGAATGGAATGGAGGACCTCTGCATGGCATACTTGGATGACATTGCAGTGTTCAGCCCTACATGGATAGAACATGTTGAACACCTAGGTTATGTATTGCAGGCTCTGGAACAGGCCAATCTGACCATAAAGGCAAGCACATGTCAAATTGGTCAGAGTTCAGTGATCTACCTTAGACATCAGGTAGGAGGAGCTGAAATAAGGCCATTGGCTAGCAAAGTACAAGCTGTACAAACCTGGGCCACCCCTACTACTCAAACCCAAGTGAGAGCCTTCCTAGGTCTCACTGGGTACTATAGGAACTTCATAGAGAACTATGGGACCATAGCTTCTCCCTTGAATGTCATCTCCTCTCCCAAATTTCTAAAAAAGATTAGGTGGAATGAGGAGTGCAATCAAGCCTTTGAAGGTCTAAAGAAAGCCCTTTGTCAAGCTCCAGTCCTAAGAGCTCCTGACTATCACCAACCCTGCATTGTACAAACTGATGCTTCTAAAGTAGGTATAGGTGCAGTCCTTAGTCAACTGGATGAGAAAGGTAGGGAACACCCCATTTGTTTCATCAGCAGGAAGTTAAAGGATCCTGAAACAAGGTGGGCAACAAAAAGATAATGCTTTGCTATTGTGTGGTCACTGAAGAGGTTTAGACCATACTTGTATGGATCTACCTTCATCAGTCAGACTGACCACCAACCCGTGAGATGGCTGATGCAAATGAAAGTGGAAAATCCAAAGTTACTCAGATGGTCAATCTGCCTGCAAGGATTTGATTTTTCCATTGAGCACAGAGCAGGAAGTCACCACCAAAATGTTGATGGTCTCTCTAGGATGTGTGTAACCGACTAGAGGTATGAGGTCCATCCAGGAGTGGATTAAATCCTCCTGTCCCTTAGTCTGGGGGGGGGCGAGTGTTAGGGAGAATTCTCATTTATGGCTAATTTCCCTCACCTAGTGAGTCCCCCAGCAGCTTTGCTGTACTTCTGGAGTTCATTTTTTTCCACTTGGTAAGAGTGTGAGCTTTTCCCCCACTCTTACCTATGTTTTGCATTGTGTATTTCTCTGTTTTTATGATTGTGGACTCTGAAGTACATCACTTCAGTAGCCCCCTTCTTTCTGTGTGTCACCAGCACCTTCAGTGCCGTGGCACAGGGTTGTCTTTGAGACTTCCCCCGACTCCATTTCTGGGGCTGACTACAGTCCCCCAGAAAAAGGTAAAGTTGCCATTAACTTTAGTTAGTCAATCTATCACAGATCCAGTACACCCCATCTTTCATGGAGTACTGGAAAGGGTTAATTTGTATCCCTTTTTATCTGTACCTCCTAGAGAACTGTTTCGCTCTTTTAACATTTAGACTTGGCTGGTGGCAGTGGTATCTACCCTAACTTTCCTACCGCGATTATATTAGATAAACGTGGTATTGTTCTTGGCTATTTTATTAGCCTCGAACATAAACCCGCTGGACCAAATCGTCTTTCTTTTGGCTGCGGTTGGGTTTATTCACCATTTCTTTTTGTTAAAGTCCTTCTTGTGTTTTACTTTCTGCTGCAAACTAGGTTCGCCTTCTTTGTACACCGTCTTTTGGCGGGCTTCTGCTCAGAAGCCCTCCACCAGGTGCCTGGGTGACTAAGTGGGCTGAATGTGAGGGAGGGGTGTAGTCACCCCCTGCACAGGGTATCCTAGGAAACCCAAGTCGCACTTTGCCATGATTGGCTGAGGTGGTTGTCCGGGCTGGACAGCCCCCCTGCTGGGTGATTGACAAACAGGCTGTGTGAATGGGGGTTTTGTGCATAAAAGGCAGGTTTCTTTTGCTAGAAGTCAGAGAGTCACCACTGGAACTACAAGGAACCGAAGAGAAGTGGAGAGAACGACGGTTGCTGCAACTACCCCGTCCCGGTGAAGCCCTGCTGCAGTCCTGAGCTATCTACCCTTCAACGACTAAGAGGAGATCCAGTCCGGACTCTTCTTCCCTTGAGCCTGGTGGAGATAACCAGCTCATCTTCCACAGCCAGAGGATCCTCTTCTTTGGTCGAAATCGCTGCACACAGCTGTAGTGATCCGGATAGCCATTTGAAGAGCCTCTCCTGTTTTTAAGGAGCGCACCTTTTATTCGTTGTCGCTGCTGCCGGCTTCATCCCTGTGTGGTGCAGACCCCCTTCAGACGTCCTCCTTCACAACGAAGCTCCAGGAATCGTGGGTCTGTGGGAAAACAACAGGAACAACTGCCAGGGCACCAGCTGCACCATTGGAATAAGGTACTGTGTTCTGTTTGAGGAAACTGGGTGATCCCCTTTTCTTCATTCCCAAGGCTTGCCCTTGTCTTCCCTCCTTCTTATAACTTTTGCTTCTGAACATTGACAATATCGAAGTACTCTTGGCTACGTTGAATCGTGAACTATCTGACTGTGTGATCTTCGGCAACAGGCCCCCAGTGTCACTTGACCCTGGCTCCGGTCCTTTGACTTTTGAACTCTTGTCTATGAGTGTTTCTCGATTCTGTCTGCCTAACCAAAATATTGCCTGTGATTTTTGCCTCCAACTCCCCCTGGGTATCTCAGGTGCTAAGTGTGTTTTTGCCCCGGTAGCATTTCATGTCACGGATACGTGTTTATTTAGTAGACCGAACTGTCAAAAAGTGATCGCAATCGTATTCACGGTAACGTGTTTTGTTCATAACACCGGTTCATTCAAACACAGGGTACTTACCTTGAGCCATACTGTACAAAGCGAATTCGTTAGTTGTAGTATATTTGATGTGTGGTTTGTGTTTAACTTTAATAGAAGTGTTGTGTTTATAACGAATGGTTTAAAAATAAATGTACTTATATTTTTCTACCTGAAACCTTGAGTCAGTTTTTGCTTGAGTCACAGTAATTGTGGTCCCTTTGTGTAATCTCTGCTACTGCTCATATACTCTTGAGATAAGCCTGGCTGCTCCGCCACTGCTACCACTCTGACATAGTAGTACAGGCTTGTACCAAAGGTAAAACTTGTACTGCCACCTGTAGTCTTAATTGTGTGTAGTGGTCCCTAAGGGCACTGCACAGGATTCTGCCTAACAGAGGACACCCGTGGGAATCCGCAGAGGTACGATTTGCGCAAATCGGCCCAGAATTTATTACCCAGACACCCCCGCAAATTTCGAAATGTTGGAAAAAAAAATATTTTCCGCACATTTCACTCGGCTCACCCATCGAAACACACCCCCAACAACACATGGCCTACCGTCCCGCATTCCCACAGGTGTCCCGAGGAAAACGGTACCTCACATGTGGGGGTGCACCTACCTGGGTGCCAAGGGGAAAGCCTAAAACACAGGTAACCTCAAGTCTGTTTTGACACCTAAATTTCACACATTCTCCAGACGGGCACACCATACAGATATGGGCCTCGGGTGTCCAAGCCACCAAGGAAAACACGGAACCCCATGCATTTCCGAAAAGAGGACACCCGTGGGAATCTGCAGAGGTATGATGTGCGCAAATTGGGCCAGAATTTATTACTCAGACACCACCGCAAAAAACGCATTTTCCGCACATTTCACTCGGCTCACTAATCAAACCACGCCCCCAACAACACATGGCCTACCGTCCCATGTTCCCACAGGTGTCCCAATGAAAACGGTACCTCACATGTGTGGGTGCACCTTACCTGGGGGCAAAGGGGAAGGCCAAATACGCTGCTAGCCCCAAGTCGTTTCGGACAGCAGAATATGTTGAATTTCACTCAAGCCCACACCATACACCTTTGGGCCTAGGGTTTCCAAGCCACCAAGGAAAACTGGGAACCCCAGGCATTTCCAAAAAGAGGACACACGTGGGAAGCCGCAAAGGGCTGACTTGCGCAAAACGGCCCAGAATTTATTACCCAGAAGCCCAGGCAAAGTCTGAAATGTGCCGAAAAAACCCACATTTTTCACTTTGTCAGGGGTTCTGGGTAAAACATTCTGGTCCGCTTGGCGCAAGTTGGACCTCTGTGGATTCCCACTTATGCCCTCTTTTCAGAAATGCATGGGGTTCCCAGTTTTCCTTGGTGGCTTGGACACCCTAGGCCCAAATCTATAGGTTATCTCCCCAAACCCTTTTGTGGTTACCAGTGGGTTAGCCTTTTCCCTTTGCGGCTAGATTGGTGAACCCACACATGTCAGGTACCATTTTCATTGGGACACCTGGGGGAAAGCGGGAAGGTATGACATCTGTTGTTGGTGGCGTGTTTCGGTGGGTGAGCAGAGTGAAATGTCTGGAAATTGTGTTTTTTACCCCCAAATTTGGATTTTGCTGGGGGTTCTGGATAGTAGATTCTGGGCCGATTTGCGCAAGACATACCTCTGTGGATTCCCACGGGTGTCCTCTTTTCAGAAATGCATGGGGTTCCCTGTTTTCCTTGCTGGCTTCGACACCATAGGCCCAAATCTGTAGGTTGCCCACATGAGCAAAATGTGCAGAGGCGAAAGGCTTGGGGCTACCAGCGGGTTACCCTTTTCCTTTTGCGCCCCCGGTAGGTGCACCCACACATGTGAGGTACCGTTTTCATCGGGACACCAGTGGGAACGTGAGAAGGTATGACATCTGTTGTTGGTGACGTGTTTCGGTTTGTGGACACAGGGAAAGTTCTCTGAAATTGGCTGGAAATGAAGACAATTCTCGGACATTTCACTCTGGCCACACACCGAAACACACCGCCAACAACACATGGCCTTCCTTCCCGGATCCCCACACGTGTCTTGATGAAAATTGTACCTCACATGTGTGGGTGCACCTACCGGGGGCGAAAAAAAGGAAAAAGGTAACCCACTGGTAACCCCAAGCCTTTCGGCACAGCCCATTTTGTTCATGTGGGCAACCTACAGATTTGGGCCTAGGGTTTCGAAGCCTGCAAGGAAAACAGGGAACCCCATGCATTTCCCAAAAGAGGACACCTGTGGGAATCAACGGAGGTCTGCCTTTCGCAAATTGCCCCAGTTTTTATTAACCACAATCCCCGCCAAAGTGTGATATTTGGTGGGGAAAAAATACAATGTTCACTTTGTCTGGGGTTCTGGGTAATAAATTCTGGGCCGCTTCACGCAAGTCAGACCTCTATGGATTCCCACGGGTATCCTCTTTTGGGAAATGCATGGGGTTCCCTGTTTTCCTTGCTGGCTTCGACACCCTAGGCCCACACCTGTAGGTTGCCCACATGAGCAAATTGTGCTGTGGCAAAATGCTTGGGGTTACCAGCTGGTTGCCCTTTTCCTTTTGTGCCCCCGGTAGGTGCACCCACACATGTGAATTACCATTTTCATCGGGACACCTGTGGGAACGCGAGAAGGTATGACATCTGTTGTTGGCGACGTGTTTCGGTGAGTGGACACAGGGAAATGTCTCTGAAATTGGCTGGAAAGGAAGACAATTCTCAGACATTTCACTCTGGCCACCCACCGAAACAAACCGCCAACAACACATGGCCTACCTTCCGTATCCCCACACGTGTCCCGATGAAAACAGTACCTCACATGTGTGGGTGCACCTACCGGGGGTGCAAAAGGAAAAGGGTAACCCACTGGTAACCCCAAAAATGTGTGGGACAGGCCCCCCGGTGGGTGGGGAAGTAAGGTTTGGGCACCCTGGGGCCAGATTGGCACACCAATGTGCCCCTCTGTGCCAAGGCAAGTTTCGTAAACAAAGAAAAAAATGGAAAATGGTACACTACACTTTAGGGGGGGCTGAGGGGCACCCTAAACCGCAAGGTAATTTTCTAATGTAATGGGGGTGACCCTCTACCCCCCACACCAAATGCAGGGGGCATCTCATTCAGCCCTCCTTGGGGGCAGATAAGAGGGGGGCATCTCATGCAGCCCTCCCTTTGGTCAGATGCCCCTTCCTAGGAGCAGATATCTGCCCCCAGGAAGGGCTACAAGGGGTGCCTTCATTTCTCCTTGGGGTGAGGGGCAGAGGGCTACCCCCTTTCCGTAAAATAAATCCCTGGTAGCTAGTGCCCCCCCACTCCCACCCAAAACTCCCTTTTGTTTTTTTTGTTTTTGTTTTCTTTTTTTTTTCTTTTTTCTTTTGCCCCCTTCCCTGATCAGCTATCTTCCCCCAGGGGGGCTAACCTGCAGGCCCCATCCTTTGGGGTGCCTGCACCCTTATTCCTGGTGCCCCCCCAAATGGATGGGGGGCCACCTCATGTACACCTGCCTGGGGGCATAAATCTGCCCCCAGGGAGGGCTACAAGGGGTGGCCCCACTTTCCACTTGGTGTAGGATGGGGAGGGCCACCACCTATTCAGGGGGGTAAAAAATCCCTGGAGTCTAGGCCACCCCCACCCCCACCCCCACCCCACCATCCCAGTTGATTTAGTATTTTTTTATTTTTTTTATTTTGCCCCCTTGCCTGGGGGAAGATGATCAGCCATCTGCCCCCAGGGTTCAGCACATATGTGCCCCCATGCTTTGGGGGCCGGGCACAGGGAGAGGGCTGCTTACTGTAAGCATCCCTCCTGCCCCCCGCGTCACAAACGTATCCCTGGTGGTCCAGTGGACATTGCTGGGCGCGGATCGAGCGCTCTTCACCCTCTTCGCGCCCAGCAATGCTGTCACACAGGGTGTCGTTGGAAAGGGGAGAATCTCCCCTTTCCAACGACACCATTTCCGAAAAAATCTCTGGTGGCTAGGGCCCCCATCCCCCCTTCCCATCATGTTTGTTTCCGAATGTTTTCATTTTTTTATGCCCCCACCCCTGGGGGCAGATTGTCACCTGTCTGCCCCCAGGGGTCTTTATATATGGCCCCCCATGCTTAGGGGGCCGGGGGGAGAGGGCTGCTTACTGTAAGCAGCCCCCCTCGCCCCCACATCACAAACATATCCCTGGTGGTCCAGTGGGCATTGCTGGGTGCGGATCGAGCGCTCTGCTCCCTCTCCACGCCCAGCAATGCTGTCACACAGGGTGTCGTTGGAAAGGGGAGAATCTCCCCTTTCCAACGACACCTCCCTCGATCTCCGGCTTGAAATACAGCCGGGGATCGAGGGGGAGAAATGTGAAGACTCACCTTCTATTTTGACTGCAGCAGCCCGAAATGGCTGCTGCAGTGAAAATTACTTTCAGTTTCACGCCAACGTGCTTTACGCATGCTGACGTGAAACTGAAGGTAGTCCAGCCCCCTGGCAGTGAGGGGGGACCTCCCCTTCACATAGCCCGGGGGTTGGATTACAGTTTTGCAGGGATCACACAAAACAAGGTGCCAAAAAGGACGCGCTATCTCGTCCTTGGCACTACGGAGGTAATGTCAAGGACGAGATATCTCATCCTTGGCACTTAAGGAGTTAAAGAAGGTATGAGTTATGTAGCACATTCATCTCTGCGTACAGTCAATGGTTTATTTCTAGTTAACTTTGATGCAAACAAAGTCAATGCTGATATTCCTTGCATCCTGGACTACAACAAGATATGGCCCGCCTCTATCTAGATATGTACCCTGTACCTCAAAAAAAGAAACCTTTTAAAAGACAAATCATAGAAACTGAAGCTATAGCAGATTTCCCAACAATACCACTAAAATACAACGACCAACTCCTGCATCAAACGATAATACAACCACAAAACTGTCTAGTACAATGTCATTAATCCAACAGGAGTATATTGTTATACTAATGTGACAATTAATCTTCTGTTTCAATTACCACCAATTGTTCACAACATGTACTTAAACGGCACAAACCAGTTCTGTTTGCGAATGCTTGTCCCTCACAGAAATGCTACAAATAATCCTGACAACATTTACAGTGTCTCAGGTATAAGGCAACAATTGGTCTAATGTGCAGGAATGGTAAAATTGACCATAAACACACAAGAAGATCCACAAGAATTCCTAATGTACTTACTACAAGTACCGGAAACCAACATCATCCCTATAAACAAAATCTTCCAGATTTCATACACGTGGAAGCATACATGCACTCTCTGCAACCATGTTTCACAATACCACATCCCTAATGAACGATTTCTATATTTACCTATACCAAATTGTGAATCCATTCCATTTCACCAGCTTCTGCTGAATGCAAATCATGGCATAGTATGCCCTTTTTGCAATTCAGACAATCATTCCACCATACAAATAAACTCACATAGCCAATATGTCATGCTAATGCTTCTAAAGTACAATGTAGATTGTGCCCAAAATAACTGTAAGCTTACAGGCTTCACACAACAGAAGGTATAATATGCCACGCTGGTGCCGCAACTACTTCAGGGCACTACACTGCATGTGTGAAAAAAAGTATTTGGTTTGAATGGTTTGGGGTAACAATACCTCTGTTACCCTAAAACATAGGTTACCAGCTAATTTAACAAATGCCTACTTAATATTCCTTCAACCCAAATGTAGTCACTAAACTATAGCACAATTAACAGTAAGAATACGCCAGCAGGTATCTAGATAGAACCATAATGCTGCAAGAACACTTTTGAAAGTCAATCTAGTTAGAATACGTCAATAGGTATCTAACTACTTCAAAAACACCCTTCATTGCAAAGCACTTCAAATATGCCTTCTCAATTGTTATATGACAAAACATCTTCTAACCTCTAATGTAGTAAGAATACGGCAACAGGTATCTAACTGTTTCAAGCATTCTCTTAATTAAAACATACTTCAAACAAACACACTGTCAGCCTTACACTCACGTAACTGCCATCATTTTTAAAAATCCAGTACAGATTTTTTTGCCCAATGACCCAATGATTATGTAATGTCAAAACAACAGCACTGTGTCATACACTAATGTTGTTCCAAACGTAGTACTTACAATGTACTGTTTATGAGGGTTTATAAAAGAAAATGTATATTGAAAACTGTGTACCACTACAGCTTTTGAACTATCATGCTTAACCAATTGTACTGGGGTGTTTTTCCACAGAAAAGGAACCAGAGATTGCAGCTTCATGACGCTACAAAACTAAGTAGCCACAGCAATCTTAATAAACTACATATTATGTGAGCACTATCCTCAATTGTACTACAATCATAAGTACTGTATACAATTCAATTACATAATTCATCTATATTACAAACACTTTGTACTCCCACTACATTGCCTACAGTTACTTTACACATATTCCTACTATGGTGACTTTGGTCATACTCCTACAACATTACTTAAAATTACAATACAAATATTACTAATGTGGTGATTTTGCCCAACGCACATATTCTGGGGAGATGGCCTGCGGCCATGCCACCCAGAATGTAGCCACTGACCACAACACAATTAACTGTATAACAAGTATGTATCATACAAGGTCAACTAATAAAACTCATCCCCACCCCCCTGCAATCGAAATGATGTCTGTGGACATCGAAATTGACAGCGGACCCGGTGGAATTTCCAAACCCTTTTTTCACCTATAAAACAGCTCTACATTACCTTCATTCCACTGCCCTACCACTTCTATGCCCTCTTCTAGCCACAATATAACCCCAAATGTCTTTTTCAAGCTGTCTGTTCATCACGCTGTCATGCGAACTGCCACAGTGTCTGTGGACAGTTATGACACCTGCCCAGCCTTTTTGTAACCTACAAAAACAGCCCCATATCACCTTTTTCCCCCTTCCCCACCCTTCCGAAACCCTCTTTCCACCACCAAATGACCCAAAATGTGTTTTACAGGCTTTTTCGCCACTGCAATGTCTGTGGTCAGCTGCGACTGTCCACAGATCCAACATGGTGGGTGTTTCCAAAAATCTGACGTACCTCACTCTTTTCGCCATCCATTCAGTGGTGCGTCTGATGTCTGTGGACATCAAGTTGGCCCCCTCGGCCAATCGGAGGCCCATCCACAGACCGAACAGGGAAGTGAGTCCGTGGACCGAACCCAGATATCACACATTTTTTAACCTACTTTTTGGTAGTTTTAAAAATAAATACTGAACGGATTTGCACCAAATTTACAAAAGCGCACTTTTGGAACAAAGCCTCCGCTCCTGTGCAAATTCGGTGAAAATCCATGCAGCGGATTGGGCTGTAAACATGAGCAATTTGTTTTTGGAAAAACCACAAATATTGGGACCCCCTATAACTTTGCCCCCTCTTGATGAAACCTCACCAGACTTTGCAGGACCAATGTGACGGGCCATATACTTTGTTTGCAAAGTTTCATGAGGATTCGTTCAGGGAGGGCCAATCTAAAAGCCACCCAAAAAGTGCTCTTCCTATGAGTTGAGCAACTTAACCTTAACAATAACTACAGGGCCGCTACAGCAGGCCCTGTAAATTATATTTGTTTTTACATTTATTTATTTTTACATTCAGAGTTAAAAACCCAGTGTGCAGTCCCAACAGTGGTGAATGTTATCTTTAACATCTGCACTGGATGCCATATGATACAGGACACATGCAGATTAATATTAACCCAAAGCTGTAGTGCAGATGCATGTTGTAGCACATAGATGTGCAAAAGACACTAGCGTTTTGCGATGTTCTTGTGAAACCACTCACTAAAGAGGATTTTCATTGCTATAGTAGACAGGCAAACCCTCATTAAGTATGGCCTCAATGCAGTCATTGACCTGCATGGGTTTATTTTGGATCAGGTGATTGCCGTCACGTGGCGGTGACAAGCTAAACAAAGCATCAAAGGCAGTCTCCACTGAAGGATGTGCGTCTTAGTGAATTGCAACCGCATTGAGACTGCCACGGGCCCCAAAAGCAAAAGCCTGCTACAGCAGGTAAGCATATCTACCAAGGAAGAAATCAAGAGCATGCCATTCAATATAAATGCGTACTCTATTTTAGAAAACGGGTCGGACATAGGGCATTTGCTACTACCATCCCTAACAAGAACATTATTAAATGATTTGGGCCCATAGGTGCAAGCCAAAACCGGATTTTCAGCATCCTCCACAGGAATGCGCATTAGTGAACATATTCACTTCACATATTGAAGAGATGCCTAAATGGCAACAGAGTAGGTGAGTGCCAATTTACTGACACAAGGAGTAAGATATAACCAGGGCCTGAAGTCATGTCCACTAACATAATTCTACACCCATGTGCTTTCTCCCACTGTAGAATTTTTATGCTGCAGTGTATGAACAAGAACAGGGGAGGTAACAGTGAGAGCTGCAGTTAAAGATCTAGCGAGATGATTAGAGCATTCACTGACTGTGTTTAAGCTTTAACATGGGATCCATGGTGGGTGACCACTGGGGGCTCAGATATCTGTGTTGGGTACAGAGGAAATTAGGAAAAAACGATGTACATTAATACATTTGAAGCATCAATTCTGCTTTTTATCATTAAGAACTTTTCTTTATCTCTCTTTCTAGGCCATTTATCATCTGCCTCCATGATAGTGAAGAAAACCAGAGAATACATTCGTGTTTACAACTAAAGCGGTTGTGGTTTTGGTCCTGAGGAAGGTGGCAAATTACGTGCTACTGAAACTGGTCGACCCTGATTTTGGATATCCTTTTTTGACCAAATCGGTCAGGGATATCGTAAACTGATGAAGTTATTCTATTTCTCTTATGTTTTAATAACATTGTCGCCCCTTACTAACCAGTAATGATACATTATATCTGGCTGACATCACATTACAGCATACTAAGGTCGGGTAGATTAAAGTTATAAAATCCCCTACCCAATGCACCCTGGCGACAATGATTATGTTAGGATTGTTCTCGGATACTTTTTTAGCATTATGAGTACACCTGCAAGTCCACTGTATGACTTATGACTGTCTGAGCTATTAACAAGCCTTTATGAATTCAGAAAATTGACAGTGCATGTTGTTGTTGTTAGTTGTGACCTTAGTGGAGGGATATACTTCTTTTTACTATCCCTCTTGGATAGGCAGCACACTACTTCTGCTTTTGTGCCTCCAGAGGTATTTTGGAGCAGATTCCAATGGATTGCGTACGCTGATAACATGTTATTATTAGATTGCACAAAGGTTGGAATATCGTGCCTTTTGAACTCATTTTGGCAATATGAAGTGGCTAACACCACATGATTAACATCACAAAGACTAAAGTGATGGCATTTAAGGCTGGCAGGAGGATGTCTACATTGGATGGTTGGATAAAGGGACAGAAAATTGCAGAACTATCAAATATTAGATATTTGGGTTTCCACATTTTTGCTACACAGGGAAACAAGGTCTGATTGGTTGTATAATTGGAATAGTAAAGCAATTTTTATGCTATATAAAACACATGTATAGCCAATATGGCAAGTTCTCTTTAGGCAAAAGTGGTGCCAGCTATTTCTTATGCTTAGAGATATATAATGAACTGAATAACTGTAGTGTGGGCTATATTGAAGGGTTATTATGGAGAGGGACTCTATGACAGTTATTCAATACGAGCTAGGCCTGGTATCTATGAACACCAAGGTATTATGGAAAAGGTCCACATTTGTGAAACATTTGCTCAGCCTCCACCTTATTCTATTTATGGTACTTTCGATTCGATTGGTCCATTCCATGTGATAAACTTGTCCAGTATAAAAGTTATAAAGATTTGTCTAAGAGTCATAGAAAAGTAGGCAATCCCGTTATATGTTTCCTCATATACCCTTCATAGAGATTTGCGAGGTCTATTCTGCGTCTTAGATTTAATGTATTACCCACTGTAGAAAATAGGTATATGTTGAAGGAAATGGGTCTCAGTAGTCAGAAATGTACGTATTGTTAGGAAGCTAATGAATCTATGAAGTATTTATTGTTGGATTGTAATTTACTTCAGAATGAGTGATTAAACCACTTTGGGCGATTCATTCAATTCACTGCCAATTATCTATACTGATTGTATTTTATCGCTTCCTTTTGAAACTTGATTTGTTACATTTTAATACATTTATGTAAGGCTGTTTTTTTTATAAAAGAATCATTGGCTGACAAATTTGAATTGTATGTGTGCTTTTGATGAATCTAAAACAAATGTATTGTATATTGAACTGTAAATTGTACTGTGAACTGTATTTTAGTAGTTATTAATAGTGTTTGTATGTGTTAAGGTTTTATTGTTTAAACCATGTAACACATTAAAATAAAAAAAGGATTAAAAAAGGAGGTATACAGTGATGCGTTCTCATTTCTCATTTTAGGATGTACAGCAAAGAAGCTGCAAAACGCATGTTCTTATAATGGTATTGCATGGCGGCAACATCTTAGACACAGGGGAAGGAGATCAGAACTGTAAGACTGCTGACATTAACACCTTCAACATTGTCTTTGAAAAAGTGACCATGGCGCATTTCCCGACAGCTTTAGGTCACATCCTTATCCGACTTGTGCCCTGTCCAGCCATCTGTTCCGAGGCCTTCTCTCTAGTTTCCAAGTAGGTCACAATTATGTATTCATATTCACTGAAAAAGTTTAGAAACTATTTAATTTTTATGTCAAATAATCTACCAAAAAGAGTTTCATGTTGTTTTTTGTGACTCATGTTGGGTGACCAGAGATTGCATTTTCGATGGAAAGGTTCCACGTTTTAGTTCCAGTGTCCAAGCACATTTCTGAAATATATAACATGTCCGAGGCTTGACGGTAAAGCTCGGTGAGCATGTCATCTTGTTCAAACTTCTAACAGCCTTTTTCTCTCCTGGGATCCCTGCAATGTGGTTGAAATATTTCTACTTAAATACCTGTTGTCTCAATTTCTCTGTGATGTTCTATGTTGAAGGTCATTGTTGTGTGTCTGTGAATGCCCTCCGGTTATCTTTCTGATCGATGGACCCTGCTTCTGGCATTGAATGGGCTTCAGTGTTAATGTTTTTACTTGCACCGGTCTGTCCATGTGTAACCTCAAAGGTTTGTACTAGCTTGGCTTGTCGGCTCCTTCCCTCGTATAGTACAAAAAGGGAGGTGGCATTATGGAAAATAGCTCATGGACGGAACTGTTCTGCTACATAAAGTAGTTCACCAGAATACTCAATTGCCAGGCTGGACTATGTTATGTTATGTTACTTGGCATTTATATAGCGCCTTATGTATCATTGGTATGATCTCAAAGCGCTCCTGTTGAGGGTGCTTCCAACGTGGTCCTACTTCCTTGTCTTTGCCTGTCACTTTCATCAGTTTTCATTTTGAAATACCACAAACACTCTATATTGTTTCCATATGATTGGTATGATGTCAATTAAGGTCTTTGGCCCTCATTAGGAGTGGGTCTGTAAGTAGGACATTAAATCTGCTGGACGCAATTACCGTTACCATTGTGGTGTCCGGCGGAATTACTGGCACATTACAAGTTGATTGGAGCATGCACAAACCATCTGCGGTAATGGTAATTTCCGTCTGGCTAAATTAATGTCAAAAAGCTAGTTCGGATTGTAATTCCACCATGTTTTGGTGGAATTACCATTGCCGCCCGGGAAATCGTTGGAAATTCTTCCAGCTGAATCACTGCGCAGTATTTATATAACTGATGGCAGATATATAAGTAATGTTCGGTACCATTGAGATTTTTAGTTTACAATGAACTGAACTTGAACTATAACCTTTGCTCCCATTTTTTTAAAATTCTTTTTAAAGGCCAGGAAACGTTTAAATCTAACTGTAGCAGGGTCCTAACTAAAGTTATAATGTTCACATTTTAAAACGTACTAAAACACTTGTTTTCAGCGAGAGATGTTATAGCTTGTACATTTCTCATTCCTGGACTTTAAAACATTTACCGGCTGTCTGTTGTACAGAGGGCCATAATTACTCAAATGTACTTAATTGATTTAAATGATGAGCATTTGTCTGTTGTGTAGATATTCTGTCCAAGATTATCTTCATATTTTGTGTATTTTTCCTGCTTTGGTAACTGCTTAGAGGATGTTTTTTAGACCGCTACGTTTAAAATATGTAGTGCAACAAATTCAAAATGTTGTAGAACACTTATATTTGTCTCCTAGATGTATACATTTTAAACTTTTCATTTTCTTTAATGATTTTGATAACCTAATAAAAGGATTAATGTGAAAAGTGAATTGTAAAGACAAGTTTAGATAATTGATAAGTAGGAAATGTGCAATGTTTATTTTGATGTTAGCGTGTTAAGTTTTATGTTTTCTGTTGAAGCCATTTTATCAAAAATACATTCCAAGTTACATTTTACAAATGCTAATTTAACAGCTTCTAACTGTTGTCTTTTGTGTGTGTGTATGTGTGTTTATAGCATTTACTCAAGCAGTATTCATTCGCTGGGTACAAACATGTCTTGAGTTAAGCTAGATACAAAACAATTGGTATTGTATCCTATATATGTAGAGGAACTATTTTCCCTTGTGGCTTCTGTGTTGAGACACCAACACTGGTTCATTGAAGTGATCATTTCTTTATTCCTTAAATTGTTTGAAGAGACCTAAAATCCAACCAATTGCTAATTGGAATGCACAAAACAAGAAACGGTGTACGAACTTGTGGGTTATCCTTTTCTTATCTCATTTACTTAGCAACAGTTGTCACAGATTACCTTAAGAAACTCACAAATCCTAAGGATGGCTCAAGTGTTTATATTATCAAGCTTTATATGTTGTTGCTGTCAGGTCTTTTTGGCTGCCCGTTAATGTGACTAAGGTGTCTTCTAGTGATCCATCGGCCACCTAGGGGCTCCCTCCACCCTAGCCCAAGCTTCCCTGGCACCCATGATCCGCTTAAACACTAAAGCTTGGTACTTCTGCTCTCTACCTTACCCTCCCTTCCATGGAGGGTCTCAAGGCTGTGACCTTGACTATCGTATTCCCTATAGGACGTCCTAAAGAGTAATGTACACTAATATTTCCCAAATGTTTGTGTCAATGTTAAAAGGTTCCTGTATTCTCTCAGACACTCTCTCATTCAATCTCTCCCTTTCATTACCCTTTATTCCTCTTCCTGATCTTATGTCTCCCTGTTCCCCTACTCTCTCTCTCACCCCCTACCTGGTCTCCCCCTCTCTCTCCCCATTTGCCTCATCTATCCTGCCAGTCATCTCACACTCCTCTTCCACCGATTTCTAATACCCCCTCCCACTCCTATCACTTTCTCCTTCGTTCTGCCTTGCTCCCTCCACTCTATACATCCACTGTCACCCTCTCTCTGTCTTCTGCATCCCTTCAACTCTCACTCTATCTCTCTCCCATTCATTCTCCCACTACCATTCCGTTACATCTTGCATTCCCCCTGCCTGACTACCATTCACTCTCGCATGCACTCTCACACTCACAGATACACAGTTTTCCACTAGGTACCACTCTCACCCTCACACAATATCTCATCTTCACTCCTATCAAACTGATTCCCAGACTTGTCAGTTCTCTCCCACACCTTCTGTCCTCCTTCTGGTCCCTCCATCCACCTCCACATCTCCTGCCCTCTCATACTTGGTATAAATGTTATTTTTGTTTGGTGTTTGGCTGAGCTCACTCAATACGGAGGGCATGCTGGTATCGGAAGTCCTGTGATGAAAATAGACCTTGGCCAGAATGAGGGAGCATAGCATTGAGTGATCAAAAGTGGTACCTGTCAGACGACATAAGGCACATTTAGGGCATTCAGGGACTGGGGCCCTTAAAACTCACTCACCTCTGAGTGCTAGACTGGCGCTGGCATTTGCCCTGGTAGCCTCTTAATCCAGGTAGGGAGGGATCCCTGTCCCGCTGATAGGCTCTAGCCCATGATCCTGTCACACTGTAGTGCCCTTGGCCTTGTTGCTCCTTTAAAAACAGTTAGCTACAGAAATAGTTCTTGAAGTAGTTGAAGCAAAAACGTCTCCTTTGTCAGGTGACAAGAAAAGAGTAACAGATTAATTGCCCTACTTAAAAGCATACACGCTTAATTTTACAAAGGAAATATAAACAGATGATACTCTCTGTAAAAAATAATCTTTTAATACAACAATCCCTCCCACACCCAACATCACTATTTGAAAGCTTACTGTATATAAAAACCACCTGGATATAAAATCACCATCTACTGTCAATACAGAAGGAACACATCTGAAACACTGTGTGGCAATTTCACTACTTTGTCACAGGAATGCACACAATTTGAGAAGATGTCAGTATCAAAACATTTGAATTAGACATATATTTGGAGCCTCTCAGACATTGCGGTTATTGCCACTGTTAATTACCTTCAACAGTACTTATTACGAGCAACATGCCAAACTTTGAAGCTATGCAAAGGAAGCGTCAGAGTTTTAGAATTGACCCTTGAATTGAAATCGGCCAGAGTCCCCTGCATATAAAACTAACTGTGCCTTTGTTTCCTTAAATTTAGGAGATGAGACTTAGTGTAGCCCAAACAGAGATTGTTTCTGGGGATGCCATTTCTATAAAATTGTCAATGATTGATACCAGCTGTCAAAGTGAGCGGGAACTATCTCTGACTGAGTTTCATTATTGTGTTTTCTTGTTAATAGTTCTACTACTTTCTACAACCATTTTTACAATTCTGAAAGTGTTCTTTTTGAAGTTAAAACATACCTCCTCATTTTATCAACCTAGAGCAGATACACCTTAACTGAAATCTGCTTTAATGTACATTCATGGGGCATGGTAGACAGCTCAGCTTGGATGAACTCTAGCGTTCTTTGTTTTAACCAGGGAAGATGGAGGAGGTGCTCCTACAACCAAGAAGAATTCTTTCCTCAAACCCTCTTTGCACCGTTGTTGTTATCGCAGGTGAAATGCTTAGTTATTATAGTTGATAAAGTACCAGGTAATTTGCAATGGATGCTATTTTAATGTCAGATGGCTATGCAGGATGTGTCCCTTCATGCCATTGCACAAGGGTGCTGTTCCAGTAACAGCTTTCAATACATGTCACACAGTCTATTGTATTGTATTACTCCAAGTGGCTCAAAACGGATTGGTTTCTGGATAAAAGAAAAGTGATCATGTCCAAAACGCTTACAGGGAGATGTTGTGGTTTCCAGCGGAGTACAGAATTCAGCTCAACAATTTCAGCATCATTTTCAAATAGATCCATGGGGCTGCTCCTGTCTATCTTAACATATCATTCATGGTGTATGAATCCATGGATGGAGCCTTTGGTCTATGCAAGATCACAGATTATTTATCTGTAAAACTCTGTCAAACCAGAGGAGTTAAGATTTTCAGTTTTGGGACTAAGGCTTCAGAATAAATAACATTATTGTAATAACCATACAGGTTTTTCTAGCGTCACGCCATGTTGAAGTAGCACCTATTCAGGTGGGCATGAGATATGTGTTCAGCTGAGTTAAGGTCCTCTAGTAGACGCAATTGATTGCACAAAGATGATACATAAATGTTCTGCATGACTGATTGATTGACTGAGGGAAAAAACTTCATGTTACACCCATTTTCCTGTGAACCTACCCTAGCAGAATCCCCTTGATACGTGTATTGCACCATGCTGCAGTCTACTTCGTCCCCTGCTGGGATCCCAGTTCCACTACTTTTTGGGTACATTTCTGCCCCTGAATGATGCTGATGCAATCTTACCTGTCCTGTTTGCAGTCATACTTCCTAACATGGAAGTGATAATGTACCCAGGGGGTACTGAGGGAGATAGAAGTGTAATCATTGTAATGAAGCACAGCCTCACATAAATTCCCCAGGGCCCCCCACAGATAGACACTGACACAGGTATTCCATCCAGGCTCCGCCTGCGCTCTGGTGCACATGTGTGGAGAAGCCCCTTGTATTCCCCGCGCTGGAGTTGCATCACTCCGTCGTGGCTGTAACGTGACTACGTCACTAGACTCCTCCTTTTTCATAACAATTAACATAACTTGCACACTAAAACTGTCAACACTTTACACACATCAGAGCAATGCAGTTGAACTCAAAAACACACCACACCAGTCTCTAATCGTTCACCAACTAGTCTTTCAGATGGGTCACACGGCACCTGGATTCTCGTTCCTCCTACCTGTACTCCCTCGGGACTCATCCTCTATCCCTGGGCCAGGATCTGTCAGTTCTGACTGGCTTCATGCGTGATTAATAGTCTGGTCAATGTCAATCCACACAGGACTGAGATCCACTGTATTCCTGCCACTAAGCATCTTGAAAAAGCTAGTGTTCCGGGTCACCATTGTCCTTCCATCGGATGCAGTCACCATTGACCCTTTTACTTCAACCACGTCCAGTGGCTTCGGGTCATAGGGCAGCAAGATCATGCCTTCTGGGTGCCAGTTCCTGACCAGCACCTCATTACCCAGACATATGTCTGGTGGTGGCAGTTTCCCCCTGATATTCTCTCTGTCATTGCACACCCTTTGTTCTTTGGCCACCTGTTCTTCATCAATCACTACCAATGCTCGGTCCTCACGGCCCGGCGAAAACCCATGCGGGCACCTTCTGAACATGGCTTCTGCAGGGGCAACTCCTGTGGAGCAGTGCAGAGTGACCCTGTACTCCCTTAGGAACTGATAGAGCGCTTGACGCAGGGATTGCCCTTGCCCATGAGCAATCCTGAACACCTTGTTTAGGGTCCACATGAAATGCTCGCCTCCCCATTCGCTCTGGGTCAAAACAGCAATATCTTCCTGTGCTTGAGTCCACACTCCTTTAGGAAACTTGCAAAACTCTCACCGTAAAATGGCGGGCCATTGTCGGTGCACACCTCTTCCGGGAATCCATGCAATGTGAAAACCTTCTCCACAGAGAGTACAATGCTCTCAAATGTAGGCACCTCCACAAACTCCACCTCCAGGTATCTGCTCCATTCGTCAATTGCCACTAGGAAGTGCACTTCTCTCCCTATCGATCCAAAATCCATGTGCACCACTTTCCACCACCCAGTGCCCGGGGCATCGATTCAATCTGGGGTTTTCTCCACACAGGGGCTGCTGACACCACACACAGTTCTTCGCAAACTCATCCACTAGCAGTTCCAAGTTGGGGAACCACACCTTCATCCTTAAGCGTGACTTGGTCTTGGCAGATCCCTGATGCCCCTGATGACCAGTGTTACTACTTTGGTGAACAGCGCAGATGGCACAACCATCCTCTGACCTCAGACAGCAGCCCTGATTCTGAAAATGACAGCTTGTTCTTTACTTTCCACAGCTGTTCCAGCAATGCCTTTGCTTCCTGTGTGCGTTTGTCCAACCCCATCAGAGCCCACTTCCAATCGCCTTTGGTGTAGGCCTCACGGAGCAGGCAGAAACATTTGTCTCCAGCGGAGCTATCCGCCAACTCTTGCACGGGCATGGAGTTTGGAGTGCTGGACTCCACCACCAGCCTGATAAACTCCTCGACATCCATTTCTCTTCCCCCAGACTCCACTTCAGACTTCCCTAGATGTCTGGACAGGTAATGGGCAGCGTTGTTCTCCCCTGGCCGGTACACCAAACAGACGTCGTACTCCAATAAGGCCATCATCCAATACTCAATGCAAGCCGGTGGCCTTTATGATGATCTAGCCATGATTGATAGCAACGGCTTATAGTCAATCACTACTGTTACCCGTCTCCCCAACACATAGAGCCTGAAATGCGTGCACCCCCGGAGCACCGCCAGTGCCTCACGTTCAATCTGGGAATACCACTGCTCGGCATCTGTCAAGGCCCTGCTCACAAAAGCCACAGGCTGCACCTCACCCTTCGAGTTCTGCTGGGTCAGCAACGCTCCAAGTCCAAAAGGGCTTGCATCCACTATGGTCTCTGATGCTACAGCTGGGTTGAAAAATGCCATAGTGCTGCCGAGCGTTACAGCTATCTTGATTTCCTTGAATGCTCTCTGCTCCAATGGTCCAATGGGCCCAAATCCCATCCGCTCTCTTCCTTCGTCAGATTACATAGTGGTTCAGACAATGTTGCCAGTTTCTGGATGAACCGGCCAAAGTACGTTACCATGACGAGGAAGCTTCTCACCTCCGTGACTGACTCTGGGGGTTTTGCCTCCTTGATGTCCTTTATCTTTCTAGGATCTGGCGACATGCCTCCCTGCTGAAACACAAACTTGAATAACTCAATCCTTTCCTTGAAGAATTCACATTTCTACTTCTGGAGGGTGTGTCCCAGCGACCTAATCCTCTCAAGTGTCTTTTCTAACATCTCCATGTGGTCAGTCTCTGACCCGGCGAAAACCAAAATGTCATCACTGATATTAATAACCCCAGTCGGTCAGCCAGCACTCCACGTATAATGTTCTGGAAAACTTCTGAGGCAGACAAGACCCCAAAACTGAGTCGCTTATATCTGTATAAGCCCTTGTGAGTTGTGAAAGTTGTAATGTACAGAGACTCAGGGTGCAGGACCACCTGACGATAGCCCGCTCTCAGGACAGTTTGGAGAAAAACCTTGCTCCTTATAGTTCTGCAATGATGTCATCCAGTGTGGGCATGAGGTGCCTTTCCCGCTTGGTGTCCTTGTTGGGCAGGCGCATATCAACAAGTCAAAATCAGCAGCTTTTATTCCATCCCCATTTTATGGGGAGTGCTTCTCCCTGTTTCCACTTTTGTTAAATATATCTATCCAACCACTCATGTCTAATTTTTCCAAATTTAAACTTGCTTATCACTGATTTACTGATTACACCCAGATGTTTATGTGCCTTTATGTATTTAATTCATTTAGCATTTGTAGAGTGCTCCAAACCCGGGTGCATCTGTGTGCTAGATATGTCAAAGACATGTTATCACAGCAGAAGGTCAGATGATTTCAACATTTGTTTGGAGGCTGGTTACAATGGAGCGTGGCCAGACACTAAATCTCATACAGACATAGAAGATCGACATTGGTGGTCGATCTGGGTGCTATCCCAAGACATTACTGGTCCTGTGTGAATAGCCAATTCTTGAGGTTTTTTACGGAAGGACCAGAGGGATGACTCCGATCTTAATGCTAGCTGGAGTGTGTTCCAATGTTTAGCTGATACCACTGGGAAGCTGCGGCCGCCTCTTATTGCTTGAATCTGTGGATGGAGATGAGGGCGGGAGTGGGCCGTCCTGGTGGGTCTAATAGATTGGGATTTTGAGAATTTGTCAGATAGGTATAAAGGGGTTGTGTTAGCTAGGCATTTATGTGTTTGTGAAAGGGTTTTAAACACAAAACCGCCAGCCAATTGGCTGTCCGTCTGGCAGACTAGATGTGCCGTTTTTGGGGATGTTCAAGGCTGCTCTTAGGGCATTGTTTTGAATTACTTGAAGTTTTGATATTGCGGGTGGTTGAGCCAGCAAGGAGAGCGTTTACAGTAGTCCATCTTAGAAAGAATCATTGCTCTGGCAATTGTGATGCAGCTCTTGGAGGTAAGGAAAGGCCTGCAAACATTGATACGTTTTGTCATGTATGCTGCCGCAGAAGCGATTGCGTTCACGTATCTTGTTAGAGGGAGCAAGGAATCCAGGTAGACCCCCAAGGTTTTTAATTCTTTGGAGACTGGGATGGTGTTCATGTCTATGATGAATGATTTGTAGTCATTATGTAGTTTATTTAATCGCGTTTGAGGTCCTACAAGGAGTAACTCTGTTTTCTCATTGTTTAAGCATAGTCTGTGTTGGGCCACCAAGACTTGGGTGATTTCGTATTTTTTACTCGGGGCATCGGTGTTGGAGTTTTTGCCAAAGATGGCAGGAGGTTTTGGGTGTCATCCACATAGTTAGTTTAGGAGACACCCTGCTCGTCCAATAGGTCAAAGAGAGGCTTTGTGAATATAAAATGTGGGGTTGAGACACCTGAGCCCTGTGGGGCTCCACAGGAGACTAGTGATGTTCAGGCTGCTGAGGTCTTGCAGAAGACCCTCATTATTCAGTTGGACAAGAAGGATTCTATCCTGGTTGTGGCTTTGGGGAAAAAGTAGGCTGCTGTGGCGAGGTATTTGCATAGTATTTTTGTTACGCTCACCTGGCTCCCACAGGGGCGTCGGTCGAACCCGGACAGGTGCGGTCTCCACCCATGTGATGCATAGTGCAGCGATGACTGACTGGACCTGCCCTCCTAATCTTGTCTGCTTAACCCGTAGAAATATTCTCCTGCAAGTGGAGAGATGGATTTAGCCACTTGTGGATTCAAGTGATGGCACCCCCACAGTACTCTCCAACTAATCACCTCCGAAATGCCCTCACAGCAATCTCACCTTACATTCTTGAAAGATGAGCTCTCCATCCTGCGTGGATTTGCAGGGGTGCGTCGATTCCAGTTACTTCACTGGTTTGAAGGCTCGGTAGAGTTCCGGAGAGTATTGACTCTGAGCTTCCTGGTGAGGACCAGTAAGTATTAAGTTCATAGACTTCAATATGTCTGATGTTCACTCTTGTTCCCCCCTCCCTTTCTTGTCTTGCAGCTGGCTTGTGAAAAGATGCTCTTGTGGCAGCTGGTGGCGCTCAGGTAAGAGTCTGTATTACCCGGCGCTGTCCGGAAAATGTTGCACGAGGAAAACGTGTTGTTTTGTCTCTCTTTACAGATGCGGCACGTGAAAATATCGAGAGTCACAAAAGGATACCTCCGGTGGTAAATCAGGTAAGTCTATGGTGGTAAGAATTATATTTGTTGGTTCCCTCGGCTCGCCTTGTGGTTTTCTTTTGTCTCCTAGGTGCCGAGGTTCGGCGAAGAAATGATGGAGGCAGCCCCGACCCGAAGGATGCTGTGAAGACTGGTGAGTGTGGCGCGGCGCTGCAGCTAAAGGTGCGGCGCGTGCAGAAATTATGTTCTTTACAGGTCCGGAGACAAGATGGATCCAGAATCAGGTGTGGAATAGAAATAAGTTTGTTTTCTAACCTTGTCCCTTTCTTTCCTCTTTGTTTTAGGAGCTCCGGATTCGAGACAGGCGTGGCAGAAGACTGGATGCAGGCTGCAGGCACGGTGAGTGTTACGCTGCTGGATGCAGAATAACGCGAAGCCCAGGGATTGTATCTCTCCAGCAGTGAAATCTCTCCATTTGCTCCCAGTGGCTGCAAGGATCAAATTCAATACCCTCTGTATTGTCCACAAGGCCTTCTGAGGCCTGGGACCAAGATATCTCCAGCTTTCTCTTCTGAAGTATCTTCCTAATCGAGCCCTTCGCTCCTCCACCTCCTCGAGGGTCAGCCGTTTTTCAAAGAAGCGAGCTGGAGGCAGATATCTCTCTTGTGCGGCCTCCCTGTCTCTCTGAAACTATGAGCTGAATCACCTCTGGTTTCAGAAGCAGCTCAAGACTTTCCTCTTTGCTTCTGCCTTCTCTCTTCATCTTCCCTGCTGATCGCCTATCTGTTACTGCACTGGTTACCTGGCTACCCTCTGAACCACGGGTCCAGGTCCCTCTCCTCCCAGCTGCACTCCTGCACTGCCTCCTGGCAAGCCTGTACTTGGGGCTATATCTGTAACCCTACTGTCCCCCTACCTGCACTATCCATCAGGTATAGCCTCCATCTTTATCTGCTATATGGTGAAACATAGTGTATTGTGAAACGGTGGCCTCTTCACGGCTTTGCAGGACTCTCAAGTCTAGGTATGGCCTTCATCTTTGTCTATTGTATGGTGAAACGTGGTGTTTTGTGGGACATGGGCCTCCCTCCAACCGTACATAATTCTCAAAATCTGTGATAGTACTTTGAATTTATTAGTCTTTGTCACTGTCAGAAAATTGCTAGAAACTATTAGCATTATATTGACTCACACTTAGAAAATAGTTAAGAACTATTAGCATTGCACTGAACCAAACCTAGAAAGGGCCCATTGTGATTGTACTTTGAATCTACTAGTCTGCATCGCCTGCCTGTGCCGCTCTCCTAGAACCAGTCTTACTACGATTGAATCAAACCTAGAGGGTGCATGCTATGATACTGTGATATATTTACACGCTTAGGAATTGCTCTTGCAAGATTGATTCACATCTAGTAAGCTACTTTATCTCACATCTTGAAAGTACCCCCTCTGATAGCACTATGACATAGGTGCATGCGCTGCACAATTAGAATTGATCTCACCCGCTCGACTCACAACTGGAAAATTCCACCTGAGATAGTTACTTACCTGTGTTTTATATCATCACTCAACCCACACTCTCACCTCCCACATCACTACGCTTACTCTCTTCTCTACACCATCACACAATTAGAGTGCAGCTATACCCCTCGATCAATTTCGACCTAGCTGCTCACATACGAACATTAACACATAAACATCTCATCATTCTATAAAGCGCAGCTATACCCCACAACAAACCTGCCTAGCTGCACACATAAGCGTCCTTCAGGACCAATGCAGCCAGAACCCAGTCTTGGTGTCCACCCGCCAGACTGCACACATTCAACTGACATCAATACCACTACACCTAATGCTAGGATGTAGCTACCATCAGGCAATGAGATCAGCTACACACATAACTGGTGCACCCAAGCACCCTACAACACCTCATTCTCTCAACTGACCTTGACTACGGTTCCCGACGGCCTAATTTACTTACCTATGTTTAATATCACTCAACCCAAAATCTCACCTCCCATATCACTATGCTTATTCTCTTCTCTACACCATCACTCAATTAGAGTGCAGCTATACCCCTCGATCAATTTCAGCCTAGCTGCTCACATACGCACCTTAACACACAAACACCTCATCATTCTAATAAAACGCAGCTATATCCCATGACAAACCAGCCTAACTGCACACAAAAGCGTCCTATAAGCCCAACGCAGCCAGAACCCAGTCTTGGTGTCCACCCGCCAGACTGCACACATTCAACTGATATCAATACCACCACACCTAATACAAGGATGCAGCTTCCATCAGGCAATTACATCAGCTGCACACATAACTGGTGCTCCCAAGCACCCTGCAACACCTTATTCTCTCAACTGACCTGGACTACGGTCCCCAAGGGTCTTCAAATTACCGGCGTTTTGGTGTCATACCAATGCTATATAGAGCGCTATATAATTGCCAAATAAAATTAGATAACATAACAAATCTACACAGATCCAAACCAACTCTGGTTGTTTTGGCTTCAGTGCCACCACTATCGGTGACACCCATGGGGTCCGCCCTTCCACTGTCTCAATGGTGTCCATTTCCACCATGTGTTCTATCTCCTTGTCCACCTGGTCCCTCAGATGAAATGGCACCCTTCTGTGTTTAAGGGCCACCGGGCGAATGGACTGATCAATATGCAGTTTCACTGGCTCACGCACCAGCTTTCCTATGCCCACAAACGCACCTTCGAACTTCTGCAGCACCTCGTGAATGTCTTCCACATAGACCCCATACACAGAACTGACAATCTTGAGGGCCTCTGCCGCGGCATAGCTCAGCAGAGTGCCCTTGCTGACATCAGTGACAAAAAACCTCACATTGATGGTATTCGGCCCATGACCCACTCTCGAGACGAACGCTCCTTTCAACGGCAGTGACTGTTTACCACCTAAGGTGACGATTCTCACTTTTGCCTGGGCTTGAGCCGGTGGGCCTGGCAATGCCTCATAGTGTTCCAGGGCCATCACACTCACATATGCCCCCATTCCTATCAGTACAAGATCTCACATCCATCAACAGACACTGCACATCTAGGCTGCCTCTTCTTCTTGCCTTTCAGGTCACTCAGACTGTAGATGAAGAACACGTCTTCCTCCTCGTCTCCTGGGTCTGGTCGACGGTCTGGCTGGTCCTCATCTTGATCCACCTGGGCGAGCCTCAGGAAGCTTCTCTGAGCAGACATGCCCATTCTGGCAGGTCCTATTGGTCTAACTAATGCCCCTGGGCTTTGCACATGTGCGAAAATGATCGACTGCCCCACATCTCCCAAATACTCGCCCTTTTGTAGGACATTCAGCTGCGTGCGGGAGGTCGTATCCACACAGTGTGCAATCAGTCGGCGTCACCATTCCCTGTCTCTTCTAGGGCCCATTCCATGGTGAACACCATTGGCGCCTTGCTGGTGCCCTATTGCGCAGACATCCTCCAGCTTCACCATTTTCATGGCCTCGTCCATCTTGGAAGCCCTCCGGTCCACCAGTTGATAGGATCGCTCCAGTTCCAGTTCCAGAATCTGTACCAGGGTGAGCCGTGGTTACCACAGAACCTGTCACTGCATCTTTCTGGAGTCACACCCCTGAATTAACTGGTTGTGCAAAATCTCTTCCTCATTGTTCCAAGCACATGTGGCCGCCAGCTGCCTCAGACTACCGTGGAAGGAGTCCAGCGACTCGTCCTTCTGCTTGGCTGTGCACATTACGAACCTCTCATAATCCATGTTCACCAATGGAATGAAATGGTCCTTCAGAGAGTCCTTTGCTGCTCCGTAACATTCGTCCACATGCTGCATCATCAAAAGAATCTTCAACACTGCAGGTCCTGCAGCGTACACGAGGGTCCATTTCTTCACCTGGTCATTCACCTCCCCAACATCTCCAGGTGCTTCAACACAAGTTCCACCTGGGGCCCAGAGCTGTTGGCACCACAGATACATCAAATTCTGGCATGGGAGCCGTGCACCTTGCTGACGATTCATTTGGACCACTGCTGGACGTCTGGTCATCTGGCATGCTTGCACAGCACCCCACTCAGCAACGTCACACTGAGCGCACAGTCACCCCGAGGGAATAGAGGGCTGCAACCCAGTTTGATCGCTGGCATGCCTGTGCTCCATGGACCCAGCAGCAGGCTGGAAACACCCAAAAATCAGGAGGAGAAAGAAAAACTTACAAAACTCCCCCTACATGTCAGGAGAAAGAAAAGGAAAAAAAGTATATTTTTTTTTTCTTTTTTTGAAAGTATGCACTCTGAAGTGTTCCATAACTGTTCTAGAGGTACCCGTGCACTTCCCTGGTTGGGAAACTGCAACCTCTACCTTGCCCGCTTTACAGGGCGTGTCTCACATTTCCCTTGTGTCCCAACACAGGCTGTCGAGCGGATCACTCCTGGACGTGATGTTTCCTTCATCCCAGCTGATCCAGCACGTGGGTAAGTATGAGTGACCTCCTCGGTTCCATTGTAATGAAGCCGCATGGCCTGCCATAACGGTATCCCCCGGGTCCCCCACATATAGACACTGTCAGGAGTATAGTGCAAGATGAAGGAGACATTGTGCCTCTGCAACAGGTGACTCTTGTGGTAACAGCACTTTAGGAGTACCCAATACATGTGGTATCAGAGAGCACACATAGCAGCTCTCATTGTTTGTCTGTTTTGCAGTGGTGCTCATGTCTGCGTACCATTTGTTAGACTGGTGTGGGTGTTGTAGGTCGTCTATCGTATCCAGTCCCAGCCCATGGTACTCATCATATCCTTTTCGTCCTGCCCCCCTTTTCCTCCTTCTATTACTTCCTGGACTCCCCAGTGCTTTACTTCTTCCTCATGTTGGATTGGAAATATCCCACCTGCCCCCCCCCTTTCCCATTCATTGCATAGTGCAACATACCTCTCAACAATATTTTCATCACTATTTTTCGCATCAGTGTATGATGTGTGTTGTTCTGCTGTGTCTGGTGTAAATAATACAGTTGGATAGGGATCATCATGCAACCAGGATAATTCAGAAGGGTCTGGGTCATTCATCTCATAAATACTGAACTCAGATTTGTTATAACGGGTAGTGGGATTTACAGGTGCGGGAGTACTGGTTGTATGATTGTCATTGTGCAAGCCGTTTCTATGGGTCCTGTGTGTCCAAATCAATTTAAATCCACCCCATATGAGATGGGTGCCCTGTTTCACCAATTTATCCCCCCTGCCCCTCATTCAGATCAATAGATATAAATACTATGGCCCAATACACTACTAGGCCAAACAATATTGAAAAGAAAATTACTGCACAGAAAAATAAACCACATTCATATGAATATTGTCTTGAGTTAAATTCTCTATTCCTATTACTATCTAATCTACTGTTCTTCACATTGGGGGCCCCAACCGTTGCCATGGATACTCCTACAGAATGAGATATAAAAGTGTGTTAAGCATACATTCATCTAACTTCTTTTTTTCATCATTATAACTTTTACTTCGAGCTCTTAATACCTCATGCACATTTTCTCTCAATGAATATCCTTTTATCACACATAAACTCAGTATTAAATCTAGAGAAACAGTAAGAGAGAGAGAGAGAGGGAGAGCGAGTCTCTCCTAACACCGACTGGGGATACCGTGTCACTCGCTGTTTCTTGTGTGAAGGGGGGTGCTAGCTGCATCATGCGTGTAGCTTTTGTAAGTTTTTTTAAATACTCTTAAATTCTTCCCCTAACACTGTTGCACTTCTCTGTGCATCTGACTGTCTTTGTAATGAGGGGTGCACCGTGTGTATGTGTCTACCTGTCACTATCTCGTGGCGGGACAAGTGGTGGTCCTTGCTGGGCTGGTTCTCAAGTCAAATAGGGCCAATGGTAAGCAATATACACAATTTTTCTTTAATGTGTGACAAAGTTTGGATAGGCTACTTTTAAGAAGTCTGTTTATTTTTTCAACAGTGCTATTTGATTGCGGGTGATAAATTGTGCATAGTTTGTGGGTGATGCCCAGCATCGTTGTTACTGCTTTGAATAGGTCATTGACGAAATGCGTTCCATTGTCGGAACGAATGAAATCGCAAATCCCCCAGCTGGAAAATACCTCCCTCACTAGGAATTTGGCTGCACATTTCGCGTCTGGGTGGGCGCAGGGGCCTGCTTCCACCCACCTCCAAAAAAGGGGCAGACCACCACTATTAAGTACCGCGATCCATTACACCTTTCTCCCACATCTGCATAGTTTATGTGCAGTTCTCCAAAGGGTCCACTTGGCCTAGGCAATGTTCCTCGTAATGTTCTCAATATCATTGTCGAATTATAGGTTTGACATGTGGACACTCTGTCACCATTTTAGATATCTTTTCCTGTAGTCCTGGCATAAACCAGTTTTCCGGAATGTCTGCTGCAAAATCTTGTTTTGCATTGTGGGCTGAGAAGTGAAGCTGCTGGAATGTTATTTCTAGTAGTTTCTTTGTCATCACTACCATACCTGTATTGTTCTGTCGCCAGAGAAGGTCAGTGGATGATTGACTACACCCTCTCTTTAACCATAGTTCCTTTTCCTCCTCTGGTGCATCCTGCTGCAACTCTATTATTTGTGAGAGTGGCATGGAGTTGTATCCCTCCTTTTGTTCCTCCTCCACATGTCTTTGCAATATGTACTCACCTATTATTTCTGTTGTTAGGTAAGAAGCTTCTTTTGCAGCAGCGTCCGCTGCCACGTTTCCAAATGAGATGACGTCATTCTTGTTTGTGTGGGCTTGGCATTTTACTAATGCTACAACTGTTGGCTCCTTTAACGCCTATATTAATTCTGCAAGCAGTTCTGCGTGCTGCACTGGGGACCCATCTGCCCTTCTGAATCCTCTCCTTCCCCAACGTGCTAATCCTCCATGTACTGTGGTGGTCATGTATGCGGAGTCAGTGTACATTGTTACTGTGCTTCCCTTGGCGGTATGCAGTGCTTCAATTAGCGCCACTAGCTCAGCTGCTTGTGCTGAGAAGTGAGCGGTCAACCTTTTTTGTACAATCACTTCATACTCTGCTTCCTCCAACCGTACCACTGCCACCCTTACATGTTTTTCTCCTGTTTCACAATTTATTGATGCTGATCCATCCACAAAATACACTTCTCCTTCAGTCAGTGCATCTTCATTGGCTGTGGGAGTACCATCATCTTCCCCCCTGTATGTGGCACAATCATGACCTTGCATATCTTCCACTGTGCATGCTTCTGTGAGAAATGTGTATGTTAGCACTTGATAAAATTATCTCATAAGCTGTGGCTCTCTGTGTTGTTAATATACTTTTTGATTTTTCAAGTATGGCAAACAATGAATGCTCTACATATAACGTCACTGAGCATCCCATCACAATTGTAGCACTTTTTTCAATGGCGAATGTGGCTGCGAGAGCTTGTTTGCAAGCGAAGTGTCCCTGTATCACTGCGTCTAGCATACCACTGTAATACGCTAGAGGCTTGTGGCCCAATTATGTTTTTTGTGTCAGTACTGCTGTCATGAGTGTCCCATCACAATGCGAGAATAAATAAAATTTGCGCTCATAATCTGGTGTCGCTAGGACGGGTGCTGTTGATATCAGTTCTTTCAATGTGTTGAAGGCAGTGTGCATTTCCTGTGTCCATTGTACCATTGTGTTTTGCCTTTGTGCTTCCTTTAGGGCATGCAGAAGAGGTTGTGTGTATGCTGCATATTCTGATATCCAGGCACGGCAATAGTTGCACATGCCAAGAGATTTCTGCATCTCTTTCGCTGTTGTAGGCTCATTTACAGCTCTCACAGCTGCTGCTCTGTCGGGTATTATTCATTTGCCCTCTTTTGATATCAGTTGGCCTAAATACAATACTTCTGTCAAACAATACTGCAACTTTTGTTTGTCCACCTTGTAGCCTTTGTGTGCTAGTAATGCCAATAGTGTTACCGAATCTTGTCTGCATTCATCTTCATTTTTTCCACAAATCAAGAGATCATCTACGTACTGAATGATTGTGCTTTTTGTGTCAATATTTCCAAGATCTTCATGCAATATTCTGTTAAATATGCCTGGATTTTCACAGTATCTCTGGGGCAACATGCAATGCTCGTATCTTTCCCCCCCCCAGGGTGAAAGCTGTCAGCTACTGTGAGTCGGGATCCAGTGGTACTGAGAAAAATGCATTTTTCAAATCCACCACTGTAAAACATGATGCATCTGCGGGTATGCTACACAAGATTGATGCAGGGTTGGTAACGAGTGAGAATTATTTTTGTATGATGTCATTGAGGGGGCATAGATCCTGTATCATCCTCCAAGCCCCTCCCTTTGCCTTTTTGATCAGATAGATGCAAGTATTACAATGAGAATTTGAAGGTACTATAATCCCCTGCTGCAGTAGGGCGTGTATTGTTTCTTTTATCCCTTCTTCTGCCTCTCGTGACAGGGGGTACTGTTTTACCGGAGGCAACAATGCCCCTGTTTAAGTTTGATTTTTACAGGTGCTACCTCACGCAACAACCCCACTTCATGTGGGCCAGTTATCCACAAGTCTGATGGTACATGTGTCGATCCAGAAAAATAGACACCCCTCGATCAGAAGGCTATGTATTATGTTGGCCGAAGACCAACCGTCTCATGCTTTTAGTATTAGAAATATATAGCCATAAGCTTGACTAAGGTGCGGCCATTTTAAAAGCGACTGAAATCGCCATCTTGTTTTCTCTAACGTTGCCTTTTTGCCTCCTGTGAAACTGCTTTGCTGAAATATTATTTTGCTTCACTGGTGCACAATGCAAGGCCGCGAGTGGCATGTTGAAACATAACGCAGTAACCCAGACAGAAATGCCCAGTCCCCTCCCTCGCATATCCTTGGAGAGTGAGCAGCAAGGCATTCTAATCAGTACAGCAGGTGCTAGCTAGTCTCGGTAAGCACAGTAGAAATGCTATAGCGAACATTAAAAGACTTGGAATTATGCTCTTCTTTGCGGCCCCCCTTCCCTGAGCCCGGTAGAGTCCTGGAGAGCAAGTTGACCCCCCAGCACACAAATAGAAACTAGGAGACAGCAAGGCCTGGAATGTGTCTCTCCCTATGCACAGCTTGCTTGCAGAAAGAGAAGCATTGTGTTCTTTAAAACAAAGACTTTTGTCTGTGAGCTTACGATATTGCAAACTGTTACTAAATTAATGTTTGAAGGTGTCATATTCATCACCATTGTCAATCATTGTGCCTAATTCAAAGGAAATGCAATAGGGGCGGTATAAATTGTGACACTACTGATTACTAGATGCTTGTTTTGTATATATGTAACTGTTGTACAAATTTCTCTCTCTTGCGTCCCCTGAGGTCTGGTAGACACACGTCGCGGGGCGTGGGACCAGTTGGCCAACTGAGACTGTTTGCTTTGCAATAAACCCTAGATTTTGGGAATACAACCTCGTGTCTGGCGTATCAGTTCGTGTGTGGTGATTGTGCCTTGTTTCCATACACGAGGGTCCCTCAGCGGTCCCTTCAAGATGGCGCCCAAATAGGGACCCTCACCCACTTGTTCCATCGTGTACGTTGAAAAATAAGGAAGGCGGAGAGAACGGCGAAGATGGGACGATCGAGCTGGGATCAAGAGGTGTTCGGGCGCCTCTGCGAAAGAGATGAGACATTCCTTTGCAGATCTGCACCCAACTGATCCCTGATCGACGTCCCCGGCCAGAGAACAAGGGGGCGAGGCTCCCGAAATGAGGCAGAGTGAGCCAAGATACGCAGACACGACGTCATTGGTTGCATCAGTATAAGGACGAATTGTGTTTTGAAAAGACAACTTGATTGATCAGGTGAGTCGTGCCCCGATTCAAAAGTGATCCTGATATTGGTTGAGAGTTGATTTTGCAAAATCAAACACCCAGTGTAAGTTTGATTAGCCAAGGGTAAGTTTAAAACATGCCTGGGGTATTGTCCACCCTAGCGGAATTTTTCCGCTGCGGTGGACAATCTTTGGAAACTGGCCAGGTCGCACCACCCGAGGGGTCGCCGGCGTATGAGATGTATGTCAAGTATGGTGTGGGAGCGATAATGTTTTGTGAGATTTGGCATAGGCAAACCAGAAAGCAGGAAGATCTACAATGGCCGAATCATGGGAGTTTTGAAATGACGTGAATAGATAATTTGGAGAAGGTGTTGATGAAAAAGAAAACACGGCCTGTAGTATTTGATATCCTTAGGGACTGGAGAAGGGAAGCAATGCTTCGTTTAAAAAGTAGGGAGAAAAATGAGCGCAGGCATAAGTCGAAAGCAGAGAGCGAAGGAAAAGGAAGAGGAGTGGCATGATAGTTTGAGAAAGTCAAATAGACGCGAGCAATTGAGCATAGAAAAGATATACCCACAACGGGAGTTGCATTCATCAGACAAATTAATAGATACAATATTGACAGACACAAAGCAAGGTCCAAGAAGAGAGACTAAAATGATCACATCAGTAGCAACTGCTCAGCCCCCTCCTGTTGCTCAGCCCCTCCCAATTGACCAAATCCCAGCCCAGCTACACACTGAACAAACAGTGTCTCCCATTAGCCAGTCAGCGACGCAATAGTCACCTCCCGGTCCTGCTGTCCCATCCGCACCTCCCTCCCAAGAGATCGGTTCTGTCCCATCTGCCCTTTCCATGATTGAACTTGAACTTGTTGAAAAATAAGGAGGGGCTGAACAAAGGGGATGCACGAGAGTAACTCGTAGTGTGATTAGCAAGGAGAGGAAGCAAGAATTGCAAGAACAGGCCAAATTGTATATAGATGGGAATGATGAAACGTCAGCGATGGCTTCAATATTCGACTTCAGGAGGGGCAACGAAAGACAGGTAGTGTTGGAATGCATGGGGGAATATTTAGTGGCTAGATGGAAACAGTTCATTGGGAAGCTGCCTCTGCAACGACTGTTGGATTTGAATGCATTGGCATGTTGTAGAGGGAGGAATGAAAGAGATGAGGGAACATGTAGACCGGCTCATTGAACTTAAGAATGAACTTGATAATGAAAATGCTGAAATGTTTGCCACACCTGGGTATAGGAGTAGAGATATTAGGAGAGATAGAACTGTAGTGGTAGAGCCCTATATACAGCGGCGATATTTGTCGTCGTCAAGACAGACAGGTGACAGACTAAGAGTGTGTATACGAGAGGCGTTGAAATGGATTTCAGATCCTAGTATTCCCATAATGGACATACATGAGATATGTAATGAATACCCCTTGCCAATGAGGATAGAAGCGTTACGAACAATAGTTGAAGTGCTACTCCAGCAGGTAGCGGGACACAATAGAGGTAGAGGAAACGCCCAGTGCAGAAGTAATTTCAACATGCATGGAGGGCCCCTGGGACTGAATCAATGCGCATACTGCAGAGAGGAAGGTCACTGGCGAGCGCAATGTCCACACTTGCAAAATAGAAATGGATACGGCCAGAGAAGACAGCATAGGGGCATCCAGGAGCAAATGGGCATAACAGAAATAACATGCAGCAGCACCAAAATAGTCAAGGGAATGGTACCCAAAATCAGAATCAAACCTCTAATCAGAATCAGAGCCAGCAGAATATGCAAAACGGGAATAGAAGAAGGGGCGGGAACATTTTCGATACTCATGCGAATGCGTACTATAATAACAGCAGCGATTACACATCGGATGATGTGTTGTTTCCCCAATAGGACAGCCCAAGACAGGGGTTGGAGCCAGTGTCTATTCCCGTGAATCAGAAAGGACCCTACGTAGAAACAAAAGTCGGGAATAGTGAGCACAGATTCCTCGTGGATACGGGGGCACAAAAGTGTTCAATAGACCATCACTTGGTTCCAGAAATACCACTGTCAGGGCAAAGAAATATTTCAGTAGTGTTCGCAGGCACCCCAGTAATAAATCCAGTGTCCCAACCAGTAGCAGTGACATTAGGCCCATTCACTGAATACTGTCCATTCATTTTAACAGAGAACTGTGGGGAGAATCTTTTGGGATTAAATTTATTGAAGAAATTGAGTGCAGTAATCCACTGTACACCAGATGGGATATTTTTGACCATTTCACCACAGAATGTACCAGTCTCCGAATTTGTGTCTAAACCTTTGCCAGGTGAATTGAGTGAGGTGCCAACTTGTATTTGGGCTATAAATGACAATGATGTTGGATGTTTGAATATAGAACCAGTGAAAATTGCTTTGAAAGAAGGAGTAACGTTACCGCGTATTCCGCAATATAAAATCTCAGTAGAAGGAGAGAAAGGATTGAAAGTATTGTTTCTGATTTGGTAAAATTGGGGGTGATTGAAGAAATTACAGGCAGCACGTGTAACAGTTCCATTCTCCCGGTGTATAAGAAAGGAGGTAATGAGGTACCGTATTGTTTCATAATTGATCTGCGTGCATTAAACAAGGTGGTAGATCCTCAATTCCCGTTAGTCCCAGATGTTACCATGATTTTGACCATGATTCCTGCCTTTTAGTGTTATTGACTTGAAGAATGAGTTCTTTAGCATTCCAGTGCACAAGGAAAGCAGATATCTGTTCGCCTTCACGTTAGGAGGACGATCGTTTACATTCACACGCATTCCAGAAGGCTACACAGAAAGTCTGAGTATTTACAGCAGAGCATTGGAAGAACAACTAGACAAGCTAGAGTTACCAGGAGGTTGTGTATTGTTACAATATATAGATGATTTGTTGATTGCTGCAGATACAGAAGAGATTTGTAAAGAGAGTGCTGTTTTACTATTAACACACTTGGCAGCACATGGCCACAAAGCGAGCTTAAATAAGTTTCAATATTCTCGAAAGGAGGTGAATTATTTGGGTAACCTACTTTCAAAAGAAGGGAGAAGACTGATACAAGAGAGAATAGAGAGCATTTCTGGTATGCCTATTCCAAAAACGCAAAAAGGAGTCAGAGCTATAATAGGCATGGCTTCTTATTGTCGGCAGTGGATCGTGAATTTTGCTCTAATTGTGAAGCCAATGGTGGAGTTGACGAAGAAGGATGTTGTGATGCTTTTGCAGTGGAATGAAGAATGTCAGAGAGCATTTGAGATGCTCAAAACTGCGCTGTGTTCTGCTCCAGTTTTGGGCAAACCAAATGAACAAATTGTCAGATTGTTTGTACACGAGTGTGTTGGCTGTTTTGACACAGGAACAAGGTGGACGAAATAGGCCATGCGGCTATTTTTCTTCTACGCTGGACCCTGTAGCGCGCACACTACCACGATGTTTGCGAGCTGTTGCAGCGGCTGCTGCGTCAGTGAAACAAATGGAAGGGATGGTATTGGGGCACACCTTAATTTTGATGGTGCCACATGCCATAGACTTTCTACTCAATAGAACGCAGACGCAACACCTCACCTTTGCTAGATTGACTAGATATGAAATTATCCTCTTTGCTCCACACATCCAAATTATGAGGTGTAGCGCTTGGAATCCTACTGAATTAATGCCCCTACCCATGGAAAAACTTGATGGAAATGAATCACCTCCCCATTATTGCTTAATGGTTACTGAGGAAGAAACGAAGGGGAGAATTGATTTAACAGATACCCCACAAAAAGAGCCAGATGGAGAGTTGTTTTGTGACTGCTCCTGTTTTAAATTGCCGGATGGCACATCAACTGCTGCCTATGCTATCACCACATTGAAAAGTATTGTGGAAAGTAAAAGAATTCCCTACAACTCTGCACAAGCAGCGGAGATAATAGCCTTGACCAGAGCTTGTGAGATTTCTGAAAATCTGAGTGCAAACATAGATACTGACAGTCAATACGCCTTTGGCGTGGTTCATAACTTTGGCCGACTTTGGGCTGAGAGAGGTTTTTTAACATCACATGGGGCTAGAATACAACATGGCCCTTTGATTGTATGATTGTTGTCTGCGCTTACGTGTCCAAAACACCTGGCAATAGTAAAATGCGAGGCGCATAAAAAAGTAACATGCAAAATGGGAGAGGGAAACGCATTTGCAGACAGAATTGTGAAACAAACTGCCACTGACCTAAATACCAAAATGTTAACAGTACAGTCAGAGGAAGTGCCCTGCATGATAAAGAATGGAATTGTCAATGTCAAAGAGATGCAGGCAGAAGCCACTGCAGATGAAATAAAAGGGTGGGCTGGAGGCTCTGCTGAATTAGATCTGGAGGGTTGCTGGGTAGACAAGAAGGGCCTCATCACGACTTTGGCGGTAACCCTTAAAATCGGTGGTAACGCTATTAGCGCCGATTTTAAGGGTCCGTCGGATCACAAGTCCAAATACCACCGGCGCACTTACAGCCGGCGCAAGTACAGCTGGCTGTACAAGCGCCGGCCATAACAGCGCCAGGAACCATTCACATTAAAACATCAGCAATCACGAGTCCGGCGTTGGCGTTATTAGCGCCATAAAAGCAGCGGACAATCCGCCAAAAATACCTCCAGCAAAAAGCTGGAGGCAACAGAACACAGGCCACAGCAATATGGACCCAGGTGGAACCACTGCAAATCAGAGGCCTTCAAAGGACCCACCCATGCACAACACACCCTCCCCAACACAATTACACCAGCAGGAGCAGGGAGGAGACAGCAATAAGACCCAGGTGGAACCACTGCAAATCAAAGGCCTACAAAGGACCCACCCATGCACAACACACCCTCCCCAACACCATTACACCAGCAGGAGCAGGGGAGGAGACAGCAATAAGGACCCAGGTGGAACCACTGCAGATCAGAGGCCTACAAAGGACCCACCCATGCAAAACACACCCTCCCCAACACCATGCTCCCATTTGGAGCAGGGAGCCTTGATGTTGACTTCTAGCTGCTGCGTCTGGAGCTACAGAGGCCAGCCAACCAGGCAAGGGCCCTGGGAGTGCAGGGATCAGTGGGGATGAGGAAAAGGAGTTGGAGAGCAGCACCACAAGGCAGCCAGCCATCCCCAGGGTCAGGCCAACACCCTGGGCCCTGACTGATGGTCCGTTGGTGACAGATTATCGGCTGGACAGGGCAACCATCAGCCAGTAGCTGGACAAAATCCAGGATGACATTGGCAGCCGCATAGCCACCAGCACGGCAGTACCTCCCCTAGTGAAGCTTGTGTCTGTGCTTCAATTTCTTGGGACTGGCAGCTACCAACATACCGTTGCCATGATGCATGGAATGTGCCAGTCCACATTCAGTGCCATGCTGGGACAGGTGCTTGATGCACTGTTGAATCATGTGAATAAACACATTGCATTGCCAGCCACACAGGCACAGCTGCACCATCTGAAGTGTCAATACTATGCCATTGCCCAAGTCACGAATGTAATAGCAGCCCTGGACTGCACACATGTGGCACTCATACCACCCCAGGCACATGAGGCTGCCTACAGAAACCGGAAACAGTTCCATTCCCTCAACGTGCAGATGAAATGTGGTCCCGACCACACCTTCATCCACTTCTCTGCCCGCTACCCAGGATCCACCCACGACTCCATGGTCCTGTGCAACAGTACCCTGTCGGCGTACATGAAAAGGCATCGAGGGCAAAACACAAGGCTACTGGGTGAGTACAAATGTATACCATAAAGCATGTCAATCCACAACAGATGGTGCCTGTTACACAATCCATCATTCACAATAGGCAGCAGCATTACTGCAGCATACACATTCAAGCACCTTGCACGATAAACCTCGGACATGTGCAACACAGCAGAACACACCCATGCAGGATGTACGACATGTGGCGACACAGTGACATATAGAAGCCCCACCACAATAAAGCCTCCTGTGTGCGTAGCACCATGGCTCCCAACACTGACACAGTACAGAATTCCCACCCTGCCCACCCGACAATAGTTAATTTTCAAACCATAAGCTGGCACAACCACAAACGCACCACACATAAGTAGGCCGAGTAATGACAATGTTCATCCCACAAACATTGTCCCCAAAATGGCCAGGGAAATCCATGGAGAACAGTACAGAGCAGTGACAATCAGCAAATGCAACTGTAGCCAAATGGATTTGCAATGACACATGAGGCAGCCACTTCTGTCATGCAGAAGTAGATGGAAGTGCCCCCTTATCCTGCGACAAATGAATGAGTACTGTTACATACAGATACGTAGGCGTACAAAGTGGAGAGTACCCCATTGATTCAATCGTGCCCGTAGGACAGCACACTCCACAATGTTATAGGCCAAATGATATAAAAGGCAAAATGACACTGATGACAGAGCCCTGTACACCCAATGAACTTACCTTGTCCCCATACCGTCTTCCTCTCCCTTGCAGGTGAATCTGCATATCCCCAAGACACGTGGCACATGACCCCTGTGGGTCACCCACACACGGCGGCGGAGCAGGCATACAACCTTGCCCATGCACGTACATGGATCTGTGTGGAGAGGGCATTTGGACTGGCAAAGGCACGCTTCCAGTGCCTCGACCGCACGGGAGGGGCAATGATGTATGCACCAGAATAAGTAGGCTAAATTGTACTGACATGTGCCATGCTGCACAACATCTGATGTCGCAGAAAAGTGCCACTGCCCCCTGATGCTCATGTGCATCCACTTGAGGATGGTAGTGAGGGCGATGAAGTGCCAGAATGTGTTGCACATGCACAAAGGATTGGGCTGAGGGAGGGAAGGTTGGCCAGACAGGGATTGATGGATGGATTATTTTAGAAATGGGTAATGGGTAGATCGGAAATATGTCACTTCAACATTGAATTGCATCAGCGACAATCACTACTGTCCATGCATTGTGAATTTTCTAACGTGATTTATTTAACATCCAACAATCCCCCCTCCCTCCAGTGAACACCCAGCACACTATCCCCCCTCCCACAGTAAACACCCAGCACACTATCCCCCCTCCCCCAGTAAACACCCAGCACACTATCCCCCCTCCCACAGTAAACACCCAGCACATTATCCCACTTCCCCCTAGTAAACACCCAGCACACTATCCCCCCTCCCCCCAGTAAACACCCAGCACACTATCCCCCCTCCACCCAGTAGACTACCCCCAACTGTGCAGATAGGCACATGTGTCTCATCAGGGCAACAACAACGATGCCATGCACCACTAGGAATGGTCGCCGGCGCGTCCCTTTTCCGGGCCCCTCCGGTGTGCGTGCCCTTAGGTGTGCCTGCCCTTAGGTGGCTTTGCCACCTAAGGGCACGCACACCGGAGGGGCCGGCGCCTAGGAGATGGCTCTAGGGAACCCTCCGTGGGTGTGGTCGATGTCGAGGGGACTGAAGCGGTGGCCGTCACGTGCTGTCGCATGAGGTTGTTTGCCTCCCGGGTCTGTTCAGCAAGTGCTGAGACTGCCTCCGTCAACTCCCTGACTCGTTGGCCAAAGCCTGTCACGGCAGCGGTACATTGTTCAACAACTTGGTGTGTATGCGCATTGTCCCGCGCTATCTACTTGCACCCATGCCTTATTGATTGACTGACTGCCTTGATGTGCCTGTTCTGCACCTTCGCCATCGATTCCACCCTGGCCTGTTTGGCCTCAATGATGTTGAGTCGGCCCATCACTGCTGCCCCAGTGACGAAGGGCTCCCCTGGTGCGTCACGTGGTGGCCTACGACTTGTGTGCTGTTGGGGGGGGCTGCATGGCGACATGGCGCCAGCCTGGACTGGGCTGCCTGGCTCAGAGTGCCGGTCTTCTGGGCTCCCATAAAATGGCGTGTCCACGTCGGGCTGTGGTGTGCGGACACGATGCACAGGCACATGTCGACTCCCTGCATGCTGTGTGCCTGGGCTTGGGCTTCCCTGGGGTGTGATCATCCCTTCAGCCTCACTACTTCCGGGAGAGTGTTGTCCTACGTCATGATGGCCATGTGGAGGTGTTGCTCCCACGTCAGACTCCGATGCAGACCTCTCTCCCTCAGCATCGGGGCTGTGAATGGTGGCTTGTAGTGAGCTGGCGGTCTCCTCCCTGCTGCGTTGGTGTGAGGTGGGTGTTCGCCTGGGTCGTCTCCCTTCGGTGCGGCCTCTTTGTGGGGTGCTGGTGGAGGCGCGGTGCTGTGGGCGCTGTGTTGGTGTGGCCTCCTCTCTATCATCTTCGTCCCTTTGGGATCGACGTGTGCCTGTGGGGTACATAGGGTGTGGTTTGAGTTCAATGCTACATATATTTGTGTGATGCAGGTCATGCCAACAAGTGTGATTGAAGACAGTAACAATGATGCATTCAACTTGCATTCTGTTCAGTCGCCATGTGGTGCTTGTTGTGAATGTGTATGGAGGTACACTGCATGGGAATGTGTGGTTGGGGTGCTCTGCGCTCTGGGTTTTGGAGGTGTGTTCATGCACACCCCAACTCTACGTAGCTGTCCTATGGCTATGGAAGTCTATCCCCTGCCCCTGTCATTCATGCACTGCACGTACGGGATCGTCTAGGCAGCACTACCGTTCTAGCGATGTAGGCCTCACTTATGGGTGTATGCAGTACCTCAGACACATGTCTTCGCTTTCATTCACTAAGGGTCTGCATGTGTGGTACTTTCAGCTGCATGTATTTGGGGATGGGACTCACCTGCCGTTGGGTCAATGCCAGTCCCTGCATCAGCTCCACCAATGCCCTCGATGGTTCCAACGTCTATCAGGATTGTCATTTTCTCCTCCCAAGGTGTGAGTTCGGGGGGGGGTGGGCCTCCTCCAGTGGCCCTGCTTGCACTCCTGTGCTGTGACAGGATGCCAGGGACTCGCACGCGCAGGTCATTCAGGCGCTTGCGGCAATCCTCCCCATCCCGGGGCACGCTCCCCACAGCACTGACCCTTTGGCTGATGGTTTGCCATATTTGGGCTCTGCGCTGGCCATTAGTTTTTCGCTGCTGCAGCTCCTCGTGGTGTATCTGTGCCTCCTCGACCAGTACTGCTAGCTCCTGGTCACTGAATTTGGGCTTCCTCACCCTGTCCAGGACGGACTTGCCCCTAGTGCTATCCTGAGACATGTTTTGGCCTTGGATCGCGTGGATGGCTTCCAGATTATGATTTCCAAGATGGCCGCCACTTTATTTCCCGTTCCTGCGGTGACGCGTATCCCGCACGCTCATAGCGCACGCTCATAGCGTCCCCATAGCGTCCCCATAGCGCTATGAGCATAGCTCATAGCGCTATGGGCGCGCGCTATGAGCACGACATGACGATAGCGCACGGTGCGCTGGATTTAAAGGTTCGTGCTATTCACGCTAACGCCATGGACCGGGGCGCGTGCACGATAACTCGTGATCTGGCGGGTTATCCGCCAGGGGCCTTGGCGTTAGCGCTAATTAGGTCCGCGGATAATCCGCCACATTTACCGCCAAAGTCGTGATGAGGCTCGAAGAGTAGGAACTGGATGTTGCCCAATTCCTATGTAACTGCAATGGTCACGATGGCCCACAGCCCTACTCATATTTGTGCCAAAAAGATAGTCCAACAATTAGCCACAGCGTGGGAGAATGCTCACATAAAGAAAAATGCTGAGAGGTTGGTTCAAAATTGTATCACGTGTTTACAACACAATGTGGGGAAGGGAATGGTGACTCCAACAGGCAGTTTTGGTCCTCCCTCTATGCCTTTTGAGGTAATCCATTTTGATTTTATAGAGATGGAGAGATGCCAAAACTTGAAGTATGTTCTGGTGGTCATATGTGCATTTAGCAAATGGGTGGAGCATATCCATTGAAGGACTGCACTGCCATGAGCACAGCAAAAGTAATGTTAAAGGAATACTTGTCCGGTTTTGGCCTACCCCGTTTCATATGGTCAGACAACGGTCCACATTTTGTGGGCGCAGTAATATTACAGATTTGGTCAGGTCTCCAGACACCCCATGTCAGCCGGTCTTATTGAACGCCACAACGGTATCGTAAAATCTAAGATCAGCAAGATATGCGCAGGAAACAAGTTAAGCTGGGTAGATGCATTACCGCTAGCCTTACTGTGCATGCGCACATCTGTACAGGCAAGAACTGGGCTCTCCCCGTATAAGAAATCGTTATGGGGAGGCCAGCGAATGTTTGGTGTGCACCTCAGCCGAAAAGACTAAAGGAACTTGAATACCCTGTGCTCAGTATTTACTGTAATCTTTTAATTCAAAAATTCTGTTTGATTCATCAGCAGGTGCAGGAGGCATTGCCAGTAAGATACACTGGTCCAGGACACGCACTGGAGTCAGGAGACTGGGTGCTAATCAAGAATTTTGAGCGAAAGACATTGTTAGCACCTAGATGGCGTGGACCCTATCTGATCCTCCTGACTACGCAAATGGCAATTCGGGTGGATGGGAGGAAGGCGTGAATACACGCAACACACGCCAAGAAGGTCCCACCACCGTCTGAAAAACTGACTGAACGAGATGACCAGAAAGGGTGACGTGGGCTTTGACACATATACTGGATCACTATATCCTTCTGCTGGTAGCGGCTTTTGCAGGAAGGGATATAACCGTGCAACCTCTACCTTACCCTCCTTCTCTTCCCCCTCCCTTTCACTGCTACTTGCTGCCAGGGGAGATGCGCCCTATTCTTTTGCCTTGCTCGGAGGGACTTCCTCGAAAATTACTCACCTGTTCGGTAGTTGTTTACCCTTATATTTTATAAACAAACAAGTTGCTACCATGTCTAGAACATTGTTATCAAACGACTCCCCTTTGGGCCACACCTGGGGTAAACCTTCCCCTTTCAATTCTGTAATCCACTGATTTTGGTACTTAGTGATCCTCTCCACGTACCCTGGCAAACATTGACAAATATGTGACAGTGGTGTCTCCGCACCCATCCTGTTGTGGCAATACCTTCTCACCTTTGTGTGTCAATATAACAATTCAATTCACTCTGTTTCAATAAGTCACCCCTTTGTGTGTCACCTCTGTGTGTCACCTTTGTGTGTCACCGTATCCCTTCTCACCTCGTAATCTCCCTAACTTTCCTAATGGCCATATGCAGAAAGAAAATAATAGATTTAAGCCCACAAATTCTCCCTCTATTATATGAACTGTTATCCCCTCTATTATTTCCCTCTTTAATCCCCAATATCCCTTTGTCTGACCCCTTAAACTAATTTTGCATTTCTCCCCTATCTCCTTTTAATGCCGCTCGCACTTGATACTCACGTGTCCCTCTTGTTCCAAGATCCTCCGGACAAGGTCTCTCAAGGCACCCGCCCCGCACTCAATGGCCGTGCCCGGCTCCGGCGAGCGGTACAGTGGGTTTTTGAAAAGTCGGGACCCGTACACCCTCTCGCTCTACTGCGTGTGCACGTCTAGTTGTACCGATTGACGTAGGCAGGCAGCTCTGGAGGGGGCGCGCCCTGGGTCTCCGCTGTGGTCGGGGACGTCTTGTGCCAGAAGGAACGGAAGGACGAAATCACGTCCAGGGGTCACCAAATGAAAGTGAGCAGTCCCCCAAAATACATTTCAAACTCCCCATTGAGAGTCAATAATGGCCACACCCCAGGAGGGAACGAGACCAAGACCAAGTGCGGGTGAAAGTAAAAGTATGATATGATATTTTATTTTTATCTCGCTCGTACACAGGTGTTTCAGAGCGTGAATAAAAGTAAAGTTTATCTAAAACCAAAATAGAGCAAGCAGAGAACTCTGAAAACTCTGAGAGCGCTCTGCCCAATATCACTCTAACAGTACTTAAAAAGGGTTACATTTTCATTGGTAGAGTCACAGATCCGGTATAGCTGTGTAGGCGCCGCCCCCAGATGACTGGATAGTTGCTTGGCGGGAAGGTGGACATCACGTGCATCCGCTGAGCTGGTCAGTGTGCGGTGATGGTTATGGTTAAGTTGCTGTTTCCATAGGAAGAGCACTTTTTGGGGGGCCTATAACTCCGCTCCCCCGGGACGAATCCTCACCAAACTTTGCAAAAAAAGTATATGGGGCACTCAAAATTTTTTTGCAATGTTTGGTGATGTTTGGTTCAGGGGGGGCAAAGTTATAGGGAGGGTCCCAAAATGTCTTTTTTTCCCATAGACTGAATGGGGGTAAACTTTGTGCACGGCTACAGGCCAAACCGCTGGACAAATTTGCACCAAATTTACGCCAGTGGCAGGGCATTGGTTGTGAAAGCCTGCTTTTGTACATTTTGTGACAATCTATCCAGTCGTTCCCTTAAAGACGATGAAAAAGTATGTCTCTAAAAATTAGTGATGTCTATGTCCGCTCCGTGGTCACACTGCCCCGTTCGCTCCGTGGAGAAGATTGCAATTGGCTATTCCATGGCGTGCTGCCCGCAATCATGTTGCGCTTTCACTGATTGGTTGTGGCAAAGCGTGCATTGCGTCTTAATGTTTCGATACGTCCACCATGTTTATTTCGTTTTCTGTTGAATGCGGACATCGCCGGAAAACATACCTACACGAAGAAGACATCAATGCACTTGTTACACTTATGGACCATTGTTTTGAAAGGTGAGCATTATTGAGACATGGTAATAGAAAGTCACACATTGAAGTATTCTTGTTAGCGTTGTTATACGGTACAGTGAAACGTACTACTCTTTATCCCAAATGAACTTACTGCGTCCATTTTAGAATTTATAAACAAACTTGCTGCCATCAGACTGGCATCCTACTGTTTGTAATCTAAGCCAGCCAGCTGCACTTTTTCGTACACACAGCCCTTTTGCACTTGCAAGGGAGCAGTGGTTCTCATGAATAGCCGCTGATATGTTGTTGCAAAATGAGAATGTATTTGCACTCAAAGCGAAGGGCATTTTTTTTTCTTCTACATACGCGCTCAGGATGGCGGAATATTTGTGGGCACCCACAAGGGTCAGTTGTTTTTCAACCTTGAGTTACAGGGATAGAGCCGAAAGAATGCAGGGAGTAACATTTAGAAAAACATATCATTTGATAAGGTTATGCTTCAAAAACGGTTGCTCCGACCATGAAATATTAGTTCCCGAAGACTCACTCTTCCACAAACAGCACTGAATAACTGCCACGTCTGCAACGGAGGCGATCCACATCATGTAAGTGCATTTTTCCCGCCTATATATCGAAATGAGATTAAATATGAACTTGAGGGGAAAAAAATTGCTATTCCTAATGATTTACAAAGCTTCTGTGCCGTTGTATTTTTTTCCTCCTTTATGGACATTGCATCTTGTCGCCATTTGTAGGGTCCCATTACATTTCCCCATATTAAAATTAGATTGATTAAAAAAAATATATGTTATTACTTCATTTTGTGCACAGGTTACGTATTGATACACATTGTTTTTCCCATTTTTACGTTCAGCTACTTGCAAACCAAAAATTTAATGAACAATGAAGATGTTTCCGCTTTCTGTGCCGGTCGATTTTTTTTCCCTATTACGGACATTGCACATTGCCCCCCTCTATAGGGTCCCACTACATTTCCTCCCATTTAATTAGATTTTACCTATAAATGTTATGTATTACTACTTTCATTTCTGCAAAGGTTGCATATTGACACATGTCTTATTTCACATTTTTCCTTCAGATACTTTCTTCCCTATTGTGAATGTCACGGATTACAGCTACCGAGTGACTTTTTTTTAATCGTCAAATGCAACTGTTAATAACTGGTTGTCCATGCATTATAATTCACTGGGATGACCGTGTTGGACCTCTGTGTCCGTACGCAGCTGTTGCAATAAGAAGTAACATTCCATCCTTTCTGGTGGTGTAGATCACAGCTGTTGAGGTTGTCTTGCACATCACTGTGGGAGGAAAACGACTACTGTGGCGGGAAAGCTTACTTTCTGTTTGTGAAAACAACCAACCTGGACATTAACAATTTTATTGTGGACGAAAGAGACAATCTTAGTACTTAAATGGAGATGTGACCAGGGCGATCATTTCGCACAGTTCATTGTGAAAAACAACTACTTTACTAATTGCATAGGGCGATAATTTCGCTCAGTTTATTGTAAAATAAAACTACTGTACTAATTCTTGCATGTTAGTGTTTTTTAAAAAAAAAAAATTAATCACTGTTTTCACAATGTGGCATGCTATGTTGCAGGTCATAATGAGTTCCTTTGTAGGTGCTACATCACGGCAAGTACGTGCATATAGGGACATTATTTCGCTCACTTCATTGCCAATCACAACTACTTTACTAATTGCATAGGGCAATGATTTGGCTCATATTATTGTGAAATAAAACTACTGTTCTAATTAAAAAATGATAGTGTTTTTTTTCCACCTATTTACTTACTGTTTTCATGATGTGGCATGCTATGTTGCAGGTCATAATGAGTTCTTTTGTAGGTGCTACATCATGGCCCATACGTCCAGATGGACGCATTTCTTTAAGCTGCCAAAGAACGTTACGGAGAAAGATACTGCATACCACTTGCATTGCCTACCGGAGGGTCAGGCCCGTCTCATATGCTTTAGTGCCGTCAGGGCAATTTCTGTCACCGTCAGGCCAATTTCTGTCACGCAGATGCCATATTTACCAACATTAGTTCAGAATGATTAGTATCTTATTAAAAGAGGAAAACTATGGTAAGGTGCACTGATAGTGTTTGTTGCACAGATATATTTGTAAAATAATACATGCTTACACCCTCCCAATACATATCTCTTTACACCTTTTGACATGTGTCACTTACAAAATTATGTGTGCAAAGGTAAGTGGTAATGGTGTTCCTTCCAGTACTTCTAACGTCATTGCGCTTCCCATAACAGAGTTTGGGATTTTATGTAAACGTAAGTAGACTACTCCTTTGCGTTTTGTACGTGCGTTTTTACAGCAAAACATTACTACATGTACAACACATGTATGTAAAGGTCATTGAGAACACCCGAAAAGGTTTGTGTTGTACATGTGATAGTGTATTGCTATTTAACAAGTGTTGTGATGTACATATGAAATAAACGGTACAGCTTCCATCTCTGAGGGGTAGCCTCTATGTATGGGTAGTGGCCACAATGTCGGGGATGTAGGCACTGCCCATTACTGGAAGGGACAAAATATTGCATTGAGGTCTCCATGTCCACCAGGGACTGTCTTTCTGGTAAAGGTCTTTCTCATAACCATACATTTCTGAAGGATCACAAATGTGAGGCTGAATTTACGGTCACACAGTTTCATTTTTGCTTTCTGCAGCCTGCAATGGAAAGCGAAGAAGGCTTTCTATCCAACACCCGTCTTCTCGTTCCATGGTGACCATCTTGAAAAAGGATTTGTTTTCTTCAGCCGGGAGCGCCGGAGGCGTTCCGGTTGAAGAAAAGAAATCCTCTTTCTTGGTACCACGGGTTACTGGTTTAAAATCTCGATTGCTAATGGCTTTCATCCCCCACTCTTTGGGAAGGAATGGGGTTAATGATCCAGATACGTCGGTATGCACGCTTGCTTATATTGTGTTGCAGACTTGCCTTGTGGAGTTCTGCCACGGAAATTTTGCAATTACAAGTTCCTATAAGAATATACAATGTACTTCCGCACTATCAACCAGTTACACATGTCATTGTGAAGTGGGTATGACTTTTTGAACACGCCCCCATGCTGTGCGCCAGCATATGGCAATCTGCAATTCCTCGGAAGGTGCCCAGATACTTCAAACCTTTCTTTACAGTATTATGCGTATGTGTTATTATTAGAACCCTGATAAATGTAGTGCAACATTTTTGTTAAAGTACTGTTATGCTGCATTTACACTGCTAAAAACCTATGGCATTCAATAGAAAAACCTTTTTAAAGGGTCCTTATGGTTACGTTGCCCTCCCAAAAACCTGTAAAATTCAAAAAACTTTGTTGAAGGGACGTTATGGTTAAGTTGCCCTACGAAAAACCTGTGTCCTTCACTAAAAAAAAAAAAATCACCCTCCCCTTTATGGTTCACATTAAAACCGAAAAACCCCTGAAATTCGCCAGTTATGGCAGACTGAGCCCCCATAATTTCCTTCATCACTGTGCACTGCTAACCCTAACACCCAGAACATGAAAGATGTCATCTGAAATATCACTGATGACATCACTGACAACATCACATATTTAGCCCCTTTGTTTTCGTTCCCTGTCCTATAGATATATATGTACATTCACTAAAAAAAGTTTGTTAAAGAGATGTTATACAAACCAAAAAACACTGCACATTCCCCCATTATGGTAAGCTCAGCAACTTGTTATCAAGATTTAGACAAATTCTGCCCCCTCCTGTTCTCACAACGTGGGCCCATCGCTCTTGTTTGTGATAAGTAGAGGAGTTGAATTTCAGGGTCACCATGGCATAGTCACTATGAGTCATTTTTATGACTTCAAAAGTGTTTGATCTCATATGGATGTTTCCACCTACAAATATGTAGTCAAGAATTGAACTTTGGTCGCCTCTTCTCCACGTCGGAGCAGCTGGAATGTCACCCGGTGTTTGGCCGTTTAGCATCGTTAATCCCCGAAGTTCCATTTCTATACACCATTGGTTAGTCAAAAGTTCTTCTCGATTGGACAGTGGGGGTCATTCCGAGGTTGGAGGTAAGGAATTACCGGCACCGGTAAGGATGCCGATGCCGATAATCCCTTACCCTCGTATTCCGAGGTCCCTTTGCGGGTCCTTCCTTACCTCCTGCTTTTAGCAGGAGTTAAGTACGAGACCCGCAAAGGTACTTCAGAGGTAATTACGGTAACGTAATTTACGGTGCCGTAATTACCTCCTTCCCCATTTCCATAGATCCCTATGGGGCAGAAATGGGAATGGGGAAGGGCAAAAGGTGAATGGGGAATTACCGGTCCCTCCAACCCTGGAATGGTCCGGTAATTACTCCATTGACCATGCCGGATTTGGGATGGTTTCGGAGGCAACCATGGAGCTAATTACTCCATGGTTAGCTCCAAACCCGGAATGAGGCCAAGTTTCTTTTTCCCGGGGATTAAGTTCAGGTGGGTGACACAGTCAATATTGAGATCACCGCAAATGATCAAGTCATTAGATTTGCCCGTTTCCATTAGGTCATCAATCACAGTTGTCACTTGGTCGATAAAGGATTTGGCGCCTTCAGCATAATGATTCCAATAGAGATTGATGATGTAGAGTTTCGGAACCTGCGCCTGTAGTGACTCAGTACAACTGATCGTCACCACCTGAATGAATGGAGAAAGGTTATAACAATTTTCAATCCTAAGGCCAGAATCTGTCTTTGCTGCCACCAAGAGCCCAGCCATAGGTCTCCCCTTGTTCTGTTTAATAGCTGGGTTGTGCGCTATTTCGAAACCTTCAAAAATTGGAGTCTCGTTTAGCCACGTTTCTTGCAAGCAAATGAGGTCCAGATCGACAGCCCAGCTAGTATTGAACAAATGCGTAAAGCCCCTAGTGTTCCAAGATCCCAGGGTGTAGTTTGGGCAGTGGTTTAAGACCTGGCGTTACTTGGAATAATCAGTGTTCAGTGTACCAGCAACCCAAGACCAATCGTTTTCATTAGCCGCCTGAGAAGCAAGTTCTTGGGGGTCATTACGACCCAGGCGCTAATTGCGCCAACATTACCACCATGGTGTAAACTACGTTTACACCATGGTGGATGGCGGATTTACTGCCCCATTCCAAGGTGAGTGGGGCGGTAAATCCCCATTTCCCATTTTCCCTTCCCCATTCCCATTTTTGCCCCATAGGGCATAATGGGAGTGGGGAAGGCGCTAATTACACCACCGTAAATTACGGTGGCGTAATTAGCATCATGGCAGGTTAGCGCCATGGATTTTAACGGCTGCTAAAAGCAGCCGTTAAAATCAGAATCAGGCGTTAAGGGTTAACGACGGCGTTAACCCTTAACGCCTGAGTTGTAATGAGGCCCCTTGTAAGTTATCTGCATTGTGGGTGGCGATGTTCAAACCTTGGATAGTTATCCTTATGCAGTCATTCCGTGACGTTTTAAGCAGGTTCTCAGAGTCTGAAAGCGCAGTTTGTGAGGTAGTCACAGGGCGTGTCACCAGAGAAGTTCGATTAGCTGCAGACACATCCAACTGATGCACTCTACTATTGAGTGTTCTACAAAAATCTTTGTCCATTTCTCTGGATGCAGGTCTCATTGGTGCTGTGGAGATGTCGAAGCCCAGTGACATTAACACAGGGCCTGCTTCTAGCAGTGCGTCCGCTATAAGTTTGGACTGCAGGTGTAGTATTACTGCGTCGTTTTTAGATTCACTGTAAAATTCTACAATTTTCAGATCACCAGATTCAATAGCTCTAAGGCTCGGAACAAGATGACACTACTCAAATACGTTGTGGCGATTTAAGATTAAATCATCCGAGGACTCTATGCGTTCCAGAAGTATTTGGTGAGCCAATGGTGTATTCAGTGTGTTATCGCACTTCTTTGGGTCTTTTAGGGTTGGAGGAGTATTTTTAGAGCTATCTCTCCCAGTTCGTCTCAGTTCAGTTGTAGGATTGATGCTCGACTCTGGTTGTGTATCAAGTGTGCAAGCCTTTTTGTGGTCCTTTTGGTTGTGGGATGTATTAGACCATAGTGACTCCGGCTTACAACAGCTGTCGAAAGTTGTTTGAGATTCAGTTGCTCTCAAATTACCATCCATTTTGTTGATTTTTGCTACTATCTTACGACGTTTTTCGTCGAGTGTCATAAACATGGACTCAGGTTTGTCAAGGAGATCCTGCGGTGTTGTAATTTGCTGAATCACTTCACACCGTCTTACTTCTTTACTGTGTTGTGGGGGCAATGTTATGCCGTACGCCTTTGCTCTACAGGGTAGAGCAGGCACAGGAGGAGCTTTGGCCTCTAATTGTGGTAGGGCAGACAGTTGTGGCATTCGGGAGCCGTTAAACGTTCCGTCATCGTTGCCAATCATTTGGTCACTGTTAGATGGGCTGGCCACTTCTTTGATTTCTTTCTGTGCTTTAGCCTCTGATTTTGGTAGTGCAGGCAGTTGTGGCATTTGGGTGGCGGTCAACGCTCCGTCATCGTTGCCAATCATTTGGTCGTTGTTAGATGTACCGGACACTTCTTTGAGTCCCTCAGTCTGACAGAGCTCCATCCCGTCATTGTCGTTGTAGGTTGACATGTTCATTAGCTCCTCAGAGATATTACAAGAATCATTTGTTGGCTCAACAACTTGGTCAGGCACAATTGCAGCTTCGTTAGTAGGGCCTTTGAGTACTCCCCGTGTTTCTTTCATGATTGTGCTGTTAACTGTGACGTTAACAGTTTTGATATTTCTTAAGAGTTTCCGTGAGTCGTTTCCATGCTTTGTTTTCTTCAGGCGTTGATTTTTTAATTTTTTGCACAAGTGTCTCTGGGGTTTTTTGAAGTCCCACTGGTTTTAGTGGTGTTCTTAGAAGTTTTAAATATGTCAAAAAGATCGGGGGAATTGGCGTCAGCATCTTTGTTTGTCGATACAGAGTCCTTGCCAACCAGGGAAGGCTGAGGAAGCAGGTCAGAGGAGGATGCTGTTTGAGGGTCTAGGAGGGCCAAATTACTTGGAGATTGACTCGCCAAAAGAATGTTATGGAATAGCGTAACTTTCGCCTTTTCTTTTTCAGGGAATGAGAGAGCTCCAGCCATCTTTAGAGCACTTACTTCACCGTCAGGAATGGCAGGGGGAGGGAACTTGTGTGACGGTGTGACTCCCTCTAGAGTTGAAGCTGTTAGATCTGTTATGACCTCGTTCCCTCGAGTAGTGTTTGAAGTTGGGCTCTCAATTGTTAGGTCTGTTGTGGGAAATAATTTTGTTACAGCTTCATTCGCCACGGGAAAAACAGTTGTAATGGAGGAAAGGCCTCTAAGATTGCAAATAGGAGTCGCATCAGTACATATGTTTTCCTCGACGTGTCTTTCCCGCTTGTTTTCCCATTCATGAAGTGTTTCGGCCTTTTGTTGGAATAAGTTCAGTGCTTGTTTCGCCACTTCGACTAGAAGTTTCTTGTCCAAGTTTGCATTTTTAGCGATCTCTACTGATGATGCCATAGCCAGCTCAGTCTTTTTTTGCATTCAGACCAGAGAGTCTCTATGTGCATTGGTTGTGTTTTCGATGGTCAAAAGCTTAGTGTTCATCGTCGATACTAAAGTTACAAGTTATTTTATGTTGTCGTTAAGATGTTCATACATTTTGAGAAACGGAGCAGTTGTTAGAGTCGTTGACGATATTATAATGGCTTGAAGGTCTCTCATTGGGAGATCTTGTTCCACGTTAGCAGCTTCATCCACTTCCACTCGTCGTGCATGACACTTTCTGTTAAGTGGAAGACGTCTGATTTTCGGGAACGGACGCTCCATTATAGAGGAGTCAGAGGATGATGAGTCAGATGAGGAGACAGCTTGCTCGTGATTAGCAGTTAGCCTTTCCTCACCCAGAAGTTGCTCATTTAATGGAAAATTGTGCGAACTTTCAAATAGAACAGTAGCCATTTTGGGTTTTTTCGTTTGTGAGCATTGCAGGTAGGGTGAAATGCTTGAGTCAGCTCTTCGTCTTTTAGATAGGCCGTTTGCATGAGGTGTCTGCAGTTCATTGTCTTTCACTAAAGCCGATGAACTCAGAGTTGGATTCTGAGTTACAGGGAGCTTAGCAGAGACCTCGGACCTGTTAGACCTTTCACTTGACGTTAGTTTGTGACATCTGTCTTTATTCATCCTAGTGAAATCGGTTAATAATTTATTAACGACGTCCAAGGAGTTTCTACGATTTCCATTTTGTTTGGATTCAACGCTCTTAAACTCACTCCTAAGGGATGTAGTAAGTAATGAGTGATTGAGAAGCACATCTTTAGTTGGGACACAGCCTTAGTTTGTGCCCACCTGAGGTATCATGAATACATTATCGTCGTCAACGTTATCATGAGTCAGTTCACAGGGATTCAAGGGCGACGACATCAGTTTTTCATATGCACTGTAAAATCTGGGTTGCGGGGACCCAGTACTTGGGCCATTACGTTCCCCCGTGTAATGAATGTGTTGGTGTGGAATAGTGGCCAAGAGACCGGCGTCAGTGTTGTCGCAATTTGTCAGAAAATCCACACTCTCCACGGGTTCTGCAAGTTCCACATTGTCCAGTTTTACCAAGGGCATCGTTCACACAGTGCAGGAGCTTGGGCCGTTGTCCGCATCAAGTTGTTTGCAGTTGGGTATATGTGTTTCATTGGTCGTAACCACGATAACACTTGTTTCACAGCGAGGTTTGTGTTGTAACAATTGCACAGACGACTGATCAGACAAGACTTGGTTAATGTTTTCGTCACTTGGTATTACTTCCCCCATTGTAAACAAGATATGTGATGCATGGAGAGGATTAACCTCAGAAGGCACATTAGGGGTGTTGGAAATAAAAACACTTACTTGGTGTCTGCTCTCGGCAGTCCGCAGTCCAATCAAGTGACAGGGAGACACTGGTGTCGACTGTGACACAGAACCAGGTCTTGAAGCGACCAGTGTGGGGGACTCAGCTGTCGGCGAAGAGGATTCCACGCCCGGGCTTAAAGTGTCATTACCCAGCTTCTCTTGAGCCCGTGTTTTCACAGCCGTAATGTTTGCCTTCACTTTCGTAGTGACACGCATAATTTATGCGGCTTGAGCAAGATGCCGAGAGGGACTGAGCTGAAGTGAGGCAAATGAAAGCCCAGGACGCCTCAGACTCTTACAGCGCCAAACAGTCGCACAACAGTCACCGGAGTTTACTCCTGTCAGGCTTAACGCTTCAAGGGTGGTAGCCTCTGTCCTTTGAGGGAGCCCAGAATCATGTGATCAGGTCACGTGTCAGATGTTGCCCCGTCTCCTCCAGGAAGCGCGATTGTGCAGCGATGCCGGCAAGAGCTTGAGACAGCTCGCAATGCCGGGTAGGTTAAAAGCAGCTTCTGATCAGTTGAATAGTTCTTTTCAGAATGAGCAACACACAGGGCGGGTGGCAGCCTCTGTCCTTTGAGGGAGCCCAGAATCACGTGATCAGGTCACGTGTCAGATGTTGCCCCGCCTCCTCCAGGAAGCGCGATTGTGCAGCGATGCCGGCAAGAGCTTGAGACAGCTCGCACTGCCGGGTAGGTTAAAAGCAGCTTCTGATCAGTTGAAGAGTTCTTTTCAGAATGAGCAACAATTAGTGGAATTACAAGTAAGCCATTGGAATGGGGTTCGAACATGTTCATGTCACTTCATTTACAACAAGTAGACAGCAGGTTCTGACTATATCGTCGGCTCTGTCTTTACATATTCCATGGTTACCATGCTACAGAATTGTTCTTATTTACATTAGTCTTGTGGCCTCCCCTTCTATACTGTAAACGGGAACCTTCTAACATCTTAATACATTTGCGAGTATACACAGTGCTGGAAAACAATTTAGCATGTGGGCCATACATTTTACATCATAACACATGGGTCATCACGCATCTAATACATTTGTAGGAGCATCTGATACTGAAAGACATGGAACCCGTATAAAAAAAAACACCAACATGCGCATCATGATATCGTATTCATTGCAATCGATTTAGATGGGTTAATTATTGATCATTCTGTTACATCTCATAGTGACAGCTTCCTTACACGTTAACACAGCAGAGAATTTATAGCCTCACAGAGGGGATTAGTGTTGTGGATGAAACAGGGTGGCACACAGTTGTGGGGCATGCATCTGCCACATCAGAAGGGGTGTGAGGTTAAGGGTTATACACAATATATATATCTTAAGGGTAGGGTCTGCAAATAATGAGGCATGTTTGTGGAGATGAATGTTTTTTTCCAGGCCCAGGCTCTTGCCCGGTCATTCACAGGTCAGTGATGTAAGGAGGAAGGCGAGAGATAGTGTTCAACTTATAGCTATTTGCGCCCAGTCTTCTGTGAGAACAGGGCAGCGGCAGGGATACCAGAGGGGAAGGGGTGGGGGAGTAGCTGGCTTACTGTGCGCGGTGTCAGGGGAGCGCTGCAGGCCTGCAGGCTGGCTTTGCTGTGAGCACTGCTTTGGCATATACAAAATGGAGTCTGGGTTCAGTACAAAATGGAGTCAGTAATCAGTCCTCTTCAGCCCTCTTATGGACATGGCTGTCCGGCACCTCTGGCCACAGGCGCATGGGCAGCCGTGGGATGAGCATAGTGTGCGTGCGTGAGAGGGAATGGAGGGGAGGGGGCCTGTACAACCTTTCCTCCCATACACGGTCTCTGCGCAATTTAGTCCTGGTGTGGTGCTAACGATCTCTGCCTTAATGTCAGCAAGACAGAGATCATCCTCATTGGGGCCCCTGCCCCCACTTTCCCACTCTCACTCATGCCGGCCTCCCTTGGTCCTGTGCCCCCGCCCACCAGAGAGGCAAGAAACCTGGGGGTTATCTTTGACTCCACTCTCTCTTTCTCTTCTCACATCTCTGGCATGTCCAAAAAGTCTCACTACCAGCTGCACCCCCTCAGAGGTATTCTTCCTTTGCTCACCTAACCCCCAAGGCTCACTGTCTCCAGAGCCCTGGTTCTCTCAAGGGTGGACTACTGCAACAGTCTCTTTCTCAGTCTTCCTACGTCTACTCTCCGACCTCTTCAACTTATCCAGAACAAATCTGCAAGACTTATCCTTGGCCTCAAGCCCAGGGACTACATCTCTCCAGCGCTGAAATCACTCCACTGGCTACCCGTGGCAGCAAGGATTAAGTTCAAGTCCCTCTGAATAGTACACAAGCCTTCTGGGGCCGGCAGCCCTTACTATCTACAACACTCTCTTCCCAAATACTCTTGTTCTAGAGCCCCCCACTCTGCCTCCAATTCTCTGTGGGTGAACCGCTTTGCCAAATGAGATTTGGGGGTAGATCCTTATCCTCTGCAGGTGCCTCCCATTGAAATAGCCTTCCTACCCCTCTCCATCTTGAGCCGAACCTCCTTAAGTTCGAAAAACTCCTCACGACCCATCTTGTCTCTTCCTCCTTCTCTCTCCCTCTCCCCTGCTAACCTCCTTTCTCCTCGCTTCTCTCCCTCCCTCCTTCTCTTCCCCAATCTGCTCAGTTAGCGGACTGGTTGCCTGGTGCACCTCCAGATCCTCACAGGTCCCAGGCTCCCCTGCCAGTCCTGCACTGGCCTTCGGGCCTTCACACTCTGCCTGGCACTACTACAATATGCTCCATGTGAGGGGCACCCACTCTGCACTTAACCCAGGCCACTGCTGGACTGGGCACACTTGTACCCCTTCCCCTCCCTCGCACTTCTTGTTTTGCGCACTTGCACGTTCGATGACCTTGAATGTTCTAGGCCTTGCAAATCTGTCTGTCCAGTTCTCCCTCTGTCTCCCCTTCCCAGCTTGTGTGTGCTTGAAATACTCATGCATACGTGCATTGATGACCAACTACCAAGCAACCTGAAATGTGGCCAAGGCCAGTACTGTAGTTTATTGATCAGTATGCTTCTCTTACCCCCCGCCCTTCTCCCTCACTCTGTGTCAAGCACTTGACTAGTATATATGCCTCTTGCCTAGCATGCTAGCTATTGTTGTAAATCATTCAGAATCTTCAAGGCCTAAGATGACGACTGTACTCCCTTATTCCCCTCTCGCCTTGAAGCGCTTTGAAGCACTTCACTTCTGTATAATTGCTCTACAAATAAACAATTACAATTACAATTACAATCACAACGTATTGATATTAATCGTAAATAACAGTGCATTATCAGACGAAAGTGCAAATGCATTTTCTGGAAACCAGTTTGGACGTCAACCTATACCCACCAATAATGTACTCCTTTTGTACATTGCCCGATGAATATACATTGAAACAAAGAATACTACATTAAGATTGTCTTTTGACCTGCAAAATTGCATGACTTCTCTGGTTGTTGAAGTCCGAAGCTAGGTTTAGCGTTTGAAGGGAGCAATGATGGAGTATCCCAGTAGGCCCTCAATCCCAGTACAATTATCCATTTATGTACATGCAGTAGCCATGGAATTGAGAGCCCACTCCCTAAATACATCCCATAGAGGAGTTCATCCCGAAATGTTGCCAGACTAGGACTGCCCCATACCCGTAAAAAGTAGAATACTGATCTCATTACAAATACATCTCATAGAGGAGTTCATCTTCCCCAATACAGCCCATGTCACCTTTTATCCTTACTGCTGCTGCACTAGAAGTGCTTTGGGGTAGCAGCAGGATGCTCTTGATGAAATTACTTTCTACTTCTGTGGGGGAAGAAGTGTTTGTGTAACCCCAGACTTCGGACCCAGACAGGGCTGATGCTTTCGCCTGGGCTTGATAAACCACCAAAACCAGAATAATTGCTTCTCCTCCATGCTCAAAGTTGTAACTTTTCAAGGCCCCACTAGTTTTTTCCAGAGTTACCTTGGCTCTTTGAAGCTGGGGCATCCAACTGGCATTAGATGAGAATTGTATGCCAAAGTAGTTTTAACAATGCACCTGATCCAGGACAAGACCTCCCACATAAAAGTTTATGGGCTTGCTTTTCGACTGCCTTTGCCAAAACTTGTGTATAGGCATGATATAAATGCCATATAATATCATCATTTCAAAGACCATTGACGTTGTCTGTGCTAACATTGATTTCAAGGCCACCTGGTCGCAATTGCTCTTAAAGCAGCATAATGCCTGACGAAGCCCTACAGGGGTTGTTGACAGCAACACTGCGTCATCAGCAAAGAATAGGGTGGGGTCTCTGTATCCCCAAACCTAGAGGGTCTGCACTGATTTTAAGTAGCTCATCGATAATTGAATGTATGTAAATACAGAAGAACAAGGGGGCCAGGATACATCCTTGGCAAACACCCCTTCCCACTTCCAATGGTTCTGAAACATTCCCCGCCAATTTCCAGAAGACAACCAGAGTGTTGTTTGAATAGAGGAGTTGTATCGGTCTTAACAGGCTTGCAAAGATTGTGTATTTACCACAACTTTATTATTTACTTAGTTTGTAGACTTTAAGTTTGTGTAGGTTGGATGTTGACTCTTTTGTAAAAAGAAATGTTTTCAAATAATTTATCAATTTTGAGTGCTTCTTCCAAATCTAGCATGTGTTGTAAGAGCATGCAGTATAAGTGTTTGTTATGCAACATACTCTTATGCCACACACAGTGTGTGGCGGAAGTGTATGTTTTGTAATTGCATGTGTTGTAAGTATCTGTGTTGTAAGAACGGGTGTCGTAAGATTGTGTGTTGTGTGTGTTGTAGTTGCATGTGTTGAAGGAGTGTCATAGGGGTGCATGACAAAGGAGCATGTGCAGTAGGAGCACAACTTGCAGGATTGCGTTGGATATAAGCGTGTCATATAGGATCATGTGTTCTCTGAGCATGCATAGTAAGAGTTTGTGCAATTAGTGTTCATATACAAACTGGTAATCTCTCACATGTGCGTTTAGGGTTTTAATATTAATTGAACCTCCATTGTGCTCATTCCTTTTATGCCACGTATCCTTGTGAAAGCTCACATTAAAGTAAACTTTAACTGTAATAGTCATTTTTAATATGTATGAAATAATGTGTTCGTGATTGCAGCACATTTGAGGCACTTGTGTGGTAGGAGAATGTGTTGTAAAAGTGTGTGTTGTAGGGTAATGTGCTGTAGGAGTGCATGTCATGGGAGCATGTGTTTTAGGAGAATGTGTCATAGGAGCTTGTGTGTGTGTAGTAGCTACACATGTCATAGGATTTTGTGTTCTAGGAGTGTGTCATAAAAGTGTGTACTAAGTGAGCATCGTATTAGTGTGTATCGTAAGAGTGTGTGTCATAAGAGTCTGTGTGTGGATGGAGTTTGTGATGTCAGAGTATGTGTTGTACATACACATTATGTGTTATAGGCATGTTTGTCATAGGCAAGTGTGCCATAGGAACATTTATTATAGGTGTCTGTTGTAGGAGTGCATGCAATAGCAGTGTGTATCATAGGACCACGTGTGGTATGAGTTTCTGTCATTGAAGTTTGTGTCATTAGAGTGTGTGTTGTGTGTGGTAAGAGTGTATGTGTGGTAGGAGTGTGTGTCATAGAAGCATGTGTTGTAGGTACATGTGTCCTAGGTGCATGAATGATGTGATTCTGTGTTTAAATGTATGTTTGTAGTGTGTACGCAGTGGTGGTGAGTGTAAACGTTGTGTGTGGTTATGCTGCTGTTGGCTGAAATGGTTGCTTGAATTATGTATTTTCTTGCAGGAGTTTATGTTGTAATGTTTACAAAGTGGGGGTGAGTGCATATTTTTTGTGTGGTAATGATAATGTTGGCTACGTATTGGTGCTTGAATAATGTTTTTCCTTGTTTGAGTGAATGTTTGTGATATGTACACTGGGGTGTGTGCATGCTCTGTGTGTTTATGATACTGTATGTTGTTGCTTGAATTATGTGTTTCCTTGCTTGAAGACATGCTTGTAATGTGTATTCAGTGGGGGTGAGTGCATACATTTTGTGTGTTACTGCTAATGTTGTCAGCATATTGTTGCCTGAATTATGTGTTTCCTTGCCTGCTTGAATGTATGTGTGTAGTGTGTACACAGTGGGGGGAGTGCATACTTTGTATGTGGTTATGGTAATGTTGGCTGCATATTGATGTTTGAATTGTGTATTTCCTTGCTTGAGCACATGCCTGTTTTGTGTACACAATGGGGGTGAGTGCGTACATCGTGTGTTGTAATTCTAATGTTATCTGCACACTGTTGCTTGAATTATGTATTTCCTTGCTTTAGTGTATGCTTGTAGTTTGTAGTTTTTGGGGGTGAGCATGTATGTTCCATGTGGTCATGATATGTTGGCTGCATATTGTCTCTTTAATTATTTCTTTCCTTGCTTTAGTGCATGTTTGCACTGTGTGCACAGTGGAGGTGAGTGTGTGTATGCTATGTGTGGTCATGACAATGTTGACTGCACATTGTTGCATGCATTATGCATCTCCTTGCTTGAGTGTATGTTTGTAATGCATACAAAGTGTGGGTAAGTGCTATTGTATGTGGACATACATGTTTTGTTGGTGCATTTGTACTAGGTGCATGTGAGAGCATGTGCCGTACGTCAACATTTTATGTTGGCTCTATATTGTTGCTTGAATTATGTATTTCCCTGCTTTAGTGGATGTTTCTAATTTGTATGCAGTAGAGGTGATTGGATATGCTGTGTGTGGTCACGATGATGTTGTCTACATATTTTTGTTTGCATTATGTATTTCCTTGCTTGAGTTTATCTGTGTAATATTTACATAGTGGGAGTGATTTTGTATATTGTGTGTGGTTATGATCAAGTTGCCTGCATATTGTTGCTTGAATTATGTATTTCCTTCCTTGAACACATGCTCGTATTGTGTACACAGTGGGGGTGAGTGCATACATTGTGTTTTGGAATACTAATCTTATCTGCACCCTGCTGCTTGAATCATGTATTTCCTTGCTTTAGTGTATGCTTGTAATGTGTACAAGTTGGGGGTGAACGTGTATGCTCTGTGTGGTCATGATAATATTGGCTGCATATTGTCACTTGAATCTCAGGGTGAGTGCGCACCTTGTGTGTGCTAATGTTGGCTTCATATTGTTGCTTGAATTATGTATTTCCGTGCTTGAATGTATGCTTTTAGTGTGTATGCAGTGGTGGTGAGTGTGAACGTTGTGTGTAGTTTGCTGCTTTTGGCTGCATATTGTTGCTTGAATTATGTATTTTCTTGCAGGAGTGTATGGTGTAAAGTGTACGAAGTGGGGGTGAGTGCATATTTTGTGTGTGGCAATGATAATGTTGGCTGCATATTGGTGCTTGAATTATGTATTTCTTTGCTTGAGTGAATGTTTGTGATGTGTACGCTGGGGTGTGTGTGCGTATGCTGTGTGTGTTTATGATAGTGTATATTGCTGATTGAATTATGTGCTTTCTTGCTTGAAGACATGCTTGTAATGTGTATTCAGGGGGGGTGAGTGTGTACATTTTGCGTGGTAACGATAATGTTGGTAGTATATGGTTGCCTGAATTAAGTGTTTCCTTGCTTGCTTGAATGTATGTTTGCAGTGTGTACACAGTGGGGTGAGTGCATACTTTGTGTGTGGTTATGGTAATGTTGGCTGCATATTGATGTGTGAATTGTGTATTTCCTTGCTTGAGTGTATGATTGTAATCCATACAAAGTGTGGTTAAGTGCTATTGTATGTGGACATGCATGTTTTGTAGGTGCATTTGTACTAGGTGCATGTTGTTAGGCAGAATCATATGCAGTATCCTTTGGGAACACCACACACAATTAAGACTACAAGTGACAGTACAAATTCACCTTTGGTACAAGCCTGTACTACACAGTAAAGTGGTAGCAATGGCTGAGCAGCCAGACCTATCTCAAGAGCAAGTGAGCAGTATCAATAGTTACACAAAGGACAGCAAGTACTATGATTCAAACAAACACTGACTCAAGGTTTCTGAGTAAAAGAATGTACATTTATTTACACATCAGTTATAAAACATTTCACTAAAGTAAAGCAGTTGAAAAATCACACTCTTAATTCACTACACCACACCCAATAGATTGTGGACAAGTTAGGCTCAAAATGAAGTGTGAGCAAAATGGTACTCCAGTAATTTAAAAAGGAGGGGAAGACAAAGTTAGACAGAAATTGAACAACACCAACAAGAAAGTAAACAGGGCTATCTAGAAAAAGGAACTACAGTGAGGAAATCAGATTAAAAAGGGCCTGGCCCAAAGTCAATGGGTCAAAGTCTCTTGCTCAAGATCACACAGTTCAGGGTAGTTTGCGGTTAAGTCTTTGCCAAGAGTTTTAAACAAAGTTGGCCAGTGGAAAAGTTAACTTAAAGAATGGAGAAGGACAAGCCCTCGGATTGGAGAATGATTTCACACACTTTCACTGCGACTGGACAAAACGAACAACCGGATTTGAACCGTACCTTTAAATGGAGAAGAAGCTGTAGCTGAGGCGGATGTTCCAGGCAGGTCTTGCAGGATCACGGTTCCTGAAGCGACTGTCGGACTGACACGAAGTAGGAAGACTGGAGGGTCCTGCACTGCCCAGGGAAGACACCAGCAGCAGAGCAAAGCAACAAATAAAAGGTGCGCTCCTTAAAACACAAGCAGGGTCCGCTCCTCCTGGCTATCCGCTTCTTTGTAGCTCTGTGCAGCAAATTCGACCAGAGAAGGGAGACCTGGCGAGCAGTTTGGTAAACTGGTTGTTCCCACCAGCTCAAGGGGAGAAGATTCCTTGAAGATCTTCCCTGTCGTTGGAGTATGAATATTTGGACCTGCAGCAGGGCTTCACCAGGCGGTTCAGTCGTTGTAGGGGTCCTCTTCTGTCAGCTCCTCTTTGGTTCTTTCGTTCCAGTGGTGACTCTGCCTTTCCAGCCCAAGAGACCTGCTTTTTATGCAGTTTTCCCCCGTTCACGCAGCCTGGCTGTCAATCACACAGCAGGGTGGCTGTCCCGCAAGGACAATCACCACAGCCAATCAGATCAGAGTGCGACATGGGTCTCCAAGGAGACCCTGTGCAGGGAGTCCTAAACCCCTCCCTCACATCCTGCCCCCCCCCAGACATACAGGCGCCTAAGGAGGGCTGTGCAGAAGCCTGCTAAAGGACAGTGAACAAAGGAACCAAACCTGGTTCGGCGCGCAGAGTAAAACACAAGAAAGACCTTTATTTTAAAAAATGGCTCATAAACCTAGCCGGAACCAAAATAAAATGTATATGGTTTAGCGGGTTTAAGTTCGAGGCAACCAAGATAGCCTAAAACAATACCAGGGCTATTTAAGATAACTGCGTTAGGAAAAATAGGGAAGTTACCACTGCCACCAGCCAAGTCTTAATGAAAAAGGAGCAAAACAATGCTCCAGGAGAAACATACAAAAAGGGATAACTAGTAACCCTTTCGAGTACTCTGTGTAAGATAGGGTGTACTGGGTCTGTGGTTTTACAGAGGCTAATAAAGTTAATGGCAACTTTATATGTTCTGGGAGACAGTATTCAATCCCAGAAAATGGAGTCTGAGTTGGGAAGTCTAAAATACAACCCTGTGTCACTGCACTGAAGGTGCTGTGTAACACATGGTAAAGAGATGATGCCTATGGAGTAGGTGAGGCTCCACAGTATATGAACACAAGAAAATGTTAAACACACACAGCAAAACACATGTAAGAGTGGGGAAAAAAGCTCACACTCTTACCAGGTGAAAAAAATAAATCCTATAAATCCAGCAAAGCTGCTGACAGACTCAGTAGGTAAGGGAAATTAGCCATTCTGGAGAATTCTCCCTAACACATGTGAGAGCACGTGTCGTACGTCAATATTTTATGTCGGCTCGATATTGTTAGTTGAATTATGTATTTCCCTGCTTTAGTGGATGTTTCTAATGTGCATGCAGTAGAGGTTACTGGATATGCTGTGTCTGGTCACTATTCTGTCATGTGTATTTTTTTGTTTGCATTATGTGTCTCCTTGCTTGAGTGTATTTGTGTAATATGTACATAGTGGGGGTGATTTTGTATGTTGTGTGTAGTTATGATCAAGTTGCCTGCATATTGTTGTTTCAATTATGTATTTCCTTGAATGAGTCTATATGTGAACAAAGATGGGGTGATTTTGTCTGCTGTTTGCGGTCATGATAATGTTGGCCGTAGTTTGCTTGAATTACGCATTTCCTTGCTTAAGTCTGTGTTTGTAATGAATACATAGTGTGGGTGAGTGTGTATGCTCTGTGTGCAATCATGATAATGTTGGCTGCATATCGTTGTTTGAATTATTTATTTCATGTCGTTAGTGTGTGTTTGTAATGTTTATGCAGTGGAGGTAAGTACGTAAGTTGTGTGCGGTCATGCATTTGGTGGCTTCATATTATTGTTGCTTTAATTATGTATTTCATTGTTTGAGCACACACTTGTAATTATTATTTATTATGCAGTGGGGGTGAGTACGCACATTGTGTGTGCTAATGTTGGCTTCATATTGTGGCTTGAATTGTGTATTTCTGTGCTTGAATGTATGTTTTAGTGTTTTCATAGTGGGGTGGATGTGTACGTTGTGTCTGGTCATGATAATGTTGACTGTATATTGTTGCTTGAATTATGTATTTCCTTGCTTGAGTACATGGTTGTAATGTGAGCCCAGTAGGGTGTATTGCCTGCCAAAAAGTGCCTGGACAGACATAAATTTTTTTTATCACTAGTACACTCAAGGGCAAAACTTGGACGCAGGTAGGCAATGATTCACACATAAACATGCAGTTAGAAGAATAGTTAGCTCTCATATGGGTATTTGTAAATTACAAAAATACATAAATTAATAAACTGTTTCAGAATTAAATCATAGATAAGACACTAATCTAAAGAGAATACATCACCGTTGGTGCAACTTAATTCCTCACCTTGCCAGAAGCGGCTGGAAAGCACCGGAAACAGCCAGGCACATAGCAAATCAACCAACAGGCACAGAGCGAAGTGTCCCGCCCTCTGACTGAGACCATGGCTTTCTGCCTGATGCTTCTAGGGCCCCACATTATAAGCACTCTGCAATTGCGCATTGGTGGCTTACTGCTTGTCCCCAGCCGGAGTGACCTACGTTAACCTCAAGGAGCAGAGCTCTTCCCTTTCTCAAAACAGCAAAGAAAGCAACTCTGTAACTCATCCTAAATCCTTATCACGTACCAGCCTGCACATGGAGATCTCATTCTTTGCGAGCACTGTATCCTTGGATGAGCCATGCAAACCAATGTAAGCACTGAAAAATGTTGGAAATTCCAGTAAGATAATACTAACAATGCTGAAAATGTGTGCAGTTCACAGCAAGTGCAGCTTTCACTGAGACATGGAGCAAATCTCCATTATGGCTCTGAGTGCACCAGAATGCACTGCACACCAGTGCCATGTTTTAGCTCAAGCATTACAATCCACCCTTGGATATTTGACTTTCAAAGCTCAGTGGCATTGGAGTTGGTTTCTGAAACCAACAAAGCATCATAACTAAAGTGGGAATGCATTGAACACAACAGCAACCCGCAATTATAATAACTAGTTTCACACAAATGCAAGCAAGACACTTGGGATCTTAAGCCTTACAAACCTTGAACATGGCTTTCAATGGATTGTGAATGATCACAGCTTAAAACAACACATACCTTCAACTGTGTTACAACCCAGGTTATCTTTCAGCAACAAATAATCAACGGCAGCTCGGTTTTGCAAGGCTGCCTATCTAATAATTTTTCTATCAAGAAGCAACTCCTCTAATGCCTGAGAAGTGTGATTGAGTCCTTTCACTACTAAACATGCTAATTTGATTAAAGATATATAGCCCCAAGCAGCTAAACCCCAAACTCCCACTAATGAATAGGCCAGCACTAATACCTCGGCCTCTGATAACAAATGCACATGTGAATCACAATTTGGGGATTGCCCTACAGATTCGAAAGTTGATCTTTTGCTTCAATATACTGCTGGGTGTAAAGGAAACATCATTAATCCTAATCGTGTTAAGGCACATGAAATTCCAGAAATGTTAGCTGGAATGTATATGTATTTGATGTTGCCACATGAAAAAAGCCACTCCGTTGGAAGTTTCACATGATTCAGATGACTGGCAGCTATCACTGTGTAATTTCATGTCATGGTGTTATTTACATTTGTACATGTGCTTGGAACTCGTGCACACACTTTCCTCTGGAACACAGATTTTTCTCTTTAGACGGGAACAGCTGTTGGCATTTGCCAATGTCTTTCGGTTCACAGTTCATACAATAGCAAACATCGCCTTGAGTCACATTGTAGGTTATAATTTGTGTCAGGTTTCTCCATTTGTGATTTTCTTCTTGGCAAAACCTGCAATACTCATAGACAAAAAAGGACTGCCGTACATCGGAATCCTGTACTGAAGAATCATTGTGTGAAATTTGCCTCAGGATCGGATCAGGCATTGGCACTGCTACTAAACAGGTAGTCAGTAAAGCTTCTGCATGATGCACGTCAGTCAGGCAGAAATGCGAAATGTTTAAAACTTGTTCTCCATTTGGGCAATCATTAGTGAATATCTTCACCACCCTAAGGACATCTCTTGCAGAGCTGACATCAATGTTGTTTGAGCTCGCACCTGATGTGTCTTTCGCATTCCACAAATCACATTCTTCGGTCTGCCTGTTTTTTTGGCATCAGCATGGGGCTGCTTTTGGACATCATTTTTCATCATCATCAAACTCCCATGGATCACTGGCACAGATGTGACATTTTGCATCGGTTGCAGCATGCCGTTTGACTCTCCCGAATGGAGTCCATTTAGTTCCACAATTACACCAGCCAGACACAGGATCTACAAAGCAAACCCAGAAAAGTGATATCAGTGTTGATAATCACTCTCTTAAGTATCATTTGTCTGCAGGAACATAGCTCAATTTGTCCTTGCCTTGTACCATCACTAAGACTACTTGGTCTTTGCCTAATGTAATGACATCTGCAGGTAGCAACGGGCCACTTGGTCTTTCGACCCACACTTTTGCACCCGGTACAATGCTGTCTGAAGAGCTGAAAACACGATCCTCATGAGTAGTTAACACTGTGGTGGGGGCTCTCCCCCTTTTTGATCATGGACAACTTAATTGGTAATCAATTGGGCTACTCGATCTCCCTTATGAATTGGTAACACTTGGTCTCCACTATTCATTAAAATGACTTTGATTTCTCCTTGGTAAACTGCATCTATGACCCTTCCTATCACTTGAATACCTTTCAATGCTAATCCAGATGTAGGGGCAATCCATCCCATATGTTCTGGTGGAATCTGTACTCCAATCCCTGTTTCAATCACAATTATCCCTCTTGGTTCTAACCTGATCTCTTCATGAGAATGTAAATCTACCCCTGCTGATTCTGGGGTTGTCCAGCTAAAGAACCTGGTGTAATTTCCCAGTACATTAAAGTCTCTGTAGCTGAATTGGGCTGAATCTGTAAAGCGGGAGTCATTATTCACAGCAATGGGGTCTCATGGTTATTCACTGGTCTATTATTCAACTCCTGTACCTCATCAAACACTCGATCACACCATCGTGCTAAACTGCCATTGCGAGATTTTTGCAGCTGTTCTTTCAACAACCCATTAAATCTCTCAATCAAACCTGATGCCTCTAGGTGGTAAGGGATGTAGTACACCCACTCAATGCTCTTTTTCCTGACAATATCCCTGAATCAATTTGCCTTTAAAGTGTGACCCGTTGTCACTCTGGATTCTCAAGGGTACACCGTAATACAGCGTAATCTGATCTAACAACTTGATGGTGTTCAGTTGTGTACCATGTTTACATGGCAATACCATCAAATATCCGCAGTATGTATCCACAATGGTGCATGCATATTGACAGCCTTTGCTGGTTGGCATAGCACTGATATAAATGATCTGCCAGATTTGACCTGGTAATTTTCCTCTTCGCAACGTGCCCTGGACAACCTGAGGGATGGGTCAATGCTGTTGTTGTTGACACACCGGACATTGCAAAATGATTGTTTCACTACCTCTAAAGGGATACTGGTCCCTCTAGCTTGTGCCCACCTGTGAGTTGGTTTTTCTCCAAGGTGCCCACATTTCTGGTGAGCCCACTTGGCCAGACCCTCCAAATTGTCCTCCTGAGCATCTGCATCCACAGATGAAATCTTGGTGTGTTCATCTGCATCAGAATGAAACCAACGTTTTTGTGAACTTGTAGTACAATGTGCATCTACATGATACACAGTGACTTCACTTTGTGATAACATTTCCACAATATCTTGCCACAGTCCTTTTCCCCACAACTCTTTTGAATGAATTTTCCATCTATTCTTTTGCCATGTTGGCAGCCACACCACCAACCCATTTGCTACCGACCATGAATCTGTGTACAAATGACATTGACCAGGTGTAACTTATTTCAAAGCTTGGTAAACTGCGTAGAGTTCTGCAAACTGACTGCTCTTTCCTTTCCCTGACATTGTCAAAATCTTTTTTGTCTTGGGATTGTATGACATCGCTTTCCATGATCGCTCGGTTCCCACATAGCGAGCCGAGCCATCCGTAAATCAGGCATGCTCTATCTGCTCTACTGTCAGATCGCCATTTCACGGGAGACTCACGTATTTCAGTCATTTCCTGTGCTATGAAATCTGTGGGTGGTATGTTGGTTCCTTGCTCATATAATTTTGTAACTCCACCCTTTCCTGATTTAGCTCCTGACAGTTCCCTTGGGGAACACTGCAAAAAGATTAAGACTACAGGAGCAGCAGTAAACCCAATTGGTAGCAGTCTGCACCACCCAGATTTACCTGGTAGCTGTGGCTAGGCAGTCAGACTTCTCTCAAGAAGAGTAGGGCAGTATTCATAGTATACACAATAGGGCCAAAACACAGTAGAGCAAATACACACTGACCAGAGCTTTGTATTTTAGGTAATACACTAACACTCTCAGTGAAAAGTAATCTAAAGCACAGTCAGGTAAGTATACACACCTCCCTTGATAACTATCAGACAAGTCAGGGTTAAAGCACAACTATTTGTTAAGACAGAAGTGAGTGCTTAACCTAGATAACACTCCAATAGTGTAGTTAAAGGGAGAGAAAAAGGCAGAGCATAAGAATAAAACAGTTCCCAACACTTTTTAGAGTTCAGAGCAAGGGGAGAAAGGCAGGTTATACTGTAGAGCCAAAGTTCATAGGCCAGGCCCACTTTAAATGGAGCAAAGCGAAATGTGCCCAGGATCACATGGTTTAAAGTGCACTGAAAGTCTTTGCAGAGTGTTCAAAAGAGGTTGGGGTGAGTCAAAAGATATAGGGCCTCATTACACAGAAGGCGGTAAGGGTTAACGGTCACTGGTAATGGTACCGTAGCCTGGAGCCAACCCAGTTTAGAAGCCAAGGATTTAAGGGTCACCTTTAGCAATCTGTAGAAAGGGGAGGCCAGGCAGGACACAGTACCTTAAGAGAAAGGAAACTCCAAATGGGGCAGTTGGTCCTGGCAGTGGTTGAGGTTCATGGTTCCGACCAGGGAAGGAGAAGATCTCATCGAGGAGGAAACGTGGAGTCGTTGCACTGCACAGGGATGAAACCAGCCGCGGAGTTCCCGATTAAAAGGTGCAGTCCTTTTATTCGCGGTCAAAGGTGGTGAGATTGGCAATCCGGCCGCTGGGGTACTTGGCACGGTGGATTCGACCAAGGGCCGTCTTTGGAAGGCGAAAAGGGTGAACTGGTTGGTCCCACCAGCTCAGATGAAGAAGACTCATCCAGCAGAAGATCTTCTCTTGTCGTCGGAAGAGTGGTGAGGTACCTGCAGCAGGGCTTCACCGGTGGTGTCATCGTGGCAGATGGCTCAGCTTCGTCCCTCTTCGGATTCTTAGGTCCTGTGGCAACTTCTGAAGTTCCAGTCCCAAAGGCCTTGCTTTTATGCAGAAAAACCCCCATTCATCAGCCTAGCTGTCAATCACACATGCTAAGTGGTGAGCCGGGTGGCTCACCACGGCCAATCAGAGTAGAGTGTGACTTGGGTTGCTAAGGCAACACAGTCCAGGGTGCCAATTCCCACCTCCACCCTTCCTGTGGAACCCAGACAGAGTGGCACCATTTGGAGGTCTTCTGTGAAGAAGCCCACCAAAATAGTTGAACAAAGGGCTCGACCTTGGTCAGAGTTACAGAGACGGACACAAATGCCATTTTAGAATCGAGTTCTGGCAAAAAGACCCAACCAGTGATTTAATATTAAATGAATAAACCGGCGGTATCTTTAACATTGCACAAAGAAGTGGTGCGTTTAAAATCAATGGGAAAATCCGATAGAGGATATTCCGGAGGAATATTTTGCGCGGTAACCACTGCCACCAGCCAGAAACTCGACGAGGGGGGACGGGACAGTGCCCCCTCAAAAACAGACCCAGGGGCAATCAAATTACCCCTTACCAGTACTTCCACAATATGATGGTTTGTACTGGTTCTGTTCACAATTCTGGACTAGTAAAGCCAATGGTGACTTTACATGCGCTGGGAGACAGCAGTCAGTCCCAGGGTATGGAGTCTATGTTTGGGGGTCACTGTGACACCCCCGTGGTACTGAGGGTGCTGTGTACCACACATACAGAAAAACAGATGATACCCTATGGAGTAAAAAGAAACCCCATAGTCCATAAGCACATAACAAGTCAAGGACATACCTCAAATCATGTCTAAGAGTCGGAGTAAAAGAGTCTCACTCTTAGCAGGAGAAAAAAGAAAAAAAAAATCCAGCAAAGCTGCTGGGGGACTTGGGAAATTAGCCTTATCAGAGAATTCTCCCTCACACCATTTCCACTTGATTATACTGGCTTTTTGAGCGTGTCCTATTCTGTGTGTCCAAGAAGAGCTCAACACCCATTGCATAATCGGGATTTTGGGCCTCATCCATATATCATGCCACACTGTCATTTTCTCAGTATCAACAAAAGCGCAATAACATGCCAGCAACTGCTTCTCAAATGAAGTGTATGTGTTACCAGCCTCGGCCAACTTACGCCATTTGTCCTGTTTCTGCCACACACTCCAGTTAACATAATTGTCTTGTACAGACACGTTTAACACCACAACGCCTTCCTTCAATGGCCACAAATCAAGCACCTGCTGCACAGTGTCTTTTGCCAAATCAAATGCTCTTTGCTGCTCCTCTTCTTATAGAGAAGGGCAGTATCTGCCATAGATGGGTTATGTGCTGTGTTTAAAACCCAAACAGCCCTATGAACTGCTGAACTTGTTTTTTGTTCATCTGAGTGGTGAACTCAAGGATTTTTATTACAAGGCCTTTGTAATATCGACCATAGTAAAGAATCACGATACAACTCAAGTAAACCAACACATCACAATCAATACAATATATTTAAAAGAGCAAGGGGTCTAAAGAGTTAGAAGCACGAAATATGCAGACCACCTAGATGGGGAGGAAAACAGGCAGTGCAAGTAATCGTTAGACCCAGTTCGACATCAGAGGCCACCTAACTAGAAGGAAGTCCGAGCCCTACGAAGAGTGGAGCCTTGTGCTCAAAAGTACCTGCACACGCGGGTGCCAACGGGCAAAGGAGAGCCTCTTCAGGGAGATCAGACAGTTCAGAGAGGTGAACAAAACGATGATGAACAGTTCCCCGCTACTTAAGCGTGGCCTCCACTTGTGGGCAGAAGCAGGGCGCGAGTGCGGAAAAGGGTTGCTGTTTACGACAGCGGTGGAGAGCCACAGGCTCCTGCGGGAGGGTGACTGGTTAGGGTATTGACTACTCACCGGTCCCCGATGCAGGCAGGCCCAGGCTTCTCCGGTTCCGTTTCAGTACTGGCAGTGTTAGTCAGAAACCTGTGCAGTTCCCTTAGGGATCACTGCAAAAGGCCTAAGACTACAGGTGTTGGCAGTAAACCCAATTGGTAGCAGTCTGTACCACCCAGATTTACCTGGTAGCTGTGGCTGAGCAGCCAGACTTCTCTCAAGAAGAGTTAGACAGTATATAGAGTATACAAGATAGCTACCAAAATACAGTAGCACAAGCAAACACTGACCAGAGCTTTGGTAACAAAGTATATAATTATTTATTTAAAGACACACTTAGAAACACTCCAGCACTATTATTATAAGCAAGTTCAAAAACACAGTCACTATTACTATATATACATCCCTTATTCCTTATTAGACAAGTCTTAGTTAACACCACTTATTTCCAGGCAGAGGTGAGCACTTAACTAAAGATGGCACTCTAATAAGTTTATGAAAAAAGGCAGAAATTAGGAAAAGCACACAACACAATACTTTTGAAGCACCCAGCAAGGCAGGAAAGTCAAAGTCTCCTAGTGAGCAAAAAGTTCAGAGACCAGGCTCCCTCTTGGAGAGAGTACAGAGCACCACTGCTCCCCAAGATCACACAGTTAACAGTCTTGGAGAGAGTACAGAGCACCACTGCTCCCCAAGATCACACAGTTAACAGTCTTGAAAAGTCTTGCAGGGGGGTTCAGCAAAGAATTAATTCAGTTTAGAAAAGGTCAGTTGGCCCGCCTAGGGCCAACCCAAGTGGTAAATTGAGGCTTTAAGAGTCACCCCACACAGACTGTTGCGAGGGAAGCCAGGCGGACACAGTACCTTTAAAGTGGAGAGGATCCTCCAGCGGGGGCAGTTGTTCCTGGCAGCGGGTGCAAGTCACAGCATCGTCCAGAGGAAGAGATGATCTCGACTTGGAGGAAAGCTGAAGGTCATTGCACTGCCAGGGAAGAAACCAGCCGTGGAGTTCTCCGGTTAAACGGTACTACCCTTTTATTTGCGGTTGTGGAAAAATGTGGTATCCCGGTTGCCGGGGTGCTTGGCACAGGCAAGGCGGCCATGAGATGATCCGGGAAGGCGAAAAGGCGGGCAAACTGGTTATCCCCACCAAACAAAGGAAGAAGTCTCTTCGGGATGAAGATCTCCTCTGTCGTTGGAAGAAGTGGTGAGTCGGTTCAGCAGGGCTCCACCGGTGGTGTCATCGTTGCAGGTCGGCTCAGCTTCTCCCTCTTTGGATTCTTTGGTCCTGTGGCGAAGTCTGAAGTCCCACTCCCCAAAGCCCTGCTTTTATGCAGAAAACCCCCATTCATCAGTACTAGCTGTCACTCAAACATGCTAAGTGGTGAGCCGGGCGGCTCACCACTGGGCCAATCACACAAGAATGCAACTTGAGTTGCCGTGGCAACTCAGTCCAGGGTGCCTAAACCCCCTCCCACACCCCCTGTGGTACCCAGACAGAGTGGCACCACTTTTGGATGCTTCTGTGGAGAAGCCCGCCTAAAAAGTGGAACAAAGGGCTCGACTTGGGTTGGAGTCACAGAAGCGAACACAAACGGCATTTTGGAACCGAGTTCTGGCAAAAAAATACCAACCGGTGAATTAATATTAAATAAATAAACCGGCGGTATGTTTGAGGCAATGTTAAAAAGTATTAGCCTTGAACAATGGGAAAATCCCATAGGAATATATTCGCGGTTGAATATAAAAAATAGTATCCACTGCCACCAGCCAAAACTCGCTCTGGGGGGACTGGACAGGGCCCCCTCGAACAACAGACCCAGGGGCAATCGAATTGCCCCTACCAGTATGCCCAGAATATGATGGTTTGTACTGGTTCTGTTCACAGTTTAGGACTAATAAAGCCAATGGTGACTTTACATGCCCTGGGAGACAGTAGTCAGTCCCAGGGTACGGAGTCTATGTTTGGGGGTCACTATGAATCCCCTGTGATACGGCACGGAGGGTGCTGTGTAACACACATACCAAAAATATATGAAGCCCTATGGAGTAAAAGACCCCATAGCCCATAAAACACATTACAAAGTCAAAGGATATCTCAAATCATGTCTAAGAGTGGAAGAAAAAGGGTCTCACTCTTAGCAGGAGAAAAAAATAAACCCCAAAAATCCAGCAAAGCTGCTGGGGGACTCACTAGGTTTGGGAAATTAGCCTTAACAGAGAATTCTCCCTAACACTGGCAGGTTCAGATGCGATCAGCAGGATGTCTCGACGCTGTGTAGATTCCGTGACAGCAGGAGTCAGGGTCGAGGGTGTCCCACATGCAGCGAACACGCACAGGTTTGTTACCACAGCAGGGCAACTCGGCAACCGCAGGTATTCCAGTCCCAAGGCACACGTCTCACTTCAGACCTGGGAATGCCAAGTGTACGAATCGTGTGAGAGGGGACACGGACACAGTAAGCCAGACGGTGGTGACAGAGCAAGGTTCCTGTGTAGGCTGGTCAGTCCACTGGATGGCCCAGGGACGCTTCGAAGGCTTACGTACAGGATTTGGTGAAGATGCTGAGAATAGTTGTTCCCACTATTCTAAAGGGTCGAAGCTCCAGTACAGGCCTTCTCGTTCGATCAGAGGGGTCTCACAGGACGACAGCAGTGCAGGGTTCAAACCTTCAGCGGGTCACCAGCGATTCCTCGACTCAGCTACTTAGTTGCAGGATACTTGGCTCCTTATCCTTTGTTCGTGAGAACTCAGGAGATCGACATGGTAGTGGTGTTTCCAGCCTCCTCTTATCCAGAGTCCCCTTCGCGCCAAAACGGAGAGGACCCAATGGGAGATCTGCTCACAAAACACTCACACCATACGTGGACCTATCACGGACCACGGTGGTCCCAGGCATTCAAGACACTCTAGACTCTCTGGCACCCAGGATGTGTATTGGGAACAGACATCCCAGCCCACATCCTGGAGGCACACACAAGGCATGCAGAAGCCCGTGAAAGCGTTGTGTTTCGCGGGACAGTGCATGACCAAATAAGGACTGCCCCGGGTCCGCTCGACCTGGGGGAAGGTGAAGGGGCAAGACGGTCAGCGGACAGGACAAGAAACCTCGTGGCATGGCCATTTTGGAGGCCAGGCCACCCATTTGGGCCAAACGCGGGAAGCGCGGTTAACATGGCAAAAAGGGGTTCAAAACACAAAGGCCCTCATTACGACCCTGGCGGAAAGTGACTGACCGGACCGCAACAGCGTAAATAGCGTTTCCGCCATTGCACGAAGGAGCAAAGAGCGGCCCATTCCGACCCATCGGGCACGAGCACCACGCCATGGCGGAAGTGCAAAGTCCGCGATGGCGCAAATGGCCCCAAAACGGCCCACACCGCCGCCGTACGTCGCCCTAGGTGCAATACCGCCACCCATCACAGCGGACACCGCAGAGTGCGCCTACCGGAAAGTACGGTGACCGGAAATATACGGAAACGGAAGCAAAAACATGGGCCCGGAACGGGAAACAAGCCGCCGTACACCTATAAAACCACTAAAACCACACTACCACTAAAAACACAACCCTGAGACACACCCCAACCCGTCATCCACCCTAGCGAAACCAAGTAAAATTGGAAAAGCAGCGAAGAAAGCGTGCGACCGCAAGCGGCAGGTCCACTTCTCCCGCGAGGAACTCACCGTGCCAACAGAGACCCTCCAGGAGAATGGTGCCGTCGTCTTCTCCACGCAAATGACCAGGACGGCACTTGCGAACAAGAAGGCCATATGGGCTCTGGTAGCACAGCGGGTAAGCGCGGTGGGGACCGCACCCCGCACACCACAACAATGCCGAAAGCGGTGGGACGACCTGCGGATACGCGTCCGCAGCATACTCTCTGCCAACCGCAACATTGCCACAGCCACCGGGGGAGGACCTGAATCACCCATCAAGTTGACCCCCTGGGAATAAATCTGTGCCTCCACCATCGGAATGGAGAGCATCGAGGGAGTCGGAGGGATGGAGAAAGGAGTGCAGACATCAGAAGAATCAGGTAGGTGGGCCAGATAAAATAATGCTAAAACCACAATGTCCAATCATGTGAAGTACCATGTGTCCACATAGTGCAACAGGAACACATGTCCAGGAGAACGTCCACACACATCGCCCTCATAGCGCACCTTAAAACCACAATAAATACATAAACAATTAAAAACCCCTAATACACCCACCACACGTCCAGCAGGCACACCCTAACTGCAGGCTGCCAAACAACTGCACCCTCACCCCACACACAAATGAAAGCACCTCTAAGGCCCCGACCCAAATCACCCTCATGTACCACCCCAATGCATGTGATACAATGCCATTCCAATACCCACAGACCCATTAATAACCCTCGCCCTCCTTTACTCCACCACAGGGTCCGATCCAAACGACGAGCATCAGGACACCCCTACCAGCACACCAGCAAAGAGGGCCAAGACCAACGGCCAAAGACCCTCCACCTCAGCTGCACGCATCAAGACACGGCAGCAGCACAAATCAGGTGGCAGCACAGAGGAGGGAACATCAACAGGCACCCCAGCAGCCAGCATGCCCACTACACCACCACCACAGGTCCCCCCAACGGATGCCACAGAATGCACTGGCTCTGGTGGCAGCAGCACCATAGGTTACACCCCAATGATGGCAGCATGCTCCGACACAGAAGACGGAGATGTCGAAGTCAGATCCATCCATGACCTGTCCCAATCCCCCTGTCTGTCCCATCCCGTACAACATGAGAATACCACGCAGGGGCACCCACAAGACGACGACTGGCCATCCCCCCCAAGCCCTGTGGCAAGGCAACATGAGGTCAACAGCCCCTCTGTGACCCCCCCGCAAGTGGCCATGGCCCAGCAGAGGCAACAGTCCCTCGACAAGTCAATCGGGCAACAGCAGCAACTGGCCACGCTCCTCAAGGACCATGCCGATGAATGTGGGGGCACTAAGGCAGACATAGAAACATCAACTGAGACACTCAGGGCAGAAATGGAGAGAGGTACAGAGACACTAAGGGCGCAAATGGAGAGTAGCACCGAGAGCCTGAGAGTCCAAATGGAGAGAAGCACCGAGAGCCTGAGGGGGGAACTGCATGCGACGTCCAAAGACGTATGTGCCGAACTTGCTGCAGTGCGCCGTGTGCTCACGGAGCTCTCACAAACCCTTAGGGACATGCATGGACGTGAGCAGGCAGAGACATCTTCCGTTGCTAGTTCCGTCCAGGGCAGCCCCCAACGTAGATCTGGGAGGAACCTGCGCTCCACAGGCAGGGGTGCCCCTGACACCCGCAGAGGGGGCTTGCAATAGCGACAGTCCACTGACAATGAGCATCTTTGGACACTGGTGTTCGGGGGGGAGGTAGGAGGGTGGAGGGGGTGTGTTGGGCTCACTTGGGTGGCGGGTCGATAGGGTGTACACCATGATATCACATATGCCATGAACAAGTGCACGATCAACCAATGAGATGTGTCGACAATGATCATTATGTACTAGGCCATCCTGGGCGTATAGTCCATATTGTGCATGTACCAGACACACACAGTGCCACGAGTCCCGTGTCCATCTATCAGCCACCAGGCGTGAGTGCCAGAAGCATGCATCAATGACATGCTGACGAATGTCACGGCCCTCCGGTGCCTCGCAGACTCCTTGGGTTCTGCCACATCCCCACCCTCATCATGACCATCATCAGGTGCTTGCAGTTCTGCGTCTGGGGGCATGGGCACATTTCTACGTACGCACATGTTGTGGAGCATGACACATGCCATCGCCATCTTTGCAACCTTCTCATGGCGGTACAGGAGTGCCCCGCCAGACCTGCTGAGGCAGCGGAAACGAGTCTTCAGTAGGCCGAATGCCTGTTCAATGACTACACGGGTACGTGAGTGGGCATGGTTGTAGTCCTCCTCATGCTGGTCCCGTGGGTTCCGGACTGGTGTGAGGAGCCATCTCTTCAGTGGATACCCAGCATCACCTGTATGTGGACGATAAACGTATGATGTGGAATGCCATTGCTACGTACGCACCCCCCCCCCCCACTTCCTGCCAGGTCATTGCCGCATCACATACCCCACATCATCATGCATGAAAAGAGACTCACCGAGTAGCCAGGATCTGTTCCCTGCGTGTCGCTCCATGTAGCGTGGTATAGTAGAGTTCCTCAAGACCAATGAATCATGGGTTGATCCAGGGAATCTGGCACAACAATGTGTAATGATCCTGTTGGAGTCACACACCATCTGTACATTCAGGGAATGAAATTGTTTTCGGTTGCGGTACTGGGCCTCCATGGCATGTGGGACGACCAATTCCACATGGGTGCAGTCGATGGCACCAATGCAACCCGGTATGCCGGCAAGTGCATGGAATCCCACTTTAGTGTTGGTAATGTCCTGCTCCGAGCGTGGTAGAGAGATGTAGTCGTCTGCGTGCTTCAGGAGGGCATCGAGCACTTGCAATAGTGTCCGTGAGAACAGTGGCTGAGAAATGCCATGCAACTGTCCGACTGTGTGCTGGTAGGTGCCCGTGGCCAGGAAGTGGAGTACAGACACCACCTTCAGTAGGGGTGGGATGGCGGTTGGGCTGTCTATCATGCTGACAAGGTCAGCCTGTGTCATGTCCACTATTGCGGCTATGGTGTTCCGGTCCAAACGGTAGAGGGTGTGGATCTGCTCATCAGTGAGGTTGAACGGATGTGCTCGGAGGCGTGGGATTGCGGGCTGCCTGCGTGGTGGTAGTGGCTGTGCTGGCGGCCCTTGCGGGCCCTGCCTTGGCCTCCTCCTCCTCCTGCGTCTCCTCCGTGCGGCCGGTTGTAGTTGGTGTTCGTCTTCTTCTTGGAGTTGGAGTACTTGCAGTGCTATCAGGTCCCCCAGGGCCAACATCGCGAGTCCTGCCGGTAGCATTTCGGAGTGGGTGTGGTTGTGGCAGGAGACTGGCTGTGCAATTTATGTGTTTTCAGGCTGTATGGCCTCCACCTGTGGTGATTCATTCCACCTGTGCAAGCTGCTCTCCCCTTTGGGCGAGCACGTCCCGCACACAACGCTGCTAATCGAGGAACGGCATCTTGCTATTGCAATCATGTATTTGTACCCGATGGCCGTGTTACATTTGTTGATTTGTACATTCGGCTATGGTCACATTGTTTCACATACAATCTTTGCAGTCGCGAACAGACTTGTGATGGGTCAGTGGAACGTAGTACTCGAGTAACGGTGGGCCCTCATGCATCACTGTACAGGGTTGCAACGACGGGCGGGGCGTCCCATTAGTGGGTGATGGCAGTTGACATTTTCACACACAGCTGCACTAGCTGGATTAATTTGTGATTTCAAACGGCCACAGATGCCTTTTCGACGTGATGTTGCAAATGAGGAATTCGAAGGCCGGCGCTTTCGGTCTTCGGCTAGCTGAGAGGAGATGCCCACAGGTCTGACTGCAAGTATAATGTTCTATTGTTCGATGTCCTTGAGACAGAGGCCATGGCGAGGAAGCAATGATTGATATGAATAGTTTGGGATGCGCTATATTGACGTGGGCGATGAGGCCGGACGTTCCCAAAATCATGTAACTTCACAACACAGATATTACGGGCTGGAACACTGTGGATTTTGCAGGCTGCATAACGCACAGACTCAATGGAAATCCCGAATGTCTTGTGAGTAAATATTCCGGTGTATTTATGACAGGATGAGGGCATGATGAATGGATGCATGGCCAGCTCATTTGATACAGGGTTTGCCATGTACAGGGCTTGTTGGAATCTATCCGCCTCCCCTGCGCTATGTGATGCAGGGCTGCCATAGTGGCACCATCGTCTATCTGGCCTTGTTGAGCCCTCCCTGTCTCGACGCGCCTTCAGACACTTGTGTCCATGCACGTTGACATTCCCATCTGATGGAATCTGTTTTGGCAGACGCATGCACAGGTACACTCGTTTGGGATGGTGTTTACACCTCGATATAGATAGTCATGAGTGGCAAGTGGTTTTGGGGTGGTGATGATCCTTTGGAGTGGGCTAGCATGCATATGGCTGTGGATTTAGTGTGGTCATTGGAGTGAGTTGTTCGAATGTAGTTCTGATGGCCATTCTGTTCTTTTTCTTTTCTTTTTGTTGACAGGTATCTCCTACCCTTTTGCCACTGCCATCTGTATGCCACTCCTGCAGATGGCGTTTACTCACGACACCTGCTGCTTCGTGTTAATCAGTGGAGCAGCATTACGATCTTATGGGACGATCGCCAATGGGCCACATGCCCTTACGCAGTACTAGTGGCTCGGAGCAACATTTCGGCCTTTCAGTTGGACTAGTGCCTCCCCATTGGGGCGGGCCTGCGGTTCTGTGCGCTTCCATGTTGCCTTTTCGTACGTGTATGTGGCTCTGTGTGCCATGATGGGACAGGGCGTCACACAAGTAGTAGCTGGTCATTCCTTGCGGATGCAGCCCACAATGGTGATATGTGTTTTGGAGTTCATGGACTGATGGCTGTATGAGCTTGGTGATTTAGTTGTGCATTAAATTTCTATTCTGATATGGCCCGTGTAGCGTTCTTCTTTGCGAGTGATGTGGCATATTCCTATTTGGGGAGCGATGTTTTGTGAGGAGATCTGCATTGGGTTCCGGTTTCGGATTTTAGTGGCGTGGTACTGTGCTGGGCGCGTTTGCCTACGGAGCACAGTGAGGTCAGGGATGGGGGATGCCAATATGACTGTTTGGATGTTGTCATGCTCAGGGGCGGGGGATTGGGTTTTGTGTAACAGACGACGGTCAGCCAGGTGGACTGGTGGAATGTTGTGAGTTTCGTAATATTGCTGGTCACAGGTGCCTGTGTTTGCGTGCGTTTCTGGGGGGGGGGACTGTGGTCATGTCCATTGGAATGGCTTCTGTATTCGTGCCATCTGTGCCCTGCAGCTCCCATTGGCCCCTCTTGTGGATCTTTTGTTCGTTGGCATGCATGGGTGACTTGTACATTTCACTGGTAGCATTGTGACTTCATTGCACCTACGAGGAGTTGTGCTTTGTGGGCAGGGAGCGGTGTACAGGCACTCAGTGGGGCCGTTTACGGTTGATTCGCGATGCCGTACTTCTCACCATGGCGGAATGGTGCTTTCCGCCATGCTTGATGGCGTTAGGTACATGTCCGCTAGGGTCGGAATTCGCGTACCCTTGCGCCATGGTGGTATTTACGGTTTGGCATGGCGCGCGCGCGCGTGCTTGGTGCAGTTAGCGTTGGCGTTCACTACGGTGTCGCTAATGACTTCGTACTTTGCGGTGGCGGGTCATAGTCGCACCGAGCGCTATTCGATGGCGGTATTGCATCTCCGCCATCGTTTTCCGATTTCCGCCAGGGTCGTAATGAGGGCCAAAGAAACGATAGCTGCCACCAGTCCCTTCCGTGACACACTTGCACATTTCATGATAAGTCCAACGAGAGTTTCTAGGGCCATTGGAATGACTAGAGACCCAAGAGCGCGGTAATGTAAGTTACGGTGCACTCTTGTTTCATGTTGCTCAAAAGCTGCAACATGAGGGAAGGACTAAGGGAAACGAGTCTCCCGGTACTGACTGTCTTAAGGGCATGTCAGTTTCCCCGTAAGAATGGAGCGAAAGCCCAGAGGAGTCCAGCGGAAGGCTGTGCTTCTCTGGCAAAGTCTAGATCAGGGTGTAAAACAGCAGCAAAAAGTTTGGGGGTTGCCACATGGAAGGAAAATTACCTACAATGATGAAATCTTTCCCAACTGTGGTGAACTCAAGGATTTTCTGTCGGGCCTTCTGCACCATCTCTCGATGCCTATTATGCCACTGAATCTCCAAGAATACCACTGTCTCAGCAGGCCCTTGAATTTTGCTAGGGTTAATCTCCAACCCTTCCTTCTTCAACCCTTCAATGATTACTTCTCACTGAGCTTTGCTCATCTTTCCCCTGAATCAAAATATCGTCAATGTAGTGAGAGATTTGTATGTCAGGTTTACATAGTATCTGGTCGAAGTGTTCTGCCACCAGCCGATGAAAAATGGTTGGGCTATGTATGTACGCCATAGGTAATATGGTGAAGGTATACTGATGGCGTTTCAAGAAGATGCAAATTGGCACTCCTCATCAATTGGCAGAAGGTGTACTGATGACCGTTTCAAGAAAATGCAAACTGGCACTCCTCAGCAATTGGCACAGAGAAAAATGCATTGGCTAAGTCTACCACTGCATACCAGGTTCCTTTGAACTTTTGGACATTGTATGGAAGGAAGGGTCTCCAAGGCCCCCCTCCCCTCCATTTGCCCCTGCGTGCAGACGATGACTCGTCCAGCAGCCACCACTGCGCCTTTGGCTAGGGATGCGGGGTGGCTGGGGGTCGACACATGTGCCTGCAACACTGAGCCAGCAGCATGGTACCAGACTCGCCAGCAGCATGGTACCAGACTCCCTTTTGTGGCACGCTCAGACTCCATTTTGAACATAATAACTTAGGCCCCACAAACTCAAGCAGTCTGCAGGGCTGCAGCTCTCCCCTCCTGATTGCGTACAGCGAGCCAGGCACTTCCCTCGCCCTCCTCCCCTTGGCGTCCCTGCTGCAGGCCTGTTCTCATGGAAGACTAGGCGCAAACAAGTTACATGACAAACACTGTGGGCCTCATTACGACCCTGGCGCTAAGGGGTTAACGGCGCCGTAAAAGGCTGCGGCGCCGTTAACCCCTTAGTGCCTAATTACGAGGTCCCTTTGCGGCTCCCGACCTTAACGGCTGTCTGGACCAGCCGTTAAAGTAGGGACCCGCAAAGGAACCTTGAAGGTAATTACGGTACCGCAATTTGCAGTACCGTAATTACCGCCTTCCCCATTCCCATTGATCCCCATGGGGCAAAAATGGGAATGGGGAAGGGCCAATGGTGCATGGGGAATTACCGCCCCACCAACCTTGGAATGGGGTGGTAATTCCCCATTGCACCATGGTGGACTCGTTACAATACCGGCAGCAACCATGGTGCTAATAGCGCCATTGGTTACCGCCGGTGTTGTAATGAGGGCCTGTATCTTTCACAATCCGCAGTCCATTATTGCCCTGCAGGTGACCGAGCCAAAGCTGGGGTATGAGAAAAACATGCAATCTCCATAAAGCTTGCTCTGTCCCCTCGCAGACCCCACATTTATGGCATATGCTGTGGATACCCCCCACCCAGTTCCCCGTTAGAAGTGCCAGACATGCATACATAGCCACCCTATTTCACCCATACAGAGAATCCCCTTGAAGGGACTATAAATCCACTTCTGTTGTTGTATACCACAAGATTGATTGTATATATATTGAAATAAGGTGACCCTCACCCATCCCAGATTGCACACAGAGCCATGAATTGTATGTTTAAGCCTCTCATCAGCGAGCAAGGATTATTGGTTGTTCCATTACACGAAGCAATGTAAGATATCAATATATATTAAAAATGTACTGATTCTCTAAAAATGTACGATTCCCAATATATTCCATTAGTATTGCAACATGTATGGTTTATTATGATGTGTGTCAACTGTATAATACAGAATCATTTGTAGCATGTGCATAACCCCTGAGCATTGAATCATTTACCCCATATTGTACGCAGAACTTCGCACACCTTTTTTAATGTACCAATACACAAACCAAGCTATTTCTACCTCGTTTGTATGCTCCATGTGTGCCCCCCGCAACATAAACAATATACAGCCCAACAGGCTACAGGGCCTGTTCTCCCCTCTCATGTAACACTGCGTTCTCAGCCCCCACCTTTCCTCTCCCCTCTGGCCAGGATAAGATGTAAAGCCCAGGTTCTACCGACGATGTGATACTATGACTGTAACCCCCCACCCTCCTCCTGAGCCAACACAAGGTGTTTACCCTCCCGAGCCCCCAGACCCCTCTCATCCCACCGTCTTTTTGATATACTGGCCATGCGCCCTCTGACTGGGTAGTATCCCAGTTCACCCCATCCCTGACTGACCGTAGAGGCCATATATTTCTCTTGTATTAACATACTACAAAGGTATCCCCCACTAGATCTAACAAAGAGGAATGATAGATGTATCTCTGTCTGTGCCCCCTGATAAGCCACCTAAACCCATGAAAGCTGCTCACCTATTGCTCACCCCATGTATAGTATTTTTTTTAGAATGATGAAATACTCACACCTAGAGTTATGTGTTATCTTTCTTGTGATGTTAGAATAACGGTTTGTAGGATTTACATGGCATCATGAATTACAATTAACACTGAATGAGTATGCGTGGCCACAAGGGCAAATGTTAGCATAGTCAAGATGTATCAATTAACCATCATCTGACCAGAGCTCATCCCTGATGAGTTCAGCTGACCTGCGAGCATAACCATGACACCTTAAGGAGCCTCGGCAATCCTCAAGCTTCACCCCTATATATTCATATGTGCCCTTCCCCACTGCCCAATCTCATCGATTCATGTATCCCTTAGCTCCCACGTCATAGGTGACGTGGTTTTGTAGTAAATTGTGAATGTTTGCTGATGTTTGGTAGAGCGCTCTCTGAGTTTGCAGAGTTCTCTGCTTGCCCTATACTGGTTTGGATAAACTTTTACCTTGTGACTTCAACCGCACTTGGTCTTGGTCTCATTCCCATTTGGGGTGTGTCCATCACTGGCTCTCACTGGGGAGTTATAAATGCCTTTTTGGGGGACGCTCACTTTCAACATTCTCAATCAAAGTAATGGTGCCTGGACTGCAGGCACTAAAGGAGGAGTGTGTTTATTCAAATTGGTGTAATCACAGTCATCCTCCAGCTTCCATACCCCTTTTTCAGAGGCCAAGGAGGAGTGTTCCATGCTGTAGTAACAGGGCGTAACACTCCTGCCTCTACATACCCTTTATGGTGTCTGAAATGTCCTGATGTCCTCCGGCTCTGGGAATGCGGTATTGCTTCATCACTACACACTTAGTTGCTAAAGGCACCTGCACTGGTGGCATTTTCTATTTCCCTACAATAACTGGTGTACAAGTCAATGCACTCAATACACACTGATAGGTTTTACCTGCAAGTCCTAGAGTCGACCCTTCCAAAATGTCAAACCGAATTATCTACTCAAGTATATCAACACTTGGTACTTCTGCATTGTCAAATTTCTGATTTTCATCTCCACTCCTGTTTGTACTGTCAGGGTTTTCTTCCCCCTAGCACTGTAATGGTAAAAAGTCTACATTGAAATCGTGTCAGATTTCCATGAATCAAAGAGGCCTCGGCCCGGTATCAATGCTCGTACCTCTTGTGTATTTCCAGGCCCCAAAAACATCTTAACATTAACATGAGTTCGCCTATCATATTTATGTGAGCAGATGCTACCGGAGCTTCGCCTAAATCCTAGTCAAATTTTGAATTAGTGTATTGCGCACTCACCACCTTCCCAAAATCAGCATATGTTGGCTAGTATGGGGAAGGGATCCCCATAGGCCCTTCTTCCTGTTCCTCCTCAGGAGGAGCTAAAGGTGAGGTGTCCCGCTGTGGCTTAGTCACCACCTATCAACCTGTTTTTAGCGCTCTTTCGCTGCAGGCTCTCTCTCCTTGTATAGCTCGTATATTGCCCTTGTTTCAAAGCCATCAATTTCTTCTTGTGGCACACCTTCTTTCAACAAAGCCAAAAACATATCCTTTCTGGACACTCTGCAGTCTCTACTATCTTGCCTCCTACCTTCAGTTATTCTCTTGCTACGCCCCTCTCTTTCTCATGACTTATCTTCACTTTTGTCCCATTCCCCTAGGTCTGCCAGCAGGCCGGATGGCATCCACTACTTCATCAGTGGGTTTGCCCGTCATACCTACAAGCAATGTCATGATGACACTTTTGTATGCAGGTGGGGTAGTTCTTATCATCATATTTTATGTTGAAACTGAAAGCAGCACTACCCCCATGTGTCCTGGCTCATCAACGTGAATTTCCTCATTCATGGCATGATCTCTGATCTTTTGAATCGCTTCTTTCAAAGAATACCACTTCTTTCAAAGAATACCACCTCTTTTCCTCACTAGCCCAGTCTGCAGTAATGGGATACACCCTTGGGCTGCTAGGTGCAACAAAGACACTTGCCTAGCTTGACCATTAGCTTCAGGGGGTGACCCTACCCTTAATACCTCCTGTACATCGATGTCATTTCACAAAGGCAGGAAGCACAGGGAATCCATCACATCTACCAAAAACCCTGCTGCCTATCCATCAAACAGCCTTACCATCCATGCCAGCAAAAGTTCCCCTGACTTTTCGCCTCAGACAAGTAATGAATTCGACAACCTCCTGTTGCATGTAATCTCCCAGCGTGGTTAAATCTACAACCCCTCCCCCAGGATTATGCAGATGTGGCCCAGCTCTGCGTCTCATAACAGGCTTAGCTGTCACTGTCTTTTGATTAGGTTTGACTTAGATTCTACCTCCACCTCCGAGGTGCTCTCAGAGCCGGTTGAGTTGAAAATGTTTCGATTCCACGTGTCAGGATCCCTGTCTATGCCTGCTGTGGCTATTACAGCTGTTACTTCCCTTTGGTTGACCCCCTCGTCTCTATCTATATTTATATCGGGCAACTCTGACTGCTGCCCTCTCTGCTATGGTCTGATCTCTATCAGCCTTATCCTTGAAAAACGTAATTTGCAATTTTCTGCATTAGTGCAATCTGTCTTTCTGCAGCTAACTCTTTTTCCAACATCCTCTTTCAACTCTACATTCCTCTGGTGTAGCTTTCTATAAGCATGTATGAGAACCCACCCTCTTCTGACTAAAGCTGCACATTCCTTTTCCTTCTCAACTGAAACCTGCTGTAAACAAAACACCACCTCTGCAGGGCTTGCATCCCCTAAACTCTCATCCCATGGCTCACTCAAGCCTGCACCACATACCCAGGCTTGTGCCAATTTATCATATGGACTCTTGGCCCACCCTGGAATCATGACTTCGGACATTCTCTGACATTCTTTTAATCAAACTATTTATTTTTACAATAATTTACAAACCTCTTTTTTTCTACAGTCACTCCTTCACTCATGCAATGCGCACCCAGAGAACCCTGATTAAGGCAGCCTAACTCTCACTGCCAAACGCAAACACAATTTCACTTGCAATATAAATCTTGCCTACCAGCGTTCAAGCACAGGTTTTTGAATACTTGGAATTCCTCATCACAAAGTACCCTGCTCACAGCGCCACATGTATTGATTGCCAAAAAGTACATGGACAGACATATTTCGTTTTTATCACCAGTACACTGAAGGGCAAACCTTGGACGCAGGTAGGCAATGATTCACACATACACACACAATTAGAAGATAAGTTAGCTCTTATATGCCTATTTATTCATACATAAATGAATAAACTGTAACGGAAATCAATCACAGAAAATAAAGTAATCTAAAGACTGTTCATCACCGTTGGTTGGTGCAACTTCATTCCTAATCTTGCCAGAAGTGGCTGGAAACCCCTGGAAACAGCCACGCACAGAGCACATCAACCAACAGGCATGGAGCGAATCGTCCCCCCTCTGACTGAAGCCTTTGCTTTCTGCCTGACCCTTCCAGAGTGCCGCATTATAAGCAATCCTCAAAGGCTGGGTGGCATTTTCTCAAACCTTCAAGCCTGAGCCTCTGGGCATTTGTGGTTTACTGCTTGACCTACAGTAACCCCCTCTCTCAACACAGCAAAGAAAACAACTCTTTAACTCATCCTCAACTTTGACAGTACCCATGGCACCCTTGTCAGGTACCAGCCTGAACCTGCGGATCCCAGTCTTTGCGGGCACTTTGTCCTTGCAAACCAACATAAGCAATGAATAACACTGAAAACATGTTTTTCCAGTGAAATAATGCTAACAATGCTGAAAATCTGTGTGCAGTTCACGGCAAGTGTGGCTTTCACTGAGGCATGCAGCAAATATCCATTATGGCTCCGAGTGCACCAGAATGCACTGCGCACCAGCACCATGTTTTAGCTCAAGTATTACATAGGGTGAATGAGTATTTTGCATGTGGTTATGATAAAGTGGTCCCCATATTGTTGCATCATTTATGTGTTTATTTGCTTTAATGTCTGTTGTAATGTTATCTGCACACCGATGCTTGAATTATACATTTCCTTGCTTTAGTATATGCTTGTAATGTGTACTTTCTTTGCGTGAGTGTGTATGCTCTGTGTGGTCATGATAATATTGGCTGCATATTGTCACTTGAATTATTTCTTTTCTTCCTTTAGTGTATGTTTGCAATAGGTACGCAGTGGAGGTGTGTGTGTGTATGCTATGTGTGGTCATGATAATGTTGGCAGCATTTTGTTGCCTGAATTATGTGTTTCCTTGCTTGCTTGAATGTATGTTTGTAGTTTGTACACAGTGGTTTGAGTGCGTACTTTGTGTGTGGTTATGGTAATGTTGGCTGCATATTGATGTGTGAATTGTGTATTTCCTTGCTTGAGTGTATGTTTGTAATGCATACAAAGTGTGGTTAAGTGCTATTGTATGTGGACATGCATGCATGTTTTGTAGTTGCATTTGTACTAGGTGCATGTGAGAGCACCTGTCGTACGTCAACATGTTATGCTGGCTCAATATTGTGCCTTGAATTATGTATTTCCCTGCTTTAGTGGATGTTTCTAATGTGAACAAAGATGGGGTGATTTTGTTTGTTGTGTGTGGTCATGATAATGTTGGCTGGATTTTGCTTGAATTATGTATTTGCTTGCTTAAGTCTGTTTTTGTAATGTATACATAGTGAGGGTGAGTGTGGATGCTCTGTGTGCAGGCATGATAACGTTGGCTGCATATTATTTAAATTATGTATTTCATGTCTTTAGTGTGTGTTTGTAATGTGTATGCAGTGGAGGTGAGTGTGTATGTTTTGTGTGGTCATGCATTTGGTGGCTGCATATCGTTGCTTTAAATATGTATATCCTTGCTTGAGCACACCCTGGTAATTTGTATGATTGATTGATTGATTATTCAAAGGTCTCTGGTTACCAACTTGGACTTAAAAGATTCTCCAAACTCTTTTCTATTTGATGATAATGGCTCGTTATTAAATATGTGCTACAGCCTTAAACGTAATTCATTGGGTACTTCCCTACGTCATTGTGACAATATAATTTGTCTAAATTGAACACCAATGCTGAATTTGAAGGCTTTTTTACCTATTATGGAAGTTTCATTTGAAGAACCTATCCCGTAGGGTGCAGTGGGGGCAGCGAGCGATGAGGGCAATGTGGTAAGCAATGAGGCTAGCAAAAGCTTGCATACTGGTCTGGGGACAACTCCTGTACCCCTCTTGGATCTGGCAATTGTAATGAAGAAGCTGGATGCCCTTTTGACTCTAAGCACTAAATTGGTTCATGACCAGCTGCAAATGAAAGACATTATAGCAAAAGTGGCGGACGTGATCTTTGCCTCTAACCTGGAGCACCTTGAAAGGCAGAAATAGTCCATTGTGGAAGTGCCAGTACTAGCAACTCCGGACCACCCCACTGAAATCTCGGCAACTCAGGCCATCCACAGGGGCTTTCAACAGCCCAATCTTGTAACAATATTTTATGCAGAGGAATTTTTGCCTGGTAGCACAACGGGCGAGGATCTGGACTTAGTGACAGTGATGGCAGAATCCGAGGAGCACGCATTAGCTGTGCTATGTTTTGAACCATCACTGATGTCAACAGTCCACGAAAGAAGTGCAGAAAGAAGAAGCAGCGTCACAAGCGCTGCAGCGTGATTAATTAGTCGAAGGCTGAGCTTCCTGCTGGGCATGCTGCAAATGCTTTCCAGTCCCACTCTGCTCTGCATGAGTGCAATTTGGTCACCAGGGACCAGAGGGATGGCAACTTTAGGCAAGTGGCTTTGCACAGGCCCTTGGATAAATGCCTTCACCCCCTCTGTATCACAGCTGACCATTTAGTCCAAAGGTTAGATGGCATGCCTACAACCAACACGATGCATGCCCACAATGCTGGGCTCTCGGGAGTTCCTGTGAAATTACAGCGTGTCAGTCTGCTCGACGCAACCGAGGGAAGCTTTCCCATCCTGCACTCCCTGTTCGAGATTCCCTCCCTCAACTTCGCTTCTGGAATGTACCTCTGGCGACTGTTAGGCAAAGTTTGTATGCAGTACCCTCTGGGCCCACTACACACTTGTGTATAGGCACGTTACAAGTGCCATATCATATCATATCACACAGCTATGAGTACAGGTGTAAGCAAAACTAACCTTTGGTATAAGTCTGTACCACACAGTTTTTGGTAGCGAGCTGAGCAGCCAGGCTTATCTCAAGAGGTAATGTGAGCTTGTAATGAGGTTACACAGGGGTCTACAATTACAAGTATTCAAATAGACACTTACACTCAAGGTTTCTTGGTAAAACACTTATTAATTTATTACACAGTCAGTTAGAAAACATTCACTAAAAGGAGGCAATCAATATCACAGAAAAATATCCTACAATACCTCACACTAACCGGTTCTGAAACATTTAAGCTACTTGGAAGGAGGAGCAAAATGGCATTCAGAGCATTATAAGTAGCAGCAAAAAGGCATAAGTAAATAAAACGAGTAGTAGAATTACTTTTAAACAGTGCAAATAGTTTTGGATTCAGCAGAGGAGTTGGTCCAATGCAATAGGTAGGCCAAAGTCAATGGGCTAGAGTCTTGTATAGGTAAAAACAGTTCTGATAGATACATGGAAAAGTCTTTGCAACAGTTCTCAGAAGTAGTTCTCAGAAGAAAGAGTTATATGTCGGGTCACACCTGACTAGGCCTGCAAGTTGCCAAAGTTTCATTCACTTTCGCAGTGAGAGGTAAGTTCTCTCGGTCAGGTTTTCACAGTACCTTATATTGAAGAAAAAGATGCAGCTGAAGACTTCTGTTCCTGGCAGTTCCTGCAGATCTCGCTGTTCCTGAGCCTCAGTCATGGAGATAAGATGGAGGACGTCAGGGGACTCCTGCACTGCACGAGGAACGGTCACAAAGCTGGCAAACTGGCAATTCTTCGATTCTGGTAGCTGTCTTCACGCACACGAACTGGTGATCTTCTCCCTGGCTATTCGGTTTCCTACAGGACTCTGAGGAAAATACAACCAGCTCACAGAATGGTATCCATGTGGCTTACGAGTTGATTGGTCCCACCAACTCATGGGACAAGTCGTCCTTGAAGGGCTTCTCTGTCGAGATGAACTTGGCGATTCGGACCTGCAGCAGGGCTTCACCGGGCAAACCAACGGTCCAGGAGTTGGAGCAGCCATCCTCTTCCAGCTCGTCTTTGGTTCTTTCGTGCCAGTGGTTGACTCTTCCTTCCAAGCCAAGAAACTTGCCTTTTAAACAGTTTTCTCCCATTCATTCCAGCCTAGCTGCCACTCACACAGCATGGTGGCTGTCCTTGCCGGACAGTCAGCCAGCCAACCACTCCTGAGTGAATTTGGGTCTCCTATGAGACTAAGCACAGGGAGTTTCAAGCACCTCCTTCACTTCCTGCCCACCCCAGACACTTGTGAGCCAGAGGCGGTCTTCAGTCCTGAAGCCCGACAAAGGCGTAGGAACAAAGGGACTAAACCTAGGTTGGCACGCAGAGACAAACTCTAAAAGGACCTTTCTAAAATGAAACGGTGAAAAAAGAAGACCGGGTCCTGTTTTTACAGAGGGAGCTCAGACGCCATATTGAAAAACATGGCTCCCGTGATTTAATGCTACCATTGTTTGCGGTCGGGAAAAATCATGGTAGTTCATTGTGAAACCACTGCCACCAGCCATTTCGATAGGAAAGGGTTGCCGAGGAAGTCAACCGACAAAAGTCGTGATAGAAATTCAGGAAAAACAAAAGTGGCGACAGCACCTCAAGGTCCATGGTCGTGGCTGAAATCAACCCTGACCCCAAAACCACAGAGAAAGCAGCGAAAACTGACCCCAGTACCAACTCCCATAGGATCAGCCGATACATCGACAGCTGCAGTTACTGAAAGACTTACCTTGGGATCATGCAACACGCGAGGTCAGGCACATCTGACTGCTGCGAGCGACGTGGATCTAGCCAGCCTGAATATCGTATGTCTCCAAGAGACATGGCTGTTAGAAAAACCGACCCTAGATGGATTTGAAGTAGAAATGTCTCCGGCTGTAAAGGGCCTGCTGGATCACCCATCTTCGGGGCTCTTGACAGCAATAAAAATGGGCTCAGGTTTCACCACACCGAGGAAGTTAATAGAATCATATGAGATGCTGGTCATATTGACAACATGGAGCCACCAAACTACAGTGCGGGAACAGGCACATATTATCCAATTAGCAATAATAAATACATATTGGAACCCCCAACGTACGACTACAAAAGCCTACTGCAGGAAAATGGAGGAAACAATAGATTGGATCTACTCAGAGTTCGAAAAGATTGACGTCATCGTGTGTGGCGACTTGAACGCTGATTGCACTGGACCCCAATTGAACGGAAAAGAGAGGGTGACACAAGGAAACGCAGCCAAACACGGAAAGGCCTGGAGGTCTGTCGCCAAACCAAGGAACCTACATAACACGAAACACTGTTCCCTAACCAAGTGAACATTCCGACTTGGGAAAACCTGAACTCCAAAGCCACCTTGGACTATATCTACGCTTCCCAAGGCCTTTTACCCAGTATTCTGGAGTACAAAGTCCAAAGAACTATGCATAGTGACCATAACCTCCTGACTTGTGCATGGCAAGGAATGCAGCCAGATAATCAAACATATAAGTTCAACGTGGAGGCGGATAACCAGCAATCCCGGTTACGCCTGACATAAGCCGACATCCTAAAGATAACCAGGCAGGAACTACGGACAGACCGATGAAGCTCACGCACCCGAGGGTGGTGTAGAGCATCCAAACTATCTTCCGCTACTGCTCCCATACAGAAGACCAGTCTCCGGTAAACACAGAAAGGCGGCACAACCAAAGCACGCCTACGACACACTGGTAGTCGAAAAGAGGAAAATTGTACGGAAATGGAAGAGAACTGCAAACAAAACAAACACCAAAGAAGCATGGGAGAAATGGCAAATTGAAACCAAAGGGTACAAACATTGGCTAAAACATCATAGACTTCTTTTGTACCAACAAGACGCAGAAAAACTGTTGAAGAGTCTTAGCACAAAAAAATCGAGTGACTTCTGGGGTCTGATTAAAACAATGAACTCACCCTCATCCACAGAAATTGCAAACGCGATGTCAGAAGAAAAATGGGAACGTATCTAGCGGCCCAATTCGACCTCCCACAAGGGAGAGCACCTGAGGTAGTTGAAGATTCTACTGCATCATGGGTAGACATATCGAACGTGGCTGATATTGAAAATGCCATCAACAAACTAAAAACATCGAGAGCTCCCGGGCCGGATGGCTTGACCAACTTAGACTTGAAACATTCGCCAAAGGCATGGGCGGACGCAAACAGCAAAATCTTTACCCACTGCAGAAATACAAACATGATCCCTAAAACCTGGCTGAAGGCCATAATTGTCCCCGTATACAAAAAAGGTGGCAGAGAAGACCCGGAAAGCAATAGGCCTATAGCACTCCTGGACATTGTGGGGAAAATCTTTGCAACACAGTTATTAGACCACTTCCGAAGCTGGGCCAAAACTGCTCAATGTAGCGACATCTTCCAAACAGGTTTCCAGAAAAATGGATGCACCGCTATAAATATCTTACTGATAAACATCCTGAAGGCCAAAGTGAGAGAAGGATCTTCGAGAGTGTATCTGGCATTTGTAGACCTGTCGAAAGCTTTCGACAAAATAGACCAGGCAAAATTGTGGGCCAAGTTAAACGATTGGAAATGCCTCCGTCAATTATGAATCCGATAAAAGCATTGCACGCCGATACTAAGATCCGGTTGAAACTAAACAAACAAGGACTACTGTCAAAGGAGATCCCGGTCAGGCGGGGCGTCAATCAAGGATGCCCCTTAGCTCCTGCCCTATTTATCGCTTTCCTCTGGGACTATCAAATTGATGAGGAAAAAATCTGAGCATTTCCACCTAAAATCGGAAAAACAAACATATTGCGACTCCTCTATGCAGACAACGCCATTATCATCGACCAAACACTAATTGGACTACAACGTAAATTAACGAACTTGGCAAGATATACGTAAGAGAACAATCTAGAAATCAATATAGCAAAAACAAAAGTGCTAGTTTTGACCAAAACAACAAAGAAGTCATCTCGACCGCCCTAATGCTTTCTGGACAAAACAAAAATTGAAGTCGTCAATGAGTTCTAATATTTAGGGGTGACCATTGACGGATCGGCCAGAGATAAAGCGATGCAAGACCAGCTATGGACCAAGGTGAAAATACTAACAGCACAAATAAGATCAGTGGATAAGAAATTTGGTAAATTTTCGCTGTTGCCAGCTATCAACTTCTATAAGGGAAAGGTTGTCCCGTCGATCATCCATGGCATGGAATCATCGTTAAACATCTCAAGTACCATATGGCAAAAGTTGGAAGGTCACGTCTGGGAATCGGTACTGGGCCTACCAAAGTCGACATCCATGCCCGCGATTAGACGAGAATTGGGCCTTGTTTCCTTGGCCTCATTGGTAGAGCAAAGCAAGATGAGACTATTTAGAAAAATCCTGATGACGGACACCTTGCCGATCTATAACATCATCGCAGCAGAACTCAAGAGTGGCTCATGTAAGGCTCTCAAGAACTGGGCGGCAAGGCAGCAAGACATCTTGAGAGAAATAGCCTATTCGGAAGAAGTCCTGATAACCAACCCAGATCGAGTGAAATTGAAAATGGAACTGATGGACTGGATTACGACGATTGACACAGCCAGCACCAACAAACTATTGGCTCATCTACCGCCGACGTTCAAAAAGTGAAGATATCTCAAAATTACTGCATGAAATTCCCAAATAAAGGTATGCGAGGTACGTTCCTAAAGGCCAGACTCAACCTACTGATGACACACAAAATTCTAGCCATTTGCTCCCCGTCGATGGACAACAGCTGTCGTCTATGCGAGAAAATAGATCAAATGGAAACACTGAAACATTTAGTGCTCCAGTGCCCTATGACAAAACAAAGCAGAGACGCATATCTTCAACCTCGCTTGCAAGGGGCGATAACGCTGGATGAAGAAGCTGTGTGCAACAGGCTAATCTCAGGAGAGACAACACCATGGACTCTGACAATGATGAAGCTAATAGAATCAGCCTTTTTAACGATAAACCATCCTGGCACATTCAGAGGGCCACTCAAAGTCGGAGAAAAGTCTGACCTCGATACTGCAGTCGAAGAGGTGGACGCTGGTTCCTTCGAACTAGGAAGGCGATAACACAGGACTCAGGAAAACACGTTTAGTTTCATGAATCTTTAAGTTTCAAAGTCCCTTGTAAAAATTTAAAACTTCTTTTTGATTAAAATTCAAGGAAATAAATAATTTTAAAAAATAGGAAAGGGTAGCATTTGACTGCTACATGAGTTTCTAGACACAGGGAATACTAGGTAACCCTTCCAGCACTCTATTATAGGATATTGTGTGCTGGGTCTAGGAATTTAAAAAGACAAGTAAAGTTAATTTAACTTTACTTTCTCTGGGAAACAGTAGTTTATCCCAGAGAAGGTATTAACACCTTGGGACAGCCTAAAAGGCTTCCCTGTGTCACTGCACTGATGGTGCTGTGTGACACACATGAAATGATGATGCCTATGGAGTTATCTAAAACCGCATAATCAAAGGAAATAAACACAGAAAACAAACAGAATTAAAAGTACAAAGTCCCAAAGGTCAGCAAAAGAGCTGGGCGTCTCTAAGGTAGAGAGGAATTAGCACATTTATGAGAATTCTTCCTAACAATTGTCCCCCCCAGACTAAGTGACAGGAGGATCTAATCCCTACCAGGATGGATCTCCTGTTGCAAGTCGGTTAAATGGCCTACGGAGTGCACCAGCAACCTTTTGTAACCTTTGCTATGGCACTTTTTATCAGGTGTTTTCATTTGTGAGCTATATGACCTACAAACCCTATTTGGTACGTCTCTCTTATTTAAGGTATAGGGGGTCTGATCATCTAACGGTCCCTCAGAAGTTGTAACAACCTCTGAACCTACCATAGGCTTTTTCAAGGGGTCCTTAGAAAGGGATCACTTAGACCTAGAGGGGCCTCCATGGTTCCTCACTGCCTCTCTCACAAGAGCAGGTTGGGTCTCAGGTATCTTGGTTGAAGGGGTTGTAGTCAAGCAAGGTACATGCTTCTGTTTCCTCTGAGATCTCAGTTTACCTGGCTTAGAGGTTTCTCCTCCTAACACTAGGATTTACAATGGAGTCTTCGGTAGAAGGTCCAACAGTCTTAAGGAGTTTAGCCTTAGACCTATTGTTTCTGGTTTTCCACCAGTTCTGAGAATTGCCAGTTCTCACAGGCCTAGAGAGGGGTCCAATTTGTCTATCCACCTCCTCCTCATAAGTAGGGGCGTCAGAGACTTTACAACTGGATGGGCAATGATTGAGCTTGGTTGGGGCTACCATTTCCCTACTATTCTAGCCTCAGATTTGCCTTGGTTAGAGGTCACCTTACCAACGCAAGGACTGACAGTGGGGGTCTCTGTAGAGGTTTCCACAGGCTCAGAGTGGTCTCCTAAGGTTGCCTCTCTAGGCAATTTGGTTTGGTTCTGTTTCTTCTCACTGGGAGGCATGGGGGTACTGGACACTACTGCTAGAGCTTTTAAGTCATTCCCCAACAGGACTCTCCCAGGCACCTCATTCTGAATACTGACAGGAATCCTCACTGTCGTATTGTTACACTGAATGAGAGCTGGTAGAATTGGAACCAATTGGACAGGGTTAAGACGGATTTCTGAACTCGGTCCTGGAGGGGCAGAGGTTCAGAAGGCCAGCCTAGTTTCTTGGAACAGTGTAACCTCTGGACAATCCAGACCAATCAGGGTAGCGATCGTGGCGGTCAAGACTAGGTCTCAAGAGGGGTGAGGGTGACTGAAAGCCCTCAATGAGCACACAAAGCAAGGACACTTACAAATTACTCCAAGCAGGTGTTATATTAAAAATATATAACATTTATTACAAGGCTTTTGTAACATTGACCGTAGCGAGAAATCACAATAAAACTCAAGTAAACCAACACATACCAACCCAATACAATATATATACAAATACAAACGAGTCTAACGAGTTAGACGCACAAAATGTGTAGACCACCTAGATGGGGACGAAAACAGGCAGTGCGAATAATAATTAGACCCAGTCCGCCTTCAGAGGCACCTAACAAAAAGGAAGTCCAAGCCCTACGAAGAGTGGAGCCTTGTGCTCAAAAGTACCTGCACACGCTGGTGCCAACGGGCAAAAAGGGGAGTCTCTTCGAGGGAATCAGGCAGTTTAGTTCGGTGAACAAATGAAGATGAACAGAGCTCTGCGACTCAAGCGCAGCCTCCACTGTGGGCAGAAGCAGAGCGCGAGTATGGAAAGGCGTGCTGTTAGACACAGCGGGGAAAAGCTATGGGCTCCTGCAGGAGGGCGACCAGTTCCTAGCGATGCTACTCACCGGTCCCCAATGCAAGCAGACCCAGGCTTCTCCGCGTCAGTTTCAGTGCTGGCAGGTTCAGAGACGAGCAGGGGACGTCTCGGCGTCGTGTAGGTTCCGCAGCAGCAGAAGTTGATTTGAGGATGTCCCAAACGCAGTGAACCCGCACAGTTTGTTACCACAGCAGGGCAACGGAGCGGCCGGGTGAATTTCAGCCAAATGTACACTACTCACTTCAGGCCTGGGAATGCCAAGTGTACGAATGGTGTGAGAGTGACAAGGACTCGTAATACAACACAACCTGACAGCGGTTACAGATCCAGACTCCTGGGTAGGTTGGTCAGTCTGCTGGATGGCCCAGAGACACCTCCGAAGGCTTACGTGCAGGAGATGGTGAAAATGCCGAGAATAGTTGTTCCCACTATTCCAAGGGTCGAAGTACCAATACAGGCCTTCTCGTTCGATCCGAGGTAGAAAGGGTTTCACAAAGCAACAGCAGTGCAGAGGAGCAGTCCTTCAGCGGGTCACCAGCGATTCCTCGGTTCAGCCTCGTGGTTGCAGGATACTTTGCTCCTGTATTCCTTTGTTCGTGAGAACTCATGAGATCGACATGGTAGTGGCGTTTCCAGCCCCCTCTTATCCACGGTTCCCTTCATGCCAAAACGGAGGGGACCCAATGGGAGATCCGCTCATAAAACACTCACACCATACGTGGACCTTATCACGGACCACGGGGGTCCCAGGCATTCACACCACCCTAGACTCTCTGGCGCCCAGGATGTGTATTGGGACCAGACATCCCAGCCCCCATCCTGGAGGCACACACAAGGCCTGTAGAAGCCCGCGAAAGCATCTGTGTTTCGCGGGAAAGTACATGCCCAAATAAGGAAGGCCCTGGGTCGGCTCGACCTGGGGGAGGTGAAGGGGGCAAGACGGTCAGCGGACAGGACAAAGAGCCTCGTAGTCTGGCCAATTTGGAAGCCAGGCCACCATTTTGGGATAAGCGTGAGAAACGCGCTTAAAACACCAAAAGGAGCTAAAAAACACAAGAAACGATCTCTGCCACCAATCCCATCCGTGATTCACTTGCACCGTTCATTTACAATCCAAAGAGAGTATCTAGGACCTGTAGAAGACTAGAGACCCAAGAGAGCAGTAACTTAGCTTACAGTGCCCTCTTGTGCCATGTTGCGCGAAAGCTGCAACAGGATAAAGAAACTATGGAAAACAACGTTTCCCGGTACTGACTGTTTTAAGGGCATGTCAGTTTCCCCGTAAGAATGGAGCGAAAGCCCAGAGGAGTGCGGCAGAAGGCTGCACTTCTCTGGCAAAGTCTAGATCCTGGTGAAAACAACAGCAAAAGGTTTAGGGGTTGCCACATGGAAGGAAAATTACCCACAATTAAGAAATCTTTCCTAACAGACAGGGCCTCCAGAAAATCTAGTGGGACCTTTGGGTGCCTTAGCAACATCCTCAGGCCTGAAAAGGCTTTCATCCACAACTGTTCTGCTGGCCCCAGTGTCTCTCATGGCAGGAGTATCGTGGCCATTTACAAGAACACTGCCCATATAATACCCTTTGGAGTTATCTGGAATTGAGTCATACACATACATATTCTGTTTCTTAACCGGACCCATGGACTCTAAGGATACAGTGGCGTGAAAACCCAAGGGTTCTTCAGCCAATAGGTGAAAGTGGGCACTAGCCACTTCTTCCTCTGGGGAGAAGGCTAAGGAGGCAGTGCTGCCCCTTCAGGTTTACCCTTGCATCTGGGATCTCCTCTTGGATGGTCTACAGACCCCACAGACATAGCATTTACCAAATGCTCTCTGGAATTGGGGTTTCTGCTGACCTTCCTCTGGTTGGGCCCCAGACGATTCACTAGACTTACCAGGTTTCCCATGGGATCTACCTTTCTGTGGTTTGGGGCATTAGAGCTATCTTTATTCTCACCTTGATGCTTCATCTCATCTTTTTTATGAGTGACCCCAGAATCCTTATGAGTGGCCCTGTTGGCTACCCATTAGTCAGCTGCTCTTGCTAACTTTTTGGGATCAATCTCATTTGAGTCAACCAAATGCTGTCTCAGCTCAGGAGATCAGGCATCAAAATAGATTCCAACAGAAATACATTCCTCATTCCTTCAAAAGTGTTAACTCTGTACCCCTTTACCCAACAATCTAAGTTCTTCAAACATTCACACACCCAGGTAGCCCGAGGGGTACCATCATGCTTTTTGAGGGTCCTAAACCTCTAAAGGTACCGGGAAGGAGTTTTCACAAATTTAGCTTTCAAAGCTAGCTTCACATTGTCATACTGCAATCTTTCAAGTTTCCCCATCTCCATTACAGCATCAGTTGCAACCTGGGGGAGCCTAGACAAAAGCCAAGGAATCAATTGATTCCCTGTAAAACCCTGAATCCCATAGTTATATTCAAAAGCAGCCAACCAATCCAATATATCAAGTTTCACCTTATACATACTCACAGCTTCCTTAGGCATGCAAGGTCTCTTAGGACTGGAAGACCTAGAAGACTCTGGGATAGAACCATTTTAAAGAGACAATTTCTTCATTTCAAGAGCATGATGCATTTCCATTTCTCTGAGTTTGATTTCTTGATGTTTACTTTCAGTTTGCATTTGGATCCTTTTGTACTCTAAATCAAGTCTCATTCTTTCAAGAGAGACACATTCTGGACTCAGCATTGGACCTGGTAGGGTCCCTGTGGCTAAAGATTGAGGCCTAGGAGCAGGTAGAGGTGGATTGGGGCTCACATCCTGAGACTCCTATGACTCTTCTGGCTCTTCAATAACTTTAGAGTTAGACTCTACATCATCATCCTCCTCATCAATATTTTTCAAATTGTCTGTGAGATTACGGGTGACAGCCCAATTTCTCATACTTTGATGTTCCAACAATCTTTCAATTAATTCATTTTTCTTTCCTTTAACAGGGAGGTTCCTGACCTTACACATTTCTTTCAGTTGATCTATTGTAAAAATGATCAGGGCCTCCTGTTTGTAGTTATCCATATTAGGCATGATAAAATTGCTTTTCTAGTGGTGTTTAGCCTTGTGGAGGTTACTATTTGAACAAAAGTAAAGCAGAAATCTCAATGTCACAACTCTACAATTTATCCCACTGCTGCCAACAGTGTTAGGCAAACTTTGTATGCAGCCCTATGGGACCGCCACACACAACTATGACTACTGGTGTAAGCAAAACCAACCTTTGCTATGTCTGCACCACACAGTTTTCGGTAGCGAGCTGAGCAGCCAGGCTTATCTCAAGAGGGAATGTGAACTTGTAATGAGGTTACAAAGAGGTCTACAATTACAAGTATTCAAATAGACACTTACACTCAAGGTTTCCTGGTAAAACACTTATTAATTTATTACAAAGTCAGAAAACATTCACTAAAAGGAGGCAATCAATATCACACAGAAATAACCTACAATACTTCACACTAACCGGTTCTGAAACATTTAAGCTACTTTGAAGGAGGAGCAAAATGGCATTCAGAGCATTTGAAGTAGGAGCAAAAAGGCATTAGTAAATAAAACGAATAGTAGAGTTTCTTTTAAACAGTGCAAATAGTTTGAGTTCACCAGAGGAGTTGGTCCAATGCAATAGGTAGGCCAAATTCAATGGGCTACAGTCTTGTATAGGTAAAAACGGTTCTGGTAGATAAACGGAAAAGTCTTTGCCACGGTTCTCAGAAGTAGTTCTCAGAAGAAAGAGTTATATGTCGGGTCACACCTGACTAGGCCTGCAAGTTGCCAAAGTTTCACGCACTTTCACAGTGAGGGGTAAGTTCTCTCAGTCGGGTTTTCACAGTACCTTATATTGAAGAAAAAGATGCAGCTGAAGACTTCTGTTCCTGGCAGTTCCTGCAGATCTCGCTTTTCCTGAGCCTCAGTCGTGGGGACAAGAGGGAGGACGTCGGGGGACTCCTGCACTGCACGGGGACTGGTCACAAAGACGGCAAACTGGCAATTCTTTGATTACGGTAGCTGTCTTCAAGCAAACAAACCTGTGTGCTTCTCCCTGGCTATTCGGTTTCCTGCAGCACTCTGAGGAAAATACAACCAGCTCTGAGAATGGTATCCAGGTGGCTTACGAGTTGATTGGTCCCACCAACTCAAAGGGAGAAGTCGTCCTTGAAGGGCTTCTCTGTCTAGATGAACTTGGCAATTTCCGACCTGCAGCCAACTGTCCAGGAGTTGCAGCAGCCGTCCTCTTCCAGCTCGTCTTCGGTTCTTTCGTTCCAGTGGTCGACTCTGCCTTCCAAGCCAAGAGACTCACCTTTTAAATAGTTTTCTCCCATTCTTTCCAGCCTAGCTGCCACTCACCCAGCGGGGTGGCTGTCCTTGCCGGACAGTCAGCCAGCCAATCACGTCAGAGTGCATTTGGGTATCCTAGGAGACCAAGCACAGGGAGTTTCGGGCAACTCCCTCACTTCCTGCCCACCCTTGACACTCGGGCGCCAGAGGCGGTCTTCAGTCCTGAAGCACGCCAAGGCGTAGGAACAAAGGGACCAAACCTAGTACGGCGTGCAGAGACAAACTCTAGAAGGACCTTTCCAAAAAGAAACAGCGATAAAAAGAAGACTGGAACTGTTTTTACAAAGGGGGCTCAGACCCCATCTTGAAAAACATGGCTCCCGTGATTTAATGCTACCGTTGTTCGTGGTCGGGAAAAATCATGGTAGTTCATTGTAAAACCACTGCCACTAGCCATTTTGATAGGAAGATGATGCCTATGGAGTTATCTAAAACCCCATAATCAAAGGAAATAACCACAGAAAACAAACAGAATTAAAAGTACAAAGTCTCAAAGGTCAGCAAAAGAGCTTGGGGTCTCTAAGGTAAAGAGGAATTAGCACATTTATGAGAATTCTTCCTAACAGTGACTATGGAAAGAGGATGGATTTGAGGAATCTCGTAAAAATCGAGGAAATGTGTCCAAAGGCTGACAGCTCATTTCTGAACAGCTCCCGTTTGTTAGACCTTTGGATCCTTGTCTCTTGGCCATTTCTAGTGCTGACATTTTGCATGTTGAACTCCCTTATTGGTTCAATACCAAGAACTGGGTTTGATTGAGTGTCTATCCCCTATTGTGTCTTCCTTAATTTTTATGTGCAGGGAACATTGTTTAATTGGGGCTGTCGGCTGACGGTTTGTGACTAGCATTTAGCAAGGGCTCATGAGGTAGTTAACGCCAGCGGACTATTGCATATCCTTTCTTCTTATAATTGTGCTCTTGGCCATATGCCCACTAGGTCTAATTTGTTGACGGGGGTGCATATGTTTCAACTAATATCTGCAGGTCCAATGGTCCCACTGGGTGGAGGCGGTGAGTATGCCATGATGTATAGAAATTGATATTGCACTAAGTTTGATTGTGTTCCTCCATTAGGTGGTTTGGTAAGTGATTCCAACCCTGTTCAAATATCCCCATTTTTTTCAGAGAAATACTACGACCTCAAATGTGTGATGTCGAGGAACATCACTGATATCAGAAAGCACATGGAGGACTCAGAGTGACGGGACCTGGTGCGTTCACATGATTTGATAACCATGCGGCACATGATCTGCTGGGGTATGCCTCTTTTCACATACCAGCGGTAAAGGGGAGGAAAGGGCGACCTATTGGCAGTCTGATTTGCTGGGTTAGTGTGAGTTTATTCCCAGCAATCCGCATATGCCCCATTGTCTCTGATGACTTATTGGAAATTCAAATCTGCTGCCTCAAAGCGTTGCAGCTCGTGTGCATTAATGTTTATAACCGGCAAGCTACTCCTCACAATAATTCCCTGTTGTTATTGTTGGAGGAAACAACAACTAGCCGGAGGGAAAACCATACACGATCAACAAAAATCATTGTTTTTGGGGAAATAAACCTCCAATTTGAGGCCGCTTGATGTCATGGCAGGGCTTCAGGAAGATGAGAACCTCAGATGGTGTGTGGGAGAATTGGTAGGGGATCATCCTAGGAGGATGCATAGATATTATGGCGCTTAGCCTTAGGGCATACAATGGCCGATTCCAAGGTGATTGGCCAGCAAGCAAGACCTATGGTATGTATTCTAATTGTAGTCTGATAGACTACATTTTGGTAAATGTGGAAGCCTGGGACCATTTGCAGGACTTTAGGGTGCTGAGGAGGCCAGAAAGTGAATACAATCCTATTGTAGTTCTGGTTAATGGGTCACTTTTTAGTGTAAACGGAGAGGGCCTCAGGCATAAACCTATGTCAATGGAGTCTAGAGGTGAAGTGAGGTGCCCTGTAAAGTGGCATGCGCTGGACCTTTATTTGAAAGTACCAGGTATGTATGCAACCATTCTGCCGTTATTGGAGTCTTTCTGTCTTAGTGAGGGGTCCAATATGAATTATTTGCTGCAAGCATACAAAAACATTGTGAGTTTCCTGGGAAACAGTGTGAGCAAACCTCGGTCTGTTATTGGCCAAAAGGCTAGGAGCAGCACAATGGTATGATGGGGCCTGCCAAGCAGCTAAAAAGGTGCAAATTGAGTGTACTAGGTGCCCCTTGAAGAAGCAAGAGCACATTACTGTAAATTGCTTAGGGGGAAAGAGGCTGACCACTCTGCGCAACTCCGGAACAATCTTCTTCAGTCCAAAGGCTTTTGGCATCACATCAATGCAAGAAATCGCAGGGGGAACTTCCAGGCACAGGACACTATTTCATTGAGAGAGGCCCAATGCAGCAATGACTTACAAATGGGGAGAAACCTCCACTGGGTAAGTAAACTACCTACCCTCCATGATAAATCGAGCAGAACTGAGTGCAGGCTATGTGCCATCCCTATATATATACCCACATACACAGAGGCTGGTCTAAACTACCTCACCAATTACATTAAGGGGTTCAGAAGCAAAGAGTTAGGTAGCCAGCCAATCTGGTTGACTTATAAAATCCCCGGTCACCCCAAAACCACCCCCACAGAATGTGAAATATATGCTCCAGGGCCAGGAACTGGTTTAGAACAGTTTGCAGCACTATAGAGGGTGCATGAATGGGCTCACAAAGAACCCATTTGTGCAAAATGGCCATTTGGCATGGGCCAAAGTTTACGCTCACAAAGAAAGGCTCAGAAAATAAAATGGCTAAGAGCAGGATCTAGAAAAATGGTATAAGTCCCTCTGGCCAGTAAAATAGTTCAGAGAGACAACATTTAGGAAGGCAAAAGCAAATAGTTGAGGGCTTACTAAAAAAGTGACTGCAACTCCCAGAAAATGAAACTCTGTCTTAATACACACACATACTACAACCATGGGCACAAATATCTTGCAGGGTATGTCTGATGGTTAATGATCTGTTAAATTCTCTGGTAAAGGCAGAATAACTTTTGAGATTCTTCTGACTCCCTTTGTTGAAGGCCAGTTTTTCCAGACTCCCTTTTATAATTTATTTTTCCTTTGGGGAAGGGTCTGTTCCAAATGATCATCACTGAAACCACGCAAGTCTTTTCAGCAAGACTCTTAGTAGAAGGTCCTAATAGCCCAGGTGACCGTCCTGCACAGGAGTCAACAGCCTTCTTGAAATACCTGTCCCCTCCCCTGTGGGAGCAGGTGAAGTAAAAGACTTAACCGTTGAAGACTTATGGGAAGGACTAGTTATTCCCATGCTTTTGAACCTGGGAAACTTTCTAGACAAAGGAGTTACTCCATTAGTAGGTGGACCTTTGGTAGCAGTGGGATGAGTGTTGTGGCCTTAAATAAACCTCTCACTTCCAAATCATTCAGAATACAAATTTTGCCAGGGACATTTTCTTGGACTCTGACAGGTAGAGTACTGTCTGCAATAATCATACTGGCAGCAGTTTCTCAAATTTAATTTGTAGGCTGAACCCCTACTATGATGGTATGGACATACTACTGAGTGTTGGGAAGAACCACAACTTCCCTTCTGAAACTTAACCTCTCACCCGCACGCTTAGTGTTAGTAAGCTTGCCATGGTCTAATCTACGCCAGTTCATCCTGCCCCTAGTTGACCCTTTGGTCTGTGTATACTTAGCCTGGCTGTTGCCGGCCAGTATATTACCTTATTCCGCACTCCATTGCATAACAGCTTCACTTACACTTAGTCATCTTGCCCTATGTAATCTTTGCCATTCAGTAAACTCATAACTTGTATATAATTGTATAGACATGCATATCATTGTACATTATTTGTAACATGTATATAACTGTATATCTATCTTCATCACTGTACATTATCTGTAACCTGCAACCTAAGTCTCGCATTTCCTGTACTGCTGCACCCGGTAACCTCTGGGACTGGTGTGCATTACAAGTGCTTAAAACAAACAAACAAACAAACAAACAAAACCTCTCCCTCCACTATAACAAAAACTGAACACATTTCTGTGACATCTGCCCCATGGCAGGTCTCCTAGGAACCAGAGGCAATGATGAGGCAGTCACCACAGCAGTCGTTTTAGGAAACTACGGTGACCTCTGTGGATATACATTTTTACCACAGCCCTAGCAAGTGCTACGAAGGCTGTGAATTGTTGAGGTTCCAACACTTAGCTCTGGGTTAGTGGTGTCATTCTTCGTGTGTGACCTACCTTTAAGGTGTTTACCGTCTTCTACCCTGTGGGCCTGTAAGGAGGGATAATTTTGAACTGACTTACCTGCCCACTTGCCGTTGTGGTTGAATAATAAGGCACCCCAAAGAGACTACCGTGTAGCCATTTACACAATGATTAAGACCTTCACCCATAATAACCATTCAACATTGTTCTTCTTGTGCTCCCTAAAACTCCACAGTACTGAGTGGGGATCTTACCGAAACTTGAAACAAGAGCAGTTTCATGCTCTAATGCTTCAGCCTCTCATCTGCACTAAACTCCTGAATAGCAGAACATGCACAATTGGGCAGATGGCAGAGAAGGAATGCAATCTTACTGTCATCAGACACACTCACTTTGCAATCCACAAGCAAACTCAGAATTATTCAGCTATTCCAAAATATATGTATCTTCCATTTACATAGACACTACGTCCTGAGGGAACGTAGGCTGAGAAGTAAACCCAGAACCTCCTCCAGATCCTGAGCTAGTACTGATGTGGGTTCTTCAAGTCCAATTTCTTTAGTATGAGCTCTTCTTTTCAGGGCATTCTTCATCTTTTTTCTTACCAGACAATTTTATCTCTCTTCTCTTATGAATCAACTGTGTGCCATACTTATTCAAGCTAGTTCATCAGTCTTCACCTCAGTTTCCAGTTGGGGTTTTTTCAGCTCCAACTCTAAAGTTGTAATACTCTCTCTCTAAAGAGAAAGGGACATCAGCAGTAGGAACATAATCATTAGTGGGAGGAGGAAAGGGTACCTCTCCTGACTCAGCAGCAGGGGTATTTGATTGGTTTTCCTGAACAGTTTTAAGGAGATGTGTTTATGTTCCTGTAAGGGAGAGACCTTCGACAGTACAAGCATATATTAATTTCTCAACATTAAATTGTACACAGTCCCACTACCAAAGAATTAAATACTCAACACTGAGAGACACATTTGTCAATAAGCCAGATGATGAAGAAGGTATAGTTTCAATGTGTACTATGAAAATATACACAAATGTGGAGGTTTGGTCCAAAGTCTAGCAGTGAACCCTGTATGCTTTCCCTCATCCTTTAAGCCCATCTTCCTAGCCCTAGCTACCTCTTCAAACCATTATCTGTAACCTGCAACCTAAGTCTCGCATTTCCTGTACTGCTGTACCCGGTAACCTCTGGGACTGGTGTGCATTACAAGTGCTTAAAACAAACAAACAAACAAACAAACAAAACCTCTCCCTCCACTATAACAAAAACTGAACACATTTCTGTGACATCTGCCCCATGGCAGGACTCCTAGGAACCAGAGGCAATGATGAGGCAGTCACCACAGCAGTCGTTTTAGGAAACTACGGTGACCTCTGTGGATATACATTTTTACCACAGCCCTAGCAAGTGCTACGAAGGCTGTGAATTGTTGAGGTTCCAACACTTAGCTCTGGGTTAGTGGTGTCATTCTTCGTGTGTGACCTACCTTTAAGGTGTTTACCGTCTTCTACCCTGTGGGCCTGTAAGGAGGGATAATTTTGAACTGACTTACCTGCCCACTTGCCGTTGTGGTTGAATAATAAGGCACCCCAAAGAGACTACCGTGTAGCCATTTACACAATGATTAAGACCTTCACCCATAATAACCATTCAACATTGTTCTTCTTGTGCTCCCTAAAACTCCACAGTACTGAGTGGGGATCTTACCGAAACTTGAAACAAGAGCAGTTTCATGCTCTAATGCTTCAGCCTCTCATCTGCACTAAACTCCTGAATAGCAGAACATGCACAATTGGGCAGATGGCAGAGAAGGAATGCAATCTTACTGTCATCAGACACACTCACTTTGCAATCCACAAGCAAACTCAGAATTATTCAGCTATTCCAAAATATATGTATCTTCCATTTACATAGACACTACGTCCTGAGGGAACGTAGGCTGAGAAGTAAACCCAGAACCTCCTCCAGATCCTGAGCTAGTACTGATGTGGGTTCTTCAAGTCCAATTTCTTTAGTATGAGCTCTTCTTTTCAGGGCATTCTTCATCTTTTTTCTTACCAGACAATTTTATCTCTCTTCTCTTATGAATCAACTGTGTGCCATACTTATTCAAGCTAGTTCATCAGTCTTCACCTCAGTTTCCAGTTGGGGTTTTTTCAGCTCCAACTCTAAAGTTGTAATACTCTCTCTCTAAAGAGAAAGGGACATCAGCAGTAGGAACATAATCATTAGTGGGAGGAGGAAAGGGTACCTCTCCTGACTCAGCAGCAGGGGTATTTGATTGGTTTTCCTGAACAATTTTAAGGAGATGTGTTTATGTTCCTGTAAGGGAGAGACCTTCGACAGTACAAGCATATATTAATTTCTCAACATTAAATTGTACACAGTCCCACTACCAAAGAATTAAATACTCAACACTGAGAGACACATTTGTCAATAAGCCAGATGATGAAGAAGGTATAGTTTCAATGTGTACTATGAAAATATACACAAATGTGGAGGTTTGGTCCAAAGTCTAGCAGTGAACCCTGTATGCTTTCCCTCATCCTTTAAGCCCATCTTCCTAGCCCTAGCTACCTCTTCAAACCTGTTTTCATACCAGACAGGTTCAATTTAGTCTGGGTACTTCTAATGTCCAAGCTAGCCCTATTATACAGAAGCCTAAAGCAGTAGCCCTATCAATCTGACTCCCTCAAGGACCTTCTAAGTAATCTAGCAGGCTAGTATGTTTGCCGTGATACCCTTCCTGCAGATGACCATATCGAAACATTTTCACTCTTGAATGTCCCATTCTCTCTCTCCTCTCTCACTTCTCCTGTCTCCACTCTCCAGATACCTCCTGATCCTATCCTCTTCCATCCTCATCTCACTCTGCCCCAAACTTCAATTGCCTCTCACTTCTGCCTACTCCTGTCTCTACTCTCCTGACTCTCTCTATCGCTTTTTCTATTAGCCACTCTCAATCACCCTCCTACTCTCCATCCAAAACGATCATCAATCGCTCCCTCACTCACACATAAACTGACAAATTTGTTATCACCCTCTCACTCCCACAACATTACCTCCACTCTCTCCAAACAAGTCAGAAGTCCCCTCCAAGTCCTCCTCCACCTGCTGCACACTCCTCTGTGGACTCCTGATCTTCCTTCAACCTCACTCGAACACCGCTCATTGCAGACTGATTCTGCTGGATTTGTGTAGCCCTCCTATTTCTGACTTGAAGCTTCTCTCTGCTCCATTGCTACCTGAGTCAGCTGTTTTTCTAGTCAATCTCTGTCTAATCTAATTCCTCAGAAAGTCTTAATAAACGTCCTTAGCCCTATCCCATTTTCAATCGACATTTCCTTCCAACCAGTCATGCATTTGCTGTAGTTGTTTATTTTCTGGCTCTCTCCTGTACCAAGTAAGCTCATGTCCACAAAGTAATTTGGGGAGTGGTACCTGGACCATCACATGGCTGTGTCGCTCTCTCCTGGTTCTGCTGCTCACCTGCTATTTTGGAGCATGTCTGGGCATTCAGCAGTCAGATGTTGGTATTCTATTCGACTCATTGGACTACTAATAGAGTAAATCATTATACATATCTTATGAAGCCAAAAATAAATTATAGCAACCACAAGGAAAGTAATTCTAAAACCAATGTAGGACAATATAATCATGCTAGGTACAAAATGGGCGTGCTTTGGAAACACTATGGTCCCAGGAGCCTTATTGGCTACCCTGGTACCATATAGTCATAAAGAGTCCAAAAGTGCTGCATTTGCAGGGGGGCTTCAGCAGACATCAATCTCTCCACCAGACCCCCAAAAAGGAGGAGGAAAAGCAAAAAGGTAAAGGGTCCAATAAAAGGACTACAGATTTCCCCCCAAAAATGAAATTCTGTCTTAACACAAAGCAGTACCAGAATTGTATGACATGTTATGTCTATATTGGGGCAAGTACTAGAGCACTCAAAACCACAACACTCCAAGCCGCACAATGTCCATTTCACAGTGGATATGTGGACCAGTGGTCAGAGCATTAACTACATGGCCATCACAGCAGAATGGGTAGTCCATTCCTTCATCCAACAGCCAAGAGGGCTCCTGGAGTAACTAAAGGGGGTCAATAGGTGTCTGAAGTTCAACACCAGGCATTTTGTGCATGCAAAGGCTTCAGGGAAGAAACCACAGGGGAGTTGTCACCTGTGAGAAGATAGAGGAGGTGAAAGCACATTAGCTAAATGCTTCTAGTTTTCATTTGACCTTTATTGTAGCAGGCAATGAATAAAATCTCCTTGCTGCCTTACGAATTAGCCAGGCAATGCATGTCCCCTGCTTTGCAAATGTTCTTCACCTCATGGTCACATACTGCATTAGCATTTGTGAGCCGGGCAAAGCATTAGTCAAGGAAATGGTAGGGGTTTAGAAGATCAGCTTCTATTTGAGCTCTTCTTTCCATTCCAGAAATCATCTGTGACAACTTCAATTGTTACTCAGTTTGCCACTGCACAACCTGACAGCTTTGGTGGTCACCAATTGAAACTCTACTTTGAACATGGTGTACATGCTATGATAGCAGTGCAATGCAATCACATGTTCATAGCAGAGTTCTAGAAGGGACATTAAAACACTATGATAGTGACAGCTAATATCTAATGTCTGCTTTACACAAAAATCCTTTGAGATGGCTACTAAGTAGGTTAACCTTCACAGTGCATTACTACCTGAGGTTCTCCTTCTAGTGCACCTGCATGAGCTCAATCAGACTAACATTCCAAGAGCCGGTGCTGTGGCATGTGAAGTACATGCGGCACAGCTAATGAAGCACCTGCCTCAACCTTGCTTGGTGATCCACAGGTAGTTGGATTTCAGTGGCAGATGTTGAATTCTTTAACTAGAGGGGTGTACATGTGTGGGCCGAATATGCACAAACGAGTGAGAGCAGTGAGGAATCCCAAACCAAACACAGAGGTGTCAGGGGGTTCTCCCACTGAGACAAACATTTAAAATAATGGGTTCCAATGGTGCATTTTACAACACTTTCTGTGAACAAATTTGCAAAAAGCCACACAGTTTGCAATTCATTTTCATTCATTTATACATGAAAAAATAATATATGCAAGTCACCAACAGCTCACATGAGTATTCGCCAATACATTTTCATGATGCCTTTGCCCAGAACATATGCCAGTTTATAAAACATGTTCATGCTGGCTGTGCCCATACATGTCCATGCAGGCTGCACCAATGCTTGCCAGTATTACCCCATACGGCTCCAAACTGGTAAGAAATTACATGCCACAGAAACAAAGTATATCCAGTCTGGCTGTTACAACTTAGACCAGTGTACCACACAATCAAACTTATGTTTGCTTTTAACCCTAATGCTCAGAACAGAAATGCCATGACTCACTAAGAATAAATGGCCAGACTGGGGCCACCAATGAGAGCCAGCCTCACCACGTAGTATTACTCATCCTGTTTGCTTTGCCCTTGTTGCCCACTAAAAAATGTCATGCCATGGTAGAAGTACATACAGACTGACACTACCAATGTAGTCCAGTCTAGCCAAGTAATTACATGTATTATGTTTTCTTTATGCTTGATGCCAGGTAAAAAATGCCATGCCACATTAAGAAGGTATGTGCAGACTACACTATTAGTAGTGCCTCCTATCCTAGCAAACCCTATAAAGGAACAGGGAGTGAGCTGGACTTCGCATAGGTAGACACAACTTCCTTTAGGAGATTTGTAGCCTCCAGGTTGTATGACTTCAATGGTCTGCGTGGGAAGTACAGCCATTACTGTACTCCAGTTAAACCACACCGCTCTTACTACCCAATATCATATAACTATGCATTTAGCCTAAATTGTACTAGGTCACTGTATCTTGCATTTAGCCTAAATTGTACTAAATTGTATTTCTCTTCCTTTGCCTTGCTCACCCCTGACAATATTTCTAGACAAGTCTGATCTCTGAAGGTCTTGTCAAAAAAGGTTCATCCAGAACCATGAAGGACCACATTGATACCCTTGCTCCAGCCTTGGCCGATTTCTTCAATCACTCTTACGCCACTGTACCCTTCCCCTACCCCCTTAAGCACTACCTTGCGCACCCTCTCATGAAGAAGCCCTCAGGCCATCCTTCCTCTCTGGCTAACTACCGCCTGATCTCCATCACTCCTTTCCTGGGCATACTCTTGGAAAAGCTGGCCATCTTCCAGCTAAATCTGCACACTGAATCTGTTGGTTGTCTTCATGACCACCAGCCTGGCTTCAGAGCAGCCAAAAGCACGGAAACTGCTCTCCTGAACATCTGTGAATACCTGCTTTCTAACCGTAACAGTAACCTTCCTTCTGTCCTCATTCTCCTCTATCTTTCTTCTGCTTTTCATACGGTCAACCCTGCCATCCTGCTCAATCGCCTCTGTGATAACCTGGGTATCACTGATCAGGCCCTGGCCTTTGTGACCTCCTTTCTCACTGATCGACCCTCTCAGGTCCAGCTGGGGTCCTTCCTCTCTTCTATCTCTCTCTCTCTACCTGTGGTGTTCCCCAGGGGTGTAACCTTTCTCCCTGGCTGTTCAAACAATACCTGGCATCTCATGCCCACTGCATCGCTACTCTGCTCCAACTTTCAGTGTTCTGCAGATGACACTCAGCTCCCTTTCAGGCTCCCCTCTGCCACCTCTACTCCCTCTCTCATTCTAGAATGTCTGTCTACAATTCAGGAGTGGTGTGCCACCAATGATCTCTGCCTTAATGCCAGTAAAATGGAGATCCTCCTCATCGGAACTCCAGCTCCCTCCTTTCCTCTCTCTCTCTCTGGCCACCCACTCTGGGCCCTCTTCCTGCTCCTACCTGTGAGGCTAAGAACCTTGGGGTCATCGTCGATTCCACCCACTCCTTCTCTCCTCACATCTACGACGTCTCTCAGAAGTGAAACTATCAGCTGCACCTCCTCAGAGATATTCTTCCTATCGTCACTTTACCCCAGAAGCTCACTGTCTCCAGAGCTCTGTTCCCCTCTAGGCTGGACTAATGCAACAGCCTCTTTCTAAATCGTCCTGCCTCCTCTCTATTACCTTTACAACTTATCTAGAACAGGACTGTGAGACATGTCCTTGGCCTCAAGCAAAGGGATCGTGTCTCTCCAGCTCTGAAATCTCTTTATTGGCTCCCAGTGGCAGCAAGGATCATGTTCAAGACCCTCTGCATCGTCCACAAGGCTTTCTGAGGCCTGGGACCACAGTACCTCCTACTCTATCTTCCTAAACATCTCCCTTCTCGAGCTCTCCCCTCATCCACTCCCAACTCTCTGAGGGTCAGTCGCTTTTCCAAGCAGAGAGTTGGTGGCAGATCTATATCTTCGGCTGGGGCCTCCCTCTGGAACAGCCTTCCTGCCTCTCTCAAACTTGAGCAGCACCACCTCTGGTTCTGGAAGCAACTCAATACCTTCCTCTTTGCTTCAGCGTTCTCTCTTCCCCTCCCCTGCTGATAATCCATCTGTTCAATGTACTGGTCACCTGCCCACCCTCTGAACTTAGGCCCGGGTCCCTGCATGTCCATTTGCACCTTGCAATGCCTCTTGGCTCCCCCAGCACTTGTTGTCTCTATCTGTAACCCTACAGTCCCTTCTCTCTGCACTTATGAGCCACCCATTGGCTGCACCTTTTGATTACCTGTACTCCCCCCAAACCCTTACTCAGCACTTCTGCCCTTCCACTTTCCTGCACTTGCGCAATCTGAATGACACAAGGGCTAGTAAGATTGTTGTTTTGTCTCTCTCTCTGTTTCCCCCTCCTTGTCTTGTCGCGCCTAAAAACACTTGTGTACAGGCGCATTATATATGCCATATCATACCATAAATACCATATCAAATCATAAGTGGCCGTAGCTTGAATTTAGCCTAAACTGTGCAAGGTAACCATATCTTGCATTTAACCTAAACTGTACTATGTAACCACATCCTGCATTTAGCGTAAATTGTACTAAATAGCCATATCTTGCAATTAACCTAAATTGTACTAGGTAGCCATATCTGTAATGATTGTTATGCACTTTCATTAACTAGAACATTGCGAAACGCCAATAGAGAAAAATCCACCGACCTGCCCTGGAGTTCAAGATGGGATGTATGGAGAAGTCCCCCTGCAACACCTCCCTCTCTTCCATGGCTTTAAAGGCCAGATGAAAAAGGGGTGCCCCAGGGAAACCCTCTGGGGATGAAAAGCCTGTCTGGTCCGGAGTGTGGAGCTGGTTTTGGGGTCGTGGAGAGCTGGACGTGTTTTCAATCAACTCTCGGGGTAATGAGTTCTAATACAGACGGAGAATGAGAAAAGAATATAGATTACTATCAGGAAGAGAGTTAGAGCAGTGTGAGGTTTGTGGAAGGAATTGTAAGCTTCAGTACCCTCAAAAAACGTTCACGGGAGATTGGGCTCCTATTTCCTCGCAATTTGTATTCTCAACCTGTGGTTATGCAACTGCCGTAAGAGAATGGAGGTGTTTAACACGAGAAAGGAACTGCGAACTAGGTGCGTTCCTAAAAGTAGTTCAAAAATATGTGTGTTTGGTTTATGGCGTAAACGAGGGGCGAGTGCAGAGTGAATGACTCGGAGGGAGCTTCGGGAGCTTCAGGAACAACAGAGAGCTACGGAAGACATAACCGAAAGTGAAATCAGGGAAAGGGAGAGAGGGGCCCAGGCGTTAAGGGGTTAACGGCGCCGTAAAAGGTGGCGGCGCCGTTAAACCCTTAACGCCCGATTACGAGTTGCCTTTGCGGGTTGGAGACTTTAACGCCTGCTTTTTGCAGGTGTTAAAAACCAACCCGCAAAGGGACCTTGGTGCTAAGTACGGTGCCGCAATTTGCGGCACCGTACTTAGCGCCTTCCCCATTCCCATTGAGCCCTATGGGGCAAAAATGGGAATGGGGAAGGGCCATGGCGGCATGGGGAATTACCGCCCCGCCAACCTCGGAATGGGGCGGTAATTCCCCATTCCGCCATGGCGGAGTCGGTAAGTTACCGGCATGGACCATTTAGCACCATGGTCCAACGCCAGGGTCGTAATGAGGGCCAGGGTCATGTGAAGCAAAACCACCCTCTTGGAGCTCATAATGTCAAAGGCTCTGTTAAAATAACCAATATCTGGAAGTATACTGGGCCCTCGATCCGAGACAATGGTTTCAGGAAGACCATGGAAGGAGAACACACGAGCGATAAAGATCCTCGCCATCTGTGCCGTAGTAGGTAATTTCAGCAAGGGAATGAAATAAGCCAATTTAGAGAAGTAGTCTACTTAACTATCACAGTGGTACAGCCTTCGGACACTGGCAGGTCCACGATAAAGTCAGTAGATATAATCTGCCAAGGACGAACAGGAACCGGCATCTTTGTGAGAAGACCTAGAGGATGACAGCGAGGGTTCTTAGCCTACAAGCAAACAGAGCAGGACGAAACTTAATCCTGAACATCCTTAAGCAGACCTGGCCACCAAAAATTATGCTGGATCAGTTCAGTGGTGTTAGCTATCCCGCTGTGGCCCGTCAGTCATGAATCGTGACATAAAAGTAGGACAGACTTCCGGATATCGGCTGTAGGAATGAAAAGTATCTTGCCTCGGTAAGCACAGCCTTGAACAATTGTGAGTCCCATGGATGTTAGCGTACCGGGTTCATCACTTTGTAGACGTGAAGTGGCCTCGGAGGCAGACTGTAAGAAGTTAGTAACCACATGTACAAACCATGCTCTGGGGAAGAGCGGCTCGGACCGGAAAGGAGATGAGTATGCAGAATGTTTCCGGGACAAGGCGTCAGCTTTGAGATTCATCCTACCTGGAATAAAGGTGAACACGATTCAATAGGGCAAGAAGAAGTGTGCCCAATGGGCTTGCCTACTGTTCCTGGTCTGGGCATACTGCAGGGCTCGGAGGCTGTGGTGATCTGTCCAGACCTCGATAGCATGGCCAGCGCCCAGGAGCAGGTGTCTCCATTCCTCGAAAGCCCATTTGATGGCTAGTAGCTTCTTGCAAGGACTGTGTAGTTAAGTTTGGAGGGAGACAGTGTTTTGGACAGGTAAGCTACTGAGCATTCCACTCCTTGCTTGTTCTATTGAAGAAGGACTGCACCTAATACACGATGGGTTGCATCGGACTCTAAGATGAACCTCTTGAATTGGTCAGGGGGAAGCAGAATAGGACCTGTAATGAAGCGGTCTTTTATGACATCAAAGGCCTTCTGAGCCATGTCGGACCAGTGGAAGACCGTTCCCTTTTTAAGGAGAGCAGTAAGGGGCAGAATAATCTCAGAGAAATAGGGGATAAAATGCTGATAAAAGTTGGCGAACCACAAAAATCACTGGAGGTCCTTAACACAGGATGGGAAGTGCCACGCCACGATGGCTGAGACCTTACGCGGATCCATGGAAACGCCTTCAGCAGATAGGATGTAACCTAAATAGGCAACCTTCACTTGATGGAATTCACACTTGTCCAGCTTGTAGAAAAAGTTGTTGTCTAGCAAGCGCTGCAAAACCACCCTATTATGTGGACATGGCCAGCCAGCGAAAAGTATAAGATGAGAATGTCATTGAGATATACGATGACCGCATGCAGTAAAATGTTGGAGAATGTGTGGTCCATGAAGCGCTGGAAGACGGCCGGTGCGTTTGATAGTCCGAAGGGCATCACGCGATACTCGTAATGCCCGAAGGGAGTACGAAAGGCTGTCTTCCATTCATCCCCTGCTCTGATTCGGATGAGATGGTAAGCTCCTCGAAGGTCCGGCTTCATGAAGATCCTGGCTCCCTTGACTGCCTCCAGGATGTCCGGAATCAAGGGCATGGGGTAACGGTCAGGAATCGTGATTTTGTTCAGACCGCAGTAATCAATACATGGCCTAAATTCTGTCGTATCCTTCTTGGATACAAATAACATGGAAGCGCCAGGTGGATTCCGCTATTAAACTGTTGTGTAAGTTCTTTCTAAGCTATTCCTTAAGACCTCCTTTTTGCTGGAGGACAAAACATACATGCATCTAAAGGGGACAGGTGCATCTGGAACCAATTCAACGGAGCAATCGTCCCGGCGTTGTGAAGTAAGTTCCGCATATTCAGCAGTAGAGAACACCCGCTGGAATGTTCGATAAGTCTCGGGGATCTCCTGTATTTGGTTAAGAACAGTTGGTTTTGGTTCCGGTATCGCATGGGTGGAAATATGGTGAAACCTTATAGCCTCATTAGAAAGACAATGGGAAAGGCAGTACTCAGAACCCAAGAAAAAAGTCCCTGCAGTCCAGTTGATAAAGGGGTTATGGACTCGAAGTCAGGGCAACCCAAGGATAACCGGATAATGGGCTGTACGTATAATATCCAATGTGACAACCTAGTTATGGGAAGCGATTGACATGTGTAAGGGTTTTGTCTGTTCGCTAATTGGACCACAAACCAACGGACTGCCGTCCACAGTCTCTACAGGAATGGAAACTGATTTGGTGGAGCGGGGTATGCCATGGGTGACAGCCCAGTGATCCCTGATGAAATTGCCGGCAGCCCCACTGTCGACCAAGACTGGGACCTCAATCGGGCCAAGAGAGTGCAGGGACAAGTATATCTTAAGAACATCCATGGGAGATTCGGGAACCTCTGTGATGTGAAACGACATGTGTATGTTCGGGGAACTACTCATTGATTCCCTAACCGTGGTTCCCCTGACGGTAGGGTGTGGGCGTTTCCCTGTCTTCTGGTAGGAGCAACTGGGCAGTTCGTAACTGCATGGCCCTTAGCGCCACAATACATACACAACCCCTGTGTTCATCGGCGAGTGCATTCTTCCGGAGATAAAGGACCCCGGGCCGCGCCGATCTGCATAGGCTCATCGGACACCTGAGTTCTGGGAATCGTGGCAGTATAATCCAGAGGGTGACGTGAACCCTTGAGCTTCCTCCGTTCATGGTGTTGTTCTTGTATTCTGTTGTCCATCTGCATGACTTGAGCGATGAGCTCCGCTAAATTGGGGGGACGAGGTACACATGAGACTTCATCCTTTAGTTCCTCATTCAAGCCATGCCTAAACAAGGTGATAAGGGCGTCATCAGCCCAAGCCATGCCAGCGGCAATTGTTTGAACTTAGTGATGTATGTCAGTAAATCTAGGGACCCTTGCCTGAAGTCGAACAGTTGTTCCTGAGCAGACACAGTTATCTCGTGTCTACTGAACATAGTCTTAGGACTTTTCACGAACGCAGGGTGGGAATCCAAAAGGGGAATATTAGTAGTAACTAACAGTGTAGCCCAAGCCAGGGCTAGACCAGTAAGATGAGCAATCATTTGACCCACTTTGTCGCGATCACTATGGAAGAGGCTGATTTAAATGCGAACTGCACGGTGCATGATTCCAGAAATTCCTTCAGTTTGTGGGTATTACCATCAAACCGACCACTAGGTAGCGGCCCTGGAGGCAGTTTAGAGCATTTGGGAGCCCTTTCTACATGTTGTCTCAAGGCAACGTTTTCTTGTTCGAGAGACTGTACCTCAGCCGTTAAGGATTGCACAGCTGCAATCAATTGTTGCTGCTGTGCCTGATCCATGCTGATGGAAGTTCCTCTATAGGTGTTTGAATGTGCCGTAGTACTGTTTTTTGGGCTTTGCTAACTGTAATGATTGGTATGCACTTTTGTTAACTAGAACATTGCGAAACACCAATAGAGTAAAATCCACCGACCTGTCCTGGAGTTCAAGATGGGATGTATGGAGAAGTCCCCCTGCAACACCTCCCTCTCCTCCACGGCTTTAAAGGCCAGAAGAAAAAGGGGTGCACCTGGGAAACCCTCTGGGGAAGAAAACACTGTCTGGTCCGAAGTGTGGAGCTGGTCTTGGAGTCGTGGAGAGCTGGGCTTGTTTTCAATCAACTCTCGGGGTAATGAGGTCTAATACAGATGGAGAAGGAGAAAAGAATATAGATTACTATCAGGAGGATAGTTACAGCAGTGTGAGGTTTGTGGAAGGAATTGTAAGCTTCAGTACCCACAAAACACATTCACAGGAGATTGGTCTCCTATTTCCTCCTAATTCGTATTCTCAACCTGTGGTTGTGCAACTGCCGTAAGAGAATGGAGGTGTTTAACAGGAGAAAAGAACTGCAAACTAGGTACATTCCTAAAAGTAGTTCAAGAATACCTGTGTTTGGTTTCCGGCGTAAACGAGGGGCGAGTGCAGAGTGAATGACTTGTAGGGAGCTTCGGGAGCTTCGGGAACAACATAGAGCTACGAAACACGTAACCGAAAGTGAAATCAGGGAAAGGGAGAGAGGATCATGTGAAGCGAAACCACCCTCTTGGAGCTCGTAATGTCAAAGGCTCTGTTAAAACGTACCCGAGTGCAATCTATTCCCTCGTTGTTGAAGCCGCTGGGCGGAGCTCGAGAGAAGGCACAAACCGGACTGGAAGGCATAGCACCATCCAGCACGGCTCGGGAGTATCTCATAAAACAGTATATGCACGGCGAGAATCCTAGGTAGAGGAAGAGAGGTAGTTAAAGAATGATAGGTTTCCCTGAAGAGAGAAAATAACAGAAGTCCTAGACACAAACTCATGGAGCGTTGGTTGTCAGGAGTAGCAACGCATACGCGCGTTGTCAGAGAGCAGATAAACAGATCCCTGTTGTGGGGGCGGAGCCTCCATGCCTGAGATGCACTGCAGAGCTGGAATGCTGCAGTAGCTGTATTCCGCCATCTGGGAGGGAAAAATGGAGGAAATGCGGGCACGTGACCAATGGTGCCATAGAGACGACCGCCTCCTAAGGGATGTAACAGTATGCCCCCTCCGAAGGGCAGACGTACCCAGCTTCCCAGGATGACACTGGTGAAAACAACGGACCAGACGCAGAGCATACACCGCAGAGGCAGGTTCCCACGAGCGCTCGGCGGGGGTATAACACTGCCAATCACCGGGTATTGGAGACGGCAACGATAGTAACAGGAATCACATATCCCAGCAACCTCGAACTCAGGGCCCGTAGCAGTAGAGACCGGGGGAGGACGTGCACCAACACGCTGAGTAAACCGATCCACCACTGCCTTCTTGAGCTGGGAAACGTGGAACACCGGGTGGATCCTGGACAAGGAAGGAGGCAAACAAAGGTGATAGGCAGCAGCCCCCAGATTGGCGAAGAACAGGAAAAGGACCAAAGAAACGGGGAGAAAGCTTTCGAAGGAACCAGACGCCGGGGAAGAAAACGTGAAGCCAACCATGCTTCAGCGCCCGGAGCGAATTCCGGAGCGGGGGTCCTGCGTCTATCAGCAGAATGCTTAGCGCGTTCCTGAGCTTCCAGAAGAGAGGAGCGAGCAGCACGATGACCATTCTGGATGTCCAGAAGAAGACTGTCCACATAAATGCAGAAGCAGATGAAAGCCCCACAGGAAAACAGGTAGGATGGAAACCATAGGTGCAAAGGAAAGGGCGGGAACCCAGGGAAGCGTGTTGAGCGTTATTATAAGCACACTCTGCCACCGGCAACAATTCAGTCCAATTGTCTGGCGATGCAGAGATGTAGCATCGGAGATATCCTTCAAGTGTTTGGTTTAGACGCTCAGTCTGCCCATTTGTCTGCGGATGGAAGCACGAGCTCAGGGCATGGGAGATGTTGAGGAGTTTGCAGATCTGGTGCCAATATCTGGAAGTATACTGGGCCCTCGATCCGAGACAATGGCTGCAGGAAGACCATGCCAGGAGAACACACGAGCGATAAAGATCCTCGCTATCTGTGCTGTAGTAGGTAATTTCGGCAAGGGAATGAAATAAGCCAACTTAGTGAAGTAGTCTACTGTAACTATTACAGTGGTACAGCCTTCGGACACTGGCAGGTCCACGATAAAGTCGGTAGATATCATCTGCCAAGGACAAACAGGAACCGGCATCTTTGTGAGAAGACCTAGAGGATGACAGCAAGGGTTCTTAGCTTTCAAGCAAACAGAGCAGGAAGAAACGTAATCCTGAACATCCTTAAGCAGACCTGGCCACCAAAAATGATGCTGGATCAGTTCACTGGTGTTAGCTATCCCCCTGTGGCCCGCCAGTCATCAATCGTGACATAAAGGTAGGACAGACTTCTGGATATCGGCCGTAGGAATTAAAGGTTTCTTTCCCCGGTAAGCACAGCCTTGAACAAGTGTGAGCCCCATGGATGTTAGTGTACCAGGTTCATCCCTTTGTAGACGTGAAGTGGCCTCGGAGGCAGACTGTAAGAAGTTAGTAACCACATGTATAAACCGTACTCTGGGGAAGAGAGGTTCGGACCGGAAAGGAGATGAGTATGCAGAATGTTTCCGGGACAAGGCGTCAGCTTTGAGATGCACCCTACGTGGAATAAAGGTGAATATGATTTCATAGGGCGAGAAGAAGTGTGCCCAATGGGCTTGCCTACTGTTCCTGGTCTGGGCATACTGCAGGGCTCAGAGGTTGTGGTGATCTGTCCGGACCTCGATAGCATGGCCAGCGTCCAGGAGCAGGTGTCTCCATTCCTCGAAGGCCCGTTTGATGGCTAGTAGCACCTTGCAAGCACTGTGTAGTTAGGTTTGGAGGGAGACAGTGTTTTGAACAGGTAAGCTACTGGGCATTCCACTCCTTGCTCGTTCTCTTGAAGAAGGACTGCATCTAATACATGATGGGAAGCATCAGACTCTACGATGAACCTCTTGCATTGGTCAGGGGGAAGCAGAATAGGACCTGTAATGAAGCAGTCTTTTATGACATCAAAGGCCTTCTGAGACATGTCGGACCAGTGGAAGACTGTTCCCTTTTTAAGGAGAGCAGTAAGGGGCAGAATAATCTCAGAGAAATAGGGGATAAAGCGCTGATAAAAGATGGCGAACCCCAAAAATCACTGGAGGTCCTTAATACAGGATGGGGAGTGCCACGCCACGATGGCTGTGACCTTACTCTGATCCATGGAAACGCCTTTAGCAGATAGGATATAACCTAAATAGGCAACCTTCACTTGATGGAATTCACACTTGTCCATCTTGTAGAAAAAGTTGTTGTCTAGCAGGCACTGCAACACCACCCTATCATGTTGGACATGGTCAACCAGCGAAAAGGATAAGATGAGAATGTCATTGAGATATAGGATGACCCTATGCAGTAAAATGTCGGAGAATTTGTGGTCCATGAAGCGCTGGATGATGGTCGGTGCGTTCGATAGTCTGAAGGGCATCACGCGATATTCGTAATGCCGAAGGGAGTACGAAAGGCTGTCTTCCATTCATCCCCTGCTCTGATTCGGATGAGATGGTAAGCTCCTCGTAGGTCCAGCTTCATGAAGATCCTGGCTCCCTTGACTGCCTCCAGGATGTCCGGAATCAAGGGCATGGGGTAACGGTCAGGAATCGTGATTTTGTTCAGACCGCGGTAATCAATACGCGGCCTAAATTCTGCTGTATCTTTCTTTGATACTAATAACATGGAAGCGCCAGCAGGCGAGGTGGATTCCGCTATTAAACCGTTGTGTAAATTCTTTCTAAGCTATTCCTTAAGACCTCCTTTTCTCAAGAGGACAAAACATAGATGCGTCCAAAGGGGATAGGTGCATCTGGAACCAATTCAATGGAGCAATCATCCCGGCGTTGTGGAGGAAGTTCCACATATTCAGCAGTAGAGAACACCCGCTGGAATGTTCAATATGTCTCGGGGATCTCCTGTATTTGGTTAAGAACAGTTGGTTTTGGTACCGGTATCGCATGGGTGGAAATATGGCTAAACCCTATAGCCTCATTAGAAAGACAATGGGAAAGGCAGTACTCAGAACCCAAGAAAAAAGTCCCTGCAGTCCAGTTGATAAAGGGGTTATGGACTCGAAGTCAGGGCAACCCAAGGATAACCGGATAATGGGCTTTACGTATAATATCTAATCTAAACATTGTTATGGGAAGCGATTGACATGTGTAAGGGTTTTGTCTGTTCGCTAATTGGACCACAAACCAATGGACTGCCGTCCACAGACTCTACAGGAATAGAAACTGATTTGGTGGAGCGGGGTATACGGTGGGTGACAGCCCAGTGATCGCTGATGAAATTGCTGGCAGCCCTGCTGTCGACTAAGGCTGGGACATCAATACTGCCAACAGAGTGCTGGTACAAGGATATCTTAAGAACATCCATGGGAGATTCTGGAACCTCTGTGATGTGAGACGACATGTGTTTTTTTTTCGGGGAACTACTCATTGATTCCCTAACCGTGGTTCCCCTGACAGTAGGGTGCGGGCATTAATCTGTCTTCTGGTAGGAACAACTGGGCAGTTCGTAACTGCATGGTCCTTAGCGCCACAATACATACACAACCCCTGTGTTCGGCGGCGAGTGCGTTCTTCCGGAGATAAAGGACCCCGGGCCGTGCCGGTCTGCATAGGCTCACCGGACACCTGGGTTCTGGGAATCATGGTAGTATAATCCAGAGGGTGACATGAATCCTTGTGCTTCCTCCATTCACGGTGTTGTTCTTGTATTCTGTATTCCATCTGCATGACTTGAGCGATGAGCTCCGCTAAATTGGGGGGACGAGGTACACGTGAGACTTCATCCTTTAGTTCCTCATTCAAGCCACGCCTAAACAAGGTGATAAGGGCGTCATCAGCCCAAGCCGTGCCAGCGGCCAATTGTTTGAACTTAGTGATGTATGTCAGTAAATCTAGGGACCCTTGCCTGAAGTCGAACAGTTGTTCCTGAGCAGACACAGTTATTTCCTGTCTACAGAACATAGGGCCTCATTACGAGGTGGGCGGTAAGGGATTACCGGCACCAGTAAGGGCACTGGTGCCGGTAATCTCTTACCGCCTTACTACGAGTTCCCTTTGCGGGTCCTCCCTTAACGCCTGGTTTTACCAGGTGTTGAGAACGGGACCCGGAAAGGGACTCCAGAGCTAATAATGGTACCGCAATTTGCGGTACCGTTATTAGCGCCTTCCCCATTCCCATTGAGCACTATGGGGGCTCAAATGGGAATGGGGAATGGCCCTCATGAATGGGGAATTACCGGTCCCGCCAACCTTGGAATGGACCGGTAATTGCTCCATTCACCAGGCCAGAGTCGGAAGGGTTTTGGAGGCAGCCATGGAGCTAATAGCGCCATGTCTACCTCCAACCTCGCAATGAGGCCCATAGTCTTAAGACTGTTCACGAACGCAGGGTGGGAATCTAAAAGGGGATTATTTTTAGTAACTAACAGTGTAGCCCAAGCCAGGGCTGGACCAGTAAGATGAGAAATCAAATGACCCACTTTGTTGCGATCACTATGGAAGAGGCTGATTTAAATGCGAACTGCACGGTGCATGATTCCAGAAATTCCTTCAGTTTGTGGGGATTACCATCAAACTGACCACTAGGTAGCGGTCCTGGAGGCAGTACAGAGCAACTGGGAGCCCTTCCTACATGTTGTCTCAAGGCGGTGTTTTCTTGTTCAAGAGACTGTACCTCAGCCGTTAAGGATTGCACAGCTGCAATCAATTGTTGCTGCTATGCCTGATCCATGCTGATGGAAGTTCCTTTATAGGTGTTCAAATGTGCCGTAGTACTGTTTTTTGGGCTTTGCTAACTGCATTGATTGGTATGCACTTTCGTTAACTAGAACATTGCGAAACACCAATAGAGTCAAATCCACCAACCTGTCCTGGAGTTCAAAATGGGATATATGGAGAAGTCCACCTGCAACACTCTCTTCCACGGCTTTAAAGGCCAGAAGAAAAAGGGGTGCCCCTGGGAAACCCTCTGGGGAAGTGAGGTCCAGAGTGTGGAGCTGGTCTTGAGGTCATGGAGAGCTGGGCTTGTTTTCAATCAACTCTCGGGGTAATGAGGTCTAATACAGATGGAGAAGGAGAAAAGAATATAGATTACTATCAGGATGATAGTTAGAGCAGTGTGAGGTTTGTGGAAGGAATTGTAAGCTTCAGTACCCTCAAAACACGTTCACGGGAGATTGGTCTCCTATTTCCTCCTAATTCGTATTCTCAACCTCTGGTTGTGCAACTGCCGTAAAAGAATGGAGGTGTTTAACACGAATAAATAATAAATCAAGCGTTTCGAGCTAGAAAAGTCCTCTTTTTTAGGGGGCTGCGTGGCTGAGGACAAAATGCAAACGTATATGAACAAGCGTGCCACTTAATACAGCTACCCGCCTACACACATGCTAGGTGTGACTAGTTGCACCAAGTGTTAACAAATCATGTTGGTTTATAAATCCAAACAGGAAAGAGAGATAGAGATAAACATATTTTAATCAATGCATGAGAAAACTCGACATGTGAAAAAAACAACAATGCATTTCGTTTACACAAAACATAAAAACATGGTTTGAAAATCAGCGTGTATCCTAACCAGAAAGACAACAACTGCAAACATCATTTTTAAACAGTGTTGTGAGGTTAGTACAAGTGTGGTATTGACAATTCATATATCCTCAATGGTTGTTATTATTATTTGTCCTTGACTCTGTCGACACAGAGAAATGTGTTTCTGGGTTCCAGCGGATGTTGTTGGAAAGAAAAACTCTCTAGCTGGCGTTTGATTGCTATGAGACGTGTGCTGGACCCGTCTTCAGGACAATACTTTGTAGGGCCACTGGATAAATCTCAGGGGCACAATGGTAATGCTAAAAACCAAAAACACAGAAAAACGTGTTAGTGGTACCTTAAAAACTAATTGAAAATCTCTATGGGTGTACACGTGAAACTGTTAGCACTAACCTTGCAATTGCTTTGTAGCTGTGTGTGACATCGGATTTGGTGACCATGTAGACCGAATTCGATAGTAGTAACTGTGGGAACTCACAGTGGGAATGACTGAAATGGAAAAATGAATTTTAGCTGTTTGTTTAAACAACATTTATTTGTATTTTAATTATTGCATTATGTGCGAAAAACTGCACAAACCCTAAGTGAGCAACTTGGGCTATTGAATTTTAATTCTTCGTGGACTATACGTTTGTTTTAGTGATAGTCCTATGATTAAGAAATTGAAAAAGGCCTACATATTGACATGCAGAATTTTACAATCATGCTGGTAACGATTATTACCTTCATGCACAGGCCAAGGTGTGCCTGTTCGTTGATGTCGATCGACACGGTGTTGGCCGAAATGGTGCGGCTAATACAGAGTGCGCCGTGTGGCTATTTCTTTAAAGAGAAAAGGAAAAGCCGATAAATGCCTTGAAGCGCTAGTGTGAGGCCTGGTGAAAGTGTGAATGTTCTGTCCTCTTACCTATTCGGACACCAGAATAAAATGCCGAAGGATTGCAGGCTGTCACAGTGCCGAGTGCTGAGTGAAACACTGGAGGATACAGATTAGGTGAAGCCATATTTGAATGCTTGAGAACTAGACGTGAGTGTGCTACCAGAATGGATTAAAATGGACGCCATCTTGGATGAACAAAAGGCTGATGTTGACGGAACTGAAGTAATCATGTACCTGGATCCCTCTATGAGGGTGGACTGCATAATTTATTTTTAGCAGACTAGGCGATATGATAAATGTTGAAATGGTCACACTGACACAAAATAGTTGGTTGCATGTGGATAGCGCCTGTGTCCAAACAAAAGAGGTGAATCATTTGTGAAGGAATAGACTCCATTCTATCCCGATGTTTAAGCCAGCTTGGACAGTATTCAGTTGATAAATCCATTTTTGCTCAAGCTGTCTTAATTTTCGGTCTCTATCTCCCCCGCGGGGATGTGGTGGTACTGTTTGAAGTATAACCCACTGGATGTCTTTGGCAGTATGTTTGGCTTTGACAAAATGAGCCACTAGTGGTTTTTCAGGCACTGCGTTTTTTACACATGAACGATGTTCGCAGATCCTTTGTTTTATAGGTCTCTTAGTTTTGCCAATGTATCTAAACCCGCAAGGGCACGTGATGGCATAAATGGCCCACGGTGTGTTACAATTCGTAAACTTCTTGAGATACCAGATGAAACCATTTAAATTGACAGATTTTTAATTGTCAGTTAGTTCACATACCGAGCAGTTGCCGCATTTAGAATACCCAGCTACTGGCGGTAAATGCCATAATGTTGTTTGTGATGTAGTTGAAGGTGTCTTTGCAACCTTGTATGTATGTACTAGGTTATCACGTAAATTAGGCATACGTTTAAAGGCAAAGCGTGGTTTCTGTACAAAGAACTCCTCAGTTTGTATTAGAGACCAATTTTTCAAGATGCAACGGCGCAAGTCGTTGCTAATTGGTGAGAAAGTGGACACGCAAGTGATCTTGTCCTCTTGTGCCCTATCTTGTTTTTCTAGACAACGGGATCTGTCAGTGTTCCTGGCCCTTTTCATAGACCTTCTAATGATATGTGGAGGGTATCCTCGTTCTTTTAATCTAAGGGACAGATTTTGACTATGGCTGTCAAAGTCTTCTTTAGTCGAGCAGTTGCGCCTAATTCGTAGGAATTGGCCAAAAGGGAGATTTTCCCGCAGAGATTGCGGGTGAAAACTTTTAAAAGACAACAAGGTGTTTTTGTCTGTGGGCTTCTTGTATAGAGTGGTGTTCAAGGTACCCAAGGTTGTTTTATAAATTTCTAGATCTAGAAACGCTATTTTCTGATCATGGTGAAATGTATACATGGGTCTTGTTGGTTTAACCATTCTAGAAAAATAGTCAGAGATGTTGAATCCCCGTGCCAAAGTAAAAACACATCATCTATATAGCGATGCCACACAATGATTTCTGTTTTGAAGGGATTGTTGGCGTGATAGACTGATTTTTGTTCTAAGTCATCCATGTATAGGTTGGCTAGATCGGGTGCAAAGGTGGCCCCCATGCTTGTTCCATGTAGCTGTTGAAAAAATGTATTGTCTACCATGAAAAAGTTGTTGACCAAAGCTAACTTTATGCATTCACATATAAAGTCAGAGGGAACTGACAAATCCACTCTTTTTTCGAGATATGTGTGTATGATCTTAATGCATTCTAACTGGGGGATACTGGTGTATAGAGATTCTACATCCAGAGTGACCAAGATGTCGTCAGGGGAGGTCACAAGGTTATTGACAATTTTTATCATATGGGTGGTGTCTTGAACATATGACTTCATTTTGAGCACAAAGGGTCTAAGGAAGGAATCTGTGTAAATGGACAGTGGTTCTAGCAAAGAACCAATGGCGGCCACAATGGGGCAACCTGGTGGATCAAGGGCATTTTTATGGATTTTCGGGAGGCAGTATAGAGACGGAATAATGTTGTGACTAGTGGTGAGGAATGACTTTTCCTCGTCATCAATCCACCCTTCGTTGGATGCATGTGACAGAAGACTGCTAATCTCGTCTTGTATGCTGTCAGTTGGATTGCCTTTGAGTTGTTTGTAGAACTTTTTGTTCTCCAATTGTCTCCTAACTTCATTATCGTACTTTTGAGTGTCCCATAAAACCACACCTCCACCCTTATCCGCTGGTTTAATTACGAACAGATTGTTGTTTTCCAAATTGGTAAGGGCTAGTTGTTCTTTTTTCGAGAGGTTGCTTATACATCTGTTTTTTGTTTTTATAAGGGTTTTCATTTCTCGAAGCACTTTATTTTCAAAACTAATGATTTTGGGTGAAACCATTGATGCCAGCGGTGTAAAGGAGGAGGGAGGTTTTAAACCTGTTGCACTGGATGTTGTTTGAAACAGATTGGCACTACTGGTTGGTACGAAAGAGAGACCTTTGCTTAAGAGGTCAGTTTCAACTGGTGTTAAACTGTGTTGGCTCAAATTGAAAATTGGAATTCCCAAAGTGGGAGTTACCAGGTTGGTGGAGGCCGTTGCCACTGGCGGGTGCGCATTCCATGGTTTCCTGGTTGCCGCATTCTGCCTCTTTTGCCCCGTCCTTGAAAAAACTGGCCTTGTGGAGGATGTCCCCCTCTGTTGCTGGGTACATTATTCACAGATCCCGAATCACTACTGTTACTTGAGTTCGAAAAAGAAACACATTTTTTGTAGGGTCTTTGCCAATTAGTGCCCCGAACAGGGCCGTGGTTGGCATTCATTGTTTGGAAGAAACCGGGAACCAAGAATGGGTAAGTGATCTCCTCTTTATAATTTAGTATGTCTTTTTTCAATTTCCATATTTTTTTGTCTAAGGTGAAGGTTTTAAATTTCACCATTTATTCGTGTAATTTCTCCAGTAGTGTTTTGGTCTCTGGGATAATGGATTCATCTAGAATCTTTTTTTCTAGGATGGCGAGTTCTTTCTTTTGTATTTTCGCCTCCTCTTCTGCCGTGGAAATCACTAGAATAACCCAGTCTCTGGAGCATTTGTTGGCCACCCCACTGAAACCCACCATGAACTTTGGATTGTCTAAAAACACTTGAGGGATGTTCCTGACTTGCAGCCCTTCTGGGATAACTCCCGCCTTGAGGTATTCAACCATTAATTGGCAGTGTGACTCAGTTCGAATGAGTTTCTTTTTCTTTTGTGTGAGCAGGTCCAAGTCATTAGTGGTGGGGGGGGTTGTGCAGCAGTAGCACCAGGTGTGGGTGCATCTAGGATTGACGGAAGGTCAAAGCATTTTCTGTATTCGTCATCGGTGAATGATAGAATATTTACATTCTCCATTGTGACTTGTTTTAAGCTCTACCAACCAAAGGGGTTGTCCAAAACTAATAAATCAAGCGTTTCGAGCTAGAAAAGTCCTCTTTTTAGTGGGCTTCGTGGCTGAGGACAAAATGCAAACGTATATGAACAAGCGTGCCACTAAATACAGCTACCCGCCTACACACATGCTAGGTGTGACTAGTTGCACCAAGTGTTAACAAATCATGTTGGTTTATAAATCCAAACAGGAAAGAGAGATAGAGATAAACATATTTTAATCAATGCATGAGAAAACTCGACATGTTAAAAAAACAACAATGCATTTCATTTACACAAAACATAAAAACATGGTTTGAAAATCAGCGTGTATCCTAACCAGAAAGACAACAACTGCAAACATCATTTTTAAACAGTGTTGTGAGGTTAGTACAAGTGTGGTATTGACAATTCATATATTCTCAATGGTTGTTATTATTATTTGTCCTTGACTCTGTCGACACAGAGAAATGTGTTTCTGGGTTCCAGCGGATGTTGTTGGAAAGAAAAACTCTCTAGCTGGCATTAGATTGCTATGAGACGTGTGCTGGACCCGTCTTCAGGACAATACTTTGTAGGGCCACTGGATAAATCTCAGGGGCACAATGGTAATGCAAAAAACCAAAAACACAGAAAAACGTGTTAGTGGTACCTTAAAAACTAATTGAAAATCTCTATGGGTGTACACGTGCAACTGTTAGCACTAACCTTGCAATTGCTTTGTAGCTGTGTGTGGCATCGGATTTGGTGACCATGTAGACCGAATTTGATTGTAGTAACTGTGGGAACTCACAGTGAGAATGACTGAAATGGAAAAATTAACTTTAGCTGTTTGTTTAAACAACATTTATTTGTATTTTAATTATTGCATTATGTGCGAAAAACTGCACAAACCCTAAGTGAGCAACTTGGGCTAATGAATTTTAATTCTTCGTGGACTATCCGTTTGTTTTAGTGATAGTCCTATGATTAAGAAATTGAAAAAGGCCTACATATTGACATGCAGAGTTTTACAATCATGCTGGTAACGATTATTACCTTCATGCACAGGCCAAGGTGTGCCTGTTCGTTGATGTCGATCGACACGGTGTTGGCCGAAATGGTGCGGCTAATACAGAGTGCGCCGTGTGGCTATTTCTTTAAAGAGAAAAGGAAAAGCCGATAAATGCCTTGAAGCGCTAGTGTGAGGCCTGGTGAAAGTGTGAATGTTCTGTCCTCTTACCTATTCGGACACCAGAATGAAATGCCGAAGGATTGCAGGCTGTCACAGTGCCGAGTGCTGAGTGAAACACTGGAGGATACAGATTAGGTGAAGCCATATTTGAATGCTTGAGAACTAGACGGTGAGTGTGCTACCAGAATGGATTAAAATGGACGCCATCTTGGATGAACAAAAGGCGGATGTTGACGGAACTGAAGTAATCATGTACCTGGATCCCTCTATGAGGGTGGACTGCATAATTTATTTTTAGCCCGACTAGGCGATATGATAAATGTTGAAATGGTCACACTGACACAAAATAGTTGGTTGCATGTGGATAGCGCCTGTGTCCAAACAAAAGAGGTGAATCATTTGTGAAGGAATAGACTCCATTCTATCCCGATGTTTAAGCCAGCTTGCACAGTATTCAGTTGATAAATCCATTTTTGCTCAAGCTGTCTTAATTTTTTGGTCTCTATCTCCCCCGCGGGGATGTGGTGGTACTGTTTGAAGTATAACCCACTGGATGTCTTTGGCAGTATGTTTGGCTTTGACAAAATGAGCCACTAGTGGTTTTTCAGGCACTGCGTTTTTTACACATGAACGATGTTCGCAGATCCTTTGTTTTATAGGTCTCTTAGTTTTGCCAATGTATATAAGCCTGCAAGGACACGTGATGGCATAAATGGCCCACGGTGTGTTACAATTCGTAAACTTCTTGAGATACCAGGTGAAACCATTTAAATTGACAGATTTTGAATTGTCAGTTAGTTCACATACCGAGCAGTTGGCGCATTCAAAATGCCCAGCTACTGGCGGTAAATGCCATAATGTTGTTTGTGATGTAGTTGAAGGTGTCTTTGCAACCTTGTATGTATGTACTAGTTTATCACGTAAATTGGGCATAAGTTTAAAGGCAAAGCGTGGTTTCTGTACAAAGAACTCCTCAGTTTGTATTAGAGACCAATTTTTCAAGATGCAACGGCGCAAGTCGTTGCTAATTGGCGAGAAAGTGGACACGCAAGTGATCTTGTCCTCTTGTGCCCTATCTTGTTAAATTAAGACAGCTTGAGCAAAAATGGATTTATCAACTGAATACTGTCCAAGCTGGCTTAAACATCGGGATAGAATGGAGTCTATTCCTTCACAAATGATTCCCATCTTTTGTTTGGACACAGGCGCTATCCACATGCAACCAACTATTTTGTGTCAGTGTGACCATTTCAACATTTATCATATCACCTAGTCTGCTAAAAATAAATTATGCAGTCCGCCCTCATAGAGGGATCTAGGTACATGATTACTTCAGTTCCGTCAACATCCGCCTTTTGTTCATCCAAGGTGGCGTCCATTTTAATCCATTCTGGTAGCACACTCACGGTCTAGTTCTCAAGCATTCAAATATGGCTTCACCTAATCTGTATCCTCCAGTGTTTCACTCAGCACTCGGCACTGTGACAGCCTGCAGTCCTTCGGCATTTCATTCTGGTGTCCGAATAGGTAAGAGGACAGAACATTCACACTTTCACCAGGCCTCACACTAGCGCTTCAAGGCATTTATCGGCTTTTCCTTTTCTCTTTAAAGAAATAGCCACACGGCGCACTCTGTATTAGCCGCACCATTTCGGCCAACACCGTGTCGATCGACATCAACGAACAGGCACACCTTGGCCTGTGCATGAAGGTAATAATCGTTACCAGCATGATTGTAAAACTCTGCATGTCAATATGTAGGCCTTTTTCAATTTCTTAATCATAGGACTATCACTAAAAAAAACGGATAGTCCATGAAGAATTAAAATTCAATAGCCCAAGTTGCTCACTTAGGGTTTGTGCAGTTTTTCGCACAAAATGCAATAATTAAAATACAAATAAATGTTGTTTAAACAAACAGCTAAAATTCATTTTTCCATTTCAGTCATTCTCACTGTGAGTTCCCACAGTTACTACTATCGAATTCGGTCTACATGGCCACCAAATCCGATGCCACACACAGCTACAAAGCAATTGCAAGGTTAGTGCTAACAATTGCACGTGTACACCCATAGAGATTTTCAATTAGTTTTTAAGGTACCACTAACAAGTTTTTCTGTGTTTTTGGTTTTTAGCATTACCATTGTGCCCCTGAGATTTATCCAGTGGCCCTACAAAGTATTGTCCTGAAGACGGGTCCAGCACACGTCTCATAGCAATCTAACGCCAGCTAGAGAGTTTTTCTTTCCAACAACATCCGCTGGAACCCAGAATCACATTTCTCTGTGTCGACAAAGTCAAGGACAAATAATAATAACAACCATTGAGGATATATGAATTGTCAATACCACACTTGTACTAACCTCACAACACTGTTTAAAAATGATGTTTGCAGTTGTTGTCTTTCTGGTTAGGATGCACGCTGATTTTCAAACCATGTTTTTATGTTTTGTGTAAATGAAATGCATTGTTGTTTTTTTAACATGTCGAGTTTTCTCATGCATTGATTAAAATATGTTTATCTCTATCTCTCTTTCCTGTTTGGATTTATAAACCAACATGATTTGTTAACACTTGGTGCAACTAGTCACACCTAGCATGTGTGTAGGCGGGTAGCTGTATTTAGTGGCACGCTTGTTCATATACATTTGCATTTTGGCCTCAGCCACGCAGCCCCCTAAAAAAGAGGACTTTTCTAGCTCGAAACGCTTGATTTACTAGTTTTGGACAACCCCTTTGGTTGGTAGAGCTTAAAACAAGTCATAATGGAGAATGTAAATATTCTATCATTCACTGATGACAAATACAGAAAATGCTTTGACCTTCCGTCAATCCTAGATGCACCCACACCTGGTGCTACTGCTGCACAACCCCCCCCCACCACTAATGACTTGGACCTGCTCACACAAAAGAAAAAGAAATTCATTTGAACTGCGTCACACGGCCAATTAATGGTTGAATACCTCAAGGCGGGAGTTATCCCAGAAGGGCTGCAGGTCAGGAACATCCCTCGAGTGTTTTTAGACAATCCAAAGTTCATGGTGGGTTTCAGTGGGGTGGGCAACAAATACTCCAGAGACTGGGTTATTCTAGTGATTTCCACGGCAGAAGAGGAGGCGAAAATACAAAAGGAAGAACTCGCCATCCTAGAAAAAAAGATTCTAGATGAATCCATTATCCCAGAGACCAAAACACTACTGGAGAAATTACACGAAGAAATGGTGAAATTTAAAACCTTCACCTTAGACAAAAAAATATGGAAATTGAAAAAAGACATACTAAATTATAAAGAGGAGATCACTTACCCATTCTTGGTTCCCGGTTTCATCCAAACAATGAATGCAAACCACGGCCCTGTTCGGGGCACTAATTGGCAAAGACCCTTCAAAAAATGTGTTTCTTTTTCGAACTCAAGTAACAGTAGTGATTCGGGATCTGTGAATAATGTACCCAGCAACAGAGGGGGACATCCTCCACGAGGCCAGTTTTTTCAAGGACGGGGCAAAAGAGGCAGAATGCGGCAACCAGGAAACCATGGAATGCGCACCCGCCAGTGGCAACCGCCTCCACCAACCTGGTAACTCCCACTTTGGGAATTCCAATTTTCAATTTGAGCCAACACAGTTTAACACCAGTTGAAACTGACCTCTTAAGCAAAGATCTCTCTTTCGTACCAACCAGTAGTGCCAATCTGTTTCAAACTGAAATCGAAATGCGAAATTTTTTCCGCATCATAAGATTAAAATATTTTTTTCGAGATAAACCCCTTGACGTTAGAACAACATCCAGTGCAACAGGTTTAAAACCTCCCTCCTCCTTTACACCGCTGGCATCAATGGTTTCACCCAAAATCATTAGTTTTGAAAATAAAGTGCTTCGAGAAATGAAAACCCTTATAAAAACAAAAAAACAGATGTATAAGCAACCTCTCAAAAAAAGAACAACTAGCCCTTACCAATTTGGAAAACAACAATCTGTTCGTAATTAAACCAGCGGATAAGGGTGGAGGTGTGGTTTTATGGGACACTCAAAAGTACGATAATGAAGTTAGGAGACAATTGGAGAACAAAAAGTTCTACAAACAACTCAAAGGCAATCCAACTGACAGCATACAAGACGAGATCAGCAGTCTTCTGTCACATGCATCCAACGAAGGGTGGATTGATGACGAGGAAAAGTCATTCCTCACCACTAGTCACCCCATTATTCCGGCTCTATACTGCCTCCCGAAAATCCATAAAAATGCCCTTGATCCACCAGGTTGCCCCATTGTGGCCGCCATTGGTTCTTTGCTAGAACCACTGTCCATTTACACAGATTCCTTCCTTAGACCCTTTGTGCTCAAAATGAAGTCATATGTTCAAGACACCACCCATATGATAAAAATTGTCAATAACCTTGTGACCTCCCCTGACGACATCTTGGTCACTCTGGATGTAGAATCTCTATACACCAGTATCCCCCAGTTAGAATGCATTAAGATCATACACACATATCTCGAAAAAAGAGTGGATTTGTCAGTTCCCTCTGACTTTATATGTGAATGCATAAAGATAGTTTTGGTCAACAACTTTTTCCTGGTAGACAATACATTTTTTCAACAGCTACATGGAACAAGCATGGGGGCCACCTTTGCACCCGATCTAGCCAACCTATACATGGATGACTTAGAACAAAAATCAGTCTATCACGCCAACAATCCCTTCAAAACAGAAATCATCGCGTGGCATCGCTATATAGATGATGTGTTTTTACTTTGGCACGGGGATTCAACATCTCTGACTATTTTTCTAGAATGGTTAAACCAACAAGACCCATGTATAAATTTCACCATGAATCACAACGATCAGAAAATAGCGTTTCTAGATCTAGAAATTTATAAAACAACCTTGGGTACCTTGAACACCACTCTATACAAGAAGCCCACAGACAAAAACACCTTGTTGTCTTTTAAAAGTTTTCACCCGCAATCTCTGCGGGAAAATCTCCCTTTTGGCCAATTCCTACGAATTAGGCGCAACTGCTCGACTAAAGAAGACTTTGACAGCCATAGTCAAAATCTGTCCGTTAGATTAAAAGAACGAGGATACCCTCCACATATCATTAGAAGGTCTATGAAAAGGGCCCGGAACACCGACAGATCCCGTTGTCTAGAAAAACAAGATAGGGCACAAGAGGACAAGATCACTTGCGTGTCCACTTTCTCGCCAATTAGCAACGACTTGCGCCGTTGCATCTTGAAAAATTGGTCTCTAATACAAACTGAGGAGTTCTTTGTACAGAAACCATGCTTTGCCTTTAAACGTATGCCCAATTTACGTGATAAACTAGTACATATATACAAGGTTGCAAAGACACCTTCAACTACATCACAAACAACATTATGGCATTTGCCGCCAGTAGCTGGGCATTTTAAATACCAACTGCCCGGTATGTGAACTAACTGACAATTCAAAATCTGTCAATTTAAATGGTTTCACCTGGTTTCTCAAGAAGTGTACGAATTGTAACACACCGTGGGCCATTTATGCCATCACGTGCCCTTGCGGGCTCATATACATTGGCAAAACTAAGAGACCTATAAAACAAAGGATCTGCGAACATCGTTCATGTGTAAAAAACGCAGTGCCTGAAAAACCACTAGTAGCTCATTTTGTCAAAGCCAAACATACTGCCAAAGACATCCAGTGGGTTATACTTCAAACAGTACCACCACATCCCCGCGGGGGAGATAGAGACCGAAAATTAAGACAGCTTGAGCAAAAATGGATTTATCAACTGAATACTGTCCAAGCTGGCTTAAACATCGGGATAGAATGGAGTCTATTCCTTCACAAATGATTCACCTCTTTTGTTTGGACACAGGCGCTATACACATGCAACCAACTATTTTGTGTCAGTGTGATCATTTCAACATTTATCATATCGCCTAGTCTGCTAAAAATAAATTATGCAGTCCACCCTCATAGAGGGATCCAGGTACATGATTACTTCAGTTCCGTCAACATCCGCCTTTTGTTCATCCAAGATGGCGTCCATTTTAATCCATTCTGGTAGCACACTCACGGTCTAGTTCTCAAGCATTCAAATATGGCTTCACCTAATCTGTATCCTCCAGTGTTTCACTCAGCACTCGGCACTGTGACAGCCTGCAATCCTTCGGCATTTCATTCTGGTGTCCGAATAGGTAAGAGGACAGAACATTCACACTTTCACCAGGCCTCACACTAGCGCTTCAAGGTATTTTTCGGCTTTTCCTTTTCTCTTTAAAGAAATAGCCACACGGCGCACTCTGTATTAGCCGCACCATTTCGGCCAACACTGTGTCGATCGACATCAACAAACAGGCACACCTTGGCCTGTGCATGAAGGTAATAATCGTTACAGCATGATTGTAAAACTCTGCATGTCAGTGGGCCTCATTCCGAGTACGGCGCTAACCAATGGCGCTATTAACGCCTTGGTTGACGCCGTACCCGGACCGGCAGCACATTGGTGGATGGCGGAATTACCGCCCCATTCCAAGGTTGGCGGGGCGGTAATTCCCCATTCACCAAGGCTCTTCCCCATTCCCAAATGAGCCCCCATAGGGCTCAATCGGAATGGGGAAGATGCAAATAACGGTGACCGTTCATTACGGTCACCGTTATTGGCTTGGAGACCCCTATGCACCCTCGACTTTAACACCTGCTCAAAGCAGGCGTTAAGGGCGAGGGCGCAAAGGGAACTCGGAGTATGGCGGTAAGGGATCACCGCCACCGGTCTCGTTACCGGTGGCCTCTATCCCTTAGCGCCATACTCGGAATGAGGCCCAATATGTAGGCCTTTTTCAATTTCTTAATCATAGGAGTATCACTAAAACAAACGGATAGTCCACGAAGAATTAAAATTCAATAGCCCAAGTTGCTCACTTAGGGTTTGTGCAGTTTTTCGCACATAATGCAATAATTAAAATACAAATAAATGTTGTTTAAACAAACAGCTAAAATTCATTTTTCCATTTCAGTCATTCTCACTGTGAGTTCCCACAGTTACTATTAACGAATTCGGTCTACATGGTCACCAAATCCGATGCCACACACAGCTACAAAGCAATTGCAAGGTTAGTGCTAACTGTTGCACGTGTACACCCATAGAGATTTTCAATTAGTTTTTAAGGTACCACTAACACGTTTTTCTGTGTTTTTGGTTTTTAGCATTACCATTGTGCCCCTGAGATTTATCCAGTGGCCCTACAAAGTATTGTCCTGAAGACGGGTCCAGCACACGTCTCATAGCAATCTAACGCCAGCTAGAGAGTTTTTCTTTCCAACAACATCATTTCTCTGTGTCGACAGAGTCAAGGACAAATAATAATAACAACCATTGAGGATATATGAATTGTCAATACCACACTTGTACTAACCTCACAACACTGTTTAAAAATGATGTTTGCAGTTGTTGTCTTTCTGGTTAGGATACACGCTGATTTTCAAACCATGTTTTTATGTTTTGTGTAAACGAAATGCAGTGTTGTTTTTTTAACATGTCGAGTTTTCTCATGCATTGATTAAAATATGTTTATCTCTATCTCTCTTTCCTGTTTGGATTTATAAACCAACATGATTTGTTAACACTTGGTGCAACTAGTCACACCTAGCATGTGTGTTGGCGGGTAGCTCTATTTAGTGGCACGCTTGTTCATAGGTGTTTAACACGAGAAAGGAACTGCGAACTAGGTACATTCCTAAAAGTTGTTCAAGAATACCTGTGTTTGGTTTCCGGCGTAAACGAGGGGCGAGTGCAGAGTGAATGACTTGTAGGGAGCTTCGAGAGCTTCGGGAACAACATAGAGCTACGAAACACGTAACCGAAAGTGAAATCAGGGAAAGGGAGAAAGGATCATGTGAAGCGAAACCACCCTCTTGGAGCTCGTAATATCAAAGGCTCTGTTATAACGTACCCGAGTGAGATCTATTCCCTCGTTGTTGAAGCCGCTGGGCGGAGCTCGAGAGAAGGCACAAACCGAACTGGAAGGCAGAGCACCGTCCAGCACGGCTCGGGAGTATCGCATAAAACAGTATATGCACTGCGAGAATCCTAGGTAGAGGAAGAGAGGTAGTTAAAGAATGATAGGTTTCCCTGAAGAGAGAAAATAACAGAAGTTCTAGACACAAACTCACAGAGCATTGGTTGTCAGGAGTAGCAACGCATCCGTGCGTTGTCCGAGAGAGCAGATAAACAGATCTCTGTTGTGGGGGCGGGGCCTCCGTACCTGAGATGCACTGCGGAGCTGGAATGCTGCAGTAGCTATATTCCGCCATCTGGGAGGGAAAAATTGAGGAAATGCGGCCACGCGACCAATGGTGCCAAAGAGACCACCGCCTCCTAAGGGATATAACAATATCTATCATTTAGCCTAAATGTTACTAGGTAGCCATATCTTGCATTTAGCCCTAATTGTACTAGGTAGCCATATCTTGCAGTTAGCCTAAATTGTAGTAGGTAGCCATATCTTGCATTTAGCCTTAATTGGACTAGGCAGCCATATCTTGCATTTAGCCTAAATAGTACTAGGTAGCCATATCCCGCATTTAGCCTAAATTGTAGTAGGTAGACATATCCTGCATTTAACCTTAATTGTACTAGGTAGCCATATCTTGCATTTAGCCTAAATAGTACTAGGTAGCCATATCCTGCATTTAGCCCAAATTGTACTAGGTAGACATATCTTGCATTTAGCCTAAATTGTACTAGATAGCCATTTGCATTGAGCCCAATTTCGTGTAAGGTAGCCATATCTTGTATCTAGCCTAAATGTTTTAAGATAGTCATATATATTGCATCTAGGAGTTCCTACTGCAATGCCAAAGTCAAAGCTCAGGGAGTCTATTGTTGTTCCAAAGTCAAATCTGAGTGTTTTCCTTTTTTGTTGACAAAGGTCTAGGCTATTTCTCCTTTGCTCTGCCAATGTTTGATCTAGGTGTCTATATAGCAGTGCCACTGTTAAATCACAGTGTGGCCTTTGTTGTGCCAAAGTCAGATCTGCACGTTTTCCTTTGCTCTTGCCAAAGTTAGATCTAGGCCATTTCTCCTTCGATCTAACAAAGTCTAAGCTAGGGGTTTATCTAACAGTGCCAAAGTTAAATCCCAGTGTGTCATCTGTTGTTCCAAAGTCAAATCTAAACGGTTTCCTTTGCTGTTGCCAAAGTAAGATCTAGGCCCTTTCTCCTTGGCTCTACCAAAGCTTAATTTAGGTGTTTATATAGCAGTGCCAAAGTTAAATCAGAATGTCATATTTGTTTTCCCAAATTCTAATCCGAGTGTTTTCCTTTGATGTTGCCAAAGTAAGATCTAGGCCATTTCTTCTTTCGCTCTACCAAAGTTGTTTCTATTTGTTTACATAACAGTGCCAACATTAAATCAGAGTGTGTCCTTTGTTGTGCCAAAGTCAAATCTGCGCATTTTCATTTGCTCTTTCCAAAGGTAGAACTAGGTCATTTCTCTTTTGCTCTACAAAAGTTAATTCCAGGTGTTTATAGAGCAGTGCCAAAGTTAATTCAAAGTGTGTCCTTTGGTGTGCCAAAGTCTAATCTGTGCATTTTCGTTTGCACTTGCCAAAGTTAGATTCAGGCCATTTACCCCAGCTCTACCAAAGTTACATTTAGGTGTATCTATTGCTGTGCTAAAGTTGAATCAAAGTGTGCCCTTTGGGGTGCCAAAGTCGAATCTGTGCATTTTCAATTGCTCTTGCCAAAGTCATACCCATGCCATCCCCCGCTCTACCAAAGTTAGATTTAGTTGTATCTATTGAAGTGCTAAAGTTGAATAATAAAAATGTGTTTAATCTAAAGTCCTTTACATAGGACATATTTACATACATTATTATTACCCAATCGAAATGGGTACTCATTTATTGACCTCGGAAGAATGAAAGGCTGAGTTTGCCTTGCCAGGATTCGAACATGTGACCTACAGATCAATCACAGATCCCATCAGCAAGTATTTAACCCATTGAGCCATCTTAACGTCCGTATTACAGGCTGAATCTAGGTGGTTTCATCAGCTTCGACCTAGCTGAATCTGATTGTCTTCCCTCACTATGCCAAAGTGAAATCTAGGTGTGATCCACTTTGAGCCATCTTAACGTCCGTTTTACTAGCTGAATCTAGGTGGTTTCATCAGCTTCGACCTAGTTGAATCTGAGTGTCTTCCCTCACTATGCCAAAGTTAAATCTAGGTGGGATCCACTACTGTGCCAAAGTTGTTTCTAGACAGTTTCCACTACTACGCCAAAGTCAAATCAGAGTACTTCCCATTGCTCTACCAAAGTTTACACTAGGTAATTTTCCATAGCTATGCCAAAATTGAACCTGAGTGTCCTGAGTGCTGTGCCAAAGTTGATTCTAGTGGACTGTAGCTTTCACTCCCCATCCTGACATGCCGACCCTGGATGTACCACACCCATCCCCACTCCTCCCCCTTTGCCACCACTAATTTCCTGACTCTCTCACCAGCCCCCCTAGACCCCTACGAGCAGACACTTCACCATACTAAAGGCCATCTCAGGCAGCTCACTGGCAGCGCACTCTCCATAACCCCTGCAGTACTCACGAGGCCCCCGCCTCACTCAACTCACCCCGCCCAACCAATTCCTCTTGCAACCGCTCCCACCTATTCCCCTCACCCGGCGACAGCTCCCACTCACTCCCCTCACCTGCACAGAAATAAGGCAGCTTGCTAGCATGCTACCGCCCCAAACCCTGTATTCACACCCTAGCGTACATCTCTCACAATAAACCTGAACCCAACCTCAGACCTCCTCAATGCTCTTCAGCCCACCCCCTTGGACAACTAGCTCGCACTTCGCCTCCCTCAGAAAAGCACAAGCTGCCCTAGCCAACATAACCCAATCAGCGAACCCTCCTACCCTCTTGCACCCACCTGTGCCCCTCAAGCGCCCAGCACTCACACTGGCCATATTCATCTAAGACATACAGTGACACATTGCTCTCCAGTTCTCCTCCCAGGGCACTCCCAACCCCATCCTAGCCCGTTTTACCTCCCCTCCAAAACACTGTTCCCAGATCGATTTCCCTCTAATCCTCTTTCCTGAACTTCCCACCATGCACCCAGACATACCTACTCCCCTCCCCTCCAAGCCCAACCAGCTACCACCCCTGATACCGACCATACATCATAATTCTCGCCCACTATCCTGCATACTCATCAATACCAGATCGGTCAATATAAATAAACACATTTTTTACTTCATAGCCACTGAAAATCCAGACTTACTATTCATCACTGAAACCTGGTTCAGCGATGACTTCAACCCCATCGCGCATGAGGCCTTCCCTCCAGGGTACTCCCTGTTCATAGTAACAGGTCCAGCAGACTGGGGGTTCTAGCCATGCTCCAGAACCACACCTTTCAATAATACCACCTAAAATCTACCTTGCAATGCTAAATGCTAATCTATTCTCCATAAGTTCCGCCCCTGCCCTTCTATCAACCACAGCATCCTTCTTCTATATAGGCCACCCGGCTATGACTGTAAATCCTAGGGGTATTCAATTCCCATAGTTGCCTTACCCCTCCCCCCCAACTCACAAGCTTTCTTTCATGAACTTTCCAAACTTTCCAACCACTTCCATAAGGTTGCACTTGAAAGACATTGTACCATCACCACAAAACTAGCTTGGATCCCGCCATCCACATCCGGCCTTCTCTAAAATCCAAACCAATCCTCACCCTTCCGAACAACTTTCTCCTTATTCACACCTCTCTCCCAAGCTGATTTCTATCACCCGCTAACACTTAGCCAACCCCCCGCCTCGCCTGAAGATCCTTGTCCACCTCTGCCTCTAAAAAACATCCTTACCTCAACCTGTGCTAGCAGTTTAGCACATTACATCATAAATAATTCCATCTTATCTGGCACCTTCCCAGAGGCCTTCAAAACCTCCCATGTCCAATCACTACTCAAAAAGCCCTGCCTCAACCCACTCTCCCCTTCAAGGTACTGCCCAATCTCAAACACCTGCTTCATTGCTAAAATAGTTGACCACGCTGCATATATGTAACTTGGCCTCTTCACAAAAGCAAATAGACTGCTCGATCCAGCCCAATCAGAGTTCCGAGCCCTCTGTGGAACAGAATCCTTACTGATCTCTATCTGGGATGACCTAAAAAGAACTGCTGATTCAGAAGGATGTGCCTTTACAATGGCCAACTGCTCTGGGAGACCCACCTGCCACCTCCACCTCCGTTAAATATCATGGATGCACCATGGATGCAGCACTAGCTCTCTCCAAATACATCAACTCTGTATCCAGAACCTGAAACTTCCACTTACGCATCCTAAAATGAATCTTTCCCCACCTTTCCTATCCCCAAATTGCCTCTGCAATACTTCCCATCATTATCTCCCGCCTAGACTACGCCAACTCCCTGTATCTCGGTGTCCCGGCATGCCAGCACAGGAAACTTCAACGAATCCAAAACGCACCGGTCAGATTGCTTCTTGCCCTCTTGCCCAGATAACACATCACTGCTGCTCTTAGAATATTGCACTTCAAGCACCTTCAAAGTGATGTGCATCACACACCTAGCCCTCCATAATGCAGGACCTGTGTTCCTTCAGAACAAAACCATCAAATACCAACCCAACAGAGATCTCTGATCGGGCTCAGCTCACCTCCTTGCTATTCCCCTTTACCACTCCACCAGAGTTGACGACTCTGCGTTCAGTATCCTAGCTCCCACAATCTGGAACACTCTTTCTCTGCACATCTGCTGCACTTAAAACTACCTTTCCTTCAAAAAAAGTCCTAAAAACCTGGCTATTTGCTGCATTATCCTGAAACCATGTCCAAAAAAACTTAGAAACACTCAGCACCAAGGAGCGCCGGCTGCATTCGCTACGACCCTGACCTCTCAGCACTTAGCGGTTCTGCCTGCTTTCGCAGTGGCCTGATCCACAAGCACTGACATACACCTATCATGACCCTGGCCTCCCTCAAGCACCACTAGCGGAATCAAAGCCCTTCATATATGAAATGCCACAGGAATGATGAATAACTGCACCTGGCATGTATGGGAAAAACAGGCAAATTGCACTCACAATGTTTGTGATAAAATCACCACCATCGCAATCTGACATATTGGAATGCACTCCTGGAAATTGTCAGGGGAGGACATGTGCCATGGCCATGTCCCACACCAATAGGCCAGGAGGGGGTCAACTGTGCAATACTCAAAGAGGGCAATAAAGAACCAGCCCTGGCATCCCTCTGGAAGGAAAGGGGGATGGGCAGGTATTGTGCATGTAAGTACTAGCCCTCTCACCCAAGTCCCAATTCTAAGGCCCCTGTCTGAGCTTTCTCTCTCCCTTTCTTTTCTGCAAGCCTGATAGAAGCACGTTGGGACCGAGCATCACGCAGAACCACCATCTCGTACTGCAGGGCAGCTTCAGTGACTCCATCTGATGAGGTAAGCCCAGAGGAGCTTTGTCCTGCAATTTATTTCAAAAATCGAATTTCGATACTCGAGCGCTCCTCTCACTTTATTTTTCACTGGAAGATCCCCATATTTATATACTGTGGTATCGTTAATCGTGGCTTTTGTTTTTACTTTGTTTTAGCATTACCATGGCCAGTTGGCCTATTTGAATTCACCACTTTGTTCTCATTTACAACATGGCCACCAAGCCCGCATCTCTGGAGCCACCAATAACATGGCTGAACTCTGTAAAATCTGCAAGGAACTTGCCAATCCTACTGCAATCTCCTCTTCACTTCCTCCCTCCCATGCCCTATGCTCTACACTGGCCTCCTACCTTTCCTCCAAAACTCTTGCCATCCTGTCCTTTCTGTCATCTGCTGCCCCTGTCATCCCCCACCTTCTCTCACCTCTTTCATCCCCTCTCTTCCCCCATACTCTCCTGCCTCTCTCCCATTACACCAGACAAGATCCCTAGAGTTGTCTGCTCTATGAAAATCTCCTCGAAACAGGTGCTACCATGTTCCTCTAGAATCATCAAGGACAACAATGACACTCTCACCCCTGCCTTGGCTGACTTCTGCAACCACTCTTTTGCCACAGGCTCTTTCCCTCAACCCCTCAAGCACTCGCTTGCCCAGCTAATTATAAACCTATCACTATCACCCCTTTGTCTGCCAATCTCATGGAGAAGCTGGTCATCGCCCAACTGACCCTCCACACAGAAATGTCTGGCTGCCTCCATGACCACCAGTTTGGTTTCAGGGCAGCCAGAGGCACAGAAACTGGTCTCCTGAACACCCATGAAGACCTACTCTCCAACCTTGACTCTAACACTCCCTCTATTCTGATCCTCCTCAATGTTTCTTCTGCTTTTGACACTGTCAACCACTCCTTCCTCATTTGTATTTGTATTTATTACATTTTTATATAGCGCTTTATGCCAAAGCGCTTTACAAGAGGACCAAAGAGAATACAATAAGCACTGAGAGACAACATGTGAATCAAGTAACAGAAAGCAATACATGCAACATAAACCGCCTCCATGAAACCCTAGGCATCATGGGCCGGGTGTTACGCTCACCTGGTCTCTGGGGGGGCACTGGGGCACGGTTGGAGCCCTCCCAGGAGTTGACTCTCTCGGATCGCTTCTCTCTCCCAACTGCTGCGTTTTCGTGGACCCGGAATGCTGGAACTGCTCCTGAGAGAAGAAGAGAGGCAGTTAGGATAGCGTGGTGGTGTTGCGGTTCCCCTCAATCCTTTCATGCCAAAATGTAGTATGCAGGAGTTTGCCCATGCAAGCTCACCTGTATTTATGTAAGGATGAGCTCTCCGTCCTGCTTTCCTTCCGCAAGGGGTGGTGTGGATGGACCTAGTTGCGTCACTGGTTCAGATTGTGGATGTCCAGGCTGGCTGAGACCATTCCGTCTCGAAGGTAGGTGTTTATAACTATGATTATTGTACGTATTCTTTGTGTTAATTATTCCCCAATGATTATTGTTCATAACGATATATTGTTCTCTCTCCCCCTTAGTGATGAAGATGGCTCAGGAGCACATGATGGTGAAAAAAGTCTATTCCGGATGACCCACTAGTGGTAAGTAGACAGTTCGAGAAGCTGCGCCAAGTTCATGAGTTGCGCTGCTTTAGCGTGTTAAAGTCTATGCGATTGCTCACCTTGTATTTCTTATTCCCTTTGCAGGTGCGGCTGGTCGGTGTTAGCTGGTGAGCGGTTTCCAAACTCCTGCAGGCTACCGGAGATGAAGATCCACGTGGATGCTGTGCCTGAAGATGTCCCTGTGATGTTGGGAGTTCGGGACAGGTAAGGATGCTGGGCAGCACCCGTGGAGGATTCAAGAAGACAGGTAAAATGATGCGGCTGCTGCAGAGTCGGAAGCGATAGCGGTGCTTCTTCGAGCAGTGGCGTGGCTGAATCCAGGTAAGATGAGCGCGGTGGCTGCAGAGTGGGAAGCGAATAGCAGTGCTTCCAGCGATGGCGTGGCTTCAATGTAAGATATGTACGGCGGCGCAGAGCGGGAAGCAGATGGCAGTGCTTCCAGCGATGGTGTGGCTGAATCAATGTAAGATACTGGAGGTTTCGGAGACTGAAGATTCACGTGCTGGACCAGGTAAAATGCTGGAGGGTTCCGGAGACTGAAGACGTATGTGCTGAACCAGGTAAGGGTCTTCTGAACGGCAGTAAGCGTTACGCTGCTCTTAGCAGACTAACGTGAAGCGCCAGTATGCGGGTGGGGCCGGCTTTTATAGCCTGGCCCCAGCAACTCCCCTTAGGCCCCGCCTTGTGGCCCCACCTTGCTCCTCTTCCCGTCTTCTGCACGTGCCTTTTCTGTACTAATAGGGCCCCGCCCGGCCTTTATGCATGTGCCTTCAGTGTTCTGTGTGCAAAGCATACTTTGTAATGAGCTTGGTGCCATAGGCGCCAAGACTGGGTCCGTTGAGACCCTGCAGGAAGTGAAGTACTGGGCCCTTGCCCAGTGGCCATGACACCGGGCACTGGTGTGTCTTGCCTCCTTCCTCTCCAACAGACCCTCCCAAGTGCAAACGGGTCCTTTTCTCTCCTTCACCTCACTCTCTACCTGTGGCATCCCTCAGGGCTCTACCCTGCCGCCAAGGCTTTTCAACTTCTACCTGGCCCCTCTGACCCACCTGATCTCCACCTACTCCCTAATTTCCAGCGTTATGCAGACGACACACAGCTAGCTCTCTTTCCTGCTACCTTCCCCTACCTCCACCTCCTCCTCTTCTTCCCTTATGCCTGACTGCCAGTCAGGCATGGTGCTCTGCCAATGATCTCTGCCTGAATGCCAGCAAGAAAGAGATTCTTCACATTGGGATGCCTGCTCCTTGTTTCCAATTCACTCTCTGGCCAGATTCCTTGGGTCCCCTCCCCTCACCCACTTGTGAGGCAAAAAACCTTGGGATCATCTTTGACTCCTCTCTCTCTTTCTCTCCACACATCATGGATCTTGCCAAGAAGTCCAATGTTCAGCTTCATCTCCTATGGGGAATTCTACCATTCTTCACTTTCCCCCAGAAGTTCAATGTCTCCAGAGCCCTGGTTCTCTCTAGGCTTGACTACTGCAATAGCCTCTTTGCTCCCGTCGCGCCCTCCAACTAATTTGACTGCAAGACTGATCCTTGGCCTCAAGCCCAGGGATCCCATCTCTCGAGCCCTACAATCCCTCCACTGGCTCCCGGTGACTGCAAGGATCACATTCAAGACCCTCTGCATGTCTGGGGCTTGGGACCTCTCTACATCCAGCTTTATCTCCTGAAATAACTTGCTGCCAGAGCCCTTTGGTCTTCTGGTGCCAACTATCTGCAGGTCAAACGCTTCTCCAAGCAGAAAGTAGGAGGTAGATCCCTTTCTTCGGCTGGGACCTCCCTCTGGAACAGCCCCCCCTCAGACTTGAACCAGATCTTCTTGAGTTCCAGAAACTTCTCAAGACCTTCCTTTTCTCCTCTTCATTCCTTCTCCCCCTCTTGTGCTAAACTCTCTGTCTGCACTGCGACTGGAGCCTGTTCCCTTCAGAGTCATACAAAGGCCAGACCACGCCCCACCAGTCCCCCCCAGCATCCTTTGCCAGTGCTTGCCCTTGGGTTCCCTTTTCCCAGACTATCCTATCTTAGTCCTTCCTGTCCAATGAACTCTTCCTCCCGTCCCTCCCCCTCTTTCCCCTAGCACTTGCTGCCTTGATCCTACCAGCACTGGCCCACCCCCACCTCTGGGGGTACCCCACTTCTGCACTTCTCCCTCTACACCCCCTTTGTACTTATCACCTTGTCATGCACATGCAGGGTAGGATTGTCACAAGGCCAATATAACCATGTCTTTGTTGTTGCATTCTTATGATTTCCCATAACCCCCCCCCCTTGTCTTTGGCTCCTGGAAACACCTGTGTATATCCACCATACAAATGTCCAATAAATATAAAACTATAGAATGGGCCACCCATGGTAAAGATAAAAGCTAAAAGGTTCAGTAAGTGCTCGATAGTTGGGTGGACTTGCAACATTATCTGCCTAGTACAACCCGTGCTCCTCTTGTTGAAAGTAGTTGGAGCATAGACTAACCGTTTAATCGCAGCTGCAAGAATCGACAGAAGAAACCAATTACCTGAGCGGGCGCAAAAAAAAACAAATCCCCACTGAATACCACCAGGTACGTATAAAACACCACTCTGGTGGACACTGGCCTCAGGCATGGCTACCCGCACACATCATACTACAGCAAGGACTATGACAAATGTGGTCATGCTGTTCACATAACTCTCTGCCTACTCACACCAGACTACGCCTCAACACCTCTGACATCAGAATTGAGCACAGACCTATGACAAATTTGGGGACTCTGGGTACATAGCCAGTCTGTAGAACTCATGCAATCCTCTTACTCCTCTCAGCACTCACCCATATCCCTGACCTCATGGATTGCTCTCTACCAGAACCTGGCCAATCCTGCTAAGCCTTATTTGGCCCAATGCACACATGCATCCTACTAGAATAATGATAGAAGGCGATATATAAATGACAAGTACAATACCAGTACAATACAATCGCCCAAGAGGTCTGTTATTGGTATCCATCACAAGATCAGCTGCTCCAGAGTGGACAATTGATCTTTGCCCAAAACCCAGAAGTATGCCGCAAGTTCATGAACACCCAAACACTTGTCCTGTTCTCGCAGTAGGAACAACTCTTCTCCAAACAATGATCCGCTAGCATAGCTCACTTTTAATTAAGTTCATTCAGACCTATTCACCACCAGTGAAGTTTTAGCATGTCGTGAGAGAATGGGTTTGGGTAGAATTCAGAACCTTTTTTTTATTGCATATACTGTCTCAGGTAAAATCTTGAAGCTGCTGCAAAACTGGCAGTGCTTTTTTCATTGAAATGTGTGCAAATATCACAATAGAGACACTCAAGAACTTCCCTGTGTCCAGAAACTGGCCTCTTTTTCTACTCACCTTGTTCTATCTAGCATCACTAATTTCAGATGTTATTGAGCTGTTTAAATGTATTGCTGCGCTCTACCGCTCTTGCTATACAGACTCAGCCTCTTCTTCAGCCTATCAACCTCATCTTATTTATCAGTACTCAGTTATGTTATGCTACTCTGGGGCATCTTAGTTCTCAATGCACCTCCATAGACCTTTCTGTGGTCTCCGGGATCTCCAGGGATTTCTCTAGGGCCAGCTAGGGTCCGCTCCTTGGCCCCTTCTTTACAGGCTGCATTTTCTTAGGCCTCTCATGCACAGGTCTCTTAGTTTTCTTAGCCTTTACCACAGACTCTGTTTTTCATTACTCAATGATTGTAGACCTCCCCATGACCTCTGCCTCATAGCACTCAATTCTCATAGGCCTCTGGAGAGCCTTAAGTTTACAGCACTCAATTCTTCTAGACCTCTTCACTGCGTTCTTTCATTTAAATACAATGAGTATCCACTTCCCCTCCTTTAGTTCTAACCCTCAGCATTGGACAGTTAGAGCCAAAACATTCTCAATGGACCAAATAATGCTGATTTAAATGAACCGCTTTATTACAGTTGAATTGTGCACATGACATGGAAATCTGTATCAGCATAATGAATCCTATGAGCAGCTCTCAGCGGCTACTTTGTGAATTTAATATGAGTGGCTGATAAATCCCTTTTGGAATCCATTAAGATGGTGAATTGTATGGGGAGGCATGGGTCAGAGTTGTAGTTTTAAGTGCCTCCATTTTCCTTTGAAGCCTTAGACTTAGAATGCATTCCTGTTAATCATGTGACCAACCCAGATTCCTATCATACTGGATGACCACATCTACTCATAAGGGCGCTTTGAAACATAATTTCTTGATGTATAAGCACCTTACAAATGCAAAATAAATAAATAAATACTATATTTCAATGTATTTCTGAGAATATTTCTCTAAAGATGAGCCATGTGGGGGAGGGCAGTTCATTAATCAGAGGCCTTGAGTATGGGATTCCTTTGTAGTGCTGGAACCAATATATTTCTTTGATGAAAGATAAATAGTTCTGTTTTTATTGAGATAGCCAAGCTTATCCACTGGGCATACCTGTATCAGTAATGTGTTCTCATGTAGGTTAAACAGAGGTTTATCAGGCTCACTGAAGAGCCAGCAAAAACAAGTATTCACTATACTGTTATTTGCCATCTAATACTTTCCTATGCCTAATTCCTAATATGTTAAATCCATCCACCTATTTCTGGTGTAATTTTAACATGTCAGCCTTCATTTATGATTTCATCACAGCAAATTCTTTCACATAATGTGTATACATTAAAGTGCATCGGGGACTTATACTGTTGTTTGGGAAAGAAACGTTTTGTTTTATTTGATATTCAGCATTATTTCACATTCTTTGAATGAAATACATTGCATAATAAAAATGCAGACTATGCATAAGATGTACCCCATTTGAAAATACATGGCATGTTGGTTTATGAAATTACAGATGCATACATTGGCTGGTGTCATTTTTTTAACTAGAGAGAAATCCCTTTTTATTCGGCTTTCGCCATTAACATACCACACAATAAAGTAATTAAAGCATACCAAAAAACATAAAATGGTATACAATAAGATCTTAAAATATCTAAATCAAAGTTTAATTGCATTAAATCCAAATGCAGCTTAGAATTGCATATCCAATTTCCGCAAACACAGCTATAACAAATTCACAGAGGTCTCTTAAAACATGAAGGTCATCAATGCACAGACAGAACTCCATTGCCTCGGCTGTAGTTCTAATATTATCATTAATAAAATGGCTTCTAAGTCACAGTCTTCTAATGTCAATCGGGAATTTGCAAATCAGCATACAACGTAGCAGATGTTTGACAGCCCCAGATCCACATGGACAGAGCCTATTATTGGCTAGCCACTCCACATGCCTCTCAATGGTAAAGCATTCAGTCCCACCATTAACGTAATTCTTCTGTACATTGGAGCCTGCAGTTTTACAACACTGTCAACCTGTGGCACACAACGAGCAGCCACCAGATATTTTAGTGAACGTAAGTTCATGCTATGCCTTAACATAATTGAATATTCAAGGTCAAGTCTGACATATTTATTTTGCCATTAGTGAGCTTCATAAAGTCCAAACCCCAGCACTTACACAAATATATGCACTTTTTAAACAAGGGATATTTTAATTGAGGCAACTAAGACAACATTTCTCCCATTGCATTTTTAATATTCAGATTTTCTAGACTGCAGGTAAAGATTTTTATTGCAAATTACAGACATTTTTGCTGCGCTGAAATAGTAACTGGTGTAGAGGAGGAGCCAAGTACCCCTACCAGAATCTCCGCCCCCATGTTGCCTATATGTGCAGGAAGAAGTGTGAAAATGAATAAGAAAGAAGACTGGTGACGTCATACGAAGCAGAATTGACCCAGCCAGAAAAGGCACAAATGAAGAAAGAATATAGACATTTTATAGGATTCGAGGATGAAGTATTGAAGTAAAGCAAGTGTTTGGGAGTGTTCTTTGTGGCTGGTACTCTGCTGGACTGCTGTGTTGTGAGTACCTCTACTAGCTCTACTTGAGGAAGAGAAGGAGCATGCAGATAAAAAAACCTACTCACGCGGAGCGTCGGGGGTGTTTGGGAGTGTTATTTGTGGCTGGTACTCTGCTAGACTGCTGTGGTGTGAGTACCTCTACTAGCTCTACTGGAGGAAGAGGAGGAGGATATAGATAAAAACCTCCTACTCACGCGGAGTGTCGCAGAGTGTTTGAGAGTTTTCGGGAGTGTGTGGCTGTGGGTGGCTGACAATGGACCTTACCACTCCACAAACGCTCTGTCCCCATTTATGGACCACTTTATCAAGAGCAAGGGTACGGTGTCTGCACTCTGCTCCCTCTCAATTCTACAACTAATCTACAATGGACCAAATGGACCAAACGGTACGTGGTTTAAAGGGGGGCATAAATAATGAAATTTCCCCCTTTTTAGTGCCTGTGCCTGTAATTGTCCCCTCAGTGTTAAGGCTAGAGCATAACTCTGCCCCCTCATCGCATGCTCTCTGTGTCGCGGGGTTCCCTGCACCACCCGCTGCACGATGTGATGCCGGCACAACACTCACAAATCACCCAACGCCGTGCCCACACCCCTGAACTTACCGCGCTTGAGATGCGCTTCGATACTGTTGTCCCGGGGCAGGCAAGTGCTTTGGTTGCTTTGGGGGATGATTGCCTGGGGGGAGGAGGAGCAGCCGGCAGGTGCAGCTGTGCATGCACGGCCCGTCTTTCGAGCTGCGAGCCGGGAGGATCAGCTGTGGCAGTTAGTGTTAGGAAAGATTTCGTAATTGTAGGTAATTTTCCTTCCATGTGGCAACCCCTGAACTTTTTGCTGTTGTTTTTCACCTTGTTCTTGGCTTTGCCAGAGAAGTACAGCCTTCTGTCGCACTCCTCTGGGCTTTCGCTCCTTTCTTATGGGGAAACTGACATGCCCTTAAGACAGTCAGTACCGGGGAACGCTGTTTCCCGTAGTTTCTTTTATCATGTTGCGGCTTTAGTGCAACATGACACAAGAGGGCACTGTAAGCTAAGTTACAGCTCTCTTGGGTCTCTAGCCTTCTACGGGCCCTAGATACTCGTTTAGGATGGTATTTGATCGGTGCAAGTAATTCAGGGACGGGAATGGTGGCAGCGATCGTTTCTTTGTATTTTGAGCTCCTTTTGGCGTTCTAAGCGCGTTTTCTGCGCTTAACCCAAAATGGTGGCCTGGCTCCCAAAATGGCCAGACCACGAGTCCTGTCCGCTGACCGTCTTGCTCCCTTCACCTTCCCCAGGTCAAGCCGACCCGGGGCCTTCCTTATTTGGGCATGTACTTTCCCGCGAAACACGGATGCTTTCGCGGGCTTCTACATGTCTTGTGTGTGCCTCCAGGGTGTGGGCTGGGATGTCTGGTCCCCATACACATCCTGGGTGCCAGAGAGTCTAGGGTGGTGTGAATGCCTGGGACCACCGTGGTCCGTGATTGGTCCACGAATGGTGTGAGTGTTGATGAGCGGATCTCCCATTGGGTCCCCTCCGTTTTGGCGCGAAGGGAACCGTGGACAAGAGGGGGCTGGAAACACCACTACCATGTCGATCTCCTGAGTTCTCACGAACGAAGGAATACAGGAGCCAAGTATCCTGCAACCAAGAGGCTGGACCGAGGAATCGCTGGTGACCCGCTAAAGGACTTCTCCTCTGCACTGCTGTCGCCTTGTGAAACCCTTTTCACCTTTGATCGAACCAGAAGGCCTATACTGGTACTTCGACCCTTGGAATAGCGGGAACAGCTATTCTCGGCATCTTCACCATCTCCTGCCAGTAAGCCTTCGGAAGCGTCTCTGGGCCATCCAGTTGACTGACCAGCTTACACGGGAGTCTTGCTCTGTAACCGCCGCCAGGTTGTGTAGTATTTCGAGTCCTTGTCACTCTCACACGCTTCGTACACTTGGCGTTCCCAGGTCGGAAGTGAGTAGTGTACATTTGGCTCAGATACACACGGCCGCTCCGTTGCCCTGCTGTGGTGACAAAACTGTGCAGGTTTCTTCGATTGGGACGTCTTTTTACTCAACACGACGACGAGGCGTTCCCTGCTCTTCTGAACCTGCCAGCTGCTGAAACTGACGCGGAGAAGCCTGGGTCTGCTTGCATCGGGGACCGGTGAGTAGTTTAGCTAGGATCTGGTCGCCCTCCTGCAGGAGCCCATTGCTTTTCCCCACTGTGTAAAACAGCACCCTTTTGCCATACTCGCGCTCTGCTTCTGCCCACTGTGGAGGCTGCGCTTGAGTCGCGGAACTTGTTCTCCTTCATTTGTGCACTGAACTGAACTGCCTGAGTTCCTTAGAAGAGACTCTCCTTTTGCCCGTTGGCACCAGCGTGTGCAGGTACTTTTGAGCACAAGGCTCCACTCTTCGCAGGGCTCGGACTTCCATCTAGTTAGGTGCCTCTGAAGGCGAACTGAGTCTAAAGCATTGTATCGCACTGCCTGTTTTCCTTCCCTGGCAGGTGGACTACACATTTCGTGCATATAACGCTTGCGACTGTCGTATTTGTATATATATTGTGTTGATATGGTATGTGTTGGCTTAATATTGTTATATTGTGATTTTCTCGCTACGGTCATTGTTTTAAAGGCCTTAAAATAAATGTGTATATATTTTTCATATAACAACTGTTTGGAGTAGTTTGTAAGTGATCTTGCTTTGTGTGCTCATTGCGGGCTTTCAGTCACCCTCACCCCTCTTGAGTCCTAGTCTTGACCGCTGCGATCGCTACCTTGATTGGTCTGGCTCGTCCAGAGGTTACCCTGTACCAAGTAATTAGGTTGGCCTTCTGAACTTCTGCACCACCAGGACAGAGTTCAGAAATCCGTCTTAACAGTTAGCATGCTCAGACTCCAGGAGGAAGGAGGTGGAGATACGCGGGCTGCCTTAGCTAAGGGCACACATGCGTGCCAGGGAAATTTGAAAATGTACCACAATGAAAATTGCTTTAAACACGTCTGGGATGGTAATATCCAGAATGAAAAGAACACACAAACAAATGCAAAGCTCCTTAAAAATGCTGTTATGAAACGGCCACCTCGGGCATATTTGATGGCCTCCCTAACTACACCCCCCTTCTCTAAGAGTCCTGGCGTGGCGTGTGCTTCAATTGAGCAATGGAGCACACCAACATGGAAAACATGAGAAGGTGGAAACAAACAAGCGGCAAAGGCTTCAAAAACTTCACAAAAATGAGCAACTTGGTACTGAGGCAAACGAATGCCCAATTAATGGTGAAATTTCCTATGAAAGACAGGAGTCACTAACAGATGAGCATGAAAACTTAACTCAGGGACCAGAGGAGGAATTCTTTATAGCGCCAAATGATCAAACATTCCATGATGGTGACCGATCGGATGCAGGAATGAAACAAATGAGTAATTTACACACCGAAAGGCGAAATTCGCTATTCCTGGCTGATAAGCTAATTTAAGATCTCAAAAATATAAATGCAAAGTTGACCCTCCCAACAGCACAGAGTAACAAACCAACATCTGATGGAAACGTCAAAAATATAAATGCTCCCCTGAATGTGAAGGAAATAAACACCCTTCAAAGCGGTAGTTTAACAGAAAAGAGTGCTGAAGGTCAAAAGGCCCAGTGCAGAACCCATACCGTCCTAACAAACGGAGAAGAATTGCATCCAACACTAGTCCAATGACTATAGATTGCTCACAGAACAGAAAAGGACGCAGCACTGTAATAAAGTCTCTTATTAGTCACAAGGGACACACAGACCAGCTGTGGAAACTGATGTTGTTCCAAGTATGCTTTATTGGTACAATATGTACAGTTCCAGTTACTCTCAGGTATTTACAGTAGTCTGGATGACAGGCCAAGAAGGACAGGGATAGGTAGTACAGTACACATGAAGGAGAAGACCCACCGGCCATCCACTCACTCCAGCTCAGGCCCCCAACTGATTCACTCAGAACATTCATACACTGATGCACTCAACATTCTCCTGGCTGCATCATACATCACATTCTATTGGCAATCACTCCAGGCCAGTGACAAAGTACAAGACTATATATAACATCTCCCTTTCTTACCAGATTCAACCACAACATAACATCTCCCTTTCATACCGGAAGTACCCACGCGTGACATCTCCCTTTCATATCAGGTTCATACACACAAACATCATCCTTTCATTCGGGTGGAGGGAGGTCAGCCAATTGCACATCACTCGCCCACTCATAAATCTAAACACAACCAGAATCTCACACAGATGAACTACATGTAACAGATGAGGTGCTCCTGGCAGCACCGGAGGTCTTAAGCTTAAAACTATACTAAAGGAACAATGGTGAATGCTTAACAGTAACTAATGCAAAAGTGCGCACTATATATATACAGAATGTACATTTGCCGGCAATAAAAAAAAAAAATTCTTTTTTTTTTTTAGGCACAACCCTTGTTCAGTCAGTTGGCCAAACTCTTTATGGTGCAACCCTTATTCAGTCAGCTGCCCAAACTCTTTCATGACGCAACCCTTATGCAGTCGGTTGGCCACTTAAGCATCTCACATTAGAGCGTACGCATATAACATATACCTCAAAAAAGAGTATACATACCGCCACATTTTTCTTTGTGGCTCTGGTGGAAATTTAAAATTCTCACCTGGCTTCAAATATCTCCAAGACTATTTGATTAGTACACGTTAACAGGAATACCCATTAATTAGTACACATTAACAGCACTACCCTGCACCGCGACCATGAACTACAACACGTGTGTCATGGCCGGGATGGAACACATAACAGTGGGCCACAACATCACACAAACTGAGCAAGACAATGGCCCAAAGTCAATTGCAGGGTATCCAATGTAACTAATGTTTTGTTCAACAACTCTCCAAAGGGTAAATCAGACCCTTAACACCATAACCATAACATACATTATTCAGTATATAAACATTTCTTGATGATGGTGGAAATTTGAGAAAATAAAAAAAAAATTATTATTACTTTGTGCTTAAAAAAAAATTAAATTCGTTTTTTCATTTATATTGATAAGTGTTGCAAAAGTCCATAGTGGCTTTTCCACATTCATTAAGAAAAAAAAAATAATCAACATAAAGAAAATAATGTAAATTGTCACGTTTGCATTATTGCCAAACATAATTTTATCCAAAATAATGATGCCAAGGGAAGGGGTATCCCGTAGCTTATTTCACAAATATGCTGCTTGCTCACGTTGTGCCTTTAGTTCCATTGATGTATATAATAATAAAGAAAATGTCTTGCAAAATGTTCCTTTCAGCTCCCCAACTAAAGCTTCCTTAAAGTACGCACACGGCAGCAAGTGTTTTCTCCATCAATCCATTTAACATGAAGAAACGGAACTGACACGTATCACTTCCTTTCATTGTTCGTTCCGCATTCCATGGATCACCATCACCCACTGAATGTTGACACACGTCATCATTCAATAGAAGGGCTGGAGGAGGACAGACCTCACTGGGCCTGTGCTGTCAACCGTCCTTTCACGGAGCATTTTTTGAAATACAGGCAGGATCTTGGATAAAATCAAACTCCAAACTTTATCCATGTTCATTCCACATGGGAGACAATGTTTAATACACAAAAAAAACTTGGCACAACAAAAATGTCTTTCATTACGGGTTGCACACTGCCTTTATCTATTCATTTTCACAGTTAATATTCTGAGTGCATGGAGCTCTGGCGCCACCCGGTGGTTTGCAGAATGTACAGGGTGGTCAATGAAACTGTAAAATGCTCCCATGAAGTTATTGCACTTCATTGACACACACACTGCCCCCAGCTCCTACGCTGAGAGTTATCTTTTTACTTATTAATTTGAACGGGGCTCAAAAAGTTCAGGGAAGACCTGATGGAATGTTCAGTTGTGATGTCACAATGGACCAAGATAGTGAGTGATTAGTCCCGGAAAGTCAGAGTAGCCATTGAGAGAATGAAGACTGCTAATGCTGTGTGTGTGTTGCTGGGCAACAGCTAGCAGCTTTTGAAAATAATGCAGGGTTCTTCTCAGGGCAGCAGTGAGGGTTTTACACAAAAAAAATGCCAATAAAAGGAAAGCATACGTTTCATTTTGTCCGTTTTACACATAAAATGCCAAATGAAAGGAAAGTGTAAGTTTCACTTCGTCCTCCCCCCTCCTCTGACCTGATAGATGGACAGCTCCTGCTGTCTGAAGCACTTTTGGAGTAGGGCGTCTGGGGAAATGTTTTTGGTTGCTGGGGACCTCCCTCCCAGAGTCCAGTGGCACATTATACATTTTCAACCCTGGAGCTGGCAGGATGTTTATTTTTGAGTCTATGGGGGAACGGTGGGTCACTCTTGGGCTGCTTCCCCCCCACAGCTCTCCTTACTGTACATTTTTGTAGCTGCAGCTCCTCAGTTGCACTCTGTCCTTTTAAATTGTATATGTCCATATTCCTGGGTTCTTTAACTCTCGTCGCCAATGTAATAAAGTCTCTTATTAGTCACAAGGGACACACAGACCAGCTGTGGAGACTGATGTTGTTCCAGGTATGCTTTATTGGTACAATATGTACAGTTCCAGTTACTCTCAGGTATTTACAGTAGTCTGGATGACAGGACAAGGACAGGGATAGGTAGTACAGTACACATGAAGGAGAAGACCCACCGGCCATCCACTCACTCCAGCTCAGGCCCCCAACTGACTCACTCAGAACATTCATACACTGATGCACTCAACATTCTCCTGGCTGCATCATACATCACATTCTATTGGCAATCACTCCAGGCCAGTGACAAAGTACAAGACTATATATAACAAGCACCTCTACAGAAAAGGTACAAGATCTTACATACACTAAAGCAAAGGTAGTAAGAAAGCATGTGAATATTGAGAGGATAGGTTCCTTGTCTGACTCTACCGAGACAAGTGACGATAGTTCTTCGGACTCAGATGATTCCAGAAATGCAAGAGGTTTTTCAAAAGTGCGACAACAGAACTACATGAGAAAGCAAGACAATCTACAAGGTACAGGGGTGCCACAAACAGACTGCTACGAATTAGTAGAATAAGTGATAAATCAAGTTAGACCCAATACAATCTCTGCACTGACAATAACCGTGGCCCCACTGATAAAACTTTATGAGCACCTGAATGAGAGCTTTAAAGACCAAATAACTCTGATGGCTGGAGTAAACGCCAAATTAATAAACATGGAGCATGGACAACAAGAAGTGAAAAATCAAACAGCTAATAATCTGAGGAGTAATGATGCCTTTGTCGCACAAATAAGGGATGAACTAAAAAACAGTGCAGATGATAAATGACTCTTGGCCGAGGTAGCACGAGAAGCGTTAATGATTTAAAAAAAACAGCAAATGATCAACAATGAAAATTAACCACAGAGCATCACAGCTGATGCTGCTCCTTCCACCAGATTAAGAGGCGAGAAGGCAAGTAAAAATGACCAAATGGTAGAGGGTACATTTACAACAAGCCCTGTAACTATTACCAAACTACAAATAAACCTTGAAACTGCAACTGAGTCCCCACCACCAAACATTAGTGCGCTAATAGGGTCTACCGAGAATTCAAATGTGAGTCACTTAGATGGTGGGACAGCCATGAACCCATTAGAAATCAAGGAAAATGCCATTGAAAATATTGAAGATGAAGTCGAAGCTAGCCAGCCATCAACCTCGGAAAATGCTGAAGGATTTATTGGACAGGCGGCACACAATCCTGAAATTACTCCAGAGAGAACCCTGGAAAAAAATGGAAAAAACTAAACGTTTGCTATCTTTGACAAAAATAAGAGAGAAAGTACGATCAAAGAAGGAACAATAATTATATACCATCAAAACAAATAAGGAAAACTAAAAATATGCAAATAAAAAAAATCAAACAACAAAAACTTGTGAAAATTTCTGAGAAACATTAAATCATTAAATGTAATGATCCAAACCGCTCCGAGCAAGCTAATGAAAAGTCCTCAGGTCAAAGAACCGGTAGTCTTGATTGAAAAAGCTGAAATTGCACAGACAAATGAAAAAAAAGCAAGTGAACATAATTGAAACCGAGGATGAGGATGATGACTTAATGATAGAGGAACTGGCAAATCTATCCACGTACGAGTCAAATGATGATGAAGTAATAATGAATGAAGAAGAATACAAGGACCAAAACCTGCTTCTAGGCTTGCACGGCACAAGCGAACCGCCGATTAAACAAATCAGAAATACAAACCAGTGGAGAACTTGTACAATGGAAGCTACAGCGGAAAAATAGAAAAAACTGTGTATTCAATTCCAAGAACAAGATGAAAAAACAAAAACACAAAAAAGATGTTTGACACTTGATGAAAGGTGGGCTTCAGCTAATTTTAAATCTGCTGAGAACCTTGACTGCATTCAGACCAAACCGCAAGAAGTAAAATCCAATATCAGAGAGAAGAGATATGGAGAAGTAGCAGGCGGAAAAACTGTCCTAAAGAATAAGGAAAGAGATAAGATATGGAATGAAAAGATTAAAGAGGATTGGAGAGAAGGTAAGAGAATACCATTCGACAGACAGAAGCTGTCGACAAAAAAACAGCAGGATATAACCTCAAACTTCTGCCTTCTTTTAGAAAGGAACTTCTCATCAAGCAACAGGCTAATTCTTAATAGGTATAATGTGCTGAAACTTTTGAACCACCTCTCACAGCTTCGATCAATAACAACAAATGACATTAAAACAGTTGAATTTATACATAATGCAATAACTGATCGTGTATAGCTTCACATTTATTCAAGAGCCATCAGAGACATTATTGTGGAACATACTGCTGACCTTGACGATTTGGGTTTTGGAATATCGGAACCATGGGGTGATTCCCCACATTAAAAAAACCTAGTTTCAGATAAACAGAAACCAAAAACATCTGAACTAATTAATTCACAAAGGAATCAAACCCAATATCAAAAAGTCAACTTTGAAAGCGGTATGAAGAGTTCATACGAAGAAGAAGACATGTCTCTTTGTGCCAAAGATAGAAGTGAACCTAAAAAACAAATCAAAATTACATTTGCCTGCAAAGAGAAAGAAGATCTGACTCCAAGTACCATCAATAATATACAGGAAAAAAATGACGATAAGATATGTTGGAACTGGGTTGCAAGGTCACTAAACTGCCAAGAAAACAAATAATGCCAGCTAGAAAGACCATCGGTTCTACGGATAGGCGCCTGGAACACAAGGGGTTTCATGCACCTGTTTAACTCCAGTCTTGGAGGAATTGGAACCTTACACATCATCTGCCGCCAAGATACTTGGCTTCTTAAACAGCCTCTGGTGGAAGGCTATGAAACAGCCTGGAACCCGGCTATAAAGCAACCGAAAGGAAGACCTATGGCAGGATTATTGACTTTGGTAAAATTAAACCATGGTTTGAGAATAATAAACTCTGCTAATGTGACCCCATACATCCAATATGTGACAGTTGCAATGAAGAACGAGAAAGAGGAAGAGGAAGACAATTCCAAAATCCATACAATTCATTTATATTGGCACCACCACGCCACGGATGAATGGGTATATCTCGATGCAATAGGAGATTTAATAGACACAATACTGTCAAGTGCGAAGAACGCTAAAATTATACTCTGTGGCGATCTTAACATGGAATGTTTAAAAGTGCAAAAAACAATAGCTTCACCAAAAATAAAATTAGATATAAAGAAAAATTGTCTGCTCCTGGCATGGGAAAAAGGGATGAAAGTCTGAGGAATGAAAATGCTATGGAAATACGAAAGGGGATATCCCCCCAAAGTTACTTGGCAAAATGACAATACTAAATCTAACCTCGACTACTTCTACGTCTCAGAAAATCTACTGCCAAACATTGAAGATCTAAAGGTAATTGGAATGCAATACAGTGATCATGAGCTGATAAGAATTACCATGCAAGGACCAAATAAGAAAAATCAATTGAGATGGACCCACGATGCCTACAGTACACCAGGCAGAAATCGTCTAAGACTAAAAGAGCAACAGATTATAACAATGACAAATCTGTTAACAGGACAAAAAAATAAAACAAAACCTGGACCAAATAGAATATCCTCTCCTTCTACAAGCATATACTGAAACCTTCAAAGGAAACAACTTAAATAACTGTAAGAAAATCCATGTCTATGACAGTGAAGTAGTCTGCAAAAAACGAGAATTGAGAAAAATAATTAGGGGTTGAAAAAAAAAACCTAGTAAGGACTACCTGAAACACAAACATTAAGCGCAAAGAAGCTATAAAAACTGGCTGCGAACGCACAAATATGCGATGGCTCAAAATGATGCTGAAAAAATGTTGCAAATCCTATCAGCAAAAAAAGGCCGCCTGTTTTGCGAAGTGATAAACAATTTAGCAGCTCCCCAGCAGGCAATTCAAATTAACATGGTGCTGGAAACGACATGGATTGAGCACTTTACGAATCTATTTACTAAAAATACTGACAGCAAGTTTAGCGAGCAAAATACACCTGTACATTGGGACATCTCCATTGATAAGGTTGATATTCTCGAAAACATTAAAAGGCTGAGCTCTTCTCGAGCGCCCGGTCCGGATGTACTTACAAATCATACATTAAATCTACATCCAGAGGCCTGGGCCGAGTTCTGCTTTACCCTATTCAAATACATCATCGAGGAAAAATGAATTTCAAACTCGTGGAAAAGCGCTATAATTGTGCCAGTGTGCAAAAAGGGATTAAGAACAGACCCCAAAAACTACAGACTAATCGCCCGATTAGATTGTGTGCGGAAAATCTTTGCAACACAACTGTTATTACAACTGACAGATTGGAAAAAAGTGGCAGGGGTGGCCGACCACCGCCAAACTGGTTTTGTAAAAGGGGTTGGATGCGGACTCAATCTAATGCTAATCAATCTATTAAAAATTGACGCCGGAAGGGAAAAATCTAAAGTCTACTTAGCCTTTGTAGACTTGGCCCACATGTTCGACAGTATTGATCGAGAGCTCTTGTGGACGAAACTTAATAAATGGGGGTGCCCGAATAGCCTGCTTGCTGTGATTAAACAACTTTATTCTGGCACCACTATAAAAGTCAGATTGGACTCGCAAGGAACACTTTCAGCACCTATTGGAACATCAAGAGGTGTCAAACAGGGGTGCCCTCTTGGAGCCACCTTATTCAGTGCATGTATTTCTGATATAGAAAGAGCATTCGAAACAACCAGATATTTTGCCCCGAAAATAAATGGAAATCAACTTGGTCATATACTATACGCTGACAACATCGTGCTTATGGATGTGACCCTGATTAGGCTACAAAGGAAACTGACGGCCTTAAAAGAATATACAGACACAAATCGCCTTGTGATCAACCCAAAGAAAACCGAGATACTGGTACTTCAAAACCTAGTGGGAGCAAATAACCAGCGAAAATTCACTTGCAAATCGATCCGACTCACGATGAAAACCCTGTACTTGGGAGTGATGATAAACTCCAGTATTAATGACGACAGCATGGTGATGAAAATTCGTCGGAAATGCAAAGCCTTAGCAGCTCAAGGCGTTGTCATAAATAAGAAATACGGGAAATTCACCTTAAAACCGACCATAGAATTTTATAAAGCAAAGGTCATGTTTGGCTGTCCTGCTGAGACATGGTTGTGGTGTGAAAACACAATCTGGGAAAAAGTGCCATCATTGCCCAGAGGGACCCCAACTGCTTGTACTCGATATGAGCTTGGTTTAACTTCTATTAATGCTAAGGTGATGTGGAACATGCTGTCAGTATATCGGAAAGTGTTCGGAGCAGATGATCTACCTCAATATCAAATGCTTCGAAATGAGGAAAAATATTCTAAAGTGTCTGTATTGAGTATGTGGAAACAAACTTGTACGAATACTCTAAAACAACTACAAACAGACAAATTAATGCTGATCCAGAACCGGAATGCTGTAAAAAAAAAACGATGGGAGCTAGACTGGTGTGAAAACCAAGCACAAAGATCAGCCCACAGATGTATGATTGAAAATGCCTCCGAAGCACGGGCATTCAACACTCCTTCTAAATATCTCCAAAACTTTCCATGTATTAAAAGGAGAAACATCTACCTGAAATTTCGTATGAACTTGTTCAGAACCAAAACAATCATGAATATAAGAAATAAAGACAAAGTTTTTGACGAAGATTGCAGATTTTGTAAAACTGAAAAAGAAATGCTAAAACATCTTGTACTATACTGTACAAAATTAGGAGATCTAAGAACGGTACAATTGGGACCAGAGTTTCTAAAGAGGCCGCATTTAGAAGAAGATTGGTGGAACATAATCTCTGAAGGAACAGACTTCAACCTAATCTTCACATTAACATTTTTTCTAGAGAAATTGGAATGCACAATGGCGGACCATACTTGAGCTAGTGCATCGGGGCTCAGAAATAACTCTGACCAGGTCCCTGATAGAAGCTCATAAAAGTCAACGATATACGTTACCACTGCACATTTTCGAATCTTTGTTGAATTGATTGAAAGTGCATTAATATGTAGAAATGTTTTCTCTTTTTTCTTTCTTGTCTTTTTAATTTAAGTGCTTTAATGTTGAAAATGTAGAATATTTTAAAAGTTTGTAATGAACTATATAAAATAATTTTTTTTTTAAAAAAAGCAACATTTAGGGATCGAAATGAAGATTGCTCATGCGAAGAAACACTGAAGAAATGCAAAGTCATTTTACAATTGTACAGATGCTGTAACGCAAGCAGACAAAGTTATCCTGAGGCTGGCTACGTAGTAAATAGCCTGCAGCGATGCGCCAATATATATTCATAGGAATATATATTCCTAATTTCCACAATGCACTTTAGCAAACTTAAACCCTGTTAATGGAAAAGGCTTGAAGTATGGCGCCGTTGAAAATAACTGATGGCGAAGGAGAATTCAAGAAAGGCTGGCTGGCCCAGTATCAAGATCCGAAGCCGCCGTGAGCCTGGTTATCTGCTTAAGAAGCTACATGAAAGTGAGAAAGAAGCAAACTCCCGTTTGAGGTGTAATGGAAAAACACTGAAAGTGGCAAGAGTTCATCATTCAATAGTATTTTATGCAGTGAAGGGCTCGAAAATGTGGTCTCCGGTCACATGGTCATGATGGAAATAGACTTTGGGTAGAGCTACAACGAAACCAGAAGATAAGACCATGGCACACTCCCTTTTATTCTCAGACACATTGAGCCTCTACAAGGACAAGTTCAAAGCCTTAATTGAATGGCAGACCGCAGGAGTGATGATAGATGTTGGGCTAATTGGGTGGGGAGGCATGATCAGGCCCACCCTCCCAGCACCTGGGGTAACCAGCTTGTGTGGTGCTAGCGTTTGGATTATTCCAGAAGGGTACGAGCGTGCCAACCAATTATAGATGGCCATGTATTAGAGAGCCCTATAGTTTGTGTAACCAATAGGTTATTGTGTATTAGTATGACAAGGAAGATGACTTGCACTTGGGATGGGCTTAGTTGTCCACCTGATCTTAGAGACCCAATCACAACTCCCGACAGTATGGAACGTATACCTTGATGTTCCCTTTAAGACTATCACATCCCCTAGAAGGTTTTCGTAGTTTACCACGTAGGATGACATCATTAGCGATTCATTATTAGTATAAGAATGTTTTTTTTATGTGATGCTTTGAGAGAAATCGAGCGAACGTCCGTTGATGTCTGTTGTAACTCCCTGTTTTAGATAATTGTTAATAAAAAAGTACAGTGTTTCCCAACTTCCTGAGTCGATCTGATTATTGATGTATGAGTAGGTTCTGCATCCCCATCGATCTCTAAGTATTGCTATCTTGTCTTAAAGGGCTCCAGGACTCGGGGTTCACCTGGTAGCAGAGGATGGTTAAAGATGCGTTGACCAAGTAGGCTTTTAAGGGTCTCGGAATATCAGACATCCTGTGCCATTTAGCTTGAGGACCGAGAGGCTACCTGTGGATAGCCGTTGACCTAAAAGTTCTTGCATGACAATAGAGATAGGTGGGACGGGTCCCTCTTTCATGAAATCCCCTCCTGGTTTCCACAAGGAGCTGAGCGGACTGAAAGTGACGGTGAACGGTTGAGGAGGAGACAATCCCGAGGGTCAGGAGCTGGAAAGCGAATGATGAGTAGATTGAGAAAGGTGGCAAAAATGAATGAATAATAATTGGGGAATGTGATGATAGGGAGGAAGTAATGGAGGGTTGGTTGGGTGTTTAGTTAATGACCAAGAGTGTTGAATAAAGGTATATGATGAGGTGTGTCACAGATAGCCCAGAGTCCTACATTCAAGGAATGTTTAGAAGAAGTTATTTCAAAATCCAAGTGGATAAATAGACGACACATGGACAAGGTCTGTGAAAGGAAATAACAAACTCCCAGCAGAGCATTTTTAGGGGCAAGAATAGCAGCGAGGAGCGCTGAGAAAAGATACATGTTGGGGACCGGCCAGTCTGTCTGTTTGTGTATTGTATGTATTTTATGTACAAGGAAAAGAGTTAGATGTCAAAGAGCAACAAACAATAGGTTGTGTTAAGAGGTTGAGAGCAAATAATGTATTTATTTAGTCATTGTTGATGTTGACTGAATAGGTAGATTAAAGTGAAGTGTGAAAAAGAGGCTTGGAGTGGCGACGATTGGTGCATGCTCATATTTATTGTTTTTCCTCAAGCGTATTTTTGTGTAAAATAACGGTAAGTATCAACAGTCTATCAAGACTTCTCATAATGCAGGACGTTACTCCACTAATACACCTGTGTAAACAATTGCCAAAATACGCACCCAAGCTTAAGCAATATAGTGCAGAATGGGTTAACAGCACGGCAGATAAAATGTTCATGCCATGGCTACACGGGGATCACTGTCAAAAGTGGTTTTACAACACATGACCACATACTTGCATGCTGCATACACAGTAAAGACATTGGAAAAAAGGTTAGCTAGCTTAGAGCTTTGGAAGATTTATCAGGAGGAACAGGAAGATCCGCCTCCTGAGGACTGGATGCTTAACCAGTGTAAAGAGGGGGGTGTTGAGTCTTCTGCTCCACTTACCTCACCTGAAGTAAAGGGCAATAGTTCAAAAGATGATGGAGTATATCCCTTAAGGGAATTAAAAGCAGCGACAGGGTATAGTAACCCGATACATGAACTGCCTGCTTATAGCAGTGACTAGAATCCAGAAAAGACCTCAGGAAAGGAAGTGATATGTAAAGTCTTACAGGACAAAGAGAAAAGTGAACAACCAAATGTGACCCTAGAAAGAGAATGAGAAATAAAGAGATGGAAAGGAGAAAGAGACAAGGCTGATGAGATAGCACTCATACAGAATGAATGGATGGGTGGACAGATATTGCTCAAACTTGATAGGAAGAGCATCAAGGAAGTAAGGCAAGAGGAAGATCAAGACAAACGGGATAAAAAAGACAGGGAACAAGAGAAACGATTAAAAGAATATGAGTATAAAAGAAAGAGCAGCCAAAGACAAGAACAGATGTAACAGGAAGAACTAAGAAAGGAAGAAAGAATAGAGAAAATACGATAATAGACAAAGAGCAATCAAAGAACGAGACAGGTTAGAAAAGAAGAGAGAAGAAGAGGAAGAACAGAAATTGAGAGATAAAAGAATGCAAAACACAGAGATGAAGAGGTGTGTAGGGCAAATGAAAGAAGGGAAGCGAAAAGACAGGAATAAGAAAGGAAGAAAGTGTTAGAGGGGAAGCGAAGAAACAAAGGGAATATGACAAGGAAATGAAACGAAAGAGTAGACAGAGGGCACGCGACATTGATCGCATTGAGAAAGAGCTAATGGAACCAAGCCCAGTAGTATTATGGGGCGATATAGAGGAGTTTCTTCGATCGCAAGAAGCAATGCCAGGACCATCTGGGGTAATCCTAGAGGAACAGTTTGAGATAGGAAGTATCGGAGACAGAATCAATAAAGCCTGTCAGGATATGAGGACATAAAGTGAGTCAAGGAATAGGGGAAAAGAAGATCAACCTATAGCTGCCCAATTATGAGGCAAAGAGGGAAGTCCATTTAATCTTGAGCACAGAGCCCTGTCTCTGGACAGGCTGACTCTAAACAGAGATGAGAAAGATGGCAGTCATACTAGTTGGGGACAAGATATGTCAGATGAAGACAGAGAAACCGTGGGGAGAAGGGTGCAAGTATATGCGATCCTGAGGGATGCTTTCAGACAGATAAGGAAGGAAGATGGTCAGATCTAGACCAACATAAATAAAGGATGCCAGAGCCTATGGTGTACCCAGAACGACCTAAAGGGCGATCTCAAAGTGAGAGGGGAGAATCATCACCATATTGTTTTTGTTGGTTGTTGTTTGTTTATTTGATAATGCGCACCAAACCCTCAGGAGCTGGGCACAACAGTTACAGTAATCTTTTAAGCTTAATTACAGCATGTCATTACATAGGAGTAGAACAATTTACAGTGCATAAGAAACAATTTACAATTTAGAATTTATACAGTTTGGTACGGGGTACATAATACACAATCGAGCGATGGTAGGGGCAGTAGTATCGTACCTGCAGGGTCATACACATAGTTCAAAGATAGAATCACAGGTTCATATGTGAGCAGACTGAGGTTATTACCAGGTAGAAGGCAATCAGGAACCATTTTCCCTGCTATGGATAGGCAGACGATGGGAGCCAATTGTGATCTTGGGATTTCGCAATTCCCTTTATTAGAGAAAGGAGGGGTCAGACCGTAGTATATCCCCTGGCCCCAGATGGATAAAGACAATTTAAGGTGCAAACTTCCTAGTTTAATGACAGGTGTGGGAAAATTGATTTATGAGTTAGAAAAAATTACATGAGGAAATACCTTAGTCATAGGGGACATTAAGGGTCCTCTAGCAGCTATCCTTGGGGAAAGGGCTGATGCCATTTGGACGAGAGCAGGATACTCAAGTGTCACAGCACAGAACACAGTGCAGGATGGGGTGCTGTTTAATACCTATAGGGTGGCAGTCTGGAAAGCGCTTAGAGTACAATATCCTGATACGACGGATATGGGTGCAATATGCCACATAAGATGAAAGAGGACGAAGATCTGCTTGCTTACATTAAAAACTTTCAGGCACAGTGAACTTTGGAAACTCGAGAGCTGTGGGGCAAATCAATACTTGTATTCTATCATATTTTGTCAAGGACTGCCAGAACAGGTACAGAGGCAGCTCAAGAAGTTAGTGGGTATGTAAGCAAAACCATGGGCAGAAATACAGTTAACTATTGCACATCAATGCCGACTGTTGCAAGAAAAGAATAAGAAGAGGGAAGATGCTAGGAAACTTGAGGAAGTTAAATTAGTTCAGAAGAAATTGTCAAAGTATGCTACAGAAGGAGCGGTACTGATAAGCGGAGAAGGGCTGGGAATGAAGCAAGCCACTGGTATGTCACAGGCAAATAATCAATGTCAATCAGACCAAGAAGGGAATGGGTTCATACTGAGATGCAGGGGAACTGGTTTCAGAGGGAGGGGAGATTTCCAGAATAATCAAGGAGGCTTCCAGAGTAACCAAGGTGGTTTTCAGAATGTGCAGAATGATAATCAAAGCATGCAGGGAGGGCAGATTAGAAGACTCCCTCCTGTGTGTTGCACCTGTGGAATGAAAGGGCATATTGCACAAACATATGGGAGCCAAGGGTATGTACAGAATGGGCAATTCTTAAGAGGGGGACAGCTTATCCTCCAACATATAGCTCACAAAATAGGGATGTGTTCACCCAAGATCAGACACTGTATCATGGGAAAGCGTTGCCACTGCAACAGACTTTACAACCACAGCAAGTACCATTGAATCCGTCGCAAGGGCAGTCACAGCATGCACCCATGCAAATACAGCAGAGTGCAAACACAGGACAGTTGTTGACTCCTAGATTAGGGGGTGTCTCTGTCGTGGGAGGAAGTCCTTTTACAGGTACGGGAATAAGCATATACACACAATAGGACGGCTCACAGGGTGACTTGATGTGTTCAGTACTATCGGTGACACCAAATCCTCAAGAGGAACCAAGGGTTGATGTTACCACAGGAGGCAAATCCTTTTCTTTTTTAACAGACACAGGGGCAACTCGCTCATGTATATGAGAGGGAAAGTTTCAGTTATTAGGAAGTGCCATGCATGCTCAAGACTTCTCTGGAGCTACAAGTAGAGTTCCTTTTACTGAGAAATTACCAGTCTCTATAGGAGAATGTGATATGTCTGTCCCATTATTGCATTCAAGTTAGACACCAGTTAATATTCTAGGCTGAGATCTCATGACCAAGCTAAATATGACGATTTCTTTCACTGATGAAGGTATAGTGTGTTCCACGCCAGGAATACATTATTAATTGTGGGCACCATTATCATGGCATTTTCAGGGCTAATAGCTCTGTGAGGAACACTATTAGAGCCAGAAGTCTTTCACTATGGGGTACGCATTTTGTTAACATGGCTACCTGGCTTAGTGGCCAAGATTATGAGAACCTGTTACATTTCTGTTCAGTATAAGAACAACAGGGTAAATTCAGAGGACATACGGAAGAACAATTACTTTCCTTAACCGTTAACTGAAGACAATATGTTATCACAAAACAAGGGTTCTTTAGGAGAGAAGTCATTCAAAACTACAGTGCACTTATTAATCATACATTAACACACCAGGCCTCATCACGAGTTAGGCGGTAACGCCGGCGCTAATAGCGCCGGCGCTAATAGCCCTACCGCCAAACACCCTGGCGCTATTAGCACCGGATCACAGGTTTGGCGGAAGGGTTATTGCCCATTCCCCATTGGGCCCATTCAGGAATTCCTCATTCCCCATTGGGCCCAATGGGAAAATTTGCGCTATTACCACCAGTGGATTTCCCGCCAGTGGTAATCACGCCAAAAATCGGCAAATTTGCTGCAGATTTCCCCCCAGCTTAGAGCTGGGGGGAAATCCACCAAAGCCATGATCTGGTGGACCCTTAAATGCAGTGGCAATAGCGCTACCGCCGCATTTAAGGGTTACCGCCAGACTCGTGATGAGGCCCACAGTCTAAAAAGGAGACAACCCTGCTGGAAGCTGACCCTGGGGAAGAACACCCTGTCCCTATCAGGGGTGCCTTTCCCTAGGTGGCGTGTGGTGCAACGCCTATCTAACAGAGATAGTAAGGGAAGCTTTCCCTAAATTACTACAGCTATGGCATATACCTAACAAAACTATTCGACATACATCAAGAACAATTCCAACCAGCTGTTAAAAGGACGGCAGAACTGTACATTAGATTATACCGTAATAGCTCAAAATTGGTGCAGGTAACAACCTGTCACCAAGCTGGCTAGTTTGATTCCAAACAGAATTCTATGTTTAATTATTCCCTTGGGTGTTGGAGCCAACAAATGAAGTTGGAAAGTTCACTAAAGGAGACTGTTACACTTTGGCAGAGAATGGCTTCTCTGCGGAGTACGTCACATTCGCAGACTCCCTTGTGGAGCAGATACAGGTTGCCATGGCGCCTGTACAAGCTCCAGCGGAACCCGTGTCAGCTGACACGTCTCGTACATGGAGGACTTGTATGCAAGCTACGCCCCCTTACGGGTTAAAACTGCCGTCTTCCAGAGGGCTTGTTGCTGCTAATTGTAGTGTTGCTTGCTATCTCGGTTACGTCCGTTTCCTTCGTGAAACTCCTGTCACGAAGCCCTGATTTTGATCTCCTGGTTCCGACCCTCGCCTGACTTCTAGGTTGTTTCCTCTCCTCCTCTATTTGGCATTGTTTATAGACCGTTACTGTACTGACCTGCACCGCCCCTGACTGCCTTGTCTCTCTCCCTTGTTACTGCCATCATCTCCTGGCATCGACGTGGAACGTTACTGGATTGCTTTACCCCGCTCCTGCTGCCTTCTTGCAGTTCACTCGCAAACAGTGTCCTGGAACACCTCAGCTGCTCCGATCCTTGTCTGGGGGGTGTGCCTACATTTCGTGTTCCAAGGTAACTCATACTTTGAACTTTTATTGGGAAAATCTGCCAGCGCTACCTCTGCTATACTGCTCCACACTTACCTACTGCCCCTGTTGGGATTCTAAGACATCTCCTTTTTGCTGGACTTTTGGGACATTTACTGGATTACAATACTTTATGAACTGGTCTTCAAGTGCATATTGTGACGCTTTCCTGAGTTTGCACCAACCCGATACTAGTGCGACCCTCGTGCCGCCCGGGTTTACTTCCCTGTACTAACTTACCTGTTTGTTATTTTATTCTGCCATTTTCTCCATCCTGGACATCATTAACCCTTGAGAGTCCCACAATTCAGGTCTGTTGTTTTTGGTTATTTACCCTATAGGAAGAAACTAATAGAATACTCACACTCATATATATATTGGGTTTATTTTTCTTTGTAGATCCATCCCATCACAGGGGAAACTCCACTACAATCCTTGCCTAGGTATGTTCCATCAACTACTGTTGCTTGATTACTTTACTTGTTCCTCACAGCACTGCTAATCCTCTTTGTATTCCTTTACAGCATTGGTTATTGGCGGTGTGTGTTTTCCTCGCTCTTTTATTCAATTGACACCTCTGCCTGTTCAGATCAAAACAGCAGAGAGGTACATGGTAGAGAAGAGCCCCTCTTTTGAGGAAGCCTGAATCTTGTATTCAGGGGAGCTGGAATATTGGAGGCTGAATATCGATTCCTGTATAACTATCGTCTCCAAGGTCATCTAATCCAGATTTCCTGACCTACATACGGAGCGGTGAGTAACAGAATTAGCAGCCTTAACAATGTCCATGGAGGCCAGCAATGCTTTGAATCAGATCGTGCAAATGGTCACGGATCAGCAAACCGACTTGACCAATGCACAAGAGGCATTGCGCCAACGTATGGATGCTATCCAGGCCTTGGTAACTACTCCAGCCTCACATGCAACAGGCACTGGTGCCACGGCTTTGGGGTCCGGTTTCCCAGCTTCCAAACAGGAATCAGCCCCTATTATGCTTACCACCCAGTTTCCTCTGGCTCCTCCAGAACGCTTCCTGGGTGATCCTAAACAGTATAGGACATTCATTAATCAATGCAAACTACACTTTTTGTGCCCTCCTGCTTCTTTCCCTACTTCCACGACTAAGGTTGCTTTTGTTTTGTCACATTTGGGTGGCACCGCGGCCGCCTGGGCAAACCCATTGTTAGAATCGAACAGTCATGTTCTCTACAATTGTGATGCCCTTCTTACTATGATGAGTAAAGTGTTTGCTACACGATATACTACTCAAGCTACTGACTTGGAGCTGCTGAAGCACAGACAAGGGAACAATTCCCTAGTGGTTTATTTGGCCCAGTTTAATCAGCTGGTAGCTGTGACTGATTGGCCCGAAGAAAAGAAGACTGTGGTCTTCTACCAGGGTCTCTCTGACTAATTAAAGGACATTCTCGCCACTGTCCCAGTTGTTCCCACAGCATTTGGGGAGTTGCTTGATTTAGTCCTTCAAATTGATGCCCGTAAAGCTGAAATGCGTGGAGAGAAGAAACCTGCCCTGTTCGCTTCAGCACCTGCGGATACCTCATCCTCAGCACTTCCTGCGCCGGAACCTATGCAGATTGGAGTGGTTCGGGGTCCGCTCATGCCTGCTCAGCGAGAATACTGCAGGTCGCATAATCTCTGCATGCATTGTGGGGCCTCTGAAAATTTGCTGCCCGAATGTCCCAAAAAGCCCAAAACAAAGGCGGGAAACGCCAAATCCCGACAGTAGATGGATTCCCTACGTCGGGAGGACCACCTATGGACTCTCCGATACAGAATCCTACTCAGTTGTTCCGCCTTCCTGTTACCTTTTCTTTGACACATTGAGGTTAATTTCAGGCAAAGGCGGTGATAGACTCGGGAGCAAACGGTAATTATGTTGATCAATGCTTTGCCTCTATGTCAGGGATACCACTGATTCGCAAAAACGTACCTGAAACTATTAATGCAGTGGACGGTTCGATCCTTGTCTCCGGTATGGTAACTCATCAGACGGTTCCACTGATTATGAGCACTGATGAAGGCCATACAGAAGAGATATCATTTGATATCATCAAAGCTCTGGCATACAAAGTCATCCTGGGCATTCCGTGGCTGCAATTTCACAATTCTGTCATTGATTGTTCAACACATCAGATCCAATTCCCTTCCAGCGTCTGCATTAACCAATGCACTTCACTGCTTGGGATCAGCCAGGGAAGCCCAGCAAGGGCACTGGTATCCTCTACTATGCACATTGGAGCCCTATCAAACAATGCTGTGTCCATGGTTCCTCCTCAATATTCAGATTATGCAGACGTATTCGACAAAGGGATGGCAGAAACCCTACCTCCACATCGGATCTATGATTGCCCGATAGACCTACTACCAGGGATAAAGATACCAGCTGGAAGGGTATATTCCCTTACTCTCAAGGAAGATGCCGTACTCAAAGAGTACATAGACGATAAGGCTCTTGCCATGGGATTCATTTGCCCTTCAAAGTCTCCAGTTGCATCCCCGCTCTTTTTTGCTCCAAAGAAAGAAGGGGATTTACGTCCCTGGATCGACTATCGTGCATTGAACACAGCTACCATTAAAAAAACAGTGCCCCCTTCCCCTGATCTCTGTTGTCCTTGATCAGTTGGGATCCTCAAAGATTTTCACTAAACTTGACCTCAGAGGGGCATACAATTCGGTACGTATGAGGAAAGAGGACAAGTGGAAGACTGCGTTTAAGACTAGTTAGAGTCTATTTGAATACCTGGTGATGCCCTTTGGGCTCTGTAACGGCCCGGCTACCTTCCAGGCAATTATGAACAACTTATTCCATGACATCCTAGATCAGTACGTTGTAGTTTACTTGAATGACATCTTCATCTATTCACAAAACCATATTCACCCCATACATGTCAAAACAGTACTCCAACGTCTGAGAGGTCACAAGCTGTTCGTAAAGGCTGAAAAGTGCATTTTTCACGCCTCAGATGTGGAATTCTTCAGATACGACCTTACATACCAAGGGGTTCGTATGAGCCAATCAAAAATTAGAGCTATCTTAGAATGGTCAGTGCCCAAGTCTATCAAAACGTTACAATCGTTTCTGTGATTCACCAATTTTTATAGGCGTTTTATTAATGGTTTTTTGGAGATTTCTGCACCTCTTACCTCCTTGACCAGTGCCAAGGTACTGTACGTATGGTCATCTGAGGCCTAAAAGGTATTTGTCCAGTTAAAAGCTACCTTCACTTCCGCTCCTGTCCTCAAACATCCCGATCCTGATCTCCCATTCTTCGTGGAAGCTGACGCCTCGGGATATGCAGTTGGCGCTGTCTTGTCTCAACAGTGTCCCCACTCAGGCGGCATACATCCCGTCGCCTACTTCTCTCACAAATTGACGCCCTATGAGAGAAATTATTCTATTACGGAACGCAAGCTCTTAGCCATCAGGGATGCTTTCCTAGAATGGAGACATCATCTCCTGGGGGCAAGACATTCTGTAACAATATACTCGGATCACAGAAGTCTGTTAGCCTTCAAGTCAATGAAATGTCTCACTGCCAGGCAGGCGCGTTGGCACTTATTTTTTTCGCAATACGAGTTTGTTATCACACACCGTCCTGCTAAGGCCCAAGTGTCGGCTGACACCCTCTCCTGCCTCCATGCGGGGACCAATTCCAACAGACAGAGTCGTTTGTGGTTGCTCAGCTCAACCCTCTTTACATTCAATCATCATTGATTGGGTCTCAACCCATCCAACGGAAATTGCTGAATTCAACCTGGAACTGGTTCAAGGCTTGCTATTCATCCAACGGTGCATCTTTATTCTTCCGTGACAGGCCCGGGCCTTGGCACTCCAGTGGTCCCATGACTCTCTGGTTGCAGCACATCCAGGAAGTCAGAAAACACTTGAGGCATTGCGGAGTTGGGCTTGGTGGTCTTCCATGGCACGCGATGTAGGACTACATCCTAACCTGTGCCATTTGCACCCAATGCAAAACCTCCAGAGCCAAACCTGTGGATTTGTTACAGCCTTTGCCAGTCCCATACAAACCCTGGCAGATGGTGTCAATGGATTTCATCGTTGACTTACCCGACATTCAGGGACACGACACCATTTGGGTGATTGTGGATTATTTCACGAAATATGCCCTGTTCATACCTCGTTCTGGATTGCCTTCAGCTCCTGGGCTGGCTAGACTGTTCATGACGAACGTGTTTTGTTTCCTTGGATTGCCTCCGTTGTTGTCTCTGATCGTGGTACGCAATTTACCTCATGGTTTTGGAAGGCTCTTATGGCTTCCCTTGGCATTGAGGATAGATATTCCTCGGCATCATACCATCCTCAGACGGATGGGCAGACTGAAAGAACCAACGCTACTATCGAACAGTTTCTACGTTGTCTATGTCTTCAGTTCCAACAGTCCTGGTTCACTTCCTTGCCACATGCCGAGTTCGCATATAATAATTCTTTGCACACGTCCACGGGGGTTTCTCCCTTCTTTGCCTTGTATGGTTGCCATCCTAGGGCGCTCCCACTTGATCAAACCTTGTCGGATTCCAACCCGGCTGCAAGAGATTGTGTACGGGACCTGGACCAGATACATTGGGATGTGCGCTGTCATTTGCTTCGAGCTCAAGACCGTGCAAAAAGGTCTACAGATGCACATCGTTCCCCGGCACCGGCCTATCGGATTGGCATGAAAGTGCGGCTGTCGTCCCGTAACTTGCGGATTGCAGGTAAACACTCTCTTTTGCCTCGATTTGTGGGGCCTTATACCATTCTGATATTATTAACCCTGCAGCGGTCAGATTGTCACTGCCACGTTTGTGGCGCATTCACCCTGTCTTTCATGTCTCCCTGATCAAGACTTTGTCCAGTCTACTCGTCTGCCAACTCGTCCTTCCCCGATCTTGGTTGCCGGTGAAGAAGAATATGAGGTATCCCGCATCCTGGACTGCAGGGTCTCTAGGGGTACGTGTTCTAGCTGGTTGATTGGAAGGGTTTTGGGCCTGAGGACCGTACCTGGGAGCCTTTGTCCAACTTGCATTGTCCTGACCTTTTGAGGGGTTTTCATTTCACCAGGGGGTTGCCGGTGTCTTTGGGGGAGTATGCTGTTACACTTCGGCAGAGAATGGCTTCTCTGCGGAGTACGTCACATTCGCAGACTCCCTTGTGGAGCGGATACAGGTTGCCATGGCACCTGTACAAGCTCCGGCGGAACCTGTGTCAGCTGACACGTCCCGTACGTGGAGGACATCTATGCAAGCCACGCCCCGTTACGGGTTAAAACTGCCGTCTTCCAGAGGGCTTGTTGCTGCTAATTGTAGTGTTGCTTGCTATCTCGGTTACGTCTGTTTCCTCTGTGAAACTCCTGTCAAGAAGCCCTGATTTTGATATCCTGGTTCTGACCCTCACCTGACTTCTGGATTGTTTCCTCTCCTCCTCTATTTGGCCTTGTTTATAGAATGTTACAATACTGACCCGGACCGGCCCTGGACTGCCTTCTCTCTCTCCCTTGTTACTGCCATCATCTCCTGGTATCGACGTGGAATGTTACTGGATTGCTTTACCCCGCTCCTGCTGCCTTCTTGCAGTTCACTCGCAAACAGTGTCCCGGATGTCCTCAGCTGCTCCGATCCTTGTCTGGGGGGTGTGCCTACATTTCGTGTTCCAAGGTAACTCATGCTTTGCACGTTTATTGGGAAAATCTGCCAGCGCTACGTCTGCTATACTGCTCCACACTTACCTATTGCCCCTGTTGGGATTCTAAGACATCTCCTTTTTGCTGGACTTTTGGGACATTTACTGGACTACAATACTTATGAACTGGTCTTCAAGTGCATATTGTGACGCTTTCCTGAGTTTGCACCAACCCAATACTAATGTGACCCTCGTGCCGCCCGGGTTTACTTCCCTGTACTACCTGTTTGTTATTTTATCCTGCCGTTTTCTCCATCCTGGACATCATTAACCCTTGAGAGTCCCACAATTCAGGTCTGTTGTTTTTGGTTATTTACCCTATAGGAGGAACCTAATAGAATACTCACACATATATATATATATATATATATATATATATATATATATATATATATATATATATATATATATATATATATATATATATATTGGGTTTATTTTTCTTTGTAGATCCATCCCATCCCAGGGGAAACTCCACTCCAATTCTTGCCTAGGTATTTTCCATCAACTACTGTTGCTTGATTACGTTACTTGTTTCTCAAAGCACTGCTAATCCTCTTTGTTTTCCTTTACAGCATTGGTTTTTTTGGCGGTGTGTGTTTTCCCCACTCGTTTATTCAATTGACACCTCTGCCTGTTCAGATCGAAACAGCAGAGAGGTACATTGTAGAGAAGAGCCCCTCTTTTGAGGAAGCCGGAATCTTGTATTCAGGGGAGCTGGAATATTGGAGGCTGAATATCGATTCCTGTATAACTATCGTCTCCAGTGTCATCTAAATCCAGATTTCCTGACCTACATACGGAGCGGTGAGTAACAGAGACCAATTAAAAAGAAGGCTCATTAAACTTGAGCATGTAAAAAACTCACTCAATCTGTGTGAGTATCAAATCTAACTAATCCATCTAATATCTCCCAATTCTTGTGGGAGATATCATCAAGGTCATGAGGTTCCTCATGACCTGAAAGGTCGACCAGTTTCGATGGCAGTAAGAAGATAAGCCATCTTCATCAGGACCAACATTTTTAAGAGAAATAAATTTAGTTATCCAGTGTGTCTGTACTGGAGATGCCAAAGGCGGGTACATGCGTCCCCTGTAATGAGACAAAAAGAGAGAGAGAAACAGAGGGCTTAAACAGAACCCATGCTTGAATCACCCTAGCGTGTTGCCAGCTAATCATGTGACATCCTTACACAAAAAACACCAGGCATGATTCCTGACTAATTGTAGGCTACTGTGGTGCCTGATCACCTCTATAGGTGGAGTGTGTGTCCCATAGTCTCATGGGGTGGGGGAAGGAAGGAGGTGTGGTGAGGGGTGTGGTTCCACACAGGAGCGGTCATTGTTGAGGGTTCTGCAGATAAAAATTCAATGACTGTATGCCATTTGATGTGATTCATGTGCATGTATACCCAGAAAGGGCCCACAAGTGGTGGACTATGCTCATGCAAGTTAGCAGACTAGCTTGAAAGAGGGGTGTGGGAGTGGACCAGAAAATACTACTAACCTGCTAGACACCTCTTGCATGCAAAAAACATGGCACACTTATGCTCACCTCCTGCAACAGTCCAGGGGTGCAGCCAGGTGGACTTACTAAAACCACTCAAGTTGCTTGTAGCACCATACAATATGTGCTGTAAAAAAACATCAATTGATGCATTGTCAGTAGAGGGTAACCTAGGGAGGTCCTGCGTGTGCCCAAATGTTCAAGGGACCTAATCTGCGACACTTACCTCAGGCTCGAAGTCACTGAGTGCTGAGGTGCCGGGCAGTAGCTGATCAAAGAAAAACAAGCTCAATCTCCCATAGAAAAGAAACTCTAAACGTGGCCGGAGTCCTTGTGTAATTGACGTCTCTAATGAGGATATTTTCAGAGACAACCCGTCAGGTGATGAGGTGGTGTTTGAAATGAGCATCACTTATTAGATCAGAATAGAAAGAAGAGAAATCCCACAGCAAATGATGATAGTGAGGCAATGTCCAGCATTTCTTGATGAGGACATGGAAAAAGTGCCAAACTCTTTATGGACTACAGGCCCCATGAAGTAGGCCTATTGAACTTCTCCCACCCTAAGCAGTAGGAGAAGTTAAGATTAAGCTGAAGCCAGTAGCAATTTTACCTCGAGCAAGGCAGTACCCAATGTCTCGAGAGGCGGACGAGGGAATTTTTAAGACTATATCGGCTATGATGGAACAAGGCATCTTGGTGATGTCAGGGTCACTGTGTAAAACCGCAGTGTATCCTGTGAAAAAATCGAAGGGGGTCATGGAATTTAATTCAGGACATGAGGCCAATTAATCAGATTGTAGAGGCAGAGTTTCCTTTAGTTCCGAATGTGATGATTCTATGCAGTATTCCCCCAGAGGCACAATATTTTAGGGTGAAATGCATTTTTCTCAGTTCCGTTGCACAAGGATTCTCAAGATCTTACGTCATTTGCGTTCCGTCAGACTAAGCTGAAAAGCAATCGTTTGCCCCAAGGGTACTGTGGATCTTCATCGATCTTTAATAAGGTCCTGCAGATGGACTTAAGCAGTATTAATTTGCCAAGCATCGTGCTGCTATGTGTAGATGATATTTTAGTCTGTAGCACAACAGAAGAGGAGTGCAGACGAGACTCGATTCAATGGATGATTATTCTAGCAGACAAAGGATACAAAATGGATAAGGAGAAATTGCAATATTGTCAGGAAGAAGTGTTATACATAGGTCAGTTAATTTTGCATGTAGGAAAGAAAGTTACACCTGAAAGAGCTGAGGCAATGATAAAAACACCAAAACCGCACACAATAAAGCAAATACAACAGTTTCTGGGACTGAGCATGGGTTTTTGATTATAGTTCATATACAAAACCCCTTTTGCAGGCTCTGGAGAAAGCACAGGTGAATAAGGTAAACATTGAATGGACTGAAGAAATGGAGGAAGGATTTGAGGAATTGAAAAAAGCAGTGTGTACTGCTCCAGTTTTAGGAATTCCAAATTATTTTGAGGAGTTCTTCCTGTTTTTGCACACACATTGAACAGTTATGACAGCAGTCCTCAGAAAGAGAACCACATTAGGGTACAAACCCTTAAAATATTATAGTGGATTCTAGACCCAGTTATGAGAGGACATTTCCCTTGAGAACAATTGCTAGCAGCAGCCACGTTCACTATTGAGAAGACTACAAGCATAGTGATCGGGTGTTCCATGACTTTATTTGTTGAGCATGCATTATTTGCTGTTTTGGAGAAACCTAAGGGTACATTGACGTCTCAGAGAGCATCTGCTTATGAGGTAGTTATATCGAATTCAGCAATCAAAATAGTCAGGTGTAAAATAGTGAATCCTGCACGTTTGTAGCTGAACCATTGGCAGTGGACGAGCAAGTGCATGATTCCTCTATGAGGAGTTTTATGATGCAATCCCGAGGGTAAAGGCGAATGCTCAAACAGCATGGGAGGCTCGCTTTATTGATGGGTCTTCGATCAAACTGATGGAGACAGACAATCAGGTTCAGCCGTGGTAAGGCACAGAGCTAACAGGGAATTTGAATTTGTAGCAAGTGCAAGACTACCATCTAATTTCTGAGCACAGGCTACAGAGCTGGTGGTGCTTATTTTCGTGCTCAAGAATCATGTAGGGCAGGAAGTGACGGTGTATAGTGACTGTAACACTTACCTGGACTCCTCAGGTGCGTAATATGTTCTCAGCCTGTGGACCTGATGACTTGGAGCCTTTAAGCTTCTTTTTCTGTTTGGGCAAACAAATGACAACAATAGAAATGCTGTAACATCTATTAACTAAGGTAATACTACATGAGATGTGTATTCCCTTAAATCACTCCCTTCTAACTCTAGGGCTGAATTCCCTTCTGACATGTGTTTTATTATTGTGGAGCTCTCTATCCTGCTTTTCTACAAGGGCACGTTGAGATGGAGTAACAATGATAACTTGGGTTGCTGATTAACTCTATAGCTTCTTGCCTTGAAATGTCTATTCTTTTGAGAATGAGTCCTTGGGTAAGTAAGCAGGTGAAGCTACTGTAATCATTAAGGGCTTGAATTGATTCCTACGTTGGAGAGATCTCTATTTCTAATTACTTTTGTCTTCTTTCTCTTTTTTGCAGGTTCTAGGAATTCGGGAAAGAATTAGGGCTCCAGATGGCTGCAGAATTACTCAGGATGAGAAAATGTTTTAAAAAACGTAAGTTCGCCAATACGGAGTAACTGCAGCCTTCAAGGTGGAGCGCGGTAACAACTGTTAGGTGAAAACTTGAAGAACCTTCAGGTACGTAAACGCTTATAAAACGTCTTCTCTGTTAAACTGTTAAGTTTGTTTTTTACTTAACTACCTCTTGTGTTGTCTGCAGGTTTTCGGAAAGCTGAGGTAATAACCTTTGGAAGATGCAGTGGCTGCAGAACAAACTTCTGACTGAGGATGCTGCGGCTGCAAGTGATAAACTGCTGACTGAAGATGCTGCAGCTGTGAGTGAAACTTTTGACGGAAGATGCTGCGACTGCAAGCAAATAAATGTTCTTACTGAGGATAACAGTGTCAGAGATAACTTCTGTCAAGTAAGTCTCTTCTGTGAACTATGGTACTCTGTAGCTATTCGTAAAACTAATGTCTCTGTTATCTCCTTTTTTTGACAGGTTCTGTGAGGTGAAATGCCGGTAGCATTACCCGCTGTCAGCAGAGCAGGGGCAAAGCACGTGTTCCAGCAGAGGCAGGGCTTAAGTAGCTCCCTCTGCAATATGAATAGAACAGTGCTGCTACTTATAAATGGGTTTTGCTGCAGCCATGTTAAGTGTATGAAATTACAGGGGGCGCTGTTGCGCACATCTAAAATGGCTGCCTAGTCCCAGAGCTCCGGCTCGTATAAATCCTACAACAGAATTATCCTCCTTCAGGGCCGCCCACGGAACAAGAAAAACACAGCGATTAGCGGCTCATGACTGCGGGCAGCCGCTGTGCAATTTTGGGGCTGCTGTGGTGGACCGTGCTGAAGTTCTGCCGTCTGGAAGATCCCGCGGTCTGAGGCTGGGACACAGGCTGCCCGCGAGTTCCGGGCTATCATTCCTCTGAGCCGCTGGGGGAGGGGTCGTGCCGAGCTGAGAGGCCTGCGCTCCGGCTGGTCCCCGAGGAGAGGGCGGAGCACTGCTGCCTCCGAACTGTCGGAGCACCGAGATCCTGGAGGACACGGCTAGGCACTGGGACCATTGGCTGGGCCAGCCCGTGTGCGGAGACACCTTTTTGGCGGCGACTCTCGGCTTCGTGTGCTTGGGCGCGGCAGCTGCTGGAGACCCTTTTGGCAGCGGCATGGAGTCGAGGCGGGCCTTGTACCGCGGAGGCGGCGGCTGGGCGCACGGCGCGGCTCGGCCTTCAGTCCTGTTGTGTGACCACCCTCGACGGCCCTGATGAACCGGGGGTCGCCCTTTACCAGTCGATGGACGCCGGGGGAATGTCCAGTTTCTCCTTGTGCCCCGTCCTCCACGAATCTGGCGGTAAAGAAAACAAGTAAGACCAGGAGGGGCTACGCGCATGGAAGGCAAAGTACTCCTTAAGGGGTCAGCCAAGGAGGGAGCACTTTTTCCATATCCGGCCCTCTTTGGGCAGTGACATTTTTGGCAGAGAGAGGAGGCGGTTGGGGACACCGGGCTGGGTTAACCACCCCATAGCTGCTCCCTAGAGGCGATACCAGGGGTTTCCTGGACTGCGCAGCAATGGACAGCACGGACCCCGGCCACATTGACATGAGCGGCCGGAGGTCCTCCCGGTAGCTACACAGGGTCGTGTGTGGCTGGACACCAGGCAAGGGTGGCACCCGCACGGATGTTGGAGGACCCCCGATTGCTGCCTCGATCCATAGTGCCTCCCCTCCGGTTGGGCCGGCTTGCTGTGTACGGCCAGACATAGTAGCCTATGCGAGGTGGTGCCAAGCAGGACACTGTCTGGTTTTGAGAAGCTGGTTCTCCACCCGTACATGCTGGGCCCGCGATCCTTCCTTGCTGGGACTGCTGAAATCGCACCCCTTTGAATTTGAACATTGGCATACCCTGACCTGCTCATCATTCCTTGACTGCACCTGGCACTGTTGAACATCCTTGATTGATCTCTATGCGCTGGTGCTGCTAGCATGGGTTTTTGATTATAGTTCATATACAAAACCCCTTTTGCAGGCTCTGGAGAAAGCACAGGTGAATAAGGTAAACATTGAATGGACTGAAGAAATGGAGGAAGGATTTGAGGAATTGAAAAAAGCAGTGTGTACTGCTCCAGTTTTAGGAATTCCAAATTATTTTGAGGAGTTCTTCCTGTTTTTGCACACACATTGAACAGTTATGACAGCAGTCCTCAGAAAGAGAACCACATTAGGGTACAAACCCTTAAAATATTATAGTGGATTCTAGACCCAGTTATGAGAGGACATTTCCCTTGAGAACAATTGCTAGCAGCAGCCACGTTCACTATTGAGAAGTCTACAAGCATAGTGATCGGGTGTTCCATGACTTTATTTGTTGAGCATGCATTATTTGCTGTTTTGGAGAAACCTAAGGGTACATTGACCTCTCAGAGAGCATCTGCTTATGAGGTAGTTATATCGAATTCAGCAATCAAAATAGTCAGGTGTAAAATAGTGAATCCTGCACGTTTGTAGCTGAACCATTGGCAGTGGACGAGCAAGTGCATGATTCCTCTATGAGGAGTTTTATGATGAAATCCCGAGGGTAAAGGCGAATGCTCAAACAGCAGGGGAGGCTCGCTTTATTGATGGGTCTTCGATCAAACTGATGGAGACAGACAATCAGGTTCAGCCGTGGTAAGGCACAGAGCTAACAGGGAATTTGAATTTGTAGCAAGTGCAAGACTACCATCTAATTTCTGAGCACAGGCTACAGAGCTGGTGGTGCTTATTTTCGTGCTCAAGAATCATGTAGGGCAGGAAGTGACGGTGTATAGTGACTGTAACACTTACCTGGACTCCTCAGGTGCGTAATATGTTCTCAGCCTGTGGACCTGATGACTTGGAGCCTTTAAGCTTCTTTTTCTGTTTGGGCAAACAAATGACAACAATAGAAATGCTGTAACATCTATTAACTAAGGTAATACTACATGAGATGTGTATTCCCTTAAATCACTCCCTTCTAACTCTAGGGCTGAATTCCCTTCTGACATGTGTTTTATTATTGTGGAGCTCTCTATCCTGCTTTTCTACAAGGGCACGTTGAGATGGAGTAACAATGATAACTTGGGTTGCTGATTAACTCTATAGCTTCTTGCCTTGAAATGTCTATTCTTTTGAGAATGAGTCCTTGGGTAAGTAAGCAGGTGAAGCTACTGTAATCATTAAGGGCTTGAATTGATTCCTACGTTGGAGAGATCTCTATTTCTAATTACTTTTGTCTTCTTTCTCTTTTTTGCAGGTTCTAGGAATTCGGGAAAGAATTAGGGCTCCAGATGGCTGCAGAATTACTCAGGATGAGAAAATGTTTTAAAAAACGTAAGTTCGCCAATACGGAGTAACTGCAGCCTTCAAGGTGGAGCGCGGTAACAACTGTGAGGTGAAAACTTGAAGAACCTTCAGGTACGTAAACGCTTATAAAACGTCTTCTCTGTTAAACTGTTAAGTTTGTTTTTTACTTAACTACCTCTTGTGTTGTCTGCAGGTTTTCGGAAAGCTGAGGTAATAACCTTTGGAAGATGCAGTGGCTGCAGAACAAACTTCTGACTGAAGATGCTGCGGCTGCAAGTGATAAACTGCTGACTGAAGATGCTGCAGCTGTGAGTGAAACTTTTGACGGAAGATGCTGCGACTGCAAGCAAATAAATGTTCTTACTGAGGATAACAGTGTCAGAGATAACTTCTGTCAAGTAAGTCTCTTCTGTGAACTATGGTACTCTGTAGCTATTCGTAAAACTAATGTCTCTGTTATCTCCTTTTTTTGACAGGTTCTGTGAGGTGAAATGCCGGTAGCATTACCCGCTGTCAGCAGAGCAGGGGCAAAGCACATGTTCCAGCAGAGGCAGGGCTTAAGTAGCTCCCTCTGCAATATGAATAGAACAGTGCTGCTACTTATAAATGGGTTTTGCTGCAGCCATGTTAAGTGTATGAAATTACAGGGGGCGCTGTTGCGCACATCTAAAATGGCTGCCTAGTCCCAGAGCTCCGGCTCGTATAAATCCTACAACAGAATTATCCTCCTTCAGGGCCGCCCACGGAACAAGAAAAACACAGCGATTAGCGGCTCATGACTGCGGGCAGCCGCTGTGCAATTTTGGGGCTGCTGTGGTGGACCGTGCTGAAGTTCTGCCGTCTGGAAGATCCCGCGGTCTGAGGCTGGGACGCAGGCTGCCCGCGAGTTCCGGGCTATCATTCCTCTGAGCCGCTGGGGGAGGGGTCGTGCCGAGCTGAGAGGCCTGCGCTCCGGCTGGTCCCCGAGGAGAGGGCGGAGCACTGCTGCCTCCGAACTGTCGGAGCACCGAGATCCTGGAGGACACGGCTAGGCACTGGGACCATTGGCTGGGCCAGCCCGTGTGCGGAGACACCTTTTTGGCGGCGACTCTCGGCTTCGTGTGCTGGGGCGCGGCAGCTGCTGGAGACCCTTTTGGCAGCGGCATGGAGTCGAGGCGGGCCTTGTACCGCGGAGGCGGCAGCTGGGCGCACGGCGCGGCTCGGCCTTCAGTCCTGTTGTGTGACCACCCTCGACGGCCCTGATGAACCGGGGGTCGCCCTTTACCAGTCGATGGACGCCGGGGGAATGTCCAGTTTCTCCTTGTGCCCCGTCCTCCACGAATCTGGCGGTAAAGAAAACAAGTAAGACCAGGAGGGGCTACGCGCATGGAAGGCAAAGTACTCCTTAAGGGGTCAGCCAAGGAGGGAGCACTTTTTCCATATACGGCCCTCTTTGGGCAGTGACATTTTTGGCAGAGAGAGGAGGCGGTTGGGGACACCGGGCTGGGTTAACCACCCCATAGCTGCTCCCTAGAGGCGATACCAGGGGTTTCCTGGACTGCGCAGCAATGGACAGCACGGACCCCGGCCACATTGACATGAGCGGCCGGAGGTCCTCCCGGTAGCTACACAGGGTCGTGTGTGGCTGGACACCAGGCAAGGGTGGCACCCGCACGGATGTTGGAGGACCCCCGATTGCTGCCTCGATCCATAGTGCCTCCCCTCCGGTTGGGCCGGGTTGCTGTGTACGGCCAGACATAGTAGCCTATGCGAGGTGGTGCCAAGCAGGACACTGTCTGGTTTTGAGAAGCTGGTTCTCCACCCGTACATGCTGGGCCCGCGATCCTTCCTTGCTGGGACTGCTGAAATCGCACCCCTTTGAATTTGAACATTGGCATACCCTGACCTGCTCATCATTCCTTGACTGCACCTGGCACTGTTGAACATCCTTGATTGATCTCTATGCGCTGGTGCTGCTATCCAGGAGTGCTCAGTGACTAGGTGCAAGTTCATTATAAGCCCTATGTAGAGATCTTACAAACATATCGCTACAAGTGTAATGGGAGACTTGGGAGGACACAGGCCACTCGATTCTGCATATGGGTCGCCACAAGCAGAAAGGAGCGCGCTCCAAGAAAACAGGCCCAATGGACTCCTTTGCCAGTACCCAACCCAGTGGGTCCACAGCACCTCCACCACAGCAAACGGTCAGTCAGCCGGAATTACCGATGGATGAAAGGGTGTACCGGCTAATGGCAATGGTTCAGAACAGCTTCCTGGCGGTGAACACTAAACTGGATGACATTGGGGCAACAATTAGCTCCTTGAAGGCGAGCGTGGACAAGGAAAGCACATGTATCACTGAGGCCGAGAGCAGGATTGGTGTCAATGAAGACTCGATATTACAACATGGCCGCGATATAGCCCAGCTGAAGGTTGACCTCCGGAAAACCCTTGATAAGTGCGAAGACCTTGAATCCCGTTCCAGGAGGAACAACATTCGTCTGGTCGGGGTGGCCGAAACCTTTGGTAAGGGATCCATGGAACGCCAGGTGGAAGCTCTTTTGAAAGATCTCCTGGGTCCGGACTCTTTCTTGGACCACTTCCTTGTGGAGCGAGCTCATCGTACCTTGGCACCTCCGGCCAGACCTGGGGCACCGCCTCGCACAATAATTGCCCGTCTCCTCAATTATACGACAGACACGCTATCCTGCAGATATCCAGCGCGAAGGGCACTCTGTTTCATGAAAATAACAGGATACACATATACACAGACTTCTCCACAAATGTCCAAACACTGAGAAGATCTTACGAACCTGTTAAGAAACAACTTAGGCTCCGCCAGGTCCCCTACTCGCTTGTCTTTCCAGCGAAAAGAAGGATCCAGCATGGGGTCCGGGCTCACTTCTTTGAAACTCTTGCTGAAGCCATGATGTACTTTGAGGCCACCATCCCCCTGCCGGGCCGGGATCGAAACGGGAACCAGAATCTGCCACCTCGGGATGCAGGGGAACCCGATGTCCTTGCTGGTTGACGCCAATCTGTGCTTGCTGCAATGATATAATGCCTTAAATCGAGGGCGACGGGGCGGCCCTGATTGTTATTACCTGTTGAAGTAGAGGCGTGTAGGCCTCCTGGGATGGCGGCCATGTGAGTGGAGTTCATACCCCCAGGAGTGTTCCCAGGTTATGGCTCAAGGGATACATCATCTGGTTGGGGTTGATGATGCGGGTGGGGGTTGGGGGTGGAGTTGGGTTGTGGTCCTGCCAGGCGATATGCTGGGCTTGTTGGGGGAGTTAATGTTCCAAGTCGTTATAATGTTAAAATCAGAGAGCGGGTTTGCAGCAGGACGTCCATACCTCTTGCGACAGGGGCAGGGCTATGGACAGATGCCTATTCTAAGGTACAACTATGACACAGGCTAATAGGGGCTTGAGTATTAAACTCCTCTCCTGGAATATCCAGGGGTTAAATAACCTGATTAAGGCAAGGAAGATCGCAGCAGATATTACACGCCACAACCCTCACATCCTTTTCATACAAGAGACACATGCACTTGGGCAGGTCAGTACTAAATTTCTGCCGAGGTGGGGCCCGCACAGGTATTACACAGGATATTCAGCACAATCCAGAGGGGTGTTGACTCTTGTACACCCCAAGCTGTGTTTTAAATATCACTCGAGCAAAATAGACCCGCATGGTAGATACGCACTGGTGTGGGGGGAATTGGCGGGGGTCCAAACAATCCTGATCAATACGTACGGACCAAATTTGGACGATCCTCAGTTTTATTGTACAATATTGGATATGCTTACTGCATCTGGGGAGGCACAAATACTTTGGGGTGGTGATTTCAACATAATATTGGATCAATCCCTGGATTGGTCCTCAACCACCCCTAGAATGCTCACTGACTGGGATCATGACAGAAACTCTGCCTGCATAACGTCAACAGTGCGCGCAGGGCTAGCACGTTGGAAAAGGTGGGGCTACCTCAGAGCAGACACAGCATTATTGGATAGGCTCATTAAAGCACTACAAATCCCAGTAGCCATCACAATAGTTAAGTGCACAGCACATACTAAGAACTGGTTTTATTTCACACAGAAACCAAGCCGCAGATGAAGAGGCCAAAAGGGTTGCATATTCAGCTGATATTTCTAGTTTCAATACGCCTGATGTGAAAAAAAGGTCACAATTATGATTGTAAGTGAAGGGTTTAATCATTTGTCAAGAATGCAATTGATGGAAGTTCAAGGCTGTGCTCCATAGGAAGAAAACGAGCTGTGGACACATAGGGGGTGTTCTTTATCCCCTTCCGAAGCATTGTGGTGACAGGATAGTAATGGTAAATCAGTAGTGCCTGTAGAGTTATTAAGGGGGGCGTTAGAACAGATGCACTACTCAATGCATGTAAATAGGAGAACATTGCAGCAACCATTGCAGAGGACTGCTTTGTACCAAACCTCTTAGAACACGTTGCTTTTTATGCAGTAAATTGCATCGTATGTCAAATATTTACTGCTGGGCACACACTACGAACAGTCAGAGGAGTGATTCCTCGACCAAACGGTCCTTTTCAGCATTTTCATATTGATTATGTTGATATGTAATGGATATAGGTATATGATAGTGTACCTTTTCAAGATGGATTGAAGCTGGTCCATGCACACATCCTGATGCCACTTTCGCTGCAACGTTTTTAGTCCAAGAAGTATTTCCTACATGGAGAGAATGTGAGGTGCTGAGATCTGACAATGGACCCCATTTTGTCAATGAGGTATTCGAACAGATTAGCCTATTGCTTAGTAGTAAACATAAATGTTCTGCTTATCACCCACAAGCAAATGGAATATGTGAGAGACTCAACGTGCTTCTCAAGGAAAGGATAGCAAAACTGAAATTGACACTGAAGAAGAGGTGGCTACATTGCCTGCCCCTTGCATTATATGCATTGAGAAATCAGCCGCGTCAGACCACCACCTCATGTCCCACAAGCTAGTTACAGGGAGGCGGATGAGAATGCCGCTGACTCCTCCATCGAGGAATAGGAGTGATGCCCAGACAACTGCAGAATTGTTAGGAAATGAGTTACATGCGTACCTAACATGTATGACAGCTAGTATCTCTGTCATTTCAGATCAACTCAAACGGAAGGGGTGTCGGTCTCAGGACACAGATGAAGACAATATAGCAACCAGACTTAATGAGTTATGTGTTCCTAAACGTTTTGCTCGAGACTCTGTTCTAATTAGGAATTTCACTAGGAAGTGGCACATGCCCAGATTTAGTGGTCCCTATGCTGTAGAAAACAGTACTCCTTCAGCAGTTAAAGTCCAAGGGAGGCGAGCTTGCATCCATTTGGGAGATGTAAAAGTGTACGCTGGTGAGATCGTCACACCCCCACCCCATTTGGAAGCAAGTCAAGAAGAAGAAGTTTAGCATGTGCAGACTCGATCGATGACGAGGAAGAAGGATGTAAAGACTACTCGGACTGTGGCTTTCCGTGCACACTCCTTATAGATATTATAGCAGGCATGCAAACTTGTTGCTTGAGCCACAGGAATCCATTAACAGTGGACCTTAGGAGGTGCTGAAGTAAATGAAAAATGCCCGATTTAGATTTCCTTTTTGACGATTGGAAAAGGGAGCAGTTTCCAGATTTGTTTCTCACTGAGTTTCTTTTTGGACACCCAAATGGTATTGTCTGATGTTGATGTTCATAGACTACTTCTTGCTGTCTTCATTTTTATACTCCGAGTTTACCATGCTCCTGTTGGGTGCAGCACTGATGTGCATACATTTATCCAAGATCCTATAAATGGCCCGGTGATTAGACGATTATTGGCAGCAATAATAAAACAGATCAGAGCATTTAACGAGATTGCCTGATTAACAAGTTTTTCCTTCCTTAAAAGTAATCACAGGCATGATTTGGTCTATTGAACATATTGCAAATTCAGAGAGTGAACAGAGTCAACGACATGTAGAGAGACACCAATGGTGGGGTCTAATGTATTGGTGCATAATATATACCTGTTCAGCATCTATTATTATTTTTCTGTTCCTATTAATCCACACTGTTTATTTTAATGATCCCAAAAAGGAAGGAGTCCTGTTAATCCTTCCCACGCCAGTGACCTTTGCAGAACTAGACATTGTAAGAAGGCCAATGCCATATGTGATTGTTCCTACACCAGTGATACATGAGAAGGCACCTATTTCTGTAACAAGTGGCCCTATGCTTCCCTTTGGAGGGAGGTCTGTTTCAGATTTGCTCCATGATCATTTTGTGCAAACTCATATGTCAAGATAAAGACCCAAGAGAAGTGCAAGGAGGATGATTATGAATTAAAGGATTATTTAGACAGTACAGCACATTTGGGAAACAACATGTGGTCTCAGCACATGAAAGAAGTGGGAATGTAAGTGAGGATGATTATGAATTAAATGATTATTTAGACAGTAAAGCACATTTGGGAAAACACATGTGATCTCAGCACATGAAAGAAGTGGAAAAGAGAACTTCAAAGGAGGATTGCTATATATGTGCTCTCTATCTAAGATAGTCATAGCCATAAAGCTAGACGTCCAAACAGCTCATTGCCTGAATCACCTTGCACTCTGTCATACAAGAGGTAAATTCTAGGGTCGAACGGCATCCTTGGTATGGGTGACAGAATGGTCAGCGCCAGAAGAAGATGATTATGTTCAAGATTTAAAGACTTAAATCTTTAAATCTTTAAATCTTTAAATCTTTAAAGACTTTAAAGATTTAAAGAGCACACATGAGAGATCATGTGATAAGATACGAACAGGCTGGCATGAAGGGAGCTGTAATTAGATGGGAAATAAACTGATGAAGAAATACAGAGCTGCAAGGAAAGAGGGCACATGCGAATCTGGGGTACAGTACTTTCTCCAGATGGTTGGGAAGAAGTCACAGTCGTGTGCAGAGCCATTTCAGTAACTGGTCATCACAAGCCAGTTATCGAGTGAGTGGAAAAAGGATGCAGGCTGAGGCATGCAAAATTGCTGACATGGGTTGAAGACAAAGGAGGCATGTTGCAGATGGTGCCTTTGGCTAGTGCAGAGCTGTGCTTCAGAAACAATGGCACAAGAAATGTCAGAGAGAATAAGCAGTGTGATCGAATCTTCGATGTGCCAGGAATGAAAGATGGGACAGTGGTGATAATGGATCAAAACTGAGCCTGTGGATTCAGAGCTTATATGAAGCTGCCCAGAAATTGGGGTGGACTGTGTTATCTAGTGATTGTTCATGTTCCAGCGCTAGAAATTCCAAAGAGTGACCTGAACATTGGTGGGTTTCCAAAAGCAGATGCTCACCTGAGAAAGGAAATCTGCCAAACTCCTTAATCTATTCCATATGAGCATAGACTATTCAGCAAGACTGCTTCAGTTTTCACCATTATCTTTATGCCTGGGATCCAGGCAATGGCAAATGAAAAAATGGTTGCAGATTACCAGATGGGAGCTCCTTCAGCTCCTTCAGACGATTAACACCACCAGTAAGGAATTCAATGCTATTAAAGAGAAGCTAAGAGCCATACGCCTGATGACTCTCCAGAACAAATATGTCTTGGATATGTTTACAGCCATGGGTGGAGGTGTTTGTGCCAAAATCGAAGAATCATGTTGCACATTCATACCTTCTCACAACAACGAGACTGGCACCTTGACCAAAGCCATAACGATGCTGACAAACTTGCACTTCAAGATGGACGATGAAGTGGAAGACATTGCTGATGACAGTTGGTTTGCGTCAATCTTCCATGGGTTCCACAATGGATAGCGATTATTTTCTTGGTGATGATCATGTTTGTATTATGTGTGATCAGGATAATAATCGTACAATGCAAGAAGACTGCAAAGAAAGCAGTAGGAATGAAGATCGTGATCAATGCTGAATCAAACCCAAGGAACTGATAGATGAAGAAATCAGAAACTACGTAAAGGCCAGTATTTATGCACCCGAAGGAACAAAGTTGATATAGCCGAAGAACCATAAGAAGCATGTGGGAAGATGAATATACTGCAGTCCGAATGGGCAATGTAGTCTTATGACCTAGAGTGTTGATGAACATGTGAAATTTGCAGGATGTCTGAAAGGAGACAAGGATGCCTCGATGTGAAGACTGATGAGAGAGTGGTTGATGAATCGCCCAGATGGGGGAGTGTAGAGGAGGAGCCAAGTACCCCTACCAGAAGCTCCGCCCCATGTTGCCTATATGTTGGGAACCGGAAAATGCAACATGTGCAGTACCAGTGAGGATGTCTATACCGCAAAGAATTCTTGAGACAAGGTATCCATTGAGAAAACCCTATATGCATTCACAAAGAAATAATGGTCTCCTGGGGAAGGTCCTGGAAGAAGTGTGAAAATGAACAAGAAAGAAGACTGGTGATGTCATACAAAGCAGAATTGATGCACCCAGAAAAGACACAAATGAAGAAGAAATATAGACATTCTATAGGATTCGAGGATGAAGTATTGAAGTAAAGCAACATTTCGGGATAGAAATGAAAGATTGCTCATGCGAATAAACACTGAAGAAATGGAAAGACATTTTACAATTGTACAGATGCTGTAATGCAAGCAGACAAAGTAAACCTGAGACTGGCTATGTAGTAAATAGATTGCGATGATGTGCCAATGTATATTCATAGGAATTTATAGAATCTGGATGTTCCACAATGCACTTTAGCAAACTTAAACCCTGTGAATGGAAAGGACTTGAAGTGTGGCACAGTTGAAAATAACTGATGGTGGAGGAGAATTCAAGAAAGGCTGGCTGGCCCAGTATCAAGAGTCGGGCTGCCGTGAGCCTGGTTATCTGCTTAAGAAGCTACATGAATGTGAGAAAGAAGCAAACTCGTGTTTGAGGTGTAATGGAAAAACACTGAAAGTGCCAAGAGTTCATCAGTTCTATGCAGTGAAGAGCACGAAAACGTGGTCTCCAGTCACATGGTCATGATGGAAATAGACTTTGGGTCAAGCTACGCCAAAACCAGAAGATAAGACCATGGCACACTCCCTTTTATTCTCAGGCACAGTGAGCCTATACAAGGCCGAGTTCAAAGCCTTAATTGAATGGCAGACCACAGGAGTGATGATAGATGTTGGGCTAATTGGGTGGGGAGGCATGACCAGGCCAACCCACCCAGCACCTGGGGTAACCAGCTTGTGTGCTGCTAGCGTGTAGAATATTCCAGAAGGGTACAAGAGTGCCAACCAATTATAGTGGGCCACAAATTAGAGAGCCCTATAGATTGTGTTACCAATAGGTTATCGTGTATTTGTATGACACAGAAGATGACTTGCACTTGGGATGGGCTTAGTTGTCCACCTGATCTTAGAGACACAATCACAACTCCTGACAGAATGGAACATATAACAAGATGTTCCCTTTAAGCCTATCAAATCCCCTAGTAGGTTTTCTTAGTTTGCCACGTAGGATGACGTCAGTAGTGACACATTTTTAGTATAAGAATGCTGTTTTTCATGTGATGCTTTGAGATAAATTGAGCGAACGTCCATTGATGTCTGTTGTACCTCCCTGTTTTAGATAATTGTTAATAAAACAGTAAAGTGTTTTGCCAACTTTCTGAGTCGGTATGATTATTGATGTATGAGTAAGTTCTGCATCCCCATCCATCTCTAAGTATTGCTACATCATCTTAAAGGGTCCTAGATCTTGGGGTTCACTGGGAACTCCCAATTCCAACTGCAGAGCTTTCCCTGGCATGCTGGCCCAAGCGCGAGTATCTTCCTTAAAAAGCTGATTCAAATGCAATCTAATGCACTGAGATTCAAATGACACTAAACTTAGCAACCGTAAAGTACAGGAGCATTAACTTCGGCCTGGAGGACCTCAAGAAATGTATCTACCCATCAACCACCAAACGTGTAGTAAAATCTAGGCAAGCCACCTAACCTCAATCGTAGCTTATTTTTGAAAATAGCCGTGGGGATTTCCAGGTACACATTTTTGCAAACAAAATTCGTAGGTAATTCTAGGTGTCACTGACCTCAATAATCATGTTGTCAATCCTCCAAACGTGATTAGGGATTCATTTTCCAGAAATTACATTTTGGGATTTTGCTAAGTTCCGTCTCAAACCTTGAGTGTCAAAGTAGCTTGCTGAATAGCCCAAGCTACATTCGAGGTCCTTTGGTGTGAGATCCAACAATAGTGTGTCACCCACGTACAGAAGGGTGGGGTAACTGTACACATTTAAACATGGTGGAAATATTTCACCCTGCTGGCCACACGGATTAAAATCAGACAAATAAATAATAAAGAGCAAGAGAGCTAACAGGCATCCTTGCCTAACAATCATATTGGTTTCAAACTCCACAGGCTGATAAAAACTGCGGTTACGAACAATCACTGCACAGGCAAAACATCAGTTGTAATAGACCCCATGGAACTCCTAATTTAAATAGTTTGCTCTTGAGAGTTATGATATGATATGATATTTTATTTATATCAAGTTCATACACAAATGTTTCAGAGCGCAAATCTAGTTGCCCGATCTAGTGTGTGGAAAGCCTTTGCCAGGTCCAAGAATGCTGCAAATACCCACCCGTGTCTAATTCCAACATACTTCTCATCACCGTCTCTTTATATACGTTGCAGCAGCATTTTTCCAAGTGACAAGCAACAGTTTTTTACTTTCTCACATTTTGGTCTACACTATTTGCAGAGAATGATTATGTATTGTCTATAGGATATGCTGCTCTGCATTTCACAGGCTCCATATTTCTTGTTTGCAGAGTTCTGCAAAGTAGCTCAGTTTTTGTTGTGCAGTACGTACCACACTTTCTGTTCATTTTTGCAGGACAAAGTATGCCATAAATAAACACAGCAAAGCAAGATTTCAGCATTTCACACTCTGATTACGCCCGTCTCTATTTTCCTTTAACTTTCCCCTACAATGCCCAGGTACTAACACAATTTTCCATCTGTTGTCACCTTCTGGCTTGTTAGTAAGGAGACGGCAGTGCCGAGGAAATGCACACCCCTTACGTAGAAAAAGCTAAAACTGCTTTCTTTGCCACTGATTGCTTTTTCTCCATAGTATTACTATTGTAAAGAGGAATAGCAACCCACAAACTGAATGGTAAAAATATTCTGAAGTCCAAATAAAAACTGTACCTCTTTGCAAGGAAAAAAAAGATTTATTGCATGCAAAATGGTCACTGATGGTCCAGTAGAACTGAACTGACACGGAGCTTGTCACATCTCAAGAAGTTACAGGTTATATAGCAGAAAACTGCAAAATATGAATACATTATTATAATTATAATTGTTCTTTTATAATGCGCTTAATACCAGTGAGTGGTTTCTAAGTGCGGGATCGGGATTGAAACCTGTGTTGTGCTGCGTTGTCTTGCTTCCAAGACAAACGTGTTGCCCCTGAGCTATCCTTCCTCCCCAATATGTAGATTACAATGTTATCCCACCACCCTCTTTGGCAACCACCTATAGAACATGCTAATACCTCCCTATAGTCCCTTGACTGATTGGCTGCACCTTTATCTAAACCCATTCCCCAAGACACGTGGCTCGATACATCGTGATTAGCAAATGCAGGTACAGATTGGTCGTTTACACTTATTGATACATTAATAAATCGAGACAATCACGTGATGTGCACGTCGCCAATCCAGATGTGTTTATAGTAAACTGGTGAGGCCAACTCTACTTTGATAGACAATAGGCCTTTTCCTTATACCAGACACTGCGGCACGCACAAGTTGCATCCTCAACCTTGTACTCATTTTATTGGCATTATCTCTGTTCCTCCTAACCCAAATCACAGAACATCCCTGACACGAATCCCCTCGTATCTCCTTCCAACCCAGGTGTCCAGTATTGATGTGACCAGGGCACCACTCTCGAGTCTGAATTTCAGGGTTTTTTCTGCTTTGGTTGTGTCTCATTCAAAATGGATGACTACTCTTGAGGGAGTGTGGTAGTGCTCTAAATCTTCGCCTGGCCTAATGGTATCACAAAACCTTGTGCGCTATTCTCATGAATGTGTCCTTCAAAGGGCACAACCTTCCTGCTCTTCTTCCAACTAACATTCCATTCCCACCATGTTCAGACCCTGCAGCTGGATACAATTAGTGCTTATCTGCACACCACAGGTGCCTCTGACCTCGACTTCTCAACTGAGGAACGGAAGAAAGGGATTTGTTTTGGGCCTGAGCTAAGCAGAGCCGCAGTTCTACATCTTCCACCAATTTTGGTTCTCGTCTAACAGCTAACTGGAATCATAGCTTTGTATATTACTCCTAAGCAGAGGGCTTATACTACACTGCCCTATCTATAACCTCTGCAACCGCAACATTAGTACATTTGTTGCTGCATCTGTGTTGCTATATGTAGGTATCTAATATGTGTCAATTCTAACTAGAAATAATACATTCACCTTCTGCCGCACCAAACTCACTCTGCTCACACAATGATAAGTGCTAAAAGGTTTTCTCATTCTGAACCTTTCTGCCTGGCTGGGACACTGTATGTGTATCCCAACATACCCCCATTTACTTATAACCCCATTAACTAACCCTTCTGCCTCCTTCCTTCTCTAATCATTAATACACATTCATTTATGCTGCTGTGCCTTCTGTCATGTCAAGGATGAAGAGTGTCTTATTTCAATGAATGTTTGATCCTACAGGTATATTACCATTTCCTCAAAAACAGAACGAATATTCTGCTGACCTTTGTATTTTGGCTAGGCTCTCACTTCGCTCTATCCATGTCAATTTTGGCACGTCATTTTTCCATGTTCTACCACAGTTCTGATTGACACATGCCACTTCATCTTCTGAAAACCTCAGTAGGCCCCCCGCTGCACAGCTCTCTACTCCTGCCACCCATCCATTGTTGAAAAACAGCACTCCTTCCATTTCCAGCAATGGTCTTATTTTAGAATGGGCTTGTTCTTTCTTCTTGGCACATTTTTCATCAAATCTGTTCATTACTACTGCTGGGACTGCGTGCCCTTGGAAAAGACTTCATACTCTGCACATAGCCACTGTGCTATAAGAGGCAGCATTTCTTGAGGTATAAGCAACTTGGGTGCGCCCGTCGCGTGAGGTATCAAAGAACATCCATAGCAGCTCTTGTTTGACCTCTCCAACCCGACTTTGCAAATGTGATTATACCACATGTTGTCTGACTCAGGTGGTGCACATCAGCAACGCTGTCCAAAATAACACCTTTCTACTTATTATACTCTATCTCAGTTTCCTTTGTAAGGAAGGCATGGTATCAAAGTAAAACAGACACAAGTGATCACAGTTCAAGGGTGTTTATTGAACTTTATCAAGGGGTGATAAACACCTATCTAAACCTAAATCTAACATGGGAGCAATCTATGACCATCAAAATAATAATAATGCAGTCCTGGTGCAGTCTTGTCAAAATAAAAGAGCCTATACTAAAATAAACCTATTGCCAATCCTTACAGCTAAGTTACAAATATTGTGGGGTAATGTTCATGGAAAAGAAAGACATGTTCATAAAAATGATAAATCAGGATGTTCAGGCCGTTGGCCTCCCTTCCGCAGGTTTTCAGCACGGGACACGGCGGTTCAGAAGAGCATAGCACACTCCTGTGCTTCTTCGGCATGAGGACACAGTTTTATTACATGCATCAGGGCCTTCTATACCCAAGTCTTTTAAGTTATCAAAAGTCTCCTGATCCAGAGGGGCTGATGTATAAAACAAACAAAAAAGTTCCCTTCCAAGTATTCAAGTAGGGCAATTCACTCTTTACCGTGGACCCCCCTCAGCCGGGCTCAGATCTTCTTCTCCAAAGATTATAGAATATCTTTTCTTGGGTGACTCACGGTTCACCCCAGATCCCCCTCAGCTGGACTCAGGTCACTTTTACACAATTACTCTCCCTCAGCCGGACTTGAAACAATTACAGTTCGTATTTAGCAATCAAAGACTTTCGAATGTGCATAGGGTTTGGCTTGACCAATTGCAGTTCACAACTTTACACTCTATGTTGGATGCCTAACAGAGTCCTTCGAATGAGAACCGACGTGGCGCCGGACCACTCTGTATATGGCATCTACTTGGTTTCAAAAGTTCAATCACTCCTTGGATATTCAATTATATTTGCGTCGCTATCAAATAGGCCTTACACTCTGTTATGATATGATATGATATTTGATTTATATCGCGCATATACACAAGTGTTTCACGGCACAATGAGGCAAGGTAGGGGAACAAGAGGGAACAAGACAACGATCTTACTAGGCCCAGTGACATTGCGATGGCACAAGTGCAGGGGAGAGGGAAGGGGAGAAGTGCCAGGATAAGGGAGGAGGAGCAAGTGCAAGACATAGGATCAAACATTGAAAACAAGAAGCGGGGCCAGCAGGTGGCAGGCAAGTGTTAAGTGCCGTCAAATAGGTGATAGATAGTGCAAGTAAGGGGGTTGTAGGGTTGTAGATACAGCATCATGTGCAGGGTTTCCGGGGGGCAGTGCATGTGTGCAACTGGGAAGGCAGGAACCTGGGCCCGTTGTTCAGAGGGTAACCAGGTAACTAGTGCAGTGTCAGACAGGATATCAGCAAGGTAGCGGAAGAGAGAAAGCAGAAGCAAAGAGGAAAGTCTTGAGCTGCTTTTGGAACCAGAGATGGTTCTGCTCAAGTTTCAGAGAGGCAGGGAGGCTGTTCCAGAGAGAGGCACCAGCTGAAGAGAGAGATCTGACAAAGACTCGTTGCTTGGCAAATTGTCTGACCCTAAAAAGAGTTGGAGGTGGAGGAGCGACGTGCTCGAGTAGGAAAATACTTCAGAAGAGAAAGCTGGAGGTATTGAGGACTCAGGCCCCAGAAGGCCTTGTGGACAATGAAAAGGGTCTTGAACTTGATCCTTGTAGCCACTGGGAGCCAATGGAGAGATTTCAGAGCTGGAGAGATATGATCTCTGGGCTTGAGGCCAAGGACAAGCCTCGCAGTCCTGTTCTGGATGAGTCATGCTAGAGAGAACCAGAGTTCTAGATACAGTGAGCTTCTGGGGGAAGGAGAGGAAAGGAATAATACCTCTGAGGAGGTGCAGTTGGTAGTTTAATTTCTTAGATATGTCAGAAATATGAGGAGAGAAGGAGAGAGAGGAGTCAAGGAAAACCCTGAGATTCTTAGCCTCGGAGGTGGGATCAGGAGGAGGTCCAAGGGAGGACGGCCATAGAGTGGCAGGAAAGAGGGGTGCAGGAGTGTCGATGAGGAGGATCTCCGTTTTGCTTGCATTCAGGCAGAGATCATTGCCGGTGCACCACTCCTGGATTACAGTCAGAGAATCCGGGATGAGAGAGGGAGAATACGCAGCAGAGGGGAGCGGGAAGGCGAGCTGGGTGTCATCCACATAGCACTGGAAATTGGAGCACAGAGCGGCAATGCGGTGGGCAAGAGTGGTCTTCAAGGGGGTTCTTTGCAGATTTCTTCATACTATGTTTTCGCTTGCAACCTTAGTTCTCACACAGACCAGTCTGCTGTCAGTCTCCCTGGCTCACTCGCTGTGCTGACTTTACTGGAGTGGCCTTTGTAGGACCCAAGGACAGTACCACAGTGGCAATCACTCCTCTACGCCTCAGCTAACGATGTGGCAGAGCCCAGGGTACCTTTGACACACAATACACCTTTCAGCAGCTTTAATTTATGGTTTTGTTTCTTATTCTCGAGGGCTTGTGAAAGTAGCAGTTTTCTTCTGTTGAAAAGGCCATGGGCAATTCCCTCCTTGCAACCCTTTCTGGTCTTGCCGCCTTTCTCCTTGTGTTAAACTGCCAACTCTGAACTTATGCTTCCTCATGCGTTTTGCCTTGCTCAGAGTGTGCTTTACTGCTCCGCCTTTTATCCATGTGGGGAAGTGTGATGGAAGTCAGGAGTTTGTAATTATCAGTAATTGCCTGACTCTGCCTGACCCATCCCCAAAGATACATTTGTGTCTGTGTTTTTGTAATTTTATTAACTTTATTTATTAAGCTTGGCAGTGAAACACAGGAAATGAGCATTATACAGTTGGTCAGCAAGTATACATACAGAATACATATTGGATTATAAATCGGTTGAGAACAATGGGACACCACCAGAGGCACTCAGAGTAGGGTCAGAGATACAGGCAACACAAGGTTAACAGGGATTAAAGATAATGGCAAACTAGCCTGCTACTTCTTCTTGATTTGTCAGCGGCATTTGACTTGGTCAACCACCATATCCTCTGTCAACACCTCAAAACTCCTGCTCATTTCTCGGACAAAACCACCACCTGGATCAGATCGTTCCTGAACAATAGGTCCATGAGGGTCTTCTCCCCCTCTGCCTCGGCCGAACCATCACCAGTCCTATGTGGGAACCCCCAATGATCATGAGTTTCCCCCACACTCTATAACGTGTTCACCAAACCTCTTTTTGACATACTTGACTATCTGGGTGTCACATACACCAACTATGCTGATGACACCCAGATACTCATTCCTATTACGGGTGACCACACTATAGACACTAAGGCTTTGAATGAGGTCTATCAAGTCATACAGGCTTGGATGGCCCAACATGAGCTCTGTCTCAGTGATGACAAGACAGAGCTCCTCATCCTCGGCTCACAAAACCGGCTTAACAGACTGGACCTGGCTTTCAAAGCCTTTCAAAGCCTTTAACATTGATGGCAACACCATCCAGGTCTCTAATAATACCAAAACCCTCGGAATCTACTTTGATTCCACACTTTCGCTCAACAGACAAACTAACACTGTCATTGCAACCTCTGCATAAACCTGCAAACTGATCTCAGCCTGTCGCCCTTTCCTTACCACTTCTAATTGCATCATACTCGCCAGGACGTTGGTTATGTCTAAACTAGATTACTGCAATGCACTGTACCTAGTGACCAGTCAACACACCTTAAATAAACTCCAGGTTGCTCAAACACAACTCTGACACTAGACAAAGCCTTCATTGGTTATCAGTCACCCAAAGAATATCACTCAAAATGCTCGCTCTCACACATAAATGTGTGAACAATCAGGCCCCCACTTAACTGGTAAACCCTTTACTCATCACTCTTCAAAACGCCCACTGAGATCTGCCCAAACTCACAGTCTCAACGTACCAAGAAACAAACTTCAAAAAGCTGGCGGGGTGAGTTTCCCTGTCCTCGGCGCTAAATTATGGAACTCTCTGCCAACCCCATCAGGAATTAACCATCTTTCCACTCTTTTAAGAACATAGCCAAGACATGGTTGGTGACCCAAAATGTCTAAGCCGGCACACTGTACATTAACGCTGTATTTATACTGTAGTTTTCTTATTATGGTCCTTTTTGTCTGTTCTAATTTAAATTGTCTCTTTTTATCTCCCTTTTTCTAGTTGCCTCCCTGATGTAATGTCTTTTACATTTTTACCCACTTTTTACCTAGACTGCTTACCTTTCCCTCATGCTTTATGTAAATATTTGTAATTGTACCTTGATGTCCATTTGTAACTGTAACATAAGATATGCGCCCAGATGCCTTTGGGCCAGGCACGCTCTACGAATAAAACAAATACAAATACAAATGCATATAAACTAAGCAACGTTGGGGAGTGAGGAGGCTAGATCATCGGCCTCGGCCGTGGTGACAGCTGATAAGAAGGAGATATATGAGCAGAAAGGGGCCCAAATATTTCTTGGGGGATCTTTCCGAGTTTGGAGGTAAGGGGTAAACGATGCTGGTAAAGGATTACTGGCATCACTTACCGCTACGGGCTATTCTGACCAGCCAGACGGCTATTAGTGGCATCATAAAGTACAGTGCCTCTAAAAGCGACATGGGCGCAGGCACGCGAGCCATCATGCCGGCAATAGCAGCAGGCCATAAACTGGAGGAGATCACATGTGAAGCAAACATGCAAATACCGGCATCATGAAGGCGTTAAAAGTGGTTACCGTCATGCTGTAAATACCGGCATCTCCGACCAACCGTAAAATGCCTTGTGCAGTGTTCCCAATTGGCACAGGTGCACACAATCAGCACAGGTGGAGGCAATGGAGTCTGTCCCAGTACAAAAGGAGCACACCCACACCAAGATGATTCCAATAGTAGTAGCATTACTGGAGCTGGAGGACATGCTTGTATTGCCACAACATCAACAACAACAACAACAGCCGGCACCACAGAGGAGATGCAGGAGGACAAGGAGGGTGCGACAGGCCCAGCATGCCCCACCAGTGCAGCCACCGTTACCACGCAGGCAGCCATCAATCCCTTGCATCAGAGCCAGTCCTTTCAACCTAACCCCTGAGCAGATCCACACTCTGTACCATCTGGACCGGTACACCATCACCACCATTGTGGACATGATACACGACGAAATTGTCAGCCTCATTGAAATACGCACCGCCACCCCCCCTCTACTGAAGGTAGTGTCTGCGCTCCACTTCCTTGCCACAAGCACCTACCAGCACACAGTGGGGCACATGCATGGCATATCACAACCCTTATTTTCTCGGATTCTGAACCAAGTGCTGGATGCCCTCCTCAAGCACACAAGGGACTAAATATCCCTACCACAGACTCCCCAGGAGATATTTGACACAAAAGTTGGCTTCCATGCACTGGCAGGCATGCCAAATTGTGTAGGTAACCTCGACTGCACTCACGTGGAGTTGGTGGTCCTGCATGCCATGGAGGTGGTGTACCGCAACCGCAAGCAATACCACTCCATCAATGTGCAGATGGTATGCGACGCCAGCAAGATCATCACACATTGTTGTGCCCGATATCCCGGATCAACTCATGACTCTATGGTCCTGCGGAACTCCACGCTACCACGCTTCATGTAGCGACATGCTGGACGACGTGCCTGGCTGCTTGGTAAGTTGCATGACTGGCACATGGCATTGAAATGGGGGAAGAGATGCACACACCACCATGCTGCCAATGTTGATGTGACTGCACGGTGTGCACATCACTGAACAATGTGTCCCAAAGCATCACAAAGGGTACATGACACCCAAATCCCATGTGAATGAAGCAAGGTCGACACCTATCACTACATGACTAACAGGAAACCACCCCATATCCCACAACACGTGCACCACTCATCAGCGGCCCTCACCCTCCATAACGCCATCCAGCACCATGCAGTGCACATGCACTATGTTGCTGTCTCCAGCAAATCACCACACAGGACAAGCATCCCTGGGAGTGCATTGAACTGAACCAACTATGAAATCCACTGTCTGTCACAGGGCCCCCACACCCACAGGAGTGCTGCATGTCACCATGTGAATGATCAGCGCTGATTGCCCAATATTGCACAGACTACTGCCAACGCTCCCTCTAAGTAATCTCACAGAACGCAACATATCACAAATTTGACACGAACACAGCTATATGTGTACACGATGCATGTGCAACAAGACGTCAGTGCACACCATGTATCATCTTGAAGATGCAACCCACACCATTAGTCCATGGCACAGGACACATTGAGGGACTGAAGATGGCGTAAATACATCCAGGGACATGTGCATGTGGCCAACAACAATCTGCAGGCATGTGTGACTAGTACAGCTGTCCATCATGAATCGACTTACATTTAGCTTTTATTGCCTCTCATGCAGATGAAAGTGGCTATCCCTTGAAGCCGTGGCTCCTCACCCCTGTCCGAAACTCACAGAACAGGCACGAGGAGGACTACAATCATTCCCATACCCGTACCCGTGTGGTCATCGAACAGACCTTTGGCCTGTTGAAGACACAATTTCTCTGCCTCAGCCTGTCGGGTGAGGCACTCCTCTACAGGTGTGAGAAGGTGGCCAAGATCATCATGGCATGTGTCATGCTGCACAATATGTGTATCTGCCGGAACGTGCCCCTGCCCCCTGATATTGAACTGCTACCACCTGGTGATGATGAAGGGGATGAAGAAGATGCGGCTGGACAGCATTGCGGTGCCGATGCATAGGAGGGACGTGCTGTGCGCCAGTCAGTGATTGCACAATATTTCTGACACACATGGCAGCAGAGGGTGACATGATAGTTGGACAGAGGGCACTGGGTGTGGGGGTACATGTACACTATGCACTGTATATGAATAAATGACACATGCGCAATGATGAATGTCCACTCAGGTCTTGCTTTTCACACAATGGTTGTATTAGATATAACAATAATAACGAAAGTGCAAAAACCCTCCACCACCCTCAGCCCCCTGTCTGGCCAGTGTGTTGTCCGCAACAAACTGCTGCACAAGGGCAGTCAGCTGTTCTGACAGCTGCAGCCCTGCAGGTGCACCTGTGGAGGTTGATGGTCCCTGGCTGTCCTGCTCAGCCTCTATACCCGTCAGAATGGGACTGAAGTGCCCTTCCATTTGGTCCTGACCACACTGCTCCGGGGTGGTGGTGTGGTCAGTTTCGAGGGACGATATTTGGGGGGATGCCACTGGACTGGGCATACGGACCACTTCTGATGCATCGTCCTCAATGGGCACCCATATGGGTCCTCCACAGGCAGGGGTGCTGTGGCTGCCACCTCCCCACCCAAACTGCACTCCTTAGAATGTGGTGCCTCGCCTGATTCCTCAGGATAGCCAATGGGTGGTGGTGCTTCGGCCTCTACGGCCCTTGGCGGCACTGGTGTACTGGTAACCTGGGGTGTCTTGCCTGTGGGTGCACGGCAGCCCCTGGGTTGTCTCCTCAAGGTCGAAGGGTGGTTGGCGTCATCCCGGGACCTCTTCCGGGGTGTGGTCTTTGTGGGGGTTGCGTCCTGCCCATCGCTGTCATGGTAAGAGCCTGTGGGGGTTGAAGAGAGGGATGGCATGAGTGATGTTTTGATAGGCATCATACATACATTTGGACAATTAATCATCCACACAATTGGGGGTAATAGGAATTTGTGTTTGGATGAGCACGTTGTTTGATACATGGGTGGGTTATGCAGGCATACCTCGGCGCCACTCATGTTGGCCAAGTGCTATGCTATCTGACATGCATATTATTTGGGGCCTGCACGCTGTGTGACTCATGGCATTTACATCTTTGTGTGGTATGTGTCAGGTACGGCATTGCCTTGTAGCAGGCATCTGCATGTGTCTGTGATGCGTCCGCCTACTTTGCTGGGAGTGTGTGTGTGTTAGACCACGGCTTGACTCTTTGCACTGACATATTGGTTGACTTTCATCAGACTCGGCATTACAATGTTTTCTTAGGACACTCACCACCGTCGTCCGATGTTGTGGCGCCAAACTCCATCTCGCCAACACCTTCTATCCCCTCCATTCCGATCATGCTGGCGCAGATTTCCTCCAATGGGGTCAGCTTGATTGGTGAGCTGCGACCTCATCCTTTTCCCATTGCCTGGCTCCTGTTCACTGAGAGTATATTTCTAACTCTGAGTCGCAGGTCGTCCCAGCGCTTACGGCAGTCTTTGATGGTGCATGGGGTGTTCCCAACAGCACTGACTTTTTGAGCAACAAGTGCCCAGATCTCCTTTTTTTAAAGAATTGCCTCCCTCTTCATGTTGTTAGAAAAGACTATCCCAGCATGCTCCTGCAGTGTCCCGACCAGCATCTCCAGCTCATCCTCATTAAATCTCTCCTTGCGCTGGCGCGCAGCTCCATTCTTAAGGGCTTTGGGCATAGTGGTGTGATAGGAGAATATTTTCAGTACAACAGCAGAGTCCAATGGGTCCTGTGTGGTGAGGATGGCAATGGATTGTGTTTTTAAAGATGGCCGCCGCGCTCCTTCCCGTTCCTGTGCGATGACGCTACTTCCGGTTCCGCTTATTAGCCATGACCGCAAATAACGGTCACCGCTAATGCCGCTTTGTAACTTGCCGATAGTGCTATCTGCGCTATGCATGATGCCTCTAAGGGCATTTTTTTTGTGCCTTTAACGGCATGGCGGTAATGACCTTACCGGCATGGCGAAAAGCTTGTGCCCGCGAAGTCATAATAGTCCTCTATTAGCGGGCTAATGACTGCCCAGACACACTATTTACACCATGCCGATAAGGACCGTTACTTACCTCCAAACGCGGAATGACCCCCTTGGTTTAGACACGGTTGGTTGTAGGTGTATCCGGCACTCCTTGGTGTCAGAAGCCCAGGTGACAGCCCGGAGCCATTGGGTGTGTGTGGGAGACCTAGGCCATAGCCAGAGTAAAAGGATACAGCAGGCCCCGAGGAGCAAACATAGGCTCGCCAGTCTCTTGGAGTCTCGTCCTAACATCGGGAGTTCATGAAAGGGACATTTGAGTGGGGATGGGGTGATGACGCAGTCCAATATTACTGAAAGTGAAGTGCATACTTCAGTCCAGAACTGGGTAAGGTGCGGGCATGACCACATCATGTGTATGTAATCTGCGTCATCAGATTTGCATCTTGGGCTCATGGGTGGGTGGTCCCGTGACATGCAGTGTATTCTGATTGGTGTGTAACGAAACCCATATAATTTCTTAAACTAGATCAATTTGAACCGTGAATTTAAGTAAATATCGTGAGTGCGGGCGCACATATACTCCCATTGCTCGTCTGATATCTCAATTTCCAGGTCTTTACCACAGGAGTCTCTAAGCTTGGTAAGTGGGGAGGCCACCCTGCCGTGAAGAGTGGTGTATAACCTGGAGACCTTACCATTGAGGGTCGTAGTATTTCGGATTTCTGACAATATTGGATCATCATGGGGGACTGAGGGAAAGTCTGGGAGTCTATTCTTCAGTGCGTGCCACAAGCCTGCATAGTGCAGCCAGTGAGAGGGCCAACTCCATAGTGATCCCGGCAGGTCGGCCCATTCGATGAAATTGACGTCTCGGATTGCAGTCTGTCCGGCCTCCGTCCAGCAGCGTATTGTTACGGTATCCACTCGAGAAGAGTCTGGTAGGAAATTCCAGAGTGGAAAATCACCATGAAAAGGTCAAGGCTAGGGTTGTGGATCCAACAGGATCAAGGGGTTTGAATCTAGTGTTACAGGTGGGGGAGGACTATCGAGCGGATATCGTATCCGCCTGTATCAAGGCTCTCAAGTTTAACATGGAGTGGGGGGTCATTAGCCCAAACCAAAATGATGCAATGTGGGCCTGGGCAGCTATTCAGTACCCTCTCGAAATTGGTGGCCCCCGAATACACCCTTTGACATTGGGGCGGTTAGTGTTCCTAGCTTCAGTTGGAACGCGCCACAGTGCCACAAGAAGGTACTAATGGTTTGGGTCAGTATTGCTAAGAATTCTCTCTCCGGCCATAGGGGGACATTCAAAAAGCTGTACAGGAGTTGAGGCAGTATCACCATCTGAGGGATGGCCATCTTGCAAGCTAGGGAGATCAGCAGTCTTATCCAGCCTGTGCACTTTCGACTGAGGGTGGTTAAATATTTCCCGAAGTTCGCATCATATAAGGTATTTAGATGTTGAGAGACCACCACTCCCAGGTATGTAGTCTCGGTCTGTGCCCATGCAAATCCCTGGGGATTTGAGAGGGGGATGGTGGCCTCAGTCAATGGGAATAATACGGATTTGGAACAGTTTACTTGAAGGCCTGATAGTTCACCGGAGGGAATAATCTCTTACAGCAGTGGGGAGAGGTTATGATCAGATGAGCGGACGAAGAGGAGAGCATCATCTGCATAGAGGAAGATGATCTCAGGGGGACCCGACAACCGTATGTTCCTGTGTGCATGCCGTTGCCGTATCCTGTCAGCCAGTGGTTCAAAAGCTAGTGCAAAGATTAGCAGCAAGAAAGGGCAACTCTGTCTCGTGCCTCTGGTTATCGGGAAGTGGGTCGAGCACAGGTCTTCGGTGCAACCTCTGGCGACAGGGCAAGAACATAGAAGTTTAACCCAGGCTCTGAAATGGGGGCCGAAGTTGCATTTCTCAAGTACCTGCCATACGTATCCCCCTGAAACGGAATCAAAGGCTTTCTGCATATCAAGCATCGCCGCAACTGCTTGGGTGTTCGGGTCGATACGAGCCATTATGTTAAATAAACGACACAGGTTGAGAGAGGTGGAACGACCAAGAATAAACCTGACTGGTCGGGGTGTATAATACATTGCATATAGGGGACCAGTCGTAGGGCTAACACCTTAGCGTAAATGTTGCCATTGCAGTTGATACGCGAAAGAGGTTTGCAGGAACCACATTGTGTGGGAGGCTTCCTTGGCTTAGGTAATACTATTATTATTACTTCACAAAGACATGGCGACAGGATACCTGTAGCGCAGGTTTCGTTCCATCGGGCTGATAATTTTGGAACAAGACAGGATTTGTAGTGCTTATAAAATTCGACTGGGAGCCCGTCAGATGTGATCAGGGTGTCTAAAGCACCTCTTGTCTCGGAGGAGAGAACAGAGAGCAGAATGCTCTCCAAGAATGTCTCTATGTCGGCTGTAGTAGCTTTTTCAGTGTTAGAATAAAGGTTTTCGTAAAAGGAGCGGAATTCAGCATTGACCTCTCGTGATGACAGAGCCAGAGTGCCATCATCCCTCTCTATTGCCGGGATATGTGCTGTCCCCTACTCACGCCGGATCAGCCAAGCCAGGACCCAACCCGGGCGCTCACCCTTCCTGTACCTACGTGCGGACTGGGGGGCATCCAGGAACTTCCGATCCCGTTCAGCTTGAGCGCGAAACACATCAAGTTTGAGGCCCATATCAGCGAGAGTATCAGCCAACTGGGAGGAGGCATATTGAGTCTAGAGGAAGGTGAGTCTCAATTCGCTCTTAGCAATGTCTCCACCAATCATTTTGAGCATTCCCGCCTCTTTAGAGATTGCTATGCCCTAATATAGACCTTAAATGCCTCCCAGAGGGTGGTCTGAGATTTGGCAGAACCAGTGTTCAATGTAAAAAAGTCATCTATGCCAGTTTCTAGTTCAGTTTCAAAGGCGATATATAATAAGGAATGTGGTTTTAGCCTCCATGATCGGGTCCTAGGGACGTCTGAATTCCATCTCAGGGAGATCGTTACAGGGGAGTGGTCCGAGAATGTTCTGGGGAGGATAGCCATTTGGGTGACCACCCTGATAAGTGTGTCTGAGATAAGCCACCTATCTATGCGGGAGTGGGAGTCATGCAACGAATAGTAGAAGGAGAACATCCGGGAGTCAGGGTAGAGCAGCCGTCATGGATCAGTGATCTCGAATTGAGCTTGAAGGTCTATGATGATTCTAGCTGCATTGGACAGTTGGCAGGGTTTGGAGCCCGATCTGTCGTAGTCAGTGTCTAAAATGGTGTTAAAGTCTCCACCCCATAGTACGGGAATAAGTGGGAAACCAGACAACAACGAGGAGAGGTGTATGTAGAAATCGGGATCATCGATATTGGTGCCATAGATGTTCAATAATATAACTTTTCTGCCCTGTAAGGTCCCTAAGTGTAAAACGTACCGCCCCACAGGCCCACCTCCAGGAATATTCATCTGGGAGGGCCAATTTTGTGATAAGGGGGGCCCAAATTCCACTGGGGTTGGGTCTGCAAAAATGTCTTCCCTGATCTGGAAAAATACATTTGCATCTCTCTATAAAAAACAGTACAGAGCAAAAGGAGAAGCAATGAAAATAGTGTTGCAAAATCAATCTGCCTATCTTCCCTTCCCATCTGCTCCTCCCTTGCTATTATGTCCTATCCTCCTCCCCCTTTCACCCCAGCCACCTTCCTTCAGCTCCACTAATCCCCATTCCCATTTACCTCCACTCTAACCAGCCCCCAGCATGTCTTTCTTAGCCTGGCTGGGGAACATCGAGGGTGATGCATCCTCCACCTCCTCTGAGAGGGCTGAGCAGTAAGGCCCCCAGTCTTTGTACCATCTCAGATGATGGTTCTCTCCCAACAATGCCTGCCTGAACACTGTGGCTATCCCAAGACGCCCCAGAGGAGGTGCTTGTGGTCCCTCCATGTTATGTGAAAGATAGATCCCCTACCCCAGAATACTGAAGTAAGGACTAGGAGATTGTGTTTCTTAGAAAATTATGTTGCATTTTTGCAGCACATTTTAATTGAGTTGAGGGTGTGAGGGAGTGCTAGCATGTAGGAGAGAGTGCTATGGCTCGGAGAGCTGCATGAGGAGGCAGACTGTGCAGTTTGAGGGGTTTCCGGCCTCCTGGTATCACTCCTGGTGGGTTGTGGCAGGGAGGAGAGGGCCTTGCTCCCCTGCCTTGGCCCTGAACATCATTGTTTGGTACATACTGGTTATAATATGCAATTGCCCATGATTACTTTTTGTTTGATGTGTTTTCTTTGATTTGCTATTGAATAACACAATTTTGTTCAATAAATGTACCCTGATATTTTTATAGGAAGATGTGTGTGTGTGTTCTTGGCAGGTGCCAATGCTTGTGCTGCCCATCTATTAAACCATGAGTGGAGCGTTTGGATTAGTTTGTAATGCAAAATGAATCACTTCTAGGGGCATCTAATTTTAGCAGGTACGCCATAGTGAAATGAAATGATTTGAACAGGATCACACACTTTGGTTGAGTGGTAAAGCCAGAATTTGGTCCTTGCCTGAAATTTAGATGCTTGACCATGCATCTTCCAAGCTCAACTTGGTACAAATATGTTTTGAAGTTTGGTTTTGAATACCTACAAAAATACTTAATTGTATACAGATTACTTTAAAAATGCACAAGTCAAATGATAAATCAACCTGACAATTGGCCTCATTAGAAGGTTGGAGGTAACCATGCCGCTTTTAGCGGCATGATTGCCTCCATACCGCAATCTGGGCCCGGGTTCCTCGAATGAGGAATTACCGGGCCATCGCAACCTTGGTGGACCCGGTAATTCCCCATCCGAGGAACCCGGACCCGGTCCATCCCCATTCCCATTTGAGCCCCCATAGGGCTCAATGGCAATGGGGATGGAGCTAACAACGGGCCCGTCAATGACGGGCCCGTTGTTAGCTCCCTGGTCCCCTCGCGGGACCCGGTAAGGACGCCTGGTTTTTCCAGGCGGCCATTGCGGGTCCCGCGAGGAGACCTCGTAATAGGGCGGAACAGGTTTACCGGCACCTTTACCAGTGCCAGTAAACCCATTCCGCCAACCTTATAGTGAGGGCCAATGTGTTCATCATTGTAGAAACGTGTTGATGAAAAGAGCAAGATGGGCATTTTGTTTTTAATCCTAAATTGCACAAGAAGGGACCACTCCTGTTTGCACTTTTTGCAAAGGGGCAATTCATTAATTGTAATTGTTTCAGCCAAGTAGTGGAAAAGTGAAGTGTAAAACACAGGCGAAAATCGCCTTTGCTCTTTACATTTCCACTACGTGTCTGGGAAAGTGTTAATCACTTCCACAATTAATGATTGTGGGCGCCAACCACAATGGATTCCTTTGGAATCTGCCTGCTTTTACCAGGTGTAAATGTCAGATGGATCCCAGAGGAATCCATTGGTTTGCTGCCTACATAAAATTGTAGCTTTGTTTTCCCCATCCTGAATGGAAGCATATAGGCTCCAGCATAGACATTAATGAGAATTTACAAAAAATCTCATACAGACACAAAGTGAAATTAAATGCATGACAAGATCATTGTTTCACACTGCTTGTTCTGTATCCTAATCACCCAACAATCACACTTAAATAACTTCATAAAACCCTATGTAATGTAAAGGAAAAAGTGCCACAGCAATGGTCCCTATCTGTTACCTTTTCTCATCTATACTTTCTGTTAATCACTTCCTGTTGTAAATAAGTTGCCTCTGAGACACGTTAAAAATATACAACCTCAGTGGGAGGGCCTGTGCAACCCTTGCTGTTTGTATTTTGGGTAGAGAGACAGAGCAGTGGGGTATGGGCATTTGTCCCAGGTCCAAATGTTAAATCCACCTCTAATTGCACTCTTTAGGAAATATTTAAATACTGCTTTTTAGTTTTAAAAGATGTACACCTTTTATACTTTGCACGCAACATAAATGCTCTTCTCTCGTATTATTTTAAAGGCACTCTTTAAGAGATTCTGGCACTTCCTAAACACCCAGCACCCATGATTTACATTATACTTGCCAAACAAGAACCATAATGCACATGACATATTGGGCCTCATTCCGAGTTTGGAGGTAAGTACCAGTCATTACCGGCATGGAGCAAATACCGTGTCCGAGCTGGTAAAAGACCGCTAAAAGTGGCGTATTACGACTTCGCGGGCACATTCTTTGCGCCATGCCGGTACCTAGCGCTATGCTGCAAAAGAGCCACAAAAAGCCCTTACCGTCATGAAGCGCACTGTACATAACACTACTGCCATAGAATAAAGCGACAATAGCGGTGAACGTAAATAGCGGTGGCCGTAAATTACGGTTACCGTAAATTACGGCCACCGCTAAATAGCGGAACCGGAAATAGCGTCATCGCACAGGAACGGGAAGGAGCGCAGCGGCCATCTTTAAAAACACAATCCATTGCCATCCTCACCAGGCAGGACCCCTGGGACCATTGTGAATCTTGGAAAAGCCTAATAGAAGCACCAGGAATGCCAAAAGCACCCAAGAAGGGAGCAGCCCTGCTCCGCAAGGAGCGCTTCAGCCCCGACGAACTGCAGATGATGGTGGACACCCTCGAGGAGCATGCCGACATTGTCTTCAGCAGAGACATGCTGAGAGGGCCGGTGCTCAGGAAGAAAAACATCTGGGCACTAGTGGGCCAGAGGGTGACGCAGTCGGAAACACCCCCCGCACCCCCAAGGACTGCCGCAAGCGGTGGGACGACCTGCGGCTGAGGGTGCAGAGCATCCTCTCGGCAAACCGCAGCCAGGCCCAGGAGACTGGAGGGGGCCCAAGTTCCCCCATTAAACTGATGCCATGGGAGGAGACGTGTGCCGGCTTGATCGGCCAAGAATCAATATAAGGGGTCGGCAACATGGAGTGTGGGGCAACGCCGTCCGCTGACGGAGGTGAGTGTCCAAACTCAACACTGCCAATGCCAATGCCATGACATACACTTGAAAGGCCTGGCTAAGGAGTCACGGCATGGTGTGCCACCCCTTAAATTAATGCCGAAGCAACTGCGACCCAAGCAAGTTCCAAGTGCAAGGGCTTAACGCACATTACACATACTGCACGAAGTGGCCTATCCCATGAGGCACACTGGGCAGTGTTTGTGGACAGTGTGCTAGTCAGACAGCACAGTCACCGGCCAACATGAGTGGCACCAACACCTGCATGCATATCTCTTCCAAAAATTGAATGTAGGGCCGTTGCATACCCAAATGCCCATAACCCCCAAATGACTGAATATGTGATTGTAGCCATGTATGAAAGGTGGCTCTCAAATCATCACTCATGCCGTCCCTCTCTTCTACCCCACAGGCAGTGAGCATGACAGCGAGGACCACAAGACCAGCTGTCCCACCACCTCCAGGGGCAAAGGCAGGGTCCGCCGCATCCCAGCCAGGAAGAGCACACCTGGAAGTGCAACACCGGCTCCTGCAAGGCCCATGGAGGGTGCAACACCCCCAACCCTCCCTACATTGGCGCCAGGAACATCGGCAACGCCAAGGTCTGAGGAGTCAAGCGTGGCTGGGGAGGTGGCAGCCACGGCCCCCCTGGAATCTGTAGACAGGCCCTTTTCCACCTGTGGAGTGGCAGAGGAGGAGACATTTTCAGTCGTCAACTCCCCAGAGGCCAGCTCCTACCCACAGGTCTCATACAGCGACTCGGGCGAGACAGACACACCTGGCCAATGTGCCCGTGGACCATCACAGGAACAAGCCAGTCCTGTGCCCAGTCCCCAGGCGAAGCCCTGGCAGGTCATGGCAGCACAATCCCCTGCAGGGACAACACACCATAGGTTGACGTGCAGCGTGCAGCGCAGCTCACCGCCCTCATCACTGAGCTGATGCAGGACAATCGGCAGGGCAGGGAGGAGTGGCGGGAGGAATTAAGGGCAATGCGGCAGGTGGTGACAGACAGCATCAACCATCTATGTGAGGTCCTCGGCCGCATTGCTGATGCCCCGGAGGCTACATGTCCTTCACAACAGACCGAGCATGAGGACACCCCGTCGATCAGTAACTCGACACGGACGAGCCCACTGCGTTGGACACTCCGTTCCCTGTGCCGCCGGGACATGCCTCCCCCTGTCCCGGGAGCACGGAGTAACTTGCCTACCAGCCACATGTGGCCTACATGGACATCATGGGACTAGTGTTGGGGATTTGGGGGGGTGAGGGTGTGTGTGGGAGTTGGGGGGAGAGGAAGGGGGGTGGGGTGGTGGAGGGTTTGTTATTCACTTAGGCATTTTCAATTTCAATACACCGTTTGTGTTGCAAAGGTAAACCAGTGTGAACATTCATCATTTCGCATGTGTCTTTTGATATCTGACAGTGCATAGTGTACATGTATCCCCACACCCAGTGCCCTATGTCCTCATGTCATGACACCCTCTGCTGACTTGTGTGTCAGTAATATTGTCCAATCAATGCTTGCCGCACGGCACATCCCTCCTGTGCATCGGCACCATGATGCTGTCATGCCCATTCTTACTCCTCCTACCCTTCATCATCATCTGGTGGTAGCAGTCCCATGTCAGGGGACAGGGGCACGTTCCAACGGATGCACATATTGTGCAGCATTACACATGCCATGGGTATCTTGGACACCTTCTCATGGCTGTAGATGGGTGCCCCACCCGACCGGCTGAGGCAACAAAATTGTGCCTTCAACAGGCCAAAGGCCTGCTTAATCACCACACGTGTACGGGTATGGGAACGATTGTAGTCCTCCTCGGGCCTGTTCTGTGGGTTTCAGACAGGGGTCATGAGCCACGGCGTCAAGAGATAGCCACCATCACCTGCATGAGAGGGAAATGAAGGTAAGTGTTTGTACATTCATGGTGGACAACTGAACTAGTCTTACATGGCAGCAAGTGATTTCTCCCCATACGCACATGTCCCTGATGCATTGACCCCATTCCTGGCCCCGCTTTGTGTCCTGTGTAATGGTATGATGGGGGGGTAGCATCTTCAAGATGGTTTATGGTGTGCACTCACATCTTGTAGAACATGCATCGTATATGCATGCAGCAGTCCTGGGGTAAAATGATTGAAGTGCTGTGTTCTGTGAGATTTGGTAGTAGGGAGTGTTGGCTGTAGTCAGTAGCATATTCGTCATTCTGCACTGATCCGTACTATGTTGACTTACAGCACTCCTATGGGTGTGCAGTACCAGCGACACGCTGTGGTATCCCTGTTGGGCTCACATCCATGCACTCCCAGGGATGACTGTCCTGTGTGGTGATATGCTGGAGGCAGGGACATAGTGCATATGCAGTGCATAGTGCTAGAAGCCCTTACGATGTGTGAGGGCCGCGATGACTGGTGCATGTGTTATTGAATGTGGCCAGGTTACCTGTTAGTCATGTAGTGTTAGGTGTCGGCCTTACTTCCTCACTGTGGGATTTGGTAGTCATGTGCCATTTCACTTGTTTTGGGGCACAGTGTTCGGTGAGTTGCACATCCTGCACTGGCTTCAACATTTCCACCCAGGTGGAGTATGCATCTCCCCCCCTCCCACCCAGGTGGGGTATGCAGCCACCCATCTCACAACCCTGATGCACTGCCATGGCCCAGTCAGGCAACTCACCAGGCAGCCAGGCACATCGTCCTGCATGTCGCTCCATTTAGCGTGGTAGAGTGGAGTTCCGCAGGACCAAAGAGTCATGAGTTGATCCGGGATATCGGGCACAGCAATGTGTGATGATCTTGCTGGCGTTGCATACCATCTGCATGTTGATGGAGTGGTATTGCTTGCGGTTGCGAAATGCCACCTCCATGGCTTGCAGGACCACCAACTCTACGTGGGTGTAGTCGAGGGCACCTATACAATTTGGCATGCCTGCCAGTGCAAGGAAGGCAACTTTTGTATTGAATATCTCCTGGGGAGCCCATGGTAGGGATATGTTGTCCTTTGTGTGCTTGTGTAGGGCATCCAGCACTTGGTTCTGTATCCGGGAAAATAAGGGTTGTGATATGCCATGCATGTGTCCCACTGTGTGCTGGTAGGTGCCTGTGGCAAGGAAGTGGAACACAGACACTACCTTCAGTAGAGGGGGGATGGCGGTGAGTATTTCTATGAGGCTCACTATGTCGTCATGTATCAGGTCCACTATGGTGGTGATGGTGTCATGGTCAAGCCGGTACAGGGTGTGCATCTGCTCTGGTGTTAGGTTGAAGGGGGTGACACTGATGCGAGGGATTGGGGGCTGCCGGCGTGGTAACGGGGGCTGTACTGGTGGGGCATGCTGGGCCTGTCTCACCCTCCTTCTCCTCCTGTGTCTCCTCTGTGGTGGGGGCTGTGGTTGTTGTTGTTGTTGTTGTTCCCGCTGCCTTGCAAGCAGGGCCTCCAGCTCCAGTAATGCCACTACTATTGGAATCATCTTGGTGTGGGAAGGGGTGTGGTGTGTGGGTGTGCTCCTTTTGTGCTGTGCCAGACTCCATTGCCTCCACCTGTGCTGATTGTGTGCACCTGTGGCTCTTGGTAACGCTGCTCAGGGTTCCTAACACCTTCTTGGAGATGCCGGTATTTACTCCATGCTGGTAAACTATGTTTCGGCCTTCAGTAGGCCGTTGTTTGCATGTCCGCAGGGCTTGTGATCAGCTCCGGTTTATGGCATGCCGGTAATGCCGGCATGTTGTGTCACGCGTGCGCGCCTGGACCGCTATTTACGGCATCGTAATTTACGATGCCGTAAGTAATGGTCTGCTTGGTCAGAATAGACCGTAGTGGAAAGCGATGCCGGTAATCCTTTACCGGCATCGTTTTTACCTGACCTCCAAGATCGGAATGACCCCCAATGAGCTTATCAAGTCAGTACTTAGTTTGAATCATGAAACGCTCTGGCAGACGAGCCTAGGCTTCCACACAGACAAAGATACATTCTAATTAGGTCGGAGCACCACTGTTAAGTATGCATGAGAAGATCTGAAACTGGATAATACTTGCCATCGTAGCTTTATCATTTTCAGGTAGGGCCTTGTTGGACTAACTCAGTGAGGTGCAGCTTGATTACCCAGGCATAGCAAGCAACGCACTCACATCTGGGCATCTGGGCATATACGTGTTCTCTTCGGGAGACAAACTGAAACCAACATGCATTGACAAAGCAAACAGCTTGGACTTTTGATTAGGCATGGATAGGCATTTGCCAGGCCCTGCCATAATGGTACAAACTGGCCATAAGATGGGAACAGCTGAAAAGTGGTGCAAGTACATGGGCATATGATGGCATTGCCTGCCAAATGTCTAATAACTATACACAAGCAAAAACTGTCGGCTTTGCGATTGCTTTTTTAAGCCAGTACTTCAGGCAGAGGCATTGACAAAGATATTGCTTATAAAATCAACTGGCTCAAGGCACACATTAAGATGATATTTTTTATCATACAAGGAGCTCATTTAGAATGGCAATTAAGTAATTAAACACTAAAAGAATGCTTAGATATAACACTGGCAGGCCCTATATAGCAACACATTTGGTGTTAGAGCTTGCTCAAAGAATTCCAGAAAGGTTACTTTTGGTGGTGAGAGGCAGGTAGTGGTGGTAATGCCATGGGCTCTAACATAGCCATCTCTAGTCATTGGGTGGCTAAATGACCAAATACGCCATAGGATGTGTGTTTCTCCTTACATTGTATCTCCATCCTGTCTGTGTTCCACTGCATGAGTTCTGTCTTTAACCTAAATGGAAAAGTCTGAATCAATTATAACCACTGGCATTGCACTGGCAAGCCTTCTTTACCATTGTTGGTAAATCAGCCTTGGCCAATTCGCCAATGCGAGAAGCCCTTCCCAAACTGCTAGACGACAAGGCCTAAAAAAGCATGTGGTTCCAGTGCAGAGAGGCCATGGTCTAGCAATTGAGATTGGACTAGACCGTTTGATGGCAGCAACAAGAGTCATTTGCTAATGGCTTGTACCCTTCTGTAATGACACAGACATACTACAGGATTATGTCATGGAATGTTGCGCAGAGCAACGGTAGTGGTAATGTTTAATTCAAATCCTTACATCTATCACTTTTTATTTTACTACACTCCAGAATTACATATGTGTTACTATCAACCTCATCTTTTTACTTATACTCAAGTAGTTAATGCAGCAGAATAAATACTTTGAAGGTAATTTGTAAGGTCCCCCAGTCCCTCCCCCAATCAGAGAGGCGATACCCAACCATAACTCAAACCCATTCACAACCAATGGCGACATTGCCTGGGGGGGCCTTGCGCCGATCTTGAGCGGCAATGCATCCGCATTGAGGTATTGGCTAGGTGTTGTTTGGTGCATAGTGTGATAACAATACAGGAACAGTACTAAGGAGATCAAACTTGCGGGTTGGTCGGATATCAGGATGTCTCATCTGTTCAGAGGTCCATCATAGAGTTGGTCTTCTGAGTCCCGACCATACTAGGAGAATTTAACATATAACAGTGAACAGAGCCAAAGCTGCTACAGGGGTTATCCCACAGGCCAGTCAGCCAGGGAAGTGGTCCTCGATGAACTTGGAGGCCTCCTCGGGAAGGTGAAGAAGAAGACTTGATTGGAGTGTTCGATCCTGAGCTTAGCATGGTAAAGAATAGCATATTTGACCCCCAGGTCTCGTAGTTTCTTCTTAACAGTTAGGAAAGTCTTCCGGTCCTGCTGAATGGTCATGGAAAATTCTGGATACAGGTGGATCCTAGAGGAGCCCAAAAAGGTGTCACCTTTGGCTCTTGCCGCGTGAAGCAGAGCATCCCTGACGCAATAGTTCAGTACTCTCGCTATGATGGGGCGGGGAGGGGCCCCAGGTCTAGGCTTTGCTGTTAAGGATCAATGGGCTCTCTCGATGGCGAACTGCGGAGAGAGTTTCGAAGAGTCCAACAGAGATAGTACCGTTTGCTCTAAGTAGTCTTCTATGGGGCCCTCTATGTTGTCCTGCAGAATGCCAAAAATGCAAATATTGTTGCACCTAGAGCGCAGTTCAAGGTCCTCATTCTTCTTGCTGATTTCTTGGACTCGCCTGGACAGGGCATTCACCTCGGACCGGAGGGCTCCAATGTCATCCTCAGCAGCCTCCACCCTAGTTTCCACCTCCGTCACCCGAGTGTCCATCTTCTCCATGTGGGCTTTGATCGAGCCTATAGTCTCACTCATGTCGTCTAGCTTTGAGTGAAGAGCGGTGAACCCATCATGAATATATTCCATCATTTTCAGTGATTCTGAAGTGTCAGAGGGTGCAGACATGGATGTCTTTTGTTCTGGTTGAGGTTCGTTTGGCTTCTGTGCAGTTTTAGTATACATAATGATAGAGCACTGCTTCTTATAGGCTCCCTTGGTCATGACGACGGCAGGCACGCGTAGAGCAGTGCAGGACAGCTCACCCGCTACCAAGAGGGGGTGCTTCGGGTTGGGGGAAGAGACTCCAGGGATGGTACGTATATCTATGATGGTTATTGTTTGTTAAGCTGGTCCAGTACAGGCCATATCCGTGTCTGGGTTCGAGACCAGAGGGTCAATCTAGGAGGAGGCTGATGTCACGAGGCAAGGCGGAGCAGTCCCCCTCCTTCAGATGGATTGTAGCCCCCCACATAAAATTGAGGGAGAGACCGTGTGGAAGGGGGTACCCCTGCCGTAGAGGATGATTCGAGGCTGTCCTGTTTTTTGGACCTAGGTAATGTGCCACCCATTTGTTGGGGTCCCCGTCCGGTTGGTTCGGGATGTCAACACCTCAGTTCACTTGTGTGAGACCCTGCTTGTGAGGGAATCAGGAAATCAGCTGTGCGTGCATGGGTAGCCCCCCAATATCTCGCAGCATTTACAGGCAGCGTGCTGCACGGTAGAGCCCCTCCAATACCTAGACTGGTATTTGTGTCTAGTGACTACTTTTAGTTCTCCCCACCAGTGAGCTGAGGGCTACCATGTATAACGGGACCAGAGATGACAGACAAAGCGCTCTATGGCGCTATGCCATTTACTGCACTGATTTAGTATCTCACACTCTAGTGACTCAAGGAGCCCCACTATCCCCAGATGCTATGTTCAGTAATAGTTTAACCTCGGATAGCAAGCAAGGGTGTATAGTGGGAGGATCTGCTGGTGTAGAAGGGTGAAGTCATCCAGGCGCGTGTGAGTATGCGGTGCAGGGTATGCTCACTGGGCCCACAGACCAACATGGATAAAAAAGGGTGGGATTATCATCCGATGCACAGGGCCATGCAGCATGTGATACAGGTAGCTGTGTTGTGTAGGAGGGGCGGCCTGCAGCCGTGCATAAGTAATTGTGTACAGTGTACAGAGCCGCAGTGTCCGTCCAACCCCCGTCTAGCAGGTACAATCCCAGCATACCTACCTTGTCGGCAGAGGAGCCAATACACGGCGACAGCCGGCAAGAGGAGCCCCGGCGCACCCAGCACTCGGGCCAGACGCCAAGAAGCAGGATCCACAAAAATGCACTGAGGGGGCGGCATCCCAGCACCAACCCGCCGAGGACCTCCCAGGATAGATCTTTAGGGGCCGTCCGTAGCACCGTTAATCAGGGAAGGTCATGCCAGGTCCACTCGGGGTCGCCTGTGCAGTGGCATAATGCTGATGGGGCAGGAGCAGCACGGCTGCAGTGTCCTCCGGTGCCGGGGTCTCATCTGCACGGTAATATGGCACTGGTTGTGTGGCTGAGGAGCTTCGCAGTGGAGGGAGGGCGTGTCATGGTGCCACACGAGTGTTCGCCCCTTGTGGGGGACGTGATGGGGGTGTTCCACCTGCCATCCCGGGGCGGACCAAGCAGGCGAGGCGCACAGTCCGGAGTGCTGGGCGCCCCTCCCCCGAGTCCCAGCTGGGCCGGCCTGTGTAAAGTCGCAGCACAGGTCGCCACGAGGGAATCCAACGGTGCATTTCAGCTGGCAATTTCTCCCCAACAGTGCCTCCTCTGGCGCTGACAGTCAGGTGATGGCTGCAGGCAAGTTGTAGGAAGCAGCTGGCGAGTTATTCGTTAAAACCGCGGCATCACAACAGGTTATTTGAGACTCAGAATCTTCCCCAGTATGGAGCTCATGCTCAGGCGGCCATACTGTCCGAGCGCAACAGCCTCCCCCAGTTCTTGTCATTTTCCTTTTCATTTCCATGTCTATACTGTCACGTTGACGTCTCCGTGACGATGGGGGCGGGCGGAGGGAAGAGAAGGGAAGTGACGCATGGGGGGCGGGATCGGGGAGTTCTGGAAGAAGGTAGAAATAAAGAAGACGTTTGATGAAGAGCTCCGTGTCTGCCTTTTCATTCCTGCGACACCGCAGGCCTGCTGCGTCCGAGGGTCGCTACACTGGCGACGAGGATGGGATCGCTGGCACGGCAGCACACAACGAAGCTGCTGTAGCCCGCCCACGGACCCCACGAGCGAGAGTGCGCGCAGCGCGAAGAGGCCCAAAGAACGCTGGACTACTACGCGGCTTGGGCCGCGGCGGTGAAAACACGTGAGGAGCGAGAAGACCTCGCGGAACAACCAACGGGTGAGCCCACAGGACACGTGCTTTCCCGACTGCAGCTACGGGTGCCGGCAGCACGAGCGCACGTGCGCTGAGCATGCAGCTGTGGCATACACCGCCTGCGTGCCTCGGAAGCCCTCACATCCCACGGCAAGGGACACAGCAAGGGAGGCACTCATTGCACGTGCCCTGCAGGGCCAGGGAACATCATAGTCCAGCAGCCCAGACCAACGGGCCCATCAAGGCCCCAACAGCAGAGGGCACTAGAACCCCGGGAGGGGTAAGACCAACGGATGGTGCTCGTGCCAAATTGGCGGCCATCCCTCAAAGACCAGTGAAGAGACTAACCATAGGAGGACGCGGGTAACCGCCACCAGAGACCCGCAAGGAAATATTATCAGCACACAACACCCTCAGCGCCATGTCAGGCCAAGATGGTGGGCAAGGAGGACAACCACAGGCAAATGCACAGCCAGTTCCAGGTGTGCCAGCGACGGACCACATACCTTACCAGCTGCCGGACACGCTGGCCGCCCAGATGCCGGGGGCATTTGATGTGACGGAAACCATCAACATGGGTCCGAGATGGACCAAATGGATCAGAGACTTTGACCTATACATGGGAGCCACAGGACCTATTGCAAATGCAAGACAGGTATGCCTACTCAAACTAGCTGTAGGATCTTCCACCCGAGACATAATTGATGAAATGCCCCAAGACTCGATTGACTCAATTCAAGACCTTAAAGAGGCGCTTGCTGCGTACTTCGCACCACATACCAATGTGGACTACGAAAGACATCTATTCCATAGCACCAAGCAGGCCAAAGGGGAAACCATGGACGCATATGTGATGCGCTTGCGCACCAAATTGAAACATTGTGATTTTGCGAACTATTCGAACACAGAGGCATTAAGATCACAAATTATCTCCGGATGCGAATCCCAGGCTTTCCGCCGGAAGCTGCTGCAAAATCGCGCACGCTGGAGGAAATCCTAGCACTGGCCAGAGTAGAGAGAGCCATAGACTCCCAGGTAGAGAGCTTTGGAAGCACAAATGCGGGGGAAAGCGTGAACAAACTGCAGCTAGAGAAAAGATCAGAGGAACTCTTCTGCTATAAATGTGGATTTGAATACCCACATGAAGGAACCTGCCCTGCGATAGGACAACGATGCACATCCTGCGGTGAAGAGGGACACTTCAAAGCCGTATGCAGGCTGTTCCGTGACCGGGGGAGAGACCGACCCAGGGACAGCATGGCTCGCCCGCCCGAAAAGCCGATACGGGGGAACATCCAGCAACAACCCAACCCCCAACTTGTCAATCACCCCGAACCAGCCCATAGGTGATCAGCGAGAGCGCGACTCGGGAGAAGATCGGCAGAGGAGGAAGGACAGAAGGAGGTTCGTAATGCGTGCAAAACCAGAGCGCAGGTCCCGACGCCATGTACGATACCTAGTGGAACAATCCCCCACGGACTCCGATCCTAGCTCATCCGGAAGTGACCAAAAGAAGAAGGCCTATGTGTATGCTCTGGGCAACCCCACAGCGACAGCACACAGCCCTACTTTAATAATCAAGCTACAAGAAAGGCCGACGGAATTTCTCATTGACACAGGAGCCACGGTCAACGTGGTGAGTGAAAAAGTCTACACTGACCTACTACAAAAACCAAAGCTGATCCCGGCGACGGTGGACATATATGCATATGGAGCCAAAACACTGCTCAAGTGTCTGGTACAATTCAGTGGCTTGTGCCACTACAAAGGGCATGAAATGAGGATACCCATTCATGTTCTGGCCACGGAAACGGACAGTGGTTGTGTCCTCAGCTTCAAAGCGGCTGCAGACATGGGACTGATACACATCTTATACAACATCATGGTCCACAAATACATAGATCCAGTGGACATGATAAACAATCTGTATCCCAAAATCTTCAGAGGCATCGGAAAACTTCGGAACAGACAAATAAAACTCCACATGGACAACTCAATTTGGCCAGTAGCCCAGCCATACCGCGGGATCCCGGTAAACATCCAAAAGAAGGTCGAAGATGAGCTTCAAAAACTGCTAGAACAAAACATCATCGAGAAGGTCACCGGCCCCACCACGTGGGTGTCCCCGATCATCCCGGTCCCCAAAAAGGGCTCTGAGGCAATTAGGCTTTGTGTTGACATGCGACGCCCGAATCAGCCCATCAGAAGAGAGAGGCACCCTGCACCACGCATAGCCGAATGATACACCTACTAAACGGAGCCAAAGTTTTCTCAAAGCTTGACTTGCAAAAAGGATACCACCAGCTAGGTCTTCATCCTGAAAGCAGAAACATTACGACCTTCGTTACACACGTTGGTCTTTTTCGGTACAAAAGATTAAGCTTTGGGGTATCCTCGGCAGCGGAGACATTCCAGGCTGAAGTGCATAACATCATAAAGCACATTCCAAACTGCCTCAACTACTCGGACGACATACTAGTGTTCGGGACCGATGTCAACAAGCACGATGAAACCCTGATGAGAGTATGTAAGGCCCTTCATGATGCCAACCTTACCCTGAACAGAGACAAGTGCGATTTTCGAAAATCGACACTGAAGTTCTTTGGCCATGTCTTCTCTGAATCTGGCATGCCACCGGACCCGGACAAAGTGGCTGCGCTGAATGACACTGTTGCCCCATCCAATGTGTCGGAACTTCGGTCTTTTCTAGGCCTGGCCAGATACTGTAACCGATACATACGGGATTTTGCGTCCTTTATATACCCCTCCATATAAAATAACCAAAAAAATGACAATATTGAAACTGCAAAGAGAAAACAGCATATACAATGTAACATATATATTACACATTGTTGTGTTGAACCTGAAGAGGGATAGAAAAACCAGAAAAATATGCAGACAAATCTTCACTTTTCATAATGGTATAAGGATTGATTAACTGTAGCATCATAAGAAAACCTGCTGCAAAGTATACTTTAATATCATTCAGTGATTTGGCCAATCTTGTGAGATGGTGGAGCGGTGCCGGGTGTTTTCCGAACATCGGATAAGTGGTACCAGTACTGCAACTCCGTCACCTGAACTTCAAAGGGTGTTGCTTAGACAACCATACATGGTCCCTGGAATCTCTGGTCATGCCAATTGCAGATGACATTATTCACAAACACCTGGTCCCCTGGTTAGAGCTGCGGCACTGGCAAGTTCAGTTCATATGTCAGCAATGCTTCAGCTGTTTCTTCTCTACTAAGACAAAATCTTTATAGTCCTTGTTACCTCCTACAAATACCTCTGTAACTCCACCCCAAAACTCCTGCTGCCCTCTGAGCATCTGATGCTGTGCGTGTAGGTGTGAGAGGTGTGTGCATTCTTCTACCCATCACTATCTTGTGCAGGAACAAGTTGTGGTCTTTACTTGGCTTTGTTCTCAGGCTAAACAAAGCCGAAGGGAGACAGTGCAGCCAGTTCCTCCCTAACTGTTAGGCAGAATCTGTGCAGTTCCCTTGGGGAGCACTACACAAGATTAAGACTACAGGTGACAGCAATAAACCCCCTTTGGTATCAGTCTGTACCACAAAGATTTAGTTGGTAGCTGTGGCTGAGCAGTCAGACTTATCTCAAGAGGGAGATGAGCATTATTCAGGGTTTACACATTAGACACACTAGACTATGGGACAAGGAAACTCTGACAGAAGCTCTGTAGTTAAAAAGTAAATATATGTTTATTTTATACACCTCTAATCAAACACATGTATCACAAGAATCAAGCAAGTTATGATAAGTCAAAGAAAAATATACACACTCCCTATTTGAATTGTAGACCAAGTTAACCAGAGTGATAACTGAGCAAACGGCACAGTGAAAACTACACACAAGGGATCCTCTAACAATTCCTCACAAGGGAGAGAAAGCACAAGTTGTTCAGAAATAGGCTCTTATAAACCCTAGCAACACTTCCCATCAGTTGTGAACCAGATCAACAAGACAGTGCATCAATATAAGTAATACTTAGAATGAAAACTGAGCAAAATGGCACTTCACAATGATTAAGCAGTGGTAAGAAAGAGTTGTTATAAGAAAGGGGTGCACCACACAGTTCGAATGGAGAATCAATCTCGAGAAGGCAGATCTAGCAAATGGGACCAGAGTCAATAGGCCTGTGCCAAAGTTAATGGTACAGGGCAAGGGCCCAGGAGCAAAATGTTCTCGTAGCTGCAGTCAAGTCTTTGGTTAACAATATTTGAAATGGTGGTTGCAAAAGTTTTGAACAGACAATGTTATGAGGGGGGATGGCCGACCCCACAGGTAGGTAAAGGATTTTAAACACCTTTAGAGCTACCGCAGCAAAAGGGCGGCCTGGCGGAACAATGTACCTTTAAAGTGAAGAAGTGGCTCCTGCGGTGGCGGTTGTTCCTGGTAGTTCCTGCAGTTCGAGTGGTCCAGCAGAGGAAGAGGGGCTTTCGTTGTGAAGTAACGTTCAAGGGACTGCACTACCCAGGGATGAAACCAGCCGCGGTGCTGCCAAACGAAGTTTAAAAGGTACGCTCCTTTGAATCGCGGTCTGGGTCGGTAGGTGCCGGGCTATCCGGTCTCCAAGTGAAGGGGACTGGCGAGTCGACCACAGCAGGTTCGGGAAGGCGATTGGAAAACTGGTTGGCCCCACCAGCTCAAGGGAAGGAGACTCTTTCGGATGAAGATCTCCTCTCGTCAATTGGAGAAAAGCAGTGAGACGCTGCAGCAGGGCTTCACCGGTCGCTCAGTCGTTGCAGATGTCTTTGGCTTCTCTCCTCTTCAGCTTCTTAGTTCCAGTGGCGACGTCTTGCTCTTCCAGTCCTCAGGACTGTTAGGCAGAATCCTGTGCAGTTCCCTTGGGGAACACTGCAAGAAGATTAAGACTACAGGAGTAAGCAGTAAACCCAATTGGTAGCAGTCTGCACCACCCAGATTTACCTGGTAGCTATGTCTGAGCAGTCAGACTTCTCTCAAGATGAGTAGTGCAGTATAGAGAGGATACACAATAGGGTTAAAAACACAGTAGAGCAAGCAAACACTGACCAGAGCTTGGTATCAAAAGTATAAAAACACACTTTAGGAAATACACACACTTTAGATCAAAGCAAGTTCAAACACAATCAGAAAAGTATACACACCTCCCTTAATAATTATTAGACAAGTCTAGGTCAAAACACCACTATTTGTAAAAACAGATGTGAGCGTGTAACTTAGATGGCACTCCAATAATTAAGTTAAAGGGAGAGAAAAAGGCAGGTCATGAAAATAAAACAGTTCCCAACACTTGTCTAAGACCACAGCAAGTTAGTGAAGGCAGAGTCTACTGTAGAGCCAAAGTTCATAGGCAAGGCCCACTTTAAATGGAGCCAGACGGAATGTGCCCAAGATCACACAGTTTAAAATGCAATAAAGTCTTTGCAAAAATGTTCAAAAGAGGTTGGTTTAATGCAAAAGGTAAAGATAGAAGGTCTGGGGGCCAACCCAGTTGGAAAGCCAAGGATTTAAGGGTCACCTTTAGCAAACCGTAGAAAGGGAGGTCAGGTGGAACACAGTACCTTTAACAGTGAGGAAGCTCTAGCGGTGGCAGTTGTTCATGGCAGCGGGTGCAGTTCGTGGTTCCGACCAGGGGAAGAGAAGATCTCATCGAGGAGGAAACTTGGAGTCGTTGCACTGCCCAGGGAAGAGACCAGCCGCGGAGTTTGTTCGGTTAAAAGGTGCGTTCCTTTTTTTCGCTGTCATAGTGCTGAAGTTTGGCTATCCGGCCGCCGGCACTGGAGAAGACTTTTACAGCAGAAGATCTTCTCTTGTCGTCGGGAAAGTGGTGAGGTCGTTGCAGCAGGGCTCCACCGATGGTGTTGTTGTTGCAGATAGCTCAGCTTCTCCCCTCTTCGGATTTCTTAGGTCCTATGGCGATGTCTGAAGTTCCAGTCCCAAAAGCCCTGCTTTTGTGCAGAAAAACCCCCATTCAACAACCTAGCTGTCACTCATACATGCTAAGTGGTGAGCCAGGCGGCTCACCACTGGGTCAATCAGAACAGAGTGCGACTTGGGTTGCTAAGGCAATGCAGTCCAGGGTGCCAATTCCCCCACCCACACATCCTGTGGAACTCAGACAGAGTGGCACCAGTTGGAGGGCTTCTGTGGAGAAAACCAAAAACACCCCTCTCTCAGAATCCCCCCGACCCCGCTGAGCCAAGAAGTAGGTTTGTTTTGCAAAATTAAAAGGTTTATTTGAAAATTAAACAATATATATATATATCACACTTTTATAATAAATTAATGTTTGATAGCACACTTGTGAAGATGATAGTGATCAACAATGGATAATGTTACGGTGGTACACTCTTTTTGATGGCTTAGAAGTGATATAGAGAGGATAAAGTAGCTGAGAATGCTTTTATGGCTTCAAGGGCAAGGCACTGATAAATGAAAATGCAGTACAGAAAATAACTTGATATGACTTCAACAAAAGACAATGTAATCACTTTTCTTTGACAATTCACCCCCCCCCCTCTATGCGAGGTAAAGAGATGGGAGGAAAGCACACAGTTCTCAGGAATGCAATCAAATATAATTCAGTTCCCCCTAGCAAGCTTAGAGGAAAACAGGTAGGAGTTTTAAACACAGGCAAAATCCTTTTAAATATGGTGGCAATGAAGTGAAAAATATACTCAAATTGCTTTTAATTCCCTATAGGAGGTTCAGGGTGAGTGAGAGATACTTTAAATTAATTCAGGATCACTTTAGCAATGCTCTATGAATGATTGTCAGGTTGCACACGAATTTCAGCAAGGAAAGCAAGGACAAATCTTTTTACACGTGGCTGAAATTAAGCAAAATGTCAAATCGCGGCAAATGTAGACACGTGCGTCGAGCGCAATTACGGAGGCACTATAAGGAGTAGGAAGTCGGTTCTAGGCTTGTTGGAAAGCATAGAATCTTAGCTTTAAGATGACAGTTAAAACTCGCTCCTAGCTCAAACGGTTCCGGAGATACGGTCGATTTAGTAAAGGTGGTTTTTCGGATTTTAAATTTTAAAGCTCAGAATGACAGATGACAGTTTTCAGTTTTAAAAATGACAGAATGACATGATTCTAGGAGGCAGTTCTAATAGGCTAAAATAGTTTGGATTAGATTAGTTTAAACTAAGAGATTGGTTTTGGCACAGTGCTAGCTGGGTACTCACACTAGATTTTGGACAGGAATGCGACTTCATCACTGATCGGGTCAGGATTGGCTGGACTTCTGCTAGCAGTTCTTCACAGCGATCTGGTCTCTGGTTCTCTCTGGTTCCGGATACAGCACTGCTTTCTGGATACTGCTACAGGTTCTTGCAAAAGTTCTTGGCAAAGAATTCAAACGGCGCGCCCGGCTGTTGAATAGTTTGATTGGTTTTGAGGCCTGCTGAAGAGGATTTAGCTTGTGGATTCAGGCCTCTCTGTTACAAATTCTGGAGTTAATTTCTGGTCTCTGGAGATTGATGGATTTGAAGTCTGGATCTCTGGATGTGAAGTCTGAAGTCTCCCGGCAAAGCGTCCCTGCAAGAAAGTGGAAAGTGAATCTCCCTACCTGGGTTCCAGTGGCTCTTTTTATGTGTTTTGAAAATGGGTGTGTGCCTGGGCCTAGCTAAGCCTGCCCCTCTCACTTATCATTGGCCAAGCTTTCCTCTCTCCCTTGATTGGGGGAAAGAAATGGAGTGTCAGAGTGATGCTGTGGTTTTATGGTCAGAGGAACCTCCCCTTGTCAAATTGCACACAAATCTATTTCTGACCCAAATACTCATTTATCTATGTACCATTTTTCTAATATTATAGGTCCAGTTAACATATTTTCTGTAGCACCAAACCATCCGATCCCTGTCTTTGTACGATGTTGTGTCCACTGATGACAGAATTCTCCCCTTTTCATCCAGATAACGACCTCTAAACCTTTCCAGATTTTACACAAATGTGCACCAGGGATATGGGTTTCAGATGATAAAGTGTCAGATTTTTAACATGCATACATTTGGAGTAACAACCTTTTTTTCCGCTACTATCCCCACGAACATCCCACAGGGTCCTAACACCTCTTAAAATGTGCACAGAAAAATCGCAAGAATGATGATGGTATTTATATAATTTTGACAAGTCTGCACTGTGTATATGTATCCATCTTTTTAAAATCATGCTCTGGCCCCAAAGGGGTGTGGTTTTCCAAAGCACATGGTGGAATTTCTGGTTTATCCACTTCCCCCAAGCTCAGCTTGCTCTCACAGGCACTGCCCCTTTTAGTTTCTCCCAAGAGGAAGCCACTTTACGGCCCCCCCAATATAACGTTTGCCTGAGCCAGTGACAGTGCTTTGTTTAGTTTCCTGTAGTCCCCAGGTGCCACTCCCCCAATTCAATCAGAGAGGTGTCATCTCCTTTTGGCAGGGGCAGCAGGATGCAGCTAGGCCTGGGAAGAGTGGCTGAGCAGGTTTCTCCTGTCGGGGGTAGTTGTCAGGCAGAATTCAGCTAAATGTCACTTTAGTTCCCAGTTTTCTACATTCAAATCCAACTTACAATGTTTGCACATGCAGCTAGAATGCTGATTCTAAGTTCAAAACTATGACATTTAAACAATTGCAACCTATGTGACACTCACAAGTCGGTCACTCATTTATTCTAAACATTTCGATTTTAGTGGCTTTAAACCCAAATTCACTTAAGCTGCTGACATCCCCAGCTATTTTTTATATATACATTAAATAATTACTTCCTTCAAGTCATTTCAGAATATAGTTTTACATTGTATCCACCTCTTAGTAAGTCTTTCCTTGGTCTGGTTTGGGTTCATTGGTTCAGTTTTACACAAAAGTCTGGTGGTTTTAAAACGCCGGCTTTCTGATAGTGGTGAGCACCAGTATTGCATCCATTTTTGACATTAAGAAAATGAATTCCCCACAGTTCTGGGTTGCTTTTGGCAATCAGCATTGCCATTCCCAATGGTTTCAGGCTACTGTGTGTGTAGCCCAATGGTGGTTTTAGTCAGTGCCCTCCTGTGCTCACAACATAGGCAAAAATGGGTGGCAGCCTATTCTTCATGTTTTCCCTGTGCACTCTCTTGGGAGTTCTGGCCATCATGGTGTTTTCAATGCCAGTAATGCACAGTTTTATGGTAGGGCTTGGATACATGGGTAAAAACATCCCACAGTGGAATATTACGTGTGGTAACCACTGCCACCAGCCAGAAACTCGACAAGGGGGGACTGGACAATGCCCCCTTGGAAACAGACCAAGGGGCAGTCTAATTAACCCCTTCCAGTATTTCCACAATATGATGGTTTGTACTGTTTCTGTTCACAATTTTGGACTAATAAAGCCAATGGTGACTTTACATGCCCTGGTAGACACTAGTCATTCCCAGGGTATGTAGTCTATGTTTTGGGGTCACTATGACACCCCTGTGTTACTGCACTGAGGGTGCTGTGTAACACATACACTAAAACAGATGATATCCTAAGGAGTAAAAGACCCCATAGCCCATAAGCACACAATAAGTCAAAGACATACCTCAAATCATGCCTAAGAGTGGGCGGAAAAGAGTCTCACTCTTAGCAGGAGAAAACAAACAAACCCCAAAAATCCAGCAAAGCTGCTGGGGGACTCACTAGGTCTGGGAAATTAGCCTTATAGGAGAATTCTCCCTAACACTCGCCCCCCCAGACTAAGGGACAGGAGGATTGAATCCACTCCTGGATGAATCTCATACCTCTAGTCGGTTACAAGCATCCTAGAGAGACCATCAACATTTTGGTGGTGACACCCTGACTTCGATTTTAGTGGCTTTAAACCCAAATTCACTTAAGCTGCTGACATCCCCAGCTATTTTTTATATATACATTAAATAATTACTTCCTTCAAGTCATTTCAGAATATAGTTTTACATTGTATCCACCTCTTAGCAAGTCTTTCCTTGGCCTGGTTTGGGTTCATTTGTTCAGTTTTACACAAAAGTCTGGTGGTTTTAGAACACCGGCTTTCTGATAGTGGTGAGCACCAGTATTGCATCCATTTTTGACATTAAGAAAATGAATTCCCCACAGTTCTGGGTTGCTTTTGGCAATCAGCATTGCCATTCCCAATGGTTTCAGGCTACTGTGTATGTAGCCCAATGGTGGTTTTAGGCAGTGCCCTCCTGTGCTCACAACATAGGCAAAAATGGTTGGCAGCCTATTCTTCATGTTTTCCCTGTGCACTCTCTAGGGAGTTCTGGCCATCATGATGTTTTCAATGCCAAAAATGCACAGTTTTATGGTAGGGCTTGGATGCATGGGTAAAAACATCGCACAAGCCCACCCTCTTGCGATGGCCATTCTGACCTTTCACTGATGGAACTCGCAAGATCTGGGATGTTCGCCTCATCTTCTTCCAATTCCGTAGATGGCACAGTTGAGCATCTTTTCCTCCCTCCAGTCGATCAATCAGTTCTCCTTGCTGGTCCTGATGGGAGGATTGGGCGGTACCCCGGGCCCCTCGTATCTTTGCTCCTGGTCTCTGGGTCGTTCTCCTTGGTCAGTCTCAATGGTTTCATCTCTCCTAGGATGATAAAGCAAAAGCGGCAATACCTATTCGTAGACATTTCTCCACCACTATTAATGGTGTGGCAAACACATACATTTTATTCATCCGGTTACATTTTTCAGTCTTGTTTTAAAAACAAGATATAACAGGAAATATTTTTACAAGAATCATAATATTTTAGAGACTATCGACATGGGATAATTTAGGTTGGAACTGGATTAATCTGGAGCGGTCCCCTCGGGGATTCCAGAGGATTCCTCCAGTTGTTGCAGAGTGTGCCTAGGATGGCAACACTTTAGCTGATTTATATGGACCCACTTGTCTTCCCCTTCCGCCAGACTACCTTTGGGGATGTGGATTTTATAGGCTACAGGGGAGATTTTGTCTATAATTTCAAACGGTCCCTTCCACGTAGGCAAAAATGTTCGCTGTTTGGCCTGGTTTCTTTGGAAATTGTATAGATAGACCCGATCTCCCACAGTATATTCCTTCCTGGTGGTCTTCAGGTCGTAGTGGGTTTTCATGCTATCAGCTGATCTTTCTAGATTCCGCTGAGCATAGGCAAAAGCATGCTGAAGGTGTTTCCTTAAATTCTCCACATACTCATGAGTTGTGGAGGCATTTATCAGTGTCTGCTCTTGGGTCCTGTAGAGCAAATGCTGGGGAAGCACCATCTTGCGTCCGGTCATCAACTCAAATGGTGACATTTTAGTTGCAGATGAAGGAGTAGATCTGATGGCCATTAGGACCAGAGATAGTCGGATATCCCAACTTGGCCCAGAATCTGCCACAAACTTTTTTAATATGCTCACAATGGTTCGGTTGTATCTCTCTACTGCTCCAGAAGAAGCTGGCCGGTAAGCAATATGTAGCTTCCTTTTGACCCCCAGTATCTCCCACATCTTTGTCATTACCTCGCTGGTGAAATGGCTACCTCTGTCTGACTCAATCCTTTGAGGTAGACCAAAACGGGAAAAGATGTGGTTAATCATCAGGGCAGCTGCTGTTTCGGCGTTGCAGTTTGGGGCCGGGAGACATTCCACCCACTTGGTAAACAAGCATGTGACGGTCAACATGTACTTGTTTCCTCTAGACGAGCGAATTACAGGGCCTACAAAGTCGATTTGCAAATCTGACCATGGCAGTGTCATTCCCCTCTTTTGGAGGGGCGCCCGGTGTGTGAGGGATGTTGGCTGAAATTGTGCACACACAAGACACCCCTTCAAGTATTGGTTGAGGTCCTGGCCCATATGTGGCCAGTATGCAACCTCTCTTAAGATTTCCAATGTTGTGTGAAACCCCCTATGACCGGCGGTGGCCTCATCATGGGCGTGACTTAACATCAGGCTTCGGAATGAGGTAGGGACCACCCACTGATCATGGCCAGCTTGGGATTTCCTTACCAACAAACCGTCTTGGATTCGGAACCTTTTTGGACATTTCATCAACACTCTTAGGTCCTCTTTCCCAATGTAATCGGTATCCGTCAGGGGAAAGTTCTCAGGGTCCTCAATGTGTTGGTAAAACTTGCCAATTATTGGATCCCCCTTTTGAGCCGTAATTAAATCAGCATCAGGGGTCTCCTTACTCCATTGTGCAGTTGAAAGATCATTGTGAGCATTTGTCTGGGACCTAGTGATAGCAGTGACCTGGATTTCCCCCAACAGGGACTCAATCTCTATTAGATCCCCTTGGATGGCCCCGGTTTTGGCCAGCTGATCAGCTAAGTCATTTCCAGTTTTGTCTGGTCCCTCTACTTTGGAATGACCCTTGATCTTTTTCCAGTAGATGGTCATCCCATTCGATGAGACCAGATCATCAATGTTTTGGATTAACTTCCCATGTTTCAGGGGTTTGTTATTAGCACATAACATGCCTCTGGTTTTCCAGTTAACCAGGTGCTCCTCGAACCCGTTCCGTACATAATCCGAATCTGTGATTATGACCAGTTTGTGGAGTTGATGTTGGACAGCAGTGAGGATGGCTTGATACACAGCCATCAATTCTGCCACCTGACTACTTCGGGGACCAATTTTGTATCCAGAGGCGGGTTCTGGGGACTCATTCACTCATGCGTTCCCTACGCCGGCCACGAGTTCTTTTTCCCCGTTGTTGTCAACATGGTAAGAGCATCCATCCACATAGACAGTGGGCATTCCCTCACACTTGTCTTCTTCAAAGACTTTGTGTGGTGAATTAAGGTATGCCTCCATGTTGTCCTTGATTTTTAGACCGTCGTCCTTGAGACAGTTTTCTCTGGCACAATCATGCAAGTCAGCCAGACCTTGCGCGAGGGGACTCTTCTTGTTTTGGCCATATCTGACCTCCGCAGGAAAGCCTTGCATTGACAGAATCCAGGAAGTAATTCGGGAATTACTCACATTTCCAGTCCGGATTCTGTCACTTTGGAGGTATTGCAGAGGCTGGTGTGGAGTCTCCACTATGATGTGTTCCCCCTGGATAAACGGGCTGTAATTCTTCAATGCCCACACCATTGCCAGGAGTGCCTTCTCACAATCATTGAATTTTTTCTCCACAGAGGATAAAGTTTTGCTCGCATATGAGATTACTTTATTGACCTTGTCATGCTTTTGGCATAATACTGCCGTCAAGCACGTATTAGAGAACCCTGTCTCCAGGAAGAACTCCTTGTTTCTGACAGGGTAAGCTAGGCAAGGCGCTTGTGAGAGGCTTCTCTTGAGTTGTCTTACTGCCTCGGATTGTTCTGGACCCCATTCCCACTTGACCCCCCCTTCAAGAGATGAATTAGGGGTCTGGTGATCTCTGCGTAGCCCTCAATGAACTTTCTGCTGTAATTAGTCAGTCCAAGGAGGCTCTTTGGTTCCCGCAGAGTTGTGGGATCCTTCAGTTTCTGGGGTGCTTCCACTTTCTTTTCTTGGGAACAGAGACCCTGAGGAGTAATCTCATGCCCCAAGAAATTAACACGGGTTCTACACCACCGTGCTTTCTGAAAGGAAAGTTTTGCTCCGGCGGCCCTCAACTGTGTCAGAACATAACGGATCTCCGCTATGTGTTCTTCCACAGATGAACTTTTGATGAGGACATCGTCTACATAAGCCAGGTTACCCCTTGCACCCAGGTCGGGCATGGCCTTATGTAGGAAAATGTTGAATTAATTGCTGGAGTTGAGGTATCTGAAGGGAGTCCGGGTCCATGTGTACTGCTGGCCCCCAAAGGTAAAAGCCAGTTTGTATTGGTCCTCCCTACTGACAGGCACGGTCCAGTGTCCATTGGTCAGGTCTACTGCAGTGAATACCTGTGACCCCTGGATCTGGGCCAGCCCTTGGTCAATGTAGGGCAGAGGCCATCTGGAAGTATGGACCCGTTTGTTGAGCTCCCTAAGGTCGGTGCAGAGTCTCCACTGGCCATTTGGCTTCAATATTCCCAGCACCGGATTATTGAAGGTGCTGTGTACTGGACGGATTATTCCCCGGGACTCAAGGTTCTTAATTATTTCAGTAAGGGACTCCGTGGATGCGAGAGGCGAACGATATTGCTTCACAAACACTGGAGTCATGCCTGGGTACGTGGGAATTGTTGTTGTGTGGATGTCGGTGCGACCACAGTCATATGAGTCTACCGCAAAGAGATCTTGGAGATCCAAGAAAACTTGTTTCAACTTTTGCTCTGTTCCAGAGTCACACAGGCATCAGCTAGGTTGACTCTCTCTTCCACCATCTGCCTGAAGCCTGGAAAGACTTCTGGTTTTGCTATCTCAGCGGCCACCTCCAGCTGGGTGGAGAAGTCCCTGGTCAGAGTGCTGATTTGGACTGGAGGCAGCCCTCATGGACCTGGAAAATCACCTCATCCCTCCTGAAGTCACAAGTCACATCTTCCTTACCATAAGGGCAAGAAGTGTACACCAGGAAGTTCCCCCCATGCCGGGTGAAAATTCTGTCTGGTGTTGTATTGTCCTCACTGTCACTGTCAAAACAGTCCTTGGGGATTGGTCCTAACAGTTCATTTCCTAAATCAATGGAGAAATGTCGGTCATCAACCGCCATTCAAATATTGGTGCCTGCGGCTAGAGTAATACTCTTTAAGTCGCTGTTATCCACCTCTATTGGAATGGTGTCATGTTCTATGTTGACTAATGGTGTTGGGTTTACCCCTAACCCTTGCTGTTGGAGAGAAGCATTTAGATGAATATAAGCATCAGGGTTTTTCAATTTTTGTCCTCTTTTAACTTTCACTTCCAGGGAGAATTGTCGGGTCCTTTCTGGGATGGTGACTTCCTTTTTAAGCTGAATTTCAACTGCATAAGGTAGCAATTGAGCTGACCTAAATGCTTTTTCTGGATCATCAAAGCCCATGGGATTATTCGCTAATCGGGACCAAGTTTTGAAGTTTATTAGGTCCAAACTAATGGCAAAGCGATTGAGAATGTCACTGCCTAAGTAAAAGGCGGCAGTGACGTCTCGCACGACCCAACAATTATGGACTATGCTCTTGTTGCCAATGGAGATTTTGAGCATACACCTGCTTGGAAAGAGATGTTTGGAATTGGGTTCTTCCAGATCCATTTCCTATTTGTCTATTATATATATCTTATATATATGTGGGAATGGCTGGATCTTTTGGGAGTTGGCGACATGGATTCGCTGATGAAGCTCTTACCGTTGTTCACACACACTCAAGCGAGAACAGAGTCCTTCCATCATTTAACTGAACAGGGATGAACAACTGCTCTCCAATTTGCTGAATATCAGCCAGACTCTGAGCTGATTTCACATCTTTCTGGACTATAGGAGTGGGAGTGTCTGATTGTGGATTGGTAAAGAATTTCAGAGTGTTTCCTTCCAGTGTGGAATACCACCTTAAACTGGAAGGAAGTTTGATTTTCAGAAATAGAGAGGACCCCCCATCACCGGTCTGTTGTCCTACTGCTATTACTGTCACATCTGGAATTTGGTTGTTCTGGAAGTGAAATTCTACTTGGTCAGATTTTTGTTCAACCATGTGGCACGTGCCGTTTAAACTAACATGGTTGACACTCTGTTTTAATTTTATTGGTCGGCTAGTCTGGGTCCAGAGGACCTTGTTTACATAGCCGGTCAAGTGGCACAGCGAGTAGAGCGCTCGCTTTGACATCAGTGCAGAGCCTGCGAACGCAGGTTCGAATCCCGGCAGCGCCAAACTCAGCGTTTCATCCTTCCGAGGTCGATAAATGAGCACCACACACCGTGGGTAATAATAAGCAGCGCTCAGATACCTGAGGGCTCGTAGCGCTATATAAATGCCAAATTATTATTATTATTATTATTATTATAGTCTATTAGGGATGACAACCTTCTCAGGAGGTCATTCCCTAGTAAACAAGGGGTGCCCTCTGGAGTCACTACTATGACCGGGTGTTTCACCTTGTGTCGCCCAATTTTGATGTCCAAATCTGCAGTCCCCTCGACGGGAATTTCCTTCCCGTCAAAGTTCTGGAGTTGTCCAGGAAGAGAGGTGAGGGGAATACGGTAATTCTCCCCCCTTCCTCCATTTAGTTCATCAAAGGCCCTTCTGGACAGAAGGGTAGCTTGGGATCCAGTGTCCACCAGTGCCGAAATTGTATCCTGCCCCTGTACTTGTACCGGGGCATACTATCTTCCCTCCTTCTCCTCAAGGGGGCACAGATAATGCACATTTTTGGACAACTGGTGGGCTAATTTTCTGGTTTTGGACATTGCTAGCAAAGAGATTTGGGCAGAATTCTGTGGAGAGCCTGGGGAATCTGAAAGAAAAAGTTGGCAACTGGAAATGGTTTCAGGTTCTGGGCCGCCTCCTCCCTCCTTTTTGGAGGCAGTCATCAGGATGGGTTTGACCCATGGGATTTTGGTATTGTTGGTTCTGGGATAGAATGATGGGCGGCGACAGCTCAATCCCCACATCTACCCAGTCTGTTGATTCGGTTTTAGGTTCCCCTGGTTCCGGTTCTGGGCCGCCCGTGCCTTTTTGGAGGCAGTCACCAGGATGGGTTTGAACCAGGGGTTTTTGGTATTGTTGGTTCTGGGATAGGATGATGGGCGGCGACAGCTCAATCCCCACATCTACCCAGTCTGGATTGGAATCTCTTGGGACCCATTTTTTCCTTGGGAGAAGTTCCCCATCTCTGAAGGAGAAGATCCTTTTCCCAGGATCTTCTGAGGATCCCTCTCCCTCAAATTGGAAGACCTGTACCTCCTCCACAAAGTGGGTCTGTTTGGGTCCTTTGTTTCTCCTACCCCCCCTCTGCTCCTTGGGAGGCAGGCTTTCAGGGGCAGGAGATTTTGTTTCCGGTTCCTGGTTTTCCAGGGGCTGTTTACAAGTTGGGAAGGAAGCTTCCTCCAAGGCTTTACACCCCTCTTCTCCTTGTGCCTCCTCCCTGGGAACCGGTGGGTTATCAGGGTGCTGCCCCCATCTTTGTTCTGGAGCACCAGGTCCAGAGTTTGGGGCATTCTGCGGTGGCATGCTCGTCTGAGGGTTCTGTTGAGCCCTCAGTATGTGACCCAGATCCCGTGCCATATTTTGGACCTGGCGCTCACGTTGGGAAACCCGCTCAGGTTGATACAGGGTTCTGTTTTCTCCCCAGGGCTGATCCCGGGAAGGGTAGCTATCCCTTCTCTGGTAATACCCCGGGTTGGGAAGGTGTGGGTACCCCTCCACCCTTGGCCTCCCCTCTCCCGGATCAGGTTGTCTGGGCTCAGGGAATTGGGGAAAGAAGGATGGATGGTTTTGGGGCTGGAAACCTTGTGGATACCTGGGAAAAAAGTTCTGCCCAGTGTTTGGGGAATTTCTGCCCTCCTGTGGGAAGTTAGGAGGGAAGTTCCCTGGGTCAGGTGCTTGGCTGGATCCCCCCCCTTGGGCTGGAGGAGTCCACACATAACCCAGGATTGGTCGGTTTCCCTTGTAGCGGGGACTTACATAGTCAGGGGAGCGGGGGACCCCATTTGTGGGACTACCTCCTCGACTCCCTGTCTGTGACTGGCCCGAGGGCCTTCTGGGCTGTGAATTATTTGGTGCAGGCAGGTTTTTAGGCCCCCCCATCTCCATATCTAAAACGGGGCCAACCTTTACCTCCGCCACCTTGGCAGCAGCAGGGGTGCTGTTGGTTTTGGGTTTTTTCTGCGCATTACTTTCATTTTCTATGGGCTTCTGCACCCCATAGACCCGGGTGGCTTGCTCAATGACCCAGTCTAAAGATATTTTCTCGTGAAAATCTGTCACGAGCTGGGTCATTATGTACTTGGGAAGAGCATGGAAAAATGTGTTGATGAATTCTCTGCTGTCCGTGCGCACCCTTTTGGTGGTCTGCGCAAAGGCACGCTTCAATTCTTGCACGAATTCTTGTGGGGCCTGATCCTCCCCACATTGCAAATTGTAGGCTGCCTTGCGAGCCTCTTGGGGCTTTCTATGTACAGAAAAATGTTTCAAGATGGCCGCCCTATATGTGGACCATCTTGAATGGTTTTGGTCCTCCAGCCCCGCAAAGAAACTGGAGTATTCAGGGGAGAATGTCCATTTGATGTACTGGATGCAGCTACTGCTGTCCTTCAAATGGAAAGTCTCCATCATTTGCTCATAGAGCTCCAAGTGTTCCCAAACAGAATACTTGGCGTTCTTATGATAAGGCGTGATGACACTCCTGATTGCCTTAATCTGTTTTAAGGGGTTCTTAAGCAAGGCCCTTTTCACCTTATTGGCCTTTTTGGTTCGGGTAACCCTGGTCCATTCATCCTCTGATTCAGAAGCACTGCTCCCCGAGGTGCCCGTCTGATCTTCCAGGTTTTCCCGGATTCTGCGAGCCTGGGAATAGCTGGCAGAATGTGGGGACCTGGTCTCCTGTGTCCTGTGACGCTCAGAGGAGTCTTCAGATCCCTCCTTGCTACCAGGATTTAATGGGTACCCCCCCCACTGACCTAACTGGGCAGAGGTTTTCAGGATGCCCTTAGTGGGCCTACTCTCCTGGGGTTCCCCACTAAATTGCACTGTACTTAGGTGCCCATACCCGGGTGCCCGCCCATCCATTCCTGGGTGGTACTGGCCTATGAGCCCCATACTTTTGGCTGGATAGTAACCTGCCATTCCTGTGGCCCTGTGCTCACGCGCGCCAGGGCACATGGGGGTGGCAGAGTCCAGGGACTGAGAGAGATGAAGGCCTCTGGTACCAGGGCTTCTGAGGTTATGCTCAGGTGTTTCCCTTTCCCAGCGAACTTCATCTCTGTCAGCCCCTGCTCCCTGTTGCAATGCAAGAGCCTGCACTTTCAGTTCCTCAGTTAAGGCCTTACTAGACTCTATCAGTCTCTCCTGCATGGCTACCTGTTACTGGAGCCTATCATTGTGCTGGCAGAGAGCCTCATTCTCTCTCTGTGCCTCCTGATTGGTCCTGGAGTACTGGGCCAGTCTTTGCTGCAGGAGGGTTACCTCCTGAGTCCCATGCCTACTGGCCTGCTCCTTTCTTGCCAGAGCCTCTTCCACCCTCCTGGTGTGCTCTAACAGGTTCTGATGCTCTTTTTGGAGGTCACCCAGCCCCTGGAGGGCCAAGTGATTTTCTTCAGTTTTTATTTTTAAATGGCAGACTTCCTGGCCTAAGGTGTCCCTTTCCTGACTAAGAGTCTGCATCTGTGCCGCCAGGTTGTCCCTTTGCCTTTGAAGGGCACCAGCTTTCTGGCGCTCCTGATCAAACTCTGCCTGGGTATCCAGGTCTTTCAGGATCAGTTTATTGCTCTCTGCCTTTTCCCTATCTAGGTGGCTTTGCAGGGTGACTACCTGCTCAGCACATGCCCTATTGAAATCTAATTGTTGCTCCAGCTTTTTCTGGCTCTGCAGTAGGGAGTCCAAACCTTCTTGGTACTCCTTCTGCAAGGCCAGAAATCTGGTATCCTGGTCAGACTTTTCCTGTTGCAGGATACACATGTCCTCTTTGATTTTAATGAGATACTGTCTGCTCTCATTTTCTGACTCCTGGCTTCTGTGCATCCTCTGCTCAGAAGAGACCAGGTCAGATTGGGCCTTCTCTAACGTGATCTGTCGCCTATTTGCCAGATCTTGGCCTTCAGCACATTTGTCCTGCATGGCTCCCATATATAGATACAAATATGCCGCTATCCTAACCATCTTGTGGTGTTCATCTTTAGCTTTAGGAGCCATGTATAGTTCACTCAGGGCCACATTTAAGGGACCCTGATCTCTCCAGATATCTTACCCAGTTGCAGTGACCTGTCGTGTAATTGCCTGCAACCACGCATCCTGGCCCTGCTCAGTCCATTCACCTCTCACAAATAGCTTATGTAAGAAGTGCTCTCTGGCTATTTTGATGTCTACCAGTGTCGTCATTCTGGAATTTGAGTTCCTTCCTGACTTACAGAAGTTTGTATTTTATTTTGCAAAACAGACCGTTTCCTTAGAGCGTTTCTTTGAGGGGTGCTTTCACAGTATAAAACAGCGTGGTGTTCTAACCGGATATGTGTATCCTGTCAGTTGACACACTGTATTAAGCTGCACAAGTGGTAATTCTAATCCAGAATATCCCGGCTACGAGCCCCCACTTTGTAAGCGACTTCAATTCAACACTACAGCTAAGTCAATGCCTAGTCTGGGATGCTGATGGAAGCCCTTATTGATGTATTTTTATGTCCAGTTCATTTACTCTGGATGACAACCCTTATATAACACGCCTCTCTCAGAATCCCCCCGACCCCACTGAGCCAAGAAGTAGGTTTGTTTTGCAAAATTAAAAGGTTTATTTGAAAATTAAACAATATATATATATCACACTTTTATAATAAATTACTGTTTGATAGCACACTTGTGAAGATGATAGTGATCAACAATGGATAATGTTACGGTGGTACACTCTTTTCGATGGCTTAGAAGTGATATAGAGAGGATAAAGTAGCTGAGAATGCTTTTATGGCTTCAAGGACAAGGCAATGATGAATGAAAATGCAGTACAGAAAATAACTTGATATGACTTCAACAAAAGACAATGTAATCACTTTTCTTTGACAATTCACCCCCCCCCCTCTATGCGAGGTAAAGAGATGGGAGGAAAGCACACAGTTCTCAGGAATGCAATCAAATATAATTCAGTTCCCCCTAGCAAGCTTAGAGGAAAACAGGTAGGAGTTTTAAACACAGGCAAAATCCTTTTAAATATGGTGGCAATGAAGTGAAAAATATACTCAAATTGCTTTTAATTCCCTATAGGAGGTTCAGGGTGAGTGAGAGATACTTTAAATTAATTCAGGATCACTTTAGCAATGCTCTATGAATGATTGTCAGGTTGCACACGAATTTCAGCAAGGAAAGCAAGGACAAATCTTTTTACACGTGGCTGAAATTAAGCAAAATGTCAAATCGCGGCAAATGTAGACACGTGCGTCGAGCGCAATTACGGAGGCACTATAAGGAGTAGGAAGTCGGTTCTAGGCTTGTTGGAAAGCATAGAATCTTAGCTTTAAGATGACAGTTAAAACTCGCTCCTAGCTCAAACGGTTCCGGAGATACGGTCGATTTAGTAAAGGTGGTTTTTCGGATTTTAAATTTTAAAGCTCAGAATGACAGATGACAGTTTTCAGTTTTAAAAATGACAGAATGACACGATTCTAGGAGGCAGTTCTAATAGGCTAAAATAGTTTGGATTAGATTAGTTTAAACTAAGAGATTGGTTTTGGGACAGTGCTAGCTGGGTACTCACACTAGATTTTGGACAGGAATGCGACTTCGTCAGCGATCGTGTCAGGATTGGCTGGACTTCTGCTAGTAGTTCTTCACAGCGATCTGGTCTCTGGTTCTCTCTGTTTCCGGATACAGCACTGCTTTCTGGATACTGCTACAGGTTCTTGCAAAAGTTCTTGGCAAAGAATTCAAACAGCTTGCCCGGCTGTTGAATAGTTTGGTTGGTTTTGAGGCCTGCTGAAGAGGATTCAGCTTGTGGATTCAGGCCTCTCTGCTACAAATTCTGGAGTTAATTTCTGGTCTCTGGAGATTGATGGATTTGAAGTCTGGATCTCTGGATGTGAAATCTGAAGTCTCCAGGCAAAGCGTCCCGCAAGAAAGTGGAAAGTGAATCTCCCTACCAGGGTTCCAGTGGCTCTTTTTATGTGTTATGAAAATGGGTGTGTGCCTGGGCCTAGCTAAGCCTGCCCCTCTCACTTATCATTGGCCAAGCTTTCCTCTCTCCCTTGATTGGGGAAAGAAATGGAGTGTCAGAGTGATGCTGTGGTTTTATGGTCAGAGGAACCTCCCCTTGTCAAATTGCACACACATCTATTTCTGACCCAAATACATATTTATCTATGTACCATTTTTCTAATATTATAGGTCCAGTTAACATATTTTCTGTAGCACCAAACTATCCGATCCCTGTCTTTGTACGATGTCATGTCCACTGATGACAGAATTCTCCCCTTTTCATCCAGATAACGACCTCTAAACCTTTCCAGATTTTACACAAATGTGCACCAGGGATATGGGATTCAGATGATAAAGTGTCAGATTTTTAACATGCATACATTTGGAGTAACAACCTTTTTTTCCGCTACAATCCCCACAAACATCCCACAGGGTCCTAACACCTCTTAAAATGTGCACAGAAAAATCGCAAGAATGATGATGGTATTTATATAATTTTGACAAGTCTGCACTGTGAATTATCCATCTTTTTAAAATCATGCTCTGGCCCCAAAGGGGTGTGGTTTTCCAAAGCACATGGTGGAATTTCTGGTTTATCCACTTCCCCCAAGCTCAGCTTGCTCTCACAGGCACTGCCCCTTTTAGTTTCTCCCAAGAGGAAGCCACTTTACGGCCCCTCCAATATAACATTTGCATGAGCCAGTGACAGTGCTTTGTTTAGTTTCCTGTAGTCCCCATGTACCACTCCCCTAATTCAATCAGAGAGGTGTCATCTCCTTTTGGCAGGGGCAGCAGGATGCAGTTAGGCCTGGGAAGAGTGGCTGAGCAGGTTTCTCCTGTCGGGGGTAGTTGTCAGGCAGAATTCAGCTAAATGTCACTTTAGTTCCCAGTTTTCTACATTCAAATCCAACTTACAATTTTTGCACATGCAGCTAGAATGCTGATTCTAAGTTCAAAACTATGACATTTAAACAATTGCAACCTATTTGACACTCACAAGTAGGTCACTCATTTATTCTAAACATTTCGATTTTAGTGGCTTTAAACCCAAATTCACTTAAGCTGCTGACATCCCCAGCTATTTTTTATATATACATTAAATAATTACTTCATTCAAGTCATTTCAGAATATAGTTTTACATTGTATCCACCTCTTAGTAAGTCTTTCCTTGGTCTGGTTTAGGTTCATTGGTTCAGTTTTACACAAAAGTCTGGTGGTTTTAAAACGCCGGCTTTCTGATAGTGGTGAGCACCAGTATTGCATCCATTTTTGACATTAAGAAAATGAATTCCCCACAGTTCTGGGTTGCTTTTGGCAATCAGCATTGCCATTCCCAATGGTTTCAGGCTACTGTGTGTGTAGCCCAATGGTGGTTTTAGGCAGTGCCCTCCTGTGCTCACAACATAGGCAAAAATGGGTGGCAGCCTATTCTTCATGTTTTCCCTGTGCACTCTCTTGGGAGTTCTGGCCATCATGGTGTTTTCAATGCCAGTAATGCACAGTTTTATGGTAGGGCTTGGATGCATGGGTAAAAACATCCCACAGTGGAATATTACGTGTGGTAACCACTGACACCAGCCAGAAACTCGACAAGGGGGGACTGGACAATGCCCCCTTGGAAACAGACCCAGGGGCAGTCTAATTAACCCCTTCCAGTATTTCCACAATATGATGGTTTGTACTGTTTCTGTTCACAATTTTGGACTAATAAAGCCAATGGTGACTTTACATGCCCTGGTAGACACTAGTCATTCCCAGGGTATGGAGTCTATGTTTTGGGGTCACTATGACACCCCTGTGTTACTGCACTGAGGGTGCTGTGTAACACATACACTAAAACAGATGATATCCTAAGGAGTAAAAGACCCCATAGCCCATAAGCACACAATAAGTCAAAGACATACCTCAAATCATGTCTAAGAGTGGGCGGAAAAGAGTCTCACTCTTAGCAGGAGAAAACAAACAAACCCCAAAAATCCAGCAAAGCTGCTGGGGGACTCACTAGGTCTGGGAAATTAGCCTCATAGGAGAATTCTCCCTAACACTCGCCCCCCCAGACTAAGGGACAGGAGGATTGAATCCACTCCTGGATGAATCTCATACCTCTAGTCGGTTACAAGCATCCTAGAGAGACCATCAACATTTTGGTGGTGACACCCTGACCTGTGCTCAATGGTGAAATCAAAGGTTTTCCTTTGTAAGATATATGACCTACAAACCCTTTGAAGAACATCTTTCTTTTTAAATCTATAGGGGATCTGGTTGACCAGTCCCTCAGAAGTTGTTACAACTCCTGAACCTGTGATAGGCTTTTTCAAGCGGTCCTTATAAAGGATTCCCTTAGATCCCTTAGCCGGTCAAGTGGCACAGCGAGTGGAGCGCACGCTTTGACATCCGTGCAGAGCTTGCTAACATAGGTTCGAATCCCGGTGGGGCCACACTCAGCCTTTCAATCTTCCGAGGTCGATAAATGAGCACCACACACAGTGGGTAATAATAAGCAGCGCTCAGATACCTGAGGGTTTGTAGTGCTATATAAATGCCAAATTATTATTATTATTATTATCTAGAGGGGCCTCCAGGGCTCCTCACCACCTCTCTGTTGGGAGCAGGTTGGGTCTCAGGCCTCTTGGGTGGAGGGGTTGGGGTTAGGCAATTTACCTGCTTCCCATTCCTCTTAGATCTAACCTTACCTACTTTAGTAGTTTCCCTCCCAATATTAGGATTTGAGTTGGAGTCTTCAGTAGAAGGTCCAACAGTCTGAAGGTTTTTGGCCTTAGACTTCTCTTTTCTGGTTTTCCACCAGCACTGAGAATTACCAGTTCTCTTAGGCCTAGAGAGGGGTCCAGCTGGTCTATCCACCTCTTCCTCAGAAGCAGGGGGAGTCAAAGACTCTAAAACTGGGGGAACAATGATGGAGCTTGGTTCGGGCTCCCATTTCCCTAACATACTAGCCTGAAATTTGCCTGGGTTAGAGGTCAATTCACCAACACCATGGCTGGGGTTGGGGTTCTCAGTAGAGGTTCCCACAGGCTTAGAGGGGTCCCTTAAGGTGGCCTCTCTAGCTAATTTGGTTAGGTCCTGCTTCTCCATACTGGGAGGCCTGGGGGTACTGGATACTACTCCTAGAGTTTTTAGATCATTCCCCAACAGGACTCTCCCAGGCACCTCAGTCTGAACAGGAATCCTCACTGTCATGTTATTACACTGAATGAGGGCTGGTAGAATAGGAACCATCTGGACAGGACCTCCAGAAAATTTAGTGGGGCCTTTGGGTGCCTTAGCAACATCCTCAGGCTTGAAAAAGCTTTCATCCACTACTGTTCTGCTGGCCCCAGTGTCTCTCCTGGCAGGAGCATCCTGGCCATTGACAAGAACACTGTCCATGTAATATACTTTAGAGTTTTCTGGTAGGGAGTTATACACACCCCTATTCTGTTTGCTAACCAGAGCCATGGACTCTAAGAATACAGTTGCTTGAAGACCCAAGGGTTCTTCAGCAAAGACTTCAAAGTGAGCACTAGCCACTTGTACTTCCTCCTCAGGAGTGAAGGCTAAGGAGACTGTGCTGATCCCTGCAGGTTTACCCTTACATCTGGGATCTCCTTTGATATGGTCAGTTGCCCCACAGACATAGCATGTTCCAAATGCTTTCTGGAAGGGGGGCTTCTGCTGACCTCTTTCTGGTGAACACCAGAGGATTCACTAGCCCTATTCGGTTTCCATTGGGGACTTACCCTGGTTATTTTGTTGTTTTTGGCCCTCTTTGGGTTGGGAGGTATTAGAAGTATCTTGGTTCCCTTTTGGTGGCTGCTTTCCCTCATCCTTTTTCTGAGTGACCCCTGAATCCTTGTGAGTAGCCCTGTTGGCAACCCAAAAGTCAGCAGCCTGAGCTAGCTTCTTGGGATCTATTTCCTTTGAATCAGCCAAGTGCTGTCTGAGCTCAGGAGTGCAGGCATCATAAATTGACTCCAACATAACAAGATTTCTCATTCCCTCATATGTATTCACTCTGTAACCCTTAATCCATCCCTCTAAGTTCTTCAAACTTTCACTCACCCAGGTAGCCCAAGGGGTACCATCCTGCTTTTTGAGGGTCCTAAACCTCTTAAACTACTGGGCACATTCATAGTCCATCCTATCCACCTCCCCCAACTCCATTACCACATCAGATGCAAGAGGGGGGAGCCTAGAGAACAACCAAGGAAGCAACTGATTCCCTGTGATGTCCTGGAGCCCATGATTATACTCAAACATAGCCAACCAATTAAACTCATCCAACTTAGGTTTATACATACCCACAATCTCTTTAGGCATCCGGGGTCTTTTGGGACTGGAACTCCTAGAGGATCCGGGGAGAGAAGCATTTTCCACAGACAATTTCTTCATCTCTAGCTCATGTTTGAGCTCCATTTCTCTGAGCCTTAGTTCTTGGTGCTTTTGTTCAGATTGGGCACTAATTCTTTTGAACTCTAATTCAAGCCTCATTTTTTCTAGTTCAATGAATGCAGGACTTAATGTGGGACCTGACAAAGGTCCAGTAGACGCAGCTTGAGGTGGCAGGGCAGGCAGAGGGCCAGTGGGGACAGTTACATTGGCCTCACCTTCCTCATCGGACTCTATAACAATACTATCAAGACTTTGATTCATATTAATCATTACTGTTGGTTACATTTGCTGGGGAGGTAGGCTCATCTGAACCACTACCTAGACTTTGGTTTTCTAGCAATCCTTCACAATCTTTCAATCAATTCTATTTTCTTGCCTTTTACAGGGAGATTCTTATGTCTACAAAGGGCTCTTAAATAATCAGCCGTATTTGCAGTAAGAGACTCCTGGCTGTAACTTTCCATAGTTGACTTGTTAGAAAAAAAAATGTTCTAGTGCTAAGCTTTGTGGTTAGTTGCACCAAAGTATCAGAAGCACTCTACAATGTATCCTCAATACAAATCCCACCACTGTACACCTGTGTTAGGCAGAATCCTGTGCAGTTCCCTTGGAGAACACTGCAAGAGGATTAAAACTACAGGAGTAAGCAGTAAACCCAATTGGTAGCAGTCTGCACCACCCAGATTTACCTGGTAGCTGTGGCTGAGCAGTCAGACTTCTTTCAAGATGAGTAGGGCAGTATACAGAGGATACACAATAGGACTAAAAACACAGTAGAGCAAGCAAACACTGACCAGAGCTTGATATCAAAAGTATATAATCATTTATTTAAAACACACTTTAGGAAATACACTAAGCACTATAGATCAAAGCAAGTTCAAACACAATCAGAAAAGTATACACACCTCTCTTAATAATTATTAGACAAGTCTAGGTCAAAACACCACTATTTGTAAAAACAGATGTGAGCGCCTAACTTAGATGGCACTCCAATAATTAAGTTAAAGGGAGAGAAAAAGGCAGGTCATGAAAATAAAACAGTTCCCAACACTTTTCTAAGACCACAGCAAGTTAGTGAAGGCAGAGTCTACTGTAGAGCCAAAGTTCATAGGCCAGGCCCACTTTAAATGGAGCAAGGCGGAATGTGCCCAAGATCACACAGTTTAAAATGCACTAAAGTCTTTGCAAAATGTTCAAAAGAGGTTGGTTTGATGCGAAAGGTAAAGTTAGAAGGTCTGGGGGCCAACCCATTTGGAAAGCCAAGGATTTAAGGGTCACCTTTAGCAAACCGTAGAAAGGGAGGCCAGGTGGAACACAGTACCTTTAACAGTGAGGAAGCTCCAGCGGTGGCAGTTGTTCCTGGCAGCGGGTGCAGTTCGTGGTTTCGACCAGGGGAAGAGAATATCTCGTCGAGGAGGAAACTTGGAGTCATTGCACTGCCCAGGGAAGAGACCAGCCGTGGAGTTTGTTCGGTTCAAAGGTGCGTTCCTTTTATTCACGGTCACAGTGGTGAAGCTTGGCTATCCGACCACCGGGGTGCTTGACACTGGCGATTCGACAAAGGGACGTCCTGGAAGGCGAATGGAAAACTGGTTGTTCCCACCAGCTCAAAGGGAGAAGACTCTTACAGCAGAAGATCTTCTCTTGTCGTCGGGAAAGTGGTGAGGTCGTTGCAGCAGGGCTCAGGCTCTCCCCTCTTCGGATTTCTTAGGTCCTGTGGTGACTTCTGAAGTTCCAGTCCCAAACGCCCTGCTTTTATGCAGAAAAATCCCCATTCAACAGCCTAGCTGTCACTCATACATGCTAAGTGGTGAGCTGGGCGGCTCACCACTGGGCTAATCAGAACAGAGTGCAACTTGGGTTGCTAAGGCAATGCAGTCAGGGTGCCGATTCCCCCACCCACACATCCTGTGGAACCCAGACAGAGTGGCACCAGTTGGAGGGCTTCTATGGAGAAGCCCACCAAAAAGTGGAACAAAGGGCCCAACCTTGGTTGGAGTTACAGAGACGGACACAAACACCATTTTGGAAAAGAATTCTGGTGAAAAGACCCAACCGGTGATTTTATATTAAATAAATAAACCAGCGGTATCTTTAACATTGCACCAAAAAAAGTGGTGCGTTTAAAATCAATGGGAAAATCCCATAGGACATATTCCGGTGGAATATTTTGTGTGGTATCCACTCCCCCTAGCCAGAAACTCGACAAGGGGGAACTCGACAGTGCCCCCTTGGAAACAGACCCAGGGGCAGTCTAATTAACCGCTTCCAGTACTTCCACTATATGATGGTTTGTACTGGTTCAGTTCACAATGTTGGACTAATAAAGCCAATGGTGACTTTACATGCCCTGGGAGATCGTAGTCTGTCCCAGGGTATGGAGTCTATGTTTGGGTGTCACTATGACACCTCTGTGTTACTGCACTGAGGGTGCTGTGTAACACATACACTAAAACAGATGATACCCTATGGAGTAAAAGACCCCAAAGCCCATAAGCACACAATAAGTCAAAGACATACCTTAAATCATGCCTAAGAGTGGGAGGAAAAGAGTCTCACTCTTAGCAGGAGAAGAAAGCAAACCCCAAAAATCCAGCAAAGCTGCTGGGGGACTCGCTAGGTTTGGGAAATTAGCCTTATAAGAGAATTCTCCCTAACAAGGACCCTGCTTTTATGCAAAAAGAGCCCCATTCATACAGCCTGTCCGTCACTCACACAGTGGAGTGGTCATCTTGGTGGGAGACCCTCCAGCCTATCAGGATAGAGTGCGACATGGGTTGCGGAGGCAACCCTGTCCAGGGGTCCTACTCCCCCTCCCACACAATGGACCCACCCCAGACTCAGTGGCGCCGGAAGGCGGCTTCTGGGCAGAAGCCCGCCAAACGGACGAACAAAGGATCCCCAACCTGGGTTAGGATTGTAGAGAAAGACACGAGAAAGAAGTTATATGAAAGTTCTGGCAAATAAACCCCACCGAGGCAAAGTTAATATTAAAATGCACCGGCGGTATCTTAGAGGCTGTCAGAAAAAGTGGTAGCCTCGAATAATGGGAAAATCCCGTAGAGAAATATTTGCGGTCAAATATTTATGGTAGTAACCACTGCCACCAGCCAGAAACATTTGAGAGAGGTACTATACGGTACCCTCTCGAAAATGAATATAGGGGAAAAACTATTAACCCCTGCCAGTACTTCCATAGTAAGATGGGTTGGACTGGTTTATTTCATAGAAATTGACTAGTAAAGTCAATGGGGACTTTACATGCCCTGGGAGACAGTAGTCAGTCCCAGGGTATGGAGTCTATGTCTGGGGGTCGCTACGACACCACTGTGTCACTGCACTGAGGGTGCTGTATAACACAAGTGATTAAAGATTGTTCCTATGGGGAAGAGAAAATCCCATAGGCATTAAACACAAAAATAGCCTAGAACACACATAGCAAAAATGCCTAAGAGTGGGAAAAAGAGTCTCGCTCTTAGCAGGTAAAAAGAAACAAACCCTTCAAATCCAGCAAAGCTGCTGGGGGACTCTATAGGTAAGGGAAATTAGCCATAAGGTGAGAATTCTTCCTAACAGTAACATAGTACATATCTTAGATAGTATATTCTTCAATAAGCCATTCATCTTTTCTACAATTCCATTGGCCTTTGATGATCGATTGAGCACAGTTTATGCTCGATCCCCAAAAGGGATGCAATTTCCCTAAATAATTCATTACAAACGTGAGTCCATTATCAGATTTTAGGACCTCACATACCCACCAGCGATGAATACCCTTGCGTACCAGGAATTTGGCTGCTGATTTGGCTTCTGGTTGTACACAAGGACCAGCCTCAACACAATGGGAGAATGGACATACTACAAAAATAAGGTCACTGAAATAACTGCACCTGTTAAACATGTGCACATAATCAAGGGCCCATTTGGATGGGGCAACGTGCAATACGACATCCTCAGAGTCTGGCTTGTGCTGTAAAAATGACACGTTGTGCAATATGCAACAAAGGTTTTTTTGAAGTCTTGCAGGTTGGGGACATACCAGTCCTCCTGAATATCTGCAGCAATGTGCTGTTTCAAAGCATTCACTGGTTAATGCTGTTGCTCAAAAGCAACCATAAGCAACTCCCATGGCATTGCAACTTTACCTGTATTGTTCTGTCTCCATATCAAATCCATTGGTGACTGTGAGCATCCACTTTCAACCCAAACTCCTCCAGGCGCCTGTCCTTGTGACCAATTATTTGTATGAGCAGTACTGCAGTGTATGGGATTGCTGACTGCAACTGTCGGTTTCCCACCTCAGGGTATGCTGTGACATTGGGGTCCACTAAATGCGCAGCTTCTTTAGCAGCCTTCTCTGCAGCATCATTGCCAATTGAAATGGGGTCTGTAGCTTGAGCGTGGGTGGTGCATTTAACCACTGCTACTAATGTTGGGCAGGACAAGGCGTTAATCAGTCTTTCTAACAGGGCTGCATGCTGTACGGGTGTGCCATCGGACCTCTGCTTTTCCATCTGGATAATCCTGAATGTTGGTTGGTGGTCAGAATATATGGTCTGTACTGATCCTCTAATGCTTCAATTAATGCAATCAATTCTGCTGCCTGTGCTGAATAGTGTGTTGGCAACCTCTTTTGAACTACAACTTCATATTCCCCATCTACCAGACGTACCACTGCTGCACCTATGTGTCTCTGGCCAGTCTCCTGATCAATCATCAATGACCCATCAACCGAGAAGACCTCCCCTTCCTTAAGTGCATCCTCCCTTGCTCGTATTCGATAATCTTCGGAACCTTCGTATTTAACACAATCATGCACTTCCTCACCTTCTGCAATAGGTATTGCAATACATGTGACAGGGTTCACTGCGGCACCTCACAATGTAAATGGATGGACTTGACAAAATGACTTGATATGCAGAGGCCCTGTGTGTGATTAGAGTGGATTTAGAGTGCTCAAGAATTGCAAACATTGCATGTTCTACATATAATGTAACTGGTTTCTTTTGTGTGTGTGTCAGAGGCGGCTTCAGATTAGGTGGGGTGCGGCTTGACACGTTGTCTTTGATGCTGCTAGGTCTTCTCTTCTAATCATTCCTTGTCTGTGGATGGTATACCAGTGTTCTGGAGCTCTGGTGAAAGAACCTTTCCTTTAATCCGCTTGTTTCCGGTGCCAGGAGATACTGGTTGAGAGGACCTGGGAGAGAGGACTTTCAGAGCCTGGTGGATCTTAAGAGCTCGATGTCATGACCACCAACACAATCCCACAAACATACACTCCTTCACATTGCAGAGATAGGTTGCCTGGCTATTCCCAAATCCATACTCATGGTACTGTCAAGCCCAAACCTCAGAAGACTGGGAGGAAGGCAAGCTGCGTTCATTCTTGGCACATTTGGTGCCAATCTCATTGTCCTTGAATCTGGGTATGGTGTAGGGTCTAGAGACTTCCTGGTTCCCCCAAGATGGCGGTGTAGTGGGCCGTAGAACCTTATTATCAGTTGCTGTCCTGTTGCTGGGAGTGGCTAGCTATATAAGCCACACACAGACAGGCAACAGTGCTTCGCGTTATTCCGCCAATGAGGGCAGCGTGACCCTTACCGGCGGCGATTCAACCTGAATGGGAAGAAACAACACGTTAGCGGATGGAGCATCGCAGCAAAGAAGATAGAATCTGCATCTCACTCTTACCTCTGAAGTTGCGTGGCTCGGCCCATCTGCACAGTTGGAGCCTCTCACAGCGTTTCAACTCCGCCGGCTCGCATGTCTTTGCTTCTTCGCTCCTCAGCCTCTGAAGCTCCGGACCCGCTCACAGTTGTCCTGAATCCCCGCTCATGATTGGATCTTCATTCTCAAAGCCCAGGACCGGCTCAAGGCTGCTCCGATTCACCAGTCTTCTCGAATACCTGAAAGGGAACAACACGCATTAACAACAGGCAAGTTAACGAACCATAGAACACCATTAAAACAAAACACAAGCCGTGCGCATACCTAACCGGCTTGTAAGAATCATACTGCAAACCTAGCAACCAGCAAACCACATGCAGTGCGCAAATAGGGAACACACGTTTACAATCAAACCACAAATCATGTCAAACCGCATGCGGTGCACGTAGAACTGCTTGCACACGTGTAGGCAGACAAAACCACCCAGCAAGAACTACCACAACCAGGAAGGACGAACACAGTATCTTCAGGCAACAGCAAGCCAGCTTCAATATAGACATTACCAGCATCTAAAAGCACAAATTGCATCACAAGAATGGAAAGACATTCGTAATGCGCCCTTAAGCCACAGCGGGACTGGGCTAGGACATCAGTGAAGTAACTGATAGCGCATCATATAGCTGCACGGACATTTGGCGCTCCTGCTAGTGGGAAGAAAGACGGAGAGCCCACCAATACTAATCTCAAGGTGAGCAGAACCCCAGAGAGGTACAAAACCAGGGGAAAACAGGGAGGTGGGAAAGAAGTAAGGAGGTGCATAAGCTAATACCTGTTCTCTCACCTTAGGTGCAGTCCCAAAGACAGTGCTTCTCAACCCACGCCCCAGGTGTAACACCAGTTCCGAGGCTCTAGGTGCTCCTGTAGAGAAAAGGTAAGCATAACAGAATGCAAAGCCCAGATAGAACTCCGCCATGGAGACCTCGGACATAGACCAAGTGTCGCAGTTATTAGGGGAACTCTGTGCCGAAGTACACTCAGCCTGGGCAGAAACAATCTCCCCATGACGGGAATTGGTTGTCAACAGAGACCCTACCGAGGAGCTGTCCAGGGTGCCTAAACCCCCTTCTACACCCCCTGTGGTACCCAGACGGAGTGGCACCACTTTTGGAGGCTTCTGTGGAGAAGCCCGCCAAAAAGTGGAACAAAGGGGGCTCGACTTGGGTTGGAGTCACAGAAGAGAACACAAACGCCATTTAAGAATCGAGTTCTGGCAAAAAATACCAACCGGTGAATTAATATTAAATAAATAAACCAGCGGTATGTTCGAGGCTATAAGAATGAAATAATTAAAGTTGGTAGCCTCGAACAATGGGAAAATCCCATAGAGATATATTCGCGGTCGAATATAAAAAGTAGTATCCACTGCCACCAGCCAAAACTTGATCAGGGGGGACGGAGACGTGCCCCCTTGAACAACAGTCCCCGGGGCAATCGAATTTCCCCGACCAGTACGTCCACAATATAATGGTTTGTACTGGTTTCTGTTCATAATTTGGGACTAGCAAAGCCAATGCTGACTTTACATGCCCTGGGAGACAGTAGTCAGTCCTAGGGTATGGAGGCTATGTTGGGGGGTCGCTACGACACCCCTGGGTTACAGCACAGAGGGTGCTGTGTAACCCACATCAAAAAAACACATGAGACCCTATGGAGTAAAAGACCCCGTAGCCCATAAAACACATGGAAAGTTAAAGGAACACCTCAAATCATGTCTAAGAGTGGGAGCAAAAGAATCTCACTCTTAGCAGGAGAGAAAAAAATAAACCCCAAAAAATCCAGCAAAGCTGCTGGGGGACTCACTAGGTTTGGGAAATTAGCCTTACAGAGAATTCTCCCTAACACCTCTACTATGCAATTTCCTTGGTTTTCAGCAGGTCTAGAGAAACATTTTGCCCGTCACACGTGGGGACAAGCCTTGGATAACAGACTACTGTCACTACGACAGGGCAGCCAAGACCTGTTAACATACATAGCTGCCTTCAAAAGGCTAGTCGCACCAATTGGCCTGAGGTAAAAAGAACCACCTCATTCTATAGCGGCCTGTGGGGAGAGTAAAAGGATGTCCTGGCTCAAGTAGTCAACCTCCCGAGGATTGTGCGGCGTACATCAATATGGCAGTACAATTGGACCATCAGTTACAGGACCGCAAGTCAGATCGCACCTGTTCAGAGCGAAGAGCCTAATATGTATGTACGAAAGAAAGCCCTGCATGTCACCTTGAGACCATACAGAACCAATGCAGTTAGGGGGAGTCTGAAGCCCACTTACAAAGGCAGAGATAGAGTAAAGGAGACAGCAACAGCTGTGCTTGTACTGCAGAAAGGTGGGCCATTTCCTTCATGACTGTCCTGTAAAACCACCAAGGAAGACGTGGGAGCCCTAGACAAGGGAGAGAATGAAAGCAGTTTGGAAAACTACAACACCTGGCAAGTGTAGAGGTCAACTTGTTGAGCAAAGAGATGGAGCCTCAGACCTTGCATCTAGTCGTTGCAGTGATCCTGATTTGCCAACAACAGTCATCCAGGATGCATGCCTTAGAGGCATGTGTGGACAGGGGCGCAGTGGGCAATTACATGGATCACAACCTGGCAAGTCGGATTGGGGTCTCCATTCATCTCAAATCGGTAACAGAAAACATCACTGCAGTAGATGGTATCCTATTGTCCTCTGGACCTGTAATGCACTGCACTGAAGAGGTCCAAATACTTTGTTAGGATGGACACAGGGAGGCCTCTCTTTTGACCTCATCAGTGCCCCTCAGTTCCAGATCATCCTGGGGATACCTTGGTTAGAAGCCCACAATCCCTGCATCGACTGGTGTGCAAGAACCCTGACCTTCTCTGACAAGTGTGAATGCTCCTGCTACATGGTCGGCTGTGCTCCAGAGACCAGGCGAAGGCCATCCTGAAAGCTGTGTCTACTCTAGGCCTGGTCGGAACTTTACCCGCTGAGTACGCTGAGATCAAGACGTTTTTCAGAGGGAGCAGGAGAACACCCTTCCCCCACACAGGCAGTACAATTGCCAAATGGACCTTATTCCAGGCTCTCCAATTCCTTGCAGTCAGATTTATGCACTGACCGAGCTGGAGAACATCCATTTAAAGACCTATATTGACCAATACCTAGCCAACGGGTTTATTCGCCCATCTAAGTCTCCAGCGGCCTACCCCCTCTTCTTTGTGCCAAAGAAGAAGTTGGACCTAAGAACATGTATTGACTATCGCTCGCTGAATCAAATAACAGTTAAGAACAGGTACCCACTCCTGCTTATACCAGAGCTCCTGGACTAAGTTAAAGATGCACAGATTTACACCAAATTAGACCTCAGGGGGGCATACCATTTAGTGCGAATTACGAAAGGAGACCAGTGGAAAACCACATTCTGCTCCAAGTATGGCTTCTACGAGTATCAGGTGATGCCCTTTGTGCTTTGCAATGCCCCCGCCGCATTTCAGTATTTCATGAATGACGTCCTGCGGGAATTGTTAGACGTGTGTGCTATAGTATACATCGACCACATCCTGATTTACTCCTCCACGAGCCAAGACCATAATACTCATGTACAAGCTGTCCTTGAAAAAATCTGGCAGCACCCGCTTTACACAAAACTGGACAAATGCTCATTCCACCTCTCAGAGGTTGAATTTCTAGGTTTCGTCTTAACCCCTCAAGGAATCAGAATGGACAACCGAAAGGTAGATGCAATCCACAACTGGCCCTCGCCCATGTCTGTAAAAGGAGTCCAGAGTTTTTTTAGGGTTCGCAAACTTTTATCGCTGTTTCATTCCCGGATTCTCCCAGTTAGTCCATCCGATTACCTCCTTTCTTCGGAAGCACAAGAAATTTGACTGGTCCCCGGAAGCTGAAGAGGCATTCCAGACTTTGAAGCAAAATTTCACCACGGCCCCAATCTTGCAACAACCTAAATCAGACCTCTCGTACGTGGTTTAAACAGATGCCGCCAACATCACCATGGGAGCAGTACTCTCACAGAGGAACCCAGAAACCGGCCAAATACACCCCGTGGCATTCTGGTCAAAGAGGTTTACAGCAGCGGAAATGAACTATGCTATCACAGACAAAGAATTATTAGTTATCAAAGCAGTCTTCAAGGTATGGAGACACTACCTGCTGGGAGCGGAACACACCGTTACAGTCATCACAGATCATCGTAATTTGCAATACCTGAGGTCGGCCAAGGTGCAGTCATCGCGCCAGCTTTAATGGGCATTGTTCTTCGCAGAATATGACTTTGTCATTACGCACTGACCTCGAGTACGCAGTGGCAAGGCCGACGCTCTGTCATACCTGGGGAAGGGAGAGGATGCTTATGCACACCTGAACCAGTAGCCATCATCCCAGGAGATAAACTCCTTGGCATCCTAGCAACCACAGATTATCCCCTAGAAGACCTGAAAGCAGGGGTAAAACTCCATATGCCTGCACATTAGTTACAGGCATGGGCTACTGAAGACACTCAATGCACTGTTCTTGACGGTTTACCGTACAATCAAGTGTGCTTATAACTCCCAACACAGGCCTTACAAGAGCAGATCATAACAAGCTATCACAACGCATTATTGGAGGAACACCCAGGAGTAGCCAAAACCATGGCCAAGATTAAAAGGTATTACTGGTGGACAACCTAGCATAAAGACGTAACTCAGTACGTACTATCATGCGGGATCTGTGCACAGAATAAGGCCCAAAACCAAAAACCGACAGGACACTTGCGCTGCTTAGCAATCCCACCGATGCCATGGCATACTTTGTCACTTGATTTCATTACAGACTTACCTCTGTGGCACGGGTGTAATACCATTCTGGTCATAGTGTATCTGTTCTCCAAAACGGCTCAATTTATAGCCTTGAAAGGGCTCCCAACGGCAGGAGCTCTGGCAAAGGTCTTTTTGGAACAAATAGTTAGAGTGCATGGTTTTCCCTCTGTCCTGATATCTGACAGAGGCAGTCAATGTGTCTCAAAGTTCTGGAGGAAAAGTTGATGTGCGTTTGTCCATGAGCCCTCACCCCAGGCCGATGGCCAAACAGAACGAACCAACCAAACGTTACAACAGTATCTTCGATGCCTGCTTCATCAAACAGAGAACACATGGATGGATGTATTGTGGATAGCGGAGTACGCATACAACAATTCAAACCACATCTCTACTGGACATAGCCCTTTCTATGTACTATATGGGCAGCATCCACGTACTTCCATCTTTGAACCACCAGAAACGCTAGAAATGCCTGCGGTAAAGACCTTGCACACAACTATTTCCCAAGTATTACAGAAGGCAACCAAGCAACTGACAGCAGTCAAAGAAATGCACAAGAAGTTTGCAGACCATCACCGAAAAGAGGCCACTACCTATCAAGTAGGTGACGCATTATAGCTGGCCACTAAACATGTCTCTTTGAAAGGGCCCCGAACATTTCATCCCAAGTAACTAGGCCCATATACCATTGAGGCCGCAGTCAATCCTGTCTCAATGAGTCTAGCTCTCATCCCCAACATGCAAATACATCCAGTTTTCCATGTATCCTTACTTAAACCAGTCCAACCCTTCACTTGTGTCAAGACACCCCCGGCTCCAATAATAGTAGAAAGCAAACCGGAATACGAGGTCAAGGACATCTAAGATTGCAAAATAGTTCCAAAGACTCTATATTACCTGGTTGATTGGAAATGGTATGGGTCACATGACAGAACATGGGAGCCTAGAAGTAATGTCCATGCATCCTGATTAGTGAAAAGGTTTCATCTGAGTCATCCAACTAAGCCTGGACCCGACAACCCATGCTTGAGAGGGGCCTTTGCGGGGAGTACTATCATCACCACTAACACAATCCCACAAGCATACACTCCTTCACATTGCAGAGATAAGTTGCCTGGCTGTTCCCAAACCCATACTCATGTAACTGTCAGGCCCAAATCTCAGAAGACTGGGAGGAAGGCAAGCTGGGTTCATTTGTGGCACATTTGGCCCCAATCTCATTGTCCTTGAATCTGGGTAAGGTCAAGGGACTTGACAATTCCTGGTTCCCCCAAGATGGCGGTGTCGTGGGCTGTAGAGCCTTATTATAAGATGCTGTCCTGTTGCTGGGAGTGGCTGGCTATATAAGCCACGCCCAGACAGTCAGCCATGCTTTGCGTTATTCTACCAATGCAGGCAGCATGACGCTTACCAGCAGCGATCTGACCTGCAAGGGAAGAAACAACACCTTAGCAGATGGAGCATTGCAGCAAAGAAGATAGAATCTGCATCTCACACTTACCACTGAAGTCACGTGGCTTGGCCCATCTGCACAGTTGGAACTCTCACAGCGTTTCAACTCAGCCAGCTTGCGTGTCCCCGCTTCTTCGCTCCTCAGCATCTGAAGCTCCGGACCCTCTCACAGCTGTTCCGAATCACCGCTCCTGATTGGATCTTTGTTCTCGAAGCCCAGGACCCATTCAAGGCTACTCCGGTTCACCCGTCTTCTCGAACGCCTGAAAGGAAACAACACGCATTAACAACAGGCAGGTTAACGAACCGTAGAACACCATTAAAACAAAACGCAAACTGTGCGCATACCTAACTGGCGGTGTCCAGTCATAATTTCGAAAACATAATTTCGAAAGTCAAAAAAGTCGAATCAAAAATGTCGAAAAAAAAAATGTCGAATTGTTTTTTTTTTCGATATTTTTTTTTGGGCTCTAGTTTCTGTGAAAAAAATAGGTAAAAATAAAAAAGGGGGGTTGGGGGGAACCCCCCCATTTCGAAAAAAAAACGTCATTAAAAATAAATTCGACATTTTTTTTTCGACGTTTTTTTTTCGACTTTTTGACTTTCGAATATTTTGTATTCGAAATTATGTCTATGAACCCTAACTGGCTTATAAGAAGCATACTGCAAACGTTGCAACCAGCAAACTTCACGCAGTGCTCGAATAGGGAATGCACATTTACAATCAAACCACAAATCATGTCAAACCGCGTGCAGTGCACATGAAACTGCTTGCATACGTATAGGCAGACAAAAACACCCAGCAAAACCTACCACAACCAGGAAGGATGAACACAGTATCTTCAGGCAACAGCAAGCCAGCATCCATACAGACATTATCTGGATCTTGGAAGCAAGTCAGCTTCCATGACATTACCAGCATCTAAAATCTAAAATTGCAGCACAAGAATGCACCCTTAAGCCACAGCCGGATTGGTCTAGGACCTCAGTGAAGTAACTGATAACGCATTATATAGCTGCACGGACGTTTGGCGCCCCTGCTAGTGTGAAGCAGGACGGAGAACCCACCAATACTAATCTCAAGGTGAGCAGAGGGGCACGAAACCAGGGGAAAACAGGGAGGTGGGAAAGGAGTAAGAAGGTGCATAAGCTAATACCTGTTCTCTCGTGTTAGGTGTAGTCCCACAGACAGTGCTACCCAACCCACGCCCCAGTGTTGAGGGTGACCAGCGCTCTAGGTGCTCCTGCAGACACAAGGTAAGCGTAACACTCGATTGCTCAGGTAACGGGCATCGTCCATCTCTAGAGCCCCCAGTCACACTACAAGTTTGTAGCTCTCCCTAATTGGGTTTAACTTTGACCTGACTTGGGCTGCACGGACACTGCAGTGTTATATCCGCCCTACGTCCCGCAGCGCGGTGACGTAGGGCAGCTTAATAAAAGCCCCGCCCCCTGGAGTGGGAGGCAGTTCCGGGCGAAGTCAAACCAGCGTGTGTGTGTTGTTCTTTTACCGCTCCTGCCTATGCCGCGCTCAAGGCCACGCGGCCTCCTGGACCGGAGCCAGCCCCTCGTGCTGGGCCTCCGGGAAACACGCATCTAACAATGGCGACGAGGAAGTGAGCGAGCATCCACTCGCTCCACCACGATTTTGCACGCGGAGGCCACATGGACGCTCCGTGTAAATTTTTGGACACCCGGTGGGGGCCCCCATGATCACGTGACCCCCAACCCCAAAAAAAAAATAAAATGTCTTTCATTCCCCTCCCACACCTCATCCTCAGGGGGTGAAAATTTTTTTTTTTTCCTCTTCTCGTGTCATCCCGGTCACCACCTGCACAACGTCTCCTGCATGGCACACAGGCCACGAAGCGCCAATCCATCGGGGTACAAGTGCCGGTACGACACTGCCTCACCACAGGTAGCGCACGAACCCAGAGGGCAGAGAATCGCTGACCAAGCGCACGCAACACCATGGCGACTAGGTCATCTACCCCTGGACCCTCCACACCGTCCAGGATGGCGGCAAACCTGTCTATGGCGTCACCACCGCCTCGCACGCAGGGGAGTTCGTCGACGTTGATCCAACCATTCGACCCATTCACAGACCCATCGTCCAGTGGGCCCAGATGGCAGCTATGGCTACAGAAGTTTGAGATGGCCATGGAATGTAAGGACGTCACGTCATCCAGAAAAATGAAAGCTCATCTACTCCTCAGTGTGGGCGACGAGGTGCTGCGCATCTTCAACTCCCTGGATGTGGATGACGGCCAAGACGCATACCGGAGTGCGAAGGACCCTCTAACAGCACATTTTCTCCCGCAACTAAATCCAGACTATGAAACTTTTATCTTTTGCACGACCATCCAGGCCACCGATGAGACTCTCGACGCCTACCACACGAGGCTGAGGAAGCTGGCCATGTCGTGTGAGTTTACGAACACTGAAAGGGAGATTAGGAGGCAAATCATAAATGGAATTCACTTGGAGAAGCTGAGGCGTCTCGTGCTCAGTGAAAAGGGCATCCCTTTACAACGCATCCTGGAACTGGGTCGACAGAGGGAGCTTGCCCACTCCAGGGCCGCCAACATGGAAGTGACCTTACAAAAACTCCAGCCGTCACTTTCCACAGCGATGGTTGCTCAAATCTCGGACAGACAATCAACGAGAAGCGAAAGTGGCAGCGGTTACACCCAGAACAGGTGGCAGCCTCGAGCACCAGGACCAACCGAATGTGGATGGTGTGGTGGTCAAAGGCACGGAAGGCGAAACTGCCCGGCGCAAGGCACCACGTGCAGGAAGGATCACTACGCGAAAGTGTGCAGATCAGTGAACACGCCACTACAGCCTCCACAAGGATCCCAGGAAAAAGGGTCATCGAAAAAAAAGAAACAAGCCAGCGCGAGGAGGGTAGCGGTAGTCAACTCCTCGACGGAAGAAGAAGGAGATGACCTCTCAGCCCTACGACAAACAGCAGGCACGGAGAACGGAGGAAAGGGCCGAAAGGTGTACTTAGTATTGACACTAAACCAAGGGCCAGCACCGTCGAAAAGAACCGCCAGGCGACGAAAATGCATGGTCAACATACAAGGCCAGGACATACAGATGACCATTGACACGGGGGCCTCGGTAAACGTCATGCCAACCACCGTTTTCCAAACCCTCGCACCACGACCCGAGCTAAAATCCACAGACACTCGGCTATTCGCCTACGGCAGTCGGAAACCTCTACCAGTCATCGGGAGGTTCCGCACCACTCTTGAGCATGGCGAACAGAAGTTGTGGTCGAAGATCTATGTTGTCAAGGCGGGAATTGAAAGCCTGCTGAGCGGAGATGCGGCTGAAGACCTGGGCGTGGTCAAATTCATATGCCACATTGACGACACGTCCGAGGTCGAGAACTTCCTCAGGCAACACCCCAAGCTACAGAGGGGGATAGGCTGTCTCAAAGGAAAGACCATCAAACTACATATTGATCAATCAGTGCAACCACGCGCGGTAAGACACCGAAGGACACCGTTCCACATGAGGGAACAAGTCGAGAAGGAGTTAAGGTCACTCGAAGCCGCTGGTATTATTGAAGAAGTCACGGGACCGACACCGTGGGTTTCCCCGATGGTGGTCACCCGGAAGCCCAAACAGCCAGGAAAAGTTCAGATCTGCATTGACATGCGCCTGCCCAATGAAGCCATAAAAAGAGAGCGACACATAACGCCTCAATTGATGAAATCATCACTGACCTCACTGGATCGTGTGTGTTCTCGAAGGTAGACCTAAAGGCGGGGTACCACCAGCTGAAGCTCCACAGAGAGTCGCGCTATATCACCACGTTCTCAACCCACCTAGGTCTGAGGAGGTACAAGTGCCTGAGTTTCAGCATATCATCGGCCGCGGATGTTTTTCAACAGACCATCCAGGAGGTCATCAGAGGCATACCAGGGGTATTGAACGTGACCGATGACATCCTAATACACGCACCGGACACCAAGGAACACATCATGAGACTCAAGACACTACTGGGCAGGCTGGAAAGCGCCGGACTCACAATTCATCGAGAGAAGTGCGAATTCCTAAAACCAGAAATAACTTTTTTTGGATACAGGTTCGACCGCACCGGCATATCACCTGATCCCCAGAAAGTGGCCGACATACAAGCTGCCAGCCCCCCCACGACTCCCACCGAGGTGCGCAGTTTCCTGGGAATGGCCACCTACTGTGGCAGATTCATTCGGAACTTAGCAACCCTATCCGAACCGCTGCGGGAGCTAACAAAGGCCAGCACCAAGTGGGACTGGGGGCCCGAATGCCAGGATGCATTTGAGAGCATAAAAGACTCCCTGTCAACTGATACCAAGATGGCCTACTATGACACGGACCTCCCGACAGAACTATTTGTGGATGCCAGCCCAGTCGGACTTGGAGCAATCCTGATGCAGGTCACGAAAGAGGGCACAAAAAGGTTGATTGCATATGCATCCAGGGTGCTCACAGCAACGGAACAAAGGTACTCCCATATAGAAAAGGAGGCAATCGCCGTTCTATGGGGGTGTCGACACTTCCACATGTACCTATATGGGCGCAAGTTCACGGCGATCACCGACCACAAGCCCCTACTACCAATCTTCATTGGGTCATCGGCACACCCACCAGCCAGAATCACCAAGTGGCTGCTACACCTCCAGCAATATGATTTCCAACTTGCCTACCAACCGGGCAGCGGCAACCCCGCGGACTTCCTGTCGAGACACCCACGACCAGCCACCCAGCAGGAAGTGCTAGTCGCCGAAGAAACGGAGGAGCACATTTCTCAAGTGGTCCACACCATGAGGCCCAAAGCGATAAACATTGAGGACATTGCAACAGAAACCCAGAATGACCCCTGTTGCGATCTGGTAAAAGATGCCATCATGTCAGGCAACTGGAAAGACTTCATGTCGCACACACGCAACAGAACCGAGGGGGCCAAGGAGTTCCTAGCAGGCATGTTCACGGTTCGACAAGACCTCTCAATCACTGAGGGAGGGCTCCTGCTAAGGGGTGACCGCATCATCATACCCCCAAGGCTGCAAGACAGGATAGTTGCCCTAGCGCATGAAGGACACCAAGGGCTTGCAAGAACAAAGGCACGGGTCAGACACAGGGTATGGTTCCCTCACATCGACGATCGTGTCGAGGACCTAGTGAACACATGTCTACCCTGCCAAATAACGAGCGGGCCACCAGACCCAGAACCGATCCTTTCGGCCGAGCGTGGCCGGGCACGATGGGAAGCGATCAGCATTGACTTTTGCAAAATCAGAGAGGCTCTACACCTACTGGTGGCAATCGATGATCACTCACGCTATCCAGAGGTCGAGATACTGGAGTCCACCGCCGCGGAAGTGGTCATCCCGGTGATAGAAAAGATGTTTGCCACCCATGGTCTGCCCACGACCATTAAGAGTGACAATGGACCCCCGTTCACAGGGGAGGAATTCAGGTCATACCTACAGGAACTGGGCATTAAATACCACCACATCATGCCAAGGTGACCACAAGCTAATGGGGACGTTGAGCGATTCATGAGGACCATCAACAAGGTACTCCGAGTATCAAAGGCAAACGCCAGCCCGTGGAGGATCGACCTATTCCGGTTCCTAAGGAACTATCGGGTCACCCCCCACAGCACCACGGGCATACCACCTGCTGACCTTATGTTCGGAACTATCATCAACTCGTCGATTCCCCATCATCCCAGCAGGACCCCTGACGACGTTGACCATGCACGTGTGGAAACGAGGAGAACACGTGCCAATGCTCACATGAGCGCCAAGAGAAGAGCAAGGCCCTCAAACCACAGAGTGGGCGACCAAGTCATCATGTTGCGAAATCCCACGAAATCCAAGTTAGACACCAGGTATGAGGAACTGCCATGGACTGTCAGCAACCGGCGTGGGACCATGATAACTGTCACACGGGGAGGTCGGGAAGTAACAAGGAACGCCTCCTGGTTCAAGCCCGTGCCCCAGCACCTCTGGACGGATTGCGAGGGGCCTCACGACAAAAACGAGCAACAAAGCAGCGACGTGCCGGCGCAAGACCCCGAGGAGGAATCTGCAGGGGATCGCAGCTGGCAATCACCGAGACTGCCCAGCAGTGAGGACACATGCAGCGAAGGTGAGCAGACTTACGAACCGAGCGGGGACAGCCCCCAAGCGAAGCGGTACAGTCTGAGAAAGACCACGAGACCGCCTGCGAGGCTGAATGACTATGTATGCTAAACCAACAGCGGTGGCAGGAGTTTATAGTTGAGCATGTTGTTTATGATTGTTTTGTTAGGTTATTTTGAAATAAAGGAGGAATGTTATATCCGCCCTACGTCCCTCAGCGCGGTGACGTAGGGCAGCTTAATAAAAGCCCCGCCCCCTGGAGTGGGAGGCAGTTCCGGGCGAAGTCAAACCAGCGTGTGTGTGTTGTTCTTTTACCACTCCTGCCTATGCCGCGCTCAAGGCCACGCGGCCTCCTGGACCGGAGCCAGCCCCTCGTGCTGGGCCTCCGGGAAACACGCATCTAACATGCAGCAGCCTGACCCCTGCCATTTCCAAATTGTGCAGGAATTGCATCCTGCACACTGCAAGAGGAAACAGATAAGGCTGGCTGGTGAGAACTCGTGAGCACTGCGTGTGGGGCGGCAGTCTGAGTTTAGATTTTGAGTCTGGGTGCTTGATTGCTTGATCTCAGAGTAGGAGAGCAGGATACCAAAGCAGGAGTGTGCAGAGTGCTTGGTGTTTAGGGTCCGTGGACCACAAAAGCTGCTTCGGATCGACTAGAGTTTCAGGCTGGTAAGATCTACCAACAGACTCTCTTCTCCTCTCTCTGTTATTGTCTACATTGGGGTAACAATGAAACAGTGGGCCATTGCGGCACAGGCTGTGAAGCGTGCCGTGGTGGTTGGTGGGGCCATTGTTTGGGTCCTTTCCTCAAAAACTCAAGTTTGAGTAGGACGCAGAACGGAGCACCCGACTGCTGAGCTGGGAGCAGGAGCAGGGGGCCCAGAGATGTCTGGGAAGTGCTGAGTCATGGTAGGCTGAAGGAGGGCATGGGTAATCCTGGACGCAGCAGTGGTGATTACTCCTGCCAGCACTTGTTCCCGCCCTCCTTGGTACTACTTGAGTGTTTTTCTCCAGAGTGAAAGCTAATCTCCGGGTGGCAGTACATGGAGCCCGCTGCTGTCAGAGCTGTCTGGAGTTTCTGGGGGCGACGGGGCCTGATCGCTGAAAAAGAGAAAAAAACACTAGACCCTAGATTGTGACACCTTGAAGGAGGAATGAAGGACAGCACATGAAAACACATGGAGTGCAGTGGTCTGATAACACAGTAAGGCACAAGGCAAGTTTTGGCTCAAGAACTGGGAAGTGTTTGTGCGATCATATAATTCCTATGACCTTTGACTTCTGGGCCTCGATCTGAATACTTTGCTGGTCCATGAAATGACTGCCTCTAGTGCCCTAGTGTGCTGCTTTTTATATTGAGGCCAAGTGGAACAGGGGGGAGGAGATGGACTCTGGCTGCTTCTCCAGCTGTCAGGCGTGCCCTGCCCATACTGTGTGACATGGGGGGTTTACCCTGACACTTCTTCCTCAAGGCTAAGTGGAACAGGGGGGGAGAAGATGGACTCTGGCTGCCTCTGGAGCTGTCGGGCGTGTCCACTTGAATTGTTGAATGTTGTTTTTGGCCCTTCTTCTTGCTCCACTGTCGCTTTACTGCTACTGTCCAAAAGCCCTCGGGGGTGCAGCAGTGGCTTAGAAGCGAGCCTTCTTATCAGAACCTCTGCTGCTATCCCCGCGCGCCTGATAATTTGTTGGCCAAGTCAACATGTCAATCATTATTTTGGTGAACTTTTTAAAGACGATTTTAGATGATTTTTTAATTCCTTTTGCAAATATGATAGGTTATTTTTAACAGGCTTAATACCAAGAGGTTTTTAAACGCGGACCCGGGGATCGAACCTGTGTTTTTCTGTGTTGTCTTGCTTCCAAGGCGAGCATGTTGCCCCTGAGCTATCCTCCCGAGACATATTGAACATATCAACAGTTTACATTTATATTGCTAATTATTTCTTAAACCTGTGTTAAATTTGTGGCACATTGTGCAGCTGTAACATTAGGCCATTGGATCACATGGGTTGGGTTCCTGGACAACATTGAGCAGCCTGAGGGAAAACCAGTGGGCATGACAAAAAAGGTGGGGGGGGGGCAAGGGTGCAATTGAACCCATCATCAAATTGCGTGGTGGAAGACCCTAGGGATTTGATCACCTTTTAAGAAATCTCACCCAATAAGGAGCAGAGGGTGGTCGGTCCAAACTTGTACATCTCAACAGAGGACCATATAGCGCCCTTTGAAATTCCTCCTACCTCTACACAGGGGGGGGTGTAAATTTGTGCTTTGCACGAAGCACTAGTTTGGGATCTAGAGGCATCCCCACTAAGCATCGTGGAGACCCACACACCAGCCCTCATAGAAGAAGGTGTAGCGTCTGGGACGATTAGGGCTATTGATACTTACAGTGGAGCATTGGGTCTAGTCACCAACACCCCCCGGCAGGCCCCCATTGAGCTTTCTAAGAAGTTTGATGCTTATTGCCCCACAAGCAAAACCACAGAATGGGAAACATTGCCACCCTCACCTACAACAAGTGGCCAGGAGGCCCCCTGGAAAATGGTGACTGGTCATGGAAGAGGCAAGGGGAAAAAACTCTATTGGATAAGCAGACCATGAAGAGGGGGCTACGGCCAATCATTTTTAGGGACATGAGCACCCAAAAAGATTTTGAGAACCAGTCCCAGAACCCTCTAACCACCTTCAGGCAATATAGCGCCCAATTTGGCTGAACAGTGGGTTCCATTTCTGGAGGAAGCCCTGACCACAGCTGAACTCCATTGTAGAAGAAATAAGGGTGAATAGGGGAGTGATTCCTTCCCTTGGTGGCAATGTGGAGGGCTCTAGGTCTACCATGGAGAATAGTGCACCTTTCATCAAGGGGCCTAATAAGAGGGGTGTTTGAAGGCCCCAGGAGCAACCCAATATAGGGTCCACCACCAGTGGAGTAGGGGGTATGATCTTGGATCGTGTCAAAAGCCAGACAATATCTCTTGCCTTGGGTAGGGGAGAGGTTGTTGGGGATCATTGGAGACTACCCCCCGAAAAGGGGTGTGTGTGTGGCGATTGCGTGTGAATGAGCCCCGCTTAGATCCACCTAGGACAAGCCCTCTGCCTCTCGAGGCCCGTCCATCCAGCACCTCGATTCGTGGGCCTGAACCCCCCTCTTGGGCCCAAACTTGCTCCCCCTGGGCTCTGCCAGGGGCAGGCTCTCTGCCACCCAAGGAACAGAGCACCAAAAGGCATGCAGGTTCCCAAGGTCTACCTGACTAACGTTCCATGTTTGGCTAGAGGGGCCTTTGAGGATGCTAAATCACTCAGAAATAAATGTCTACATTGGTTCAGGGAGACTAGGGGGTGCCTCTCGGTAATCGGGTGGGACCTCCTAAAACGTGCCAGGTGCTCCTTGGTGGACTCTCACCTGGATTATATCGAGGTCCAGTTGGGCTCATGGGACTTAGTGGAGGGCATTCTAAGTATCGACTTGCATGCCATCCCTCCTAAGGGGGTACATATTTTGGTACGCTCACAGCAATTCTTCGAATCCAGCTTCAGGCACGAGTGCCCTTTCATGCAGCGACCTGCCCGTTTGGTTTCCTCGATTGGGGAGGTTGCTGGCGAAGAACCCTGTTGGCCCCCTCAGGTGACGAAGCCTCCATCTCTTATTCTACCCCGATTTTGGAACTGTTGGATTGAATATCCTTTCCTGGAACGTAGCTGGCCTAAATTGAATGACAGACTGACTACCTCTCTCTTGATGGACAGCAGGGTAGGAAGAAATAGTCTATGTTGTCGATAAGTAGAAAGGTCACCTGGGTTAGTTTTAGTTTTAAGTTTTTATTACAAAAACAAAATTCTCTTTAATTATTTTTCATTAAAACATGTTAAAAAAACAGTTAACATTTGATCCTATGATCATCATTCAACACTTTTATTCAACAAACTTAATATAAACATGGGGTATTTCAACTTGATTATTTCTTATAGCATAACAATCAATACATTATGCAAGTGAGACAAAGGAAAAATACATTGAGTTCCCTTTAGAGGTCGACATATGTTTCGGCCCATGTATACCACTCTTGTCTGGGGTGGTCACTTATGCAAATATAGGGCCATCTTCAGGACATATATTGTTTAGCTGGAAGGTCAGTTTCGTTCCCCAATGGTAGATTTGACGATCTACAGAAATATATTAAACAAAAAGTACCATTAAAAACAAAGCTTCTACTACCCGGCTGGTTTTAAAGGTGATGTCTCATATGGCATATCTGAGGAATCACCCACTTCACCCACCTGTTGTCCATATAGTGTGATTTTAGGACTTCTGAGTATGTCTACTTGGGATTTTTTATCCAGTATACACTGTTCTGAAAAAATAGAGAACATGGGACTAGTGAGTATTACATTGTGTATACTATTGGATCTAACTTTATTCAAAAAGATTTTAGTGGAACTTACAATAGTGCACTTGTCTAGCCGTAGTGCAATTTTAGTTGCTTAATCTGGCTGGGGCCAACCAATGGCAGTCTGGTGATTTGGAGCGGCACTTCAGGAATAATTCTGTTGTGCTATCTGTGAATGATGAGGAGACGTAAAATTATAAACGTTCCGTCCTTTATTTATATCATGGATATATCTATGGTTAGCAGAGGCAACTTACTACAGTACACGTGTCAGGTCGTGTATTTTATTCTTAGCGGCTGGATGGCATGTAGGCTGTGAACAGTCATCCGTTGATGTTAGGCGACACTTCAGCAGCAAATTCGTTGAAGTATCTGTCAATAGAAGGGTAGGGTGTTTTAACCCTTCATAGTGCACTTCGCGAGTCCAGACTATTTTTTGCAAACATGTTGTTAACCATGTTGTTAGCCATGCTGCTGAAAATAGCATGTAAAAGAGTTATGAATATCCCACCGTGTTTCATTGTAAACTTAATTGGCCCATGATATTTTTTATTTGTTTAATTTGTATATTTTTATTGTGAACCATGGTGATGTAATTGCTTGTTAAGAGAATACGTCTACCGTACTCTGCTGGAGGTGAAGTCGCCATCAAATGCAAGAAAAAATTGCTGATGTAAGCTAGTTAACAGCCCGTTTGACTTACCTTGCTGCTCCTAGTAGCGGGAATAGATTCTGCTCATTGGTCGTTCTGTGTTGTTCCAAAATGGCTGTGAATGTCTTCCTTATTAGCGGTCACGTGACTCGCGTCGTGTGGTCACATGCCATTTTTGTTATATGGACGTATAGCAAAAAATCACTTAATTAAAATAAGTTTCTAAATGTATTAGACAAAATGTTGATGTTCATGTCTGCCCATTTTGATTATCTAATTTGCATGGCTTTTAAAAGAAATGTTGTTACTTGATGTTACGTGCTATTACTATGCTGGCAGTGTATAGTCACATGACTTTGTTGTATTACGAGCGTGTATAGATAGATTACTTGAATTCAAAATAATGTTCAGACGCAGAGACAAGCTGTTGTAATTATCTTACTTGCTTGACTTTGGAAAAGTTTTTTTCTTTTCCATGGTGTTTGATAATATTACCATATTACGGGTAATAGGGACTCCAAATCTCGTATAGTACATAACTGAAGCACCCTATCCAATCCGAGTGTGCGGACCTTGAGCAAACTAGTCGTATTTTCCATAATTGTTGAAAAAGGTATTAATAATAATAATAATAATAATAATAATAATAATGCCATGATGTTTCGTGCTCTTACCGTATGTGAGGCTTTCAGTGCCAGTGTGTCCCCAACCCATGTATCTCAGGTGGCGTACAGGGCATTTCATGAAGGAGACTGAGGTGAGGTGAATGGTAGAGGTATCACCATTTTTTTTTAAAACTTTATTTTTCGGTATTTAAATCACGATACAACTTCACACCCACATTAGGGTGGACTTAAAACTTTGCGCCTTGACCCAGGACCCACCCAATGCCCCTCCCCCCACTCCCTCACAGCCGCGTCCCCCTGAAACAGCGTCTTCTTTAATTGAGATAGTGCCCCCTCCAGCAATCGCTTCGAGGATGTGGAAATACCCTGGACCAGACCTCACCGGGGGGTGTCCTCCGAGTCTGAAGATGCAGATGCGTGCTCTGCCGCTTCGCCTATCAAGAACAGTGTCAATGGCCCCCAGATGTCTGGAGGTCGGGCGTGCAGAGGAAGTAATTTAATGAAGTCCGTTTCCACATCTTGGTAATATAGCAGGTCTCTGCGCCAGGCGGCGACTGACGGGGGGGCCTCTGCCCCATGCCATGGCAACCCTCCTACAGGCCAGAGTCAACATTACCCCTGCAAGTTTCCTTATTGGAGCAGAGAGCAGCCTAGTCATGCCCAACAGAGCTGCTGTATGGCTTGGCTTGGTTGTATTGGTTCTCCCACAACAGCCGCTGTCGTCTTCAGGACTTGTTTCCAGAAAGGCGTACACTCGGGGCACTCCCATGCTAGGTGAGTGAAGTTTGCTGAGATTGACCCGCATCTGATGCATTTCGCTTCTGCGTCTGGGTGATGCTTGTTGGTTTTCGCTGTTGTGTGATATGTTTGATGGAGAAAGTTGAAGTGTGTAAGTTTTAGGCGTGAGTTAAGCGCCACTTTTTGAGTTTGTTTCAGGCTATAGAACCAGTCTTCATCAGAAATCTTGACCTGTAGTGACTTCTCCCATCTAGCTTTGCACCTGAGATGGCGGGGATGTACAGGGAATGAGGGCTTTATAGATCTGTGACACCAGCCTGCCCTCGCCCTGCGCTTGGATGACGTTATGCAGCAATTGCCACGTTGGTGGCTGATGTGGGAAGTCTGGCAGTAGAGCCTGAATGGTGTAACGAGTTCTGAAGTAGAGGAATACATCCAAGGCCGTGTTTCCCCCTTTACTTTTTGCTTGCTCTGGCATTAGAAAACCCTCTTCTGTGAAGAGATCCCCCAGGGTTTGTATGTTCAGTTTGTCGACTCACTTGTGAAACACCGTCTCCGATGTCAGTGGGACTCCGGGAATAAACTTGACAGGTAGGAGTGGGGAGTACCGTGTCTGCACACCAAGTTTCTGAGCCAGCGTCTTCCAAACTTTGTACGTTGTGAGCATCACATTCATCGTGGCGCTGGGAACCGGCATATGACTAAGGACGACTGCAGATAGGAAGTTAGGTGTTGCGAGGGCTCGCTCAACTTGTACATGAGGTCGGATAGCCTGAGAGGCGTACCAATGGCTGAGGAACTGTGCTTGAGCCGCCCAATAGTATCTTTCCAGGTCCGGCAGAGCCAGTCCCCCCTTGGTGACCGGGAGTGTTAGCGTGGTGTATGCCACTCTCGCTGGCTTACCCGCCCAGAGTAGTTCGAGGACCAAGCTTTTCAATTTTTTCCAGAAGGGTTGTTGCAGCAACATTGGGATATTGTTGAATAGATATAATAGTTTGGGTAAAATCACCATCTTCACCAGGGAAATCCTACCCCAGAGGGTTAGTGGCAGAGACTTCCAGAGAGAGATCTTGTCCTGAAGTGATTTGACCACCTCTTCATAGTTATCCCGGAACACTTCCTGACTTTTTAGAGATAGTTGTATCCCGAGGTACCGAACTCTGGAGCACTTCCATGTGAGGTTGAAGTCGTCTGGAAACTGTTTTCTGGCTGGGGTTAGAGGGAATACAATGGATTTTGACTGGTTGATTTTTAATCCTGACGCTGCTCCAAATTTGATGACTTCCCTCATGACTGGATTGAGATTGTCTTCCGGGTTTCGAATGAATAGTGCTACGTCATCGGCGTAGAGAGAGATAATGAGCTTGTGAGGACCTATATTGAGTCCCCTCTGCTGTCGCTGTTCTCGCAGTTTGGAGGCTAGAGGTTCCATCACCAGGGCAAATATTAAGGCCGATAGTGGGCAGCCTTGTCTCGTGCCTCGTTGCAGAACTATTGGGGCTGATTTGGCTGTACCTTCAATTATGTTGGCACGAGGCTTGGTATACAGGAGAGAGACCATGTATGAATCGGACTCCTAGGCCCATTCTAGTGAGCACCGTGAACAGAAATGGCCACTCGACCGAGTCAAATGCCTTTTCGGCGTCGAGAAGAACCGCCACAGCTTGCAGTGAGGGGTCCAGTGCGGCCATGACACCGAACATTCTCCTAAGTCCAAACGTTGTGTTGCTGCCCGGAATGAAACCGGCTTGGTCTGCCAGAACAAGGGCAGGCATCAATGGCATTAACCTCCTTACCAGCACCTTGGCAAGTATTTTATTGGCAAAATTGAGGAGAGATATTGGTCGGTATGATGAGCAATCTTCTGGAGGTTTGCCAGGTTTGTGTAGTAGAATAACATTTGCTTCACAGGTGGTAGGGGGCAGGTGCCCTCTTTCCAGCGCTTCCGAATATACTGCCTCTAGGAGGGGGGCCAGGGTGCCCGCGAAGGACTTGTAGAATTCTCCCGTCAGTCCGTCAGGGCCCGGCGCTTTGGAGCTGGGGAGGGACTTTATGGCTTCTATAATCTCTTCTTGCGTGATCATTTCGTTTAGAGGTTCTCGGAGAGAATGTTCGACCCAGTAGAGTTCTGTGTCTTCTAGGTACTCCAGTGGGGCAGTCGACGACTTGTTAAGTTTAGCACTGTATAGTTCTTGATAGAAGATCCTGAACTCCTCCGCTATCCTTTCATCGGTATAGACTGTCTCTCCCAGAGTGGTCCGAATCGATTCAATGTGTGCAAGTCTGTTGTCGGCTCTGATTAAATTTGCTAGAAGGGCCCCAGGTTTTTGGCCTTCTCCGTATTGACGAGCTTGGCCATTACGATTCAGGAATTTGACCTCACCGTCTGCTGCGAGATTGAATTTCATCAATTCTTCCTTCAAGGCTGCTGATATTTTGGGATCCGCCCCGTTAGTGACTTGACGCTCAAGGCTCTTTAGCTTCTCTTCGCTGCTTGTGAGCTCTCGCTTGATGAGCTTGTGGATGCCGTTTTCCTTGGCATGGCAGACTCCTCTAATAAAGCATTTTAGTGACTCCCAAATTGTGCTTGCGGATGGGACTGAACCAGCGTTGGCATCAAAAAACACGTTGATCTCGTCCCTTAGTTCGGAGGCAAACACTTCGTCCCTTAACGAGCCGTTCTTGAAGCGCCATCGCTGTAGCAGTGGCGTCGGAGTGGATGGCTTTAAGTTGAGGAAAATAGGGGAATGGTCGGAGAGCGTTCTCGGATGTATGCAGCATCGATCACCAGTCAGAGGACCGCTTGCAGAGACAAAGAGATAGTCGATACGTGAGCGTGAGTTGTGTACAGGTGAATGAAATGTGAATTCTCGTGAATCGCCATTCGAGACCCTCCAAATGTCTATCAGGCTGAAGACATTACAGATTTCTTTTATTTGGAGTCCAGCTTTGGTAGGAGGTAGTGGAGAAGCTTTTGATCTGTCCTTTAGTGGATCAAGTACAGTGTTCATGTCTCCCCCCCAGATTATGGTTGCAGGATCCTGTTTGGAAAGCTGGGTGAGTACCCATCCAAAATTGTCAGGGCCGTCTGTGTTCGGAGCGTAGGAGTTGACAAAGGTCACCTTCTGTCCGGCTACGATTCCGCTCACTATGATCGCTCTCCCCTCCGCGTCTTTCGCCATGCGTATCAGGCGGAAGCTCATCCTTCTGTGTATAAGTATAGCGACTCCTCTGGAGTAGGTTGAGTAGGAGGAGTAGTATCTGTGGCAGCCCCAGCTCTTGGCCCACTGGTGTTCCTTCCCTGGTAGAAGGTGGGTCTCTTGAATCATAGCCACGTCAATTTCGTGACGCCTGAGGTATTGCATTATTTTCCTGGTTTTGGCTGGAATATTGCCGCCTCTTATGTTCCATGTTAATACGTTGAATGGATCGGATAAAGCATTCTAATTGACCACTTTTCGTTTACTGCAGCTGGCTGTGGAGCGGCACCGAGAAGGGACTTGTTGGCTTTGTTGCTGATTGCTTTGTAACTTGCTTGATTAGACGACACTGGTATCTGCTTAGGAGATGGAGAGTAAGGGGAGGGGTGGGAGCTGATGGCGCAGAACTTTCCTAATGAACTTTGAGGACACCGTCCGTGGTCAAACCCCCACAAGCCCGTGGTGTTTCTCTCTTTCAGGTGGGCAACCCCCAACTGGCCCACAGAGAGATCCCTCATGAACCCAGTAAAACAAACAGCGTAACAAGTGGAAGCCATGTCGCTGTACAAACTGTACCCCCAAGGAACTCAGCTTAGAGACCTACTGGCAGCCGAGTGCACCCTGGGGAGTAAACCGGTGCTGTGCTAGGGGCGCCTGGGGCCCTCCAAGCTTCCCTGCCCCGCGTTGAAATCACTATGTATTGAACCTGTTTCCATTGTATCTTCTTGCGAGTTTGCACTTCGCCTCTGGTCACTCCGGATTATGGCGGATTCCTGATGTTTCTGTCTCTTTGGGGCCTGGGTCGGTTGGGAATCGGGTCTGGGCAGCCATTTGGTCAAGAAACATGCGTGCATCCTCGGGTGATTGGAAAAAATGGACCCTCTCCCCGTGCTGTACTCTGAGCCGTGCTGGGAAGAGCATTGAGTATGGTAATTGACTGGCTTGGAGCCTTTGTTTGATGGCGGTAAATGATTTCCTCTGGGTTTGTACAGTGGAAGAGAAGTCTGGATAGACGTGAATTCTGTCCCCATCATGAAGCAGCTCCCCTTTCTCTCTTGCCAGGCGCAGGATAGTGTCTCGGTCCCTGTAGTTGAGCAGCCTGGCGATGATTGGCCTAGGTGGTGCGCCGGGGGCAGGACGGGTCGATGGAATCCTGTGAGCCCTCTCTACTATGAACATTGGGGACAATGATTCTCTACTGAAGAGTGATGTGCAGAGCGACTCCACAAACTCCTCCATTCTACCTTGCGGCTGCTGTTCCCTCACCCCGACGATTCTTATGTTATTCCTTCTTGAACGACCTTCAAGGTCCTCACATTTAGCTATTGTTGCCTTCATTTGGGCTTTGAGCTGCGAAACTTTGGTTGAGAGGGATGATGTGCCATCATCTAGATTTGACACTCTTTGCTCGACCTCGTTTAGACGTTCCGAGTGTGTGTCGATGCGGTGTTGAAGGAGGTCTACCTTGGAGGCAAGGCCGTCCATTTTGTTGTTTAGATTCCCGATGCCAGCCTTCAGGTCTAAAAGGAGTTCTTTTATTTCAAATGCATTACCCTCTGGCTCCATCAGGAGCGAACTGCTGGGGGCGGGAGTCTGGTCTTCCCGCTGAACGGGGGCTTTTGGAGTCGCACCGCCCTCAAAAGTTAATTTCCTCTGAGACTTGTCGTTTTTCCCCATTTCAAATGTGGAGCCGGTGCCCTTTATGCAGGAGCCGCTATATTTTGTAATGCCTGGGGTGGGTAGGACTTATCCGGCTGCTCGGTTTTGGACGGATTACAGTTCAGAAGCAAAATGGAACTCTGCTATTGGGCTGCGTTCCGTGCGCCCTAGGGGGCTGACTTGGTTTGATTTGGGCGGGGGGTTAGCGATTTGCTGTGGTAGCCAGGCTGGCCACTAACGGACTCCCCCTGGGATGGTGCTGACACTGGGGTGGGGAGGCAATGGGCAAAGTACTTTGTCAGGCTTACTGCTGGAGCTTCAGTAGGTGAATGAAATGGGATGTAGCATTGCATTGGTGACTCTCCTGACTGGCAATATGGTGGCTGTCGAGGTGCCAAGGTGCCAGAGGGGTGTAGGGAAAAACACCACAAGTGCGTTGGGCAGCCCACCAAAAATGAAGCACCACTCCAAAGTGGGGATTGGGGGGGGCCCTCTTGGTTCAGGTCATCCGGCGGTGTACACCCGAGACTTTTTCCTCCTCCCCCGTCCCGAACTGGGCCTCCAGGGCACTGCTCCGGTCCCTCTCAGGGCTGGTGCACCGGTATGTTGGCGGAGACCCCACACGCCTCCCAGCCCCCAAACGTGGCCTCACGCGGCCGGAGCCGCGGGCAGGACTCGCAGCTGAAGTGGCAAGTGGGCGGGGGGGAGGCAGGGGGAGCCGGGGGGGTGGGTCGGGCCGGCTCAGGACCAGCTTCAGCGTGGCGCGCGATCCCCCCCGTACCTGGTGTCTCTGTTGATCCTCTGGCCTCGCTCCTCTGGACTCCGGTGGAACGTCGGGGACCCCCGCGGGGTGGTGGGTGGGCGCCGATGATGGCCGCGCGCCAGGAAGGCTGATGTTGGACCCGCACCGCCGCCGAGCCCCTGTGGTTCGCCCTCGTGCCGGGGAGTAGCGCTCCGGATCCGGCCCTCCCGCAGGGCACGGTCCAAGCAGAGTGGGGTAGGTCCCTCGGCGGCGCGACGCAGGCAAATGCGGTCTGCTGGCTGGAAGTGGTCTGCGGCGCCGCATCTTTTGCTCCGGTGGGCCAGCTGTGTAGGGCTCAGACCCAAGGCCTCAGGGGTCCCAATCAGGCCTGGAACGGCCGATTTCCGTCAGGAAATTCACTTGCAGGCAGCTGGGCAAATCAGGAAGTCAGGAGACGAGGAATTGGGGCTGTGCAGTTCAGGAAACAGCAGGATTATTTAGGATTGATGCGGGGCACTTGCGGGAGCTCAGACCAAGGCGGCCATCTTAGATGGCCCTCTAGCGCCCTCTCGAGGTATCACCATTTTAAATTTAATGGAGATTAGTCACCTATCTGTGCTTGTGCTAAATTACAGGTCCAGAGATGGTAATGCACCAAGGATAGATGTACTTGGTGTGGAAAGTATAGAGAGGGTAGACAATGAGCGGGATGTTGCAGCTACGTAAATACACGCCATTTGACGGTGGTGTTGAGGCCATGTTTTACCGTGTCTAAATTGTAAATCCACCTCTGTTCACATTTGGTTAGTATTAGATCCCGGTTGCCTCCTCTTGGGGATAGTTTAACAACCTGAATGACGCGAGTCACATGACCGCTAATAAGGAAGACATTCACAGCCATTTTGCAACAACACAGAACGACCGATGAGCAGAATCTATTCCCGCTACTAGGAGCAGCAAGGTAAGTCGAACGGGCTGTTAACTAGATTGCATCAGCAATTTTTACTTGCATTTGATGGCGACTTCACCTCCAGTAGAGTACGGTAGACGTAATCTCTTACCATGCAATTACATTACCATGGTTCACAATAAAAATATACAAATTAAACAAATAAAAAATATCATGGGCCAATTAAGTTTACAATGAAACACAGTGGGATATTCATAACTCTTTTACATACTATTTTCAGCAGCATTGGTTACAACATGGTTAACAACATGTATGCAAAAAATAGTCTGGACTCGCGAAGTGCACTCTGAAGGGCTAAAATAGCCTACCCTTCTATTGACAGATACTTCAACGAAATTGCTGCTGAAGTGTCGCTTAACATCAATGGATGACTGTTCACAGCCTCCATGCCATCCAGCCGCTAAGAATAAAATACACGACCTGACACGTGTACTGTAGTAAGTTGCCTCTGCTAACCATAGATATATCCATGATATAAATAAAGGACGGAACGTTTATAATTTTACGTCTCCTCATCATTCACTGATAGCACAACAGAAGTATTCCTGAAGTGCCGCTCCAAATCACCAGACTGCCATTGCTTGACCCCAGCCAGATTAAGCAACTAAAATTGCACTACGGCTAGACAAGTGCACTATTGTAAGTTCCACTAAAACCTTTTTGAATAAAGTTAGATCCAATAGTATAAACAATGTAATACTCACTAGTCCCAGGTTCTCTATTTTTTTCAGTTATTATAGAGTGAGACAAAGCTAGATGCCAGAAAAACACAAAACTCCCAGAATTGGAGTACCACGAGGGGACCAGTCACAGTTAAAAGATAAATATCAAGTTTATTAGGTCACAAAGGTAAAAACTAATTAAATAATGCGGTCCACAGGACAAACAAATGAATGAACAAAAAAAACTTGAACAGAAGTTACGTGACAAGCTTGGCTAGCTAGTTACCAGTGTATCAAAAATAAACACACAGAACACAAAACGGTACATATCAAATCAAGGGTATAGTACCCTACACCAGTTAGAGTCAATGTGTCATCAATTATAATCTCTGGTTAAAATACAGAGAGCGATCTTGTCATGTTTCAATTCCTAGAATTAGTATGGAACATTCATCAGGAGGTACATAGATGACCACGTAAGCAAGATAACAATGAAAGACAAATCTTAACAATGAGAATTTCGTAGCATCTCCATTGATGCCTGTGGGTGCTCTCTACTGAAAGGTAGTAGGAGGTAGAAGACCAGGGGTCAGTCCTTCGGAAGCCGTCGAAACTACACGTCATGCGGCAAATACTGGAGACAATCCTTTAAACAGCGCTAATGCTATAAACAGTCCACAGAAGTGAACAAGCTCCGTGTGGGTCAGAGACGGTACCGTGATCACGGTCTTCTACCTCCTACTACCCTTCAGTAGAGAGCACCCACAGGCATCAATGGAGATGCTACGAAATTCTCATTGTTAAGATTTGTCTTTCATTGTTATCTTGCTTACGTGGTCATCTATGTACCTCCTGATGAATGTTCCATACTAATTCTAGGAATTGAAACATGACGAGATCGCTCTCTGTATTTTAACCAGAGATTATAATTGATGACACATTGACTCTAACTGGTGTAGGGTACTATACCCTTGATTTGATATGTACCGTTTTGTGTTCTGTGTGTTTATTTTTGATACACTGGTAACTAGCTAGCCAAGCTTGTCACGTAACTTCTGTTCAAGTTTTTTTTGTTCATTCATTTGTTTGTCCTGTGGACCGCATTATTTAATTAGTTTTTACCTTTGTGACCTAATAAACTTGATATTTATCTTTTAACTGTGACTGGTCCCCTCGTGGTACTCCAATTCTGGGAGTTTTGTGTTTTTCTGGCATCTAGCTTTGTCTCACTCTATAATAATGGATTATTGTCCTCCCGGGCATAGACATAGTACACATTGCTAATTACCCTTAGCTTTTAGTATACCGGGCTTCCTCCTTTTATAAATTGCTCTATTTTTTCAGAACAGTGTATACTGCATAAAAAATCCCAAGTAGACATTCTCAGAAGTCCTAAAATCACACTATATGGACAACAGGTGGGTGAAGTGGGTGATTCTTCAGATATGCCATATGAGTCATCACCTTTAAAACCAGCCGGGTAGTAGAAGCTTTGTTTTAATGGTACTTTTTGTTTCATATATTTCTGTAGATCGTCAAATCTACCATTGGGGAACAAAACTGACCTTCCAGCTAAACAATATATGTCCTGAAAATGGCCCTATATTTTCATAAGTGACCACCCCAGACAAGAGTGGTATACATTCAAGGGCCGAAACATATGTCGACCTCTAAAGGGAACTCAATGTATTTTTCCTTTGTCTCACTTGCATAATGGACTGATTGTTATGCTATAAGAAATAATCAAGTTGAAATACCACGTTTGTATTAGGTTTGTTGAATGAAAGTGTTGAATGATGATAATAGGATCAAATGTTAACTGTTTTTTAACATGTTTTTATGAAAAATAATTAAAGAGAATTTTGTTTTTGTAATAAAAACTTAAAACTAAAACTCACCCAGGTGACCTTTCTACTTATCGACAAGGTAGACCATTTCTTCCTACCCTGCTGTCCATAAAGGACTTCTAGAGAGAGGTAGTTGGTTTGTCTTTCTTTTTGACACTGTGTATATTCTCCCATCCAAACAGATCTGACCCCTCGTTAAAAAATTAGGGAGTCCACAATTAAACATTCTCCCCTAAATTGAATGACTACCGGCCCGGCCTGCTGCAACTTTATTAGAGAACATCAGATCATATTGTTTCAGGAAACATGGGCTCTAGAGACAGTCACCTTCAAGGGTTATGTGACTACCACAACCACGGCAACAAAAGGCCCCAGAGGAAGAACAATGGGCAGGCTCCTGACTGGTATGATGTCAGGCTCACTTGGGAAGTGGTATCTATTGAAACTTGCTCCCCTGATCTACAACTAGTTATGACTGTGGAGGGGGGAAGATTCTTGTTCTTTAACTTATACAACAGGCCGAGTGTGAAGACTGGCCTGGAGACCCTGCTGAAGTTACAAGACCTGTGCAATCTCAACAGTCCTCTGATTTTGAAAAGCCACTTATACTGGTAGCAGGGGATTTGAATCTTCAGGTGGAACCCCCGGCAATAACAAAAGAGCTTTGGGAAGACCAGGACCTTGCATGGTCGATCCTGCCAATATCATCTGCCCCCCAAAACGAGTCCATAAAGCTGTGATCGAATCAGCATCCATAATTGCATGCAATGCAATGGCAGATTGCCAGGTGACCAACCAGCAGCCATGACATTTAGCGGCCCGAAGGGAGCCTCGCGTATTGATTATATATTTATCTTGGTCAGCCCTGGCCCATAACCCAGAACCTGAGTATTATTGGCAGTATCGAGGGTGACAACAAACCCCTGTTCCTTTCTTGATCTATTGGGATTGGTGGAACTAGGGGGGAAAAGGGGGCAGGGGTAAGCCAACATATAGTGGTCGAGGGGCACACTAGATAATCAACAAAGTGGCCAGGTTGGATCGAGAGAGGCATGAAGCCTGAGGCATATGCAGCAACAGTGGATAACTTGGGCAACATCTGCAATTCTAGTGCCACAGCATCCATCATAATTGCAGAGTTTGAGACCCTGGGCAATCATTTGGTACTCTTTGTGTCCAAAGATTAAACGTAGGGCTGCAGAAAAAAATCCCTGGTACAACGATGAATGTTGTAGATCCAACCGTGTGCTGCACGCCAGATCTGCTAATCCTGTGGAGAAAGGAGCCCTGCAACAACTGAGGGCAAACCACGAAGCTTTTTTATGTGCAACAAAAAAAGCATATGCCCAAGCTTCCTGGGCGCCATCCATGAGGCGATGGAAGAAGGGGACATGGTGCGGTTATGAAAGCTGGCCTCCCCTTGTGTATTGGGTGGTGATCAGTCCCCACAATGCTGCATCTCAGGTACTGCCTGGCGAAGGCATTTCTCAAATCTCTATACAAGTAGGGGAAGGCAGCCTGTACAGCATAGCATGGAGGAATTAGCCACAAACCCCCTAGATGCAGTCTTGGTTATAACATATAAGCAGGTGGAACAGGCATTGGGTTCTCAAAAAAGGTGGAAAGCAGCAGGACCCAATTTTATTCCCTTAGGCTTCTATCGAGATGATGAAATGGGCATCTGGGTGCCAATCCTATGAAGAGTATTCAACGCTGCCATCGGGGCCAAAGAAGTACTGCAAACTTGGTGGGAGGCCACAATAGTACCAATCCATAAAAAAGGGCCTACATTTCCCTACTCGATTGTGCCGGGAAAGCTTTCGGCAAAGTCCTGTTGGGAAAACTCCAAAAATTGGTGGATGACACATGGCCTATTAATAATGCCCTGGCTGGGTTTCGAACTGGGTGGGGTATGGTGGACCGTTGTTTCTTACTGTGTTTATTAATCCAGAAATACACAAAACTTCAAAACATGAAATCATATGCCATCTTTCTGGATCTTAAAACAGCATTCAATGCCATGTCAAGAGCAGTATTGTGTCAAATCGTGTAGAAGTGAGAAGTCCCAAAAGAGTTGCTTGATGCTATTAAATTACTACATGTGCACAACAATGCCACTGTGCGATATGAACTAGCAGGGGACCTGACTGATCAGTTTGATGTGTCCAAAGTGGTCCGACAGGGATGCGTCCTGGCCCGCTTATTTATTGTTATACATCCAGGAAATTGTGAATGCATTGGAGGCAGGCAACTTGGGTGCTCTTAAAATTGGGTCAAAAAAATGGCCCACCCTATTTATGGCCGATGACGCAGCCATTCTCGCTACTAGCCAAGCTGGGCTGAAAGTGGCCCTTAACATCTTCTGGACAAAATGCAAGGAGCTTGGCCTCAAGCTCAATAGCTCTAAAACTAAAGTTATGGCCTTTAAACCCCCCTTTCCAAGTCATGCCTGTTGAAGATAGAACTCAATGGCCTTATATTGGACCAAGTTGGGCATTTTGACTACCTGGGGATTAGGTTTAATGAGGAAGGGGTTGTGGAAGGACCAACTTGTTAAATCCAAGGTAGGACTGTAAACACTGGTAGGGGGTGCCGGTACTTCCGCTCTCTATATGGTAGAGGAGAGGCACAGGAGACCCCAGCCAAGATTCTCTATAAGGTAGCAATGGACGAGCAATCAAGGCCTAGCTTCTCAGGAGGTGATGCAGGCTGGTTCGTAAGTACAGTGTAGTCCCCGAACCCCCACAAAGGAATGTCCACACACTGTATTACTGAAAACACAGTCTTTATATAATTAATATTCAAGGGTATGTACACGATCACAATAACGCACTTTGTACTTGGAAGTCAATAATGATAAATATATACAATTCTAAAGTGGTACCACCAATGTTATCAAATCTCATTAAAGTGCATCAATTGTACAGTTAAAATGTCACACAGATTAATAACGAGGAAACCAGCAATAGAGATAGGCAGGAACGTAAGATGGTTGAAACAATAGGCAGAATACTGACCCCTACCACTAGGCACAGTTCTGTGTGGAGATCCCCCCCACCTGGGCAACCTGTAAATCACGATATCGCACAAGCCCAGTCCATATGTTCAATAGTCTCACTTCTTCCTATTAAGGTTTAATCCCCCCAATGTACCTGGTGGAGTAGAGTTCTCCGACGATGCATCGACCAATCCTTCTTGAGTGCCTCCCTTTCAGGCAGGAGCCACGGATCGTCGAGAGGTGTCGGGGTACTTGGCGTTCGGTGTCGGGGAATCGACGGCCCTTCTTGAGTGCCCTCCCTTTAAAGCAGGAGTCGCGGGTCGTAGAACGTCATACGGTGCACAGGGTGGACTACGGCAGGGAAGTGGCAGCTTCGTTCCTAGCGGTGCTCGTCGACGACAGAGCGTTGGCATCCTGCAAAGAAGAGGCATGCGGGGCACCTCGGTGACGATAGTTCTGGACCGCAAAGAGATGATGAAGAACTTTGGCCCAGCGAGGGCGTTGAGTCGTCAGCGTCTCTGTGGTCTTTAGGTGGCGGGAAACCCAAAGGTGGATGCACCTCGGCGCATCGACCGTCAGGCCTTCTCCAGCGGGAGACAAGCGGGTGACGATGCAGACAAGAGCGTTCGATGATCAATTGAAGTTCTTGGGCAAACGGGAGCACGGCGGCTCCGGTCGGCGACGGCAGTCGTCGACAGTGGCGGACAACAGTTCGAGGGCTTCTCCTTGGAGTTCTGCAGCAGTCCCCGTATCGGGTCGGCATCCTGTCGAAGGTCTGTCTACCAGGGAGCGTTAGCAAAAATCAGCTGTGCACAATGGTCCCTCGTAGCTCGGGAAGAGGGCGCCTTACCAGGTCCTCTCTGGGTCAGTCCTTGGAAACACAGCAGCCTTCAGATTGCGAGGGAGAGCCACAGCACTCCTTCTCGTCCAGCGGGGGTTTCAAGGTCAAGCGTCAGTTACTCCAGTTACTCCAGTTACTCGTCGTAGTGGACTTCAGCTTCTGAACACGATTCCTAGCAGTGAGAGGTCCCCAGATATACTCTTGATCTCCCATTCATTCCGCTGGGTCACACTCAAGCATCCAATCACAACTACGGGCATTCAGGCAGGCAGGCAGGCAGCCAATCAGGCACACGAGGTATTCAGGCCATTCACTTCTCTCCAGACACTCACAACAAGTTATGTGTATTGGGACAAGTACCGAGCCATTCAACACTCCAAGCTGCATTCATACCGGTTTTGGGCAGGGGTGTCTCAGTCATTGTGTCAACCACCAGATACTAGACATCCACAACACAGAATGCATATTCGTCACACACTCTATTCACCGAGGTCCCACCCACAGGAGGTACCCACAACATACATCACCGGGAAGGCTCCAGCTAGTCTGGCCGGGTGTTAGGGAGAATTCTCTGTTTAGGCTGAATTTCCTAACCTAGTGAGTCCCCCAGCAGCTTTGCTGGATTTTTGGGGTTTATTTTTTTCTCCTGCCAAGAGTGAGACTCTTTTACCCTCACTCTTGGACATGATTTGAGTGTGTTTCTTTGGATCTAGATGTGTTTAATGGGCTATGGGGTCTTTTACCCCATAGGGCTTCATGTGTTTTTGTGAAGTGTGTTACACAGCACCCTCAGTGCCGTGACACAGGGGTGTCATAGTGACCCCCCAGTATAGACTCCATACCCTGGGACTGACTACTGTCTCCCAGGGCATGTAAAGTCACCATTGACTTTACTAGTCTTAAATTCTGAACAGAACCAGTACCAACCATCATATTGTGGACGTACTGGCTGGGGCAATTCGATTGCCCCAGGATCTGTTAGTCGAGGGGGCACGTCTCTGTCCCCCCTGATCGAGTTTTGGCTGGTGGCAGTGGATAGTACTTTTTATATTCAACCGCGAATATTTTCCTATGGGATTTCCCATTGTTTTAGGCTACTATCTTTATTTAATTATTTACGGTAGCCTCAAACATACCGCCGGTTTATTTAATGAATATTAATTCTCCGGTTGGTATTTTTTGCCAAAACTTGATTCTAAAATGGCGTTTGTGTTCTCTTCTGTGACTCCAACCCAAGTCGAGCCCTTTGTTCCACTTTTTGGCGGGCTTCTCCACAGAAGCCCTCCAAAGTGGTGCCACTCTGTCTGGGGTACTTAGGAGGGGTGGAGGGAAATTTAGGCACCATGGACTGAGTTGCCTAGGCAACTCAAGTCGCACTCCATCCTGATTGGCCCAAGTGGTGAGCCGGCCGGCTCACCACTTAGCATGTTTGAGTGACAGCTAGGCTGAGTGAATGGGGGTTTGCTGCATAAAAGCAGGGCTTTGGGACTGGAACTTCAGAAGTAACCACAGGACCTAAGAATCCGATGAAGGAGAAGCTGAGCCGACCTGCCACGACACCACTACCGGTGGAGCCCTGCTGGACTGCCTCACCACTTTTCCCAACGACAGAGAAGATCTCCCGCCGGAGAGTCTTCTTCCTTTGACTGGTGGGGATAACCAGTTTCATTGACTTTTCCCCTTCCCAATGTACCTCGTGGCCACCTTGCCTGTGCCAAGCACCCCCGCAACCGGGATACCACGTTTTACCACGACCGTGAAACAAAGGTACCACCTTTAACCGGAAAACTCCACGGCTGGTTTCTTCCCTGGTAGTGCAACGACCTTCATCTTTCCTCCAAGTTGAGATCTTCTCTTCCCCTGGATGACAACACAACGTGCACCCACTACCAGGAACAACTGCCACCGCTGGAGGATCCTTCCCACTTAAGGTACCGTGTCCCGCCTGGCTTCCTTTGCTACCGACTGTACGGGGTAGATTTAGCCCCTGGCTTTCGAACCTGGGTTAGCCTGGGGCACCCTGGCTAAACTTTCCTAAGCCTCTCTAAACTATTTTTGAACCCTCTGCAAGACTTTCTAAGCCTAGTGTAACTGTGTGATCTTGGGCGCATTTGTGCGCTGCTCTCTCTAAGAGTGGGCCCAGCCTCTGGACTTTGGCTCACCAGTGACTTTTGCTCTTCTGCCTTGCTAACAGTGTTCCTGAATCTTAGAGTGGTGTACCTTTCCATATTCTGTCTTTTTCCCTCCCTTTCTCACAAACTTATTGGAGTGCCATCTAGTTAAGCGCTCACATCTGTATGAAAATAAGTGGTGTTTTACAGTGACTTATCTGATAAGGAAAAAGGGGTGTATATATTATAATAGTAACTGTGTTTAGAATATTTTACAATAAGAGTGCTTGAGTGTTTTCAAAAGTGTGTTTTTTTAAAATAAATAATTATATACTTTGATACCAAAGCTCTGGTCAGTGTTTGCTTGTATTATTGTATCTGAGTGCCTATTGTCTATACTTTGCATACTGCCTAACTCTTCTTGAGGGAAGTCTGACTGTTCAGCCACAGCTACCAGGTAAATCTGGGTGGTACAGACTGCTACCAAGTGGGTTTACTGCCAACACCTGTAGTCTTAAATCTTTTGCAGTGGTCCCTAAGGGAACTGCACAGGTTTCTGCCTAACACCAGGCCTTCACAACAACACCATATATGGCATTTCCACCCAACTGCCAGTCAGGGGGAAGGGACAGAGTCAGGGCTTCCCAGGACTTTGGGAAAACAAGGTAATGGGTAATAGAAAGCAAGGGGCCACCGGGGCCATCTTGTTTTCCATCAGGAATCAACTGTTCCCAATGGCAGGGCCTGGGTATCCCAAAATGGAGGATACTCCGTACACCTGTCAAACTCAGCATGGAGCTGCCACCAGCCCGTACCCTGCTCTGCGGGCCACCCACGGGTGCCCACAATCATATACTAGGGGCACAGGGTTGTACCCCCACCCATGGGTGCCATAAGGGTATCCCACGGGTCCGTTCACCAAACCAAAAGAAAGAGAGCTGCACCGCCAGGAGTCCCACATGAACTCCTGCGCGGAAAACACGACAGAACACACGATAAAAAGCAGTAAAGGACAAGGATACGGAGGCCCTGTCCCTCCGATGCATTTCCAGCATCACAAGGACTAAGCAAATATAGTGGGGCAATCCGGTATTTCTTCTTAGGCCACCAGTCCTAACACTAGTCTCTTTATGGCGCAGAGATCTTAGGTTTTGCAATTACAAAATTACTATCTCGAGTCAAGAATATCTTAAAGAAACAATTGCTCTTGCCTAAGAATGCCCCAACCGTGCTGATTCACCTAGAACTTCAAGTATTGCATGTGGCTGATTTTATTTCCATTATGCAAGCCCTGTATTCAGTGAGGATCTGGTCTTCCACAAGCCTGGCCCACTATAAAGATGCTCTGAGGGATTTCCTGCAATTGGAAGGTGCGAAAAACCATGTTGTGTGGGCTAGGTGCCAGACACTTTTGGGAAAATCCCAGTGAGTGTCGCTCTTTACTCAAGGCCGAGCTCAAGACAACTGCTAAATCCAGTACATTCAGGAATGTAGAGATCTAAAGGTATGCCCTAAAAAATTGACCTGCATTTCTCTTACCCAATTCATTTGGGAATAGTAAACCTTTCTTGGATGGTATAACCCTCCTTATGAGCGTTCTTTATATGTTTGTTTCAGATTGGGCTTACTGTACACTGCCTGGTATACGCGAGATGGGTCCCCCCAAAACACAGGTTTATGCCCACTCTGCAAAAAGGCTGAAGAAATCTTAACCCATTTCACGTTGCTATGCCCACTCTTAATGGGGCTCAGGTGTAGGTACTTATTACCACTTCTACTTGACATGGGGCTAAGAAGTACAAGGGAAACAATGCAAATCCTCATCAATACACTGGAGTGGAAAGTGGCATTTGCTTCTGCAAGGTATGTCCATCGCACCTAGCTTTTAAGAACCAGGTTGATGGGTAATGAGCTATACCATTTGTAGGCTATTTTCGAGGCTGAGAGCTGTGCTCTCCTCTTGCAGTCTAACCAGATTTTGAAAATGCAGTTTTGAACTGCAAGCTTTGCTCTCCTCCCAAGGTTGGAATCTGATTCTACAGATTTTCTTTTTTTAACTTGTTTTTCTTTCCCCTACCAAGTGCATGGTCTTACCCTTTGTAGAATTGCTGTTTGTGGTTTTATTGTATTTTATGCCAATTGAAAGTGACTCTATTATCTGTGACTGTGATGGTGTTGTTCTGTGCTAAAGGACTAGTCCAAATAAAGCTCAAACAACAAAAATTTAAGTCACTGAGCAACGCATAGTTATTGTTGCCGATTTTTCAATTTCAAAGGCTGCAGTGGCCAGCGCCTGTTGACAGGGGTATTGATCTTGCATCAGTGTATTCAATATACCGCTGTAGTATGTTAGGGGTTTGTGTCCCATGGATGTTTGCTGAGTCAACACTGCTGTCATAATCTGGCTGTTGGAATGTGAAAACAAATAGAATTATTTCGTGTAATCAGGTGTTGCTAGCACAGGTGCATTACCTATAGCATTATTGAGCTCCTGAAAACATGTTCTCATTTTTCCTGTCAATGTGAGGGTCTCTTTGCTTTTCTGTGCTTTGAGTCCCTGCAATAGAGGTTTTGTGTAACTAGAATAGTCAAAAATCTGCGTGTAATAGTTACATAACCCCAGGAACTGGTGCATTTCTTTAACTGTAGTGGGCTGTGGTGTGCTCTGTACTGCAACTGCTCTTTCTGGGGTCACTTTTTTCCCTGCAGATGATGTTATTTGTCCCAAGTACACCACTTATTTCTGACACTATTGCATTTTGTCCTTTTCTACCGTGTATACTTTGACCACAAGTAGTTTTAGCAGTGTAATTGAATCTGATCTGCATAGTTCTTCTGTTGAATTGCACACTAAATAATCTACATACTGAATGAATGTACTCTGTATATGTATATTGCCCAAATCCATATCGAGTACTCTGTTAAAAATTCTGGTAGACTCAGACTCGCATTACCCCTGAGGAAGTCTGGTGTGTTGGAACCATTTCCCACGATAGGTTAACATAGTGAGATATTGAGACTCGGGGTGCAGTGGAATGGAAAACAATACATTTTTCAAATTGATGACAGTGAAATGCATGTCCTCAGTTGGTATACTGCAAATAATCGTGGTGGGGTTCAGTACTACTGGGAATTCTGCTTCAGAACATTTGACAGGGTATATTGCTGTGTTACACAGGGACTCTGGGGGCACTATGATGCCCTGCTGCCATAACCCAACAATTGTCTCATGTATTCCCTCATCTGCTCCTCTTCACAATGGATACTGTCACACTCTGGGTAACACTGCTCCCTGCTTCAACTTGATACATACTCCTCCTATGTTCGTCACATTATTTTTTGTATATATCAGAGCTCAAATGAAAGAGCTTGGCTGGAGTAACGTAAATATAATTTAATGTCTCGTCATCATGAATGAATGTGAGTAATTCAAATTGTGTTCTAAAACTGTATAGCATCGAATTAATGTGATCAATATGACCTGATTTCTCAAACAAATTAATATGCACCACATATACAAACACTGAAATAAAAAAGTATTTCCCAAATGAAGAAAAACAACAAAATAAGTAAATGCCAACACCAATAATCAATGTCCTACTCAGGGAGTTGCTGTAGTCCCATACACTGGAAAGGATGTCTATGAAAAACCACACTAGAGTAGTGTATGAAACTAAATCTTATAGTGATCATGGCTATACATATACATAAACAAAGTAATGGAAAGAGGAGGGTGAGGTTCAGAGGAACATCATATAGCTCAAGTGAGGACAGTACAGGAGAAGGAAATAACATAGGGAGAAGAGGGAGACATTTGGATTATAGTGCAGGTAGAAGGGCCTTTAGAGGAAGACACGGCGGCAATAGGAGAAATAGTAATAGAGGAAACCCAAATGGACACTTTTTAGGACCGGACCAACAAGAATGGGACCCGGACCAGAGAGTTACCCGCAGCATGAAGACACTGTGGTGAATCTTTCAGATTATAATTTCAGACAAAGTGAGACCTTGACCTTAGAAAAGGAAATAGGGTTTGTGACGACCAATAAACATAATCCATTCACATTCAGTGAAGAGTTTTCAGAATTCATGAGGAAAATCCATCTAAAGCAGTTTTTTGAAGACACAATGGAGTTCAATGAACCAGACAGTGGGCTACATAGAAAATCTGAATTTGTCCCTCCAATACATTCACAGACTGCAGAAGCCTTTGTTTTTGAAAATAGGGTGCTACAAGAATTGATGCTGTTGGAGAAAAAAACAGAGAAATAAAAGACATTTCAAAACCGAAAACGAGAAGAAAAAGTAACACTGAAAGCACTGTTAGGGAACAAATCCATAGTGATTCGAAAAGCAGACAAGGGTTGCACCACGGTCGTCCTTAATAGGAAGTGTTATATCAAGGAATGCATGAGACAGTTAAATGAAGAAAATCATTATTTATTTTTTAATTGTTTTATTGGTTAAACAAAAAATGTCAACCTTTAACATAGACACATTTTGTTAGTCCAGTCTCTCTTTGGAGCATCAATGCAGATCCGCCCAATATCCCACTTAATCACCCTCCATTAACGATGAGAAGATACATTCTACAAATTTGAGGGCGTTGAGTGTCTGGCCAATTTTGTCTGCCATCATTAGTCTTTCCCACCACTCCTCCTTTGTAGTTGGATTGAGTTGGACAATGCAGTCGCCCAGATACTTTCTTCTTTGGGGTGAAAGTTTCAAGCAGGACACTGTCAAGTGTCTCGTTGTCTATAAGATTTCAGGGTTTCCACAGAAGCGGCATCTAGCTTCTTGATGTGTAATCTGTTTTCTCAGAAACTGCACCTCCCTGGATGTCAAGATGTTAAGCCTGCATTTCATCAATAGCTCCCTGTAGCGAGACAAAGGGAATCTTTTCAGGTACGGAGGGTGGTCATTACATTTTTTGCGTTCCCATATAATGTTGTGACTGTATTTGATCTGACCCTTCAAAGAATCTGTTTTGTCCCAATCTTTCTCTCAAAGAGTTTTCTTAACCTTGTCAGGGTTACTTTTGAGCGTCTCCATTTTGATGTTATAGTACGATAGTGTGTCTTGGCATTTCTGTTTCCAGGTCTGAAAATTATTGTCCCCCTTCTTCAGGTTTGTGTTTGCCAAGATCTCAAAGGGGATTGGGGGCCTGTCCAGTATGCATTTGCGGAAGAAAGTGATTGTCTTCCATAATACTATCGAAACCAGGGATTTAAGTCTTAGTTCGTGTCTTATTGTTACGACTGACAGGCAATTTGGGAGCCTGAGGATTTTCCGCCAAAAATAGGCCTCGATTTTACCCCATGTTTCCCAAGGCAAGTTTAGCAGAGCCTCCGCTCCATAGTTCAGGACGACAACAACCTTTTGGTTATAAAATGAGATGATTGGCATCATGGAATAGGTTCCGTATCTCCGGTGCAGGCCTCGCCCTTGGTTTGTAAGTTTGATTAGTCTCTCCCTGATTAGATTATATTGAGCCTGTTCATTGATGTTTTTATTAATTCTGACCCCAAGGTAGATAGTTGAATCTACTAATTCCAAGGCCTGACTTTCGATTGACCGGTTGAATGGGTTCTTTTCTTTGCACCTCGAGCAGATTGCATGATCAAGATCATTGATTTGTTATGTTGATCTTCATGCTATTGCTGTGCAGATAGATCTTAAATTCAGCAATACGTTCCTGGAGTCCTATGGCAGTTTGGTCTATGAACACGACATCGGCTGCGTATAGGATCCAGGATAGCTCGATGTCTTCAAGCATCAATGGGAAGGCTCATATTTTTCCCTGGGACCCTTTCATGTCCGCAAGGTAGAGGGCAAACAAGAAGGCAGCCAAGGCACAGCCTTGTTTGATGCCCTTAAAGGTCAAGATCTTGTCGGTTATATCGCCTCCCTTTGAGACTATTAGTTGTATTAATGTATTTGTATTGAGCGCCTGGATGGTTTCTAGAAGGTCTTCCCGGCAGTGCCATTTTTTCAACTTTGCCCAGAGGAGATCTCTGCTGACTCCATCAAAGGCCTGCTCAAGGCCGATGAATCCTAGATAGTTATTCCTTTTCGTTTCTAATGCTCACAACTTTTGCATATTTAAAAGAAACAAGTTCAAGGAGGTGCTGATGCCAGTCATGAATGCAGTCTGGCATTTGTCCAGGACACCTGCCTTAATGGCCCAGCTTTTGAGGTCTCTTAGTAGGATAGAGGAGAACAGCTTCCCCATGGAGTATAAGAGGGCAATAGGCCTATAATTCCTGGAATTTGTACGGTCCTTTTTCTTAAAGATGGGTACTATCCGGGCCCCTTTCCAAGTTTGCGGTGTGGTTCTAGATTTTATTATCTGTTGAAAGAGTGCCGTGATAAAGTCGGTCCAGGCTTCCCCATTTTCTTTAAGCATGTGATTTGAGATGCCATCAGGGCCGGCCGCTCTTGAAGAACTCAATTTTTTTACCCTTGATAGTACATCCTCCCAGTCGATTTAAATGCACCAGGGAGATGATTTCCACGTCCTTTGACTAAGGTTGGTGGCAATATTTGCCTGAAAGAGGGCCGTATAGTATTTCACCCATTCTTCCTTTGGGACCTGATTGGTGGTTAAGGCAGATTGAAAGTCATCTCCTTTATTTATAATTTCCCAAAGGGATTGTGCATTAGTTGTACTCATTGCTGCAAGCATTTGCTCTGCGTCGGTCTGTACTTTCCAGACCCTTGAGGATTTCAGCCAGTTTTTGTGCGACTGTTTGCATTGACTCAACAGTTTCTCTTTTTCAGGTAGGGTGCTTCGTCAAAGTCTTAACAGATCGGCTCAGTGTTTCTTCCTTTTCTCCACCAGGTCTATGTTGTATGCATGTTTCATTGAAATTGTATTGTTTTTGTTCACGTCCCTCTTAACTTCAAACTCCTTGGGTAGCCATCTATATTCCACTGCAGTTTTGTTACTTCTAACATTCAAGACCAGGCGGTCCACTAGTTTGGGAATGGTCTGGGCTTTTATTCTTTGTCTATTCCTTCCCCACGATAATTCTAGTGGGGGTATATTGTGTTGTTTCGCCTCTTTGGCCTTCCACAAGAATTCAACTTCCAGTAGCGCTTGATCACAAGTCTTCTGTTTCTAGACTGTAAAGGATTTTATCGACTTTAGGATGTTCCCTGAAATGAAGCAGTAGTCTAAGCATGCACTGCTTGAGTTGCAGGACCAAGTGTCAGCCTCTGGGAGGTCACTTTGTGTCTGACCATTTAACATTGTAATTTCTCTAATGCTCATTTCAGCAATCCATCATTTTTCACTTGTTTCCAGATGTGAGCTTCTTTTCGACTGTCCATTTTTATCCAGGACCTTTATATTCAGATCACTGCAAATTACGATAAATTGGTTTATTTCCTCCAGCATGGATATGTCAATAGCCTCCATAATATCTGATAGATCATTTTCCATTTTGCAGTCCTTTATGTTCTAATATGTGTTGATTAAGAGAAGCCTGATCTCGTGAGGCCCCCTATTCTTCACCAATTTTAAGACCTGGACATATGGGTAAGGAGTCTGATGATCCAGCACCTGTAGATCACTATCAACTTTAACTGGAGTCAAGAGGTCTGCCCAGTGGACCTTTTCTGCAGGATTGATAAATATTTGATATACCTCGCACACTGGGGTAGATCTTAACCAAGATTCCTGCAGACAAAAATTGCATTCTCCGGAGTATAGGTGGCCGAATCCCCTGGTATTCCATGAAGCCAGGAGAGATCTTCTTTTGGCTCCTTTCTTTTTTTCCATCCGGATACATGGTGTTCGTGATCCACCTTCACGATGTAGCTGTTTTATGTCCCCTAGTCCAGGTTGTATGGCCTTCGGTCTAGAGTTATCAACAGTAAACCTTAATTTTGACGGTGTAATGTCAAGAGGTTTCTGGTGACCTTTCCTCTTGTTTTGTAGGACTAGGCTGTCTCTACCGACTTCATTGGATCGGTGGCTTTTGCTGGCCTTTGAATTTGATGGTTCCCTTTGCGGATGTTTAGGGAACTTTGACTCTGCTGTTTTCGTTTAGGCATGGTTGGATCTTTTCTAGACCCTGAAGAGTCATTTGCCGGTTGCCTCCGAGCTGAGATATCAGGATCACTAAGCCTAGAGCCTAGATCCGACAGCTTATGCTTTACTTTCATTACTGTATCTTTTAGTCTCTGCGATCTTAGATGTACTATGATCACATCCGTCCTTCTTTCGTCAGTAAATTCGACAATTACGATGTCATCAGGTAAGATCTTCTGTGACGGTGAGAGCTGGTTGAGTAGGTTCATCAAGTTTTTTCTGTTCAGGAGTATCCTCATATTGTCTTTCACGGTCCTTTCCAGTTTTAGTTTGTAGGCTTGATGTATGGGTTTTTTTCCTTTTATGAACTCCGGTCGAATTTCCTCAGCTGTTATTATTTTTGTAGGCCTGTGTCGTTCATTATCAATCCTGCTGGTCACCCTTGGTGCTTCTACAAGGGACTGCTGTCTTGATTTTCTTCAGTCTTCCAGGCATGTTAAGAGATCTGGGATTTTTGTATTCCTTTGGCGCTCTTTATTGTTCGTAGTGGGCATCCTTGATATTTCTACTCAGGCTTTGTGTCTCGATCTTCTTCTATCCTCCATTTGACTAAGAAGGTCCATCATTTTTCCTTCATTCCTCAGTGCTCTTTTGCCCTGTAAATACTTCTTCGATTCTTTTTCCCTTTTCTCATCTATATCCAGTTTCTTTCTTTCTGTTGGCGATCTTCCCTTTTTGTCCACTGGATTTGATTGTTTGTCTATAGCTTGCCAGTCGGACATGCTGATGTTTTTGAACGATTCCTCCTCTTGGTTATTTTCAATTATTTCAATGAGGTCACTCAAACAGGCAGAAGATTCCAGATCTGCTTCAATCACTGAACCGAAATCGATCCCTCCCTCCGGAGTCGTTTCCGGTGAAGCATGCTCGCGGGGCATTTGGTTTAATTTAATTTCTCTCCTCGGTTTCTTTGCTAGATATACCGGCTCTTCACAAAGTGGTTTTTTAATGTTCCTTAGGAAGGCTCTCGAGCCGTTTGGTTTTCATGTGGTTGCTTGTTTTTTAGTTTTCTTTTGTGGGTTCACTAGAGGAGCATTCAATGGAACAGTTTCCGCATTTATCACTGAGTGCTTGACTGGGAGATTTGGGTCTTGAAACATTGCATAACTCAGTTTTGACTCGTCTCCACCCGATTTTGAGGTACAATCAGCTTTGGACGGTCTCGGGGCGCTCAGTCCCTTTCCCAGGACTAAGGGGCCCCCTAATTGCTTCGTAGAGCTCTTCGTTCCTGGACGGAGGTTCACCTTTCCTATTGGATCTTTGTTTAAGGACAGGCCATACTGATAGTCTTGAGGCAGCGAGCTCGAGATGGCTTTTTGCTGATTGGACTTCCTGATCCATTTATGATCTTCAAAAATGGCCTCCATAAGAAGCTGTTTATCATTTGTTTCCTGACATGCTAGGTCGCATAGGCGATTTTGCCATTGGCAGTTGAAGTCTGATTCCTTCTCCATTCTCGCATATAGTCTTTTACCGAAACCTTCAATTTCGTTAAGCTGCTCCTTTGCTTTCAGATTCAGTGTGTAGACTGACTGCAGAGATTCGTTGATGGTCTCATATAATTTGAGAAAAGGGACAATCGCGATGTTCAGAGCTGCCATAACAACATTCTGAGTATGGACAAAGTCATCCATTCTTCTCTTGCGGCATAAGTCACTTATTTTCCCTAGAGAGATCTCGTCTATCATCATCTGCTGCTGTTCTTTTCCCTCTAAAAAAGCAATCCCACTTAATGCATCTACCTGCTTTTTAATACCAATAAGTGAGCCTCTTTCCCCGAGCCTCTTTTGATTCAGAGAGAAAGTGTCCATTGGGGTGTCTCCGTCAAGCGCTGCAAGTTTTTCCTTCATCAAGGAAAAGCTTCTCTTTTTTTCACTTACAATTTCACCTGTAAGATTTGAGATATCTTGGATAAATTTGTTCGCCAGACTTGATTTACTTGGATGAAATGGCCCTGTAGCCAACTGCCCGGTGCAGGGAGCAGAACATGGGGGGTCTCTCCCTACGATGGAACATTGCCGATCCAGCAGTTTATTTAACTTCTGATGGCTCAGAATTGGTTGGTCGGGCTCAGATACGTTGGATTCATTTCATGTGTGCGGAAAGATACAGGTGTCTACAGCTACCTTGAGCCAAGTTTCGCCTTCCTCTTCTGTCTCGACGCATTCGGTTGAAAAAGGTGCTTGTGGATGGAAAGGGGTAGGCATGAGCTGATGCAAATCCAATGAGGCTTCCGAGCTATTTGTAGCTATGGTGATTTCCTGTAGGGTCTCCTTGATGATCAGATCATGGGAATAGATAGGTTCCGTTGTCTACTCCATGTGTCCTAGGGCCCGTAAGGTCCAGCGGGCCTTCCTTATCCAAGACCACTTTACAAGGGCGAGCCGTCACGCCTGTCTCCTTTGACTGGGAGGGTTGGCAGGTGTCAACAACTTTCTCCCTGGGAGAGACGATGAACGTGGACTGAAATTGTGCACCCAATTCTTCCCACCAACCTGCTGTTTGTGCCTTAGGCCCAGGCGTTAGGGGTGGATTGGAAGTAGTGAATCCTCTTCCCTGCTTTCTGAGGTTTCAGTAGATGTAATAACGACTACCTCTGCGGTAGATGCTGACATCCGCCCCTTCTCAATTGTGTCCTGGGCTTTATTAGCAAAAGGGAGGCGGGACTGTCTTAAAGGCAGAGTGGGTTTATTTCTTTGCACCATAGATGCCGATGAGGAGGACGAGGGGCTGGGTAGGAAGCAAGGCGCTGCCTTACCTGCTGTTTAGTTTTTATCCTCAGTTCAGCTCCCTGGTCCGTCGAGTCGCTCGTCAGGTGGCCCATTGCCCACATAGTGCAGCTCCTCTATTTGAAAAACACAGTGATTAAAAGAGGCTGTCTTGGATTGTCCCGGGGAGGGGCTTGCCACCACAGGTGCCACCTGCAAAACCGACAACACCACTTGCACACCACTTCGGCTCCGCTGATGTGGAAGTGGATGCTTTTAAGTGGTGTGACGATTGCCTCAAGCTCCTCCTCCGGAGCATTAAGGGACAGCCTCTCAGCACAGCAGCAACAAAAGTTTCCATAAATTCGGCCTGGAAAAGTTTAACTGATCTGAAAATCACTGCACTGTATCCAGGAGTCTCCCACCGACAACACCACTTGCACACCACTTCCGCTCCATGTGGAAGTGGATGCTTTTAAGTGGTGTGTCGGATTGCCTCAAGCTCCTCCTCCGGAGCCTTAAGGGGACAGCCTCTCAGCACATCAGCAACAAAGGTTTCCAAAAAGTCGAGCTGGAAAAGTTTAAATGATGCAAAAATCACTGCACTGTATCCAGGAGTCTCCCACCGACAACACCACTTGCGCACCACTTCCACTCCGCTGACGTGGAAGTGGATGCTTTTAAGTGGTGTGTCGGATTGCCTCAAGCTCCTCCTCTGGAGCCTTAAGGGGACAGCCTCTCAGCACAGCAGCAACAAAGGTTTCCAAACAGTTGGGCTGGAAAAGTTTAAATGATGTGAAAATCACTGCGCTGTATCCAGGAGTCTTCCACCGACAACACCACGTGCGCACCACTTCGGAAAATAATTATCAACAATTGGAGGAAAATCCGACGCAAAAATTGGAAATGATAATTCACCAGAAAGTATCAAAAGCACAGGAGAGGAGATGGATTATGAAGAAAGAAGCAGGTTTTCTCCGGGTAGAGAAACCTAGGATACCTCAATTTTACATCCTCCCAAAGATCCACAAATCCCTGACTAGACCACCAGGGAGACCTATTGTCTCGGGATGTGACTCAGTGTTGTAGCACTTATCAAAATGTTCAGATTTTTTCATGCAACCAATGGTGAGGGGTATGTCCTCCTTTGTCAAAGATACCACCCAGATAATAAGGGAAGTAGACGGTAGAATGTTCTATCCAGCTGAAGAGATCTTGATATGTCTTGGTGTGGTATCATTATATATCAATATACCACAGAGAGCATCATTAGATGTACTGGAGGAACGCTTACTTACAGAGAGTCGAAACACCAATACCCCTACCTCATTTATTTTGTGGTGTGCAGAAGTAGTGCTCACAGAAAACTACTTCCACTTCAAATGGCACTACTATAAGCAGATGCAGGGCACAGCAATGGGGCCTACTCTAGCCCCAAGTATTGCTAACCTGTATATGGAAGCATTCTAGAAAGGTTTCATCTTTATGGATACCAACCCATATAAAAAGAACATTCAATTGTGGAAAAGGTATATAGATGATGTTTTTCTGATCTGTAAAGAGGAAGAGAAGGAAGCACTTTTGTTTCTTGAATGGATAAATCAACAAGATCAGCATTTCAAATTCACTGAGAATTATAGTAGGCAAGAAGTGAACTATCTTGATATTACGATTAAAGTGGATACAAATAAAGGAGAGCTTTATGTGAAACCGTACAAGAAGCCTACGGACCGGAATGCATTACTGCATTATACAAACTTCCACACGACCCATATACGTGATAACTTGCCCTTTGGACAGTTTCTGTGGCTTAAAAAAACAGTACCAACAGAGAGGAATACAGGGAAGGAGCCAAGAGATTAAGAGCTAATCTACATGAAAGAGGATATCCACCTAACCTCACCAAAAAGGCAATGAAAAGAGCGGACAATAATCACTACAAGGCTATACTTGAACATCAGCTGACATCAGCTGAGAAAAAGAAAGATAGTTTCGTATTTGTAAACACTTACAGTAATTTATCGAACCGGATTAGAAAAATTGTACATCGAAACTAGAGAATACTAGAAAAAGGAAAGAGTCCCATAGAAAGACCGCTAATAGCCTTCCGAAGGAGTAGAAGAGTTAAGGATCAGATAATGCGCAACCATATCACAAAGCAAATACAGGACCAGCCCACACTGACAGAAACATGGGGAATGCAGGCACCAAAGGGGCATTACCCATTTGGAAATTGTTCCTGTTATCAACAAACCAAGAAAACTACAGAAATAGACTTAGGTTTAACCAATAAATGGAAACAGGGTTTGTAAGTCCAAATGTGTAGTTTATCTGATCTGGGGTCCCTATAAGAAGATCTATATAGGGAAGACTGAGAGAAAAGTTAAAACTCGGATCACGGAACATAAAAGCTGCATAGAAACAGAGTCCATATGGCCCCTCTGGAGGGACATTTCATTGAAAAAATACACAAAGCGGATGAATTAATGTGGTCTGTAGTATACCAGGTGAAAAACAGTAATGATGTCAACGTGGACCGAAAGAAACTCATGCAGAAAGAGAAGGAACTAATATTCCTAACAAAAAGTATAGAGCTGGGATTGAATGAAAAAGCAGAATGATGCTAATTCGTATGTTACCTTGGAGAACAAATAAGAATACGTTTGGGTACGAGAGCTAGATTAATGCAGAAGCTGAGATACAACAAGTACTGGCAAACAAGTATCTTGGACCATTGAGAACACACTGGATTTTTATTTCATATATGAATTTGAAATAAGCTGTGAGTGTGAGGAATATGGAAAAAATGTAGTACATACACCACAATGCTGTATAAAGAAAGATGGAAATTTGATCTGTAGACGAGCGGTTCAGCATTTGTTTGTTCAGTGACATGCCCTATGTTTTCCTTGCCAAATCGAATTGGGCAAGCAATAGGGACTCTCTTGAGCGAAAATAATTTCTATTTGACGAAACTGGAGACCCAATGGTAACATTCAAGTCAAGTTACATCGATGACGAAAGAAGAAAGCGACATTGCATTAAAGGAAAGGACCTTGATTTGATGGTCTGTAACGTGATGCTGCAATGTTAACGATGAACAAAACGGAACGATATAAGAAGGAGTGTTCCGGCTGAAAGGCGTAGTGTTAGAGAAGGAGCCAGATTACAGAAGATTGGAGATATCGGATGGTGAGAGTAAGTGCACTGCTCGGGACCTGGAGCGCGAATCGGCATCACCGAAAGTACGTTACCGCACGGATACACCCAGGTAAGACAACAAAGTAGGCCTAGTGACATTGAAACGAAGGTTGTGAAGGAGATGAATGAGGCTAGGATAGTCAGTTAACAAAGATCTGTTAATATTATATATATCCTTTACTCTGTAGTGCTAAGTATCCTGAAGAGTGAGGAATTGGTGCTTAGGAATAAAATCAAGTGATCCAAGAGTCCATGACCAGGAGATTTAAATAACCCGTCTGAGAAAAATAGAAAATCGGAATACGCGTGCGTGAATAACACAAGGCACGGAGGTAATATAATTAGAGACAAATACAAAGGCATAATATAAGAGCGAAGCCCTTACATGTGTGCATCTTTGTAATCACCCATTTAGGTGTGGGAAAGTCTTTGCCAATAAAACTTGAAATCTCGAACCTAGATGTAAGCGTGCGGAAACAAGATGGCATATGGAGATAGAGGCGAATAACCGCTATCAGAAAGGTAAAAATTGAGAAAGGTGACCATGGTGTCCCAATAAAATCTGTAATAATGAAGTCTAAGATTGCAGCTAGATATATGCTTTTTGGCCATGTAAAACTGCCTGAAGAAAGAAAAAATTATACGAGTGTCAATGCAAACCTGTTATCTATCTAAAGTGAGGGAGATGAATGACAAGAAAGGGGAAGAAGGTTATAAGTTAACTGTCCTCTTCCACTGTGATTAAAACATGATTTTTGTAGTAATAGAACTACAAATAATTGTGGTTAATTAATGAAACCATCTTGTGTGTACTTGGTTTTCACAGACATCCATCCAGTGTCTGGCCCAGATGAAGGATATAGGGGAGTGAACTAGAAGATCACTAACCAACGACGAATAGAAGGCTAGTATGGCTTATGCATAGCAAACTGTTAAAGGTACATGCCCCTGAAGAATTTCCTAGTCAACTGTGTACAGAAGCAAGGAAAGAAACATGTTGAGTGTGTTGTGAGTGTTGAATGTTTGGATGACTGAGTGACAGTTGTACGGAAGATAAGAAGGTGTGAGGACTATTGGATTCTCCTGTCAACATACACAGGCCTATGCAATAGATCCCTATTGAGAATTTGTGCTATAGATTAAATCATTGTTTTTTTTAAACTTTATTTTTGGATTTTCCAATAACTACAAGCAAAACAGCACCCAAGTGGGTGTGTCACCAGTTGCACCCCGTCTTCCCCCTCCTCCCCTCTCCACTCTCCCCACATCAATTGCATATAAAGGATACTGGGCCTCATTACGAGTATGGAGGTAACCATGCCGCTACCCCCATACCGGGTACCAGGTCCGGGTCTCGCAAAAGGGGACTTATCGGGCCATTCCGTACTTGGAGGGCCCGGTAAATCACTTTCGCGGGACCCGGACCCGGTACATCCCCATTCCCATTTGAGCCCCGGTAGGGCTCAATGGGAATGGGGAGGATGCTAACAACGGGCCTGTTAATGACGGGCCTATTGTTAGCATCCTGGTCTGCTAGCGGGTCCCGCTAAGGACGCCTGTGTTTGTTAGCCCAAGGAGGGCCACAGCAGGGATAGGCGTCAGGTTCTCTCTGATTATTGCAGTTGTTGTCTGCACCACCTGGGTCCAATACCGGGACACAGCAGGGCAATCCCAGGCTAGATGAAGAAAGTCTGCTGCCGGGGTGCCACACCTCTCGCAGGAAGCCGCTGAATCAGGTTGTTGCATGCATTTATTCGTCAGTGTGTAGTATATTTGGTGGAGGTAGTTAAAGTGGATCTGCTTAAAGCGTGTGCTCAATGCCACCTTTTGGTTTGTCGAAGGATGTATGTCCAATCCTCATCGGGTATCGTGGCTTGTAGAGATTTTTCCCACCTGGCTTTCGCGCGGGTGTTCTTGGCAACGGTTTCCACCAAGAAAGACATGTATATCATCGAGGCAAGTCTTCCTTCGCCCTGTGCTTGAATCATGTTGTGTAAGATTTGCCATGTGGTTGGCTGTTGTGGAAATGTCGGGAAGAGTGTTTGAAGAGTGTACCGGAGGACATAAATGTGTCAAGGGAGGTGCTGCTTCCTTTCTCTCTAACTGACTTGGGTGTTATGAATATGCCCTCGGGCCCTCGGGGAACAGGTTGCCCAGGGTCTGTATCTGTAGTTTGTCTACCCACTGGTGAAAGACTTTCTCTGCGGTCAAGGGGACTCCCGGTATAAACTTGACAGGTAACAGAGGGGATAATCTGGTGTGGATGCCATATTTCTGTGCCAATCTTTTCCAAATCAGGTCGTTGATAGGACCACGTTCATCGTGGCCTGTGGCACCGGGAGATGACCAATGATGACCGCTCTTAACAGGTGGGGAGATGCAAGGGCCCGTTCTATTTGAACATGTGGTCTAATAAAGTGTGTGGTGTACCAGTAGCTAAGAAACTGTGCCTGGGCTGCCCAGTAGTATCTCTATAGGTCATGGAGTGCCAGACCACCGAGGGCCGTCGGCAGTATAAATGTTGTGTAGGCCACCCTTGCTGGTTTGCCCCCCCACAATAAATCGAGAATCAGACTCCTGACTCTTTTTAGGAAGGACTGTGGCAGTAGTAGGGGTATATTGGCACACAGGTAAAGAAGTTTAGGGAGCACCACCACCTTAACCAACGAGGCTCTACCCCCACAGTGTTAGTGGGAGTGCTTTCCCTCTGTGTATTCGTGTTCCTGGAGTGACCCAGCGCCTTCTCATAGTTGTCTTTAAATACATCGTGGTGGTTGAGGGACATTGAAATCCCCAGATATCGAATGTGGGCGTTTTCCCATTTGAACCCGTAGTCGTCTGTGAATTTTTGGGTGCACGGTGTCAGGGGGAATATTACTGATTTAGTGTGATACATTTTTAGGCCTGATACTGTGCCAAATTTGATGACTTTGCACATAATGGGATTAAACATTTCGCTTGGGTTATGGATGAAGAGAACGATATCGTCAGCATAGAGAGAGATCACCAATTTATGTGGCCCAAGCGTGAGGCCTCCCTGGAGATGCCGGGAGCATAGCCTTGACACCAAGGGTTCCATTATTAATGCAAATATTAAGGCAGAAAGTGGGCAACCCTGTCTAGTCCCCTCTTGCAGGTCTATGTTTGTGGATTTCGTGTTGCCCAAAATGATGGAGGATCGGTGGCCAATGTATAGAAAGGAGATCAGCTGAATAAAGTATTTCCCCAAGCCCATCTGTTCGAGTACCGCAAAGAGATAGGGCCATTCGACCGAGTCGAATGCCTTCTCTGCGTTGAGTAATACCGCGATTGCTTGGTGTGAGGGGTTGAGTTCTTCCATAGTTCTGAATAATCTCCTGATGCCGAATGCTGTGCTCCGCCCAGGGAAAAAGCCAGCCTGGTCACCCAGTACCAGATCCGGCATGAGGAGGAGTAATCTAGCAGTAAGGATTTTTGCCAATATCGTGTTATCAAGATTAATCAATGCGATTGGCCTATGTGAAGCACAGTCTTTGGGGGGTTCGCCTGCTTTGTGTAAGAGAACAACGATGGCTTCACGAAGGGTCGGTGGTAGAATCGAACTTTCCAGTGCCTCCTCATAGACACGCAGTAGGAGTTGAGCGACTATGGGTGCGAAGGTCTTATAAAATTCACTGGATAGCTCATCAGGACCTGGAGCTCTGGTGTTAGGTATATTTTTTATAGCTTGCATCATTTCTTCTAATGAGATGGCCAAATTTAGTGGCTCACGCAGTTCCCTCTCCACCCAGTAGAGTTTGTTGTCGCCCAGGTAACCTTGCAAGGTTCTGCTTGGGTACCTGGATTACCGGAGCTGGAGCATTCAAGTTCAAGCCTTTTTAGGTGGTTCTCGTTCACTGTCAGTTCTTTTATAATTAGTTTCAATATTCCGTTTTCCTTTGCTATGCATACACCTCTGACGTAGCATTTTAGAGTCTCCCAGAGTGTGCCTGCTGATGGGACCGAGTCTTGGTTGACTTCCAGAAAGGCCTTGATTTCCTCTCTTAGTTCTGCAGCAAACACTTGATCGGACAGTGAGCCTGGTTTAAACCTCCAGTGGGGTGGTCCCGGACATATGTTGGGAAGGCTGCATGCAAGTGACATCATGGAATGATCGGAGAAGGTTTTGGGGAGGATTTGGCAGGCCCCACAATGGAACGGGCTCTGGGAAGATACTAGGAGATAGTCAATCCACGAGCTGGTGTTGTGAACAGCTGAGTGGAAGGTGAATTTCCTAGCCTCCCAGTTAGTGCGTCTCCATGCGTCTACCAGGTCGAATGCTCTGCAGATTTCCTGGATCTGGGGGCTAGCTTTGGACGGTCGGGTGGTCGTGCCGTGTGATTTGTCTTTTAGGGGGTCAATTGGCGTGTTCATATCTCCTCCCCAGATGATTGTTGCAGAGCTAGAGCCCACGAGTTAGGACAGGACCCAGTTAAAGTTATTCGCTCCGTCCACATTGGGGGCATAGGAGTTCACGAGAATCACCTCCTTTTGTGCAATGATTCCATTCACCAAGAGCGCTCTGCCTTTTGAGTCTTTCACTGATTTTATCAGGCTAAAGTTAGCTTTCTTGTCAATAAGGTTCGCTACCCCCCTGGCGTACCATGAGTATGACGAAAAGTACCTGTGGCAGCCCCAGTCGCGGGCCCAGCGGTGTTCGGATTCGGGGAGGAGATGTGTCTCCTGCAACAGTTCCACGTCAACTTTATGCCTCCTGAGGTAGTGATGGATTTTCCGGGTTTTCTCTGGGAGTTTACCCCCTTTAACGTTCTATGTGACTACCTTGAATTTGCTGTGTGGGCCAAAGGATGAGGATGGTATTTAGTGGTGTCAGCTGCAGAGAACGACAGTGGTGACGATGTACAGCGCATAGAGCATCTGGTTCTTCCTTTCCAATGCAGTGAGGCGATGAGGCTTGAAGGGATTGGGGGGTGGGGTGACAGGGGGCAGGGTCCCTGTAGGCGCATTCCCACAACAGTGTCTGTGTTCTCTCCCTTGCGCAGGCAACCCCCAACTGGCCCGGATTAGTATCCCTCCCAGTACGTAAAACCATTAACATTGCTGCGCCTGGGGTGCTGGTGGCCTCCCAAGGTGAGAGGCTCCATCGATAGTGTAGGAATGTGATTCTCTGGTGGTAGTGTCACCTCGATTATGCTCAGTTTCGTTTCTTCATATAGTGTCATGGTGGATTCCTCCTCACCCGGTCCCTTTGTGGTGGCCTCGGGTTGTTATTGAGGGCCTGCAGCCGACCCTGTTGAGGAAGGCAGTCGCCTCTTCGGGCAAATTGAAAAATTGGGCTTTTCCATCGTGTTGGACATGTAGTTTAGCGGGAAACAGCATCCAGTAGGACATCTGATTGCCTTGTAGGCATTGTTTGACGCCCGCGAAGGACCTCCTTTTCCTCCTGGACGGCCGGAGAGAAGTCTGGGTAGAACTGGATGCTATCCCCATCATATTGCATATTGGAGTTCCCCCTTGTCTCTAGTGAGTCGCAGGATTGTGTCCCGGTCTTTGTAGTTAAGCAATTTGGCTATAATTGGGCACTGTGGGGCCCCTGGAATTGGTTGGGTAGTTGGAATCCTGTGAGCTCTCTCCACAACAAACAATCGAGACAAAGCCTCCGCTCCAAAGAGATCCACACATATTTTTGGAAGTCAATAATGATAAATATATACAATTCTAAAGTGGTACCACCAATGTTATCAAATCTCATTAAAGTGCATCAATTGTACAGTTAAAATGTCACACAGATTAATAACGAGGAAACCAGCAATAGAGATAGGCAGGAACGTAAGATGGTTGAAACAATAGGCAGAATACTGACCCTTACCACTAGGCACAGTTCTGTGTGGAGATCCCCCCCACCTGGGCAACCTGTAAATCACGATATCGCACAAGCCCAGTCCATATGTTCAATAGTCTCACTTCTTCCTATTAAGGTTTAATCCCCCCAATGTACCTGGTGGAGTAGAGTTCTCCGACGATGCATCGACCAATCCTTCTTGAGTGCCTCCCTTTCAGGCAGGAGCCACGGATCGTCGAGAGGTGTCGGGGTACTTGGCGTTCGGTGTCGGGGAATCGACGGCCCTTCTTGAGTGCCCTCCCTTTAAAGCAGGAGTCGCGGGTCATCGAACGTCATACGGTGAACAGGGTGGACTACGGCAGGGAAGTGGCAGCTTCGTTCCTAGCGGTGCTCGTCGACGACAGAGCGTTGGCATCCTGCAAGGAAGAGGCATGCGGGGCACCTCGGTGACGATAGTTCTGGACCGCAAAGAGATGATGAAGAACTTTGGCCCAGCGAGGGCGTTGAGTCATCAGCGTCTCTGTTGTCTTTAGGTGGCGGGAAACCCAGAGGTGGATGCACCTCGGCGCATCGACGGTCAGGCCTTCTCCAGCGGGAGACAAGTGAGTGACGATGCAGACAAGAGCGTTCGATGATCAATTGAAGTTCTTCGGCAAACGGGAGCACGGCGGCTCCGGTCGGCGACGGCAGTCGTCGACAGTGGCGGACAACAGTTCGAGGGCTTCTCCTTGGAGTTCTGCAGCAGTCCCCGTATCGGGTCGGCATCCTGTCGAAGGTCTGTCTACCAGGGAGCGTTAGCAAAAATCAGCTGTGCACAATGGTCCCTCGTAGCTCGGGAAGAGGGCGCCTTACCAGGTCCTCTCTGGGTCAGTCCTTGGAAACACAGCAGCCTTCAGATTGCGAGGGAGAGCCACAGCACTCCTTCTCGTCCAGCGGGGGTTTCAAGGTCAAGCGTCAGTTACTCCAGTTACTCCAGTTACTCGTCGTAGTGGACTTCAGCTTCTGAACACGATTCCTAGCAGTGAGAGATCCACAGATATACTCTTGATCTCCCATTCATTCCGCTGGGTCACACTCAAGCATCCAATCACAACTACGGGCATTCAGGCAGGCAGGCAGCCAATCAGGCACACGAGGTATTCAGGCCATTCACTTCTCTCCAGACACTCACAACAAGTTATGTGTTTAGGGACCAGTACCGAGCCATTCAACACTCCAAGCTGCATTCATACCGGTTTTGGGCAGGGGTGTCTCAGTCATTGTGTCAACCACCAGATACTAGACATCCACAACACAGAATGCATATTCGTCACACACTTTATTCACCGAGGTCCCACCCACAGGAGGTACCCACAACATACATCACCGGGAAGGCTCCAGCTAGTCTGGCCGGGTGTTAGGGAGAATTCTCTGTTTAGGCTGAATTTCCTAACCTAGTGAGTCCCCCAGCAGCTTTGCTGGATTTTTGGGGTTTATTTTTTTCTCCTGCCAAGAGTGAGACTCTTTTACCCTCACTCTTGGACATGATGTGAGTGTGTTTCTTTGGATCTAGATGTGTTTAATGGGCTATGGGGTCTTTTACCCCATAGGGCTTCATGTGTTTTTGTGAAGTGTGTTACACAGCACCCTCAGTGCAGTGACACAGGGGTGTCATAGTGACCCCCCAGTATAGACTCCATACCCTGGGACTGACTACTGTCTCCCAGGGCATGTAAAGTCACCATTGACTTTACTAGTCTTAAATTCTGAACAGGACCAGTACCAACCATCATATTGTGGACGTACTGGCTGGGGCAATTCGATTGCCCCAGGATCTGTTAGTCGAGGGGGCACGTCTCTGTCCCCCCTGATCGAGTTTTGGCTGGTGGCAGTGGATAGTACTTTTTATATTCAACCGCGAATATTTTCCTATGGGATTTCCCATTGTTTTAGGCTACTATCTTTATTTAATTATTTACGGTAGCCTCAAACATACCGCCGGTTTATTTAATAAATATTAATTCTCCGGTTGGTATTTTTTGCCAAAACTTGATTCTAAAATGGCGTTTGTGTTCTCTTCTGTGACTCCAACCCAAGTCGAGCCCTTTGTTCCACTTTTTGGCGGGCTTCTCCACAAAAGCCCTCCAAAGTGGTGCCACTCTGTCTGGGGTACTTAGGAGGGGTGGAGGGAAATTTAGGCACCATGGACTGAGTTGCCTAGGCAACTCAAGTCGCACTCCATCCTGATTGGCCCAAGTGGTGAGCCGGCCGGCTCACCACTTAGCATGTTTGAGTGACAGCTAGGCTGAGTGAATGGGGGTTTGCTGCATAAAAGCAGGGCTTTGGGACTGGAACTTCAGAAGTCACCACAGGACCTAAGAATCCGATGAAGGAGAAGCTGAGCCGACCTGCCACGACACCACTACCGGTGGAGCCCTGCTGGACTGCCTCACCACTTTTCCCAACGACAGAGAAGATCTCCCGCCGGAGAGTCTTCTTCCTTTGACTGGTGGGGATAACCAGTTTCATTGACTTTTCCCCTTCCCAATGTACCTCGTGGCCACCTTGCCTGTGCCAAGCACCCCCGCAACCGGGATACCACGTTTTACCACGACCGCGAAACAAAGGTACCACCTTTAACCAGAAAACTCCACGGCTGGTTTCTTCCCTGGTAGTGCAACGACCTTCATCTTTCCTCCAAGTCGAGATCTTCTCTTCCCCTGGATGACAACACAACTTGCACCCACTACCAGGAACAACTGCCACCGCTGGAGGATCCTTCCCACTTAAGGTACCGTGTCCCGCCTGGCTTCCCTTGCTACCGACTGTACGGGGTAGATTTAGCCCCTGGCTTTCGAACCTGGGTTAGCCTGGGGCACCCTGGCTAAACTTTCCTAAGCCTCTCTAAACTCTTTTTGAACCCTCTGCAAGACTTTCTAAGCCTAGTGTAACTGTGTGATCTTGGGCACATTTGTGCTCTGCTCTCTCTAAGAGTGGGCCCAGCCTCTGGACTTTGGCTCACCAGTGACTTTTGCTCTTCTGCCTTGCTAACAGTGTTCCTGAATCTTAGAGTGGTGTACCTTTCCATATTCTGTCTTTTTCCCTCCCTTTCTCACAAACTTATTGGAGTGCCATCTAGTTAAGCGCTCACCTCTGTATGAAAATAAGTGGTGTTTTACAGTGACTTATCTGATAAGGAAAAAGGGGTGTATATATTATAATAGTAACTGTGTTTAGAATATTTTACAATAAGAGTGCTTGAGTGTTTTCAACAGTGTGTTTTTTTTAAAATAAATAATTATATACTTTGATACCAAAGCTCTGGTCAGTGTTTGCTTGTATTATTGTATCTGAGTGCCTATTGTCTATACTTTGCATACTGCCTAACTCTTCTTGAGGGAAGTCTGACTGTTCAGCCACAGCTACCAGGTAAATCTGGGTGGTACAGACTGCTACCAAGTGGGTTTACTGCCAACACCTGTAGTCTTAAATCTTTTGCAGTGGTCCCTAAGGGAACTGCACAGGTTTCTGCCTAACACCAGGCCTTCACAACAACACCATATATGGCATTTCCACCCAACTGCCAGTCAGGGGGAAGGGACAGAGTCAGGGCTTCCCAGGACTTTGGGAAAACAAGGTAATGGGTAATAGAAAGCAAGAGGCCACCGGGGCCATCTTGTTTTCCATCAGGAATCAACTGTTCCCAATGGCAGGGCCTGGGTATCCCAAAATGGAGGATACTCCGTACACCTGTCAAACTCAGCATGGAGCTGCCACCAGCCCGTACCCTGCTCTGCGGGCCACCCACAGGTGCCCAAAAACATATACTAGGGGCACAGGGTTGTACCCCCACCCATGGGTGCCATAAGGGTATCCCATGGGTCCGTTCACCAAACCAAAAGAAAGAGAGCTGCACCGCCAGGAGTCCCACATGAACTCCTGCGCGGAAAACACGACAGAACACACGATAAAAAGCAGTAAAGGACAAGGATACGGAGGCCCTGTCCCTCCGATGCATTTCCAGCATCACAAGGACTAAGCAAATATAGTGGGGCAATCCGGTATTTCTTCTTAGGCCACCAGTCCTAACACTAGTCACTTTATGGTGCAGAGATCTTAGGTTTTGCAATTACAAAATTGCTATCTCGAGTCAAGAATATCTTAAAGAAACAATTGCTCTTGCCTAAGAATGCCCCAACCGTGCTGATTCACCTAGAACTTCAAGTATTGCATGTGGCTGATTTTATTTCCATTATGCAAGCCCTGTATTCAGTGAGGATCTGGTCTTCCACGAGCCAAGCCCACTATAAAGATGCTCTGAGGGATTTCCTGCAATTGGAAGGTGCGAAAAACCATGTTGTGTGGGCTAGGTGCCAGACACTTTTGGGAAATTCCCAGTGAGTGTCGCTCTTTACTCAAGGCCGAGCTCAAGACAACTGCTAAATCCAGTACATTCAGGAATGTAGAGATCTAAAGGTATGCCCTAAAAAATTGACCTGCATTTCTCTTACCCAATTCATTGGGGAATAGTAAACCTTTCTTGGATGGTATAACCCTCCTTATGAGCGTTCTTTATATGTTTGTTTCAGATTGGGCTTACTGTACACTGCCTGGTATACGCGAGATGGGTCCCCCCAAAACACAGGTTTATGCCCACTCTGCAAAAAGGCTGAAGAAATCTTAACCCATTTCACGTTGCTATGCCCACTCTTAATGGGGCTCAGGTGTAGGTACTTATTACCACTTCTACTTGACATGGGGCTAAGAAGTACAAGGGAATCAATGCAAATCCTCATCAATACACTGGAGTGGAAAGTGGCATTTGCTTCTGCAAGGTATGTCCATCGCACCTAGCTTTTAAGAACCAGGTTGATGGGTAATGAGCTATACCATTTGTAGGCTATTTTCGAGGCTGAGAGCTGTGCTCTCCTCTTGCAGTCTAACCAGATTTTGAAAATGCAGTTTTGAACTGCAAGCTTTGCTCTCCTCCCAAGGTTGGAATCTGATTCTACAGATTTTCTTTTTTTAACTTGTTTTTCTTTCCCCTACCAAGTGCATGGTCTTACCCTTTGTAGAATTGCTGTTTGTGGTTTTATTGTATTTTATGCCAATTGAAAGTGACTCTATTATCTGTGACTGTGATGGTGTTGTTCTGTGCTAAAGGACTAGTCCAAATAAAGCTCAAACAACAAAAATTTAAGTCACTGAGCAACGCATAGTTATTGTTGCCGATTTTTCAATTTCAAAGGCTGCAGTGGCCAGCGCCTGTTGACAGGGGTATTGACCTTGCATCAGTGTATTCAATATACCGCTGTAGTATGTTAGGGGTTTGTGTCCCATGGATGTTTGGTGAGTCAACACTGCTGTCATAATCTGGCTGTTGGAATGTGAAAACAAATAGAATTATTTCGTGTAATCAGGTGTTGCTAGCACAGGTGCATTACCTATAGCATTATTGAGCTCCTGAAAACATGTTCTCATTTTTCCTGTCAATGTGAGTGTCTCTTTGCTTTTCTGTGCTTTGAGTCCCTGCAATAGAGGTTTTGCGTAACTAGAATAGTCAAAAATCTGCTTGTAATAGTTACATAACCCCAGGAACTGGTGCATTTCTTTAACTGTAGTGGGCTGTGGTGTGCTCTGTACTGCAACTGCTCTTTCTGGGGTCACTTTTTCCCTGCAGATGATGTTATTTGTCCCAAGTACACCACTTATTTGTGACACTATTGCATTTTGTCCTTTTCTACCGTGTATACTTTGACCACAAGTAGTTTTAGCAGTGTAATTGAATCTGATCTGCATAGTTCTTCTGTTGAATTGCACACTAAATAATCTACATACTGAATGAATGTACCCTGTATATGTATATTGCCCAAATCCATATGGAGTACTCTGTTAAAAATTCTGGTAGACTCAGACTCGCATTACCCCTGAGGAAGTCTGGTGTGTTGGAACCATTTCCCACGATAGGTTAACATAGTGAGATATTGAGACTCGGGGTGCAGTGGAATGGAAAACAATACATTTTTCAAATTGATGACAGTGAAATGCATGTCCTCAGTTGGTATACTGCAAATAATCGTGGTGGGGTTCAGTACTACTGGGAATTCTGCTTCAGAACATTTGACAGGGTATATTGCTGTGTTACACAGGGACTCTGGGGGCACTATGATGCCCTGCTGCCATAACCCAACAATTGTCTCATGTATTCCCTCATCTGCTCCTCTTCACAATGGATACTGTCACACTCTGGGTAACACTGCTCCCTGCTTCAACTTGATACATACTGCTCCTATGTTCGTCACATTATTTTTTGTATATATCAGAGCTCAAATTAAAGAGCTTGGCTGGAGTAACGTAAATATAATTTAATGTCTCGTCATCATGAATGAATGTGAGTAATTCAAATTGTGTTCTAAAACTGTATAGCATCGAATTAATGTGATCAATATGACCTGATTTCTCAAACAAATTAATATGCACCACATATACAAACACTGAAATAAAAAAGTATTTCCCAAATGAAGAAAAACAACAAAATAAGTAAATGCCAACACCAATAATCAATGTCCTACTCAGGGAGTTGCTGTAGTCCCATACACTGGAAAGGATGTCTATGAAAAACCACACTAGAGTAGTGTATGAAACTAAATCTTATAGTGATCATGGCTATACATATACATAAACAAAGTAATGGAAAGAGGAGGGTGAGGTTCAGAGGAACATCATATAGCTCAAGTGAGGACAGTACAGGAGAAGGAAATAACGTAGGGAGAAGAGGGAGACATTTGGATTATAGTGCAGGTAGAAGGGCCTTTAGAGGAAGACACGGCGGCAATAGGAGAAATAGTAATAGAGGAAACCCAAATGGACACTTTTTAGGACCGGACCAACAAGAATGGGACCCGGACCAGAGAGTTACCCGCAGCATGAAGACACTGTGGTGAATCTTTCAGTTTATAATTTAAGACAAAGTGAGACCTTGACCTTAGAAAAGGAAATAGGGTTGATGACGACCAATAAACATAATCCATTCACATTCAGTGAAGAGTTTTCAGAATTCTTGAGGAAAATCCATCTAAAGCAGTTTTTTGAAGACACAATGGAGTTCAATGAACCAGACAGTGGGCTACATAGAAAATCTGAATTTGTCCCTCCAATACATTCACAGACTGCAGAAGCCTTTGTTTTTGAAAATAGGGTGCTACAAGAATTGATGCTGTTGGAGAAAAAAACAGAGAAATAAAAGACATTTCAAAACCGAAAACGAGAAGAAAAAGTAACACTGAAAGCACTGTTAGGGAACAAATCCATAGTGATTCGAAAAGCAGACAAGGGTTGCACCACGGTCGTCCTTAATAGGAAGTGTTATATCAAGGAATGCATGAGACAGTTAAATGAAGAAAATCATTATTTATTTTTTAATTGTTTTATTGGTTAAACAAAAAATGTCAACCTTTAACATAGACCCATTTTGTTAGTCCAGTCTCTCTTTGGAGCATCAATGCAGATCCGCCCAATATCCCACTTAATCACCCTCCATTAACGATGAGAAGATACATTCTACAAATTTGAGGGCGTTGAGTGTCTGGCCAATTTTGTCTGCCATCATTAGTCTTTCCCACCACTCCTCCTTTGTAGTTGGATTGAGTTGGACAATGCAGTCGCCCAGCTACTTTCTTCTTTGGGGTGAAAGTTTCAGGCAGGACACTGTCAAGTGTCTTGTTGTCTATAAGATTTCAGGGTTTCCACAGAAGCGGCATCTAGCTTCTTGATGTGTAATCTGTTTTCTCATAAACTGCACCTCCCTGGATGTCAAGATGTTAAGCCTGCATTTCATCAATAGCTCCCTGTAGCGAGACAAAGGGAATCTTTTCAGGTACGGAGGGTGGTCATTACATTTTTTGCGTTCCCATATGATGTTGTGACTGTATTTGATCTGACCCTTCAAAGAATCTGTTTTGTCCCAATCTTTCTCTCAAAGAGTTTTCTTAACCTTGTCAGGGTTACTTTTGAGCGTCTCCATTTTGATGTTATAGTACGATAGTGTGTCTTGGCATTTCTGTTTCCAGGTCTGAAAATTATTGTCCCCCTTCTTCAGGTTTGTGTTTGCCAAGATCTCAAAGGGGATTGGGGGCCTGTCCAGTATGCATTTGCGGAAGAAAGTGATTGTCTTCCATAATACTATCGAAACCAGGGATTTAAGTCTTAGTTCGTGTCTTATTGTTACGACTGACAGGCAATTTGGGAGCCTGAGGATTTTCCGCCAAAAATAGGCCTCGATTTTACCCCATGTTTCCCAAGGCAAGTTTAGCAGAGCCTCCGCTCCATAGTTCAGGACGACAACAACCTTTTGGTTATAAAATGTGATGATTGGCATCATGGAATAGGTTCCGTATCTCCGGTGCAGGCCTCGCCCTTGGTTTGTAAGTTTGATTAGTCTCTCCCTGATTAGATTATATTGAGCCTGTTCATTGATGTTTTTATTAATTCTGACCCCAAGGTAGATAGTTGAATCTACTAATTCCAAGGCCTGACTTTCGATTGACCGGTTGAATGGGTTCTTTTCTTTGCACCTCGAGCAGATTGCATGATCAAGATCATTGATTTGTTATGTTGATCTTCATGCTATTGCTGTGCAGATAGATCTTAAATTCAGCAATACGTTCCTGGAGTCCTATGGCAGTTTGGTCTATGAACACGACATCGGCTGCGTATAGGATCCAGGATAGCTCGATGTCTTCAAGCATCAATGGGAAGGCTCATATTTTTCCCTGGGACCCTTTCATGTCCGCCAGGTAGAGGGCAAACAAGAAGGCAGCCAAGGCACAGCCTTGTTTGATGCCCTTAAAGGTCAAGATCTTGTCGGTTGTATCGCCTCCCTTTGAGACTATTAGTTGTATTAATGTATTTGTATTGAGCGCCTGGATGGTTTCTAGAAGGTCTTCCCGGCAGTGCCATTTTTTCAACTTTGCCCAGAGGAGATCTCTGCTGACTCCATCAAAGGCCTGCTCAAGGCCGATGAATCCTAGATAGTTATTCCTTTTCGTTTCTAATGCTCACAACTTTTGCATATTTAAAAGAAACAAGTTCAAGGAGGTGCTGACGCCAGTCATGAATGCAGTCTGGCATTTGTCCAGGACACCTGCCTTAATGGCCCAGCTTTTGAGGTCTCTTAGTAGGATAGAGGAGAACAGCTTCCCCATGGAGTATAAGAGGGCAATAGGCCTATAATTCCTGGAATTTGTACGGTCCTTTTTCTTAAAGATGGGTACTATCCGGGCCCCTTTCCAAGTTTGCGGTGTGGTTCTAGTTTTTATTATCTGTTGAAAGAGTGCCGTGATAAAGTCGGTCCAGGCTTCCCCATTTTCTTTAAGCATGTGATTTGAGATGCCATCAGGGCCGGCCGCTCTTGAAGAACTCAATTTTTTTACCCTTGATAGTACATCCTCCCAGTCGATTTAAATGCACCAGGGAGATGATTTGCACGTCCTTTGACTAAGGTTGGTGGCAATATTTGCCTGAAAGAGGGCCGTATAGTATTTCACCCATTCTTCCTTTGGGACTTGATTGGTGGTTAAGGCAGATTGAAAGTCATCTCCTTTATTTATAATTTCCCAAAGGGATTGTGCATTAGTTGTACTCATTGCTGCAAGCATTTGCTCTGCGTCGGTCTGTACTTTCCAGACCCTTGAGGATTTCAGCCAGTTTTTGTGCGACTGTTTGCATTGACTCAACAGTTTCTCTTTTTCAGGTAGGGTGCTTCGTCAAAGTCTTAACAGATCGGCTCAGTGTTTCTTCCTTTTCTCCACCAGGTCTATGTTGTATGCATGTTTCATTGAAATTGTATTGTTTTTGTTCACGTCCCTCTTAACTTCAAACTCCTTGGGTAGCCATCTATATTCCACTGCAGTTTTGTTACTTCTAACATTCAAGACCAGGCGGTCCACTAGTTTGGGAATGGTCTGGGCTTTTATTCTTTGTCTATTCCTTCCCCACGATAATTCTAGTGGGGGTATATTGTGTTGTTTCGCCTCTTTGGCCTTCCACAAGAATTCAACTTCCAGTAGCGCTTGATCACAAGTCTTCTGTTTCTAGACTGTAAAGGATTTTATCCACTTTAGGATGTTCCCTGAAATGAAGCAGTAGTCTAAGCATGCACTGCTTGAGTTGCAGGACCAAGTGTCAGCCTCTGGGAGGTCACTTTGTGTCTGACCATTTAACATTGTAATTTCTCTAATGCTCATTTCAGCAATCCATCGTTTTTCACTTGTTTCCAGATGTGAGCTTCTTTTCGACTGTCCATTTTTATCCAGGACCTTTATATTCAGATCACTGCAAATTACGATAAATTGGTTTATTTCCTCCAGCATGGATATGTCAATAGCCTCCATAATATCTGATAGATCATTTTCCATTTTGCAGTCCTTTATGTTCTAATACGTGTTGATTAAGAGAAGCCTGATCTCGTGAGGCCCCCTATTCTTCACCAATTTTAAGACCTGGACATATGGGTAAGGAGTCTGATGATCCAGCACCTGTAGATCACTATCACCTTTAACTGGAGTCAAGAGGTCTGCCCAGTGGACCTTTTCTGCAGGATTGATAAATATTTGATATACCTCGCACACTGGGGTAGATCTTAACCAAGATTCCTGCAGACAAAAATTGCATTCTCTGGAGTATAGGTGGCCGAATCCCCTGGTATTCCATGAAGCCAGGAGAGATCTTCTTTTGGCTCCTTTCTTTTTTTCCATCCGGATACATGGTGTTCGTGATCCACCTTCACGATGTAGCTGTTTTATGTCCCCTAGTCCAGGTTGTATGGCCTTCGGTCTAGAGTTATCAACAGTAAACCTTAATTTTGACGGTGTAATGTCAAGAGGTTTCTGGTGACCTTTCCTCTTGTTTTGTAGGACTAGGCTGTCTCTACCGACTTCATTGGATCGGTGGCTTTTGCTGGCCTTTGAATTTGATGGTTCCCTTTGTGGATGTTTAGGGAACTTTGACTCTGCTGTTTTCGTTTAGGCATGGTTGGATCTTTTCTAGACCCTGAAGAGTCATTTGCCGGTCGCCTCCGAGCTGAGATATCAGGATCACTAAGCCTAGAGCCTAGATCCGACAGCTTATGCTTTACTTTCATTACTGTATCTTTTAGTCTCTGCGATCTTAGATGTACTATGATCACATCCGTCCTTCTTTCGTCAGTAAATTCGACAATTACGATGTCATCAGGTAAGATCTTCTGTGACGGTGAGAGCTGGTTGAGTAGGTTCATCAAGTTTTTTCTGTTCAGGAGTATCCTCATATTGTCTTTCACGGTCCTTTCCAGTTTTAGTTTGTAGGCTTGATGTATGGGTTTTTTTCCTTTTATGAACTCCGGTCGAATTTCCTCAGCTGTTATTATTTTTGTAGGCCTGTGTCGTTCATTATCAATCCTGCTGGTCACCCTTGGTGCTTCTACAAGGGACTGCTGTCTTGATTTTCTTCAGTCTTCCAGGCATGTTAAGAGATCTGGGATTTTTGTATTCCTTTGGCGCTCTTTATTGTTCGTAGTGGGCATCCTTGATATTTCTACTCAGGCTTTGTGTCTCGATCTTCTTCTATCCTCCATTTGACTAAGAAGGTCCATCATTTTTCCTTCATTCCTCAGTGCTCTTTTGCCCTGTAAATACTTCTTCGATTCTTTTTCCCTTTTCTCATCTATATCCAGTTTCTTTCTTTCTGTTGGCGATCTTCCCTTTTTGTCCACTGGATTTGATTGTTTGTCTATAGCTTGCCAGTCGGACATGCTGATGTTTTTGAACGATTCCTCCTCTTGGTTATTTTCAATTATTTCAATGAGGTCACTCAAACAGGCAGAAGATTCCAGATCTGCTTCAATCACTGAACCGAAATCGATCCCTCCCTCCGGAGTCGTTTCCGGTGAAGCATGCTCGCGGGGCATTTGGTTTAATTTAATTTCTCTCCTCGGTTTCTTTGCTAGATATACCGGCTCTTCACAAAGTGGTTTTTTAATGTTCCTTAGGAAGGCTCTCGAGCCGTTTGGTTTTCATGTGGTTGCTTGTTTTTTAGTTTTCTTTTGTGGGTTCACTAGAGGAGCTTTCAATGGAACAGTTTCCGCATTTATCACTGAGTGCTTGACTGGGAGATTTGGGTCTTGAAACATTGCATAACTCAGTTTTGACTCGTCTCCACCCGATTTTGAGGTACAATCAGCTTTGGACGGTCTCGGGGCGCTCAGTCCCTTTCCCAGGACTAAGGGGCCCCCTAATTGCTTCGTAGAGCTCTTCGTTCCTGGACGGAGGTTCACCTTTCCTATTGGATCTTTGTTTAGGGACAGGCCATACTGATAGTCTTGAGGCAGCGAGCTCGAGATGGCTTTTTGCTGATTGGACTTCCTGATCCATTTATGATCTTCAAAAATGGCCTCCATAAGAAGCTGTTTATCATTTGTTTCCTGACATGCTAGGTCGCATAGGCGATTTTGCCATTGGCAGTTGAAGTCTGATTCCTTCTCCATTCTCGCATATAGTCTTTTACCGAAACCTTCAATTTCGTTAAGCTGCTCCTTTGCTTTCAGATTCAGTGTGTAGACTGACTGCAGAGATTCGTTGATGGTCTCATATAATTTGAGAAAAGGGACAATCGCGATGTTCAGAGCTGCCATAACAACATTCTGAGTATGGACAAAGTCATCCATTCTTCTCTTGCGGCATAAGTCACTTATTTTCCCTAGAGAGATCTCGTCTATCATCATGTGCTGCTGTTCTTTTCCCTCTAAAAAAGCAATCCCACTTAATGCATCTACCTGCTTTTTAATACCAATAAGTGAGCCTCTTTCCCCGAGCCTCTTTTGATTCAGAGAGAAAGTGTACATTGGGGTGTCTCCGTCAAGCGCTGCAAGTTTTTCCTTCATCAAGGAAAAGCTTCTCTTTTTTTCACTTACAATTTCACCTGTAAGATTTGAGATATCTTGGATAAATTTGTTCGCCAGACTTGATTTACTTGGATGAAATGGCCCTGTAGCCAACTGCCCGGTGCAGGGAGCAGAACATGGGGGGTCTCTCCCTACGATGGAACATTGCCGATCCAGCAGTTTATTTAACTTCTGATGGCTCAGAATTGGTTGGTCGGGCTCAGATACGTTGGATTCATTTCATGTGTGCGGAAAGATACAGGTGTCTACAGCTACCTTGAGCCAAGTTTCGCCTTCCTCTTCTGTCTCGACGCATTCGGTTGAAAAAGGTCCTTGTGGATGGAAAGGGGTAGGCATGAGCTGATGCAAATCCAATCAGGCTTCCGAGCTATTTGTAGCTATGGTGATTTCCTGTAGGGTCTCCTTGATGATCAGATCATGGGAATAGATAGGTTCCGTTGTCTACTCTAATAGCCTGGTATTTGGGCTAGTCGCCCCTGTAGGCGTACTGTCTGCTCCATGTGTCCTAGGGCCCGTAAGGTCCAGCGGGCCTTCCTTATCCAAGACCACTTTACAAGGGCGAGCCGTCACGCCTGTCTCCTTTGACTGGGAGGGTTGGCAGGTGTCAACAACTTTCTCCCTGGGAGAGACGATGAACGTGGACTGAAATTGTGCACCCAATTCTTCCCACCAACCTGCTGTTTGTGCCTTAGGCCCAGGCGTTAGGGGTGGATTGGAAGTAGTGAATCCTCTTCCCTGCTTTCTGAGGTTTCAGTAGATGTAATAACGACTACCTCTGCGGTAGATGCTGACATCCGCCCCTTCTCAATTGTGTCCTGGGCTTTATTAGCAAAAGGGAGGCGGGACTGTCTTAAAGGCAGAGTGGGTTTATTTCTTTGCACCATAGATGCCGATGAGGAGGACGAGGGGCTGGGTAGGAAGCAAGGCGCTGCCTTACCTGCTGTCTAGTTTTTATCCTCAGTTCAGCTCCCTGGTCCGTTGAGTTGCTCGTCAGGTGGCCCATTGCCCACATAGTGCAGCTCCTCTATTTGAAAAACACAGTGATTAAAAGAGGCTGTCTTGGATTGTCCCGGGGAGGGGCTTGCCACCACAGGTGCCACCTGCAAAACCGACAACACCACTTGCACACCACTTCGGCTCCGCTGATGTGGAAGTGGATGCTTTTAAGTGGTGTGACGATTGCCTCAAGCTCCTCCTCCGGAGCATTAAGGGACAGCCTCTCAGCACAGCAGCAACAAAAGTTTCCATAAATTCGGCCTGGAAAAGTTTAACTGATCTGAAAATCACTGCACTGTATCCAGGAGTCTCCCACCGACAACACCACTTGCGCACCACTTCCACTCCGCTGACGTGGAAGTGGATGCTTTTAAGTGGTGTGTCGGATTGCCTCAAGCTCCTCCTCTGGAGAGTTAAGGGGACAGCCTCTCAGCACAGCAGCAACAAAGGTTTCCAAACAGTTGGGCTGGAAAAGTTTAAATGATGTGAAAATCACTGCGCTGTATCCAGGAGTCTTCCACCGACAACACCACGTGCGCACCACTTCGGAAAATAATTATCAACAATTGGAGGAAAATCCGACGCAAAAATTGGAAATGATAATTCACCAGAAAGTATCAAAAGCACAGGAGAGGAGATGGATTATGAAGAAAGAAGCAGGTTTTCTCCGGGTAGAGAAACCTAGGATACCTCAATTTTACATCCTCCCAAAGATCCACAAATCCCTGACTAGACCACCAGGGAGACCTATTGTCTCGGGATGTGACTCAGTGTTGTAGCACTTATCAAAATGTTCAGATTTTTTCATGCAACCAATGGTGAGGGGTATGTCCTCCTTTGTCAAAGATACCACCCAGATAATAAGGGAAGTAGACGGTAGAATGTTCTATCCAGCTGAAGAGATCTTGATATGTCTTGGTGTGGTATCATTATATATCAATATACCACAGAGAGCATCATTAGATGTACTGGAGGAACGCTTACTTACAGAGAGTAGAAACACCAATACCCCTACCTCATTTATTTTGTGGTGTGCAGAAGTAGTGCTCACAGAAAACTACTTCCACTTCAAATGGCACTACTATAAGCAGATGCAGGGCACAGCAATGGGGCCTACTCTAGCCCCAAGTATTGCTAACCTGTATATGGAAGCATTCTAGAAAGGTTTCATCTTTATGGATACCAACCCATATAAAAAGAACATTCAATTGTGGAAAAGGTATATAGATGATGTTTTTCTGATCTGTAAAGAGGAAGAGAAGGAAGCACTTTTGTTTCTTGAATGGATAAATCAACAAGATCAGCATTTCAAATTCACTGAGAATTATAGTAGGCAAGAAGTGAACTATCTTGATATTACGATTAAAGTGGATACAAATAAAGGAGAGCTTTATGTGAAACCGTACAAGAAGCCTACCGACCGGAATGCATTACTGCATTATACAAACTTCCACACGACCCATATACGTGATAACTTGCCCTTTGGACAGTTTCTGTGGCTTAAAAAAACAGTACCAACAGAGAGGAATACAGGGAAGGAGCCAAGAGATTAAGAGCTAATCTACATGAAAGAGGATATCCACCTAACCTCACTAAAAAGGCAATGAAAAGAGCGGACAATAATCACTGCAAGGCTATACTTGAACATCAGCTGACATCAGCTGAGAAAAAGAAAGATAGTTTCGTATTTGTAAACACTTACAGTAATTTATCGAACCGGATTAGAAAAATTGTACATCGAAACTAGAGAATACTAGAAAAAGGAAAGAGTCCCATAGAAAGACCGCTAATAGCCATCCGAAGGAGTAGAAGAGTTAAGGATCAGATAATGCGCAACCATATCACAAAGCAAATACAGGACCAGCCCACACTGACAGAAACATGGGGAATGCAGGCACCAAAGGGGCATTACCCATTTGGAAATTGTTCCTGTTATCAACAAACCAAGAAAACTACAGAAATATACTTAGGTTTAACCAATAAATGGAAACAGGGTTTGTAAGTCCAAATGTGTAGTTTATCTGATCTGGGGTCCCTATAAGAAGATCTATATAGGGAAGACTGAGAGAAAAGTTAAAACTCGGATCACGGAACATAAAAGCTGCATAAAAACAGAGTCCATATGGCCCCTCTGGAGGGACATTTCATTGAAAAAATACACAAAGCGGATGAATTAATGTGGTCTGTAGTATACCAGGTGAAAAACAGTAATGATGTCAACGTGGACCGAAAGAAACTCATGCAGAAAGAGAAGGAACTAATATTCCTAACAAAAAGTATAGAGCTGGGATTGAATGAAAGAGCAGAATGATGCTAATTGGTATGTTACCTTGGAGAACAAATAAGAATACGTTTGGGTACGAGAGCTAGATTAATGCAGAAGCTGAGATACAACAAGTACTGGCAAACAAGTATCTTGGACCATTGAGAACACACTGGATTTTTATTTCATATATGAATTTGAAATAAGCTGTGAGTGTGAGGAATATGGAAAAAATGTAGTACATACACCACAATGCTGTATAAAGAAAGATGGAAATTTGATCTGTAGACGAGCGGTTCAGCATTTGTTTGTTCAGTGACATGCCCTATGTTTTCCTTGCCAAATCGAATTGGGCAAGCAATAGGGACTCTCTTGAGCGAAAATAATTTCTATTTGGCGAAACTGGAGACCCAATGGTAACATTCAAGTCAAGTTACATTGATGACGAAAGAAGAAAGCGACATTGCATTAAAGGAAAGGACCTTGATTTGATGGTCTGTAACGTGATGATGCAATGTTAACGATGAACAAAACGGAACGATATAAGAAGGAGTGTTCCGGCTGAAAGGCGTAGTGTTAGAGAAGGAGCCAGATTACAGAAGATTGGAGATATCGGATGATGAGAGTAACTGCACTGCTCGGGACCTGGAGCGCGAATCGGCATCACCGAAAGTACGTTACCACACGGATACACCCAGGTAAGACAACAAAGTAGGCCTAGTGACATTGAAATGAAGGTTGTGAAGGAGATGAATGAGGCTAGGATAGTCAGTTAACAAAGGTTTGTTAATATTATATATATCCTTTACTCTGTAGTGCTAAGTATCCTGAAGAGTGAGGAATTGGTGCTTAGGAATAAAATCCAGTGATCCAAGAGTCCATGACCAGGAGATTTAAATAACCCGTCTGAGAAAAATAGAAAATCGGAATACGCGTGCGTGAATAACACAAGGCACGGAGGTAATATAATTAGAGACAAATACAAAGGCATAATATAAGAGCAAAGCCCTTACATGTGTGCATCTTTGTAATCACCCATTTAGGTGTGGGAAAGTCTTTGCCAATAAAACTTGAAATCTCGAACCTAGATGTAAGCGTGCGGAAACAAGATGGCATATGGAGATAGAGGCGAATAACCGCTATCAGAAAGGTAAAAATTGAGAAAGGTGACCATGGTGTCCCAATAAAATCTGTAATAATGAAGTCGAAGATTGCAGCTAGATATATGCTTTTTGGCCATGTAAAACTGCCTGAAGAAAGAACAAATTATACGAGTGTCAATGCAAACCTGTTATCTATCTAAAGTGAGGGAGATGAATGACAAGAAAGGGGAAGAAGGTTATAAGTTAACTGTCCTCTTCCACTGTGATTAAAACATGATTTTTGTAGTAATAGAACTACAAATAAGTGTGGTTAATTAATGAAACCATCTTGTGTGTACTTGGTTTTCACAGACATCCATCCAGTGTCTGGCCCAGATGAAGGATATAGGGGAGTGAACTAGAAGATCACTAACCAACGACGAATAGAAGGCTAGTATGGCTTATGCATAGCAAACTGTTAAAGGTACATGCCCCTGAAGAATTTCCTAGTCAACTGTGTAAAGAAGCAAGGAAAGAAACATGTTGAGTGTGTTGTGAGTGTTGAATGTTTGGATGACTGAGTGACAGTTGTACGGAAGATAAGAAGGTGTGAGGACTATTGGATTCTCCTGTCAACATAGACAGGCCTATGCAATAGATCCCTATTGAGAACTTGTGCTATAGATTAAATCATTGTTTTTTTTAAACTTTATTTTTGGATTTTCCAATAACTACAAGCAAAACAGCACCCAAGTGGGTGTGTCACCAGTTGCACCCCGTCTTCCCCCTCCTCCCCTCTCCACTCTCCCCACATCAATTGCATATAAAGGATACTGGGCCTCATTACGAGTATGGAGGTAACCATGCCGCTACCCCCATACCGGGTACCAGGTCCGGGTCTCGCAAAAGGGGACTTATCGGGCCATTCCGAACTTGGAGGGCCCGGTAAATCACTTTCGCGGGACCCGGACCCGGTACATCCCCATTCCCATTTGAGCCCCGGTAGGGCTCAATGGGAATGGGGAGGATGCTAACAACGGGCCTGTTAATGACGGGCCCATTGTTAGCATCCTGGTCTGCTAGCGGGTCCCGCTAAGGACGCCTGTGTTTGTTAGCCCAAGGAGGGCCACAGCAGGGATAGGCGTCAGGTTCTCTCTGATTATTGCAGTTGTTGTCTGCACCACCTGGGTCCAATACCAGGACACAGCAGGGCAATCCCAGGCTAGATGAAGAAAGTCTGCTGCCGGGGTGCCGCACCTCTCGCAGGAAGCCGCTGAATCAGGTTGTTGCATGCATTTATTCGTCAGTGTGTAGTATATTTGGTGGAGGTAGTTAAAGTGGATCTGCTTAAAGCGTGTGTTCAATGCCACCTTTTGGGTTTGTCGAAGGATGTATGTCCAATCCTCATCGGGTATCGTGGCTTGTAGAGATTTTTCCCACCTGGCTTTCGCGCGGGTGTTCTTGGCAACGGTTTCCACCAAGAAAGACCTGTATATCATCGAGGCAAGTCTTCCTTCGCCCTGTGCTTGAATCATGTTGTGTAAGATTTGCCATGTGGTTGGCTGTTGTGGAAATGTCGGGAAGAGTGTTTGAAGAGTGTACCGGAGGACATAAATGTGTCAAGGGAGGTGCTGCTTCCTTTCTCTCTAACTGACTTGGGTGTTATGAATATGCCCTCGGGCCCTCGGGGAACAGGTTGCCCAGGGTCTGTATCTGTAGTTTGTCTACCCACTGGTGAAAGACTTTCTCTGCGGTCAAGGGGACTCCCGGTATAAACTTGACAGGTAACAGAGGGGATAATCTGGTGTGGATGCCATATTTCTGTGCCAATCTTTTCCAAATCAGGTCGTTGATAGGACCACGTTCATCGTGGCCTGTGGCACCGGGAGATGACCAATGATGACCGCTCTTAACAGGTGGGGAGATTCAAGGGCCCGTTCTATTTGAACATGTGGTCTAATAAAGTGTGTGGTGTACCAATAGCTAAGAAACTGTGCAGGGGCTGCCCAGTAGTATCTCTATAGGTCATGGAGTGCCAGACCACCGAGGGCCGTCGGCAGTATAAATGTTGTGTAGGCCACCCTTGCTGGTTTGCCCCCCCACAATAAATCGAGAATCAGACTCCTGACTCTTTTTAGGAAGGACTGTGGCAGTAGTAGGGGTATATTGGCACACAGGTAAAGAAGTTTAGGGAGCACCACCACCTTAACCAACGAGGCTCTACCCCCACAGTGTTAGTGGGAGTGCTTTCCCTCTGTGTATTCGTGTTCCTGGAGTGACCCAGCGCCTTCTCATAGTTGTCTTTAAATACATTGTGGCGGTTGAGGGACATTGAAATCCCCAGATATCGAATGTGGGCGTTTTCCCATTTGAACCCGTAGTCGTCTGTGAATTTTTGGGTGCACGGTGTCAGGGGGAATATTACTGATTTAGTGTGATACATTTTTAGGCCTGATACTGTGCCAAATTTGATGACTTTGCACATAATGGGATTAAAATTTTCGCTTGGGTTATGGATGAAGAGAACCATATCGTCAGCATAGAGAGAGATCACCAATTTATGTGGCCCAAGCGTGAGGCCTCCCTGGAGATGCCGGGAGCATAGCCTTGACACCAAGGGTTCCATTATTAATGCAAATATTAAGGCAGAAAGTGGGCAACCCTGTCTAGTCCCCTCTTGCAGGTCTATGTTTGTGGATTTCGTGTTGCCCAAAATGATGGAGGATCGGTGGCCAATGTATAGAAAGGAGATCAGCTGAATAAAGTATTTCCCCAAGCCCATCTGTTCGAGTACCGCAAAGAGATAGGGCCATTCGACCGAGTCGAATGCCTTCTCTGCGTTGAGTAATACCGCGATTGCTTGGTGTGAGGGGTTGAGTTCTTCCATAGTTCTGAATAATCTCCTGATGCCGAATGCTGTGCTCCGCCCAGGGAAAAAGCCAGCCTGGTCACCCAGTACCAGATCCGGCATGAGGAGGAGTAATCTAGCAGTAAGGATTTTTGCCAATATCTTGTTATCAAGATTAATCAATGCGATTGGCCTGTGTGAAGCACAGTCTTTGGGGGGTTTGCCTGCTTTGTGTAAGAGAACAACGATGGCTTCACGAAGGGTCGGTGGTAGAATCACACTTTCCAGTGCCTCCTCATAGACACGCAGTAGGAGTTGAGCGACTATGGGTGCGAAGGTCTTATAAAATTCACTGGATAGCTCATCAGGACCTGGAGCTCTGGTGTTAGGTATATTTTTTATAGCTTGCATCATTTCTTCTAATGAGATGGCCAAATTTAGTGGCTCACGCAGTTCCCTCTCCACCCAGTAGAGTTTGTTGTCGCCCAGGTAACCTTGCAAGGTTCTGCTTGGGTACCTGGATTACCGGAGCTGGAGCATTCAAGTTCAAGCCTTTTTAGGTGGTTCTCGTTCACTGTCAGTTCTTTTATAATTAGTTTCAATATTCCATTTTCCTTTGCTATGCATACACCTCTGACGTAGCATTTTAGAGTCTCCCAGAGTGTGCCTGCTGATGGGACCGAGTCTTGGTTGACTTCCAGAAAGGCCTTGATTTCCTCTCTTAGTTCTGCAGCAAACACTTGATCGGACAGTGATCCTGGTTTAAACCTCCAGTGGGGTGGTCCCGGACGTATGTTGGGAAGGCTGCATGCAAGTGACATCATGGAATGATCGGAGAAGGTTTTGGGGAGGATTTGGCAGGCCCCACAATGGAACGGGCTCTGGGAAGATACTAGGAGATAGTCAATCCACGAGCTGGTGTTGTGAACAGCTGAGTGGAAGGTGAATTTCCTAGCCTCCCAGTTAGTGCGTCTCCATGCGTCTACCAGGTCGAATGCTCTGCAGATTTCCTGGATCTGGGGGCTAGCTTTGGACGGTCGGGTGGTCGTGCCGTGTGATTTGTCTTTTAGGGGGTCAATTGGCGTGTTCATATCTCCTCCCCAGATGATTGTTGCAGAGCTAGAGCCCACGAGTTAGGACAGGACCCAGTTAAAGTTATTCGCTCCGTCCACATTGGGGGCATAGGAGTTCACGAGAATCACCTCCTTTTGTGCAATGATTCCATTCACCAAGAGCGCTCTGCCTTTTGAGTCTTTCACTGATTTCATCAGGCTAAAGTTAGCTTTCTTGTCAATAAGGTTCGCTACCCCCCTGGCGTACCATGAGTATGACGAAAAGTACCTGTGGCAGCCCCAGTCGCGGGCCCAGCGGTGTTCGGATTCGGGGAGGAGATGTGTCTCCTGCAACAGTTCCACGTCAACTTTATGCCTCCTGAGGTAGTGATGGATTTTCCGGGTTTTCTCTGGGAGTTTACCCCCTTTAACGTTCTATGTGACTACCTTGAATTTGCTGTGTGGGCCAAAGGATGAGGATGGTATTTAGTGGTGTCAGCTGCAGAGAACGACAGTGGTGACGATGCACAGCGCATAGAGCATCTGGTTCTTCCTTTCCGATGCAGTGAGGCGATGAGGCTTGAAGGGATTGGGGGGTGGGGTGACAGGGGGCGAGGTCCCTGTAGGCGCATTCCCACAACAGTGTCTGTGTTCTCTACCTTGCGCAGGCAACCCCCAACTGGCCCGGATTAGTATCCCTCCCAGTACGTAAAACCATTAACATTGCTGCGCCTAGGGTGCTGGTGGCCTCCCAAGGTGAGAGGCTCCATCGATGGTGTAGGAATGTGATTCTCTGGTGGTAGTGTCACCTCGATTATGCTCAGTTTCGTTTCTTCATATAGTGTCATGGTGGATTCCTCCTCACCCGGTCCCTTTGTGGTGGCCTCGGCTTGTTATTGAGGGGCCTGCAGCCGACCTTGTTGAGGAAGGCAGTCGCCTCTTCGGGCAAATTAAAAAATTGGGCTTTTCCATCGTGTTGGACATGTAGTTTAGCGGGAAACAGCATCCAGTAGGACATCTGATTGCCTTGTAGGCATTTTTTGACACCCGCGAAGGACCTCCTTTTCCTCCTGGACGGCCGGAGAGAAGTCTGGGTAGAACTGGATGCTATCCCCATCATATTGCATATTGGAGTTCCCCCTTGTCTCTAGTGAGTCGCAGGATTGTGTCCCGGTCTTTGTAGTTAAGCAATTTGGCTATAATTGGGCACTGTGGGGCCCCTGGAATTGGTTGGGTAGTTGGAATCCTGTGAGCTCTCTCCACAACAAACAATCGAGACAAAGCCTCCGCTCCAAAGAGATCCACACATATTTTTTCGACATGGTCTTCCATCTTCGACTGTAGTTGCTGTTCCCTTATCCCGAGCAGCCTTATATTATTTGTCCAGGAGCGACCTTCTAGGTCTTTGTTCTTTGCATTGGCCGTTTTCATCTGACCCTCCAGTGTCGACACTTTAGCCAATAGTGTGGTTGTGGTGTCGTCCAGATCAGAGACCCGTTGTTCTACTGAATCAAGCCTTGTTGAGGCGGTGCTGTAATTGATCCACCTTGGAGGACAATGCATCAATCTTGCAGTCAAGATTGCTGATACCAGCTTTCAAGTCGAGCAGAATATCTCTGATGTCTAGCGCTTGGGGAAGTTCATCCTCGTGGATTTCATCTTGCATGGGTGATTCCAGGCTGCTGGTGGACCTAGGTGGTTTGGTTGAGGTTCCAGGCTCAAAGTTCAGCTTAGGTTTGGATTTATCGGATTTACCCATGGCAAGATCTGCTGAACTGGAACTCTGGATCTGGGAAGTGCTGGAGGTATGGCGGTGTGAGCTGCACTAGAGGGTTGATGGGATCCAGGTGGTTTCTTCATTTCGGGTATCCGTGGTGGGATAGAATGTCTGGCTGGTCGAAATTGGCTTGTACTGGGTTGTCAGTGAAGTGTTTAGCAGTGTAGATGTACTGATTGATACTATTGGTTTTCCGTGGATGTTAAGGCGGATGTACGTTCTTTAAGGGCTCAGGGCGTCTGCAGAGTGCAGTGTCCGATGGGAGAGGGGCAGTGGGTTGGCGGGTCGCCTCCGGCGTGGTCACTCCCTCTGCTACTTGGAGATGCACGGTAATGTCGGGGACCAGACCGCACCTGGCTAGTATTTTGGGGTTGTTCCTGGTGGTTTGTATTCGTGATGCAAGCTGTAGTTCAGGGTGATGTGCTCAAGCCACGACCTGGAGTCCCGCTCTACCAGTCCCGCTTGCAGGTGTGTGGGTTGGTTTTTAATAGGATGGCGGGGGACTCCCGCCTCAGAGCACAGAGGACACTGCTGTCTCACATTAGGGAGGCTTGTGGAGTTTCTCTTCTGAGATGTGCTGTCATTCAACAGGAGTGTTTCCTACTCAGATTTGCTGAAGGATTACAAATATGCGGGCTGCTCCGGGCTGGGGAGTGTATTGCTGCAGCTAACTGCTTTGGTCTATGATGCGGCCGCGTAACATGGAAAGTTTTGGCTATCTTACTTATTGCTACTCGGTGTGGTTGCCAACCCCTCTTATCTACAAGTTTGCGACTGGGGTCGAGGGGAGGTAAACAACAGTCATGATTCACGGCTGATGTGGCTGACGGCTGTGCTCCTCACCTTTCTTCCCTGTTTCTTTTGCCTCTTGTTTTCATGCTATCCTGGTCCCTCATGGGCCGTGTGTGCTTGTGGGGGGGCTCACCCCTTTTAATACGCGGGTACAGCCATCGTCATCGGAAGGAGGTTGCCGGGAGGTGGGTGAGCCGAGCCACAGGCGCTGATGGTCTCCCTCCTGTCGGACCTGGAGGGGAGGGTCGGGGGGGCTTCGCTTTATGCTGTGCACGTCATCGGATACTTTGCCTTTGTGCCGGTGGTGATGGGCCGTCCCATGCCAGTCGCCTGGCGATTCACAGAGGCAGTATCGACTGCGCAGTGACACTGTCAGTCTATCGCTTGCGAGCGATGCAATCGGCCTCAGTTATCTTCCCCGTCTGCTGCATCCAGGAGCCGCATGGGCTGCGGTGATATGACCGGTGTAATGGTGTGAGTTCACAGGCGTAGGAGGGATCACCAGTGACAATTATGGTCTCAAAATATGCGTCTCCGTTTGGTGACACTGTCTATCAGGAGGGTGGGCTGTTCACCCATCAGATAAGCAGTGATTGCTCAGGATTCATTAGAAGCCTCACGGGAGCTTACAGGGGAGCCGCCATCTTGGTCAGCCCTCTAGCGCCCTCTATATAGATTAAATAATTGTTAACAAATTAATGTACTAGAAAACAGAAGGTGTATGTGATGAGCCTGTCTAAGTTGAATAAGGTTTTTTAGAACATTGTTAAACATGTGAAATATAATGAGTGTATTTTAGTGATGTGTTTTTATGAATGAAAATAAATTGATAATATTTGATAAAATAAAAAAAGTCAGTGGTGTTATGTTATATTACAATAGCGAATAACATATATTACTGGACTAACACATATGGGGATGAAACAGTAAGGGACCCTCGAAAAAAAGTTGATGTATTGTTTTTCAGTTTAAAGAGGGCTGTTTAAAGTGGTCCAGATAAAGATTCCCTCAGGTCTCCTTAAGGTTTGTGAGTATACATAGTCTTCAACCTCCTGGTTAGGTGCTATATTTGTTCTTGAAAAGACCTGCTAGAAGTTTCTAGTGGATCGTCCAGTATTTTTCTAAGTTCTCCTCTGTATGAAGAACTAAGATGCTATACATTAATTCATCCTTTATTCAATTAATAAAGTGCAAGTGCATATTGAGAAATTAAATTATTTCCGTTCACATTCAAACAATCAAACGTTTCACTACTTCACATATACAGTACATACATGCAATACATACTGTGTTGAAAATACAAAGTGCTCGGATGCTGGGTCTCTTTTTATAGGTCTCCATAGACTATACACTGAAATCTCTATGACATTCTTGATTGTTTGTAATGATATTGTTTAACCGCTCATGGACATGCTGCTAAGTTCAGCGTTGCCCAATGCTTCCTTTCTTAGGAACTAAAATATTCATACTAAGGCAAGTCTTTGACTTATTCAAGAATTGTCCAAGATCTAATGAAGTGCTTAGTGCCTGTATTAAAGTGCAAGGTGCCTACTAGCTAAATTAATTATAATGTGGCTGGCTCCATTCAGATTGAGCTGTTCACTTGGCCAGAACATGCACTAGTTTCGACGAGAACTTTGTCTTCATCAGGGATAGTTTTCCTCTGTACTGAAATACAAAAACATGTGTTTGAATGAGTAATGGCAGAATGTTAGATGAATGTAATCACTTATTTACAACCAGCTACTGGACTTATATACGTAAAAAGAAAAACATGCGTGGAGTACTTATGTTATTTATTGTACTCTTCTGGAGTCCAGAAGGGACTGCTGACTTCCGGACTCTGCTAAGACTGGCTGGAAGGGACTCTTCCGTGCTAAGTCTTGTTCATACAGCTGTGACCAAATGTCGTGTTCTTTTGAGAGAATGCATATGCATAAGGGCTTGAAGTTCCCTAAAGAAAACGTATAAACATATACATTTTTGTATAGCTAAGTAATGTAAGAATGTGGAGCTGTACTTTGGACTCTCGCTGTGTGCTGTTGGAATCTTATGGAATACGTGTTCCAAAATGGATGAGTCTACCAATATGGAATGTCACCAATAATTATTGAAACAGGTCTAGACTCAATTTTTTTAAACCTCTAACTGATCTAGGACTAAAGTAGATGCCATAATAAATTGTATGATTGGTTATGCAATTGAATATTTACCTGCTTTCTCGTGTGGTTTGCTTTGCAGGTTGAATCTAGACGGCTCACTGCCAGGGTGTCTCTCTTGTGGACTACTGTAGTCTCTCTCTGGTCTCCAATTAAGTCCATACTTTGTAGGACTCTGTGATTCCCTCGTATTTGGATGTATTGGTATAGCCTGCGGGATAAATAGCCTCTGATTACTTCACTAATAAAATGCTGAATGGATCCATCTAAAATTCATAATATTTACATGTTCCTACATTGCGAAAAGGATCTTAACTTGTTAATTAAATCAGAATTACCTGCTGGTTTGTGTTCTTAATTCTTCTGGGGATAGCTGGTTAGAAGCCCAAACGGTGTGAGCCCCTCGATAGCGGCACGATGAAGTCAGCGTCGGAAACTTGTGTGTTGCTGCAACGTAACGCAGCTGGTTTAGTGCTCGTAAATATATAGGTATAAAACTGGCTAAATGTTGTGGAGGTGCAAAACGCTTACCTGTTGCTCTGCTACATCATGCCTTGCCTCAAAGTGAGGAAATAATTAAAATCAGGTTCTAAAAGGCTGTCGAACTATCCAATAATGCTCTAGTCAAACAAAGTCTCTAAAGCAAATCAACGTCGACTAGAGGAGACAACTTGTATCTCGGATTTGCTGTCTTCAAATATGAGCCCAATCAAAAGTGCTTCTGAGTGTGTCCTGCTTTCTAGTTTCAACAGCAATCCCCCTCTTCCTTGGGGAAAACTTCCCTCATAACCCCCCTAATAACCTTGGTTCACTGGATAGCCTTGATACCTTTCTGTCCACTCCGGTACCATTCTCATCTCAACCAGTGCCATTCTTCTTGGCTCTACTTGCCTTACAGGCGGGCCCGTAATCACTGCTTATTCTATGCTCAACTTTGCTACTAATTTCGTCTGTAATAACTTCGCTTCAGCTTTCTGCGCATTATCTACCACTTCCTTTCTTTCTCCTGCTACTGCTTGGAATGATGTACTATAATCTTTCTGCACCTCTATCGGACGTCCTTGCTTTAACATGTGATAGAATATTGCTATATTCTTATCCCATGGTTCCCCTCTCCCCGCCCTCCACATCGCTTGTATCTGGAGTATGTATTGTACCTGGTCTTTGTCTTCTTTCATAGTGCGTGCCATAATTGAATGTATATCTGTTGTGCCAGGATAGGCTGCCCTTAAGGTGGAACACACTCTAGCCCGACAATCATTAAAATGTGCCCCATCATGATTGTCATCGCCCATTTGTACCACTGGACAACTTGCCTTTTTCCAAATATCATCCACTTGATGCCCTAATAATGCAGTGACCAAATATTTTAAATCTTCTACCACTAGTGTAATGCCTGCGTATATATATCCACTTGCCTGCTGCAAACGATAGCAGTGCCTTCATCAACTTGATCCTATCCATCTGTAGCCAGGGCACGTACTGTGCCCGGCCAGGACCCTAATGTAACAATGAAAACTGTGCTAGCCGGTAACTTCTTACCCACTCGCTTCTTTTTCACCACCACCATGTGAACTGGCCACACTCTTAGTCTTGGACCCCACGAGCTCTCTACTCTTAGTGTAATGCTGTGTGGCGCCTCATCTTCCTGTTCCTCATCCATTCCCATTCATCCTCCTCTGCCACTCCTGCATCAACATCTGATCTGATTGACTCGTAATCTAAACTTCTACTCATGGTAGCCCCTCTCGATACCCTCTCGATGCCCTTTATCATTGCGGCCATCTTGCATTTCAACATGTACGTCCTTAATCGCAGTACTTTCTATCCTAAATAAGATATCACCCCCTCGTCATTCATCAATGCCTATTGGCACTCTCTTTGCCCTTCTTCCTGATCTAGCCTTACTAACTAGTTCAAGTTCTGCCTCGTCCTTTGAGGCGCTGTTTATAAATCTCTCTGTGCCCTATCCTCTTTCACCATAACTAATGGGTCATGCGTGGCATTCTCTACGGGGGGCTGTAGGATATTTTCATAAGCTGTAGGTGCTTTCTGTCACTGGGCCGTGTGGGACACATATTCAGGACTATAATAACCTGAAGATACTTGCATGCAGTAACATCTGTGTGGGGTTGACAGGGGCTGTGGGGGTTGTAGGTGTTTCACTCGACACGGGGGTACACTAGGAGTAGGGGTGATACAGACCACTTGTATTACAATTTTTCGTCTTTTAGGGTCCATTGGGCCATCTTCCGAATCCTCAACCATTCTCCAAAGCTCAGGAATGCCCTTCCAATTCTTCAATTTCTGCCCATTATATTTCACAGCTAAATAAGTGTACATGTGGCCCAGAGCATCTTTATTATTAATTCCTTCTTCGTGCCAAGGCTTGTACACCCCTTCTCTCATATCAGCGACCCACCCCCTATGATATTTCATTATTTTCTCCCGTTACAACGGGAACACTGTACGCATGTATTCGAGTGAGGTAAGAGAACTCATAGTTCCCTGTAATCCTACACCCATAATCTATTGTTTCCTGCACACCGATCCAGCAGCGCCAATCTACCTCGCCCTCCCACAACTGCCCATAATCCATGTTACCCCTCTCTGTTCTCTTCGCCCCACACACCACACACTTATTACGCCACACTGCCCTTCACACAAATCAACACTCACCACTCCACACTACAACAATTATATACACAATGGTATAGACCCTTCCTCTGACTCCTCTTTGAGACAAGGGAATGTACTTCCTTACAACCCCTTAAGGGACGTATCCCAGGCCTGCCATATAATGGGCCTACACACCAAAATCACACTTATTTACACAATGGTTTAGACCCTTCCTCTATTGCCTTGCCTTGGGAAAAGGGAATGTTCCCTCCTCACACTCCAGTATGCAGAGTGGAGGGATCCCAGGCCCTCCATATATTGGACCTCACCTCTGTTTTATTTGCAGCACTGCCTTTCCTCCGCCATGGAGGTAATCCCATTTAATCTCTCTTCTCTTCGTCTCACTCTATATTATCATGACGTCACCTTTCCTCTCGACGGAGGAGATCCCTCTGGCCACCTCTACATATAAAATACTATACTTCCACGTGGTCTTTTACAACCCACACACTGACAATGAACTCACTATACACACACACTCTCTTGTCATTTTCTCCCGCAAAGGTGCACTTAATTCTATGCGTCTTCCCGAGTACCTCCAACATGGGGTCCCATCAACGGCCTGCACAATCTGGTGGCAGCGCCCCGCTTAAAATGCCTTCTGGCAACACAGTGCCTGCAAACGTCTTCAAATCATCCACGGGGACTGGTCACTGCAGATGGGTGCCGTACCCCAGGATGCATGGCTGGAACACCCCCAACTTCACAGAGAATCTGGGATTGCGTCAGGGTCACCAATTTGTAAAGAGGAACAGCATCCCAATATCAAACAGAAAAAATAATCCAAATAAATAAAGCCAAATAAACACTGCCCCAATTATAAGTGAGCCGGTCCGGAAATAAAGGTACTGGTAAAAAGTTACCGGCACCTTTTCTGGACCAGCTCACTTTCAGTCTGCTGGTAGTGGCACTGTACAACCGGCAGGCCTGACCTGCCTGGGATTGACGGCTCTCACCAGCAGGCTTTTCACTGAGCACTGGCACGGTTGATAACAGTGCCAGTGCTTCAAGGTTCCCATTCCCATGGAATACTGTAGGACTCCATGGGAACGGGAAGTTACCGTACCGCCGCCTATGATATCCTGGTGGCACCGGGTTGTCAGGCAGCGGTAACAGCAATACGCGGTTGCTGGCAACCCGCTGGCTACCGGTGGGTTTTACCGGCAACCCCGTAATGTGGCCCACTGCATCTCTTTGCAAGGGAAAACAAGGTTTATTGCATGCAAAAGGTCTCAGACGATCCCATAGAACCGAACTGACACAGAGCTCGTCACATCTAAAGAAGTTACAGGTTAAGCAGTGGGAAACAGCAAAATATGACTATGTACGTTATCCCACCACCCTCATTAGCTACAACCGATAGAACATGCTAATACCCCCTATGGTCCCTTGACCAATTTGCCACACCTTTATCTAAACCCATTCCCCTAGACACGTGGCCTGCTACATCGTCACTTGCAAATCCAGGTACGGGATTGGTCCTTTAAACTTATTGAAACACTAATATATGGAGACTATCATGTGATGTGCACCCTTCCAATCCAGTCGCGTTCAAAGTAAACTGGTGAGGCCAACTCTGCTTTGATAGACAATAGGCCTTCTCATCATACCAAACTGCAGTACCACAAGATGCACCCCTTACCTTGTACTCAATTTATTGGCATCACCTTCCACCAAAGACAAAATTCTCCTAAAAACGGCGTCACTCACTCATAAACCCCTTAATAACGCTGCCCGATCTATTTGATCGACAGATTTCATAGACAGTCCTCCCTGAGACCCACAAGAACAGCCTACAAAGACTGCCTTTCTGTCCCTAACTTCAAATGTTCTACAATAGGGGGTAACAGCTTCCCTGTGAAAGCAGCTAAATTGCGGAACTCCTTACCACCAACTCTCAGAATTACCTTGCCCTATCAAAACTTCCGATCCAAGGTAGTTTTATGGCTGAAAACGTAGGCCTTCAAACACATTCAGGTGCCAAGTCTATTCTACTCGTGCCACTTGCACATATTGTAACCACGTGTGCCTACTTGTATATATGTATATAATCTTGCGTACCTTCATTGTGTTTATGTATATATTATGGCTGTTGTAACTAAGCTTCGCAAATTCATGTAAAGACTGCGCCCTGATACCTGAGGATATGCTCGCGCATTACAAATAATAAAACAAACAAACAAACCTCTGCTCCTCCTATCCCAAATCATGGAACGTTCCAGGCACAACTCCCCGCTATCACCTTCCAACCCCAGATGCCCGATTATGACATGACCAGGGCACCACTCTCGAATCTGAATTTCACAGAATGATTTGCTTTGGTTGTGTGTCTACGTGGAATTCAAATGGGATGACCGCTCTTGAGTGAGGGCAGTAGTTCCCTAAATCTTTGCCTGGCCCATTGGCATTACAAAACCTCATGCCCTTTTCTCATGAATTTGTCCCTTAAAGGGTGCATGCCTTCCTGCTCTTCTTCCAACTAACATTCTGTTCTTACCACGTTCAGACCCTGCAGCTGAATACAATTAGTGCTTATCTGCACACCACAGCTGCCTTTGACCTCGGCTTCTCTCCTGGGGAACAGAAGAAGGGGATTTGTTTTGGGCCTGAGTTTCACAGAGACGCAGCTCCACATCAATGCCTACGTTCTATTCTGTTCATTGTGTACCAGGCGTTAACTTCCAATATGGCAACACTTCTGACATACAACACGGTGACCTCGCCCCTGCCACAGTACCTTTCTGACTCCATCTTATATCTATTTCGGCTCTCGTCTAACTGGAAACATAAATGTGTATATTACTCCTAAGCACAGGGCTTATACTACATTGCCCTGTCTCTAACCTTTGTAACTGCAACATTAGTACATTTGTTGCTTCATCTGTGTTGCTATATGCAGGTATCTAATATGTGTCAAACCTAACTAGAAACAATACATGTGTAATCTGCTGCTCCAAACTCACTCTCTGTAATAGGTTTTTCTCACTGAAACTTTTTCCTGGCTAGGACACAGTACATGCATCCCAACACTATCAAGGCACTGTAATGTTTGTTTTACTATTTGCTCGCATCCCATCCTATTACTTCACACTGTCACCCCTTGCTGTTTACCAGAGTATGGAATGCAGCTTTCATAGCTCACAGTAGCATACATGCCAACCCTCCCGATTTCGGCGGGAGACTCCCGATTTTTTAGTGAAAAATACTGCTATTTTTCACGTTCTCCCGCCTAAAATAATTACTTCCCCAATGCATTCCTATGGGGAAATTGTTGTCTCCCGATTTCTCTGTTGAGAACTCCCTCCCAGGCTTATCAGAATGTTGGCATGTATGCAGTAGTTGTAAACCTCACCAGCCTGCTCCAAAACCTCTCTTCTTAAATATGTTCTCTTCCTCTACCCTTGCTTACCAGAATCTGAAATGCAGCCTCTTGTACTTAGATGCAAACATACACCAGCCTTCTGCCTCATTTTCTTACTCTCTTTCCTACAACTTCCCCACCCTGATTTTGTAGATCTGGAATACGGTTTCTGGGTTTAGCTGAAAGAGTAACCCCACTTACCCCCTTCTCTCTTTCTTTCTTCCTTAAATCAATTTTTCAACCCCCTTTCTTTTAATTTCAACACTGAAGCGATTTATTACAATGCACCATAATATAAAATACCAATAAACAGTAAGAACAGTTCATTAATAACTGAAACACATACAGTGTCCCAGAATATAATCTTGCGGTCAAAACAGATATGTGTTTTAAATGGGCATGTTTGTGGATGAAGAGTTCTGTTATCGATTTTTCTTGAAATATGTTCTTGAAATAATTTCATGAATTGTATCTAAGTTCATATAACAAATAGCATTAATGTGCCTGATTTATTCAAAAAACACTAGCTATGTACTATGCCATTGTTTGATTCAACTGTGTGTTAAGTTATGATCCCACCCCCATGTGACAATGCTTAAATGTCCTGGGTTTAGAGGGGAGAGGGAAGAATGGTTGCTGTGGGAGCAACTTTGAATTATGCATAGGGGATGAGCAGTAAGCTTATCCTGATTTTCCTTTGTGTGTTTTTATGAATTGGATACATGAATATGAACATTCTCTGGTTGTCATTAGGGAAGACTTTGATGCCTATTGTGCTCCCCAGGACAATGCTGCCTTAACTATTTTCCATGAATTATGAATACTAGATTTCTAGACTCAAAGAATAACTTTCAAGCTAAAAGATAGTCGAAATTTACGATGAATAGTAGTAACCTGTTCATGTTGAACGGAAGTGCTCTGGGGGATAGGCCTGGTAAACAACTTAGAGTTCGGGTGCTAAAAGTATTACGCTTGGTTACATACTTTTGAATTATTTATCATATAATGGAGCCAAACAATTATCTATTGTCCTTAGTTTATGGAGTGATCACACTCAGGTGGGTTTGCTGCTAGGTATCGGTAAAACTCAAGAGTACAACATATTTTAAGGATTATGTTGACTGCAATGATTCTGGTAATCGAATAAGATGGTATGAGAAGAGCGCTGGCCATTTGACCTATCATATTACTGAATATTATGCATAGAGTGCTCATATTATTTGAACTGTTCCCCCCCCCCCCCCGATAAATCTACAGAGCTGAATACTGGTCTGACTTCGGTATATGGGGCAAATGGTGGCAAATTAGCTTGACCGGTAATGAAGGATGGCTCAGTTGTGGTGTATGACAATGAGATAGTAAAATAAAAAAAGCTATTATATCGTACGTTTTGACAAGTTAAGTCGATCCATGGCACCAAACATTTGGGTATTAAATCCCTTATACGAAAGGATAAGATGACCAATAGAAATTGGCTAAAGCACTATAAGATTTCTGTGCACAGGGCTCGCTGGCACTTTTTGTTAGGCCTTTTAAGGATCGGTGATGCCAAGAAATTCTGGCATGTGATAGGTAAATAAAAAAATTTAAAGTAATTTGCTACTTAATCCCATCTCGGCGGAGAGATGGTCTCATTACATTCAGGGGTGCTCCTTGTTACAGGACAGACATGAGGAATTGCCCATTGGATGAAACATCCTCTCCGGGGACTGGCAGCCTTTCCAACATGGTTCAAAAGTGTGGCCTTTAATTGAATTCGTCATGCCTTATTTGAGAAAATTGCCCAATATAATGATATCCTGTCATCTTTATAAAGGAAAGGGGATAGAAATAAACCTGTGAATACAGCTTTTGTTGGGAATGTTGGATGTAACCAGTACAATATATGCCCATAATATGCTTAAGGAACCAAATAAATGGCATTTTGATAGAAACATCCTTGCTCCCTTTAAGGCCGGCTTTTGGTCTACCAAGATTGGCTGTGATTCAAGTTGCATTGATGGGGTATGGACGCAGATCTGTTAAATATTATTATACAGTTACACTCTGATGTGACGGTGAGAGTATGTATGGATCAGAATAGTACCCCCTCTAGACAATTTGACATTAATACTGGATTAAAGAAGGGGTGTGTGTTGGCTCCTGCTTTGTAGAACCATTACCTGGCCGATTTGCCTGAGATTGTATCCGTTTATCCTCCAAAGCTTGGAAAGAACTCTGTGGAATTGAACAGCTCTCTGTCTTCTTTAGGTTATTATGTCTTATTAATTCTTTGGTTATAAATTATGAGAAAATTAAGATTATGCAATTTGGTGTTAAGGTTGGTAAACAAAGAAAGTCCTGGAAATCAAAAAGAATACCCGTTGTATGGATTAGAGAATTTGTTTATTTAGGCATTTCATTTACCAGTGGTAAATCACATACTGGTAGAAGAGAAAGAATGATCACAAAAGCAGTATCTAAATGTACCTATATAAAAAAATAAATTGTGGCAAATTGTGGGATATTAGCGGAAGGCCTGCTCAAGGTTTACAAGCAGCAGTTGGTGCCAGTGACAGTGTATGGCCTTAAAACAAGCTTTGAAGTGAAGAAAAGTGGTTGGATAAGCTAGAAGGAGACTCTGATGCCCTGCACTTTACCTTTCTCAGTGTACACCAACTGCATGCATTTGATTGGAATTGGTGATAATTACCTTAAGCACATTGATGGAACTACGTAGATGCATATCATCAGAATTGCCCAGGCTTTCATTCCCTCATAGGTACAGCTAACTGTGCAAACTTTGATGCAGATTGGTCAAACGGCGTGGCATTGTATAAGGAACCACGCTTCGCAATACCACAAACCCACAAACACATTTTTACTTTTGCTGAAATCCAGGGAAAGGGGTGAGGTGTCCAGATGTCATGTAGCCAGTAATATTTGGAGGATCATAACAGGTGACTCTGCAAAATTCGGTGCAGATTGGTAAAACGGTGTGGTATTGTATAGGGAACATATGCAAAGCCACAAATCCACCCACACATTTTCACTTTTTTTGTTGAAATCCGGGGAAAGGGGTGGGGTGTCCAGATGTCATGTAGCCAGTAACGTGCACAGGGTCCTAACAGGTGACTGTGCAAAGTATGTTGCAGATTGCTGAAACAGTGTGAAATTGTATAGGGAACATACGCAAAGCCGCAAACCCAGATACTTTTGCTGAACTCCGAGGAAAGGGGTGGGGAGTCCAGATGTCATGTAGCCAGTCATGTCTAGAGGGTCCTAACAGGTGACTTTGCAAAATTTGGGGTAGATTGGTGAAACGGTGAGATATGATATAATATGATATGGCATTTATAACGCGCCTATACACAAGTGTTTCAAGACGCAAAATTGTATAGGGAACATAGGCAAAGCCACAAATCCACAAACCCAGAAGGTTTTATTGATATCCAGGAAAAGGGGTGGGGTGTCCAGATGTCATGTAGCCAGTAATGTCTGGAGGGTCCTAACAGGTGACTGTGCAAAATTTGATGCAGATTAATGAAACAGTGTGGTATTGTAAAGGGAACATACGCGAAGCCACAAACCCATACATTTTCACGTTTATATAGATAGACATGAACTTTAAGAATTATAACTCCCTTCTTGGTATGAAGGGTAGGGTCTTGTGTGAAAAATCTTGTAAATCGAGGAATTATTAAAATAGTTTTTATTTATTGTGTGATTTGGCTATTAAACAAGCCTTAAATACAGTAAAAAAAACAAGATAATACCAATAATACTCATAGAATTCACCTCATTGACACTCAACCATTCATATAACACTTACAAATATAATACAAATTGCACATAAAACATATCATGTTCAGATTACAAGTTTTAAAAACGTCCTCCCATACGTGGAAAGCTGCTGATGAGATGACCACAGATTCTGCCATGAAGAAAGTATTCCGGAATTGGTCTGAGTCAGTTAATCTAAAATCCATGCAGCTATTTCCATATCCTTTTTAATATTAGCACAACATTTTCTGGCAAGCTGTTAGCGCATATCTACTTGTTTCCATATCCTCCTCACATAGTCTAGATAGGCATGCTTCTCGTGGAGACCTTTCCAAGCTAACACATGATCCATTGTTAGATTCATATGAAGGCTCAATATAAAACGTTTCCGTGCCTTCGAACAGGTGTCTGTCACAAAACGTTGCCTAACATATTCCAAATATCTGTCTTAGTGAGTTTTTCAATATTTAGGATTCTATCACCAATTTTCATCAAAATTCCATCAATAATTGGGTTCAACAATGCATCCTCTTCTGTGATTTCCAAGTTACACAAATATTCGACAGTGAATGTTCTGAGCTCCGTCATATATATATATTATTTATATATATTATTACTCTTTAACTGATTTACTGAGCCCAAGAGGCACAACAGATCTTTTGTATTAAGTTTGCTGGGTGACATTTTCAAACATAACAGCGTCCTTTGGATCTAGTAATGAGAGAGGTGAGACCATACTCTAATCTGAGTGCCTCCACCGGAGTAGAGGAGAGTAGGTTTATTATGCTTCTTAATATCTTTCCTTCAATTATCTGCAGCCACTCAATGTGGTTGTACAGGAGAACTGCCAGTCCATACAGCAAACTAGACACAATACTCATGTTATAGATCTCTAATAGTGCAGGGATAGTGTAGCATCCATTCTTTACCACATATTGTTTTGCTGCGGACCATTTCCTCCCGATGAGTGGTGTTGGGGCCAAACTCCCAGGTATGCCAGAGGGACACTGTAAATTTGCGGACTTGGAGGGCCCAACACACTTCCCCAGGATACACAGAGGACTCAGTCAATGGCAAGTTCAAACTGTGGTTTATTACAAACAAAACCAACAGGGACCAGCACAGGAACAGAAAATATTTATGCACATCTCGCTCTTCCTCGGCTTGCAGGTCGGTTTTACTCCCAAATGGCATAAGCACTTTGTCACGACTTGGACCCCTCTCCAGAAAACCTATCGGGCCAAGTGATTGGGTATGGAGTATGTTATAACCTATATTGGACATTATAGATGTTATTCTAGTGGCCCTTGCATGTCAGGTGGCTGGCTTGTTCCATCCCCAAGTCACTAACTATAGCATTGTTGCAGTGTTGTAGACTTACCATTGGTTCTTGCCCATTGCTACCCACCCATAGGGTACTAAACTGTGATTGGATAGAGCTTATGTCCCCAGCCCTGGGATCCGCAAAGATTTTCAGCTCACTGTGAACCTCTTCAAGGTGATGAGAACAATTATGTGTTTGTATTGTAACTTGTGTGCACCACCTTTGCTTATGAGATTGCTCTACTGTCTGGCGCAACTCTTGTTGCATACTGTTGCATACTGTTGCATACTTATAGCGGTTTGTTTCTGGCAGCCTGGGACTAGCTCTCCTTTCCTACCACTGATCGCTGTCCATAGTCTGCTTCGGCCCCGTCACATGTTCAGAGGCCAAGGATTTGAGCTGTGCAGCTCTGAATTATGAGGATTTATTTGTATTTTTTGCAGCTGGTCCCGTTGTCATCTGGGTATTGGAATGTCATCCGTATCTCTTGACCTTTGCTGCGGGTCCTGTCTCACACGTCTTGCTAAGCTTGTCTCTTGCTCAGAGGCCTGAGGTCTGCTGTAATTTTCCTAAACCTTATAATGCGGTTTCTACAGTGTTCTGGCTATGCTACATTTCCATAGGTCAGTCACACTTGGCTCTGTCAGGTCCCCATAGGTGTTCCTGCAGTTCCATAGGGTTATTTGCATCAGTGTCTGCAAGCTTGCTCTGGATCTCTTGTCTTGCGGTTTCTGTTTTGCTGCGTTTGGCTAATGGCAAAAATAATAAAAGCAATAACAATATGTATATGTATCTGTCCTCTAACTATAGAACTGTATGCTTGTTTTCTTCATGTATTTGTGTGTGCTTGTGTGCTGCGGTGCAGATTGCATGTGTGCTTCATGTCTAATGCCACTATGTCCTGGTGTCTCTAATGACATCAGCAACATGGCTTCTTGGTGTCTTAGTCCAAGCTGTCCATACAGGTGTCTCTGATCATAGCCTGCGGCTCTTCATTCACACATGGATAGATCTACATGTCACTTGGTCAGTATGGCTGGCTGAGGGGATACCTCTCAACATACTTATCAATCATAGACCCATTAGGAATTCGTCCAAAATAGAATGCGTGATTGTAGTGTTTCCTAGCCTTTTTTCTTTTCATGAATTTAGTAGGAGGGAGGGGTGGTGGCAGGCTCCCCCATCTCTCTTCAGTCCCCTTTCTGGTCGACCTGTCGACCACATCCTTATAAGATAGTCCTTTTGCTCTTGGCTCCTCTGAGGTGCCCATAGTAGTTTCTGTGATCATCAAACAACCAGTTCATGTAACAGCATACTCCTTCGGGTTTCCTTCATAGTACTTTGCATCGAATGGGTTGCCCAACTTCATTACTCCAAGTGGGAACAGTTCGCATTGTGCAATCCTTTCCCTTATTTTGTTCCTTTCTGCCACAATCTCATCATTTTCTCCTACTCCTAGATTCACATCCACCAGGACCTGGATTCCTATTGCTTCTTCCACTGTTTTCTTGCACCTAGCCATGCAGATTTGAATCCCACACATTGATGTTGCCGCCAGCACAAGTGCTCCCATTATCACTTTTAGTCCATCTGACTGCCACAATGGCATCCATGACCATATGTACGCTATCCAGCTCTGGTCGTTTCCTGTCCCCCTTGCTTTTTCTTCCATTTTGGCATGTATCCACGCAAGCTGCGCCACTGTATCTGATAGTGTTCCGTTATCTTCATCGTTGGCAGGAACTCCCTATCTTTGCGCAAACTCCTCCTTCTATAGCTGTGAGGAGGTTCAGAACATATCTTTTTTGTAGCGCCACCAACCATATTGCTCGGAGCTCTTTCTTTATTGTATTCAACCCATTCACTGTGGATTTAATAGTCACCATCAGCTCCCAGCGGGTGATTTGTAACCAATGCATGTTCGTGTACGTCTGTACAAATGATATTATTGATGCAAAGAACATTTGTGTTCTGCTGAACAGCCTGTGTTCAACTGGAATTTCATCTAGTGCTGTTTCTGATGCTCCTGAGAAGTAATTTTCTCCTCTCTTTGCCTTGCTTAATCCAGCTGGCTTCTCTGCCTTGCCTGTTGGTACAACTTTGAACGACCTCTTCTTCCTTTTGTTATTGTCCATCGTCGGGAACTCCTCGAGCTTCACATCCTTCTTTGGCACGACCAACAAAGGCATGTTGATGTGTACCAACGAGCAAAGTCCTCGCCAGTCGGGTGGCGGCTTCACGTATGCTTTCGATCTGCAAGCCCAGTAGTGGTCCATCACTACTGCTGTTCCTGCCTCCATAGTTGTATTGTTCACTGCTTCTGCATCCAAAATTTTTGCCAACTTCAACGTCACCATTATTCTGATCACACAGTGCAGGTGTCTTCAGAGGTATTATTGGCATCAGACCAGCTTCATTTCCCACCCATTTCAGTAGCTTTGCACTCGCCTCCCATTCCTTCAGGCACTTGTTGTTTTCTTCTTGTACCTTGTTCACTGGTGATTGTGTGAGCATCAGTGCCTTGCTTAGCACCACTCCATCCTTCCATCCATCTTCTGTGTACACTTGGCCATACACTAGTATCTGTGGTCTTTCCCAGCAGGCAGGCTCTCCTCCTGTCTCCTTCACTTTTGTCCATGGAGATGGCAATTCCTTCAGGGTAATAGTCTTTGTTTCTCCTTTGTCAGGCCCATCAGTTATGTACTGTATAGCTTCATCTAGCTGCCAATAATTATTCATCATGTCTAAAGTCTTTCTGTAATTATCTTCATACGGAAACAATGCTTTAGACACCCATCTCAGCACTGCAGTCTTCCCTTGAAATCTTCCTTCAGTTGTCACCATTGATAGCTACATTATGCATTGTGCTCTTGCTGCTGTTATTTCAGTTGCTATGAACGTCCTGGAGGCACTCATGGCATAGAGTATTAAGGAACAGACATAATAGCTCTCCATGGTGGTTTCCTTTCCAACTTTGGTCATGTGCTTGTACCACATATTATTAGACACTCAAGCAGTGTTGGTGAGATACATCTACCCCCTTCATGCCTGTATCAACACTGCGCTTACCTCTCCTTACCTTATCTGCAGTGTTCTCCTGACCACCTGATATGATCGTTCCACCTGCTTGGGTTAGGGGAATGTTAGTAGAGGGTACAGCGGTGTTAGGCAGAATCATGTGCAGTACCCTTGGGAACACTACACACAATTAAGACCACAAGTGTAAGTACAATTTCACCTTTGGTACAAGCCTGTACTACACAGTAAAGTGGTAGCGATGGCTGACCAGCCAGACTTATCGCAAGGGTAAAGTGAGCAATAGAGCAAGTTACACAAAGGACCAACAATTACAGTGATTCAAACAAACACTTACTCAAGGTTTCTTGGTAAAATAATATACATTTATTTACACAGTCAGTTTGAAAACATTACACTAGCAAGAGCAGCTCAATATCACACACTAATAAACCACAAATGCACAACTGGTAAGTAAATGAACAAGTTTAGCTGCCCTGAAGTGGGAGCAAAATGGCAATTCGGATACTTTCAAAAGGAGTAAAAAGGCAAGGTTATAAAAAAAGACAGCACAAATATTTGCATAGGCAGGGCAAACGGTTTCAGTTAACTACAACCAGCAATTCCTCTCATAGGCCTGGGCCAAAGTCAATGGTTTTGAGTCTTTGTATAGGATAGCACAGTTCTGGTAGTACATGGTTAAGTCTTTGCCACAGAGTTTAGAAGAATTTGGCTAGGCAAAAGGTTTGATGAATGTTTAGGGAAGGACATGCCTTCGAAGTTGAGAAAGTTGCCACAAACTCTCACGATGGCCGAAAAGATTTCCGTACAGCGTTTGCACAGTACCTTTGTATTAAAGAAGAACTGTAGCTGAGGCAGTTGTTCCTGGCAGTTGGAGCAGATCTCGCTGTTCCTGAGCTTCAGTCATGGGGACAAGAAGGAGGATGTCAGGAAGTTCCTGCACTGCCCGGGGATGAGGCCAAAAGCTTAGCAAGACGTTGGTTTAAAGTGTGAGTGCCTTAAAGTCCACAAGCTGGTTTCCTTCCCTCTGGCTATCCAGTTTTTAACACTGATGAAAATTCGACCATATGGGGACGGTGTCCAGGTAGCTTACGAGTTGGTTATTCCCACCAAACTCAAGGGAAGAAGTTAACCTTGAAGGGCTTCTCTGTCGATAGAGTTTCAGGCAATTCAGACCTGCAGCAGGTCATCTTCGGTTTTTTCGTTCCAGTGGTCGACTCTGCTTTTCAAGTCCCAGAGACCAGCTTTTAAACAGTTTTCAACCATTAATTCCAGCCTGGCTGTCACTCACACAGCAGGGTGGCTGTGCCGGACAGCTAGCCAGCCAATCACGCCAGAGTGCATTCAGGTCTCTCAGGAGACTAAGCACAGGGAGTTTCGGGCACCTCCCTCACATCCTGTCCATCCCAGACACTCAGGTGCCAGAGGTGGGCTTCAGCACTGAAGCCCGCCAAAGGCCAACAAACAAAGGGACCAAACCTGGTTTGGCACGCAGATAAAAACACAAGAAGGACCTTTCCTAAAAGAAATGGCGGAAAAAGTCGACCAGAGTCTGTTTTTAAAGATAGGTCTTGGGCGCCATATTGAAAAAGATGGCTGACCCAATTATTAGCTACTGTTGTTAGCGGTCGGGAAAAATCACGGTAGTTTGATCTAAACCACTGCCACCAGCCATTTAAAGTAGGAAAGGGTAACATTTGACTATTACATGAGTGTTTTGACTCAGGGGAAGCTAGGCAACCCCTCCAGCACTCTATAGGAAGATAGTGTGTGCTGGGTCAGTACATTTAAAGAGACTAGTAAAGTCAATTTAACTTTGCATGCTCTGGGAGATGGTAGTCAGTCCCAGAGAAGGTATTTAAACCGGGAAGTCTGAAAGACATCCCTGTGCCACTGCACTGAAAGTGCTGTGTGACACACAGAAAAAGATGATGCCTATGGAGTTGTCTTAAAAACTCCATAACCACAGAACACAAAAGTAAAACACACATCAAAATACATGGAAGAGTGAGGAAAAAAGGCTCACACTCTTCCCAGGAAAAAAATAAAATCCTAGAAATATATCAAAGTTGCTGGGGGTCTCAAAAGTTAAGGCAAATTAGCACATATTGAGAACTCTCCCTAACAAGCGGTAGCACTAGCAATGCAGGTAACTTTCCAAAATAGGAATATGATAACACTGCTAGGAATAAGTAAGACCAGCAGAACAATTACATTCTTTAATATGTCATTCATTTTCACTTACGCTGCTTGATCCTTGCAGCTTGAGGATATAGTTTCCTGCCTAAAATGTGTGAAGAAATGCATTACTGTGTTAGTGGTGTAAGTAATTCTTAAGCCCTGCGGGCCAGGTAATCACTTATGCTGAATGCAAACACTTCTTCCCACACTTTTCTTACATATGGGTCTCTTAGTGTGGTGATGACAGGTGGATTGCCATGCTCAAGTTGTGGGTATGTTTGGGCCAAATACTCTATAAAGGCAAGATAGTATACTCAGGTGGATAGAGCTCAAAATCTGCTGCGTCTCCTCACAGTATGGACAAATTGGTTTGAGAAAGTATCTGGGTGATGGGCAGAGGGCAACGTGGACATGAACAACCAGCAACAGTTACATCAGCTTTCACATAGATTGTGTGCAGAAAAGAAAAATTACTGCCAGTGTGCCCTAATCTATGTCCACAAGGATTGTGGTCTCTACTTTGGCTGCATGCGAGCATGGTACCATTGGATGTCCCCCTCCGGTCGTGTACATTCAGAACACGCTTGTAGCACTCCTAAGTGCTGAAAGTTGGCCCCGACAGTCATTGTGACCTTGTTGCCAGGCGTGGCTGCTACTTTGTAGGGCTTGACATCAGCCAAGTGGTTCCAGACCTGCTTCCCCCCGAGTTTGACAGCACGGTTTGCCACTTTTCCACGACGTGAGGGCCTGTGAACTTTGGTGAATTCCAGCACTGGACGAAGTTCCTCCAGAGGACAATGTCCCCACACTCACAGGGTTTTTAAATCTAGAGCCTTGTGGTGCACTGTTGTGTTTGCTCTCTTTGCTTTCTTCTGGGCCTCCCTGGTGTCGTTGTATCTGGCGAGTGATAAAAGAATCCCAAACCACCAAAGAAGTAACATCGCCATGCATCTCTTGCTCTAACACATCTGCACTATTCTCACAATCCTTCAGTGCTCTTGTGGGAGGAGCGAGGGGTAGATGCATATGCCCTCCCGAAACCACCTCATATGGCATTAAATGCTGGTCGGACCCAGGTTTATTTCGCAATGCAAACAGTGCAAGCTGTAAGCAGTGCAGCCAATTCTTTTTTGTGCTTTGCTGTGTCTTGGCTATGCACTCTTTCAGAAAGCCATTCAGGCAGACACACACCCCATTTGATTGTGGGTGGTATGCACAGGCAAACTTGTGTTGAATGCCTAACACTACTGTGATGTGTTGGAAGATTTCATTGGCGAAGTGAGGCCCAGTGTCAGACCACAGGACCTCACACATGCTCCATCTTGGCAACACTTCCCTGATGAGGAACTTAGCCGCTTTAACGGCGTCAGCATGCGTGCAGGGGGGCCAGCCTCAATCCACCTGTACAATGGGCATACAACCACTATCATGTAGCGATACCCTTGGCAAACTTGGATCATGTATACATAATCCATATGTAAATGCTGGAATGGGCCTACTGGCCCCAGTATTGCTCCTCTCACAACTCTGAGTATGTCCAGCTGTAAACTGCTGGCAAATCAAACAATTGCTCACAAATGCAGCCATGTTTTCTGCCAAATTAGGACAGAACCATGTTTCTCCAATGCATGTAGCAAGGACCTCATTCCACGTGATTGTTGTATAATGCAATTGTGTCAATGCAGTGTTCAACAATGCTAGTGGAATCACCACTTTCCCTGTGTTATCCTGCCACCATAGGGCATCTGTCAGAGACATTGTGTATCCCCTCCTTGTCCACAGGTCCTTCTCTTCCTTGGATGCAGCTCCCTGTAACTCCTTGATCTGTACTTCTGGCAGTACATTATACCCTTCCTTAAGTACCATATTTCTGGTGCACTCACGCATTTGGAGCTACTCCTAGTCCCCACAGCTCCCACAAATATGCTTTGCATTTTGCCTCAAAGTCTGCTGCTTCGTTTCCCCTTGAAATGGGATCTTCCCCTTTTGTGTGTGCTTGGCACTTCACTATTGCTATCTGTCTTGGATACGCAATTACTTCAATCAATCTGCCCAGTAATAGTGCATGTTGTACTGGAGTCCCATCCGCCCTTCGGAACCCTCTCCTGAGCCATCGTGACAGTCCAGAGATATTGTGGACATCACATATGCGGAGTCAGAGTAGATTGTCTCCTCTTTCTCTATGCTGTGTTCCAGTGCTAGTATCACGGCCACTAGTTCTGCTGCTTGTGCTGAGTAATGGGATGGTAGTCACGCACTGGCTACTACTTCACTTGTCCCATCTTCCTTCAATCTTACTGCTGCAGTTCCTGTATGCCTGACCCCATCTGTCTGATCAATTGCCGAAGACCAGTCAATGCAGATCATGTCTCCCCCCTCAAGTGCATCATCCTCTACCTTGCAAGTGTCACTGAACATCTCTGTGTTTGCTGTACAGTCATGTGCATAGTCTCCTACATGTAGGACATCTGCTAGAAATGTTGCTGGATTGACAATTCTGCATCTCACTATCTTTAGTCCTGCATCCAATAGTATGGCCTCGTACCCTGATGCTCTTTGTGTAGTCAGTGTTCTCTTTGGCTTCTGCAGTATTGTAAAGAGGGTGTGTTCCACGTAAAGAGTGGTGGTGCACCCCATGGTTATTGCTGCTGACTTCTTCACTCCAAAATGCGGCCACTGCCAAGGCTTTTTCACACTGATAGTGTCCTCTCATTACTGGGTTGAGTTTCCCACTGTAGTAAGCTATTGGTTTGCGTTCCATGCTTATCTTTGGTCTCAGTACTACCTTCATCACTACACCGTCAGTGTGAGAAAACAGGAAAAATTTCTTTTTGAAGTCTGGGATCCCTAGCACTAGTGCTACTAGTGCTGTGCTTCTTTCAGTTCCTCAAATGCCTCATTCATCTCAGTGGTACATGTCAGTGTCTTGTTTCCTTTCTGTGCTTCATCCAGAGTGTCCAGTAGTGGCCTTGTCAATGTGCTGTATTCAAATACCCATGCTCTGCAGTAGTTGCATAACCCTCAGAACTGGTGCATTTCCCTCACTGTCGTGGGCTTGCGTGTTTTGAGTGTTGTTTCTGCTCTCTCTGGGGTGATCTGCCGGCCATTTTGGGATATTGTCTGTCCAATGTATAGCACCTCCTACTGACAGTACTGTAACTTGTCCTTGTCCACCTTGTATCCCTTGTCAGTTAACAGAGTCAGCATATACACTGACAGCCAATGGGGGGAAGACGGAGTTAGGGAAAGGGGATGGACTAATAAAGGGAAGGAAAGGGGAAAACAACAATGCATAAAGAGCAAAACCCAAAACTACACACCTGTATTTTCTACCCTGGTAATTCCTGACCTGATACTTAAATATCTTGGAACCTGACCCTAATCACATAAACTAGGGAAACATAACATAATTCCCACGAAACACACTAAGCACAATACATGAATCAGGACTGTTAGTGAACATGACTTACAAAGCATGACTTAATAGCAACAAAAACATCATAAAACCAGTCTTGGGACTTGTAATATCATGTGGTGCAGCATATTGAACACACATAGAGCAGGCAATGACACTGAGAGAAAAAATGCCCCAATTTGGGTAAGCACAAGCAATATTACATGGAACAGCACCCTCCACTTGTTGAGAGTGCCATTGTGACGTGTGATTGCTGGCTTGGCTGATTTTAGGTATCCCCTGGTTAGCAAGCCTTATCCATGCCCCTCAATTCAGCAAGGACGTATCTTAATATAACCATGTCCATAATAGCACCAAATACGTATAAGAATACACTTACCTTCTTGTCCAGACGTCTCCTCAGAACGTCCGGACACCAAGCGTGAAGCGTTGAACAATATCAATCACCGCCACGACCCAGGAGTTAACCGACCTTCAGCATTATAGTTGAATACACACACACACAAAGCACTTAACTGAGTGTCCGGGTGCCTCCTGCGGCTGCCCCTGTCCGGAAGAAAGAATGCACACCAAGATCAGCCAGTGCTCACCGCCGCGGCCCGAGGTATGAGCCTGCCGCCGCTTATGGCCCAGCGTTTCTCTCATAAGCTGCGTCATGTGTGCCCGCCTCCTCCTCCTGCATCGCTGCTCCGGACGGCCGTTAAGAGCACGCCTTCTTGATTCACAATTGCCTGCAGCTGTGGACAGACATGTTTACAGGGAACTGCACAATTTCCCTGTGCCTGCTGGGAAATGTAGTCTTATCTCCCTTATCTATACATTACACATCTTTTCCTGCACCACAACCCCTGATTCCTGACATTCTGTCATGCTGCAAATCACAATGTCACCTACATACTTTGAAACTGTGCTCTCCATCTGTATGTTGGTTAAATCCATCTGTATCACTCTGTTAAAAATAGATGGTGACTCACAGTAACCTTGTGGGAGACAGAGTATTTTTCCACTTCTGGTTTCTATACATAAAGCTGGACAAGTCTTGTGAGTCTGGATGGTACTGAGAAGAATGCATTCTTCAAATCCATGACCGTGAAGCAGGCAGCTTCCGGGGGAATGCTGCACAAAATTGTTACTGGGTTTGCAACTAAAGGATATTCTGCTTCTAAAATGTGGTTAAGAGGTCTTAAATTATGTATGAAATGCCATCAACCCCCTTTGCGTTCCTCACCGGATACACTGCGGTATTGCATGGGGATTCTGAGGGTACAAGTATGCCTCTCTCAATCAGGGCTGTGATTGTCTCATAAATGCCCTCATCCGCTTCTTTGGTTAGGGGGTACTGTTTCACTCTTGGTAAAATTGCTCCTGGCTTCAGCTTGATCTTCACCCCTCCTATGCTTTTTATGTGTCCCACGTCATAGGGACTTGTGGTCCATAAGGTGCTGGGTACCTTGGCCATGTCCTCCTCACAGAATGGGGGTCACGCCTCTAGCGCCATTGCCATTCTCTGTGGTACTTTCCTGTAGTGTATTCCTAACCAATAAGTCACACTCATCTCAAACACCATCTCTATTTCCAGTCACTCTTCCATGAACAGCTCTTCATCTGTCACTGTGGTCAACCTGCACCCTTCTGCTACTGCGATCACTGCTCTCCATGCTCACCCTTTGTCATCCATCCCATACACTGCTATCCAATACTCTCTCGCACCACTGTCTCTATTTCTATTGGCTCTATGGTTCCCTCCTCCTCGTCCATTGGTAGCTCAGGACTGAACAGGTACTCGTCTGGAACTCTCCACATCTTCCCTGCAATTCCTGGAAACCATGCAATGGAAATGTCAGATCCATCCATCAATCTGTGTTACATTGAGCATGTGTATTTCTGGTGTAGAGCACACTTTTCCCATGTCTGTGAATGACATAATCATATTCAGTCTGCTCATGATGTCACATCCCAGTATGTTTACAGGTGTCTGGCAAGAGTAAAGTAAAGGTAGAGATAGATTGTGATCTCCTATAGAAAGTGAGATGTTGGAGGTCATTACGACCTTGGTGCTAAGTGCACCAACTTTACCACCATGGTGTAAACTCTGTTTACACCATGGTGGATGGCGGATTTACCGCCCCATTCCAAGGTGAGTGGGGCGGTAAATCCCCATTTCCCATTTTTCCTTCCCCATTCCCATTTTTGCCCCATAGGGCATAATGGGAGTGGGGAAGGCGCTAATTACGCCGCCGTAAATTACGGCGGCGTAATTAGCACCATGGCGGGTTAGCGCCATGGATTTTAACGCCTGCTAAAAGCAGGCATTAAAATCAGAATCAGGCGTTAAGGGTTAACGGTGGCGTTAACCCTTAACGCCTGAGTTGTAATGAGGGCCGTTGTCTGTGAAATGAACCACTTCCCGAGCCCCAGAGAATCCATGAGTGTTCATGGCATCAACTGACAATGGCCCTCATTACGACCCTGGCGGAAATCGAAAAACGATGGCGGAAATGCAATACCGCCATCGAATAGCGCTCGGTGCGTTTATGACCCGTCACCGTAAAGTACGATGCCATTAGCGACACCGTAGTGAACGCCAACGCTAACTGCACCAAGTACGCGCACGCGCGCCATGCGAAACCGTAATTTCCACCATGGCGCAACGGTACGCGAATTCTGACCCTACCGGACATTTACCTAACGCCATCAAGCATGGCGGAAAGTACCATTCCGCCATGGTGAGAAGTACGGCATCGCGAACCAACCGTAAAAGGCCCTACTGAGTGCCCGTACACCACTCCCTGGCCACATTGCACAACTCCTCGTAGGTGCAATGAAGTCACACAATGCAACCAGTGAAATGTACAAGTCACCCATGCATGCCAACGAACAAAAGAATGTAGGGGCTCCAAGTGCCTTGTGAGTGGCCATCCATATTTGCCATGGCACCATTGCCGTACTGATGCAGCACAGGCATGTGAAGGTTCAAGTACAGCAACATGAACTGAAATATGAGACAAACAAAAACAGGCCCCCCATCGCTTGACACCAGTGTAAGGCAACATTCAAAGCAGTATCTTGAGTGAGACTGCACCAGCCCTGTACTCCTGCCAGTAAACAAACCAACCATCAGCATAAGCATGTACCACACAAGTTGGCAGAGTGACTGAGCAGCCAGGGTCATCTCAAGAGGGGCCAATGGGAGCTGCAGGGCACAGAAGCCACGAATACAGAAGCTATTCCAATGGACATGACCTCAGTCTCCCTCCAAGAAACGCACGCAAACACAGGCACCTGTGACCAGCCATATTCTGATAATCACATCATTCCACCAATCCACCTGGCTGACCGGCATCTGTTACACAAAAGCTAATCCCCCGCCCCTGAGCATGACATCATTAAAACAGTCATAATGGCAGCCCCTATCCCTGACCTCACTGGGCTTCGTAGTCAAACGCGCCCAGTACAATACCACGCAACTATACTCAGAAGCCGGAACCCAATGCAGATCTTCTCACAATACATCGCTCCACAAATAGGAATATGCTACATTACTTGCAAAGAATAACGCTACACGGTCAATATCATAATCAAAATTTAATGCACAACAAAATCACCAAGCCCATACAGCTATTAGGTCATGAACTCCAAAATATATTTCATCATTGTGGGCTGCATCCGCAATAAATGACCAGCCTCTTCTTGTGTGACGCCCTGTTCCTTCATGGTACACAGGGGCTACATTCACGTTCAAAAAGGCAACATGGAAGCGCCTAGAACCGCAGGGCCGTCCCATTAGGTAGGCACTAGTCCAGCTGAAAGGTCGATATGTTGCTCCTAGCCACTAGTACTGCGTAAGGGCATGTGGCCCTTTGGCGATCGTCCCATAAGATCGTAATGGTGCTCCACTGATTAACACGAAGCAGCAGGTGTCGGGAGTAAAATCCATCTGCAGGAGTGGCATACAGATGGCAGCGGCAAAAGTGGAGAAGATACCTGTCACCCAAATGAAATGAAAAAGAATAGTATGGGCATCAGAACTTCATTTGAATTACTCACTTCAATGATCACACTAAATCCACAGCCATATGCATGCTAGCCCACTCAAAAGGATTATTCCCACCCAAAAATCACTTGCGAATCATAACTATATAAATCGAGGTGAAAACACTATTACAAACGAGTGTTTGTGTGCATGCGTCTGTTAAAACAGATTCCATTAGATGGGATTAGTAACGTGCATAGACACAAGTGTTTGAAGGCGCGTCGAGACAGGGAGGGTTCAACAAGGGCAGATAGACGATGGTCCCACTATGGCAGCCCTGCATCACATAGCGCAGGGGAAGTGGATAGATTCCAAAAAGCCATGTACATGGCAAACTCTCTATTAAATCATCTGTCCATGCATCCATACATAATTCCCTCATCCCGGTATGAAAACGCCTGATTATTTACTCACATAACATGTGAAATTTCCATTGAGTCTGTGCGTAATGCAGTCTGCAAAATCCACTGTGCTCCAGCCCGGAATTCCAGTGTTGTGAAGTAACATGTATTTGGGAACGTCCGGCCTTATCGTCCACTACGCTATTGCGCATCCCATACTATTCATATCAATCATTGCATTCTCGCCATGGCCCCTGTCCGAAGGACATTAAACAATAGAACTTTATATCTGCAGTCAGACCTGTGGGCGTCTCCTCGCCGCTAGCTGAAAACCGAAAGCGCTGTCCTTCGAATTCCTCATTTGCAACATCACGTCGAAAAGGCATCTGTGACCGCTTGAAATCACAAATCCATCCATGTAGTGCGGCAGTGTGTGAAAATGCCAACTGGCTTCACTCACAAATGGGACGCCCCGCCCGTCGGTGAACCTCGGTACAGTGCTGCATGAGGGTCCACCGTTAATCGAGTACTACATTCCACTGACCCTTCACAAGTTTGTCCGCGACTGCAAAGATAGTATGTGAAACAATGGGACCATAGCAGAATGAACATATGAACCAATATTTCACTGCCATCGGGATTAAATACATGATTGTAATAGCAAGATGCCATGCGTCGAATTGCAGCGTTGTGTGCGGGACGTGCTCGCCCAAAGGGGATTGCAGCTTGCACAGGTGGAATGAATCACCACAGGTGGAGGCTATACAGCCTGAAAACACATAAATTGCACACCCAACCCCCTCCCACAACCACACCCACTCCAAAATGCTACCGGCAGGACTAGCGATGTTGGCCCTGGGGGACCTGATAGCACTGCAAGTACTCCAACTTCAAGAAGAAGATGAACACCAACTACTACAACAACCGGCCGCACAGAGGAGACGCAGGAGGAGGAGGAGGGCAAGGCAGGGCCAGCAAGGCCCACCAGCACAGCCACTACCACCACGCAGGCAGTCCGCAATCCCACGCCTCCGAGCACATCCGTTCAACCTCACTGATGAGCAGATCCACACCCTCTACCGTTTGGACCGGGACACCATAACCGCCATTGTGGACATGACACACGCTGACCTTGTCAGCATGATAGATAGCCCAACCGCCATCCCACCCCTACTGAAGGTGGTGTCTGTACTCCACTTCCTGGCCACAGGCACCTACCAGCACACAGTCGCACAGTTGCATGGCATTTCACAGCCACTGTTGTCACGGACACTATTGCAAGTGCTCGATGCCCTCCTGAAGCACGCAGACGACTACATCTCTCTGCCACGCTCGGAGCAGGAAATTACGAACACAAAAGTGGGATTCCATGCACTTGCCGGCATACCGGGTTGCATTGGTGCCATCGACTGCACCCATGTGGAATTGGTTGTCCCACATGCCATGGAGGCCCAGTACCGCAACCGAAAACAATATCATTCTCTTAATGTACAAATGGTGTGTGACTCCAACAGGATCATTACACATTGTTGTGCCCGATTTCCTGGATCAACCCATGATTCTATGGTCTTGAGGAACTCTACAATACCACGCTACATGGAGCGACACGCAGGGAACAGATCCTGGCTACTCGGTGAGTCTCATTTCATGCATGATAATGTGGGGTATGTGATGCGGCAATGACCTGGCAGGAAGGGGGGGGGGTGCGTACGTAGCAATGTCATTCCACAAACATCCTTTATTGTCCACATACAGGTGATGCCGGGTATCCACTGAAGAGATGGCTCCTTACACCACTCCGGAACCCACAGAACCAGCATGAGGAGGACTACAACCATGCCCACTCACGTACCCGTGTAGTCATAGAACAGGCATTCGGCCTACTGAAGGGTCGTTTCCGCTGCCTCAGCAGGTCTGGCGGGGCACTCCTGTACCGCCATGAGAAGGTTGCAAAGATGGTCATGGCATGTGTCATGCTACACAACATGTGCGTACGTAGAAATGTGCCCATGCCCCCTGACGCAGAACTGCAAGCACCTGAAGATGGTCATGATGAGGGTGGGGATGTGGCAGCACCTCAAGGAGTCCGCGAGGCACAGGAGGGCCGTGAAATTCGTCAGATTATCATAGATTCATGCTTCTAGCACTCACGCCTGGTGGCTGATACATGGACACGGGACTTGTGGCACTGTGTGTGTCTGGAACATGCACAATATGGACTGTACGCCTATAAAGGCCTCGTACACAAAGATCAATGTCCACACATCTCATTGGATGATTGTGAAATGTTTATAGCATATGTGAAATTATGTTACACACCCCATCGACCCGCCACCCAAGTAAGCCCAACACACCCCCTCCACCCTCCTACCTCCCCCCCGAACACCAGTGTCCAAAGATGCTCATTGTCAGTGGGCAGGCGCTATTGCAAGCCCCCTCTCCGGGTATCAGGGGCACCCCTGCCTGTGGAGTGCAGGTTCCTCCCAGATCTACGTTGGGGGCTGCCCTGGACGGAACTTGCAACGGATGATGTCTCTGCCTGCTCACGTCCATGCATGTCCCTAAGGGTTTGTGAGAGCTCAGTGAGCACACGGCGCACAGCGGCAAGTTCAGCACATACGTCTTTGGACGTCGCATGCAGTTCCCCCCTCAGGCTCTCGGTGCTTCTCTCCATTTGTACTCTCAGGCTCTCGGTGCTTCTCTCCATTTGTACCCTCAGGCTCTCGGTGCTTCTCTCCATTTGTGCCCTTAGTGTCTCTGTACTTCTCTCCATTTCTGCCCTAAGTGTCTCAGTAGATGTTTCTATGGCTGCCTTAGTACCCCCACATTCATCAGCATGGTCCTTGAGGAGCGTGGCCAGTTGCTGCTGTTGCACGATCACCTGGTCGAGGGACTGTTGCCTCTGCTGGGCCATGGCCATTTGCGGTGGTGTCACAGAGGGGCTGATCACCTCATGTTGCCTAGACACAGGGCTTGTGGGGGATGGCCAGTCGTCGTCTTGTGGGTGCCCCTGCGTGGTATCCTCATGGTGTACGGGATGAAACAAACAGGGGGATTGAGACAGGTCATGGATGGATCCTACATCGACATCACCGTTTTCTGTGTCGGAGCATGCTGCCATTAATGCAGTGTCACCTATGGTGCTGCTGCCACCAGAAGCAGTGCCTTCTGTGGCATCCATTGGGGGGACCTGTGGTGGTGCTGTTGTGGGCATGCTGGCTGCTGGGGTGCCTGTTGAAGTGCCCTCCTGTGTGCTGGCACTTGATTTGTGCTGCTGCCGTGTCTTGATCCGTGCAGCTGAGTGGGAGGGTCTTTGGCCGTTGGTCTTGGCCCTCTTTGCAGGTGTGCTGGTAGGGGTGTCCTGGAGCTCGTCCTTTGAATCGGACCCTGTGGTGGAGTAAAGGAGGGCGAGCGTTATTAATGGGTCTGTGGAAATTGGAATGGCAATGTATCACATGCATTGGGGTGGTACCTGAGGGTGATTTGGGTCAGGGCCTTGGAGGTGGTTTCATTTTTGTGTGGATTGAGGATGCAGTTGTTTTGCAGCCTGCAGTTAGGGTGTGCCTGCTGCACGTGTAAAGGTGTTTTTAGGATTTTTAATTATTTATGTATTTAATGTGACTTTTAAAGTGCGCTATCAGGCCAATGTATGTGGACGTTCTCCTGGACATGTGTTTCTGTTGCACTATGTGGACACATGGTACTTCACATGATTGGACATTGTGGATTTAGCATTGTTTTATTTGGCCCACCTACCTGATTCTTCGGATGTCTGCACTCCTTTCTCCATCCCTCCGACTCCCTCTATACTCTCCATTCCAATGGTGGAGGCACAGATTTCTTCCCAGGGGGTCAACTTGATGGGTGATTCCGATCCTCCCCCGGTAGCTGTGGCAATGTTACGGTTGGCGGATAGTATGCTCCGTACGCGTATCCGCAAGTCGTCCCATCGCTTTCTGCATTGCTGTGGGTTGCGGGGTGCGGTCCCCACCACACTTACCCGCTGTGCCACCAGGGCCCATATGGCCTTCTTGTTCGCAAGTGCCATCCTGGTCATTTGCGTCGAGAAGACGACGGCAGCATTCTCCTGGAGGGTCTCTGTGAGCACGGTGAGTTCCTCAGGGGAGAAGTGGACCTGCCGCTTGCGGTCGCACGCATTTTTCGCTACTTTTCCCATTTTTATTGTTTTCACTAGGGTGGATGACGGGTTGGGATGTGTCTCAGGGTAGTATTTTTAATGGTTGTGTGGGAATTCTGATTTTATAGGTGTACGGCGTGTTGTTTCCCGTTCCGGGACCATGTTTTTACTTCCGTTTCCGTATATTTACGGTCACCGTATTTTCCGATTGCCGCTCATTACGGTGACCGCTATGATGGGTGGCGGAATTGCACCTAGGGCGCCGTACGACGGCGGTGAGGGGCGTTTTGGGGACATTTCCGCCATCGCGGACTTTGCACTTCCGCCATGGCGTAGTGCTCGTGCCCGATGGGTCAGAATTGGCCGCACTTTACTCCGTCGTGCAATGGCGGAAACGCTATTTACGCTATGGCGGTCAGGTCAGTTACTTTCCGCCAGGGTCGTAATGAGGGCCAATGTAATGGAATCACCTGAAATGCTCCTTCCCTAATGCAGGACCTCGTCGCACCTGTGTAAACAAGAAAAGAAAATGTTTTGCCACCTATCACCACCCCTCTGCGAGGTTCCTCTGCGGGTTGGATTCAATAAATGGTCTTTTTCAAAGAAAAAAGAGGAAAACCTGTCAAATTGCGCCCTCAGCGTGCTGATTTGGTGAAAATAAGTAAAAAGAAGAATCCAAATAGTGTTATTTGTTCATAGTTTTTTAATTGATTGTCAAAGTTGTCAAATGCCCTTTAATAAATGCCCTCGACACGTGTTTCACTGTCTTTAGTATTCAGACAGTTCATCAGGAGGGAATAGAGGGCCTTTTGGCGGCTCAAAAACAAGAGAAGCCTATTGTTGGCTAACAGAATGTCCAATTAAATCTGAAAATAAAAGAAGGTTAACAATTTTTACTGTATTGCTTTCTAGTATATTGCATGCACTTACTTTGTATGTTTCCTAAAACATTTTGCTTGACACCAGTATGTTTTATTTTAACAGATTAGTGCTCAAAATGCCATTAATTATTGAGGTAATGTGTGACTTAACAGATCGTATTTGTGAATAGCTCCTGGTGTTGTTAATACATTAAGTGAATAGTATGATGGAAGAGGCACTCACTTTTGGGATGTTCTGTGGCCAGAATATGTTTTGAAGATTGGCTTTGTAGAGCGTTTTGTATTTTCCCCCCGCTTCCTCTATAGGTTTCAATTTTGAAAAACACTGTAAAAATAGAGCAAAGCGAAACGAAAACGCTGTGGTATTATGGTCCGTCTTTGTTTATAACTTCGTCTTATAAAAAGCATTTAAGGTTTTAATTCTATATTTTGTCGTTTTAAGCTTGTATGGGAAAGCTCTGGTTGTGCTTACCTTTTTCAGTTGCAGAGACGGTCCTAATCTGCTTCAGAATGAAGAACCTTTCGGGTGCGGGATCTGCTGGCCTGATAACCTGCATTCTGCTCAGTTTGTAACCGTATTAAGTGTTTGTTTGTAAGCACGGTCACGTGATAGTGGTTGTCACGTGACCGCAAGTCCTCCATCTTGGATTGGGACCAATTAATTTCGTTTGTTGAGGTTTTGCCCATTCTTTTTTTACAATGGTGATAATAATTATGCTCGGTTCTGTCAGTGATTGTATTTTATTAATATTTTGACGTTTGTTTCTTTTGTTACCCATTTTGACTAATTATTTGAAGTTGTGAGTGCCTTTTTAGGACGGGAACAGATTATATATCCCTATTGTATTATTGCCTAGGTGTATATTGCACCATTTCTAAATTGTGTTAAATGCTAAGCATATTTAGCTGTTTTGTCTAATGGTAAGTGCTTACAAATTAGATTAGCATGCATTATTAGTTAGCTAATACATTGAAATAGTTGACATACACATTTAGTAATTAGAATTCAGATGTCCTCTCAGGCTGAACAATCAAAGAAGATGAATTCATTCTGTGTCCGTGTTTAGACCCGTATGGCAACTGTCCACATTACAGATCGAGTATGCTTCTCTGGGTCTGAGGATTTTCTCCACATTTCCTCCTCTCTGTGGTTTAGTTACTTTTTCAATTCCAAAAAACTTTATTTCTTTTATTTGTTCATTTGTATGTTCTGTTAGATTATGGTATCCCAACGAATATCTCATGTCCTTGTTTTTTATGGCTCTTAGATGTTCCTGTATTCTTGTTTTGAGTTTTACTCATTGTACTTCCCACATAGAGTTTTTTGCACGTACATGTAATGCCATAGACGACTGTTTTAGTGTTACAATTTATGAAGTTTTTAATTTTATATTCAGTTCCAATTGGCAAAGAGATACTTTTTTTCCTATTTGCTGAGAAGGGACAGCTGATACATGTTCCACATTTATAGTTACCCTTGAGGGGTGTTCTGTTCCATAATTGTATTAGTCCTTCTTCTTCTCTCATGAGTGTGAAGTGTGAATGACATAGTGTATCCTTTAGACTTTTTGCTTTTTTGAAAGTAATATGGACTTCATCTGCAACATGTCGTGCTATGTCTTGGTCCAGTTTGAGGATATGCCAATTTTTCTGGAGTATCTTTTGAATCTGTTTAGCATTTGTGCTGAACTGAGTTATGAATCGAAGTTTTTGTTGTTCTTTATCCCCGGGTTGGTTGTGATCAACAGGATGGGACACATCAAGTTCGTCTGTGGGCTGTCCAATTGAGGGCATAGGGACTTCCCATTCCTTGTAAAGGGGTTCTTCCCCACCATGGTAACTCCTCCCAGTTGTCTGACGGGACCTGGAGACATTGAGTCCACGTGTGCTACTGCGTCATTGCTTTGTATCTGTGCTAATTGCTGTGTGTTCCCTCAAATATGTGGTGCTTGTAAATGCTGCGGTACCGGAGCTGGCATCTGTGGTACCTGCATTTGTGTTTGTGGGACCTGTACTTGTGTTTGTGGCATCTGTTGATGTGCGCAGTAACAGAAAAAACTGGGTGGGAACCACACAGTTAACCAGTCGCTCACACACTGCTCTCCATAAGGAGCTGCTTGGTAGGTTAAAGGTATGTTGTTGCTAGATTATCACACTTTGAGTAATTGTATGGATAAATCGCTCTGCAAAGGAATAATTCAATAGGTTCCAAAAATGTCTTGCATTAAAGTAAAGGTTTTAATGACAGAACAGTTGAGTCAAACTGCAACCTCATCTATTTGAGATCATAAGCCAATGTATTTCGGAGTAAAATTCCTTCGTCAGGTCTGATCCCTGGTTGGTATAAATTGAGCGACACATGTAGACAAATAAATGTGATTAACCATTACAGTAAAACAATTAACAGTATCCAGAAAGAAAGTCCATACATACCAAGACAAGAAGAGGAAAAAAGATGACACGCAATGTAACTGTCACAGCGATTGCAATCATACTCGAAAGGCTAAACATGCTCAGAAGTAATTATGAAATACCTTAGCGTATTGATGTGTGGGTACAAATCTGCAAAATCTGCAATTTTAAAGCGAAAAGTCAATGCTAATGCGAATGAAAATATAGAACAAAAATGATCGCAACTAAGCAATCATGGGAAGTGGAGGGTTACCTCAAGGATTTGTGGAATATTCCAAACTTGCTAGAATGTTCAAAATCTGCAAATCAATTCCAAACAGGAGATTTAGAATGTGACTCTCGACTAGTAAGGTTTTACGCGTATGAAAAACGCTGTAGTGTGTAGAAGCTGAGCTTACCTGCTGCAAGTCCATGTGACACTGTAGCAGGGATGGCATGAAAATATCCATCTCTGGATCAGATATATTGATAATATATTTGGAATATGGACCGGCACAGAAGAGGAACTCCACAATTTCTTCATTTACCATAACCAAATTGACCCAAGAAATCAATTAACCCATGAAACATCAAAGCTTGAGATTCATTTTCTGGATGTTAACATCAGAACAGGTATCAATGGGTATACTACCATCTTATTCTGTAAAGACACAGACAGAAACAATCTTCTACATCCTCTGATTTTCCAGCCCAGCCTTATCAGGAATGTACCTTTAAGCCAATTGTTGCAGGTCAAACGCATAGTTAGTGATCCAGATGGCTAAATACGCAAACAGTCAGAAATGAGGAAGACATCAATTGCCAGTGGGTATAAGGCAGCTGAAGTAGAAGCAGCTACCACCAAGATTGATTTGATTGAATGTAACACTTTACTCACACATAAGAAGAAACCTACAAGTGCACCACAACTTGTATACGTTTCTAAATTCTCGACACAGAGCAACCCTATCAAAAACATCATTAAGAGAAATCGGATAACCCTCACATGTGACTTTAGAGTAAATCATTTATTCAATAAATTTCAAGTATTTGCATAACACAGAAGCAGGAATTTGAGAGATGAACTCGTCTCCACCAGACCTCCTACCCAAGAGTTAAAGATGACACGAATTGACACATTCCCATGCTTGCATTGTTGCAATTGTTGATTCGTCCCTAAAGGTAACACCATCAACGACCGAAGAACGGGAGTGAAGATCAAATTAAAGAATAATTCTACTTGTGACACTTCTCATATCATTTCTCCAGCATGGGGTCTGGCATGGATTCACATGCTCATGAATATTCCCCGTCGTCAGGCTGGGAATCCTCGGTAAAGAAAAAACCAGTATCAGTTTCGTTTCTGATCTGTCTTTCGTAGTAATAACCAATCACTGGTCTCTGCGTCATACTGACCACAGCCAATGACTGCCCTCTACCTAAGCACCGCCTCTGGCAGCCATCTTCAGATTTTTACCGCACGTTCATGTGTTGGGATCCTCGTGCTATTGCTCTCGAGCGTTAGTGCTATTTTTTCACGTTTTTTCTCAAAAACTTCGTTTTTCGGTCAAAAGAGCCTCAAGCTCCACCGACTCTCCATCCGATCAACGGGGACCCGTGTCGGATTCGTCTGCGCCCCTCAAGGGTGAAGATTTCGTCGAGCTACGCTTTTGGAGGACTCCAGAAGCTTCTCAGGCCCGGACATGGCCCAGGAGAAGGGAAGCTCGACGCCCGGAAAGCTGTTCAGGGTCTGCCCTGGATGCCAGCTGCAGAACATCTTTAAGGAGGACGAACACTCCTTTTGTCTCTACTGCTTACATGAGGACAAGACGCACGTGGAGAAGGACTGTGCGTTTTGCGGCAATATGTCGGAGCGGACCATGAAGGACCGCCATCAACGTCTCGCCAACTGGCTGGAAGGGAAGAGCCCGTCAGGCGAGAAGAAGAGGAAGAAATCCGAGCGGTCTTCTAAGACCTTTGAGGACGCCCCGGCGACGGGGGTCCAACACAAGGCCAAGCACCGCGAGTCTGCTGGCACCGGGAGCGCCGAACGGTCGGTCTCTACGTGCGCCAGGCAGGGCGCACCCTCCCCGGCACCTTCAGCCACGAGCCAACGCTCTAGGTCGGGTAAGAGGAAGGGCGAGCACCCGGCGAAGCTCCTGGAGAGGCCCCGGTCGAGCTCGAAGGCCCCATCGGAGGGGGAGCGAGGCAGTGTCCCCCCCTCAAGGATAAGGCAGTGAGCGCACCTAAGGTGGTGAAGGCTTTAATCCATCCGGCCAAGCCCTCTATCGATACTGTCGCGGCGGCCCTGGCTCAGCCTGTGGATGCAACACCATTGGTGGCGACCTCGGGGCGCAGAGACTCCCTGCCACCTCGGAGGGAGTCCTCTTTTGTGTCCATCGATAGGACCCCCGTGAAATCCCCGGCGGGGAAGAAAAAGGGGGGGCAGGGCGTCGTCGTAGATTTGGCTTCAACCTCGGAGGAAGAGCTGATCGAGGTCTTAAGCCACGGCCTTGGCGTGGAAGAAGACCGGCCCGTCGGGATGGATCCCGACGCAGGTGACGACGACATCGTCGAGGGTGCCGACGGGGCCCCTGATCGCCCGTCGGATTCCCCTCTGCCAGCGCCGCAAGACAACTCGGCGGCCATTTTGTTGGCTATACAGTCCTTATGCTCAGAGATAAGGACGAGACTACCGTTGCCGACGGAGGAACCTCTCCCGTCGGGGGATCCTGAACCGGGACCTTCTGGTGTTCCCCCGCCCAAGAAAAGAAGGATTCACCCTCCACCTCCTTTTCAGCCGTCGCGCCCCGTCCAGCCCTCCTCCCCGTCCACCCGAGGGGATGATACGGGGACTGACACGGCAGCGACTGGTACGGACGACGAGGTATACGGCGAGGATCTACCGTCGTCACCTCCCACCAGGGCTTCTCCGCCCGACGAGATTGGATCGTTCCACTCCATGATCGCCAGGGCATCCGAGCTTTTCCAACTCTGCCCTGAGGAGAAGAAAAAGGAAGGATTCCTTTATCAACGGCGCGAGGCCAAGAGGAAGACGGTCCTCGCGGTGCCTCTACTGGACGACATTTGGGATGAGGGCCTCGCCCTCCTCAAGAACCCTTCCACGACGCCAGCTAGAAGAGACCGGTACGAGAAGAAGTACCGGGTCCCGGACGCGGCCCCCCTGTGCCTCCGGGCGCAGCCTACCCCGGACTCCGTCGTCTCCGCGGCGGCCAGGAAGAAAGCGGGGGGGGTGCGGCCTCCACATCGACTTCCCCACCGGACGGCGAGGGAAAGAAATTGGACGCTATGGGACGCAGGGTCATCTCGTCTGCAGCGACGACGATTAAAGCGATTAAAGCGGCCAACGCCTTGGCTATCGTGGCCCGCTACGACAGGGAGCTATGGTACAAACTGGCTCCCCTGCAGGAAGGTGAGGTGGCGTCGGACCACGCCATCACTATTGCGACGGACATCGCCGACACTGGGTTTCGCCAGTTGGGCAACGGCGTGTGCCTTAGGCGGCGTGGATGGCTCAAGGCTACGGACTTCCGTCAAGACGTACAGACCAGAGTCCTGGACATGCCGTTTGATGGGAACAACCTGTTTGGGAAAACAGTGGACGATTCCCTTCAGGCCATTAAAGCGGACACTGAGACGTCCCGGGCCCTTGGGGTTCTGCAGCAACGACGGACGCCCTTTCGGAGCAGCGGAGGCAAGTGCGCCTCCAAAGGTTCCGGCGGCGGTTTCTCCACCTACCGTCAAGCGGCCCGCTGGTCGTCTCAGGAGGCCTACAGAGGACAAGGCAAGTCTGGCGGACCCCGCCGTCGTCGCCAAGGAGGTCAAGGCGGCAAAGCCTCGTCGAAACAGGATTGAACCGGCCGTGGGGTCGGGCCCCCACCGAAGCACCCCGGTGGGAGGCCGGCTGGCGAGCTTCGTCAGCGTGTGGGACTCCATCTCCACCGACCGTTGGGTGCTGGACGCCTTAGCCCGGGGCCACGCGCTCGAGTTTCAAAGAAGGTTCCCGCGCGTCCCCCCCGTGGCCAGGAAAGAGCTTCACGTCCCTCAGCTTCTCCTGGAGGTAAAGGCGATGCTCAGGAAGGGCGCCATCGAACTCGTCCCAAAGAGGATTCGGGGCTCCGGAGTTTACTCGAGATACTTCCTCGTGAAGAAGAAGACGGGAGGATGGCGCCCCATCCTAGACCTGCGACGTCTGAACAAGTTCATCAAGGCGCAGAAGTTCCGGATGGTCACCCTCCAGCACGTCCTGGGTCAGCTGGAGGAAGGAGACTGCCTGTCGTCGTTGGATTTGGAGGATGCCTACTTCCATATTCCCATCCTAAAGGGGCACCGAAAATTCCTCAGGTTTGTGGTCCAAGGGCGTCACTACCAGTTCAAAGCCCTCCCCTTCGGACTACGGTCAGCACCCAGGGTATTCACCAAGTGTCTTGCACCGGTGGCGGCGCAGCTGCGCCGCGAGGGGATCCACGTCTACCCCTACCTGGACGACTGGCTCATCCGAGCCAAGACGAGGGAGCTCGCCGTGGAGCACACGGCAAGGACCGTCCAACTTCTCACGGACCTGGGATTCTCCGTGAACTACGCCAAGTCCCACCTGGTACCCGCACAAAACGCACTGTTTCTGGGAGCGAAGCTCGACACAGTGTCCCTTCTGGCCTCCCCGTTGGAGGAAAGGACCAGGTCCATCCTGGGCAAGGTACAGCGGATGTTGGTTTCCGACGCGGCCAAGGTGAGGTCCATCAAGTCCCTCCTCGGAATGATGTCTTCTTGCATCTACCTCATTCCCATGTGCAGGCTCCGGATGCGCCCGTTGCAGGAGTTCCTGGACGCGTGCTGGATCCAAACGACGGGCGGCTTCGAGGAGAGGATCACACTCGACGAGAGTTTCCGCCGAGCGGTCCGGTGGTGGGGCATCTGACGGCGGGCATGGACTTCCAGACCCCAGACCACCAGGAGACAGTGACCACAGATGCCTCCCTGGAAGGGTGGGGAGCGCACACCGAAAATCTGCACGCGAGAGGCCTTTGGCTCCCGACGGAGAAGTCCCTGGAGCTCCGTGCAGTGTTCTGGGCCCTCAGGTCCTTCCTTCCGTCCCTCAAGGGCAAGGTGGTGAGGATCTTCACCGACAACACCACCACCATGTTTTACATCAGGAAACAGGGCGGAACCAGGTCCCCAGCACTGTCCAAGGAGGCGCAGGACCTGTGGCATTGGGCCGTCGCCCAAAGGATGTTTCTGGTGCCGTTTCATCTGGCAGGGATAAAAAACACCATCGCCGACTCACTCAGCAGGGAGCTGCGCTTGTGCCACGAGTGGGAACTACGGCAGGATCTAGTGGATCGCCTCTTCCGACGGTGGGGCACACCCCAGATCGACCTGTTCGCGACGAACTCCAAGTGCCGGAGGTTCGCCAGCAGGTTTCCCCAGGCGAGGAGCATGGGCGATGCTTTCTCGTTCCCCTGGGAGGGCCTGTTCCTCTACGCGTTCCCTCCTTTGCCACTGCTAATCCGGCTCGTCAACCAGCTCAAGAGGTCATGGTGCAGGATGATCCTCGTCGCACCTGCGTGGCCGAGGCAGATATGGTTCCCGGACCTTCTGGACTTGTCAGCGTCCCCGCCAATCAAGCTGCCAGTGGACGCGGATCTACTCTCCAGGGAAGGAGGCGCCATCCTCCACCACGACCCGAAATCGCTGAACTTGCAGGCCTGGCTCCTGCAGCGCTAGAGTTTGGAGGATAGACATACCAGCCGACTGCAGAGAGGTTCTTGCAAAGGCCAGGGTGTCCTCGACTCTTAAATGCTACGGACACAAATGGAAGAGGTTCTCTGTCTGGTGCCACGCACAAAAGATTAACCCTCTACGGATTACGGCTCCCCAGGTACTGCCGTACCTGCTGACGCTGGCCAAAGCTGGACTGGCACACGCGTCCATCAAGATTCATCTTGCTGCGATCTCCCGATACACCAGAACCACGGGCCGGACGTCCTTGTTGTCTCATCGTCTGGTGAAAGAGTTCATGAAGGGACTGTTCAGATCGTTCCCGCCGGTGAAGGCTCCGGCCCCGGCGTGGGAGCTCAACGTGGTGCTGACCAAGCTCATGGGACCTCTGTTCGAGCCTCTGCACTCGGCCCCGTTGAAGTTTCTGTCGTGGAAAACAGCGTTTCTTGTGGCCATCACCTCCGCACGACGGGTGAGAGAGATCCAGGCCCTTTCCTTCAAGGCCCCGTACTTGACTTTTCACGACACGAGGGTAGTGCTCAGGACACACCCCTCCTTCATGCCCAAGGTACCGTCAGACTTCCATCTCAACAAACCCTTGGTGTTGCCTGTGTTCTTCCCGTCGCCTTCGTCGCCGGCTGAGAGGACTTTGCACTCGCTGGATGTGGCTAGAGCGCTGAAGTTCTACGTGGACCGCACAAAGTGTTTTCGGAAGACGTCACAACTCTTTGTGAACTTTGGACCTGTCAATCAGGGGAAGGCTCTCTCGAAGGCTTCCATTTCCAGATGGCTCTCCGGCTGTATCATGTACTGTCATCGGTTGGCAAACCGACCGCTGCCTGGCCGTCCGAGAGCCCATTCCACCAGAGCGATCGCAGCTACCACGGCGTTCCTTTCTGGTGTGCCCCTGCTGGACATATGCAGAGCTGCTACGTGGAGGTCGACGCACACCTTCACGAAATTCTACTGCGTCGATCGGGATTCCAGGGAGGAGTCCAGGGTCGGCCAAGCAGTGCTGCGCAACCTGTTCGCCTGAGGTGAGCCTGGTGAGGAGGTAAGATGCTTAATGTTGAGTTTGATGTAATGCTTAATGTTGAGCCTTTGCCACCTCCCGTGGTTGTGCATGTGTGTACTGCTATGTATTCTTTATTCATGAGCATGTGAATCCATGCCAGACCCCATGCTAGAGAAGGAACAAGTTACTTACCTGTAACTGTTGTTCTCCAGCATGGGTCTGGCATGGATTCACATGCGAACCCTCCCGCCTACCCCTCTGCGGCTCTTCACTTGGTCATACTGCCACTTCACGTGCTTCCAAATCTGAAGATGGCTGCCAGAGGCGGTGCTTAGGTAGAGGGCAGTCATTGGCTGTGGTCAGTATGACGCAGAGACCAGTGATTGGTTATTACTACGAAAGACAGATCAGAAACGAAACTGATACTGGTTTTTTCTTTACTGAGGATTCCCAGCCTGACCACGGGGAATATTCATGAGCATGTGAATCCATGCCAGACCCATGCTGGAGAACAACAGTTACAGGTAAGTAACTTGTTCCTTATTCTATCAAATGCCTGTGTGGTCAATACTGCATTGGTCAATCTAAATGCTCAGTGAATCTCAGGTAGAACCAACGCAGGTCCTGTATCAGGAACAAAAATCCCAATTCTGTGGTATTCAGACACTGGCAAGAGAAAAGACATAACATATCACAAATCAGGTTTCAGATTCTAGAAACTGTGACAACATCAAACCCACATGAGAACATCAGAACCAAACTGGAAAGACGAGAGACCTACTGGATCGACCATCTTGGCACATTCACACCAGATGGGATGAACGAAGATATAAACTACTTCTACTTATGCTTCATCTACTTTGTGTACCATATAACATCTGTACTTTTCTTACCATCTTTTCCTTGTGGACCCCTTATGTACCTTACAATTCTTTTATTATTTGAACATATTTTGTGACACATATCTGGACTTCACTTACTTGAAATGTTTTCTTCACATTCTATGGCCCAGGGATTTTTCCTTTTGCCATGGACAGTAACACTGTACAGTCCATCAATGTACACCTGACACTGTGTAACATGTTTTCTGGTTTTTCCTTGGGTATCTCTGATTTATTCCACATTTCCTTTGCCACTTCAACTTTTTTTTGTAGCTCATATATTTGAACTTCATTCACCAGAAAGGCACTCTTTGCATCCTATGACCCGTAGCTTTTGTTTAGGCCGTGTAAAGTATTTATGTAGATTCTCCCCTCGTTACTTCTCCTGTATATAAGTATATGTGTATACACACAAAATCTTCGCACTAGTTGGACGTTACAGACCAGAAATGAACACTTGGCTTTCTTCTGGCCATTTCAGTTCAACACGCTTGGTCATTTTGACTACACTCTATTCACTTTTTATTAGTTTACGCCTTTGCGCATTCATACCTGACATGTACTTGGGAATAGGAGTTTGTGTTCTATATCAATTGTGGTTATCTACTTTTCTTGACAACACACATTAAACCTTTCCATCCGCTGTATGTTTTTCTACTTATCGCTTTACATTGTTCATTGATATTGTGCCCGCAAATCCGGGCCGGTCTGTTTCCCACAGAAGGACCAGGACGCAAGGCACCTGTGATGTGGCCATACCGCTGTGCCCACCATGTCACATCGCGACACCTGGCGGTCCCCCTGATTACAGTTGGAAACATAAGATGTACTGTAAATGTACTGCACAGGGTCTTCATCTTCCCTCATCTTCTGAGACATAATCGCCCCCAATATCTGATGTGTCTGGGTATTGTGTCCTTAGTGCTTGCCATACTGCTGCCCTGCAGTTCACAAACGGCAAATTATTGTGTGCTGTGTTTTGTATCGCCACCCCCGGGAACCCCGCCCTCTTCCATACGTCATCAGCGGCATCTCCTTAGATCGACAATAATAGTCCCTTTATGTGTCCCACAGCTAACCTATGTCCCGCTGTCATTTTCTCCATCTCATGGATACACTTTACAGCCCCTGCACTCCACGATGGTAGCCTACACTTCACATTCTCCTTGTCTGCATGCTTCCATGGTACATAATGAGGTCGTACCCCTCCCCTCTCTAATAAGGGCATCTGTGTAAACCCCACCTCCTCCCCATGTGTTCTTCTAGTCAGCCTGACTTGTTGGTCCCCTCTCTCGCTCTCGGTGCCTGTGCATACATCTATTGGTTCTAGTATGGGTACTCTGGTGCTGTCGTCATATCTCCTTGTTAACCGTCCCATTGAACAAGTCATGGTTGTCTCCCCTTCTCTTCATCCTGGGAGGTCTCTAAGTTTATCTATATATCTAGTGATGTCATGTAGGGTGTGTAAATTGGTTGCCTTCTCTCCCTGTGTGCACCCTGAACTGCCAAGACACACGCCTGTCTGTCCCCGTCCCCGTTGACTGGGGTCGGAACCACTACCACCTCTTGTCCTCACTATTCCTGTCCATGTTGCTACAAAATTAAGCTGCAAAGCTCAGTCTCCTCGATGTCATGTCCATGTTAGGCTTTGTGCTGAGGTTACTGTCCCTCAGGTTGTACCTGCTTGCTCCCCCCCACCCCTCCAGGCCCCTAGGCCTGCTCTGTCCCTTTCTGTGGTTCTCTTGCCTCGTGAGCTTGCGCTGTCTGGTTCTGTCTGTCTGTAATCCTTGAATATATTGTTTCCCCTGTCTATTGTCCCTTGTGTCTTCACTGCTCTTATTGCTCGCTCATCCTCTTCCCTGTGCCCTCATTCCCTTTCCAATCTATCCAACTGCAACTTCCTCTGCTCCCTCTCAACCATCTTATGTTTTTCCCATTCTGCTACTTCCCTTCTCCTCTCAAACTCTTCCATCTCCCTTGTCCTTTTTTCCCTGCATCTCACTTTCCGCTCTCTTCCTTTTCTTAAGGTCTCTCTCGATCCTCTCCTCCCACTCCTTTTCTATGCACTCCTTCTCTTCCTCCTTCCTTTTTTCCTTATCCTCCCTCACCAACTTCTCTTCTCCCCTCCTCTCCCTGTCCTCTCTTTCTCTCTCTCTTTCTCTCTCTCTCTCTCGTTTCTCCTCTCATTCCTTCTCTCTCCTGTCCTCTGCATCCATTATCTCCGCCCACTCTGATGCTTTGCTGCTTCTCTTCAGCCACTCCATTGCCTCAGTCGCCCCTTCTGCCTCTACATCTGTTTTTCCCTTTTAGCTGGAGTATCTGTCCTCCTACACACTAATTTGTGGCTATGCTCCCAAGCCTTCCTTCGCACCCCTCTGTGCCTTGCTGCTCACCTCTCACTCAGTAGCTTGCTGCCCTGCACCTACCAGCCTCTCCTCCTTTGTGTACGGTGGTGGTTTATATGTCAGATTTGAGTAACCCTCTGGTGCGCTTAATTCTCGTATTGGGTACATCCCTTGCTCATCATCTGTGTCATCGGATGCTACTCTTGGAGGGATTTGGGGAGGAGCGGAGGGGTGATCCCCTAGCTCCTTTCACCTCCTGCTGGCTCAGCATCCACTGATGCCTTGCGGCATCCTCCTGAAACATGCGCCATAACTCAAATATGGTCATGCATTTTGTTAACTTCTTCCACATATACATTCCCTGTATGTGTGTCAGTAGTGATTGCTGCATGTCTTTGTTGAAAATTCCATAAGGTGGCCATGGTTTAGTTAACTTTTCCTCTGCACTTTTGGACCACTCTATGCTGCACTTGCAAATCTTCTCCCAATAAGGTGGGAGTGTCTTACACAGGTACTGAAGGGGCGTGTCCCCTCTGCACTTCACCTGATACATCTGCGGTGCCTTTACCTGACCCCAAGTCGAGGGTTTTGACAATCCGCTGTTCAGGGAGGAAGGTACAATATAATGGCAATACTTTTCTGTTTCCACAAGTCCCTCTTGCTCCACAACTTATCAGGCATGCACAGTGCACCGCCCCTCCTTCACAATCACTGCCTCCTCAAGCACACCCACAATCCTGCGCATGCGCCTTCTGCGCACTGCCACTGGTTCACCTCATCTGCCAATCCCAGGTTTCCAATACTAGCTCCTCACCGTCTCATGCTCTCCGTGTGCTATGTGCAACCCTAAGGGTGATGTCACCAATCTATTGACCAAGGTATTGCAGAACAATCAAATACTGCACGCACACTGTAATAGCCTGTTACTCCCAAACCACACAAAAGCCCCACAGCTGTCTTCCTGCCTCCAGGCAGAGTATACCAATATAATCTTGTGATCAAACTGTACCCGCTAGATTATTCACCAGAACCGCTTACCTCTAAAACAGAATGTGCCCTAAACATAGAAGGACCTCTACCTCCACTCCTGTCCCTACTAACCTTGACAATACTAGACAATACTTTGACAATACTCGGTGATATTAACAATACTTCACAATACTCAATACCCTCCCTCACAAGCAGTTTCCATTAGACTGGGTCAATACTAACCATCCGTGATCTGCTGGTGCTGCTTGGCTGCCGACTCCCCCGAAGGTGCTCACTTCCCCCCCTCGTCTGCCTGGACTCCTCGCTGACTTCGGGCAGGATGATATCCAAGGGGCTCCTGACGGCCTTTCCATGGGCACGTGTTTTCCCGTCTTCTTGAAATATGCAAGGGTCCTGCAGCCTCTACGTTTCGCCAGCAGTGATGCCGGGCTGGTGCAGCCAACCATCCACTCAGCTACCAACTTGTTGGGGATGAACCTCCAGGTATGGTAGAGGGACACTGAACGTTTGGGGGCTTGGAGGGTCCAACACCCTCCCCCAGAATACAAAGAGGACTCAGTCAATGGCAAGTCCAAACTGCAGTATATTACAAACAAAACCAACAGGGATCAGCACAGGAACAAAGAATATTCATGCACATCTCGCTCTTCCTCGGCTCGCAGCCCAGTTTCGTCACGACTTGGGCCCCTCTCCACAAAACCACAGCCAAGTGATTGGGTATTGAGTATGTTATAACCTGTATAGGACATTACGATGTTATTCTACTGGCCCTTGCATGTCGGATGGCTGGTCTATTGCATCCCCAAGTCACTAACTATAACATTGGTGCAGAGTTGTGGATTTACCATTGGTTCTTGCCCATTGCTACCCACCCATAGGGTACTAAACTGTGATTGGCTAAAGCTGACATCCCCAGGCCTGGGATCCACAAAGATTCTCAGCTCACTGTGTACCTCTTCAAGGTGATGTGAACGATTATGTGCCTGTATTGTAACTTGTGTGCACCCCCTTTGCGTATGAGAGTGCTCTCTGCCAGCGTTAGATTGACCCTCGGCCTTTCGGCCCGTGGCCGATCCGAAATCGTCCCTGAGGAGAGGGGGCTGGTTTCTGGCCATGCCTGGGCCGGTTTAGAATTTTCTTTTTTAATTGAACATTTTTTGTGCAAAACTATATTTTTCCATATTTTTCATAGTGTCCTTAGCAACAATGCTATTTGATGTCACTTCCAGTTTTGTCAAGGGGTGGAATGTCGTGTTTCATCGGTTCCCGGGATGTTACCTTGGGGTGGGGTCAAATGACATCACTTACTTTGATGCAATCAGAGGTCTAGGGTCGTGAAGCGAGGGGTGGGCCACTTTTTTGAGGCAAGGGGTGGGCCACTTTATTTTGGGTGTCCAGGCCTATTTCTTGTCCCACTCCGACCCTGCTCTCCGGTCCGGTGCAACACTTGTTGCATACTGTTACATTCTTGTTGCGGTCTGTATCTGGCAGCCTGGGACCAGCTCTCCTTTCCCACCGTTGATCGCAGTCCATTGTCTTCTTCGGCCATGTCATCTGTTCAGAGACCACGGATTTGAGCTGTGCAGCTCTGAATTATGAGGATTTATTTGTATTTTCTGCAGCTGGTCCCTTTATTGTCTGGGGATTGGAATGTCATCCATATCTCTTGACCTTGGCTTCAGTGTCTTACACGTCTTGCTCTCTGTCCAACCTGAATAAGCTCAGCTCGTCCCTTGCTCGGAGGCCTGAGGCCTGCTGTAATTTTCCTAAACCTTATAATATGGTTTCTGCAGTGTGCATGCTATGCTACATTTCCATGGGTTAGTCACACTTGGCTCTGACAGGTCCGCGTAGGTGCTCCTACAGTTCCATAGGGTTATTTGCGTAAGTGTCTGCAAGCTTGCTCGGGATCTCTTGTCTTGCGGTTTCTGAGTTGCTGCATTTGGCTAATGGCAAAAATAATAAATGCAATGACAGTATGTATATGTATCGGTCCACTAACTATAGAACTGCACGCTTGTGTTTTTCATGTATTTGAGTGTGTGTTTCTGTCACGCAGTGCGGATGACATGTGTGCTTCATGTCTAATGCTACTATGTCGTGGTGTCTCCAATGACGTCAGCAACATGGCTTCCTGGTGTCTTAGTCCAAGCTGTCCATACAGGTGTCTCTGATCATAGCTTGCAGCTATTTTAAAATAGATGTTGCAATACATATGTTACACAATCAACACCTTTGTAGAAAATACACACATCAGCTCACATAGAGTGAAAACATATGTTTTTCTTACCACAACCTGGAACATGATGAGATTAGAAAAGGTGCTTTCTAAGAGAAGAGACACAAACATGCATGGCACAAGCTTTTTTCATTTTCCATTAAATCACAGTGTGAGAAAGAAAACAAAACAATGATTCAGTTGAAACTAATGATCTATTTCTGCCTATCTGAACGCAAAGAGAATTCTCTCTCCACTCTCCTCAATTTACAGCTACTCACCCTAAACAGTGAAACTTCTGTGCTTTACCAGGAAACCCCCCGCTGTTTCTGTTGTGGGTTATCAGCAAAGGAGTGTTGCAAACTCTGGACTCCATTTTGCACCCCCGAAGGTCAGCCTCAGAGTCCCAGCAGCATCCAAGGCTGGGTCAGCTCAGCGCTTCCCTCTGTTCTGTTTCTCCCGACAGGCAGCCAGCAGCCCAATACCCTTTCTGCTCCCTCTATTTATGCTTGATGCCTGTCATTCAAAATGAAACCTGCCTTCTTTCTGATGTTTCGCATCAACCCAGCAACTTCTAGAATTCTGAGCTCTCTGTCCAATCACCCAGCGGGAGCATATGTATCAGCTTATTTCCTGCAAGAACAATAAACTCTCTGAATGGAAACGTCAGCTCCTTCATTTTGCTCGCACGTTTATTTCCACAGAATGTAAAACAGAATTTTCCATCTGGGCTTGCTTGCATTTCACTGTTAACTAGAGTATTCATTAATTAATGGGAAATTATTTAATAGGGATTGTTTAGTTGATTCATCTGGGTTAGTTTGTTAAATGCAAGAAGATGGCGAATTTGCTTATAACGTGAATCACTTTTATATGTGCTCAGTGCATCTTAAATCTGCTGTCTTTTGACATCCATTTTTCTAACACCTTTGAAAGCCTAGTTCCCTGTCACCATAAACACAATGCATTATTTTTAACCTGCACTTGTACTACATAATTTGCTGTCTCTTTCTGCATTCATCTATACTAACCCCACTGAAAGTAATGTCATATTATCACTACCATAGAATCTTACATTCCCTCCTTTTCCGACAGCTGTGACCGCTCGTGATATCATAGCGGGAGGAATAATAATCAAATTTACTAACATGCATGCGCCACAATAATAATGAATCTTCTCTGGGAGAGCTCAATGTTCTCCACCCTCGTTTTCCATAAACTATCATAAAATTACATTTGAAAACAATAATACAGTAACAAAATAAACATATGAGTATCTCTCAATGAATAAAAGTCCATATTCAAAATGTCTATATGTAAAGTAAAATAAATAAAATAAAATAAAATGTGCACATTAGTCCACATATGCATGTCCATATGTAATAAAGTAAAATAAAATGTACACTCCCGACTGAAGTGTCCACATGTAATTGTTCATAAGTAAATGTAAAATCCATATTCCAACATAAACACCATATATTTTAAATCATACTCTCATCACATATGTATGTATTCCATGTAATAAGTAGTCTCTCCCATGGACGCACCACGAAACAGCACAAAAGTGTAACTGTAAAAAAAAAACAACACTAAAAAAAACTTCTTGTCCACAATCCACTCCTCTACTTGGTGAAGCAGCGCATAGTAGCATGCTCCATGATTCATAAATGAGAAATGAACGAAATTGAAGATGAACAACGTAAAATTAAGATTATGTATTTTTAATTCCCGGTACCCGGAATTCCCGGGATCACGCCTCCGGGATGTCCTGTCCATCAGTCTCTGCACCAACACTGCACATAACGCTGTCATCAGCAGAACTCCTCCGATCCAGCACTCCATGGAACCTCCTCCACCGATGTCATCTTTTTGGCATCTCCAGCTCCTTATCTTCACCCCCATTCTTCGGTCCGGGGGCTTTCCCGGGGCTTCCTCCCATGGCATCCTCCAAGGGTCCAGCACTCCAAGGATCCGGCCCTGCTGGTGTAAGGAATTGGTCATCTCTAGAGTGAATAGCCACTTTGGAACACCTGCAATTAAATTCATCATTACATAAAATAAGACAACATTATGCAGCAAAATAATTCTCAAAACACACACCCCTCCATAATATTTCACATCTTTAACATCCCTTGCCATTTCTCATCAATTACTTGATACACATTCAGAAAAAAACAACTACTACACACTGATAGGAGAGTCCAGTTTGATTCAAAGCCAAATTATAAAGAGAAACCATTTCTAAACGTTACTTCTGGCTCTGTTTATTTCTGCCGGCTCACCAGATCATGTTTTTATTTACTCATGGAGTGAAATCTTGAGTATACTACCTTACACATGCTCTTGTGTCACTATGTTACCCATATCACATATTATTCTCTGTTTAATGTGAATGCCAGCAAGACAACTGCTATTATTTGTGTACATTAACTCCACCGTTTTATTTTTACTGCATTATTTTAATTCAGCAATTCTCAACCCGCTCAAGCCTTTTCACCTTGTGCTTTGGGTGACATGGCTTAATCTGGTCTACATGTACGAAGTGCTCAGTGGCCACTTCACCCTCCTTCTTGATAATTTTATACACTGCAGGGGAGATTTTGTCTACAATTTCAAATGACCCTTCCCATGCTGCTAGACATTTTGAGTTTTTATGCCTGTGTTTCCCTAAGTGATTTGTATACACCTGATCAACTATCTTGTATTCTTTTACAGATGTCTTTCTATCATAATAGGTATTTGCACTTTCAGCAGCTCTCTCCAGATTCTGCTGTACAAATGCAAATGCATGTTCCAAGTGCTTGCTCAATTCCTCCACATATTCATCAACTGAGGAGGCACTCACAAGTGTTTGTGCGTGTGTCCTGCACAATAAGTGTGTGGTAACACCATTTTTCTTCCTGTCAATACTTCATGAGGACTAATACCTGTTGCTTTAGCGGGGGTTGATCTAATGGCCATTAACACTAAAGGCAACCGAAGATCCCAACTGGAGTCTGCCTCAGCTACAATTTATTTTAGTATATCTACTATACATCTATTGCTTCTCTCAACACACATGTGCAGTTTCCTCTTTACACCCAATATCTACCACACCTTGCTCATCAAGGCACTAGTGAAATGATTCCCCCGGTCTGATTTTACCCTTTAGGGTAAACCAAACCTTGAAAATATGTGATTTACCAATAAGATGGCTGCTGTTTGCGCACTGCAATCCTCTGCGGGAATACATTCCACCCATTTAGACATCAGACATACCACAGTCAATACATATTTATTTCCCCTAGCTGATCTTTTTACAGGCCCAACATAGTCGATTTGCAAATCTGCCCATGGAAGAGTCAAACCTCTTTTCTTTAATGGAGCCCTATGCATAAATGAAGCAGGTTGAAATTGTGCACATACCAGACACCCTCTGGTGTATAGTTCCACATCTTGGGACATATGCGGCCAGTAAGCATAGTTCTTCAAGATTTCCAAAGTTTTTTGTGAACTCCTGTGTCCTGCTTTTATTGCGTCATGCGCGTGGTGTAACATCATCCCCGAAATGACAAAGATACCACCCATTGTGTTTGAATTAATCATCAAACCATCTTGTAGCTTAATTATCTTTTAGTTTTTTACCAACAATCTCAACTCTTCCTTTCCTTTGCAATCATTTTCAGATATCGGATTTTGTTCTGCATCTACCAAATATTTATAAAACAGGTCTAAAATTGGGTCATCTTTTTGCGCTTTGATCAAATCCTCATCCGGGGTATCATAACTCTATTGCACTACAGGCTGTTCGATTTCTTTTGGGATTTGGAGCATGTGATCGCATCTACCTGTATTTCACCAAGTAAGTGTTCAATGGGAAACAACTCTCCCATGATTGCACCAATTTTGGCCAATTGATCTGCTTTGTCATTTCCCTCCTTGTCCTCTCCTGGTGCCTTTAAATGGCCCCGGATTTTCCTCCAGTGTATTATTAAATCAATTTCTGACACTAATGTGTCTATGGCTTGGACCATTTTACCATGTTTAAGGGGCTTTTTGTTATATGTGAGCATCCCTTTTGCCTCCTAACCAGGTAGATACTCTTCAAAACTATTTTGCGCATAATCAGAATCAGTGGCCAAAATTATCTCTTTAAATTTACTTTCAACTGCGGTAAGAATAGCCTTATAAATGGCAGCCAGCTCTGCTATTTGCCTACTCCTAGCTCCAATTCTCAGGCTCACTCTTGGTATATTATCACATTTGAACCAAATATTTCCTATTCCTGCCGCGAGTTGCTTTTCTTCATTATTTTCCTCATGATATGCACATCCATTCACATACATGTTGGCAAGCCTCCACACACCTCTTCATTTAAAGCTTTGTGTGGGATTGTTCAAATGCATTAAAATTGGTCTCTATTTCTGTTTCATCAGGCATGCATTTAGCTGCGCACACATGCAGATCCGCTAGCTCTTGAGCAATTGGACTCTTTTTATTCTGTCCATACCTTACCTCCACAGGGAATCCTTGTAATGTTAATGTCCAGGAAGTAATTCTGGACTGTGCCAAATTACCTGATCTAATTCTTTTGCTTTGCAAAAACTGCAAGGGTTGGTGATTTGATTCAATAATTACTTTTTCTCCCTGATTGATGTGACGGAAATGCTGCAACTCCCACACAGTGGTCAGAAGAATCTTTTCACATTCACTGAATTTAGTTTCAACCTGAGATAATGCCTTACTTGCGTAGGCAATAGTTTTGTGATTTAGATCATATCTTTGAGATAAAACAGCTAACATACACTGATCTGTGTATCCTATTTCTACAAAGAAATCCTGGTTCTTTATGGGATAGGCCAAACATAGTGCTTTCATGAGACATTCTTTCAGTTTAGTCACTGCTTCAGATTGCTTCTTTTCCCATTTCCATGGTACATTCTGCTTCAGCAATTTAGTTAAAGGTTGAGTGATCTTGGCTTAATTCTCAATACATTTTCTGTTTTGTCCTGTCATCCCTAATAAACTTTTCAGTCCTTTCAGGTTAATAGGATTTTTAAATTTCTGTATTTGCTTTTGTGGATTCAACCCATGTTCAGTCACCTCATCGCCCAAGAAATGTACCTTCTTTTTGCACCATTGTGCTTTCTGCAAAAATACTCCTGCCTTCTGTAACTGGCCAAGCACATCTCTAATCTCATTAAAATGACTCTTCATGTTTTCATTTTTAATTAGAACATCATCCACGTAAACTATTGTTCCCCTTTCTGCTGGATCCGGGAGCGTTTTTCTCAAAAATATTCCGAATTCACTTCCACTATTGACATACCCAAATGGTGTTCTGGACCATGCGTATTGAGTTTTATCAAATGAAAATGCAAACAAATATTGTATTTCTTCAGCTAGTGGCATGCACCAGTACCCAACTGTAAGATCTAACATGGTAAACACTTTTGAGCCTTGGACCTGTGCGACACCTTGATCGATAAATGGGAGCGGCCATCTGTACACTGGTACCCTTTTGTTTAATTCTCTCAAGTCTGCACACAGATGCCATTGCCCATTGGGTTTTAACACACCCAAAATGGGAGTATTTGAGGTACTATGAATGGGCCTGATAATTCCCCTGGATTCTAAATTTTTCATTATCTCCGCTAATGACTCCAAGCATGCCAGTGGTAACTGATATTGACACACAAATACCAGATCTCTACCATATCCCTCTGGTAACGTGGCAACATGCAAACCGATTAGGTCGCAATCATAAGCGTCCTTGGCAAAAACTTCTTTAAATTCCATGAATATTTTTCTCAACTCATTCCTATACTCTTCATTGGTACACACATCTGCAGCCTGAACCTGTTCCTCTACCCTTTTCGAAAACTCTGGAAAATCCTCTAATGGAGGAACCTCTGGGCTCTCCTCTAACCATGTGGCTGTATCTCTCTGTAGAGTTGCCACCTTTAAATATTTTGGCATATCCGCTTCCATTTCAATACGCTGTTTTTCTATTTCATTCTTGTTTAAATCAAATAATATGCAATTCTCTCAGTGACAGCTAAAAGATAAAGGTAAAGTGGCCATCCTACTCCTCCTTGACTTGTCGGCGGCCTTCGACTTGGTCGACCATAAGGTACTTTGTGACCACCTTGCATCGGCTGCTCATTTTTCGAGTTCAGCTTTCAAGTGGATTCAATCATTCCTCGATAACAGGACCATGCGGGTCTTCTCACCATTGGCAGATGCTGACCCCATTCCCATCACCTGTGGCATGCCACATGGCTCTTGTGTGTGACCTACTTTGTATAACATCTTTACAAAGCCTTTATTTGATAAACTGTACCTTCCGGTTGTCACTTATACAAACTACGCTGACGACACCCAGATACTCCTACCATTATCAGGCACGTATGACACAGATGTAGCCAGGATTAATGAAATTTGCACCATCATTCAGGCATGGATGGCCTTGCATGGCCTATGCCTGAATGATGATAAGACTGAGATCCTCCTGGTTGGATCACATACTAATCTACAGAAACTTAGCCCAAACTATACCAGTATCTGTACAGATGGAAATGATATACCCATCGTTAAAGATGTAAAAACACTAGGTTTTTACTTTGATGCACATTCCAAATTTACCAAACATGTAAACATGACTGCTTCAGCTACCGCCTACACAGGTAAGCTGATTAGGGCATGCAGACCCCTACTATCACCCAATAGCTGTCTCATACTTGCCAGAGCACTTATACAATCTAAACTAAATTACTGCAATGGTCTATACCTAGGTGCCAATAAGTCTATCTTGAACAAACTCCAGATCTTGCAAAACAATGCTCTTAGAGCCCCTCTAAATAAACCCAGAAGAGAGCACATGCCAGCTACTAGAAAACTTTGCAAATGGCTCTCCATGTAAGACAAAATCAATCTGAAAACTCTCTGTCTCACCCATAAAGCATTTAACCACAGATCCCCACCCTACCTGACTGACAAATTCTCCCTGATATCCTCCACCCACAATACAAGATCCTCTAACACTACTTGCCTGGTGGTACCCAGATACAACCTCAAAACAGCGGGCGGCTCCAGCTTCCCGGCCCTGGCCGCCCATTTATGGAACACACTCCCACAGGACTTAAAATCAATCCAAGTATTCGATAAATTCGGAAATTGTGCTATCACCTGGATACTCAATAAGAACTAACCTTACCTTCACCCTTACTCTTAGCCTGACATATACGTCCCGCATTTGCTCATGTATAACCTTATTTGAATTAATCATTTCTTCTTCATGCTCAAATGCACTGTTTTCAATGCCTTGTATATCATGTCATTTGCACCATCTTGCATGATTTACCTCACGTGACATCTATAATTTTTATTGAGTGTAACATGCTTAAGTGACATATGTGCTTCTCCTATGATATCTACTATGTAACCATTTCCTTATTTACTAGCGCCCAAATACCTACAGTGGCTTTTATCATTCCAGAATGACCATTTACACCAATAGGGATCCATGGTTGCCCATCTCCCATGTTTATTTCAGAAAGTGTTGTACTATGCTTTTCTGTGTTTAGCTCAGGGATGATATTCTGTTTGCACTTCTCTTCCTTTAAGTAAAAGCGCAAAGTATTTTCATGTATCTCTGCCATTATTTTCTAGGATCTAGATACATCTCCATGGATTGCTTCTCTTTTTCATTTTACATTTCACCCTGACACATCAGGATGACAGTGACACTAGGAACACAACCATTTTGAAGGTACACCTCCATTGCATCATCTGATTTAGCCACAGTATGGCATTATTTTATTCTGTTGTTTTGTGACCTCACTTTTTTATACCTCAATGACTTTCTGGCCAGGGACCATAAAACCCTGTTTACCCTATCAATGAGAGGAGATAACCTCTTCAGGCAACCTGTTCCCATCAAAAAGGGAATTTCACTGAGAGATGGGATCAATACTTCCTGTCTCATCCTGTGTTTTCCTATCTTTATGTCAACCTCAGTGACACCTTTGATAGTTATCTCCTCACCATTGAAATTATGCACATGGCCTTCATTTTGTCCCTTGTCAATCATTGCAAACGCATTACACTTCTCTTCCACAGTAATGGGAGCATAATACCTGTCCTCAACTTCCTCCAAACCACACAAAAAGGTGTGAATTTCTGTTTAGTTCAGGACTCACCTTTCTCAGGCCCTTTCCACTTTTTGCCAAACACAGGGGCAAGTGGAATTTCTTGTTTATTTTTCCTTTCAGTCTTTCATTTGCTCACACTTCGATAGCCTCGTTCAACTCTAAATTGAACCGCAACCCCTTTTTATGGGCATATGCCTCCCCTTCCTCATTCTCATTTGTGGTCATCTACATGTTTAAATCGGCAAGCAATTCAGGACCGTTACACAAAACTGGTATTTGGGATTATTTATCTTTATCATTGCAGGGGCTACACCATAGTCACTTATTGTCAGCGCGTACAAGATCACACCTTTTACATTCTGCACCCTCACTTTGTGGCTGCTTGTGAACTACACAGAGTTTTCCTATTTGCTCAGACAACATTTTAACTTGGGCCTCAAAGCATTGAAATCTGTCAATTTCCCTGGAATCTTCTCTTTGCAGCCTAGGCCGGTACTGGTTACTTTCACCCTGCTTGGACCTGTTCAGGTATCTCTCAGGGGATTGATTTCTATTTGAGTTGATTCTGAATTCTTGATTCATTGGAGGTGGGGAGTTCAGTGTGACCATTCTTTGGTTGTGATCCAATGGTGGTGGTGATTGATTATAGTGGCGCATGTTTTGTTTTTTATTTTATGGGAACTGTCCTCTATACTGATTTCCATTTTCAATGAACCGATCCACATATCGTGGTCTGTCTTGATTGCCATATACCATAGTATTGGAGTCAAATCTGCTTTGTGCCCTCAATGTCTGGTATGGACCATTCTTTCTTAGATTTTGATTTTGTCTTTGATTGTTATTCATGTCTGACTGTTAGGCGGAAACCTGTGCATTTCCCTCTGGGACCACTGCAAAAGATTTAGGACTGCAGGTGTTTGGCAGTAAACCCACTTTGTAGCAGTCTGTACCACACAGATTCACTTGGAAGCTGTGGCTGAGCAGTCAGACTTCTCTCAAGAAGAGTTAGGCAGTATGTGGAGTATACAAGATAGGGCAATCTACACAGTAGAACAAGCAAACGCGGAACAAGGCTTTGGTGTAAAGATATAAAGGTATTTATATATAACAACACATCTATGAAAAACACTCTGGCACTAATACGGCAAACAACTTCAATCACAATTACTATAAGAAAAAGATCAATCCCCCTAATAATAGTTCGACAAGTCTAGGTTCAACGGCACCACTTATTTGCAGACAGAGGTGAATGCTTTAACCTAGATGGCACTCTAGTATTCATTAGGACGGGAGAGAAAAAGGCAGGTTATTAAATCACTCGGCACCAACACTTTTACGAACAAATGCAAGACAAGTAAGGCAGGGTCTACTGCAGATCAGACAGTTCAGAGGCCAGGCCCACTCGGAGAGAGGCAAGGCGATATGTCCCAAAGAGTGTCTCAGTGGAAATGCGCTTCGAGTCTCTATCGCAAATTGTTATGGAAAGTTTGGACCAGTTCAGAACAGAAAGTTAAGAAAGCTTGGAGGCGACCCAATGGAGAGGCGAGGATTAAGACACCTCACTCTATCCGGCAGAAAGGGAAGCCAGGCGGACACGGTACCTTGTTTGTGGAGAGACAGCTCCGGCGGGGGCAGTTGTTCCTGGTGGTGGATGCACGTCGGGTCTTTGCCAAGAGAAGAGATGATCTCGTCGTCGAAGGAAAGGGGAAGATCGTTGCACCACCAGGGAAGAGACCAGCCGCGGAGTGCTCTGTCACAAGGCACCACCTTTTGGTCGCGGTACAGGGGTCATGGCTATCCAGTTGCTGGGGTGCTCTGCATGGGCAATTCGACCACTGCGTCCTGGAGCGAAGAAAAAGCAAAGGGGACTGGTTGTTCCCACCAGTCAGGGGAAGAGACTCTCCGGCAGGGAGATCTCCTCTGTCGTCGGGAAGTGGTGAGTCGGTTCAGCAGGGCTCCACCGGAGTTGTTGTCGTTGCAGGTCGGCTCAGCTTTACCCTCGTCGGATTCTTAGGTCCTGTTGCGACTTCTGAAGATCCAGTCCCAAAAGCCCTGCTTTTATGCAGAAAACCCCCATTCATTCAGCCTAGCTGTCAATCAAAACACGCTAAGTGGTGAGCGGGGTGGCTCACCACTTGGGCCAATCACACCAGAGTGCGACTGGAGTTGGCAAGGCAACTCAGTCCAGGGTGCCTAAACCCCCTCCCACACCCCCTCTGGTACCCAGACAGAATTGCACCACTTTGGTGGGCCTCTGTGTAGAGGCCCGCCAAAAGTGGAACATAGGGCTCAACCTTTGGTTTAGGAGTCACAGAGACGAACACAGACACCATTTTAAAAACCGAGTTCTGGCAGAAAATACCACCCGATACTTATTTAAGATAAGTAAACCGGTGGTATGTTGGAGATTAACGAGAAAAAAGTATCAACCTCCAACAATGGGAAGAATCCCATAGGGTTATATTCGGGGTCGAATATAACAAGTAGTTTCCACTGCCACCAGCCAAAACTCGACGAGGGGGGACGGGACAGTGCCCCCTCGAATAACAGACCCAGGAGTAATCGGATTACCCCTACTAGTACGTCCACAATAGGATGGTTTGTACTAGTTCTGTTAGTAAATTTAGGTCTAGTAAAGCCAATGGTGACTTTACATGCCCGGGGAGACAGTAGTCAGTCCCCGGGTATGGAGTCTATGATGGAGGTCCTCTAGGATGCCCCAGTGTTACGGCATGGAGGGTGGGGTGTAACACACATAGAAAAACATATGAGACCCTATGGAGTAAAAGACCCCATAGCCCATCGAACACATTGACATTTAAAGGAATTACACACATTCATGTCCAAGAGTGGGAGAGAAAGAGTCTCACTCTTGGCAGGATGGAAAAAAAACAAACTCCAGAAATCGAGCAAAGCTGCTGGGGACTCACTAGGTTAGGAAATTCAGCCTAAACAGAGAATTCTCCCTAACACTCGCCCCCCCCAGACTAAGGGACAGGAGGATTTAATCCACTCCTGAATGAATCTCATACCTCTAGTCGATGACATACATCCTACAGAGACAATCAGCATTTTGGTGGTGACACCCTGACCTGTGCTCAATGGTGAAATCAAACCCTTGCAGGCAGATCGACCATCTCAATAGTTTCGGGTTTTCCCCTTTCATTTGCATTAACCATCTCAAGGGTTGGTGGTCAGTCTGAATGACAAAAGTAGAACCATACAAGTATGGCCTAAACTTCTTCAGTGCCCACACGATAGCGAAGCACTCTCTTTCTATTGTTGCCCACCTTGTTTCAGGATCCTTCAGCTTGCGGCTGATGAAGTAAACCTTTCCCATCCAGTTGACTGAGTACGGCACCTATTCCTACATTTGAAGCATCTGTCTGCACAATGAAGTGTTGGCGGTAATCAGGAGCTCTGAATACTGGGGCTTGGCAAAGAGCCTTTTTCAGGTTTTCAAAAGCCTAATGGCACTCCTCGTTCCATCTAACCTTTTTAGGAAATTTGGGTGAGGAGATGACATTCAGTGGAGAAGCTATGGTCCCATAGTTCTCGATGAAATTCCTGTAATACACAGTGAGGCCTAGGAAGGCTCTCACTTGGGTTTGAGTAGTAGGTGTTGTTCAATTTTGCACAGCTTCAATCTTACTGAGCAAAGGACTTATTTCTCCACCTCCTACCTCATGTCCAACATAGACTACCTTACTCTGTCCAATTTGGCATTTACTCGCCTTTATGGTCAGATTGGCTTGTCCAAGAGCCTGTAAAACATCTCTCAGGTGGGTTACATGTTCTTCCCAGGAATTGCTGAACACTGCTATGTCATCCAAGTATGCCATGCAGAAGTCCTCCATCCCATTCAGAACCTGGTTTACCATCCGTTGAAATGTAGCAGGTGCATTATTCAGTCCGAAAGGCATTACCTTAAACTGGTATAAGCCAACGGGGGTAGAAAATGCAGTTTTCTCCTTGGCATGGTCTGTCAGGGCTATTTTCCAATAGCCTGACGTCAAGTCAAATGTGCTGAGGAACTTCGCGGCGCCAAGTTTATCCACCAACTCATCTGTTCTTGGCAAAGGGTGGGCATCAGTCTTGGTGACTGCATTAAGAGCTCTATAATCGACGCAGAATCTAAGCTCTTTAGATCTGGCCTTTGGTACTAACAAAACTGGGCTAGACCATGGACTAGTAGAGGACTCTATTACCCCGAGATCGAGCATCTTGCTGACCTCACCTTTGATGTGGATTCGTACGTTTTCTGACATTCGGTATCCTCTGCTTTTGACTGGCAGACAGTCACCAGTGAGTATGTCATGCTGGCCCCAAGGGGTCAAGCCTGGTGAGAGCGAGAACAGAGAGGCAAACTGATTCAACATAGATTTGCACTCTTCTTGTTGCTCGGGTGTCAGATTTGAAGAGAGATATACTCCTTCAATTTTTTCGTCCAAAGGTAAGCCTCTAAGGAGATCCGGAAGAGCTTCACTCTCTTCTTCCTCCTCGGATGATGCTAGAAGCAACGCTCCTACATCCGGTCTTGAGACATACGCTTTGAGTCGGTTGGTGTGGAAGACTGTCGGAGCCTCCTTGGGGTTGCCCTAGTCCACCAGATAGTTGACCTCTCCGAGTTTACCCACCACTCTGAAGGGTCCCATCCATTTGTCTTGCAAGGCCTTCTGCCTTGTTGGGATCATAACGAGAATGAGCTGGTCTTGAGCGAACTCGACCATGTTAGCCTTTTGATGGTGCCAGTGCTTGACCAAGGCTTGTCCAGCTTTCAAGTTATCGCTTGCTTCTGTCATCATGTGCGACATTCTCCTCCGGAGACCTATCACATAGTCAGTCACTTTGGCTGGCTTGGAGGAAGGAGCACTCTCCAACCCCTCCTTAATCAGGGCCAATGGACCTCTGACGGGTTGACCATAGAGAAGCTCGAAGGGAGAATAACCTACTCCCTCCTGAGGCACTCCTCTATAAGCAAAGAGAAGGCATGGCAGTAGAAGGTCCCACTTACGCTTAAGGGGTTCCTCTAAAGCACTTATCATGCTCTTCATGGTTCGGTTGAACCGTTCTACCAACCCATTGGTTTGTGGGTGGTAAGCCGTTGAGAACTTGTAAGTAACTCCACAGGTTTTCATGTAGTGGGACATAAAGTTTGACCCCCTGTCAGAGATTACTTCCTTAGGAAACCCGACCCTGGAAAAAATACCAAGGAGGGCCTTAGCCACAGCCGGAGCTGTAACAGTCCTCATAGGAATTGCCTCAGGATACCTAGTAGCATGGTCTACTACAACAAGTATAAACCTGTTGCCTGAGGAGGTTGGAGGATCAAGGGGACCAACAATGTCAATCCCTACTCTCTCAAACGGGACTCCCACAACTGGGAGAGGCACTAAAGGTGCCACATTCTTGGAGCCAACCTTACCAGAGGTCTGTCTTCTTGAAACTCAAGTGACCAGCCAAAGGAATCTCGTGGGCTAACTGCAAGAACTGTGGTCTGTTCTCTTGGGGTACTACAAGTCGTTTGTAGTCTCCAGGTGCAGACTCGGTCGGTTCACTGTAGAAGAGGCCATCTTCCCAGTGCAACCTGTATTTCCCAGGTTCTTGCCCTTCAGCCTGAGCTTCTGCCTGGTGGCGAAGACCTTCCAGAGTTGGACATTCTCTCTGTCCCTTACTGAAGTCTGCCCTGCTGGGTCCACCTTCTGCCAGTAAAGACTGCAGCTCAGGATGGTCAACAGGATCCAGATCTCCAATGAGTTCCTGGCCTTCCATTAGCTCTTCCTCAGAGTCTAATTCTACCACACAGGGTTGTACCTCCCTCTCAGCCTCAGCTGGAGGTGGAGTTATGGGGGTAACTTTGGACAACCGCGGGCAGTCCTTGTTGGCTGCACTGAAATGCTGGCTGCTGGTTTCGGGGTAGAAGTCTTAGGTTTCCCTTTTGCTTCTGATTTCTTCGAGACAAGGCCGACAATTCCAGTGGAGCAGGAGTGATTTCTTTCTTCATCATCTCCTGGAGAGTACCATGCATGGTCCTCTCTCTTGCAGGTCTGGTTAGCTCCTGCAACCGTTTACTAGGAGGTCTGGGGGTGTGTGATACAACTCCGAGAGTTTTCAAATCGTTACCCAACAGAACGTGTCCTGGTACCTCACTCTGTATGCTGACAGGGATCTTCACAGTCATGTTGTTACACTGGATGAGAACTGGTAATTGGGGAAGCATCTGCACAGGCCCTGCAGCTAACTTGGTGAGGCGTTTGGGTGCCTTAGCACCATCCTCAGCCTGAAAAAACGATTTATCCACCACAGTTATGCTGGCCCAGTGTCCCTAATGGCAGGAGTCTCCTGACCATTCACCTGGACACTGTCCTTATAATACTCTTTAGTATTATCGGGGATAGAATTATAGACATCTAAATTCTGTTGTTCCCACAACCCCAGAGATACTAAAACGCTGGCCGAGACTCCAATGGGTTCATCAGCCAGCAGTAGAAAGTTTCCACTTGCCATTTGGACTTCCTCCTCTGGAGCGAAGGCTAAGGAGACAAGCTGGACCCCAGAAGGTTTACCCTTACATCTGGGATCTCCTTTCACGTGGTCAGTCGAGCCACAAACAAAGCATTTACCGAATGCTTTCTGGAATGGTGGCTTGTTCTGGCCTCCTTCCGGTTTGGCACCAGAAGACACACTATTCTGCTGCGGTTTTCCCTGTGGCTTACCCTTCTGGTTTTGTTTGGGGCCCTCTTTGGAATTTGAGCTATTCGAATTCTCTTTTGAGTCTTTTTTAGGCTGTTTTCCCTCATCCTTTTTCTGAGTTGCCCCAGAATCCTTATGAGTAGCCCTGTTGGCAACCCATAAGTCAGCAGCCTTAGCTAGCTTCCGGGAATCCAATTCCTTCGAATCAGCCAAGTGCTGTCTGAGCTCAGGAGAACAGGCATCATACATCGACTCCAACATAAAAAGATTCTTCATACCCTCATAAGTGTTCACTTCGTAACCCTTAATCCATCCCTCTAAGTTTTTCAACCCTTCACTCACCCAGGTAGCCCAAGGGGTACCATCATGCTTTTTGAGGTTTCTAAACCTCTTAAGATACTGGGAAGGGGTCTTCCCAAATCTAGCTATCAAAGCTAGTTTCACACTTTCGTAATCCGTCTTATCCGCCTTCCCCAACTCCATTACCACATCAGTCGCAACAGGGGGGAGCCTAGAGAACAACCAGGGAAGTAACTCATTCCCGGTGATGTCCTGGAACCCATGATTGTACTCAAACAGTTTTAACCAATCCAACACATCCAATCTCGGTTCATACATACCCACTAATTCCTTCGGCATCCAGGGTCTTTTGGGACTGGAGCTCCTAGAGGATCCAGAGGAGAGAGAAGCATTTTCCACAGACAACTTTTTCATCTGTAACTCGTGATTAAGTTCTATTTCCTTGAGCCTTAACTCAGCTTGCTTCTGCTCAGCCTGGGCATTCATCCGTCTGAACTCGAGCTCTTGGTTTCTTTCAGATTGAGCCAAGAACCATTTGTATTCTAATTCGAGCTTCATTTTTTCAAGTTCAAAATAAGCAGGGTTACATGTGGGACCTGGTATGGGCCCCGTAGGTACAGCTGGTAAGGCAGGTAGAGGAGCAGGGGAGACAGTTTCGTTAGCCTCTCCTTCCTCTTCAGCCTCTTCATCACTATCATTACTTTGATTTAGATCAACACCATTACTGTTATCTACATTTGCTGGAGAAGTTGGTTCCTCTGAACCAGTACCCAGACTTTGGTTCGCCAGCAATCTTGCTATCAGTTCCACTTTCTTGCCTTTTACAGAAAGATTCTCTTGTCTACAGAGGGCTCGTAAACTCTCAGTTTTTCACCTGACAAGGATTCTTGACTGTAGACTTCCATAGTAGACATGTTTTTGAAAGTTGCTTTTTAGTGCTAAGCTTTGTGGTTAGTTATCCAAAAGTGTCGAAAAGCACTCTAAACTGTATACTCGATACAAATCCCACCGCTGTACACCAGTGTTAGGCGGAAACCTGTGCAGATCCCTCTGGGACCACTGCAAAAGATTTAGGACTACAGGTGTTTGGCAGTAAACCCACTTGGTAGCAGTCTGTACCACACAGATTCATTTGGTAGCTGTGGCTGAGCAGTCAGACTTCGCTCAAGAAGAGTTAGGCAGTATGTGGAGTATACAAGATAGAGCAATCTACACAGTAGAACAAGCAAACACGGAACAAGGCTTCGGTGTAAAGATATAAAGGTATTTATTTATAACAACACATCTATGAAAAACACTCTGGCACTAATACGGCAAACAACTTCAATCACAATTACTATAAGAAAAAGATCAATCCCCCTAACAATAGTTCGATAAGTCTAGGTTCAACTGCACCACTTATTTGCAGACAGAGGTGAATGCTTTAACCTAGATGGCACTCTAGTATTCGTTAGGACGGGAGAGAAAAAGGCAGGTTATGAAATCACTCGGCACCAATACTTTTACGAACAATTGCAAGACAAGTAAGGCAGGGTCTACTGCAGATCACAAAGTTCAGAGGCCAGGCCCACTCGGAGAGAGGCAAGGCGATATGTCCCAAAAAGTGTCTTAGCGGAAATGCGCTTCGAGTCTTTATCGCAAATTGTTATGGAAAGTTTGGACCAGTTCAGAACAGAAAGTTAAGAAAGCTTGGAGGCGACCCAATGGAGAGGCGAGGATTAAGACACCTCACTCTATCCGGCAAAAAAGGAAGGCAGGCGGACACGGTACCTTGTCTGTGGAGAGACAGCTCCGGCGGGGGCAGTTGTTCCTGGTGGTGGATGCACGTCAGGTCTTTGCCAAGAGAAGAGATGATCTCGTCGTCGAAGGAAAGGGGAAGATCGTTGCACCACCAGGGAAGAGACCAGCCACGGAGTGCTCCGTCACAAGGCACCACCTTTTGGTCGCGGTACAGTGGTAGTGGCTATCTGGTTGCTGGGGTGCTCTGCACGGGCAATTCGACCACTGCGTCCTGGAGTGAAGAAAAAGCAAAGGGGACTGGTTGTTCCCACCAGTCAGGGGAAGAGACTCTCCGGCAGGGAGATCTCCTCTGTCGTCGGGAAGTGGTGAGTCGGTTCAGCAGGGCTCCACCGGAGGTGTCGTCGTTGCAGGTTGGCTCAGCTTTACCCTTGTCGGATTCTTAGGTCCTGTGGCGACTTCTGAAGATCCAGTCCCAAAAGCCCTGCTTTTAGGCAGAAAACCCCCATTCATTCAGCCTAGCTGTCAATCAAAACACGCTAAGTGGTGAGCGGGATGGCTCACCACTTGGGCCAATCACACCAGAGTGCGACTGGAGTTGGCAAGGCAACTCAGTCCAGGGTGCCTAAACCCTCTCCCACACCCCCTGTGGTACCCAGACAGAATGTTACCACTTTGGAGGGCCTCTGTGTAGAGGCCTGCCAAAAGTGGAACAAAGGGCTCAACCTTTGGTTTAGGAGTCACATAGACGAACACAGACGCCATTTTTAAAACCGAGTTCTGGCAGAAAATACCACCCGATAGACTTATTTAAGATAAGTAAACCGGTGGTATGTTAGAGATTAACGAGAAAAAAGTATCAACCTCCAACAATGGGAAGAATCCCATAGGGTTATATTCGGGGTCGAATATAACAAGTAGTTTCGACTGCCACCAGCCAAAACTCGACGAGGGGGGACGGGACAGTGCCCCCTCGAATAACAGACCCAGGAGTAATCGGATTACCCCTACTAGTACGTCCACAATAGGATGGTTTGTACTAGTTCTGTTAGTAAATTTAGGTTTAGTAAAGCCAATGGTGACGGTGCGGTGTAACACACATAGAAAAACATATGAGACCCTATGGAGTAAAAGACCCCATAGCCCATCGAACACATTGACATTTAAAGGAATTACACACATTCATGTCCAAGAGTGGGAGAGAAAGAGTCTCACTCTTGGCAGGATGGAAAAAAACAAACTCCAGAAATCCAGCAGAGCTGCTGGGGGACTCACTAGGTTAGGAAATCCAGCCTAAACACAGAATTCTCCCTAACACTGACATATCAGGTTGGTATCCTACCCTAGGTCTGCCTCCCATATATCTACAACTAATGTAACTTTCTCTATTGCTCGGATCATGTGTTTGGAACATGGGTGTTTGTGATGGCATTCTCTGTGGTGCGCCTCTTTGATCAGATGTCATATTATTCCTGACCTGGGTTTGGGATGACTCAAGTGGCATTTTTGCAGACCTTATTTCCATTACCGTTGGTGTGGAGTCTTTAGATTTTGATTTTGCTTCTTTAACTCTAGCTCCCTCTTCACTCTGACAATATATGACCTCATATAGTTTAGTTCCTTGATCTACAATCCACTCTAGCGATTTCCCACAATCAAACTTGTGAATTAACTGTGATATAATGTGTTTTTGTAAACCATAAAAGTAGGTAGTTTTAAACTCAGAAGAGTTAGGGCTGAAAGATACATCAAAGCAGGTGAATGCTCTTTTTAATTCTTGGAGAAATTGGCATGGTGACATATTTGACTTCACTGTCATGGTATACGATGCCTTTTTTCATCCTGCACCGACTGATATGGTTAGAAATGATGTCTAACCTCTTTTTCAAATTCTGCCCATTACATATTCTCTTGCTCATTTAGGCCCCTTATAATGCTAGCAGTAGCAGCATCAAGAGGTAGGTGATACTGTCTATACTGCTCCCTAGGTATTTCAAGAGCTTTTAATATATCATGCACTGTTTCCAAGTGATCCTTTATGCGGCAATCACTTCCCTTTTTGAACGGTTTAATCAAGGCCTTGATCGATTTCATTATTTTGATAGGACTACTTGGCGCTATATTTGGAGTAGGATTATTCTGTTGTTCATTCCTTCTCTCAGGTGGATAGGACTGGTGGCAACCACCAGTGGGTGAGTCAAACCCCCCAATGCATTACAATCAGGCCTAGCCACCGGTACCACTAGTACATTGTTCCCTCGTGTAGAAGTGGGGCTAACCTCAATACCATTGAATGTGGTGCCTTGTTGTTTTCCCTGATATTTGAAATTTCATATTTGCTGCTACAAATCTTTGCACTTTTAATACTGTCGGTCTGCTTCCTGACAAAGGTAATCATTCTCATCACCTATCTTATTAATCACCTCCTGCATTTTACTTATTTGCATTTGGCACTGATTAAATTCCCTGTCCTTCTTGTCCTTTTCCCGCAGCATTTTGGCAATTTCTTTCTTCAGTGGCCTGAAACTCCTCTTCCCTTTCCTCGTTATCTTTTTAGAGTGTTTGCATCTCCAAAATGGTGACCTCTTTATCTTGTCTGATGGCACTTACCATCCCTTTTAGTTGTTTCAGCTCCTGTTCACTCTCCTCAAACGTTTCCTGCTCTGAGACAGCTGTTTTTCTAATTCACTGCATTTAGATTTCATCTCTCTATTGCATGACTCTAATTCCGATTTTAGATTTTTCTTCGTTCATCAGCCTCATCCAAATTGATCTGTAACCTGTTAATTATCCCTGCATAATTTTTCTGCAGTCTTAAAGACTGATTTAAAAGAAACCAGGTCTTGGCACAGAGCCTTATTAAGCAGTCTGTTTCAGCATTTTGTCTGCAGCTCTAAACAATCTCAAGAGGCAGACTTGGATTATGCTGCCTTCTTCAAAAATATTATTTAATAGTTCTTTGTGCACTTCTCCACAAATGCAGTCATGCCAAAAGGTCAGCATTATCTGATGACCACACCCCATGCGAAAATAACTTTGCCTCCAGGTATTTCACCAGTTCAGAAAATGTGGCCTCTACTTAAGACATAATGGTAGAGTGTGCAGCGCTACACTACTCTCACAGAATGCGTTCCCTTTACATGCACAAATGGCTGTGTGAAACACATTTGCCATGCCCTGTAACCACGTTACATTCCTGTTCCCACAGGGCCAATGCACCAAATTATGTTGGGGTTTTGTCATAGAGCTATTACCTATCTTGGACGGTATTTTAGTATCGTGGTAAATTGGCAGTAAATTGGTGGTAATTTTGTATGGCAGTATAACAGTGGTGAGCATATTTATAGTACTGCCCTAAATGATGAGACAAACTCACACCCTTTCGTATTTGTATTCTGTTTTAGGGTTGACTAAGTATAGATGACTGAACCTTACACATTTAGCAGGAACAAGATATTACCACATGTTGTGCTGATGACTTATATACGATATCAGCCTACCGTGTTGAACGGTTCTGTTCAGCTCCCAGCATGCATAGCTGAACACACTCACACACACACGTTTCCAGCTAGCTTGCATTTATTGTTCTCAAATTTGATTTTTTTACCCTACCACTGGCAGTAAATATTTTACCACTGTGGTATATGATCTAAGGCACTTCCCCACATCTAGAGAATAATTACCAGAGACACAATAAAACAATCCCACTGCTTCTGTTTTCTTTGTGCGATTATTTTCTTTATGCAGGTATCATTTTAAAATAGATGTTGCAATACATGTTACACAATCAACACCTTTGTAGAAAATACATAAATCAGCTCACATACAGTGAGAACATATTTTTTTCTTACCAAAACTTGGAACACAATGAGATTCCAAAATGTGCTTTCTAAGAGAAGAGACACAAACATGCATGGCACAAGCTTTATTTTATTTTCCCTTAAATCACAGTGTGCGAATGAAAACAAAACAATATATTCAGTTGAAACTAATGATCTATTTCTGCCTATCTGACCACAAAGATAATTCTCTCTCTCTGCACTCTCCTCAATTTACAGCTACTCACCCTAAACAGTGAAACTTCTGTGCTTTATAAGAAAAACCCCCTCTGTCTATGTTGTGGGTTATCAGCAAAGGAGTGTTGCAAACTCTGCACTCCTTTTCACGTCCCGAAGGTCAGCCTTGAAGTCCCAGCAGCATCCAAGGCTGGGTCAGCTCAGCACTTCCCTCTGTACTCTTTCTCCTGACAGCCAGCAGCCAAAAGCCCCACACACTTTCTGCTCCCTGTATTTATGCCTGATTCCTGTCGTTCAAAACTAAACCTGCCTTCTTTCGGACGTTTCCAATCACCCCAGCAACTTCTAGAATTGTGAGCTCTCTGTCCAATCACCCAACGGGAGCATATGTATCAACTTATTTCCTTCAAGAACAATAAACTCTCTGAATGGAACATACAGCTCATTCATTTTGCTCGCACGTTTATTTCCACAGAATGAAAAACAGAATTTTCCATCTGGGCTTGCTTGCATTTCTATGTTAACAGGAGTACTAATTAATTAATGGGATATTATTCAGTAGGGAATGTTTAGTTGATTACTCTGGTTTAGTTTGTTAAATGCAAGGCTACACAGATGGCGAATTTGCCTATAACATGAATCACTTGTATATGTGCTCAGTCATCTTAAATCTGCTGTCTTTTGACATCCATTTTGCTGACACCTTTGAAAGCCTAGTTCCCTCTCCCCATAAACCCAATGTATTATTATTAAACTGCACTTTTACTTTCTGCATTCATCTATACTAACCCAACTGAAAGTAATGTCATGATATCACTACCATAGCATTTTACAGATATGTTTGCATTGTACCTCAATGATAACATCTTATTGTCTCTCTCTGGAAGATTGACACCCTTGATTATTACTTTAGTATCTCTATGGATATCTATTTCATACCTTTATTAGGCTGTATGCCTTTTAATAGTTTAGATGTTCATGGTTTTATAATGTATTTGGAATATTTGTATATATTTATTAAGCATCTTTTGTACTGTGTGGAAAGTTTGATTAACTAGATCACACTAAATACAAAGAAGTATATTGTGTGCAGTACACTGTAAATGTGAAGTAGGGGCAGAAGTAGTATTGAAATCTGAGGGTTGAAAAATGTGCACCATCCAGCTGAAAGGATCATAAGTGCATCATGAAAGGAGGAAGGTACATAGGAAATATCAACATGTTGCCTCCCCATGATGCATAGGAAACCAGGGAGCAATGGCATGCAAGAACCAGTTAGCCAAGAACTGCAAGATATTAACTGGGGATCACTTACAAGTAATCTTCATTACTCCACGTCCTGTACCTCAGGACTGCAACTTGTCTCTCCAAGAACTCAACACCATCCTTACAGAGAACATTAACAACCATGCCCAGTGAAACGGCACACTCCCAAGTCTAAAATTCAGCACGCTGGTACACTCAAGAACTCAAGCTCAACAAACAAACCATCAGAAAAAAAGAAAGGAATTGGCAAATATCCTGCAGCGCATCCGACCTCACGCTGCTCAAGGAACTCTTGCTGCATACAGGTGATTGATCAACACTGCCAAGACCAACTACTACCCAAACACCATAGCCAAGGCCAACAATGAAATCAGAGTCCTCATCAATGACATCAAGTGCTGCATTAACCCACTCCTGACCCACCCGTGGCACACTCCAGCAAAAAATCTGCCACCATCAACTCTTTCTTCATCAACAATATCAACATGCTCTGCCAACACATAGACAGCAATGCCACAACTGACAGCACACTACGCATCCCATCTCACAAAACCACATCTACCTAGACAACTTTCAAGACACTATGGAAGACCTCACTGCCACCTTAACATCCCTCAAAGCCACATCGTATGCGGGCCACATCATCCCTGCCTCTGTACTCAAGACCCTTCTGACTGAGGTACTCCTCCCTTACCTGAGAATCACCAACAGGTCCCTAAATTAAGGCACCTTATCCTTTACCCTCAAGACCAGACAAATTCTCCCACTTCTAGACTTCATCAAGGTGATTGACAATGCCCTTAAAATCCTTGATGATGGCCATCTTTCCCTCCTAGTTCTCCTTTACCTCTCAGCATCCTTTGACAGAGTAGACCACCGACACTCACCGATTATCTACATCGCTGCAAGGGGATCCGCAAGATTGTCCTCAATCGATTCAAATTCTATCTTGCAAATTGCCAACAGTTGATACAAAGGGATTATTCCAGAACACCAACTTCCCCCATCACCTGTGGAGTCCCAAAAGTATCTATCCTGTACCCTGTGATCTTCAATCTTTACATGGAAGCACTCTGAACCCTCCTCGTTCCACACGACATCCACATTAACCAATACAAAGATGATATGCAGATCTACCTCAATATATCCTCCATTGAAGACATCACAAGGCTAAAGGCCTGCTTCACATTGATACAGTCCTGAATTTCCACTGCTTACCTGAAGCTCAACCCTTCCAAGACCGAATTTCTACGGTTGACCAACAATACTGAACACCCTGATATCCGGACCTGGCTCTCTGCTATGAACCTAGAGGGATTCACACCCCAGCTTGCCACCTGTGCCAAATCCCTTGGGTTCAACATTGGCAAACACCTCACATTCGAACAACACTTAGCAAGGAAGATACAAACGGCCTGCTAACAACTTTCTGTCCTGCAGAAAATCAAGCCCTTCATCTGAGAAAACAACTTCAGATGTGCTGTCCAAGCCTTGGTCCTCTCCCACCTGGATGGTGGCAGTACCATTTTGGTGAGTACCCTGGCATCATCACTCCCTGGCACTCATCATCCTGGGAAATACACGAATTATCAAAAAAACTGAACAATGACTATTCATCATTTGTTATAGATGGCAATACCATGAAAGTAGCAAAAGAGGTAAAAACATTAGGTTTTTTACCTCGACTCTTGCCTCTCTCTAACAAAGCAGGTGAGTGCAATGCCCTCCAGCACTGCATACACTTGTAAACTGATTAGAGCAGCAAGACCATTCCTGTCCACTACCAGCTGCCTCACCCTATCAAGAGCTCTGGTATTATCCAAATTGGACTATTGTAACGCACTTTATAAAGGGTCTAATAAATACACATTGCAAAAGATCCAAACCTTGCAGAATAATGCCTTCAGAGCCGCCTTAGGATTCTCAAAAAGAGAGCATATCTCAGATGTCAGAAGACAATCTAATTGGCTCTCTACAGTGGACAAAATTAAACTTAAAACAGTATCACTAACATTCAAAAGTATTAATGATTTAGCCCCCAAATACCTAACAGAAAGGTTCAAAAGAAGAACTTCCACTAGACCCACCAGAGAAGCATATACTAACTAGCTAGTTGTGCCCCCATTTAAACTGAGCACTGCTGGAGGGAACAGCTTCCCTGTCAAAGCAGCCCAGTTGTGGAACACCCTCCCTACCTCGTTAAGGTCTGACCAATCCCATCCACACTTCAGACTTAACTGTATTAAATGGCTCAAAGAAAACGACCTGTAACTGACCGACACCAGGACTATTCCATCTGTTAACCTATAGTTGAACGTATGCTTAAATGCTCCTCCCCTAGCCAATTCCTGCTTTTTTTGTCTCTCAATGTATACTGTGTATACATCCCTATGTACAAATATCTGTGTATATAACCCTGTATATTACCCTGTGTACAAACGTTTTGGGATAATCATTTTTTCTGCTGTCAATGTATCCTGTATTTACTTGAAATATGTAACTGTAACTTGTAAGCTTAAAGTATTCTTGCACTCACACCCGGATACCTTCGGGTCTGGCGCGTGCTATAAATAAATAAATAGACAAACAAACAAACAAACCTCTGAAATGTATCCTACATGCTGCTGCAAGACTCATTAAATAACTTTGCAAAATTGACCAAATCACCTTGACCCTCATCGAACTGCACTAGCTCCCAGTGCAAGTCTGTATCATCGTCAAATCCTGTTGCATCATCTACAAGGCTGTCATTCTGAAGTCCCCAAGCTACATCACTGAGAAACTCAGCTTCTCAAAAGGCCTGCAATGCCCAGAAGTAAGGAAATGTGCAGAGTTGAATTACGATAGTGCAGGAAGGAAGAAAACAGACAATAGGATTTCTCTGTCTACGTTCCGAGACTCTGGAACCTCCTCCCGGTCAACCTTACACTTGTCTCATCACTACTACAGTTCAGGAAAGAGTTCAAGACCTTCCTCTTGAAGGATTAGCTCCTCCTTAACATCTAGGTCCACACACCCTGCGATCCCACATTACCTGACACTTTCTGTTCTCTTCCCCACTGCCCCCCTTGGTTGCTTGAAGATCCCTTGCTACCAATTGCCCACCCTCGCCCTCCCATGCTAGCTCCCTGTTCCTTTGTTTCTGCTTCCCTCACTGTGTTCTTCCCCCTATGATTGAAAAGTGCTCTGTTGTTTCCCGAAGCTGGGTCCACGCTCAATAAATACCCTAATAATAATAATAATAATAATAATAATAATAATAATCTTCCTTGTAACAGTGGTTACTTGTAAGGCAACTTTGCCTTTCTTCCAGGAACAATTTTTCACTTTCCATGATTCATCCTGTGGATCCCACCTTTTAACTCAGGGGCATAGCAGACCCCTTTTACTGACATGCATCAGTTATGTATCTATCTTAGTCGGGAGGGAGAGGAGGGACACAAGTGATGTGACATGAAACAATGGACTAGGTGTAATGAAGATTACCAGTGAGTAATCCCTGCATTACCTCCATGTTCCTCTACCTCATCCCAGAACTTACTTGTGACGTATACCAACTTGAAGTAATGAATGGGCCTAGAACAAGAGGTACCCAGACAACATATGTCATTCACACCATTCGTCACCTGTTTATTAAAAAAACACTAATCAACATCTGCATGGTTAGTGTCCTGCCTGTGCAAATTCAGTCAATAGTGTCTGATAAACGTGTTTTAGTTTGACCATGCAATAGCTCTACAAATGTCCTGAATAAAAACCTCTTAAATCTCAGCCCAAGAAGCCACCATTGGCCTCGTCCACCTTCCATGCACCCCAGAGTGGGCGGGTCACCTGTACCAGAGGATTCATATGCCAAGGAGGTGGTTTTACACAGCCAATAGCTAACCCTGGGAACTATGGCTTTTCAGCCTGGAGAGGATCCTCCAAAAGGTACAAAGAGGCTGTCAGAAGTACGGAAAAACCTACACTACTCTAGATTGACCAGGACAGAACTGCGTACATCCATCTAACTCCATCCCAATTCCACTGGGGAGTGTAGCATGGTGCAATTTATACTACACTGATGTGGAATCCACAGGGATTCTGGAAGGAGAATGTGGAGGTGGAGTGCGGACACTAAGAAGACGGTTGGAGAGACTGAAGCAGCTCCCTTCAGAGACTCCTTTTATATTTCCCTTTTAATATATATATTCAGCTTACTTAATACAGCAATAAATCTTTAATGATATAGTTATAACCATTTCTGTCCTGTACTTCCTGCTACAATTGGCGACGAGGTGCACGTCGAATGTAAACACTGCCCCAGAGCCGATCGCGAGCTCGCAGTGCAAAGTAAGCTAGCGCTTTAGAGGAGAGGACCTGCGACGTCATGACGCATGTCACGTACAGGTGGCCATTTTGAGTAGGTTAACGGAGCTGTACAGTTACAGCGTTGGTGGTGACAAGTCTCAGGCTTCATCGATTGTCTGCACCGCATTATCAAGGAGTGGAAATAAACAAATTTTATTTATTGTAGCAGCGCCTGTGGATACACTTATTTTAGACTATATAAAAACATTTTTTTTTGGAGGATTGGTTGATTGCTCCCGCTCCTACTTGTCGCAGTACCAATACTGTAGTGAATAATAATAAACAACAATACAAACATTAAACAGTGTCATATTCAAACAAACAAAGGATTGAGTTATATGTGAACCGCAAGCGTATATTGAAGAGCCATACAGTGCTGTACTAGGGAGTCTGTGGCAGCCATTGGCGACAGAGGAGCAGGTGACCAAGCTCCAGCTGCCAATATGACAATGCACACTGTTCCACCACCAGCTATGTTTTTGCTTGAAGCTGGAGAACCTAATTTACCATGGAAGAGATGGTTGAAGTCGTTTGAGCATTATGCTTCAGTGGTTTGCGGAACAAACTACAGTGTGGAGACAAAGAAATCACTATTGCTCCACTGTTTGGGACTAGCAGGACAGGAAACGTATGAGGACCTGCCAAACTTACCTGATGATGATGTAGGGGATATGAATGAATACGAAAAGTGTATTGCAAAATTGAATAAACACTATGAAAAGAAACTAAGTACAATTCTAGAAAGGTATAAGTTTGGCAAGAGGTCACAAGAAAGTGGAGAGAGTGTGGAGCAATTCATAACTGTCCTGAGGAAACTGGCAAAGAATTGCAAATTTGGATCACAACTGGATGAAAGGCTCAGAGATCAATTTATGTTGGAGTGCAATAGTGCTAAAATCAGGGAGAGACTATGGGCCGAAGATGATCCTGATTTGGATACGGTGCTACGTATAGCCAAAGAGGTTAAGCATATGGAGAATTGTGTCAAAACACTAGAGGAAAGAGTGAAAAGCACTACAGTAAAGTCGGAAAGTACAGTAAAGTCAGAAAGTCCCAGTAATGCAATTCAAATGGCAAAAGTTGACAATTTAAATAATCAAAATGCTGTGGTGAGACGGAAAGAGGAACCTAGAATACAGGGCACGTATAAATACAGTAGTGATATGAGAAGCAGAGGACTTGCACGTGGTTATGCAAGTTACAACAGAGGACGTTTCACGAGTAATAGACGCCCTCAAATGAGTCAGAGAGGTAGAGGAAGAATCAGGACATGTTTTAGGTGTGACAGACTGTTAAGACGGATTTCTGAACTCTGTCCTGGTGGCGCAGAAGTTCAGAAGGCCAACCTAATTACTTGGAACAGGGTAACCTCTGGACAAGCCAGACCAATCAAGGTAGCGATCGCGGCGGTCAAGACTAGGTCTCAAGAGGGGTGAGGGTGACTGAAAGCCCGCAATGAGCACACAAAGCAAGGACACTTACAAACTACTCCAAAAAGGTGTTATATTAAAAATATATACACATTTATTCCAAGGCCTTTAAAACAATGACCGTAGCGAGAAATCACAATACAACTCTAGTAAACCAACACATACCATACCAATACAATATATATACAAATACAAACAAGTCTTAAGCGTTAGATGCACGAAATGTGTAGTCCACCTAAAAGGGAAGGAAAACAGGCAGTGCGAAATAATGCTTAGACCCAGTCCGCCTTCAGAGGCACTTAACTAAAAGGAAGTCCGAGCCCTACGAAGAGTGGAGCCTTGTGCTCAAAAGTGCCTGCACACGCTGGTGCCAACGGGCAAAAGGGGAGTCTCTTCGAGGGAAATCAGGCAGTTCAGTTTAGTGCACAAATGAAGAAGAACAGAGTTCCGCGATTCAAGCGCAGCCTCCACTGTGGGCAGAAGCAGAGCGCGAGTACGGAAAGGCGTGCTGTTTTGACACAGCGGGGAAAAGCTATGGGCTCCTGCAGGAGGGCAACCGGTTCCTAGCTATGCTACTCACCAGTCCCCGATGCAAGCAGACCCAGGCTTCTCCGTGTCAGTTTCAGTCGCTGGCAGGTTCAGGAGAGCAGGGGACGTCTCGTCGTCGTGTTGAGTCTGCAGCAGCAGAGTTGAGTTGAAGATGTCCCAAATGAAGTGAACCCGCACAGTTTGTTACCACAGCAGGGCAACGGAGCGGCCGTGTGTATCTGAGCCAAATGTGCACTACTCACTTCAGACCTGGGAACACCAAATGTACGAATCGTGTGAGAGTGACAAGGACTCGAAATACTACACAACCTGGCGGCGGTTACAGAGCAAGACTCCTGTGTAGGCTGGTCAGTCTGCTGGATGGCCCAGAGACGCTTCCAAAGGCTTACGAGCAGGAGATGGTGAAGATGCCGAGAATAGCTGTCCCCGCTATTCCAAGGGTCGAAGTACCAGTACAAGCCTTCTGGTTCGATCAAAGGTAAAAAGGGTTTCACAAGGCGACAGCAGTGCAGAGGAGCAGTCCTTCAGCGGGTCACCAGTGATTCCTCGGTTCAGCCTCGGGGTTGCAGGATACTTGGCTCCTGTATTCCTTCGTTCGTGAGAACTCAGGAGATCGACCTTGTAGTGGTGTTTCCAGCCCCCTCTTATCCACGGTTCCCTTCGCGCCAAAAAGGAGGAGACCCAATGGGAGATCCGCTCATCAACACTCACACCATTCGTGGACCTATCACGGACCACGGTGGTCCCAGGCATTCACACCACCCTAGACTCTCTGGCACCCAGGATGTGTATTGGGACCAGACATCCCAGTCCGCATCCTGGAGGCACACACCAGGCATGTAGAAGCCCGCGAAAGCATCCGTGTTTCGCGGGAAAGTACATGCCCAAATAAGGAAGGCCCCAGGTCGGCTTGACCTGGGGAAGGTGAAGGGAGCAAGACGGTCAGCGGCCAGGACAAAGGAGCCTCGTGGTCTGGCCATTTTGGGAGCCAGGCCACCATTTTGGGCTAAGCGCGAGAAACGCGCTTAAAACGCCAAAAGGAGCTCAAAACACAAGAAACGATCGCTGCCACCATTCCCGTCCGTGAATCACTTGCACCGATCAGTTACAATCCTAAAAGAGTATCTAGGGCCTGTAGAAGGCTAGAGACCCAAGAGAGCAGTAACTTAGCTTACAGTGCCCTCTTGTGTCATGTTGCACGAAAGCCGCAACATGATAAAAAAACTACGGAAAACAGCGTTTCCCGGTACTGACTGTCTTAAGGGCATGTCAGTTTCCCCGTAAGAATGGAGCGAAAGCCCAGAGGAGTGCGGCAGAAGGCTGCACTTCTCTGGCAAAGTCGAGAACAAGGTGAAAAACAACAGCAAAACGTTTAGGGGTTGCCACATGGAAGGAAAATTACCTACAATTACGAAATCTTTCCTAACACAGACCCATGCACTGGGCTAACAGTCCTGAGTGTCCAGCTATCCACATCATTTGCAAGAACTGTAATGGCAAAGGCCATATGGCCAAATGCTGTAGGATGGATAAGGCAAACATGAACTGGATTGGTATTACTGAAGAATATGAAGAGGAGGAATGTGTATTTGCTGTCAGTAGCACAGTGAATGGCATGGAACTGGAGAGCCCGAAGACCATCATTATGATAAATGATACGCCAGTAAGAATGATGACTGATTCGGGAGCGAAATACACGTTATTGCCTGAAAAGATCTGGAGGAAAATTGATCCCAGATGGCTGAATGAATCCGACATTAATCCAAGTGCTTACGGAGGTGTTAAGATAGACATTGTTGGATGGTTTGAGGCGAAGTTGGCTTTCAAAGATAGGGTTGCAAAAGGGAAAGTTTATGTATCAAGAAGAGGAGAAACGCCTCTACTCAGCTGGACGCATCAGGCATGGCTGAAGGTCAGATTGGATGCTGGTGCCGTAGAGTCTATCTATGGGATTGAATCCAATGAAATATCTACGGAGGCAGTGAAGAAGGTGGTGTTCAAGGATGAAATAGGCTGTGCAAAAGGGATAACGCACAAAATACAGCTCAGAAAGGATTATACTCCAGTTGCACAGAAGCTTAGAAATGTGCCTTTAGCGATGAGAGATGAGGTCAAATGTGAATTGAAGAAGTTGGAAGAACAGGGGATAATAGAAAAGATTGACGCTTCAGAGTGGGTATCACTGTTGGTTGTGGTGAGGAAGAGCCCTGGAAAGGTGAGAGTATGCATCGACCTCGGAGAACTAAACAAGTGCATCATTCCTGAGAGACATCTGCTTCCCAACATTCATGAGTTGTTATCAACGCTGGGGCCAGCGAAACTGTTTTCAACTCTTGACCTCACTTCAGCATATCATCAGATTAATTTGCACAGGGACTCAAGACATTTGACAGCATTCATAACCCCGGAGGGCTTGTACCAATATAAGAGGATGCCGTTTGGCCTTATATCAGCAGCTTCTGTGTTTCAGAAGACCTTCCATCATATTTTTGATGGTGATAAGGGCATTATATTTTTTCAAGTTGACAGTCTTATATTTGCCAGAGATCAAGTAGAGCATGATAGGATTCTGGATGGAGCATTAAGGAAATTGCATAAGATGGGCATGACATTGAGCAGAGAGAAATCAAAGATTTACAGGAAGCAAATTGAATATTTAGGCCATGTTATATCAGAGCAGGGAATTACACCCAAGCCGGACTTGATGTCTGCAATTAATGATATGGCTAAACCTGGCAACAAAGAAGAACTGAGAACATTCCTTGGAATGGCTGAGTATTACTCTAAATATGTTAGAAAGTTTGCTGATCATACGGCTGCAGTGAGGGATCTCACCAGGATGAATGTTAAATATGAGTAGAATGAAAAGTGTGAGAAAGAATTAAATTACATAAAGAGTGCTCTTACAACTGCACCAACACTGAAGAATTTTATAAGGGGACAGCGAACAGTAATCACAACGGATGCCAGTAATGTGGGCCTAGGTGCGGTATTGGCGCAACTGCATAATGGAGAGGAGAAGATAATTGCGTTTGCCTCGAGGCTGTTAAAAGGAGCAGAAAAGTTGTATGCGACTATTGAAAAGGAGGCTCTAGCCATTATGTGGGCGGTGGACAAGTTCAGGAGTTTTGTCTGGGGAACGCAATTTGAGGTAAACACAGACCACAAACCACTTGTAGAACTATTCATGAACAAAGGACTGGACAAGGTATCGGCAAGGATACGGAGATGGGTACATAGAATGCAGGAGTTCAATGCAGTTGTCAAGTATATTCCAGGAGTGAGGAATTATGCTGCAGACTGTTTATCTAGACTTACGAATACCCAAGAGGACAATGGAAGTAATGGTGAAGAGAATCAACAGGAAATGATATGTGTGTTACAGGACACAGCTGTTGCCAAGGAAGAATGGTTTGAAGGAATGAGTAAAGACGCAAAGTTGCAGTTTATGATGGAAAATATAAACAGGAAACATGTTCCTCTCAATAAGATCAAGGAGGCAGATGTGCAAGGACTGTGGAGTGTCAGTGATGAGTTGAGTGTACAAGACGGATATTTGCTCAGAGGAGATAGATTAATTCCACCTGAAGATCTAAGAAAGAAAATAATTGATCTAGGTCATGAAGGCCACCAAGGCATTTCCAAGACCAAATCCAGGATAAGAAATACATACTGGTGGCCAGGATGTGATGCAGAAATCGAGAGGGTCATAAGAAACTGTATCCTTTGTAATAAGTCTGATAAGGGTTGAGTGAGTAGTGAGTACCCGATGGTTATGACTGATGTGCCGAGCAGACCTTGGTTGAAAGTTGGAATTGATATTATGGGTCCCATAGGGAGTGAAGGCAGTCAAACATTTTGTGTGGTTATGATTGACATTTTAACAAGATGGCCAGAAGTAAAGATGATGCTTAGTGTCACAACTAAAAACATTATCAATTTCATGGAAGAGGTATGTGGTAGGGATGGATATCCAGGAGTTATCCTATTTGATAATGGCCCTAAGTTCGTCTCGAGAGAGATGGAAGATTATTTAGAAAAGAGATCGATTAAGCATGTGACCTGTGCAGTCTATCACCCACAAACCAATCGGATAGTTGAAAGGTACAACAGGATTCTCAAATATGCTATTAGGTGGGCATGGGCCAATGGTATGGGCTGGAAAGAAGCAGTCAGGAATGTCATTATGGCACACAGATTTACTCCGCACAGTTCTACAGGTATATCACCATTTGAATTGAGCAGGGGTAGAAAGGCAATCACCAAGCTTTGTCCTGGTTGGATGGGTGAAGTGATAGATATGGGAGTTGTAACTAGTAATGCTGTAGATATGATTAAGCAGAGACAATTCAGGAATAAAGCAGGACATGACAAGAAAAGATTTAGGTGTAATGAAACACTTAAAGTAGGATGTTTTGTGAGAGTGAAGCTTCCGGAAGCTTTGAGAGTGAGAGGCATTAAGTGGTCTGATCCCATTCAAGTTATTAAGGTGTTTAAGCATGCTATAAGAACAAGTGATAGTAGGGTATGGAATAATGGAAGAGTTATGGGTGCGAATGGTAAGGTTGATGGTGGAAGTGTAGACAAAAGTGATGTTGGTGACAGTAGAGGGAACCAGGAATTTTCCTTACCAATGAACTCCATACATGCACCGAATGTAACACAGCTGCCAGTGTCAAGGTTCGGTAGAAGATACCAAAGACTGAAATGCTTAATGTACTATGGAGAGTGAAGATTTGTTTTGAAAGAAGGGGATGTGTAGCATGGTGCATCTTATGCTACACTGATGTGGAATCCACAGGGATTCTGGAAGGAGAATTTGGAGGTGGAGTGCGGACACTAAGAAGACGGTTGGAGAGACTGAAGCAGCTCCCTTCAGAGACTCCTTTTATATTTCCCTTTTAATATATATATTCAGCTTACTTAACACACCAATACATCTTTAATGATATAGTTATAACCATTTCTGTCCTGTACTTCCTGCTACAGGGAGCAAGATTTAGGATCCAAAAAATGAGAGGACAATTTTCTGAGATCTATGGAATTTAGAAACAACCACTGGAAGGAAGCAGGGATGGCATCTAATAAACAGGGCATCTGGATGAATAATTAGACATAGAGCCTCACGCTAAAAACGGAGTCATTACCGGCATGGAGGTAATAGCGCGTCCGTGCACCCTTGAAGCCACTAATAGCAGCTGATTACGAGTGCTCGAGCATGCACGAACCCCCATGCCGGTAATGGCTGCACCGCCATGCCGCTAAAGGCCCTCCAACCCCCCGATGGCGCCATCACGGGACCCGCCGATACTGCCTCCGCCAAGGAGCAACCCCTTAATAACGACCCGGTAATAACAACATGCTAATACCGGGCTTGTAATACCAGACCCGGAAGTAACGTCATCGCGTCGGAACAGGATATGCGCTGGCGGCCATTTTTAAAACACAATCCATTGCAATCCTCACAATCCAGCAGTGCTACAGAGTAGAGAGCAGGGCCATACCATCCAGCATATCCAAGGCTACCCGCAAGACTACCCCCCGCCTGCGCAAGAAGCTCTTCTCCGATGAGGAACTCAACATGCTGGCTGATACTCTTGCAGCCCATGCAGATGAGGTGTTTGCAAACAATATCAAAAGGGAAGTCCAACTAAGAAAAAAAAGAAATATGGGAGGAGGTTGCGGGTAAGGTGTCAGTGGTTGGCACTACCCCGAGCACGGTCAAAGACTGTAAAAAACAATGGGATGGCCTACGTCTCCGGGTCCGTAACATCCTGGCATCTAATCGCAGGGAGGCCATGGCCACAGGCGGGCGTTCCCACTCACCAGTAAAACTGATGCTCTGGGAAGAGACCTGCAGCACGACCATACATATGGAGTCCATAGAGGGCCACACCTGCAAGCTCGACGCCCTCAAGTCCTGTGCGGATGACGAGGCGCAGTGCAAGGCACACAGAAATGCTGCCCGAAACAAAAAAAGTCCGGAAATAGCCGGTCTAACCACATCGTGTGTGGGATGACAATGGATGAGGGGGGAGGCAGTGTTGAGGGGATTAAGGAGGATGACAATGGATGAGGGGGGAGGCAGTGTTGAGGGGATTAGGAGGTGTTTATTAGGGGGGTATGGGTTGTTTGGGGGGGTATGGGTGTTTGTGGGGCATATGGGGTATTTGGGGGGTATGAGGTGTTTGGGAGGCGGTATGGGGTTTTTGGGGGGTTATGGGGTGTTTGGGTGTTGTGGGGGCAGTGGGGAGGGTGTGTGAGTGGTGGAGTGAGGAAGCACTATATTGTTATTTTACTTAAAACACCCGTTGTGTTCAAAATCATTTCATGCCTGGACATTGTCCATTTCGTGTGTGTTCATTCTATTCATGACAGCGCACAAAGCCCAACTCCCCACACACCCTGTGTCCATGTCCACACTGTCCCAGTGCTCAGTGTAGTACTGACACATAACCATCAACATCCGTGTGGTTCAGAAGTAATTGTCAATCAGTGATTGGCGTACAGCACGGCCATCTTGTGCATCACGTACTGCCAGGGGTGCTGCTTCTCTTCCATCATCATCCTCATCATCCTCACCCGGTGCATGCATGTCAATGTCAGGTGGCAGTGGTACGTTTCTCCGGATGCACGTGTTGTGCAGCATGACACAGACCATGGTGATCTTTGCCACCTTCTCAGGGCCATAAAGGAGTGCTCCACCAGACCTGCTTAGGCAGCGAAACCGTGCCTTTAACAGGCCAAAGATCTGCTCAATCACAACACGGGCACGGGTATGAACCCGATTGTACTCCTCTTCATGCCTGTTATGCGGGTTCCGTACAGGGGTTAGTAGCCACGGCTTCAAGGGATAGACTCCATCACCTGCATGGGAGCACAAAGAGATATGTGTGAGTCAATCTGAGCTGACACCTTTAGGATTAACGGCCATGGCTGCAGCTATTTGGTGTTGACATGCACATGTCCCTGGATGTATGCACGCAGGTTCATTTGATGCATTGTGTACTGCACAATGGTCTACTAGTGTGGATTGTGTTGTACAGATGATGCAGGGCGTTCACTTGCATGCTTATGCGGATGTACTGTGGATGCGGATCAATGACTTGCCACCCATTATTGCAGTGTATGCTACTCTGTACCTAATCACAGTAGTGGCACTGGCACAGTTGTAATCATGTTTAGTCATGCATCGCTTGACATACCCATATGGCCTGCTTGTGCGTCTGGCATGTTGTCATTGATGTGCGGCATTGGTCTTATGTATTGCTTTGATGTGTCATGTTCAGGTTTGGATGTTCAGGACAACAGTGTTTAGCTCTGAGTGCATTGTCCACTCACTGCCCAATCCCACCCAGGTGGAGTATGCATCCCCCCAATCCCACCCAGGTGGAGTATGTACCCCCCCACCTCACAACCCCAATGCACTGCCATGGCCCAGTCAGGCAACTTACCGAGCAGCCAGGCACGTCGTCCAGCATGTCGCTCCATGTAGTGGGGTAGCGTGGAGTTACGCAGCACCGTTGCATCATGTGTAGGTCCGGGATATCCGGCGCAACAATGTGTGATGATCTTGCTGGAGTCACATAACATCTGCACATTGATGGAGTGGTATTGCATGTGATTGCAGTACACCTCCTCACTGGCATGAGGGGCCACCAATTCTACATGGGTGCAGTCGAGGGCACCAACGCCATTGGGCATTCCTGCCAGTGCATGGAAGCCTACTTTGGTGTCAGCGAGCTCCTGGCCAGTCCGTGGTAGTGAAATGTGGATGCTTGCTTGCTTCAGGAGGGCATCAAGCACTTGGGTCAGCATGCGGGACAAGAGTGATTGTGATATGCCATGCAGCTGCCCCACTGTGTGCTGATAGGTGCCTGTGGCCAGGAAGTGGAGCACAGACACCACCTTTAGTAGAGGGGGGATGGCAGTGCGTATTTCTATCAGGCTGACAATGTCATCGTGTATAATGTCCACTATGGTGGTGATGGTGTCCCAGTCCAACCGGTACAGGGTGTGGATCTGCTCAGCGGTTAGATTGAATGGACTGGGTCTGATGCGAGGGATTGGTGGCTGCCTACGTGGTACCACTGGCTGCACTGGTTGTACTTGCTGGGCCTGTCTCACCCTCCTTCTCCTCCTGCGTCTCCTTTGTGCTGCCTGTTGTTGTAGTTGTTGTTGTTGCTGTTGTTGTAGCAGTACAGGCATGCCCTCCAGCCCCATGATTGCAACAGCTAGTGGGATCATTTTGGTGTAGGAAGGAGAGTGGTGTGTGGGTGTACTCTTTTTGTACTGGGACAGGCTCCATTGACTCCACCTGTGGTGATGGTGTGCACCTGTGGCAGTTGTCTGCACTGCAGGTTGCTATTTACGGGTGGTCCACGATGCCTGTATTGCTGCTGTCATGCAGGCCCTAATTACGGCCTTCAGGATGCCGGTAAGTGCATGCCCGCATAACTTGTGATGTCCTCCTGTTAGCGGCATCCCGGTATTGGCGGCGCGAAGGGGCGCGTGTACGCGCGCATGCCGTTAAGAAAGGCCACGGTATGGGCGGTTGCGGTATTGGTGGGTTGTCGGCTCGTAATGGCCCGGACTCGTTAACGATGCCGGTAATGCCATTCCGCCCTCCTTTTTTCATTACCTCCATACTCGTAACGAGGCCCATAGAGTTAAAAGGTGAAGCACAGATTCACCCCAGTCTTCTTGTCAAAGTGATGCCAACAGGAAACACAGTCTTGAGGGTCAAAACTCTTAAGAAAGTATCCTGCAGAGTTTCATAGGGGCTGACTGTAATGCTCAGAGGACCAGAGGAAGGTCCCATGATGGCAGACCTGAAGCAGGCAAGGACCTACTAGAGGAGCGCTTTTCACCAGTCTACTAAGTCCTGATTGTCTGAGACCTTGCTTCGCATATCTTTAAAGTTATGATTGGTTGCCCACTGAGCTAATTCTAATAGAAGTGGTGTCTTGCGAGAATTTTCTTTTAAATTAATCATTCAAAATCAAATTCAAATAAGGGCTCTGGAAGTGATAATGGATCAGTACAGGCAACAATGTGAATATTATTCATTTATTAATATTTTATTATAAATCTTTTTCAATATATTAGAATAACCATATTAAAAACACAAATCAATTAGACAATGGACAAAAAACATTTTGTAAAATTCATCAAAAATTGTGCATAGAAGCTAGATGGTGCGCAAAAGGCCAGCATAGAATGTCTAAAATAGGCTTTGATGTGCAAAAACATTTTGTTATTTTGCTATGAATGCAGCCACAATCTATTTATAACACTTTTAAACAACCTTGTATTGTTCAGATACATATACATTATTGCACACATCCCTATACAAAATGAACACAAATATTATTTGAATTGTAAAGTGCAAAACCACCATTATTCACAGTCGTCTTCTAGAGGTAGTTAAGAAGAGCAACAACATTTTTATCAAACCACTCCTCATTTCTCGATGTTCACCTTCCCTGATTCTAGTTTCAAAAGAAAAAAACATCTAGAACAATATAGCGTTCAGTGACCCACTTCCTTTCTGTGCTGGTGGGCGGCCATTACTAAACAAACCTCTCTGAATAGATGAAGCTCAAAGAAAGCTCCAATTTAATACTATTAAATACTATTAGAAAGCTATCAACTATGTTCATCAACATGTTCATAATCTCAGGACATTTATTTTTATGTATGCCTCATGCTGCATTATTCTCATATTTTGTATTTCTAGATCTATTAGATATTGCCCACTATAGAAAATATAGTAAACACTGTTTGTCTTAGGGTGCACTTTTTAGAGAAATGTTAAATGGGGGCATGTCAAAGACCCACCGACGCACACTCTGAATAAAGTTAACATAGACATGACCAAGTAGCACCAATGCAGAACAATAGTGCAATTTTCTAAAAATACCTTGTCCATTCCCAAATCTAATATTGGTTCCCTAAAATGAACTCGGGGAATGCTTATCAAGGTGATACTTCTGTCAATACACAGAAACTAAAGCACGATTTTCTCTCAAACATTTGTCAAACCGGTGGCTGTTTCTATAGCAACTGATTCCATTCCTCCTGATTACTGGGCCCATTCATTTAGCTCTGTGTCTGATAGAGCTACCATTGTTCTTGTTATGAAAGTTTGGTTGATATGTTATATCCATCATTTCCACATACCTTTCCGATAGCTCACCATTTAAAATCCTTGGGCCCTGTTTCTCAGCTAAGAAATGGGTAACTAGAGGGGACGTTAAGTTCTGTGTTCTGATTCTAGACTTATGTTCCATAATCTTTATTTTTACAGCTCTAGAGGTTTTACCAATGTAAGTCTTATTGCATGGGCATGTAATAGCATAGATTACATTATTGTTGATTGTAGTGTGACTTCTTAACACCCATGTTTTGTGGTTGACTACAGTAGAGCTGCAAAGGAAAGTGGAACCATAATTACTGCAACTCCCACATGGGAAATTGCCCATCACTGGAGCCATCCCCCACATAGAAGTAATAGTGGTAGGTCTAATTTTAGACCCTCTATCCGCTCAAGATAGCCATTTTTATAAGTTCCTCCCTTTTTCTAAAGCAAACATAGAACATTGTATGGTAGACCTGAGTTATTCAACTGTAGTAAATGCCAATGTCTCAAGATAGCTTTCCTAATCTTGTTGTGATGTGTATAGTATGTAATTGCGCATACTAGATGAGTGTTACTCCTGTCTGTCCTTCCATTCTTATTCAGGAGATTATCTCTTTGTTGATTTCTTGCTCTCTTTTTTGACAATCTTAAAAGTCTGGCTGGATAATAGTAAAATCTTCGAACTCAGTACAATTCTGCCTGGCCCTTAAAAATTCCCCATATGGAATATTATTTCTAAAAGCTTGTGAGTGGACGCTGTCATACCTCAAAATGGTGTTCCTGTCTGTATCCTTGCAGAATGGATTAACAATAAGATGATCTTACCCGATTAACAGCTCTAGGAATGCTATCTGTCTAGTATGGAAATGCATAGTAAATCTCACATTTGAATTGTGTGCATTAATCCACTCAAAAAACGTTTGTGATCTCACTTTTTACTGTCCCAAATGATAATATCATCTATATAGCATTTATAGAATTTGAACACCAGTCTGACAGGAGACGTGTCAGTCAGAAAAAACAGTTGTTCAAATTAGCACATATATAGGATGGCAAAATTTGGGGCGAAAGTTGCCCCCATCACCGCCCCATTTATCTGCATGTAATATGTAGTTTTAAAATGAAAAAAAAGTCTTGTCAAGGCAACTTTCAATAGCTCAACCAGTAACTCACTGGGAACCAAAGGCTGTGCTTCCCTTTCCTGTAAGAAATCTTTCTTTATGTTTAAGGATTCGCTCTGAGGGATGTTGGAATAGAGGGATTCCACCTCTAAAGTAATAACAGGATCTGTGTTAACATCAAAAGGCAATCCCTCTATTTGATTTATCACATCCGCGGTATCCTGTAGATAAATACCAGATTTGACCACCAAAGGTTTTAAGAAAAAATCCAGAAACTGCCCAATCAATGCCAGAATGGAGCCACATAATGATACTATTGGCCTACCAGGTGGATTTAAAAGATCCTTGTGGTCTTTGGGCAATATATAGAATAACAGGGTTCTTACAGTGGTAGGGTTAAAAAAATTGAATTATTTTTTACTCAGACACCCCACCTCTAAGCCTCTTTTTGAGATTAGAGAAATCTAATTTTGTATTGCATTTGTAGGGTCACCTCTGAGCTTCAAATAGAAGCCTATGTTGTTTAATTTTCTCAGTACTACAGAATAGTATTTGTCCACATCCCAAACAACAATCCCTCCACCCGTGCCTGTTTTTTTAATAATGATGGACTCATCATTACATAATTGTAAAAAATGGCCCCCACTCTGCATGGCTAAAATGAAAGCTAGAGTTATGCTTATGGTCCACATGGTCATATCAAATTGAATTAGCTAAGGGCAGCTTTTTCAAATGTAGCCATCTCTTTGGACATCATATTGATAGAAAACCATACTTTAATAGTTGTATTTCCCCCAGTTAATGGCGTATCATTAGTTTCTGAGTCAAAGAAGTGTTTTAGACGTACTTTTCGTAAGAATTGAAGGAGGTATTTCTGCTTCCATTTTACTTGGATTCCTTTCCTCTAATGCCTATAGGACCTCCTCCGTGTTTCGAACAACTACCGATACCCAGGCTGTCGAATTCCCCAACACTTGTACTACAAGGTCAAGGAACTTTGAGCATAGCCCCGCTGACAATATAATATATAGCTGTCTTGTTCTCTTTCTGCAGTAACAAAGATTTTCCTTTTAGGTTTGGGACACAAATATGTAAGTCCTTTCAGACTGCTTTTAATTCCATCCAATTGGAGCAACAGGATGCTTCTTGATTTGTACACAGCTCTTGGTCTGAAGTGGTTCTTTCAGGAGGTTGGGTAATTATAGCCTCCACTACAAGTATTGCCTCAGAGATGGCAAGTCTGGGATCAAGTCTTCTAAATCTTTCGACTCCTCTCACCAAACTGATGGAGATGGATCAATAACTGTTTTATATGGTGCCAAGCCCAAGTAACCAAGATAACACATGAGGCCTTTTGCCTCTGTAATTGCAGAAAGTCCCTCATAGACACCTGAGGTTTTGATATTAGGCATTTTAGGGTGCCCCATAGCCTTTGAGCCCCGTCCTCTGGGATTGTAATAAGTCCAGAATATCGCTTTAATAAATGAGAGATCCTAAAATGGAAGGAAATGAGACTTGGCCAGGTGATAAACCCCACAGTTTTCAACGTACTGCAAGTCTGTTTCACATGCTGCTCTTTCGGGAAGGAGACCTTGGCCAGCCAGTTGTCGAAATATGGGAACACCTGGATCCCTGTTAGATGGGGCACATAACCTTTGTGAAATTACACGGGGCTGGCCTCAGCTCCTTGTGCAGTGTAAATATCAAGAACCATTGGTGTGCCAAAAAGTCTCTCTACTTCACCAAGGGAATTACATGCTGAAGATATTCGATCTTGAAGTGTTCAGCCACTACCTTGATATTCAGCCATTTCCCTGATGTTTTAGGACTGGGAACACATTTACCTTTTTCCACTTCTCCTAACTTGTCCCATGGGGAAGGGAGTACTAAAGGTCCCTGAATGGTTTGCATTTAGGTGAACTCTATTTTTTACCCCCTTTGCACCAGTTTGCTGACCCAGGCATCTGCAAACTTTAGGATCCATGGTTCACAAAATCCTCCAGTGGCATGGTATCAGATCTTCTAATTCTTAGTGGGAGATAAAGGCACTTGATTATATGCCAAGTATGAAATGAATTTCACTTCCGTCTTAAAAAAGTCGGAAATATTGGTAGTGGATCGGCCCCTTTTTGTAAGGCCTTGGAAATGGATATTAGACCTCCAAGTGAAATCTCAGCTGCATATGAGGAGTATGTTGCTGTCCATAGGCCCAAATGGGCCCCACCATAGTCTTTCTTTACTGCTCCATCCACTTTTCTATCTGTGGGTTCTTTCTTTTAAAGGTTTCCTCTAGGACCATTGAAGATCTTCCAACCAGGCTCAGGAGGACATTATCCTCCTGGATAGTCTCTGGCATAGACCTCTCTTCTTTCTTCAAGGGGTAGAGTTTAACCAAAAATCTTGGGACAGGGTATTTATCTGGTTTGTTTCGTTCCTTCAGGATTTCTTCCTTAGCGTCAGTAAAATGAGGTAGACTACCTCTCAAGATGTCCCTAAACTAGAGGCTGCTGTGGCCCTTTCTGCATATACTTGGGGGTTTGCTTCTGGAAATACAATATGGTGAGCTAGGTCGGGGATTCCCTGTGGTTTGATAAAATTGTTAATACGTTTGCAGAGCGACTCATTCATTCAGGTCAGACTAAGTCATGAGGGTGTACTATCTCAATAGATAGGTTAAAGCAAAACTGGGGGCTTTTGTCTTTAAACTGGTTTGTTGAGCGACTCCTCCAATAATATTTGCCTTGTTTTATTTTGGTATATTCTTGTTGCGACTCAAGAGAGTATAACGGCAAAAAGCCAAATACTGCTCCTTGTAGTAGGTCTAGTAATACTCAACGAGAACAAGCCCCAAGATTATTACATCAATACTATTTATTCAATTGATAATGTGTGTCCTTTAGGGCACTATTAACAAATAGTGTTGATATCTCAGAAGATAACCATCAACAGTGGTTTACGCCAAGGGTGCATGTCTTCTTAACTTTATATATAAATGATCTGGATGAAGTTTTAGTTCCCGCTTGTTTTGCCCCATTTAGTTATTTTTGCATTGCATATGCTGATGATATTATGCTGTTCGATACCACTCCCATTGGTTTACAGAGAATGAATTCGGCATTTGTCTCATATGCACAAAATATTTTTTTAACTTTGAATCCAGATAAAACACAAATCTTAGACTTCACCTCTAGAAATAAAATCGAATAATTGTATCTGGAGGATGGGCTTGCAGAAGCTGTCAGCAGTGGAAAATATTCTTTATTCAGTTTACCTATTTTTGACAAACCAACTAAAGGGAACATTTATGAAATTCTAAAAGCTAAGGCAAAGCGGTTGGGCACACATGCATTTTATTAAACAGACTATTGTACATTTTCTATTAAGCCTCTGGTGCCATTTTATGTTGGTATGGAATGGAGATAATACCTGTCGGTTTAATCGAGAAAGTGGAGATGCTTGAGGCATTAGTTCTGAGGAAAGTGCTGAATCTTCCTAATACTGTTCCCATTTGTTTTATTCGATATGAGTTGGGTTTTTACTCACTTACTGCTAGATGGTGTTGGAAAGTAATTAGCTCAGTGTGGAAACTTTTAGATCCACCAAAAGTATCAATGTATGAGGATATGAGAGTTTTGCTTGATAATGACACTAATGAATAAATCAGTGTTTTACTTTCTACATGTACAAATATTATTGAGAAGTTGGGTTTCACTCTTCAAATGATCCCTATAGATATTATGGGAATTAAAAAATCGCTTTATAAGGTTTATTGGTGTCAGACTATTGAAACCGTGCATAAGTATAGTTCTCTAAATCAACTGAAATTTGAGCATAAGAGTGCCGCCATTTGCCTAAATATTTCAGGCTTTCTCCTAATAGTAAAATACACACCATGTTTTTGTGATTTCGACTTAATATTTTACCTGCAAGGGAGATTAAAGTTAGATGTGTTTGCTTAACCCCTCCGGTGTAGCTTGTCGTTATTGTAAGACTGTTGATTGTATCGAGACTTTAAATAATGTTGTGATTAGTTGCCCTGCATTGCACTTTAAAAGGATAAGCTATTTTAGACATTTGATTTTTAGGACTGATTGTATTGATTGTGATGCTTTGTGGTCTTATCTTTTGTATGGTCATTCTTACCAAGCACTATTTGTGTATATATGTGCAAAATGTAAAACGTGTAAAATAGATCTGTTGCTGTAACCTGTAACTGCCTTGCAAAACATGCGCCCAGATGCTCTGGGGCAAGGTGCGCACTACAAATAAAATAAATACAAATATAAAAAATTCATCCATTTTCTATTGAGATTCATTTGAATTTGGAAGATGGTTTAAAATGAGGGTCCCATTTTTTCGATTACATTGATTATGTAATTGTTTTATCGTTTTTATCAGTATTGTATTGTTATGTGAAAAGTTCACATGTTGAACTGTAACACAATTAAAAAAATGTATGGTGAGCTACCTGAATCAAGACAGTAGATCCAGCCTTCTTGTCCAGGTATTTCCTGCACTCAGTGAAGGCAAGGACTTATCCGAAGAGTTAGCAGTAAACAAAGAGGAAATGGAGGAGGGGGGAGATACACGTTTATTTTTCCGCTTAATTCCCCTTTCCTTAATAGATTTATTTCTTTAAGTGCAGAAGCATTTCTTCAGTGATCCTATCATGCCTCTTTCTCTTTTTGCGTCTCTCGGCTGACTGTGAGGAGGAGGATGTTTCTGGCTCTTAGTTTCGTTATTTCTATGAGCGTTTGCCAATTGTGCACAAAGTAACAGCAAGCATGAAATACACAAACCACTGCCCTTTCTTCCCTCATTAAATAGTTATCACCAAAGGGCTCACTTAGTGCCTCAGCCTGTATTCCCAAGTCAACTGACGCTGCATGTGTTCCCAGGGTTGGACTGGGCCATCAAATTGTCTCAGGCATCAATGAAAAAGTGTCCCACAATTGCAAATGACAATTCATTCCTTTTGTGACAGTCTGTTTGAATAGTAGGGGGAGAGGGTGATAAGATGTGATGCAAATTGTGCATGTTAAAGAATATTTATTCAACAACAAAGGTCAAAACTACTAGCCACATAGTGAAGTAACTCATCAAACTGGCCCACATTGGCCAAAACAGTGGCCCCCACCAGCATTTTGTTTTTGGTTCAGCCATCAGCCTATTGCCCTATAGGCTAGACCGACCCTGTGTGTGCCCCATCTCCTACTCCTTCTCCGGAACGGATCCTGCCACCTAGGGCACTTTAAGTGCCTTCATTGCTTTGCCCCACAGTGGCATGATCTGTTGTCTCTCCTCAACTAGCACTCTGCTGCTTGGTAGCACTGCAGGAAGGGTCAATTGTCTAAACGCTCCAGCATTACGCATGTTACTCAACCAGCTGTCCGTTGTTCAACAGGGACACTTCAAGTCTTGCCGAAGCGATATTGACCTCCGAGCCTAGCAGGTAGGCCATGGTCGTGCGCAGTTAGAATTTTGCTCCCCTTCCTCGCACAGGAAGGGAAGGAGATGAAGCGGCAGCCCACCGCCGGGTCCCTGCCCTAGGAAGGAACATTTTTTTTATCTGGTGCATGTTGGGGAATGGGGTCTGTTATGCCCTGAGGGAGGAGGCGGAACCCACAGGAGAGATCATGGAAAGTTAAGAAGGGTGCCTGAAAGAGAGAAAGCGCGGCAACCTAATTTTAGCATGGTGTGCATCATCATGAAAATGTCACGGCAGTCTGCAGTGCAACTGCACAATCTCACAGAGTAAGTTGTCTGATGTGCCACTCTGTCAGGGTGTAATGAAGGAACCCTCTGACATTTCACTGGTGGCCTGTGACCTTCCACCATGGTGGGTTTGAAAAATCGGGAGTCTCCTGCTTAAATAGGGAGGGTTGGCATGTATGAGTTTAGTCATTGTTTGCAAAGAAGCTGGTGTATGTAGATCCTGTGCCCTCATAAAGTTAGGGTTATGTGCATGTACACCCAAGTAGTGGCTGCGCAACTCCGGCTGTATAGGCTTCCTCTATCTGCATGAGTGTTTACCAGGCAAGTCATCTCACCACTCTTGGTTTGAAATCCATCATTACAACCTCCTCCTCTTAATGAGGTGTAATTTGAGGGTTCCTTTTACCCAGCTTGATCCAAACTTAGGCATCCTTGTGCAGGGAACATTCTGCACGTCCTTTACTGATTTGTGTGTAAATCCGTGACCTGTAATAAGACATCCTTCATTTGCATGGGGTATGGTATGGTGCATTGTGCATTGCACAAGGGGCACCACAGCATTTTCTATAATACCGAATTGCACATGTAACAATAGTTTGATTATTTCGGAAAACAGAGTGCTAATCAACTGATTGACATGTACGCAATATTTGAAAAAATGGCACAAGGTATGTAATTGTTTAGAGTTGCTTTTTACGTTAGTCACAATTATGTTTACCACTTACTACTCAACACTTCTCTCTACTCCCCGGCGCTGATTTTCTTTTGCCTCACTACACATGTATCTTTTATTTTGTCATATCAGATTTTTTCTTCTTGCAGTTTGAACCCCTACAGCTACGATGAGAGTTGCCTCAGCAGTAGTGAAGACCACATTCCACTTGCTGCCTTACCGTTGCTAGCCATCTCTTCCCCACAGTATCAAGATGCTGTTGCCATGGTGATTAGTAAAGCAAATCAAATGTACAATGAATTTCTCAGATCGGAGGATGGGGCAGGCTTCGATGGACAGGTATGTCACTTCAAAAGAGACTTCCCATTATAATATTATGCATTATGCATGAAATGGAACAAACTAATTCAAGTGTTGGGTTTATATAATATGTGAACAATTTAAGTTTCCTGAAAGAACTTCCAGCTACTAAAATGACAACCAAAATGAAATAAAAATATCTATATTCATGATTTCTCAATCTTCCATCATTATTTATCAGACACAGATCGTCTATCATTCTTGGTCTTTTCACATATGTGCTTCCATCCGTCCCCCATATTTTCTCCCATGTCTTTGCTTTAAGGGTAGCTACTATTTTTAGTAAAACGTCTTAGTGGGATTCCCCTCCCGCCCCCCTTACCATAGATGTAGCTGGATAAAGTTTTGCTAATTAAAATAGTGCTCTTTTGACATTAAATATGAATAGTGGTAACGCTATATTACGGTTTATTGTAAAGTTAGTCCCTGGTTGCATATTTCCTGGTTAGTATAGCATTGCACTGGTTATTGTTCAGGAAAATAATGAAGATATCTTTCCGCAACCCCAGTTCAATAAAACATGATATTTTACTTAATTACTAGTGCTATGATTAAAGATTGTCCAACTGCGACCGAATATCTGGGGTTTAGTGCATGGATTCACACCAAAAAACCCTTAAAAGTAGGTAACATTCTATATGTTATCACATAAATATGTAAGTAAAAATTGTAAAACGGCAGCATGTATCAATGTTACGTTCGGAGCATTGAGTTACAGAGGTGGGGCCTCCAGTGGTACTTTAAGATTTACTATTAAACCCAACATCGAAGAGAAATGGTATACACATCTGCTGAAAAGTGTATAGATGGCATGTGCTATTTAGAAAATGAAATGGGCAAAACCCTACTGCCTGTATACCTAAAACATGGTGTTATCCTAAAAACATAATGTTCTCAGAGTGAAAGGCTGCTCTATCCAGTGCTAGGAGGGACTCTCACAATTAATGCGACCATTTTAGTTATAATTATATGTATCCATTAAAACATCTATTTCAAACTTTAGGTACATCCTAACCACTTCTTAATTCAAAATATCTATTTGTTCCGAGTTCTAATGTTGCAGTATTTAGCAACTGCTGGTCCTGTTCATCTTTCAATTGAAGTGCCTTGGATTAGACATATCTTCTGCAGGGTTATAATAGCAAACTGCTTAGCTTTTACTGAGTAGTAGGTTCAATTGGCAGCTGTGATGTTACCATGTGGTTTGGATTATATGCAGTAAGTGGCACAGTTGACTTTTTCATGATTTCATTTGAAGTGTTTATTAGCAGTAGTCAGTTGAGGATGCTTTACCAAATGAATGTGAAAGTTGCTTTCAATATGGATAGAGAACTGTATGGTTACATCCTTCTCCTTGCACCAAGAGGATCTGTGACATTCTTCTCCCTGCGCCTGGCAGATGGTTTTATTCTTCGCATTGCACCTAAGGTATGGATTGATGTGTCTCACTGTGCTTGCAGTATGGTTTGATCCTCCTTTGTCAAGGACCTAGATCTGATGTACAAACCTGAAGTCTCAGGAACACCAAAGTCACCAATGGCAGAGAGGAAGAGAAATACCTCTGGATTCACGTACACAGGGACTTCCCTATTCCGGCCCAGCTAGGGTATAACACCTAGAGCACCACTTCAACAACCAAGCGACGTTGATAAGGTGTGCTAGGACAGGAGGCTACTGGTCAGGGATGGAAACTGCATACAAATTAAAAGTATAAGGCACTAGTTTACATGGACCAGTAGAACTTGCGACCAGTCTAGCCCTTTTTTCACAAAGGTTAGTAACTGCAGTAGTCTATCCAAAGTCAGGATTGGTTAAAAGAAACCCTGGCAGTATCGGGTAGTTCACAGATATCCTGGCTGCAGAAACGTGGGTCAAATAATAGTACACAGGAATTCTGAATTTCTGCAAAAATCCATAACAAATCCAATGTGTGTTAGAACGCACTGTGACCGTATCATTATAAACAACAGAATAAACAGAAGTCAAGTAAATCATAACAACCTATAAAAAAAGACATTTTTAAGGAATCCTAAACGAATCACCAGCTATAGCTCTGGGTCCATGGAGTTATGTGTTGTGTGACGTGGGGCTTCTGGAATTACTTTGCTAAATCAAAATTGCCCCAGGATGACCATGTGCCATTACATTTGTCTGCGAGGTCGTGCAATCTCGTAAATTTAAATCCACCATCTTGGATGGGGAAACTAATAAGACTTTTGGTTACCCAACTACCACCCACTTAGGATGAGATGTGAATGTCCCTGCTTTGCGGCTTCGTATTAGCACGTTTAGGACATCTTCCAGAGACGATTTCCCCAGCAATAAGTGGCTTGCTTTCCTGATGTCAGGTAGGGCTCTCCCCACATACTTCCTGAAAATGTATTGTGGTGTGAGCCTTTTTTCTGCAATCAAATCCTTCTCATTGCACTTTGTGTATGGTGTGACCCTTCTTTCAAATGGGTTACAATGCAATATTTCTCCCTATGACTGGGATAATCATGTGGTCATTCTAACTGCACCTGAAATATGGTGCAGTCCTTCTCTGTAGGCTTGGAGTACGGTGTGATCCTTCTCCCAACTGGAGCATGGTGCAATCCTTGTCCCTTTGCCTGGTGTATGGTGCAATCCTTCGCCCTGTGCATGGAGGATGGTGTGATCCTTCTCTTAGTGACAAGTATGGAGCGATTATTCTCCTTTTACTCCCTGTACTCGAGGTATGGTCTGATCCTTCTCCCAACAACTGGAGTATGGGATAATCCTTCTCGCTGTGCTTGAACTATGCTGTGATCCTTCTTCCACCAGGTGGAGTTTGGTGCAATCGTTCTCACTATGTATGGAGTAAGGTGCAATTCTTCTCACTGTGCTTGGGGTATGGTGTACTCCTCCCTATTTCTGGAGTGTGATGTGATCATTCTCCCTGTGCTTGGAAAATGGTGTGATCCTTCTACTGACTGGAGTATAGTGCAATCATCTCTGTGCCTGAAGTATGGTGCAATCCTCCCTGTGCTTGGAGTATGATGGAAACTTTCTCCCTGTGTCTTGAGTGTGCTGCAATCATTTTCCCTGTGCCTGGAGAATTGTGTTATCCTTCTCCCTGTCCTTGGCATACCATGTGATCCTCTCTTACTGGCTGGAGTATGGTACAGTCCTTCGTCATTGGACTGGAGTATAGTGTAATCACTCTCTGTGCTTGAAGTATGGTGTGTTCCTTCTCCCTGACACTGTTATGCTAAAATATTTGTTAAGGATATGTTCACCTCAATGAGGCATTTTAGCACTGGCACAAGAAGAGTTACCCTCTGTCTAGTGCGACACTACAATTGGCTGACAATTATATGTTTAAGTGCCTTACGAAATTTCATGTGATTCTCAGTATGTCATAACTCAGAGGATAGGCTTCCACATGGTTGAAGCCTGATAAGAAAAAGCTTGACCTTTGTGTACACTTGACCTTGCCAATACATTATAGCTTATTAACGCTGGCCAATGAGCAGAAGTAGACTTGTGTAGTATCTCTTTCTGGTGTAGAAAACTAGTATTGGTATGATAACCTATTTTTAAGTCAGAAATGATATTTATTTATTTATCTATTGTACATTTGTTAGTTACCTAAACAACAAAATGTTGTTTCCAGGCGCCACAAGGCCATTGGGGAGGGAGCAAAGCAGTATATAACAGTGGCAAACAAAAAATAACAAATAAGCTCCTACTAGGCCTTGAGGCGTTCGGACGTGAAAGTGCAAAGAAGATAAATGCAGGAATGGAAGGGGGCAGGGTAAGGCAAGTGCTAGTGGGAGCCCAGGAGGGCATTGCCAGGGGGTGGCATGGTGGGAGGCCACTGGCTAAATGCTAGGGTGGAGGAGTCCCAGGATGGGATACGCAGCCACCAGGAGTGTGCCCGTAAAGGCAGTGCTGAGGGGGAGAAGGTGCTGGTGACACCTGGGTGGAAGGCCTGGTAACATATGAGATTCCTGAGGGACCAGTCCGCCAGTCCCAATGGCAGTGGGAGGATTAGCAGGAAGGGAAAGAGGGGAAGAGGTAGAGAAAAGCAGAGTTTTGAGAGGTTTTTGGAATTTAAGGAGATCCGGCGAGCGTTTGAGAGGGGTAGGGAAGCTGTTCCAAAGAGAGGCACCAGTCGAAGAGTGAGACCTGCCCACATTCTCTGCTTGGAGAAGCGTTTGGCAAGCAGAGAGTTGGAGTTAGAAGAGTGGGGACTCTATCAGGGATACGTTTGGGAGAGAAAGCTGGAGATAGCATGGTCCCAGACACCAGAAAGCCTCATGGATGATGCCAAGCGTCTTGAATTTGATCCTTGTAGAGGGAGAGATTTTAGGGCTGGAGAGATATGATCCCTGGGCTTGAGGCCAAGGATAAATCTTGCAGTCCTACTCTGGATTAGCTAGAGGGGGCATAGGGAGGAAAGCCTAGAGAGGACGGAATCGTCCAAAATGACCGATTTTAAATGAGTGAATGCGTGATTTTCAAAAGTTCTGAACGGCTGAAAAGTTTGACCAGATCACGCATTCGGTGCTGGGGGCTGCGCGGGTGTACCCCGCACCCTTGCTTGGTATATTGTGAGCAGGGGTTGCAGGGGTGTCCCCTGCAGCCATCCCCCCAAAGAAAGGAAAGAACCCTGCAGCCCCTGTTCCAGATCACAGAAGTGAAAGGGAACAGGTATCGCAGGGACACTGTTTTATCGGCTGCAAGGTAAGTAGGGGATCGGGGTGTAGGTGGGGGTGTGGTGGGGGTGTGGTGGGGATGTGAGTGTGGTGGGGATGTGGGTGGGGGCTCGGGGACCAAGTTGGAAATGTTCAGGGGAGAAAAGAACGAACATTTGGATTTGGACTCGAACATTTGGATCTCAGACTTTCAACCCCTATCTGAGAGGACCAGAGCTCTGGAGATATTAAGCTTCTGGGGAAAGGTGAGGAAAAGGAGGATGCCTCTAAGGATGTAAAGCTGGAAGTGGGCCTTATTGGCAAAGTCCAAGATGTGATGGGTGACAGTGAGGGAGGAGTCTTTGACTCCAAGGCTTTTGGCTGGGGGTAGAGGGCACAAAGAGGGCGACCAGAGAGTAGGAGGGAAGCAAGGTGGAGGTGTCCCAATAAGAAAGATCTACGTCTTACTGGCATTGAGATAGAGATCATTAGATTCACACCATGCCTGGATAGCGGTCATACAATCAGGGATGAGAGAGGAAGAGGAGAAGGACATAGTAGAGGAAAGTTTGAAGGAAAGCTGTGTATTATCAGCATAACACTGGAAATGAGGGGAGAAGGAGGAGATGAGGTGAGCCAGAGTGGCGAGATAAATATTGAAGAGCCATGGCAATAGGATAGCGCCATGAGGGACATCGCAGGTGGGGAGTGAGGTGGTGCAGGAGAAAGGTCCCAGTTGCAACTCGGAAGGGTGGTTAGTGAGGAAGGAGGTCAGCCAATCCAGTACCCTGGACGTGATACCCAGGGTATAACAGAGCTGTTTTAAAAGGATAGAATGGTTGACTGTGTCATGTCACAGGGGCAACCTGCAAGTTCAGCATGAAGGATCAGTTGGGAGAGGACCAACTTCTCCAAGTGTCTGCACAGGAAGTGGGTGGTTGAGATAGGGCCGTAGTTAACAGGGCAGGAGGGGTCACCAGACAGCTTTTTTAGGGGTGGGTGAACAAGGGAGTGCTTGAGGGTTAGTGGGAAGGAACCAGTGGCTAAGGAATGATTACAGAAATCGGCAAGAGCCGGGGTGAGAGAGGAGATATTGTCCTTAAAGGTTCTGGAAATGCAGTGGAGCACCTGTTTGGATGAGACCTTCATAGAGTGGACAACCTTAGATACCTCATCAACAGCTGTGGGCAAGTTAGAGGATAGAGTGGGGTCTGGGGGAGGTGCCAATGAAGGTGCGGACAGGTGGTAGAATGGAGATGGGGGAAAGAGTGAGGACAGGATGTCCTGTTTTTTTTATTTTTTTATTTCAGCCTTATTATATTTTGAAGAAAAGCACAGCTTACATCTAGTACATTAGGATCCGTTTAACAAGGATCAGCAACAGTACAACCAAAACCCCATCGTCCTGTGTCATTCAACCTACCCCACCTCCCCCCACTTCTAATACCCTCCATCCCTTATCAACACAACAGATGGATGGCTCGCTCATTTTCACCCTCCTTATCCACCTTTCTTTAGGGATCATGGGTCTCATGGACAATTGTCATTTACAGTTGTGTATAGTACCATGATTGAATTGCTCAGGGTGTCGTACTCCCCTTCACAAAAAGACGCACAAGTACTCTTCATCCCTGTTGAATGTACTTACCACATAAATCTGACAATTCTATCTCAACAGAGCCAGAGTCACTGTGTATTGCCACCGTTAAGTGTTCCATAAGATATAAGTTTTGGGTGGGACATGGCTAGACAGCACACCATGAAGACGTGTCTGCCATGAGCTCTGTGTTGGAGCGCCCAATCTGATGAAACTATCCTGAGAAATGAATCTGGTTCTTCCCTATACTGACTCCAGTGGTGCTCCCGAGTAAGGGGCCGGACCAGGGGATGCCACCGCGACTTGGGAGGCCAGAGACAAGCTGCTTTTGCCTCCGATGCCTGAGCAGCCTCGAAAGAAAGATGCCAGATTGCACGTCCGGGACGGGGGCGTAGTGACTCCTCAATGCGGAAACACTGAGGGCTGACAGGATAGTGCTCCCCTGTGTGGTCCGCCTGCCAAGCCGCCTGCGGGTCTGAGAGGAGCAGAGAAGTCGTCCTGTGCTTCCAATCCTTACTGCTGCTGAGGCCTGGAGCTCGGGGAACAGAGAGACATCGTGGCACCTAAGCATGAAGGTGAGGGCGGGCGGAGGCATCCTGGCATACAGGCGGGCCCCGACAGCTGCGATACCCCAGATGGCCCTTCTCGCTCCCACCTACCCACTGTCACAGCGCTTGCGGGCCACCAATGGAAGTAGCTGGCACTTATGAGCAGCCGGGAGACCCTGAAGCTGATGCAGCCCCGGGCCCAGTGAGGTAAGTGACCGGGGTGGGGAGAGGGAGAATGGCTTGGGGGAGCAGTGTCTCCCCACCTGTACTTCCAACAGCGACGGCCACTTTGTAACACCACCCAATCGCGCTCCTTGTCGCCAAATGCTACAGATGGTTCCAAGAATTGGGTGTACCCTTATCCTACATGGTAACTTCAACCTAGGGACCCACAACCATTCCCCTACCATCGCCGGCTGTAAATGGTAATTATCCAGACACACCCATTGCAAGTCGTCCTGTCGTCTGAGATGCAGAATCATAATCCTAAACTGAGTGGCCTTATAGTACAGGTGTATATCTGGGAGTACCCCCCTGCCTCCTGTCCTTGGAAGGACTCAGGGCCTCACTAGAAACCCTGGGTATCTTCCCCTGCAAGAGAAACTGCAGGAGAGGTTTTTTTATGCAAAATGGGAGGCTAAGGCAGTGCAAAGAGCCTGGGATGGAAGGAGAGCGGTGGAGGCTGCAAGGCTGCAGTTGGATTGGTAAGTTCCTTGTAGATTTTGAAGCGTTCAGCTGTTGTTGGCTCCAGAGATGTGGGCTTGGATGAGGGCCCTCTTCTTGGAGCAGATAGAAAAACGATATTGCTCTTGGAGCAAGCGGCAGGCCAGTTTGTGAGAGGATGAGCCTGATGTCTGCCACTTCCATTCAGCAGCTCTGCACTTACGTTTCAGAGAAGCTAGGTCATAATTATACCACCTGTTACACTTTGAGGCTGGCTTCAGGCAGATCCTCATTTCAGGGGCAAGGATATCAAGGTGGTTAGAGATGGAGAGGTGAAGGTTAGCAAGGACACAGTCAGAGGGAGAGACAGAAGTAGGAGTGGGAGGGAGGATGAAGGTGGAGGCAAAAGCAGCGACTGATACTCACTTCATCGGTCAAATGACGGTGAAGGAGGTTTGCAGTGCTGGAGGCGGCTCAGATAGAGAGCCGAGGGGCCCAAGTGTGAGGAGAAGAGGGAATGGTTTGAACAGGAGATTTTGGTGGTGACCAAGTTAGAGATAGGGATGTCTCCAGAGATGAAGGCATCCAGAGTATGACTGACTGAAAGGGCCAGGCCAGAAGGAAAAATAGGAGAGTCGAGGTGGATGTTGAAGTCCCCAAGGAGGAGGAGTTTGGAAGTAAAGGTCAAGTGTGAGGAGGTGAGGTCGGCCCATTCAGAGAGAAAAAGAGGGATAGGGCCACAGGGCCATAGATGGTAGTGAGGGTGAGTGAGAAAGCAGGAGAGAGCCCAATCCTGCGGATGAGACATTGAAAAGAGGTGTATGATTGAGTAGGTATGATAGAAGCAGAGACCAACTCAGGGAAGATCAGAGCCACTCCACCTTGCAGCCATCAGGAAGGCGAGTGACAAGAGCAATAATAGAGCTGACATTGACCCACGTCTCTGTAAGGGCGAGGACATTGAGGTCAAAGTCTCAAAGAAGGAGACAGATGTCAGACGAGTGTTTGACAGCAGAACAAGCATTCAGAGTGGCTAAGTGAAGCTGGTTACCACCTTTGAACGTTTTTCCTGGGAGGGGTACAGGGGGGTGGTACACCCGTCTAAGGTGGTAGGGAGGTTAGAAAGGCAGAGGGGGGGAGTAGCAGGGAGAGAGGGGAAGTTAAAGAGAGAGGGCATGTGCTGGTTGAGAAGGAGAAGAGTAGCTTGAGAGCCTTGGGCCATGACAGTGCCATTGTGATAGACATTAATGATGCACCTAGATGATGAGAAGTATGCCAAGAGTTTTTCCCAACGGGTGCCACCATAAATGGGTGAAGAGGAGAAAGCGGAGAGAGTAGAGACCATGTGGGGAGTCTATAGGTCAGGGGAGGGGACAGAGAAGAGGATGTCGGCGATAGTCTGCCTGGAAGTAGCATTGATATAGGTATCAGCAATATGTAGGACAGGTGTAGAGGCCAGAAGAGCTTTTTTAATGATTTTTTCTTGCATATTTTGAGAGAGGGATAGGATAGGTGATAGAGAAGCAGTTAGAGTAGATAGGTGAGTACCACGTAAGTAGCAGGGGGAGAGAGAATTATATTCTTATTTTGATAAGGAGGCATTGTAATTGCCCCATAGCTGGGGTAATTTGTACTCTAATACTTTCAACATTATTCAGGCTCCTGAATTCTGATTTCTGTACAGGAAATCCACTGAATATTGTGCCGTGTGTTACATCTTACAAGCTGATAGTAGTTAGTATATATTAGAGTAATGTTAATACACATATATTTGGATGTGCTTAATTGGTGTTTATTACATTAATGTTATTGTATAGATATATAGATATATTGCAACTTAGTGCAATGTACAGAGGTTATTCTTAGACATTTGAGAGGGTGAGAAGATGGAAAGTCCGGGAAAAGGGGCTCTAGAGGGAAGAAGGAGAGAGAACACGGTTGGACTGAGGTAAAGATGGCTTCACCTGCTGGGACTGTCGAGCATAATCTTTAAATAAAGAGATGTATAACCTTTGATCAGTTTGTACTAGAATACTGGTGATAAGCTTGTGAAAAGACAGCTCCAGCATGGCGTGAAGCTCTCTGAAAGCTGAGCCACCACAGAGCATACAGCAGAATGTGGACTGTGGGATCAGTGGTGAGGATGCAGTGAAGATCTCCAGATTACCGAGATTGAGTGTGATTCGCGCATGGCAGCAGTGATTGAAAAACTAAAGAGAAGCACCAGAAAGTGTCATGGCCACAGGCCCCAGAACACAAAGATCACACCATCTAGTGATGGGGGTAATGGGTTACTTGACTCACTTATGTCCCTTTGGGACCCATAAACACAGGGGCCCTGGCTGGACTCAGTCCTGGCGCCTTTGGCGCCAGGCTCATATAAAGATGTGAGCAGGAACACTTTATTTCAGTGCAGGAGTGCTTTTACTTTATTTCTGTGCAGGAGTGCTTTTATTTTACAAGAACTTTCCAGGAGCTGAAAGCCTTTATTCCAGAGAACATCCTCATGTGCAGACTCATCGGGTGTGGTTCCCTCGGCCTGGTCTTCATGTGCTGACTCATCGGGTGTGGCAAGGTGTGGCAGGCAGGCTGAACCTGGTGGGTGTGGCTTCAGAAGCTCAGCTATACAAGCTGCTCCGTCCTTAAGGCCGGTGCTTTGTGTTACTGTGCACTCGCATGCAACAGCGAGACTTACCAGACTCCATGAGCCACTTACAAGATCCCTCCCTGCCACAAACATAAGAACCAATAGTCAAAAAGTATCCACTACCAACTGCAAAATCTTAATACCACAAACCTCTCTTACCAAAACTAAACAAACGAAACCATCGACAATGCCTCCCCCTCTCAAAGGTGGATTAATAAACACCAGATCCTTGAATGCGCATGCGACTGACATCTGTGAAGTTATTTTGTCCAATAAACTGGACTTCCTCGCCGCCACAGAGTCTTGGCTGCATGATGTAGCTGGCCCTATATTGTCCCTAGCAATCCCAGATGGTTACACCATTCTGAGACAAGATAGGAGCAATATGTGAGGTGGCGGCATTGCCATCATAACTAAAATCAGCCTAGGTATGAGAACTATTCCAATTCCAATCTCAAACTCTTGTGAAGTACTAGCAATCAAACTCCCTCTTCACAACTCTCAGACATTGGGGGTCATTACGAGTTTGGAGGTAACCATGGGGCTATTAGCACCATGGCTGCCTCCAAACCCATACCGACTCCGCCCTGGTGAATGGAGGTATTACCGCCCCATTCCAAGGTTGGTGGGGGCGGTAATTCCCCATTCACCAGGGCCCTTCACCATTCCCATTCACCAGGGCCCTCAATGGGAATGGGGAAGGCGGTAATAACGGTACCGCAAATTGGGGTACCGTTATTACCTCCAAAGTCCCTTTGCGGGTCCCGTCCTTAACACCTGGTAAAACCAGGCGTTAAGGGAGGACCCGCAAAGGGACCTCGTAATAGGGCGGTAAGGGATTACCGGTACCGGTGCCCTCACCGGTACCGGTAATCCATTACCGCCCGGGTCGTAATGACCCCCATTATCTATCTATCTATCTCATTTGCAGACCTGTGGGATCTTTCGAAGAAGATATTAGCAGCCTTCTATCAAACAATCTTAGAATTTCTACACAGCTGCTCATTTTAGGATATTTTAATCTAGGCTATAATGACCCATCAGACAATTATGCCAGTACCGTGGCCAACACCCTTACGGATTTAGGTATAATCCAAAATATTCTAGAAGCTACTCACAGAAAAGGTAGAACCCTCGACTGGCTAGCAGAGTACAACTGCACAGCCACCATATCCTCCTTCTCCCCACAATTGTGGACAGATCATTACCTTGTTATCTTTGAACTATCCACCATCAGACCACTCCCGTCAGTCTCCATTATTGCCCCACCATGTCTAACCAGGAATAAAAAAGAGTATCACTAAGGATAAAGTAATTCTTGCTATCCTACCCACTCTAAATCAACTTGAGGAATACCTAGAGCCGGAGCTGCTTGTGGAAGAAGGTAACAGAATCATGTTAACCATGCTTGACAGCATTGCCCCGTTAAAACTCAGACCAAGTAAACCTAAATCCCACCTCAATAAATGTTTCACTCCAGAACTCAAGGACCTACGACAGCTCAAGAGGAGCTGTGAATCCACCTGGAGGCTTACCCCATCAATAGACCACAAAAATAAACTTACAGAAATATCCTTAATTTATAAAAAAGGAAATCATCCTGTCCAAATGCAACTCCTACCATAAGCGTATCTCTATGCCCAACTCGAGTATGAGGGAACTGTTCTCTATCCTCAAAGAATTAAAGTCGCCCACTCCCATTCCAGATTCATGCACAAAAGACAAGACATGGTGTACAAACATACAACATGCACTAGCCAACAAAATAGCCATGCTCCAAAAGAAAATAGTCGGCATGAAAGCCTCACTTAATCAACCAAACATCCCAAATTAACACTCATCCACCTCCCAAAGACCAAAACCCAGCTACTAAATTCAGATTTGCTAGAACATCCATCTTGGAGGTTGAAAAAGTCATCTTATCTCTTAAACCATCTAACTGCCAAGGTGACATGTGCCCCGCACAACTCATAAAAGATGCTGCCAGAGAACGTCCCCCTTCATCTCCAAACTGGTCAATGCCTCATTCGCCTCTGGCACTGTGCCGACCAACCTGAAACAATCCTGGGTACTACCATTATTGAAAAAACAAACCCTCGACCCCCTCGTCCCTACCAATTACCGACCTATAACAACAGTCCAATTCCTGTTAAAAATCATTGCTAAGATTGCATATACCCAAATCCAAAAATTCTTGGAACAACACAAGCTCCTGGGAGTACGGCAATCGGGATTCCGCCCCCAACATGGCACCGAGATCGCCCTCATTGACTTGAAGGCCCAAATAGATGAGCTTCGTGACAAAGGTCAAACAGCCCTCCTCCTACTATTAAATCTTTCGGCCACATTCGACCTCGTTGATCACAAGGTCCTCTGCAGCCATCTCAATTCCGCTGCACACTTCTCCACAGAAGCCATTACATGGGTCGAATCCTTACTTAGTGACAGGAGTATGAGGATAATTTTTTCCCTCTCAGATGCGGCTGACCCAATCCCCATCCTGTGCGGTGTTCCTCAGGGATCCTGCGTATCCCCCACCTTATACAACATATTTACCAAGCCCCTTTTTGATGATCTGGACCTTCTTGGTATCACCTATACTAATTATTCCGATGATACCAGGATTCTCCTTCCACTTACAGGGGATTACAACAAGGATTTGGCCTTGGTAAATAGGGTGTATCTCATCATCCAGGCATGGATGGCAACTCACGGTCTATGCCTGAATGATGATAAAACTGAACTAATCGTCCTGGGCACACATTCCAACCTGTGAAAACTAGGCCCAGACTACTCGTCTTTTAAGATTGATGGGAACATTATCAAAGTGGCCAAGGAGGTCAAGACCCTTAGCTTCTATCTGGACGCCACCCTCTCCTTCAGCAAACAGGTGAACTCACTAGCATCAGCCACCACTTATACATGTAAGCTTATCAGAGCTGGCAAACATTTTATCTCAGATGACAATTGCATTATTTTAGCCAGAGCCCATATTCTATCTAGACTCGATTACTGCAATGCCTTATACATTGGCGCTAACAAGTCTATCCCAAGCAGAATCCAAATTCTCCAAAACAATGCCTTGAGAGCAGCTCTAGGTATATCCAAAAGATCACATATATCAAAGATAAGGCACAAGAACAACTGGCTGTCAACCCAAGACAAAATACTCCAAAATGTTGCCTTCTTTACGCATAAAGCTTTGAATAACGCTGCACCTCGTTACTTGACGGACAGATTTATAGTAAAAAACTCTTCCAGACCGTCAAGAACCTCTCCTATCAATAGCCTTATAATTCCCAGATACAAATTGACGACGGCCGGGGATACCAGCTTCTCCCTACGGGCGGCCCAAGTATGGAACGCTTTACCCCATCCTTTATGTATCGAGCAATCCTACCAGAAATTTAGAGCCAGCTACATCAGCCAGTTGAATTTTTGCTCAGTTCCTCAAACCACCTGGACATATTCATTCCACCTGTGTATTCCTTCCTTATCCTCATCCTTGTCTATCTGTGTGTACCACTCCATGTACATTATTATTTTTATTTCTTTCTCCATATCATCATTACTACCTGTACATTATATTCTACGGTCATTGTATATGTATTCTACCTATAGATGTGGATTAATGTTTGTAGTATCACCTGTATTTTATCTTCTGTAACCATGTAACCTAAGCGTTGCATATTGAATACTGCTGCGCCCTTATACCGTCGGGTCTGGTGCGCATTATAAATGAATAAAGCAAACAAACAAAACAAAACGTGATGCTCACCGCCGCTTGAACCAGTTTACTTACCTTTGAAACCAGGAGTTCTCCTGCATACTCACCTCCAAGAAACCGTTGCTTCATCGCTTCATCTGCAGACTCATCTCCTGACATCCAGTGATCTTGATCCTGACGCCGCAGCACTGCACTCCGCATCCACTAACTCGACCCTGTGAAGAAGAAGAAAGACAAGGTTAGAACATCCGTCCTAGGGTCGCACCACATTTCAACCCCGCGCGCCCTCTAGTTAACAATTTACCAGCTACTGTACCACTGCAGCGTCGTTCCTCATTTCCTCCGGCTGCCGCCTCGAGCTCCACTGCTTCTGACAGGCCGGCAACATCACCTGCAAGGGAAGAAAGCAAAAGAGCAAATATCAAAAGTGGAACGGACAGCAATGCAAGACAACAAACTTTACAATGCAACAAAAACGGACGAGAAAAGACAAAGGCAAACAGGAACACTTACCTGAAGTATAGTGGCTTAGTCGCAGCAGGACTGGACTACCACGTGCAAGGGACGAGTGAAGGAATGCTGCACCTCGTTACTTGACGGACAGATTTGTAGTAAAAAGACTCTTCCAGACCGTCAAGAACTTCTCATATCAATAGCTTTATAATTCCCAGATACAAATTGACAACGGCCGGGGGGTGCCAGCTTCCCCGTACGGGCGGCCCAAGTATGGAACGCTGTACCCCATCCTTTATGTATCGAGCAATCCTACCAGAAATTTAGAGCCAGCTACATCAACCAGTTGAATTCTTCTAATAACTAGACATTACTGCTCAGTTCCTCAAACCACCTGGACATATTCATTCCACCTGTATATATTCCTCCCATATCCTCATCCTTGTCTATCTGTGTGTAACTCTCCATGTACATTATTATTTGTATTTCATTCTCCATATCATCATTACTACCTGTACATTATATTCTACGGTCATTGTATATGTATTCTACCTGTAGATGTTTATTATTTTTTGTAGTATCGCCTGTATTTTATCTTCTGTAACCATGTAACCTAAGCTTTGCATATTGAATACTGCTGCGCCCTTATACCCTCGGGTCTGGTGCGCATTATAAATGAATAAAACAAACAAATAAACAAAACAAAATGTGACACTCACTGCCGCTTGGACCAGTTTGCTTACCTTTGAAACCAGGCATTCTCCTGCATACTCACCTCCAGGAAACTGGTGTTTCATCGCTTCATCTGCAGACTCATCTCCTGACATCCAGTGGTCTTGATCCCGACGCCGCGGCACTGCACTCCGCATCCACAAACTCGACCCTGTGAAGAAGAAGAAAGACAAGGTTAGAACATCCGTCCTAGGGCCGCGCCGCATTTCAACCCCGCGCGCCCCCTAGTTAACAATTTACCAGCTACTGTACCGCTGCAGCGTCGTTCCTCATTCCCTCCAGCTTCCGCCTCGAGCTCCACTGCTTCTGCCAGGCCGGCAGCATCACCTGCAAGGGAAGAAAGCAAAAGAGCAAACATCAAAAGTGGAACGGACAGCAATGCAAGACAACAAACTTTATAATACAACAAAAACAGACGAGGAAAGGCACAGGCAAACAGGAACACTTACCTGAAGTATAGTGGCTTAGTCGCAGCAGGACTGGACTACCACGTGCAAGGGACGAGTGAAGGAACGCTGCACCTCGTTACTTGACGGACAGATTTGTAGTAAAAAAACTCTTCCAGACCGTCAAGAACTTCTCATATCAATAGCTTTACAATTCCCAGATACAAATTGACAACGGCCGGGGGGTGCCAGCTTACCCGTACGGGCGCCCAAGTATGGAACGCTGTACCCCATCCTTTATGTATCGAGCAATCCTACCAGAAATTTAGAGCCAGCTACATCAACCAGTTGAATTCTTCTAATAACTAGACATTACTGCTCAGTTCCTCAAACCACCTGGACATATTCATTCCACCTGTATATATTCCTCCCATATCCTCATCCTTGTCTATCTGTGTGTACCTCTCCATGTACATTATTATTTGTATTTCTTTCTCCATATCATCATTACTACCTGTACATTATATTCTACGGTCATTGTATATGTATTCTACCTGTAGATGTGTATTATTTTTTGTAGTATCGCCTGTATTTTATCTTCTGTAACCATGTAACCTAAGCTTTGCATATTGAATACTGCTGCACCTTTATACCCTCGGGTCTGGTGCGCATTATAAATGAATAAAACAAACAAATAAACAAAACAAAATGTGACGCTCACTGCCGCTTGGACCAGTTTGCTTACCTTTGAAACCAGGCATTCTCCTGCATACTCACCTCCATGAAACTGGTGTTTCATCGTTTCATCTGCAGACTCATCTCCTGACATCCAGTGGTCTTGATCCCAACGCCGCGGCACTGCACTCTGCATCCACAAACTCGACTCTGTGAAGAAGAAGAAAGACAAGGTAAGAACATCCATCCTAGGGCCACGCCGCATTTCAACCCCGCGCTCCTCCTAGTTAACAATTTACCAGCTACTGTACCTCTGCAGCGTCGTTCCTCATTCCCTCCAGCTGCCACCTCGAGCTCCACTGCTTCTGCCAGGCCGGCAACATCACCTGCAAGGGAAGAAAGCAAAAGAGCAAACATCAAAAGTGGAACGGACAGCAATACAAGACAACAAACTTTACAATACAACAAAAACAGACGAGGAAAGACAAAGGCAAACAGGAACACTTACCTGAAGTATAGTGGCTTAGTCGCAGCAGGACTGGACTACCACGTGCAAGGGACCAGTGAAGGAACTCGGTCCAGATCATACAAGTGCCCCTGCCAGAAGCAGCAGGACGCAGTGCTCCCCAAAACTAATCAACATGTGAGCTTTCCAGGGACAGCGCATCCCACGGGTACTGTTAGGCAGAAACCTGTGCAGTTCCCTTAGGGAACACTGCAAAAGATTTAAGACTACAGGTATAGCAGTAAACCCACTTGGTAGCAGTCTGCACCACCCAGATTTACCTGGTAGCTGTGGCTGAGCAGTCAGACTTCCCTCAAGAAGAGTTAGGCAGTATGCAAAGTATACACAATATGTACTCAGACACAATAGCACAAGCAAACACTGACCAGAGCTTGGTTTCAAAAGTATATAGTTATTTATTTATTAAACACACATAAGTTGAAATCACTCTAGCAAAATATAGTAAAAACACTTCAAACACAGTTATACGGAAAGCAGTTTCAACCCTTACTCCTATCTAGACAACTCTAAGTTAACACCACATAATTAAAACAGAGGTGAGCGCTTAACGTTAGATGACACTCTAGTAGGTTCAAGAAAGGGGTAAAAAGAAACAGAAATGGGTTAATCACACCACTCTAAGACCCAGAACACTTGCAATAGGCTCAAAGAAGCACAAAGTCACAGGTGAGCAAAAGTCACTAGGCAGGGCCCACTCTTAGAGTAGCCGGAGCAAAAAAATGTGCCCAAGATCACACTGTTATTAGGGATTCAAAGTCTTGCACAGAGTTAGAAAGAGTTTAGAGTGGCTTAGAAAGTTTAGCCAAGGTGCTCCAGGCACTCCCAGGTTCGAAAGCCGGGGGCTAAATCTACCCCGTACAGTCGGTGGCAAGGGAAGCCAGGCGGAACACGGTACCTTAAGCGGGAAGGATCCTCCAGCGGTGGCAGTTGTTCCAGGCAGTGGCAGCAAGGCTCGACGTCGGTCAGGGGAGAAGAAGTTCTCGCTGAAGAGCAGAAGAAGAAGGTCGTTGCACTGCCCGGGAAGAAACCAGCCGCGGAGTCCTCCGGTTAAAGGGTTGTACCGACTTTCGCGGTTAGGGGTAAAAGTGTGGTATTCCGGTTGCCGGGGTGCTTGGCACGGGCAAGGCGGCCACGAGATACCTCGAGAAGCGAAAAGAAGGCGAAAACTGGTTGTCCCCACCAGTCAAGGGAAGGAGTCACTCCGTTAAGAGTTCTCCTCGGTCGTCGGGAAAAGTGGTGAGACGGTTCAGCAGGGCTCCACCGGGTGGTGTCGTCGAAGCAGGTCGGCTCAGCTCTTCCCTCGTCGGATTCTTGGTCCTGTGGCGACTTCTGAAGTTCCAGTCCCCAAAGCCCTGCTTTTATGCAGCAAACCCCCATTCACTCAGCCTAGCTGTCACTCAAACATGCTAAGTGGTGAGCCGGCCGGCTCACCACTTGGGCCAATCAGGACGGAGTGCGACTTGAGTTACCAAGGTAACTCAGTCCAGGGTGCCTAAATCCCCCTCCACTCCTCCTAAGTACCCCAGACAGAGTGGCACCACTTTGGAGGGCTTCTGTGGAGAAGCCCGCCAAAAGTGGAACAAAGGGCTCCACTTTGGGTCAGAGTTACAGAGGCGAACGCCAACGCCATTTTAGAATCAAGTTTTGGCAAAAAGTCCCAACCGGAGTTATAATAATAAATATATAAACCGGCGGTATGTTTAAGGCTACCGTAAATAAATAATTAAATGTGTTAGCCTAAAACAATGGGAAATCCCATAGGAAAATATTCGCGGTCGAATATTAAACGTAGTTTCCACTGCCACCAGCCAAAACTCGATCAGGGGGGACGGAGACGTGCCCCCTCGACTAACAGACCCTGGGGCAATCGAATTGCCCCAGCCAGTACGTCCACAATATGATGGTTTGTACTGGTTCTGTTTAGGATTCAAGACTAGCAAAGTCTTTGGTGACTTTACATGCCCTGGGAGACAGTAGTCAGTCCCAGGGTATGGAGTCTATGTTGGGGAGTCCCTAGGACACCCCTGGGTCACGGCACAGAGGGTGCTGTGTAACCCACATCACAAAAATACATGAGGCCCTATGGAGTAAAAGACCCCGTAACCCATTCAACACAAGGTTTAACCAAGAAAACACACTTCAACATGTCCAAGAGTGAGGGTAAAAGAGTCTCACTCTTGGCAGGAGAAAAAAAGAAACCCAGAAATCCAGCAAAGCTGCTGGGGGACTCACTAGGTAGGGAAATTCAGCCTAAACAGAGAATTCTCCCTAACACTCGCCCCCCCCAGACTAAGGGACAGGAGGATTTAATCCACTCCTGGATGAACCTCATACCTCTAGTCGATGATATACATCCTAGAGAGTCCATCAGCATTTTGATGGTGACACCCTGACCTGTGCTCAATGGTGAAATCAAACCCTTGCAGGCAGATTGACCATCTCAATAGTTTTGGATTTTCCCCTTTCATTTGCATTAACCATCTCAAGGGTTGGTGGTCAGTCTGAATAACAAAAGTAGAACCATACAAGTATGGCCTAAACTTCTTCAGTGCCCACACAATAGCAAAGCATTCTCTTTCGATAGTTGCCCACCTTGTCTCAGGATCCTTCAGTTTCCTACTGATGAAGCAAATGGGGTGCTCCCTACCCTTCTCATCCAGTTGGCTTAGAACTGCACCTATACCTACATTGGAAGCATCAGTTTGTACAATGAAAGGTTGGTGGTAGTCAGGAGCTCTCAATACTGGAGCTTGGCAAAGAGCTCTCTTCAGTTTTTCAAAGGCCTGATTGCACTCCTCATTCCATTTTACCTTTTTAGGGAATTTGGGAGAGGAGATTACATTCAGTGGAGAAGCTATGGTCCCATAGTTCTCAATGAAATTCCTGTAATACCCAGTGAGACCTAGAAAAGCTCTCACTTGGGTTTGAGTAGTTGGTGTTGTCCAATTTTGCACAGCTTCAATCTTGCTGGGCAAAGGCCTTATTTCTCCACCTCCTACCTCATGTCCAAGGTAGACCACTTTACTTTGACCAATCTGGCATTTACTGGCTTTGATTGTCAAATGGGCCTGTTCCAGAGCCTGCAACACATGTCCTAGGTGGTTCACATGTTCTTCCCAGGAGTGGCTGAAGACTGCAATGTCATCCAAGTATGCCATGCAGAAATCTTCCATCCCAGCCAGAACTTGGTTCACCATCCTTTGGAATGTGGCAGGTGCATTTTTTAGTCCAAAAGGCATGACCTTAAACTGGTACAAGCCAACAGGGGTTGAAAATGCAGTTTTCTCCTTGGCATGGTCTGTCAGGGCTATTTGCTAATAGCCTGACGTCAGGTCAAACGTGCTGAGGTACTTGGCTGCACCTAGTTTATCCACCAACTCATCTGTCCTGGGCAAAGGGTGGGCATCAGTCTTGGTGACTGCATTTAGAGCTCTATAGTCCACACAGAATCTCAAGTCTTTGGATCCTGCCTTTGGTACTAATACAACTGGGCTAGACCATGGACTAGTAGAGGGCTCTATTACCCCGAGATCAAGCATCTTCTTGACCTCTCCTTTGATGTGGGCTCTGATATGTTCTGACATTCTGTATCCTCTGCTTTTGACTGGCAGACAGTCACCAGTGAGTATCTCATGCTGGCCCCAAGGGGTCAAGCCTGGTGACAGTGAGAACAGGGAGGCAAACTGATTTAACATAGATTTGCACTCCTCTCGTTGCTCAGGTGTCAGGTCTGAAGAGAGGTTGACTCCTTCAACTTTTTCATCTAAAGGCACACCTCTGAGGAGATCAGGGAGAGATTCACTCTCTTCTTCCTCTGCAGCTGAAGCTAGAAGCAAGGCTCCTACATCAGGTCTGGAGATGTATGCTTTTAGTCGGTTGGTGTGGAAGACTCTAGGAGCTTCCCTGGGTCTGCCCAGATCCACCAGATAGTTGACCTCTCCAAGTTTTCCCACAATCTTGAAGGGTCCCATCCATTTGTCTTGCAAGGCCCTCTGCCTTGTTGGGAGCATAACTAGAACTAGCTGGTCTTGAGTAAACTCGACCATGTTAGCCTTCTGGTCGTGCCAATGTTTGACCAGGGCTTGACCAGCTTTCAAGTTGTCACTTGCTTCTGCCATCATGTGTGACATTCTCCTCCGGAGACCTATCACATAGTCAGTCACTCTGACTGGCTTGAGGGGAGGAGCACCTTCCAATCCCTCCTTAATCAGGGCCAATGGACCTCTGACTGGATGGCCATAGAGAAGCTCAAAGGGAGAATAACCTACTCCCTCCTGAGGGACTTCTCTATAAGCAAAGAGAAGGCATGGCAGTAGAAGGTCCCACTTTTTCTTAAGGGGTTCTTCTAAAGCACCTATCATGCTCTTCATGGTCCTGTTAAACCTTTCAACCAACCCGTTTGTCTGAGGGTGGTATGCGGTTGAGAACTTGTAGGTAACTCCACAGGTTTTCCACATGGCTTTCATGTAGTGGGACATAAAGTTTGATCCCCTGTCAGAGATTACCTCCTTAGGAAACCCAACCCTGGTAAAAATACCAAGGAGGGCCTTAGCCACAGCCGGAGCTGTAACAGTCCTCATAGGAATTGCCTCAGGGTACCTAGTAGCATGGTCTACTACAACAAGGATAAACCTGTTGCCTGAGGAGGTTGGGGGATCAAGGGGACCAACAATGTCAATCCCTACCCTCTCAAATGGGACTCCCACAACTGGGAGAGGCACTAAAGGTGCCACATTCTTGGAACCAACCTTACCAGAAGTCTGGCAGGTATGGCAGCTCTTACAATATCTATCTACTTCAGCCCCCATCTTTGGCCAATAAAAGTAGAGTGAGAGCCTTTCCTTGGTCTTCTTGAAACTCAAGTGACCAGCCAAAGGTATCTCATGGGCTAGTTGTAAGAACTGTTGTCTGTTCTCTTGTGGGACTACAAGGCGTTTGTAGTCTCCAGGTTCAGACTCAGTGGGTTCACTGTAGAAGAGGCCATCTTCCCAGTGTAACCTATACTTCCCAGGCTCTTGCCCATTAGCTTGAGAAGCTGCCTGGTGGCGGAGACCTTCCAGAGTTGGACATTCTCTTTGCCCCTTACGAAAAGCTGCCCTGCTAGGCCCACCTTCTGCCAGTAAAGACTGCAGCTCAGGATGGTCCTCAGGGTCCAAATCTCCAATAAGGTTGGGGCCTCCTTCTAGCTCTTCCTCAGAGTCTAGCTCAACCACACAGGGTTGTACCTCCCTCTCAGCCTCAGCTGGAGGTGGAGTTACAGGTGTAACTTTGGACAACCTAGGGGAAGTCCTTGTTGGAAGCACTGGAGTGCTTGCTGCTGGCTTTTTCCTAGGAGTCTTGGGTTGCCCCTTTGCTCCTGATCTGGTAGTTACTGCAGTAAGTTGCTCCAGTGGGAGAGGAGTGATTTCTGTCATCATCTCCTGAGATAACCCTCTCAGGGTTTTCTCTCTTGCAGGTTTTGTGAGTTCCTGTAACCTTTTGCTAGGAGGTCTGGGGGTATGAGATACAACTCCAAGAGCTTTGAGGTCATTACCCAACAGAACCCTACCTGGCACTTCACATTGTACACTGACAGGTATTTTTACAGCCATATCATTACATTGGATGAGAACTGGTAACTGGGGACACATCTGCACAGGCCCACCAGCTAACTTGGTGAGGCATTTGGGTGCCTTAGCAACATCCTCTGCCTTGAAAAATGATTCATCCACCACAGTTATGCTGGCTCCAGTGTCCCTAATGGCAGGAGTCTCCTGACCATTCACCTGGACACTGTCCTTATAATACTCTTTAGTATTATCTGGGATAGAGTTATAGACATCTAAATTCTGTTGTTCCCACAACCCCAGAGAGACTAAAGAAACACTAGCTGAGACTCCAGTGGGTTCATCAGCCAGTAATAGAAAGTTTCCACTTGCCATATGTACTTCCTCTTCTGGAGCGAAGGCTAAGGAGGCAAGCTGGACCCCTGAAAGTTTACCCTTACATCTGGGATCTCCTTTCACATGGTCAGTAGCCTTACAAACAAAGCATGAGCCAAAGGCTCGCTGGAATGGAGGCTTGTTCTGACCTCCTTCTGGTCTGGGACCAGAAGGTACACTAGCCTGATTTGGTTTCCCTTGTGGTTTACCCTTATGGTTTTGTTTGGGGCCCTCTTTGGAATTTGTAGTATTAGAATTCTCTTTGGAGTCCTTTTTAGACTGTTTCTCCCCATCCTTCTTCTGAGTTACCCCAGAATCCTTGTGAGTGGCCCTGTTGGCAACCCACAAGTCAGCAGCCTTAACTAGCTTCCGGGAATCTAATTCCCTGGAATCAGCCAAGTGTTGTCTGAGCTCAGGAGAGCAGGCATCATAAATAGTCTCCAACATAAACAAATTCTTCATACCTTCATAAGTGTTCACCTTGTAACCCTTAATCCATCCCTCTAAGTTTTTCAAACATTCACTCACCCAGGTAGCCCAAGGGGTACCATCATGCTTTTTGAGGCTCCTAAACCTCTTAAGATACTGGGAAGGGGTCTTCCCAAACCTAGCTATCAAAGCTAGTTTCACACATTCATAGTCCTTCCTATCCTCCTCCCCCATCTCCATTACCACATCAGTTGCAACAGGGGGAAGCCTAGAGAACAACCAGGTGAGTAAGTCATTTCCTGTGATGTTCTGGAGCCCATGATTATATTCAAACAGAGACAACCAATCCAACACATCCAACTTAGGCTCATACATACCAATCAATTCTTTAGGCATCCGGGGTCTTTTAGGACTGGAACTTCTAGAGGAGCCAGAGAGAGAAACATTCTCAACAGATAATTTCTTCATTTCTAAGTCATACTTGAGCTCCATTTCCCTTAGCCTTAGTTCTTTGTCAGTTTGAGCATTAAGTTTCTTATACTCCAATTCTAGCTTCATTTTCTCCAGTTCAAAGTACTGAGGACTAAATGTGGGACCTGGTAAAGGTCCAGTAGGTACAGCAGGTAGAGCAGGCAGAGGCCTAGGGGGGACAGTTACAACAGCCTCACCCTCCTCTTCTGACTCTTCCTCAGAATCATCAACATTTTGCTCCATGTTAACTTCAATACTGTCATCTACAGTGGCTGGAGTGGTAGGTTCCTCTGAACCATCACCCAGACTTTGGTTAGCTAACAATCTTTCAATCAGCTCCATTTTCTTGCCCTTAGTCAGGAGGTCCTTATGTTTACAGAGCACTCTTAAACAATCAGCAGTTTTGGCTGCAAGGGATTCTTGACTATAGCTTTCTATAACTGACATGTTAGAGGATCACCTTTACAGTGCTAAACTTTGTGGTTAGTTGCACTAAGGTATCTAAAGCACAATAAAATGTATACTCAATACAAATCCCACCGCTGTACACCAGTGTTAGGCAGAAACCTGTGCAGTTCCCTTAGGGAACACTGCAAAAGATTTAAGACTACAGGTATAGCAGTAAACCCACTTGGTAGCAGTCTGCACCACCCAGATTTACCTGGTAGCTGTGGCTGAGCAGTCAGACTTCCCTCAAGAAGAGTTAGGCAGTATGCAAAGTATACACAATATGTACTCAGACACAATAGCACAAGCAAACACTGACCAGAGCTTGGTTTCAAAAGTATATAGTTATTTATTTATTAAACACACATAAGTTGAAATCACTCTAGCAAAATATAGTAAAAACACTTCAAACACAGTTATACGGAAAGCAGTTTCAACCCTTACTCCTATCTAGACAACTCTAAGTTAACACCACATAATTAAAACAGAGGTGAGCGCTTAACGTTAGATGACACTCTAGTAGGTTCAAGAAAGGGGTAAAAAGAAACAGAAATGGGTTAATCACACCACTCTAAGACCCAGAACACTTGCAATAGGCTCAAAGAAGCACAAAGTCACAGGTGAGCAAAAGTCACTAGGCAGGGCCCACTCTTAGAGTAGCCGGAGCAAAAAAATGTGCCCAAGATCACACTGTTATTAGGGATTCAAAGTCTTGCACAGAGTTAGAAAGAGTTTAGAGTGGCTTAGAAAGTTTAGCCAAGGTGCTCCAGGCACTCCCAGGTTCGAAAGCCGGGGGCTAAATCTACCCCGTACAGTCGGTGGCAAGGGAAGCCAGGCGGAACACGGTACCTTAAGCGGGAAGGATCCTCCAGCGGTGGCAGTTGTTCCAGGCAGTGGCAGCAAGGCTCGACGTCGGTCAGGGGAGAAGAAGTTCTCGCTGAAGAGCAGAAGAAGAAGGTCGTTGCACTGCCCGGGAAGAAACCAGCCGCGGAGTCCTCCGGTTAAAGGGTTGTACCGACTTTCGCGGTTAGGGGTAAAAGTGTGGTATTCCGGTTGCCGGGGTGCTTGGCACGGGCAAGGCGGCCACGAGATACCTCGAGAAGCGAAAAGAAGGTGAAAACTGGTTGTCCCCACCAGTCAAGGGAAGGAGTCACTCCGTTAAGAGTTCTCCTCGGTCGTCGGGAAAAGTGGTGAGACGGTTCAGCAGGGCTCCACCGGGTGGTGTCGTCGAAGCAGGTCGGCTCAGCTCTTCCCTCGTCGGATTCTTGGTCCTGTGGCGACTTCTGAAGTTCCAGTCCCCAAAGCCCTGCTTTTATGCAGCAAACCCCCATTCACTCAGCCTAGCTGTCACTCAAACATGCTAAGTGGTGAGCCGGCCGGCTCACCACTTGGGCCAATCAGGACGGAGTGCGACTTGAGTTACCAAGGTAACTCAGTCCAGGGTGCCTAAATCCCCCTCCACCCCTCCTAAGTACCCCAGACAGAGTGGCACCACTTTGGAGGGCTTCTGTGGAGAAGCCCGCCAAAAGTAGAACAAAGGGCTCCACTTTGGGTCAGAGTTACAGAGGCGAACGCCAACGCCATTTTAGAATCAAGTTTTGGCAAAAAGTCCCAACCGGAGTTATAATAATAAATATATAAACCGGCGGTATGTTTAAGGCTACCGTAAATAAATAATTAAATGTGTTAGCCTAAAACAATGGGAAATCCCATAGGAAAATATTCGCGGTCGAATATTAAACGTAGTTTCCACTGCCACCAGCCAAAACTCGATCAGGGGGGACGGAGACGTGCCCCCTCGACTAACAGACCCTGGGGCAATCGAATTGCCCCAGCCAGTACGTCCACAATATGATGGTTTGTACTGGTTCTGTTTAGGATTCAAGACTAGCAAAGTCTTTGGTGACTTTACATGCCCTGGGAGACAGTAGTCAGTCCCAGGGTATGGAGTCTATGTTGGGGAGTCCCTAGGACACCCCTGGGTCACGGCACAGAGGGTGCTGTGTAACCCACATCACAAAAATACATGAGGCCCTATGGAGTAAAAGACCCCGTAGCCCATTCAACACAAGGTTTAACCAAGAAAACACACTTCAACATGTCCAAGAGTGAGGGTAAAAGAGTCTCACTCTTGGCAGGAGAAAAAAAGAAACCCAGAAATCCAGCAAAGCTGCTGGGGGACTCACTAGGTAGGGAAATTCAGCCTAAACAGAGAATTCTCCCTAACAGGTACCAAGGTTTGGGAGAAGGGGTCTGGAAGGGAATCAGGCGCACAAGCTGGCATACTCACACCCCCTAGTCTCCACGCAGGAGCAGTCCCGAGCAGCATCACGTATTACCACCAGTCACCACATAAGTGCAGAGGGTGAAGTCGGACCGGAGCGACCTCACCCCCGGGAGGGCTGCAACCGTGCCCCAACAACTCCGCAGAGACAAGGTCAGTGTAACCGAAAGTAGGCTGTGTTATACTATGAGTGGTTGGAAGGCTGATTAGAGACAGGTAACTCAGGGGGAATGACATGTGACACGAAGGCAACAATGTAAGAGCCACACAAGGAAGTTATGAATAAAGCCTGCCTGTCAACAGAGACCTAAACTAAGCATTGTCCTGGAAGTGGCTACACAGCTACCAAGGACACGCGTGAGGAAGTGATTAATGATGCATAGTGGTGAAAAAAAAGAGATGAATCTTATTGAGAGGCTGGTAAATAGAAGGTCATTGCATAGGAAAAATGGTTATTATACCGAGACCTGCATTATTTCTTCAAGCAAGGAAGGATTTTCCTAAAGGAAGAAAATATTTTTCAAATATATACATGCAGGTTATGGTGCCAATTTTGCTCATGATAGGAAAAATGTGCAATTGTACCATTGTTTGGGAAACAAAGGATACATCATATGTTGCCTCAATGTACACAGATAGAAAGAGAGGGAATGAATATATTTGAAGTCAGTATGCATAAATTACTCAAGCACTTTACAGAAAATACAATTCTTGCCAGGTATCATTTTGCCATAAGCGAGCAAAAGAAGAATGAGTCAGTGCACATATTTATAACAGCCCTTCAGTGAAAAGCAATTAAGCATTTAGGTGTGACATTGTAGAAAAGAATATTTAAGAGATCAGTTAATGATCACATGTACGAATCACAAAGTGAGAGGGCTTTATGGCGAGAAGGAGATTTAACTTTAGCAAGAACTATTAAAGTAGCAAAAATAGTAGAGCATATGGAAAGCTGTATTAAGTAATTGGAACCAGAGGCATACAAGACAGTAGGCAAAGCCAATTTGGTAGACAAGAATTACAAGGGCAGCAGAGATGTTTCCTGAATGGTAGTCAAGAAAAGAGGTCACACCAAACTGGATCCTATGTACCTAGATTGGTCTGTCTCTGTGTGAAGCAAGACCTATTTGGAAGATAAAGTTGAAGACATTGCCAATTGGTATGCTGAAGCCTTCATTAGGGTTATTAGCGTATGTATTGAGTGCTGATCTAGCTTCGGGAAGCAACATAGTGCTTTACAATCATAGGGGGAAGAGAAAGGTTAGGGAGCCGAGAACCATGGGAATGGGGATCTAACAATAGATGAGGCACGGATATTGTCAGAAATGGATCTGCAAGTAACCAGGGGAAGAAACCATGGGGATCAGATAACCCAGTCTGAGGTATAGTAGGAAGTGGTCAGTGCATAGGCCTAGGAGTTAGGGAGGAGTCAGTCCTTGAAGAGGAGGGTCTTGAGCTCCTACCCGAACTGTAGAAACTGATGGTAGCTGTTTCTGAGCTGCATCTGGGTCTGAAGCTGGATTGGTAGCTCTGAAGGAATGTTTGGCTTCCGTGTGTTGGAGATGTTGTGTGGCTACTGCTTCCTCAAGGATCTTACCCAGGAAGGAAAGATGGGTGATGGGGCCGTAGTTGCTGAAGTCATGAGTGTTCTTTGTTGGTTTTTGAGAGGTGGGAGGATTTATCCAGGTTTGAGGGTCGACAGGAAGGTGCCTTGAGTTAGGAAGCTGTTGGTGATTGTCAGGAAAGGGAGGAGTGGTTTAGTCAGAAGTGTCTTGAGTATGGAGGCAGGGAGGATGTCATCTGCGTACAATGTGGCTTTGAGGGATGCTAGAATGGCAGGCAGGTCTTCCATAGTGAGTGTATTGAAATGTATCTAGATCATTGTGGTTTTGCAAGATGGGATGTGTAGTGTGCTGTCAGTTACAGCTTTTGTGTCTATGTGTTGGTGGATCATGCTGATCCTATTGATGAAGAAAGAGTTGATGGTGGTAGATTTCTCAATGGAGTGCATTACATGTGGTTGGCTGATGGCTGATGCTGTGCATTGTTGGCCTTAGCTATGGTGGGTGTGGTAGTAGTTGGCATGGGCATTGGTGATCAGTATCCACTTGTAGCACAGAGTTCCTCAAGCAAGGAAAGGTTGGATGCACTGCAGGTTTTTTGTCATGTTTTTTTTGTTTTCCGATGGCTCATTTGTTGAAGTTCAGTTCTTGAGTGTACAAGGGTTTAAAGGTTTGTGCATAAGGGTGCATTGTTTCACTTGGGCATGGTGGTTGATGTTGGTTGTGAGGGGGGTATTGAGTTCTTGGAGAGGTGAGTCACAGTCCTCGTTCATTAGAAGAGAATAAGGTATGTGAAGTGGAGTTTTACAAGGTCTTCCATGAGAGACTTGCTTGACTGGAGTGGTGTGACTAATGTCAAAGAGGATTGTAAGATGGTCTGACCGTTCAATTGGGATTGGAGAGCTGTGATGGAGGGTGAGTGTGATGAGGTAGAGGATATTACCTTTCTTGTGAATTGGGTCTTTCGTGTGCTCCAGAGGTTCAGAGTATTAAGTAGGCAGTGGAGATCCTCTTTAATTGACTTGATTTCTAGGTTGCCACGGTTGTTGTATCCGCTGAGAAAGATGTTGTTGGCATGAGTGAGAGACATGGTGGTGACCAAGTCCATTAAGTATTTGTTGAAGGAGGCGTTAGGGTTGGTTGGTCTGTAGATGAGGTGAAAAGTGAATGTGTCTGTTGCATAGAGTGGGAAGTGTCAGGAACTGTTTTCAAAAGAGCCAATGGTGGAAACATTCTTTTGGGTGAAGGGCTATGATGGCTAATGAATAATGGCGAGGCCTCCATCGATTCTGTTTGGATTGTCTCGTTGTAGAATTCAGTAGTCATTGGGAATGAGGACATCTAGGATGTGGGTGTATGTGGATGTCATCCAAGTCTCAGTAAGGAAGATGGCATCTAGGTTATGCGTGGTGATGCGGTTGGCGAAGTCTGCTACATGGTTGGTTGCTGAGCGGGCTTGGTGAGCATCAGTTTTCTTGTAATTGTGGATGATGGAGTGCTGATGGGGTCTATGGTGACATGAGTGAGATGTCTGTGATGTGGTGTCCAGGACTGGTGATGGTAGGGATGGGCTGTTGGGAGAGACACATAGTTGAGAGAGCTGATGTTAGAGGAGCAGCATTTCTGGGTCCTTCTGGTCCTAACCTGTCCAAACAGCAATCACCCTTTTCTTTGTCTTGCCCAGATGTCTGGGCAAGAGATGCCCTTGATCTAAGAGTTAAAAAGGAAAGAAAGGGGTAGGGTAGGGCGGGTGGGTGTGGCTTAGGTTAAGTGACCAGCAGCCTCCTCAATACTGTCATCCTGGAGTTGGCCAGGAGTCCTTAAGTAGCTGCCTGGAAGACGCAACAATTGGTGGTGGTCAGAGCTATTCAGTGGCAGGGCCTGGTCACTTGACTAGCAGTCTCCTCAATGTTGTCTGCCTGGAGCTGCCCTTAATTAGCTGCTTGGAAGGTGTGAAAACTGTTGGCTGGTGGAGCAACTGAGTGGCAGGGCCTGGTCATGTGACCAGCAGACGCCTCAATGCTGTCTGCCTGGGGCTGGCCTGGAGTCCTTAAGTAGCTGCCTGGAAGGTGTGAAAACTGGTGGTGGGCAGAGCAACCGAGTAGCAGGGCCTGGTTACGTGACCTGTAAATGCCTCAGTGCTGTCTGCCTGGAGCTGGCCTGCAGTCCTTAAGTAGCTGCCTGGATGGTGCAAAAACTGGTGGTGGGCAGAGCAACTGAGTGGCAGGGCCTGGTCAAATGACCAGCACCCTCCCCAATGCTGTCTGCCTGGATCTAGAGTTGAGTCCTTAAGTAGTTTCCTGGAAGGTGTGAAAAGTGGTGGTGGGCAGAGCAAATGAGTGGCAGGGCCTGATCACTTCACAAGCAGTGTCCTCAAGGCTGTCTTCCTGGAGCTGGCTTGGACTCATTAAGTAACTTCCTGGGAGGCACAAAAACTGTTGGTGGGCGGAACAACAGGACCTGGTCACGTGACCAGCAGTCTCCTCAATGCTGTCTCTAGGAATGGTACTCGATGTCTGAAAGGTTTGATGCATTTTATTAAGTTGAAGAGTGGAGCCGCTCCAGTAGTGGCCAAGGTCAGGACAATATCAATGGCCAAAAAGCAGAAGTGGAAGAAGAGCTAAGGAGATTGGTTGGTGAGGGCTTTATTGAGTCAGCTGAAGAGTCAGAGTGAATTAGCCAAATAGTAGTTGCGCAGAAGAGCAATGTAGGTGCAATAGATTGTTTGCATGTTAGAGCAAAAGCTAAAGTCTGGAAAAATGGTACACTTTCAAAGGAGATTATGATATCACAGGGTACCAGTCAGGGTTGTCCTCTTTCTCAGTTTCTTTTTAATATAGCTTTGGAACCACTTAGAGCCAGAATAAGAAAATAAACAAATCTTTGGAGTATATGTGTAGGGGGGCATGAATATAAAGCGTTATCATATGCTGATATGGTTTTGTCCAAACCAAGTAAAGGTAGTATTGTGCTGATGAGGATTTTTGAGGAGTTTGGGCAACTATCTGGGTGTAAGAAAAATTGGGACAAGACTGAAGTGCTCGCATTTTGTCTCGTAAATGTATTCAGGTACATTTCAATACTTGGGATTGTAAGTGGGCAAATCATCATGTGAAGTATCTAGATATTTATTTATTGAGAAATGTGAGTAAGATTGTGGAATTTAATGTGGATAGACTGATGGTATTTTAAAAGATTTTAGGAGATCGCATAAGCTGCAACTGGGTGTTTGGACCAACGTCAATACAATGAAAATGACTCTACTTCCTAAGGTACTCTATATCATACAATCTCTACCGCTGAGATTTACAAAGACGAATGTATGGAAGATATTTCAGGAATTTCTCTGGGGTAGGTGAAAACAAAACCAAGTTTCCTAAATTCATCCTAATGCGTGGTGTAGACGAAGATGGATTCGGCTATCCTGATCTGGAGAAATATTGGAAAGGGTTCATGCTAAAATAATCAGCATATTACTTTAGTCCTGTAGAAAATATGATGCTGAGTTGGGTAGCGATGGACAGGGATATTTTGCGCCCCTACATGTTAGATAATGTTTACTCGCTCAAATGAACGGCACGTGGATGCAATAGCTTTCCTTCAATTGAGGCTTTGAGTGTAGCGTTAGTTTCATGGTTTAAGGAAAATTATCACGGTTGGTGGGTAAACTATCAGACTTCCTTATGGCTTAATCTGGTTATTCAGGTTGATAATCAAACATTGCAGTGGGGGGCGTGTTGGATTCTGGATCTGGTTCTGAAAATTGGTGATGTTTTCAGGAATAGGAAAATTATGAGTTTTACAGCATTGCGACACAAGTTTCATCTAGGGTTGCGTGAGCTTGGTCGGCACAGGATACTGAAAGGGCTGTTGATGCACAGATTAGCTCTGTTGCAATCTTCACTTGAGAGGAGACTGGGATTATGTACCATTTTATTATTTATTATGGGTATTTTTAACATGTGTATTTTGAACTGGTGATATATTGTATATTTAACAGCAATTTTAAATCTTCTTTTGTAAAGGTTATTTTAGAATCAAATACAAATAATAATAATACTAATAATACTACTATTACTACTACTACTAATAATAATAATAATAATAATGTAACATTTTTGACAACCCACCCCGTACAGTTTCAACCATCCTAAAACTGATGCATGTGTCGCCAGTGTATGTTGAACGTTGGAATAAATTACGTCGGCAGTGGAAGGCAGAGTTGCAATGTGAAGTCTCATCTGATCAATGGGAATTTGTATTGAGAGCTGGGTATAACGGAAAGTTAGAATTCAATTGAGGTTGGTTCATCAAAAGGTAGCAGGGTGCTTATACTGGACACCTGTACACATGCACAAATTGGGGAGATGGTGATATATTTTGGGGTTTTGGCTTGGAAGTGGGTACTTTGTTACACGTGGGAATGGGTGAGGGTACATGATTACTGGAAGGAAGTTTTGGATAGGGTAAATTTGATTATGGGCATTTCATTTCCATGACAGCCGAGCCGTTATCAGTGGTATTAATATCAAAGGCAGATAGATGAAAAATAGCACAGGGAAATGGCTGTTGGATAGACAAGTCATTGGTGATGGCAGTTAAACAAACAAATAATGAATGTCTGGAAGACATGAAATAAAAGCTGCAGGTAGACAATTGGATTTGTTAGATGCAAGTTGTATCTACTTTTAAAAATGTGTTGTTTGGTAGCAAGGGTATGACAGAGAAATATCTTGAAATGTGGACTTCCTTTAATGAGTTGTATGCTTGAGCTGTGAATATGGGCAGATATATGAAAGATGGGTGAACTGTGGTATATGTGAGTGAATGAGTGTCTTTTGTGTTTGTCTTTTTTGAGGGGTAGGTTATATATAATTGCGATATATTTAATACTTGGATAATTTTTCGGATGCACGTGTACTTTCAAATACGATTTTCTTCATTGTTTACTAATACATGTTATATGCTATTTTGTAAATACTTGTTACGTAAAATTAAATAAATACATCAAAAAAGTTATTTCTATACCACAGGGGACTCAACAGAAATGTGATAGTGCAGGGTTTTCCACTCCAGAAGATTAGTGAATTGGACTGAGGTCTGCATATCCCCAGATACATTTACATCCAGGTCAAGGGATCTCACTACATTCATAATGCCATTTGGTCTGTTGCAATGCAGGTGTATGCCTTTTGGGTTGGTTTCTGTGTTGAGTGTGTTTCAGCATGTAATGGATAAGCTGATTGGGGGTAAGAGGAGAGTCAGATGTTAACAAGACAAGATATTGGTTTGCGGAAAAGATGAAAGCGGGCATGATGTACAAATGATGTGACAATATCATTGAATAGGTGTAAATTCAGTAAGAGGAACGTGAACTGTTTAGGACATGAGTTGTCTGAAGGGGGTGTATATCCAAATGTGGATTGAGGCTGTGATGAACATTCCAGTCCAAAAAGCCGAATTGAGCTTGTCGTCAATTTTAGGATTAGTATTGTGTCAAGTTCATTAAGAACTTATCATCTAGAACCAAATATTTGAGAGGATTAATCAGGAAAATTCACATTTTACGTGGGATGTAGAGTGTGAGGACGAATTTAAAAATGTCAAACAAAATCCCATTCACCTGTACTGAAAGTATTTGAAGAACATTTACATGCAATGTTGTATATGGATGCTAGTGAGCATGGGCTTGGATCTGCGTTGATGAAGAGGGATGGGTCAGAGAAGCATACAGTGGCATTTGCATCTTGCAGTTTAAAAGGTTCAAAGAGGAGGTACTCAGTATTGGAGAGAGAGGCGTTGGCATGTATGTGGGGTGTGAGCAAATTTAGAATGCATGTTTGTGGTAGAGAGTTTAATTATAAGTGATCACACGCCAGTGGTTTCCTTATTTAACAGAAAGGGTTTGACTGGGGTGTCTCGCAGGACTGTACGATGGATTACGAATATTCAGTGGTACAACTTCAGAGTCATACACATAAGTGGAAAAAGGAAAGTATTCACAGTTCCTCGATCGATGAATGCCATAGATGATGTAATTGATGTAGATATGCAGCAGAATGCAGAGAAAATGTGTTATATCACAAGGAATTCATGAAAGTGAGTGCGATGTGTGCTGTAAGATGGATAAGGTATACAGTGGAGTAATATAATTTGTACAGACTCTGTGGTGACAAGAAGTCATTGGAGAAGCTCTTAGGACCTTCAAGAGAGTCAAAGATGAACTAGGAATGAAGGAAAATCTTTGCTGAAGGGTCATCACATATTAGTACCAGAGAGAATGAGAGATGTTGCCATATATATTTTGCATGAAAGACATCTTGGGATGTGCAAATCCAAGGGCCTTATTAGAGAATATTACAAGTGGCGAGGTATGTATTTGCCTATTGAGAACAGGTTCAAGGATTGTTCACTGAGTGGCAATAGTGACACTGTTATAAAGACCAGGTCACCCCCAGTGAAAGTTTGGGAAGTAATTGAAGTTGATATTTTGGGTCTGATTTACATTAGAGGGGCACAGAGTGATTAGTAGTAGTGGTCGGAATGTTGCTGAAATGGCCTGAGATTTGTGTTTTGAAGGTCATCAGTTTGAGAAGGATTCTCAAAAAACTCATATCCGACACAGTACCATAGTTTGTGTTGAGGGAGATGGACGCATTTTGTGAGCTTATGGCATTCAACACATGGCCATTGCACTTTATCTTGTGTGGAGCATTTTAATATGGATATTCTGTGGATATTCTAATAGCGGGCATGCTATTAGAATATCCACAGCCACTGGGGAGATTGGGCCAGAGCTATTATGGGGAGGGTTTTAAAATATGTTATAGCTCACCATGCTACCGCTGAAGTAGCATCGCCACTTGAAAGCGTGAGACTGTGCACACCTTATGCAGGGTTGTGTCAGGGATGGATGGGTTAGTCCACCATGGTTGACGTAAAGGACTGTACTGTGAGAGAAAGAATAAACAAAAAGGAACTGGGGCAATGGAAAGATAGAATAGGCTGAGGTATGTGCATGAGGTAAGCATCCCAGAGGACAGCTCTGTAAAGAGAAAGCAACTTAGAAATGTGCACAAGGGATATTCCAGGTTTACCAGGATCATGATAGTTAAAGAAGACTTAGGTGGTTCTGTGAGGTTGCAGAACGGGTATGTCTTGAGCAAAGGAAGGATTGTGTTGGTAGCAGCTTGCAAAGAGAGATATTGGATGAGGATTTAGATGATGCAGAAAATAGTAAGTAGATAGAGATGTTACTTACAAGCTTGTGATAATTACTATATCATTTAAATTTTCAAACATATACAGGTGAATCTGCTTAATTGTTTCATGATAGTTAATACATAGAAATATGCCTAAATGTTTAGTGCATGCATGTTGGACTGTGTCTAGTTGGAAACAGTAACGGGGAGGAGATGTGTTGCATCTTACAAACTTATAGTAGTTAGTATATATTTTATATATATACATATATTGATTTTTAGCGAAAAAACTTTGCTACAAGGATGTTATAGTTAAGTTGCATTAATAAAATCCTATGAAATTCAGTGAAAAACTTAGTTAGAGGGACGTTATAGTTGCAAGTAAAATCGAAAAACCAAAGAAATTCACTAGTTGTGGTAAGCTGTGCAAGCACAACTAGCGCTGCCGCCATACACTACTCATACTAGCACCCAGGACATTGAAGATGACATCACAAATGGCATTATCAATGACATCACTGATGGCATCACATACCCTGGGAAGTTGTTTTTGTTTAGTGACAGTAAGAATTTTAAGCAGGGGATTTGATGTGGTTATTCTGCATTGAAAACATGGTACACATACTCTAATGATGCTGTATGTGTAGACTTTAACTTTATGCTAAATTCTTAAGTTACTTTCCTTAGGATTTGGCTCAAGCTCATTGTGCACATACATCGAACAAGAAGCAGTCCCCAGACAGATAATACCATTTGTATACATGATGATGGATTTTAATCTTAGTTTTATTTTCTGGTCATATTATTTGCTTCCTCCTCACTAAGGTTTCCGTGTATGTGCCTCAGATTTGCATGTGTTGATGCTCTGCATATACTTTGTGTGTAGTAATCCTTGTATTGTTAGCTGTTAATTACTACTTTAACTTTAGTCAAGATCTGATAGGCTTGGGAGTATGTTCTAATGGGCAAACATACCAGATGAAGAATACTGCACTTCTATGTTCCATGCAGCAGCCACTGCCTATGTTTATGGTTCCATGTCATTTCATCGCGGGATGTTTTTTCACAGGGTTTTTTACTGCAGATTGTTTCACACAAAAACACATTGAATGTTTATTTTTTTTATTTTTGGGGGGTTACTCTCCCAAACCCCCATCCCCTTTATTTTTTGTAATATTCCCGTACACCCACACCCAATTTATATATTTTTCTAACCCCCCCCAAAAAATTTGATGAGTTTTTTCGGCAAGAAAATCGTGATAAAAAACCCCATGAAGAAACATCCCGCGATGAAAGGACGTTTTACCATGTTTATGTCTTATTAGACTGCTGCATTAACAACCACATTTCAGTAGAACATTTCTGTTTTAATAAGTACATAAATACATGAATCAGTCCATTAGAGACTTACTGATCACCCTTCATATGTTGCTAGCAGACCTGTAAACAGGACCCCTGTTAGGGACTTTCCATCATGATTGTTAAAGAGTAGTAATGTCTTATATGATGTCATCGGTGATGTCATTGATGATGCCATTTGTGATTTCATCTTTGATGTTCCGTGTGTTAGTGTGAGAAGTGAATTTCATAGGTTTTTATTAGTGCCACTGAACCATAACGTCCTTTAACAAAGTTCTCTCCATTGAATTTCATAGGTTTTTACCATTGCAAACTATTTCCCCAGCTACTTCATACGTTCTCATTCTCCCCTGGCACAAATTAGCTATTATATACGCCAACCGTATCGCTAGTCCACAGACGAACCTGGTGACCGGTGGCATCAATATTACCCAAAATCACAGGGGCACACAGTATTCTTTTTTGTTTTAGTAGAACACGTATATGTAGATCAACAATGCATTCAATTAATACAAACATGTTTTACATCACTTATAACTTTGGAAACTTAAATACTGTTTTTAAAATGATAACACAATATGATGGGTTGTACCGTATATTGCAGAAAACTGTGCACCGAGTATAAACAATTCACTTCAACACCTGACAGGCACTGAAGCCCAACATTTGTTGCAGTGAGGAATCTAATTTCAAAACTTTAGTAAGTAAAGAGTACCTTTTCATTTCATTTATAAACATTCAGTAAGTAATTTAATTCTAATATGTGTGTGAAACATGTATATAACTACATATAAACATTATATATTGTAATATAACTGGGAAGCACTCTGGAATGGCTAGAGGTATACTTTCCAAAAGAAGATATAACTGAAGAAGAACCCACAAATGGTAAATTATTTTATATGTTTTGCAAACGAATACAATTCTGTTATGTATATATGAACTATTAAACTCAATGGCCCTCATTACGACCCTGGCGGAGATCGTGGTGCAAAATGCACCATGGAGCACGGCGGAAAGCTGCCGATACCGCCATGGGGGTTGGCGGATTTACCGCCCCATTCCGACCTTGGCGGGGCGGTAAATCCCCAATCCCCATTTTACCCTTCCCCATTCCCATTTTTGCCCCATAGGGTATAATGGGAGTGGGGAAGGAGTTAATTACGCCACCGTGGCGCTACGGGATCTCGTAGTAGGGCGGACGGGTCCGCCGCGAATAACGCTGGCGTAGACCCACTCCGCCAGGGTCGTAATGAGGGCCAATGTATTACATATCTCTCATACGTCACTATCTAGAGCAACAATAAAAGAAGAAGAAAGCAATCATGATGAAAAAAAGGAAAAACTCAAGTGAAAAGTAGATTACTGGATGAACAGGTTATGTGTAGATATGAATCAAATTACAAATCGAATTGCAGAACTGTGTACATATGTCAAAAATCATTTGATTCAAAATACTGATTTTCATTCCACTACCTGTACATGTGACCCTTTCCCCCATCAATCACACCAATCATTTCAAGATGACATTGTGGATCAACTTTTTGGTGAGATCTTTATCCTTAATTCTCCTAATCATGAACATATACCACCCCTCAAAATCCCCTATTTGTGTTTCCTGCAGTTATTTTCCCTCCCTATCATAATGTATTACAATTAAAATGTAATCAAAATATGCATCAATTTCTTTTAAACCAATAAGTCCGCAAATCATGTACATGTTTGTGTCCACAATATTGTATTACAGTGGTGTGCTCATGCTTGCGAACAGACCGCCATGTCTGCAGTGACAATGACACACTTTTAATTAGTTTGCGTGGTCTTCGCAGCACACCAAATTGATGTCACCCAGCCACACAAACGTTAGTGAACAATGATCGTGTCCGCAACCGCATGATGCACTTTTAATTAGTTTTTAAACTTTGGGTCACGGTCGTCGCAGCCCACTTGTCATGCGGGGGAGCTAGCATTCGGGAGCACTGTGACGTAGTCGCAAACCACTGTGAGCATCATGATGTCACTGTGATGACATTTCTGACATTTTGAAATCCAATTGGCACCCACCCTACCAACTCTCAAGTTGAAACTTCACTGTTCCGCAGCTGCTACTAACATTCTTTGTTGTTCTCTGAACTTTGTACAACTTTTAAGGATGGATAAGCGTTGGTGGACATTTTGACACAGGAAGGTGGTACCTCATTGTCATGGCTCACCCATATTAAGAAGAAACTTTATAGTATTGGGATGAGGGTGTGCTGGAATATGCCAGAGATAATGTATAACTCCACCCAGCTTTCTGTTAAAAATGCATTTCTGGCTAAGGTGGAAGGTGATAATCTAGTCTCAATTAATAAAACGCTTTAGTAAGAAAGTATTGGGAATGCAAGTAATCCTTTGAATATGAGGAATATTTAGATAGCGTGTGTCCCAAAAAAATAAGACTGCCATTCACCAAGTTACGAATATGTATTCTACCTGTAGCACAATTGAACAATAAATGGAATAAAGATAATTTGGACACTTGCTCATTTTGTTCTGATCAGGTTGAATTCATTCTTCCTTTTATGTTGATTTGTCCTCCGCATCTAGACCTGGGGAAAAGTTATCTGAAACCTATATTCAGTGAAAGATGCATCAGAACAATGCACCAAGCCATTGCCCTATGTTGTGCTTCGATTGATAGTTTGGTAATTCACACCGTGGCAAACTATCTCTATAGGGCTTGGAGGAGGAAACTGGCGAAAAAGCAGATACTTTTTCTATGAACTATGCACTTTTTGCCACATTTTTTTAGCTGCCACCTATGAAATGAGGTGTTTATCCAATTTTATTTAGTTGTATTATTACCTTGATCTTATCTATTGGGGTCTGTTCTCCCTTCATGTATTTTTAGAATCTGTGTTGTTATTCATCATCATTCAAAGTTTATTCGGATTGAACATCCATCAAACACAAACGTCAAATACAGATAAAAAGGATTAACAACAGGCAGTACATCACAAAAAAAACAAAGGAAAACAGCATAATCATTGACAAGACATTTCACAGATACGTTAAAACCATATTTGTCAGTAGAGTTAAAACATTTGTTCCCTTAAAATCCCCTTTCTCAGATACATAGCTCTGTTCAAACAGGACAGAAGAGCTCGAGCAGTCAACTTAGATTCAGCCATTAGAAGGAAGCATAGTACCGTCCTATAAAGGGGAATGTTAGTAAACTTAAGAACCTGCAAAATGGTGGACCTTCTAATATCCCCATACACTGGACAGAATAGTGAAAAATTCTTCCGGTCTTCCCTCTCCGCCCCACATGCTGGGCAGCTTGGAACATTAGGGAAGTTGGCCACATTTCCAAGTTGACCCTTGTAGGCAATCGGGCATTGCCCGTGTTATAAGCCAACTATCCTTCTTTTTTAAGCCACACAAAAGATAATGCTGGCTCTCAGACACCCTGCTGCTTATCAGCATATGTTGACTTCCAGAGTAAGTTGCCCGTTTCATGTTATCCCACTTTTTACGTAAACCCTGATACAGTGCCTGTTTGTAAACTTTCAGTTGCATAGGTGACAACACTGCATCAGGGGGGAACAGGCCTGGATGTTACTGGAGCACAGAGACTCCTGCACATATGCCAACCATGGGATTTTGCACCAGCTTTCTTTACCCATAATACTCCTGATGATAAAGTGGCATAAGGTTGCATGCTTGTTTGCCCATAGGTGCAGCCGAAAAGTACCTGGAGCGGCTGCCCATTGATCCTCCCAAAACTCCACCCCCAGTTCCCTGTGAACTGCTGCACAAGGGATTGAGCATGGGAGGCCCAAAAGCTGTTTAAAGAACTTATTCTCTTTCCAGTGAAATTCTGCAGCCTTTGTGTGACCCCACACATGTGCTCCGTTTAAAGTGGCCACCTTAGTTTGAGCAGCATTAACCTTCAGCACTGGTTTCAGGGGCAGGCCCTTGCACCTTGTTAGAAAATGGGACATTCCTGCTGTGTGCTGGCTCATTTTCAAAGACAGTTTTTTTTAGGTGAGAATTGTCCCTAACAGCCCCCAAAAATCAAAACCCTTGGTAGTCCAATTCTTTGACTCTTGGGATGATTTCCCCGTTGCAGACCATAGTGTGCATCTTCACAGTCATCTTCCTCCCTACACAACCAATCACTGCTGACTTGGTGGAATTGATTTTGAGCCCCAGCCCGTTCATGAAAGTTGCGTTGGCGTCAATCACCGCCTGTAGGGCCCTTGGTGTCCTGGCCATAAGAACCGTATCATCGGCATAGGCCAGAACAGAAATGGCCCTACCACCCAGGCTCAAATAATCTGTGCTGACACCCACCAGGGCCTTCAGGAGCCAATTTATGTATAGTGTAAACAGTATTGGTGCAAGCACACACCGCTGCCGGACCCCTAACCCCACATTAAAACACTCCATGCACTGCCCCTGACCAATACGAACATAGGTCTTATTTTCTGTGTGAATCTCTTGCAGCACAATCAGTATTTTTTCGGGGCACCCCAACGACCCCAGCGCGGCCTACAACTTTGGTCTATCAACTTTGTCGAAGGCTATGCTTAGGTCCATGAAGGCGAGATGAACCGCCTCTCCCTTACAAACCACAAAATTGGAGATGAGGAGGTACATATTAAGTCCCTGTTCCATGGTTCCCAGCCCGGGTGAAATCCGAACTGGATGTCAGACAGGACCGACCCTTCCGAGAGCCAGGACTCTATGTGATCCAACCAGAGCCTTCCAAAGATTTTAAACAAGGTGTCTAGTAGGGCAATGGGGCAAGAAGACATTGGGCTAGTGGCGTCTCCTTTTTTAAAAATTGGAAAAATGATGGTGGATTTCCAGGAAGGTGGATATTGGCCGGATATTAAGCAAGCATTATAAGCTAGTGTCAACACCGGGCCCATTAATCAATGTATTATTTTTTTTATTTATCAATTTGGTCCATAAATAGGTAGGCGGCATCGCATCTGGTCCAGGGGCTCAGTTACAGGCTTGTGCCCTTACTGCTAACTAAGCCTCTTGAGTTTAAAACATAGGGTTGAACTACTGTTCCCCCCCACCTCTTGTGAGTCACTAGCTCCAAACAGGGAGGCAAAATGTGACACCCAGGCTTCCACTGTTAGATGGGTGCCGCAGACCTTCCTTTGGATTGTAGATTGCCCCCCCTTTACAAATTCCCAAAATATTTTGGAATCATTGCTCCTAGTGGCCCCAAAGAAGCCTTCCCACGCCATTTCCTCAAGCTCCATTTTTCTTTTCTATATCACATTATGGCTATGGGTTATTCTAGCCGGATAAGTATTTCAGCTCTTATCTCACGAATCAACATTGCAAAGCTGACAAAAGTATTCACTGCTTATGTGTTGATGGCTCTCTCATGTGCTATTTTTTGTGTTTTTGCTGCCATTACCATATCCCGACTATGGCTCATGCCAGATTAGAAACTTTTGATGCCATTTTCTGTATAGGAATTGGCCAAAAGCTGTCAAAGGAAAGAATTCTTGCTCAAAAGATATGTGAGATTTATGAATTTATATTTGATGACATTCTATGCCTCCACTGGCTTTTGCTTTTTATGTGGTGGGTGAAGTGTTTATTTGTATCCTTAAAAATATGTTATCTTGTATTTCATCATTATGGTAACATTCCATGCCACCAACAGCTTTGTTTTATGTGATGACTGATATGTTCTCCGTACTCCTAAAAGGTTGCTGCTATTATTTTGCATTTTAACCTTGAGATTTTTTTTTAAACTGATTTCAGGGCTATGCCGGAATACTAAAGCAATATTGAATTGAATTGAAAATGTTTAATGCCCTTTTTTTGCCCCCCCTGATGTCCACAATGTGAGAGGTCAGAAATAAAAGCTGGCCACAAAGTTGTCATGTTTTTGGTTAAAGACTTTTATTAACTTAAACAGGTTTGGATAATGCCTCTCTGACCATTCTCTAAGAGGAGCTTCCCTACCTAAAACCACAAAACTAAGGATCTGTCTTTGTCAGGATGTCATAAATCAAAAGCCGTCCTTGTGTCCAAATGTTCTATCTTGACCCTCAGACAAGAAACAAAATAATAAAGTCAGAACGGACATGTCTTTAACTTGGTATTTGCAAAAAGTGTTCTTAAATAAAAATAGAATAGCTCCAACATAAATGTTCTCCAAAATGGAAAATACCTTAGTTCCAGAGGATTATTCCCTTCCCCTGGATTCTTTACTGGTCTTTGTAATGATACATCCGTAGACCACCCTTAAGATGGGGTGTTCCCTCCCCCCAATTAAGATGACACACGGCACATTGCTTATTTTTGTTCAGCTAGCCCTGTCTAGGACTCATAAAGATTCACATAGATCCCTCCCATAGGCCAACAAGGAGCCACAAACCGGGCCAGGGTACAGAAGAATATATATTTATTTAAATTATAGGTTCAATTAATATTTTCACTAAATAGTTACACACGCCACCTTCTCTATGGCACAAAACAAAGTTCAATACAAAACACACTTTTTCCTTCTTGACTCAATGAACACAGGTCCAATAAAAAGGTCAAAAACACCAAAAACCCAGGCTTCAGTTGTATTCAGCACCCATCTGTTTGAAGGCAAGGTCTGGGGAGCGGTCACAGTTAGGAATTGTGCTTTCTGGACAAAGACACCCCTTTTCTTTAGAGAAGTCTGGGGTTGACAAGAAAAATAATGACCAAATTACTCTAAATGACTATAACTTAACTTCACGCTAGGAAAGGGTGGAGGTTTTGAACTACCCCAAGCTACCCCTGCATCAATCTATATGGGAGTTAATTAAATTATTATTCAGTAAAATATGCTAAGGGGCTACAGTGAACTTCGTTGGCAATGTACTTACATTGGAAATCTCAGTTTTTGGTACTCAGTCAAAGAACCCAGCATTTCAGGACCCTCTCTTGGAGAAGCACAGAGATCAGGTCAGGGACTTCAGTCAAAGATAGCCACCAGCATACATCCCTCTGTTCCTGCTCTCCTTGCAAGAAATCCCAGCTTCTTTTGTCTTCCTTAATTGCTGTCTTCCCAGGCAGAGTTAATCCTGCAGTAGTTTTTAAACCTTCTACCCAGAGGATATTTAAGCAGTTATCTCAGGATTCACCCAGATGGTCCTCAGGCAAGCCTCCTTGAATATATTTAAGTAGCTTCCCCTCTCTGGCTTGTGCAGCCACTTTTTAACCACTGTAGTCCCACCCCCGAAATATTAAGATCAAGAGGTGTTAACTTATTAGCACTGAATATTTATTGGACGTTTACAGTCTTCTCCTCCTACAATTTTAACCCCTTTCTGCCAATAGGCCATTGGAGTTCTATAATTGAAGTGATGCGAAAGATGGATACACACACCTGCATGACATTTATTCACACATGTAATTTTGCACTGGAAAAGTCCTAAGTGACAACTTTCTTCATTTTACACATTAACATAACTACATGACAGATTTTTTAGGCTCCTCTACTCCTGGCGAACTCATGAAAATTATTCCCGTTTTTGCAGCATCTTGCATGTGCAAACTGTGGTTTTTCACCATTTACTCAAAAATGATAATAGTTTGTTTGTCCTGCTTTATTTCAGTAATTGTACCATAAAAGCCAATACATAAAACATCAAAACATGACATTGGACATGGTGTAAAATCAAGAGAAATTACAGGAATCTGCAATGTGAACAGTCATAATAAAAACATCATCCATTTATGCCTATCAGTCAAGTTATAATCTACAATAACATTTACAAAAAGTGCCAATCTGCATAAAGTGCATTCTGTGTTGCAGGACACAGGTAAATGATCTGTGTAATAGTAATGTTCCTGCAAGTGTACAACAAGCAAAACAATAATCAAATAAGCATTACCCATGCAGTTGGGCCATTCTGCTTGTGGCAGGGAGTTGCCCGCAATACCATCAGCTAAAGTAATAGTGTGCATAAGAACAATCCAAATAACAGGGCCAAATAAAGGGATCCATGTGGTAAACAAATTCATACAGTTCGAAGTGGGGATACCTTCAGTAGCACCATGGGTGAATTATCCATATGGGCACTAAACTGCCCTTGCAGCCCATCCTAATGTCTGAGAGCTATTTCACAAATGTTCTTCTTCGCCAAGCCCTGAGTAATTACCACCCTGTTGCAAAGGTAGCAAGTTGACCTTTAGCTGCTAGACAGAGTGTAATAGCCTCAGTGGTGGTATTGACCGAGCACAAGATGAAGAGAGGTTTTAAGGCTCCTTCCCTCAGGTCACCATAATTGGGATACAGCAATAGGAAGTGAGCTATATCTTTACTTGTGTTTGAGCAGAAAGGGCAGATCACACTGGCATTCGAATTCCACCTGGACTTCAAGGTTGCTAGAGGAAGTATGCCCAGATGAGCTTTGGAAAAAAGAGATCTCATCTGCTTCTGGCACATTTGGTCCAAATAGTCGTCATAGCCCTCATCCTGTTTCATCTATGAAACTGAGACAACATCTGCAGTCTCCTTCCAATTTCTGCATCCCTTGCAGCCACAAGGGTGCACCTGACATTACCCTTTGAACTTCTATCAACAATACTTAGTTCAGACCAATAGTCAAGAAGATCAAGCGCTTGTAGTTTGTTCTTTAAAAATAATAAATAATAGCCAAGTCAAGGTCATTGCAACTTCCTGTGTTATTACATTCCTGTCTGCCCCATGATATTTAGGTAAACTCCTGTTGATCCACAGCCTTAACCGATAAAAGACTGGTTTTCCCCTATGCACTTTTTCAACAGGCTGTAGGTCTAACTTGAAGGAAATCTGAAAGTTTGGTGCAGAAGAAGGTAAGCCGAGGAGGTTCTTTAAAAATGTATTATCTGTAACAGACAAATGGGAGAAATTAGACAAACCCCACAACTAGATACGATAAAGGGCTGCCTGTCGTGCCTTAGCCATATATGCCTCTAGGGCCACAAGCACAGCCCTGCTCCCGTGTGCTCTGTCAAATTTGGCTATCTCACCACTATACCTGACTAGGGTTAATCCCACATTCTGTTAGGAATTCATGGTGGCAACAGTAAAGACAGACACAAATGATCACCGTTCAAGGGTGTTTAGTAAACTGTATTCGTGTTGGAAAAATGACTAATCTATACCTAAATCTAAGATGGGAGCAAGCGTCAACCATCAAATGAAAATAAGGCAGTCCTAGTGGTTTTGTATCAAATAAAATGGCCTATAATAAGAAACCTATTGCCAAACCTTACAGCTAATGCAAAAAGGATGTGGGATGGTTTTTAAGAAAAGAAAGTAGTGTTCGCACATAATATGTCGGTATGCAGTAGCTTGGGTCCCCCTTCCCCACTTTTTGAGCACAGGTAGGATGGGATCTTGGAGCACAGCACACATTCTAGCTTTCCCAGCACGAGTCGACAAACCCACTTGCAGCTATCAGGGCCATCAATGGCCAAGTCTTGCTTCTCTTGAAAGTCTCTTGCCTTCGAGGGGCCGACATATTCATTAACAAAACAAAATTAAAGTTTGTTTCCTGGTTTTACTTAGGGTGTGGATTTTTCACCCCTGCGTCACCCTCTTCTGGGCGCTGACCCCTGTTTCTCATGGTTTTGGGTGATCTTTTCTCCCCCCCTCCGATCTCCCTCTTCCGGGCTTGGAACCTGAAACAATTTCTATCGATATAAAGGCCTTTGGGTTGTGGTTTTCTAATCCCGATGGCCTGATATGTTTTCCGACAAAAAAAACAAACAAACACAAAGTTTAATTGTCTGTATTTCTCGAGTGATGGATTCACCCCAGGATCCCCCTCTTCCAGGCGCAGACCCCTCTTTGCTTTCAGCTTCCCTCCACCGGGTTCAATACAAGTAACAGGCTTCTCCAACTATTATCAATTGGATCAGATCCCATTCTGACACGATATATGAGGATCTCATGGTGGCAAAAGTGAAAGACAGACACAAATGATCACAGTTCAAGGGTGTTTATTAAACTGTATGGAAAAATGCCTAATCTATACCTAAATCTAAGATGGGAGCAAGCGCTGACTATAAATTGAATATAAGGTAGTCCTAGTGGTGTTGTGTCAAATAAAAGGGCCTATACTAAGAAACCTATTGCCAAACTTAACAGCTAATACAAAAAGGGTGTGGGATGGTTTTTAAGAAAAGAAAGTAGTGTTTGCACATAATATGTCAGGATGCAGTAGCTTGGGTCTCCATTCTCCACGTTTTGAGCACAGGGTAAGATGGGATCTTGGAGCACAGCACACATTTGAGCTTTCCCAGCACAAGTCGACAAGTCCACTATCAGGGCCGTCGAAGGCCAAGTCTTGTTTTTCTTGAAAGTCTCTTGCCTTCGAGGGCCTTACAAATTCAATAACATGACAAAACTTCCTTCAACAAAATGAAAGTTTGTTTCCTGGTTTTTCTCAGGGTGTGGATACTTCACCACTCGGTGCCCCTCTTCTGGGCAATGACCCCTGTTCCTCATGGTTTTGGGCAATTGTTTTTCACTTTGTGGATCTCCCTCTTCTGGGCTTTGATCCTAAAGCAATTCCTATCTGTTAGGAAAGATTTCGTAATTGTAGGTAATTTTCCTTCCATGTGGCAACCCCTAAACTTTTTGCTGTTGTTTTTCACCTTGTTCTTGACTTTGCCAGAGAAGTGCAGCCTTCTGCCGCACTCCTCTGGGCTTTCGCTCCTTTCTTACGGGGAAACTGACATGCCCTTAAGACAGTCAGTACCGGGGAACACTGTTTCCCGTAGTTTCTTTTATCATGTTGCGGCTTTCGTGCAACATGACACAAGAGGGCACTGTAAGCTAAGTTACAGCTCTCTTGGGTCTCTAGCCTTCTACAGGCCCTAGATACTCGTTTAGGATTGTATCTGATCGGTGCAAGTGATTCAGGGACGGGAATGGTGGCAGCAATCGTTTCTTGTGTTTTGAGCTCCTTTTGGCGTTCTAAGCGCGTTTCTCGCCCTTAAAGGATAGTTCCGGGACTTTTTTTTTATTGTCCCTACGGTTCGGCCATGTGTTTTTAAGCATAAATCGGTACATCGTAGAAAACTTTCCTATGGACCTTACCCGACTTTTCGTCCATTAACGCACTCGAAATCAGCCGCCATTTTGTGATAATCCTATCATTTCCCCCCATCGACCTGGCTCACCTGCGTTTGCGGCACTAAATCATATCCCCCGCCCCTGAAACAGACTTTATCAAAACATTCATATTCCCCGCCTCTATCCGTGACGTGACTGTGCTGCGTAGGCAAACGCGCCCAGGCGTCTTCTACGCGACTCCACACAGAACCCGGAAACCAACACCGATCAGCTCACAACACAGCGCGCCACAATTTGGAATATGAAACTGTACTTTTAAATCAAACCGCAAGATTGTAAATTTGGTAAAGTACATTCATTTGACATCAAATGTTTAGAGAATATTCAGCGATTTGCATTTTTATTTGCTCACGTTCCAAAAAGTTCGTTTTGAGGCACGCGATGTTCCTTTGCTGTACACAGGGTCTTAGATCATCTCACAATACAGCGCCACAATTCGGAATATGAAACTGTGGTTTAAAAGCAAACGGCAAGATTGTACATTTGGCAAAGTACATTTATTGGACATCAAATGTTTAGAGAATATTCAGCGATTTGCATTTTTCTTTGCTCTCGATCCAAAATAGTTCGTCTTGAGGCAAGCGATGTTCGTGTGCAGTACACAGTGTGTTGGTTTACGATAAAATAAGCTCTTCGGTCGCACTGATAATCGCATGGCTGTTCCAACAACGAGGCACTATGCCACCACAACGGTATGTATGTTGCATCTAGCCATTAGTACCGCGTAAGGGCATACTTGTACTTGGCGATCGTCCCATAAAATGGTCAGGGTGGTAACGTTGTTCACGCGGAGAAGCAACTGGCGGTTGTAAAAGCCATCCGCCGGTGTCTGGTACTCGTGACACAGACAATAATGAAGGATGTACCTGTTTTAAAAACATAAAAAATGAAATTAGTCTCACCATCAGATCTTTATTAAAATTATTCATTTTATATATTAGGTCGGGAAATTATTTCATAGCTAGGACAGTGCAACTGGGTATTATACGTCATTTCCAGTAACCCACCCCCTCTCCTCCTCCTTTTTCAGAGCCGCCTGAGCGCCAGTGGACCACTTCGTCACTGATATGATATAATATGGCATTTGCAACGCGCCTATACACAAGTGTTTCAAGGCGTGGCGAGGCAGGGAGGGGGGGAACAAGGAGAAGACAGACAACGATCCTACTAGGCCAGGTGTCATTCAGATCGCGCAAGTGCAGGGGTAGGGGGAAGGTAAAAGTGCAAGGGGAAGGGGAGGGGGAAGTGGAGTACAAGGTAAGTAGCATAAAATAATAAATACATAGGGCCAGCTGGTGGCGAGTGCAAGGTAAGTGCAGAACAAGTGCTGGGAAGGGGGGGCTGTAGGATACTGAGACAGTCCCCCAGTGCAGGGGTTGACAGGGAGGCAGTGCAGGTGGAGAGTGGAAGGGCCCAGGACCGAGGTCGCAGACAGTGGACCAGTTGTAGCAGGGGAGAGGGAGAGAGAAAGCAGAAGCAAAGAGGAAGGTTTTGAGGTGCTTCCGTAAAAGGAGATGGTTCTCCTCAAGATAGTGCGCGGTACAAAACAATATGCCACATAGAACGAACAAGTACAACTTAACCCGTCTTTAAAGCTACTGTATAGTAATTAAATTGCGGTATAAACTCATCTAAAGAGTTACTTACATTATATTTGCATTTTCCATTGTGTCTGTGCGTAGGGCAGCCCCGAAATACCACTCCTTCTATGCCGACGTTATTTCTTCTAATGAACGAACATTAAATGGCTATCGTTTCTGAAATTTTATTCATTATCGTTTCTTACGTTATTGCACCACACCCCCAAAAAGAAGTCTTTCGGGATGGTCCCGGCCTGTCAAGGTCAAATAACAATAGAACCTTATACTGAGTCGTGGGCCATTCCGGCACCCGAGCAAAAAATCAAAGCAGCTGACCTTCACTTTGAACGAGCACACATTCCTAGTTAGCTACATTCAGTGTAAGGCCATCTCACAGGACTTGAAATTTACACTCCATCTTTGCATTTTGTCTGCGTGCTTTGCAGCCCCAGAGAACCATAAATACGGAGACATTCTATATTTTTTGAAAAATGATTTATATTACTGTTTGGTTTAATTTAATGCGCAAACGAACAAGGTTGGATAGACACATTGCATGTACACTGAGCAATCACTTTTATTTACACAATACATAGCTACACATATTCAATGGGCCTGCGACATGAGGAGACTCCAGAGCAAAGTCACAGGTGACACCCGGGTGGTTCGCACTACTGCACGGTGAAGGGAGGGGCAAGGGTGGAGAGACACATTGCATGTACACTGAGCAATCACTTTTATTTACACAATACATAGCTACACATATTCAATGGGCCTGCGACATGAGGAGACTCGAGAGCAAAGTAACAGGTGACACCCGGGTGGTTCGCACTACTGCACGGTGAAGGGAGGGGCAAGGGTGGAGAGACACATTGCATGTAGATACACATATACAATGGGCCTGCAACATGAGGAGACTCGAGAGAACAGACAATCAAATTACAATCATTTAAACCGTGATGTGTATTTCTCAATGAGCTCTGCTTTAGGTGGACATGAAACAGAGGCAATGTTGGGTGGCAATGCAGTTGTCCCCTGCACAGGTTCGTTCACAACTCCATGTATGTGCCTATCTAGGACATCAACAATAAGTCTCTCAATAAACTCATATTGCATATCCTCAAACACTGGTTTGATCACCCATTGTTTACTTCTTTTAGTGAAGGCCTTATTGTAGCGAAGCGTCCCTAAAGTTCCGGTCGTCCTACTTTGTTGACGGCCAACATTATGGTTATGTGCCAAGACCGCTAGAAGAGTCCGATTTATCATGCCCTCCATGCCAAAATGCAATCGTTTTGGCCTGTACTTTAGGCACATATTGTGGAACACCTCCAAATCTCCTGTGTGGCAGAATTCCGTGAGTCCCCTCAAATCTCTTGTTATAGTTTTATCAAATACAATCTTTTCAATGGCTTTGTGAGTGGGTGATGAAGGAATCAACCACTTCTTCTTCCGTGCCTCCTCTGTGGACAAATGGCCATGTTCACAATTGTGGAAATGTTGGTTTGTGGTCCAGCGGTGAACGTTGCTACAGTGTAGCATTACTGACCGCCATTTTTCCAGTAGAATTTCCAACGACCCTTCACATGTTTTTGAGCTCCACCAAAGATGGTTGCTGATTGACTTGGACCACTGTGAAATACCTTGCATATCTTTTTTTTTACCTGCAGCCGACATTTTTTTATTGATTGTTTTTGCAAGATGCCATACGTCAAATTGGTGATTTATATTTTTGTACTCTTCTCTCCTTGTCTTGGCAATTGAAACGTGTCTGTCCGTGGCTATCAGGTCGATCACCATTCCCCGCGATTGTAGTTCTTGCAATGATGTTACAAAGCCAACTTTCTCCATGGCCACTGAGGATGTACTTTGTGACACCTGCACGACCACCGAACTCACAATTTTCTTACTTTCCATGTCCTGAAAGTGGTAGGTGCAGTACTTGGCTGAAAATCCTGGGCTGTCGCACTGTCCATCACCGGCTAGCCTGAACCGTTTGCCCGCGAATGTACTTTCAATAGACATTTTTTCCATTCTCCAAGCTTCGCTAATGGCTGGAAATAGATAATCGGTTTGGTATTTGTAGAACTGAGTTTTCGCAATGAAATGGATTCCCACAAACTGAAAGAAATACTCTAACTTTTTAAAACTTGAACCACTAAAAAGTGCCGCCGCTGCACAAAGTAGATTGCCTGCTGGCAGTTGCCCCAGCATGGGTTGTGCAGACCATGAGAACGGATGATATTGTGTACAGGTGGCATGTATTTTAAGGTTAGTGCCTCGAATTGCACGAGTCACATTAATCAATGGCTCCCCACATACTTCCCCACCAACCGAATGCCCACATTTCATCTTAATAACAATATCAATCAAACAACTATCGAATACAATGAATTTGGCCTCTTTCCTTATACTGTCACTCTGCATCCCAGCTGGTTCGGCCTGTAACGTTGAGGACATGTCACTCACATTAAAGGTACAATCTCTGATATCGTCTTCCGCTATGTTCAGTGATATTGATGGTGTTTCATTGTCGTCCATTTCATTCTCTTCCATTGCAACATCTGTTCTTTCTCCGGCGATGGGAGAATAAAACAATTTCTTCAACTTTCTCGCGGTCTTAGTTTTTGCGGGTGTGGATTCTGTGAATTGATCTCTGACTGCATCCGAACTACCAGGAGGACATTCACTATCAATGGCTGGTGGTGGTATAGCTCCGTTGTCAATCACTTCATATTCTTCCCATTGGCACGATGCATCTCCAGTCTCAAGTCCCTGCCAAAAGGTTTGACAAGCAACATCTCTCGTTCGCTTCACTGTCTGTGTAGATCTAGTTCGTACACCCACTCGCAACTAGAGGACAGATTGGAAAAGGGATGTTCAGTTTAAACACAACTTACAGTATTGAACTATTAACAGTGAAAAACAACATAATATAGTGACCAGGACACTAACCTTCTTTTGCTTTCTTTTCTTTGAAACTTTCTTGCCTCGAACTTCAACATCTGGACGCTGTTGCTCCGACTCGTGTGTGTATGTCTCCACTTCCTCTTGCGCTGCAACGACTATATTTTCATGATAAGCACATCCATCACGCACTGACGCTCCATCGACTCCCTGAAACATAGAACTTTCATTAGTATGTATAATAATATTGAAAACACAAAATGTACTTGGGGACCAATACCCACGTACATCTCAATAGCAAAACACGAATGAACGCATTGTGTAGAACATTCAAACGACAATTATTCACGCATTGTTGATCTAGTTAGATGGAACTGTCAAGATCCATACCTCGGGCTCCGCATAGACTTCCATTGATGATATTATTGAAGATGACGCTTCAGCAACTCCCTGAAACACAGTAATTGCATTAGTATGGTTTTCTATTTTGTTAAAAAGAACATAAACCTTGTGCAGGCGTCAACGGCTCATCTAAATAGACCTGCACAAATGATCAGTTGTCTAAAATAAATAATGGATATCTAAATATGATTCGATTTGCTCGATCGTTGGAAGTGTCACCACCCAGAGATCTGCATCAACTACTAGGGGTGATGTTCTTGTAGAAGAAGCTCTGTCATCTCCCTGAAACATAGTACTTGCGTTAATAAAGAAGGAAGTATAGCGGATGTAATCACGTCATATGATCTCGCTTGATCGAACTGTCAGTATCCATACCTCGAAATGCATAAGAACATCAAGGGACGCTGTAACTGCGGTGCACACTTCTGCAAGCTGTTGCGCCGACCCGTAACTGCATGCTCCCCCTTCTTCTTGGACTAATGCTCCATCGACTCCCTGAAACATAGGACTTTCATTAGTAATGAACACAATATTGAAAAAAGAAGACACATAGGAGGGCGACGACAGAAGGACATATCAATGGCTAAAAACGAAAGAAACATTGTGTGTAACAATCACGCTACAAGAATGCAAGATCTGATGATCTCCATCGATGGAACTGTCCGGAAACGTACCTCGAGCATTTGAGTGACATCAACGGTTGTCGTCAATGCGTTGGACTCCTCAGCATCTCCCTGAAAGACAGTACTTGCATTATTTTGGATAACAATAATTATAACTGAAAACAAAGACTAGAGGACGAGTACTAGGGTGTACCATTAGGTAAAATAATTACACGATAAATTAAAACTATTGATTTACATGCCTAAAACAAGTCAGTGGCAGAATAGCTAAGTAAGATTACCCGATAGGCGCTTGAAGTGGCTGATGACTGCAATAACGACACGGATGGAGAATCTTCCGCCTTCATATTGAGTAGATACATAAATGGGGAAAATATTGTTAGCTAATGCTACACACTACCGCAAGGCCGAGAGCTAAATCCGTAAACTTGACTCACCAGTGGAGGGATGTGGACGAATAGAGTGGGAATAGCGGTTGAGAGCAATTTCCGCGTCGCTCGCGGTGTTTTCTTCTTTATTAGCAATGATGTGGAGTACATGTCTGAGCTAAAGTGCCTGCTGCAGATGCGGTATCGATCACCCCTCTTGTCCGCAAAGACTTCTAGGACTCTACTTTCAAGCTCAGACGGTGGATATCCGCAATATCGGACCCATTCTCTTATCTGATCTATTGTCTTAGGGAAAACATGCATTATAGTACCTTCAGATTTATTATGGGTCTTCGAAGGGCAACCGCCAATGGAACAGGCAGGCATTGTGGAAAGTTCTGAAAAGTAAAGATCAACAATTCTCTATGAATACCAATGTGTTAAAAAATTAAATGACACATAAAAGGTTCAATGCAAGGTTTGTTTTGGTTCTTGGAACTATACACATTATTCACATGCGGATAAGTATTTGAATAACTTTAAAAAAAATAGAAAAATAATTTGACTAAACTCAGAACATGTGACTAGTTCCTTGCATGTACTGTCTTGAACGAAAAGAAAACATGGATGCAATTTGATGACTACTAGCAAATAGATATAAATTAAAAAATTGGACGCAAAATGATTATGGTACATGGCCTTACCTTGACGAACAAACAGTTAGATGCAGGGATCAGAGTAGTTTCTTGTCGTAGAACAGGGAGCAGTTCACAGGTTGCAAACTGACGAGTTTGCTCGAAGTGGTCACGGAAGTTCACAGAGACGAAGAGCAGATAACCAGCACCTTCACGGGTTGACTAGCAAAGCGCAAAGAAGTTCTCATTAGAAATATGAAGTGGGTTATAAAGAATTCGAAACAGGGGTGTGTTTGTGAATGAATGACGTGTATATGTCGTGGCATTATGCGGTTTGCAGGGGGGCGTCCAGCGTGAGGGGGGATGCTTGGCAGGAGACACGGGGTCTGGAGGTAGACATGGGAACAACAACCCATGCTCTATAGACCACTTTGAAGTGTACATGGTCTTTGGCACCTCTTGGCCTTTATCGCTCCCTGACAGCTCCACTTGCCAGCGCAAGTACCCCGGTGCGAACTGCCTTTGATAGGGCGGGGGGTGGATTGGGGCGGTGGTCGTGCAGACAAGACTCGTTTGCCGCAGGGCCTCACCAAGGAGAGGCCATCTAACTGCATGTAAGAGGCAGGCTGCACGATCTAGTACATGGAAGGCTAGGGGGTTGAATTTATAAATACCTCACCCTCCCAGGAGAATATATGGGTGCAGTTCACCCTGGAGACCCTGGATGCCTAGGCAGTTAGTCAGCAGCAGGCTGGCCTGTGGTGGCAAGGCGGCACGGGCCAGAGGGGGTCATCTCTGTACCCGGTGCCCAAAAGGATGATTTATTATGATCAACCATATTGATTATTTACCTATAACCATGTTTTGTATCAATAAAATCCAACAGCCTTTTATTGCCAACGCTTGAACAAAGTGGTGTGGTAAGTATTTTTGGGGGAGGAGGCAAGGCCGGGAGGCTTGATGCCAACCCGCAAAATAACATATGTATGTCTGCTGCATATGGGTTCAACGGTTATGTGGATTGAAGGTGGGCGACCAGCGTGAGGGAGGATGCTGGCCGGAGACATGTGGTGTGACAAGACAAGGCAAAGGAAGACTATTCAATGGAGACACACTAGATTCATTTAAAAAATCAAAACAACCATTGTTAAAATATATGTTGGGTTTTATTTTAGATCTTAATTTCAATTGAACATAAATAATAAACATTACACATTGTAAAGTTCCGGTTGCAGCACATCCAGGGAAAATCCGCGGTATTGTCCACTGTCGCTGGGGAAATGTTGTCTAATGGCAAGTACCGCACAGGCAGGTATTACTCTCCGAACGCGGTGTCCGAGCCTCCCGTGAAGCCACCAAGTGAAGCAACGATAGGCCACCAGCCTGTACCACCTGTGAAAAAGAAAGATGCAAACTGTATTAAAATGACAAAACTTTCTTATCAATGTCGATTCAGGTAAAAAATGTCATTCTGCTTTGAAAAAATTCTATCTAGAAAATGCACAATATGGAATCAATTTACATGCGTTCGAATGATATGTAGATGTAATTTTATATGCACCACTACCATGTCGATCTCCTGAGTTCTCACGAACGAAGGAATACAGGAGCCAAGTATCCTGCAACCAAGAGGTTGAACCGAGGAATCGCTGGTGACCAGCTGAAGGACTTCTCCTCTGCACTGCTGTCGTCTTGTGAAACCCTTTTCACCTTTGATCGAACCAGAAGGCCTGTACTGGTACTTCGACCCTTGGAATAGCGTGAAGAGCTATTCTCGGCATCTTCACCATCTCCTGCCAGTAAGCCTTCGGAAGCGTCTCTGGGCCATCCAGCTGACTGACCAGCTTACACGGGAGTCTTGCTCTGTAATCGCCGCCAGGTTGTGTAGTATTTCGAGTCCTTGTCACTCTCACACGCTTCGTACACTTGGCGTTCCCAGGTCTGAAGTGACGCGGAGAAGCCTGGGTCTGCTTGCATCGGGGACCGGTGAGTAGCATAGCTAGGATCTGGTCGCCCTCCTGCAGGAGCCCATTGCTTTTCCCCGCTGTGTCAACAGCACCCCTTTTCCGTACTCGCACTCTGCTTCTGCCCACTGTGGAGGCTGTGCTTGAGTCGCGGAACTTGTTCTTCTTCTTTTGTGCACTAAACTGAACTGCCTGATTTCCCTCGAAGAGCTTCTCCTTTTGCCCGTTGGCACCAGCGCGTGCAGGTACTTTTGAGCACAAGGCTCCACTCTTCGCAGGGCTCGGACTTCCATCTAGTTAGGTGCCTCTGAAGGCGAACTGGGTCTAAGCATTATTGCGCACTGCCTGTTTTCCCTCCCTTTTAGGTGGACTACACATTTCGTGCATATAACGCTTGAGACTTGTTGTATTTGTATATATATTGTGTTGATATGGTATGTGTTGGTTTACTATCGTTATATTGTGATTTTCTCGCTACGGTCATTGTTTTAAAGGCCTTGAAATAAATGTGTATATATTTTTAATATAACAACTGTTTGGAGTAGTTTGTAAGTGATCTTGCTTTGTGTGCTCATTGCGGGCTTTCAGTCACCCTCACCCCTCTTGAGACCTAGTCTTGACCGCCGCGATCGCTACCTTGATTGGTCTGGCTCGTCCAGAGGTTACCCTGTTCCAAGTAATTAGGTTGGCCTTCTGAACTTCTGCGCCACCAGGACAGAGTTCAGAAATCCGTCTTAACAAATTGGTGTACAGCGGTGGGATACGACTGAAGGTATCCAGTGTTGCGCACAAACTAAGGCATTTCAGGTTATTCCAACCAGGACACGTAGTGAATTGTTGTAGTATAACTTTAAAAATGCCATAGTCCTATCTAACAGTATGGAAACAAATACCTTGTTAACTTTAAATGCTTCCAAATCAGAAACATTGAAAAAGATGTGTGCGGAGAGAGGTGTTTCCTCTCAAGGCACGAAATTGGAAATGATCCAAAGAATCGTGGCGTGGCAAGAAGCGCAGCTTGACGCTATAACTTCTGAGGACAGTGCGGAAGGTGGTGGGGCTGCTCTCACTGGTAGAACCGACGGTTCTGCCGCTGCACTGATCCATCGCGACCACGAGGACAGGGAGGACGAGATGTCTAATGTTTCCTCTGCCAGTGCTGATGGGGAGGCTATGCTTGAATTCAAGAAGCAAGATCTGCGGTTTAGGCAGCAGGAGCTTGAATTCAGCATAGCCAAACTAAAAATCGAACAGGCAGAAAAACAAAAAGACAGGGATCACCAGTTGGAACTGGCCAAGCTTCAGGTTGCAAATGGGTCCAAGGGTCCTGGACATGGGCCTGGGGCCTCCTCTCATCCACGGTTTCCGAAAGATCTGCTCAGTGTGTATGAGGAAAGGAATGACATTATGGACTGACTGAATGCGTTTGAGTATGCATGCGAAGTTCAACAAGTTGACAATGCTGATAAGATTGCCTGGTTACTCAGCAGACTGCCCCATTCTGGCTGTAGTGCCATTATGGAAATGTCGAAGGCTGAGCGAGCTGATTTCGCAATGTTAAAGCAAACTCTCATTTTAAAGTTTGGGAAGACTCCGGCCCAATATTTGAAACGTTTCAGAGAGTATAAGAAAAAGGAAGGTGGTACTTGGGTATCTTATGTCACTGAGTCCTTGAAAAACTTAACTGGCTGGGTCGAAGGTTATAAGGTTTCTACATTCGAAGGCATGATAAATCTTGTCATGCTGGAACACATTTTTGCATCTTCTTCCCCGGAGCTTAAGCAGCATTTGGCCGATTCGAAGGAGATAGATCCTAAGAAGCTGGCCATTGCAGCCGACTTATGGGTGTCACATCGAGTGTCCCATAAGGACAAAACTCATCCTGGTAAGCAGGAGGAAGGGAAAAAGTCCAAAGATAAGGAGGGTGGAGAATCTGATAAATCTTCTTCTCATAAGGGCCACAAAAAGAAAAATAAGGGTAAGACACAAGAGAACTCACAGGGTAGTGGAGGTCAGCCTCCGAAACAGAACTCTGGTTACAATAAGCCTCCCTATGTAAACAGACCCAATGGATCTTGTTTTGCTTGTGGAGCAACTGACCACGTGAAGGGGGATCCCCGGTGTAAGGTTAGACCTTTGGGGGTCCACTCCGCTAATCTGGCCTTCTCCTCCTACGAGGAAGAAGAGATTACAGGAGCATCCTTCTCCTCAGACTCATTTCCCAGTGGGATAGAGGCTGAGGTAGTTTTAGTTTCCCTGGGTTCCTGGGAGCCTAAAGTCGCATAGGCTTATGCTAGGATTCCGGATAATACCAAGCACTACTTTAAAGACAGTGTGCTGATCAATGGAGTAGATACTCCAGCTCTTAGGGATAGTGGGTGCAGTCGCACTGTAGTGGATTCTACCTTGGTAGACTCAGAGGAAGTTGCCAGAGCTACTCTGATGCCCACTAAGTTGGCTGACGGCCCACTCCGTATGTTCCCAGTAATACCTGTAGATCTTACTTTAAATGGTACATCAGTCAGGATTCCAGTGAGCATTCAGAGAAACGTCCCGGGAAAGGTCTTGTTAGGTAACGATCTCAGAGCTTTAGGGCTCGTAGGAGACACTGCCGAAAGACCCTACACATGGTCTCAAGCACGGGCAGCATTGGCCAAGACCAATACGCTGCCCCAGCCGAAGGGGAAACCCAAGGCGAAAGGAGTCGACAAGTCAAGACGAGGGAAAGAGAATATTCCCCCGAGCTCGCCTACCACTGCGGTGGAGGAAGTTGGTCAATCGCCCGGGCCTGACGAGGAGGTGGCGATGCCTGAAGTATTTGACCCCAACGATCATCCTGAACTAAAAGACTTGTTAGTTGAAGGAGGTCCTGATAGGGACGAATTCAGTAAAGGCCAACGTGAGTGCCCATCTCTGGAAGGCCTAAGGAGACAGGCCTGCTCCCAGCTTGAGGGTGAACCTCCTGGGACGCATAGGATTTATTGGGAACGTGGACTCCTGTCTAGTGAGCCCTCAGAGTCTACAGAAGGAGACCATAGGAGGTTGGTGGTTCCCCTTGCTGTTAGGCCCTTCCTCCTGCAGTTGGCGCATGAAGTTCCCCTTGCTGGTCACGTTGGTATGAAGAGGACCAAGCAAAGGTTATCCATGCACTTCTACTGGCCCAAGATGGGGGTGCAAGTAGAAAGTCACTGCAGGAGTTGTGCCTCCTGCCAGTTATCTGGTAAGGTTGGCTCGACAATCCAAGCTCTGTTGCTACTGCTCCCAGTTGTGGGGGTACCATTTGAAAGGGTAGGGATCGACATCGTTGGTCCCCTTGACCCGCAAACATCCTCGGGCAATAGGTTTATCCTGGTGCTGGTCGACCATGCAACCAGATATCCTGAGGCCATCCCATTGAAAACTGTAACTGCCAAGTCAGTTGCAAAAGCTTTACTTGGCATATTTACTAGGGTTGGCTTCCCTAAAGAAGTTGTGTCGGATCGTGGCAGCAACTTTATGTCGAAGTATATGCAGGCTATGTGGAAAGAATGTGGGGTCACCTACAAGTTCTCTTCTGCATACCACCCCCAGACCAATGGTCTGGTGGAACGTTTCAACAGAAGGTTAAAGTGTTGAATCCCAAATGATTGGGGCTCTGGAGGAACCTCAGAGAAGAAAATGGGATCTTCTTTTACCATGCTTACTGTTTGCCTACCGAGAGGTACCACAGGAGGGTGTTGGCTTCAGCCCCTTCGAACTTCTGTTCGGTCATCCCGTACGGGGACCCTTAGCCATCGTCAAAGAGGGATGGGAGATGCCCACTCCCCCTGTTACTACCAATGTAATTGATTATGTGCTAGGGCTCAGAAAACGGATGGTACTTCTGATGGGCTTGGCTAGTGATAAATTGAAGGCAGGACAAGCGCTGGTGAAACATTGGTACGACCAGAAAGCTTCCCTCATCAACTTTACACCTGGTCAGCAAGTCCTGATCATGAATCCCATAAGGCCTCGAGCTTTACAGGACAAATGGTCAGGCCCTTACACAGTGGTGGAGCCCCTGGGTGAGGTTAACTATTTAGTGGACCTTGGAAGGCCTGGACAGGCTCCAAAAGTGTTTCACGTGAATAGGCTGAAGGCTTTCGTCCCAAGAGTCGAAATCGCAGCACTGCTACTGGCTTCAGATGTTGAGGAAGAGGAGTCTGAACCTCTCCCCGACCTGTTCCAAAGCGGTCCTTCAGATAGCTCGTTTGAGGGTGTCCGAGTGGCCCCTCACCTGACTTCTGATCAGCAGGCTGAGGTGAAAAGTTTGCTTAGGCAGTTTTCCCCCCTGTTTTCACAGTCGCCTGGTTTGACACCTTGGTGCAAACATAACATTGACACAGGAGACCGTGTACCTACCAAAAGTAGGGGATACAGGATGTCAGACAAAGTACGGTCTTATATTAAGACCGAGGTCAACAAGATGTTAGATCTTGGGGTGATTGAACCCTCTAGTAGTCCTTGGTCCAGCCCTGTGGTTTTGGTTCCAAAGGCAGGCACTTCTGAATTGAGGTTCTGCGTGGATTACAGGGCTCTGAATGCTGTCACCAAGACAGATGCACACCCCTTGCCTCGAACAGATGAGCTGGTGGATACTTTGGGTGCCTCCAAGTACCTCAGCACGTTTGACCTCACTGCTGGCTATTGGCAAATAGCTCTAGCAGAACATGCCAAGGAGAAGACAGCATTTTCTACTCCAGACGACCTTTACCAATTCCGGGTAATGCCGTTCGGGTTGAGGAATGCACCTGCCACTTTCCAGAGGCTTGTGAATCATGTGTTGAATGGGTTGGACGAATTCTGTCTTGCATATCTGGACGATATAGCAGTTTTCAGTGCCACCTGGGAAGACCATGTGAAACACCTCGGGATTGTGCTCCAGGCTCTTCAGAAAGCACACCTGACCAAAAAGGCTAGTAAATGCCAGATTGAACAAGGCTCAGTGGTTTACCTTGGACATGAAGTAGGTGGAGGGAGGATACAGCCTCTTCCCAGTAAAGTACAAGCAGTACAAGACTGGCCTACCCCCACTACGCAAACCCAAGTGAGAGCCTTCTTAGGACTCACGGGGTATTACCGCAATTTTGTGGCAGACTATGGCACCATAGCTGCCCCTCTGACTGCCCTCACAACTCCGAAGAAACCCAAGAAGGTAACTTGGACCGACGAGTGTGAGAAGGCCTTCAATGGCTTAAAAGACTCCTTGTGCCAGGCCCCTGTCCTCAGGGCCCCTGATTATCAAAGACCTTTTATCGTGCAGACGGACGCCTCTGACACTGGGATAGGAGCTGTACTATCACAAGTAGATGAGAAGGCTAAGGAACACCCTATTGGTTTTATTAGCCGCCAGCTTAAGGACAGAGAGCTCAGATGGTCCACGGTAGAGAAAGAATGTTTCTCTGTTGTGTGGGCCCTAAGGAAGCTGAGGCCCTACCTCTATGGGACCCACTTCACTGTGCAAACTGACCATAAGCCCTTAAAGTGGCTAATGAACATGAAGGGGGAGAATCCAAAGTTGCTTAGGTGGTCTATAAGTCTACAAGGCTTCGACTTCACTATTGAGCATAGGCCAGGTGTCCAACATAGCAATGCTGATGGGTTGTCCAGAATGTTTAACCGACCTGAACAAGAGACTCATCCAGGGGTGGATTAGTTCCCCCTGTCCACAGTCTGGGAGGGGCGAGTGTTAGGAAAGATTTCGTAATTGTAGGTAATTTTCCTTCCATGTGGCAACCCCTAAACTTTTTGCTGTTGTTTTTCACCTTGTTCTTGACTTTGCCAGAGAAGTGCAGCCTTCTGCCGCACTCCTCTGGGCTTTCGCTCCTTTCTTACGGGGAAACTGACATGCCCTTAAGACAGTCAGTACCGGGGAACGCTGTTTCCCGTAGTTTCTTTTATCATGTTGCGGCTTTCGTGCAACATGACACAAGAGGGCGCTGTAAGCTAAGTTACAGCTCTCTTGGGTCTCTAGCCTTCTACAGGCCCTAGATACTCGTTTAGGATTGTATCTGATCGGTGCAAGTGATTCAGGGACGGGAATGGTGACAGAGATCGTTTTTTGTGTTTTGAGCTCCTTTTGGCGTTCTAAGCGCGTTTCTCGCCCTTTACCCAAAATGGTGGCCTGGCTCCCAAAATGGCCAGACCACGAGGCTCCTTTGTCCTGTCCGCTGACTATCTTGCTCTCTTCACCTTCCCCAGGTCGAGCCGACCCGGGGCCTTCCTTATTTGGGCATGTATTTTCCCACTGAAACACGGATGCTTTCGCGGGCTTCTACATGTCTTGTGTGTGCCTCCAGGATGTGGGCTGGGATGTCTGGTCCCAATACACATCCTGGGTGCCAAAGAGTCTAGGGTGGTGTGAATGCCTGGGACCACCGTGGTCAGTGATTGGTCCACGAATGGTGTGAGTGTTGATGAGCGGATCTCCCATTGGGTCCCCTCCGTTTTGGCGCGAAGGGAACCGTGGATAAGAGGGGGCTGGAAGCACCACTACCATGTCGATCTCCTGAGTTCTCACGAACGAAGGAATACAGGAGCCAAGTATCCTGCAACCAAGAGGCTGAACCGAGGAATCGCTGGTGACCAGCTGAAGGACTTCTCCTCTGCACTGCTGTCGTCTTGTGAAACCCTTTTCACCTTTGATCGAACCAGAAGGCCTGTACTGGTACTTCGACCCTTGGAATAGCGTGAAGAGCTATTCTCGGCATCTTCACCATCTCCTGCCAGTAAGCCTTCGGAAGCGTCTCTGGGCCATCCAGCTGACTGACCAGCTTACACGGGAGTCTTGCTCTGTAACCGCCGCCAGGTTGTGTAGTATTTCGAGTCCTTGTCACTCTCACACGCTTCGTACACTTGGCGTTCCCAGGTCTGAAGTGACACGGAGAAGCCTGGGTCTGCTTGCATCGGGGACCGGTGAGTAGCATAGCTAGGATCTGGTCGCCCTCCTGCAGGAGCCCATTGCTTTTCCCCGCTGTGTCCGTACTCGCGCTCTGCTTCTGCCCACTGTGGAGGCTGTGCTTGAGTCGCGGAACTTGTTCTTCTTCTTTTGTGCACTAAACTGAACTGCCTGATTTCCCTCGAAGAGCTTCTCCTTTTGCCCGTTGGCACCAGCGCGTGCAGGTACTTTTGAGCACAAGGCTCCACTCTTCGCAGGGCTCGGACTTCCATCTAGTTAGGTGCCTCTGAAGGCGAACTGGGTCTAAGCATTATTGCGCACTGCCTGTTTTCCCTCCCTTTTAGGTGGACTACACATTTCGTGCATATAACGCTTGAGACTTGTTGTATTTGTATATATATTGTGTTGATATGGTATGTGTTGGTTTACTATCGTTATATTGTGATTTTCTCGCTACGGTCATTGTTTTAAAGGCCTTGAAATAAATGTGTATATATTTTTAATATAACAACTGTTTGGAGTAGTTTGTAAGTGATCTTGCTTTGTGTGCTCATTGCGGGCTTTCAGTCACCCTCACCCCTCTTGAGACCTAGTCTTGACCGCCGCGATCGCTACCTTGATTGGTCTGGCTCGTCCAGAGGTTACCCTGTTCCAAGTAATTAGGTTGGCCTTCTGAACTTCTGCGCCACCAGGACAGAGTTCAGAAATCCGTCTTAACACTATCGATGTCAAGGCATTTGGGCTGTGGTTTTCTGATCCCAAGGGCCTGATAGGTTTTCCAACAAAAACACCAAACACAAAGTTCTGTTGTACGTATTTCCTCAGCTGATGGATTCACCTCTGCGTCTCCATCTTCTGGGTGCAGACTCCTCTTTGCTTTCAGCCTGCCTCTACCGGGTTCACTATGGCTGGGTTTGCTCGTTGTCAACACACTGTTTCTTGGGACTTTAGACTTTGACCCCTTCATGTCAGCATCCCTCTTCCGGGTTAACTCTTGCCACATTCCTGTTTACTTTCAATGTTTACAGGATTCACTTCCCTTGCTTTCTCATGTGGCAGGATTCACTTCCCTTGTTTTCTTCATAGTTCATAGGTCGAAGGCTTTCGACAGTACAGGGATTTTGCTTGACCTCATGTATGTTCACTTTGATATTTCTTGGCGGCTCTCCTACGGCCTTCTGGTATCTGTAGTTTTACTCAGGTGGAGTTCAACCAGAGTTTCTCAGAGCAGCACCCACATGGTGCCGGTCCCCTTCTGCAGCTGGTCTCCCCTTTACAATTTTGCAGTTAATCAAACTTTTCTCACTTTGCCACTTTGCGACTTTCTTTCACCACAGCCCTGTTCTTATTGGCTCTCCCTTCGACTCACCAGCTGTGATGTAGCTGAAGTCAAGGCTGGTACCACGGTAGCAGGAGTCTCCCTAGCTATGGGTTGTCAGCGTCGATACGCTGTGTGTACCGTTGACATTTGCTGTAACACACTTGGGCTTTTGTCCTCGGTCTTAAGATTCCTTCGGCAGAGATTTTGCAGGGTTTTTTCAAAAAGGGCAATGTCATGTCTCTCCTCGTCAGCCTCTCAATGTTTTCCGCCTTTCTCCTACTTTTGAACTGCTGGGTCTGGATTGCTGTTTCATTGTGCGTTCTGCCTTGCTCGTACTGTGCTCTCTTGCTCCACCTTTTATCCTTGGGCGAAGGGGAAGGGCCATCATGTGTGTGTGATTCTGATCAATTGCCTGACTTTGCCTGGCCCAAGGGTTGATACATGTCAGGTAAACAGGTTTGGACTCAGTGCGTTGTCTTCCGTGGTGTGTGAAAGTGTTTGTGTCGGAAAAGAGGGGGTTTAGACTGTTTCAGTATCCTGCGGGACAGAAATGGGAAGAGGTGCTATATGAAATTATAGTGTTTGCACCAGGGGGTTTCATTGTTCAATTATCCTTTTTAAAGGTCCCATGCACGCTCATTACGCTTGACGCTCTTGCTGCTCTGTATCAATTCCTTCATCCTCCTTGTCTCAGTACTTGGGTGGTTGTGGGAATTAAAGTTTAAAGTCCACTGAAGAAACAACGGAACATGGAGAGCAGCCATTTTGGAGGTTGTGAATCATCTGTGGAAATAGAATAGATCGTTCCAGGATCTAACAATACGAGAGACGTTCGAGGTTGTTTTTTCCTGCAGAATTAATAACCAGGAAGATAGAGTTGGAAGGTCTGACCTACATGCAAGACACCCTCACGCCTGAATTATCCACCACCACTGTACTATAAATTTCACCGTTGACACGCGACTCCATCATTTTGTGTGGAGTTGGATGTTTGATGACATCCTCCACCTTATTAACATCTCGGAGTGGTTGCAATTGAACCATCCGTCTCCTGAAGAAGGTCACCTATATCGACTGGCCCAAATTAGGAGCCTATCCCTTGACGACCGAAACATATGTCGAGTCACATCAAATAAGCATGATGCTATTTGATTTTGTGTATTAACACTTACAGAAAATATAAAGAAGTGTTACGATTTATGTAAAAATATGAGTTTTTAAGTGGATGTATTACCCTATTTGCAGAAGATTTATACATTTAGTGAGATTGTGAATGAATGATGGAATGAATGGTGGTATATAAATGTGGATGTTGAAAATAAAAAAGATTTGAAGGTTACATATGAATAAATATATTTTTTGACAAAAGTTGGTGTTGTCAATATTAAGAAATGTTCTGATCTCAATCACCAAGGTCCATTTTCTGTTGTTCCGGTATATTTAGCCTAATGGACCTGTGGTAGTTTAGGCATCCCTTATTTTGAAACCTTTTACGCCTTCCATTCACTTTACACGACTGAAGAACATGAGCTCACTTTCTTTGTATTTTAACCCTTAATATCCACAGACAAATGACCATGTCCGCGGACAATGTGAACAAAAAGCGTGGCATGGAAGCAGTATCAATTTGACTCCTTTATTTGGTAGTCTTTTATGTTTGTTCTTGAAAGAGCCTTTTTGTTCTTGTAAGAGTGTGATCTTAACATGTACACATGCAATGTGTATTAATACACTTTTTTCAATACATACTCCTTTTCTTCCAAATTAATTTCTTTCACAAAAGAATACAGTGTGCGACAAAATTCACCCACAGCATAACAAGTAAAATACACAGAATGAGACTTCCAGAACCCAATGGCGAACCCGCTGTGGACCAAACTGGTCCACTCTTGAGTGCGGCCATAGTACTGAGCCTAGTTGAATCTGATGCAACTGTCAACTAACCCTACTAAGAACTCACAACACTGCATAATCACCCTCAAAATCTACACAAGCACACCCTACCTGTACCACACCACAAACTGCACACAGTCCACAACACCCAATTTGCAACCAAACACAAGTACACACAAAGCACCCATGCACAATCATACCTCAATACCACATGATGTCTACCAACCAAAAATGCACCAACACTCAGTGACCAGTTTCTCCGAACTGAAGCTGCCAAGAGCACATCAAAGCTCTCTTGCTCCTTTCCCTTTCAATCCCACTAACAAAATCCCCTCCAACCATCCTTCCATTGCAGATCTGCCAGGGTGCCAAAAGACCATGCAAGTGGCAGCAGTGCACGGTACAAGACCAGATGACATAACATAACAAAAAATGTTCACTACATTCTGAATATTGCAAAAAAATGCTAATTTCTAACACTTGTAAAATGTACTTCATCTTTTCTAAAAATGTTCACTCCATTATGACATATATTATGATTTTCACAAGATGACATTACAAAATGTCACAGAAATGCACAAAATGGCTGCATTCACATTCCGCATAATTTTTTCTATTTGTGAAGAAAACAGCTTGGATCTTTTCCACACTTGTCTCTGTGTAATTTGTGAAAAAATTCACATTCTTGTGAAAAATTCACATTCTTTGGGCAAAAGGTTTCACCAGACTTTTGAAAAATATATTTCATGGACAATTGCAAAGATAAACCAGTGACATACCCAAGACCATCACCTCCACAATCTACCATAATAATTTCTGGATGTTTCAAATGCACCATATCTTCGCACATGCATAATAGATTGCTGCAAACTCCATACCATACCACTTCCAATTCTTCAAACCCAAGATTATGTGACATACCAAGCTGCTCTGCATATACCTGCAGCCAATTAATCCACAAATCTCCAATAACCCACAGTCTTCCTTTTGAGCTCCATGCTTTCTGCAATTCAAAACATAAATATAACACTTGCTGCCCTGTCCTCCTATCCAGTTCAACTCCTCCTCCACAAAGAGAAGGCCTGATATGTTGAACCTCCCGACATCTGCAGATGTCCATGATGTATGTTGTTTCCACAGTTCTCTTTCCCTGTACGGCATGGTAAGAGAGCCCAGATGGCACGTGTGGTCCATCCGCGAACAGTCGCATATGTCCTTGGACATCATGGCAGTGCTTCGTCCCTTTTTACCCTTATCTCTGTAACACTCCCTGATTGGATACATTCAAAACATCACACACCCATCCACCAATCACATCCAAAAACCATACATCTAACACTCTCACCTTTATTCAACAGTTTAGATGTATCTTTCAACTCTGAGAGTGATTTGTGCTGTGGTTCAGAGCCTGCTCTATCACAACCTACTGTACAAACCTTTACAGATTTCTATTTCCAGGATCTACATGACCTACATTCCAAAATCTACTTCTAAGAAGGTATACTAGCGATATGTTTTAATTTTCAAAATTAATATTCTATACCTTTTTTTAAAACTATTGAATTTACTGCAGCACACACCCAATAGTTCTTTAGCACTTTTAAAATTATCAAGCTAGAGTAGAATGACATCTTTTTAAAAAAATGGCCTAGCTTCTGTCAAAACTATAGCATACCTTCATATTACACTGCATTATACAACATTGGGCCTCATTACGACCTTGGCGGTAAGGCAACAACAGTGACGGTAGTGCTACCGGCGCCATTGTTGCCTCACCGCCTCATCACGAGTTCTGCTCGCGGGGCCGCCCTGTACGCCTGGTCAGACCAGACGTGCAGAGCGGCACCCGCTAGCAGAACAGGATGCTAATAACGGTCCCGTCATTAACGGGACCATTGTTAGCATCCTCCCCATTCCCATTGAGCCCTATAGGGGCTCAATGGGAATGGGGACGTACTGGGTCTAGGCCCCGCGAATGGGAATTACCGGGCCCGCAAAGGTCGGAATGTCCCGGTAATTTCAATTTTTTGGGACCTGGACCCGAGTTTGGGGGTAGCCATGCCGCTAAAAACGGCATGGCTACCTCCAAACTCGTAATGAGGCCAATTGCCTTTAACTTCACTGCAACTATAACTGAGTTCCTGTGCTGCAAAACATGGTTCACTTCATCACATATCCCGATACTTAATTAGTGCTTTTAAAATTACTTCTGCTTGCATAGTGACTGTTATAAGTGCTACTGCATATAACAGCGCACAATTCTACAATTTAAAATACTTCAACTATCAAGCTACAGTACAACAAATAATGACATGCTTTCTGACAAAACTATAGCAGATATTCATATTCACTGCATTATACAGTCTTGCCTTTCATTTTACTTCAACTACAGCTGCTTTTCTATCCTGGCTGGAAAATATGATTCCCTATAGAACCTATCCCAATGTTTCATTGGTACACTTTAATGTACTTCTGCTTGCATAGTCCCTACTATATGTTCTACAGTCAAGGCCCGTAGATCCCTCCCATTCCTCCTCCTCACCTGAGTCTTCGAAAGTGCTTTCTTGGGCTTCGGAATCCTTCTTTCGGCAAGTTCTCTTAGATTCTTTAGTCTTATTTTCCTTCTTTTGGTGTAGATAGGGGCGAGCTCCCTCGCAGGCCACCTTGGCCGGTAGACTTACTCAAGTCTAGGGGATCCCCGAGGAGCAAGCCCCCTAAATCCAGGGAAAAAGCCTCCAAGGCACAAAAAATCCTGTTGTAGTTGTAATAAAAATGACTTGACTGTAGTGATTAGGATGGTTGATAAAGTCCTCTTGTTCCTTCTGCAGTCCGAAAGGAGTAACGACCCCCTGAGTGTTGCTACACATGTGTTGAAGTCAGAGTTGCAGTCCTTTTCCCCTTCTGAGGACCGGAAATAAGGAGAACGGACACCGGACTGGAGTATGAACGAGCTCACCCTGCAGCCTGAGAGGTTTAGGAGGGCTGTATTACAGATGAAAATAGGTAAGTAAATATGGGCAATAAGACAAAGTTTGCAAGTAATGGAGAGGCCCCGAACAAGATAAGTAGATACAGAGCCAAGCGGGTGGATACAGAGAAATCCAGAGAAGGATAAGGTAAGATACAAAACAGGTATTTTGGAACAGAAAGCCCTGCCGGCGAGCTTTGCGGCGAAGGAGAGCAGAAAGAAATGCTGGCAAGCTTTGCGGCGCAGGAGAGCAGAGAGAAATGCAGTCAGCTTTACGGCGAAGGAGAGAGGATCCCCGCTGACTGATAAGGAGGGGGGGTATCCGAGGACAGTCAGAAATAACGTAACGTGGTTACGGTTAGGCGAGAAAGAAAGTTAAGAAAGAGCAGACAGGTAAGAAAACTGCTGGCCCATGACAGCTACATAGTATAGCACTTAATTGTTGGATTAAAAATACCTCCATTACCAAGCTACAGTACACAAAATAAAAACATCTTTTTTTTTTACAAATGACCTGCCTTCTGTCAGAACTATAGCACACCTTCATATTACAGCATATATTAAAACATTCCATTTAACTTCACTTCAACAATCAGTGGTTTTCTATTCTGCAAAAAATGCTTCATTAGAGCTGCCATTGCAATAGCATATTAGTGCTTTTAAAATTACTTTGGCTCCATATTGTATGCTATGTTCTACTACTTATAGCAGTGCACAATTCTCAGAGTTGCCAACAATCTTTCTTTTACATTTCCAGAAAAAAGATGATTACCAAAGAAACCTATTCAAGAAAGCAAACTCTTCCATTTCTAAAAAGTAAGTATATTAATGTGGCATGTATGTTGTAACAATCTTAATAGCATAACTATAATGTGTATTATCCTAAAGTATCTACTCATACTATGATATTTCCTACTTCCTCATTAGATTGCTGCAACTGCACTCTTCCATTACAGCACACCACTCTTCCTCATCCCATAAACACACCACTCCACAACACATAACACTATAAATATGTTATTACACAGCCCCATCACTGACGGATACTTCTTCCACAAACCACATTCCAATTATAATCCAAATAATGTACCCAATAACCCACAGTTCGACAACCTCTCTATACATCTTTTCAACCGCAACTCCTATCACCTGTAAATCTCCCTGCATCATATTACTTCCAAAATTGAAAGTATATCATTTTCGCAACTTTCTTCCTCATCCGAGTACCTTACATTAATCTATATCATTATGCTTATACCCCTCTCTCTCATGTGATTTCACTAACAAGGCATGCTGTATTACTCCCTTCCTCATACCATTACTAAAACCACACTATTTTGCATTATCAACGCATCCCTCTTCCACATACCACTACACCTGAGGTCTACAAACTCTCACTCTAAAAATTCTTTAGTCCTCTTATCCCATTATCTATGCATTCCTCTTCCACATCGCACTTCATAAATATAATCTATATTATTACTCCAACACCCTTCTTCCTCCTCCCAGAACTCAATATTAATCCATATATCAATCCTAATTATCAGCTGCACATTCATCTTCATCATCTTATTACTCTTGAGAAATCCATATCACTCTCTCAACATCCATATGCCTTATTCTACTATTTAATATTAACACATATCTTTACCCCATAAAACCCTTCTACAATATTAAATTGCACACTTTATTTTATCCAACAGATACAATAGAATACATACTAAAACTCAGCTCTGTAGAAACCAAAGAAAAGATCAAGCAGATAAAAAGAAGGGAAAGTCATATAATCACCCTCCACTAAAACAATGTACAGAAAATGTACAAGCAAGAAAACAAGTAACTCTTCTCTTGTAAAGTACAAACAACAGTCTCCACTAACATAAGCATTGCTTCTGCATCAAAAAAAGAAATGTTTTCAGATACCTAGTAAACATATTACAACTGAAAATTAACCTTCCCAATGTCAATGTAGTCACAATAAAACATTCAAAGAAATCAATTGGACAAATCATTTTCCAGCAGCTATTTTTTACCAATATCATAAAAAGATATGAAAATTCACATTCCTCACTTCAAAATTATCAAAGAAACTAACATTTGATGCACTGATTGACAGCGCATTCAAACTAAAAAGAAAACTATATTACTTTTAAACAGAATAAAACCACTAACTAAATTAATTTAAAATAACACAAAGAATGTTAAACATGCGTAATGTGAACATAGATAACTTTTCTAACTTCGGTGCAGGTGAATGGTTTCACACCAGTACAACAGAACGATATGTCAATGAAGAAGCATAGAACCAACAACAAACAAATCCAAATGCCACAGATACTAACGGAAGAGGCTATGAAATAGTAGGAGACACCGTTATGGCAAAAGAAACCGTAATTGACAAATCTCCCCCAACAAACTTTCAACCAAATGGTCCTCATGCCCATACAGGTCAACCAGTTTACAAATGGACGTGCAGCTCAATATGCAATGTGCACCAACAGTTGTTCAAATGTTTATGACAATTCCTCAATCAATATGTTAAAATAAGACAATAGTAGAATCCAAATTTTACAAAACATGGACTCTTGTCAAATGTGCATCTACATTAGACTTTGAGGACATTCATTAGACTGCATTTCAGGAACAGCTTGTAATAGCACCTTCTATCACCATTTTTCAATGTAAAACCTTGTACATAGATTGTACAATGCTAAAAGATCCACTCTAGCACTACAAAAACTCAATGAGAATCTCCTAAGTGGAACATTCCAAGAAGTGCTTAGACAAATAGAACACATACAAAGTAAATATTTTTGAACTGAAGAAGAATTTGAAAACACAGTTAACCTACAAAATATTAACCAACAACTTTCAAACACTAACCTTCCTACAAACACATACAAAAAGAAACAGCATACGTTTGAAAATCACAATTGCTGAAATCCAAAGAATGTGTCTTTTTTTGCATAACTTTCTATGAGAAAAGTACAAAAACGGTAGACATGTCCTACAAGATAGACGACAATGAGGAATCACCATGTTGGCCTTGTATCTAATAGCAGAAAATAAATACAACATAACTGATCCCTTAATATTTGCACATACTGCAATAAAACGCTTGATGATAACCAAATGCCATCTTGAGCTATCAATAATAACTTAGAAATATTTCCACTTCCAAATGCTTACATTTTTATCCATATGAGAGTAACATAATAATTATAACAGTACACCCATTCCAAACTATATGTCTGCAGCCCCAGACTGCCAAATTGCCTTCATCAGGATTACTCAAAGGCATTTGTGACAAGGTTGTATATTTACCATTGGACCTTAATGAAAATGTGGAAACACTAGCAGTAGGATAACCAGTACATCAATCTTTGATTAAATTAGTTAATGGTGTTCCAACGAAAGACACAAACATTTGGCAGCAACTAGTTGACGTGAACAAACTTCAAGAAGCCCTAGAGTAGCTCAAGCAAAACAATGACTACATAGATATATAATCATAGAATAAACCTTAAAAGAAGCAACACAGATATATAAAGATACACCAAGAGCAGGTACATTTGAATGTGTTGATCCTATCACTACAGACAACATTCTTGGCCAGTATACAATTCACTCACTACATTCCTGAGACACCATGGAAGATGCATTAGAAGCATATCAAAGTGTTAAGCCAATGGGTCTAATGAGTTTATGGAAAAAAGTTTAGAAGCACATTGTTTTGCTCTACTCTTCCCTACAGGAAAATGAGGGTGACACGATGTAAGACCCATAGTAATGAGTGCATCAGAATATATTGTTTGAAAGTGAAATAGCAAATCTGTGTTACAGAGTTGCACACACACTAACAGGCACACACTTTCTAAACATATCAGCTACTGAATTCCTTCAAAAGATAAAAGACACAAATGAAGCGTTGTAGTCAAGTATTACAAATCTCTTGACAAATGTGTGTGGAATGGATGAATACTGGTTCTGACTTTATGCTGATGCATGCTGCATGTTAAGGAACCTAGGCCCCCTGTTTGGTTTGTTACTATGAGCTGTGCAGAATATGCATGGTATGACTTACATGACTTCATGCGAGCTGCAAACCAAAATAAAGAAGGAATAGACATACAACGTGCAGGAGAACTGTGCTTTCGATCCTGAAAATGTCTCAAGATACTTTCACCATTGTTTCATTGCTATGTTACATTTCATCTGTAGTAAAATGTGTCCTCCACTTGGAGAAGTAGAACCCCTCCTTTGGAGGGAAGAATATCAGTCCAGAGGAGCACCACACATCCACATGCTTTTGTGGATTAAAAATGCTCCCAAATGTGGCCACCTCAGTGTTGACACTGTTTTACAATTTATTGAAAAGTATGTTACCTCTGACATCTCTTCGGTAGACATACATAGCGACCTACAGACACAAATGTTATATTTCCAACGACATAAGTGTGGAAAATACTACCAGCGTTTAAACAAAAACAAAGGGAAATACTTTACCAAATGTCGTTTTGGAAACCTTAGTCCAATCTGTTTCAAATATCAAGTAAATAGTTTCATGTCTTCTGTTAGGCACACGTGAAAGGCAAATCTCCCCAAAACACATACCACATTAAAAGAGATAAAGTATCCAAGTACATCAGTGTTACAATCCTATCATTATACGCTTATGGACTGCTAACATAGACTTTCAATAGGTAACAGACAGTTCAACTGCAATTGCAAGATATGTCTCAGCCTTTATCACCAAAGCTGAGAACACAGAGATAAAAGGCCTCTGGGATGACATATCATCGACAAAGCCCTTTCACAAAAATTGTACAGCTTTGGTATCAGCATGCTGTCACATAGAGAGTGTGGGTCCAATGAAGCTGCCGATTGTTTATTAGGTCCCTTATATGGGAAATCTGGAAACATTCTCTGGCTCATCCTTGGTCCAGCTTCATCATGAAAAAGAACTCTAAAATCCTGCCACAAAATCAAACCTATAACTACAGAAAATCACAACAGCAAAGACATCTTAAAAAATGATCTGATTGACACATACTATACAAACAGAAGTACTGCTTTGGAAAACCTGTGCTTATATGACATGGCCCAAAACTATACATAAACATTATGTTATGCAAAAGGAGACATCTGGCATATACTCAGTATTAAATTGGGAAGAAAGTCGAGTAAGACTTTTAAAACCTAGTCTAATTAACCATGTTAAATTATCATTTAGCTCTGCAGAGCATAGCAAACATTATTTCATGGCCCTGCGGCAACTATTCAAACCTTGGAGAAAAGAGGAAGAATTGATAGGTGACCATGACACATTTGAAACTGCATTCATGGCAAATGAAATCAGCATATCAAATGACCATTTTAAATGGTACAAAGAAATAATAGACATTGAACCCCAATAGGAAGAATACAGAGAAAGACAACTAGATAAAGACATTCCTGAAGGGAATCAGCCATCTCTCAGGAAGCCAAGAACCACTCATTCAAAATGAAGCAGAAACAGCAATGAATGAAGTAGAAAAGACCATGTATCAATCCAAACAATCTAAAGAAGATTTGTCAGTGCACAAATCACAGTTAAATGAACAACTCATTATTTACTTAGAAGCCACTGAAGAAATTGAATATGGATTAAAACATGAAAACAGTTGCAAAAAGTACAAGCCTCTACTCTTGTGTGTAAGTGGTGAAGCTGGTTTTGGCAAAAACCTCTTAATTAAAACAATACAGACATTTTTAGAAGAAAAAACAAATAACATTTCAGCTGCTGTAAGGACCCTCACAGGTAAAGCTGCTTACAACATATGAGGTGTAATGTTACACAGACTCCTCCTCCACCCACTGGAACACCAAAACAAATGAGACTATTAGAAATTGTCAGCAGGAGCTACAACTGAGGTAAGCAGAATTCTACAACACATGAAAATCCTCATTGTAGATGAAGTAAGCACAGTTTCCAACCTAATGCTTGCTTTAATTCATCTAAGAATGCAGGAATTCCCAAAGACTGGATGTAGAGAACTGTTTGGAGGAAAACATGTAATTGGGCTTCTTTACAAGTCTGTCGGTCTGGAAATAAGGGTGTCGGTAAACTCACCAGCACCCTTGTTTCCTGACCAGCAAACTACAGGGTTTGCTGCTGGAGCTGCTGTCCTCGACAGGTCTGACCCTGCCGGGCACAGCAGTCACAGTAGGCAAAGCTGTCATAGAAGCACCGGCACCGTTAACAACGGTGCCAGTGTTTCCATGTCCCCACTCCCCTACAGTCCTAGGGCACTTTCTGGGAATGGGGACTTATATTTTACTGGCGCCTGGCTTTCCGGGCTGCCGGAATTGTAATCTCCTGTGGCACCGGGAAGTCAGGCGCCAGTAAATATTTACGGGTCTGGCGGCAACCCGCTGGACCTGTAATGAGGCCCATTGTTTTTGGAGACCTCCCACAGTTAACACCATTGAAAAGGCAACCCATATTTGAAACAGGCTACAAAGGATGCCGTAATACACTCAGCAGCATAGGCAATGTCAATATGTGGCGTCATTTCTGCTACAGAGAACAAAACATGCGTCACTCTGCAGATCCAACATATGATCACACATTTAAAAAGCATTGGAAATGGTGTGATTACTGAAGATGCAAAGCCATCCATGAAAAGTAGATTCATACATGAGCTATATGTTCAAAGTACATCTGTCCCTGATGTAATGGAACAGTTAACACAAAATCAACAATGCATGTGTTTAATGTCAACCCTTTTAAACTGTGACCAATGTAACAAAACAATGCTGAAAAAAGAGATGCAATGCATAGTCCACATCAACTGGACAGACAAATTAGAAGTGCATGGCATGACACTCCACAAGGAAAAGCAAAATTCAACAAAACTAAATAACTAGAAAAATATATTTCAAACACAGCTGGTTTTGAAAAACAATTAACTCTCTGCCTAAACTGCAGAGTGATACTAAAATGCAAACCTGACCTAGAGCAAGGGTTACCTTTGATTACAACAAATCAAAAAATAGTGAATGAAATAACACTGAAAAGAAATATTGATTATTTTTTATATTGGGAGGGTGTCCCAAAAATCCCCATTTCCCCATGTTTCTAACCCACCCCGAATCATCCCCTACACTTTAATTTTCATTATTTTATTGGTATTATTTCATTGTTTTTTATTTTTTTCGATATAATCACTGCATACCAGAAGAAGGTGTAGTCAATGGAGCAATTGGAACAGTTGTTGGATTTCAAACATATCCAAATGAAATGGATGTCCAGTTTCTCATCATTAATTTTGACAAACTTGAACAAACTAAAAAAATCCCCACACCACTGCACGGTTCCTTCTTTTTAAAGATATGTATGTACATAGAGACAAATTATCTCTGTCTCATGCGTGTGCTGTTACCATTAGCAAGTCCCAATGTCTAACCCTCGACCACACACTAGTAGACATTGGCAGCAATGTTTTCAAACAAGTTATGAATTACTTAACACTTCCATGTCTTCATACACTCACTGGTCTATTCTTAGTGAACTTTGATGCAAACAAAGGCTATACTGACATTCCTTGCATTCTAGAATACAATAGACTGCATGCCCTGTATACTCCACATCTGGATATGTACACTGTATCTAAAAATATAAAACCTTTTAAAGACAACTAGTACAAACAAAAACTATAGCAGATCTCCCCATGATACCTTCAAAAAAGAGAAACAAGTACAGGACCTTCAAACCAAACAGAGATCAAATTCTCCTGTCCTTTCAAATTCAGCAACATAACTGGAGTAAATGGTTATGCAAATGTAGCAATGAATCTTCTATTCCAATTGTGGACAATATTTACTTACATGGCTCAGAATTACAAACCATCACCCTGCACAGCAATGCCGCTAGTAAACCTAACACTAACTACAGTGTCTCAGGGATGAAATAGTAATTGGACCGCTGTGCAAAAATGTTTAAACTCACCATAAACACACAGGAGGGTCCACAAGAATTCCGAATGTATTTACTAGCAGTACTAGAGACAGAACATATACCTAAAACTGAAATCCTACATATTTCATACACTTGGAAACATACATGCAGTCTCTGCAACCATGTTCATCAAGAGCATGTGCCTAATGAATGATTTGTGTCTGTATCTATAACCGGTTACCGTGTTTTAATCGCAGCAATTTTCACCATGACTATTTAACCGTGGTGTTGTCACCGCAGCTGCTTTTTGTTTAAGTATATATGTGTTGGGTGTTTGTGTAGGGAAAAAAGAAAAGGTCAGGCGCGCACTCTAGTTCCCAGTCGTTTTAATCCTTAAATTATTAACAGGGTTTGATCCCAGCAATGTTAAAAAATAACCTGGTTATATCCCGACTGCCACAAAATGTTCAAAAATATACCAGGGTTAAATCCCAACTGCCAGTTCAAATGCACAGTAGTTCTGCTCCTTCAAGTACTTTCAAGTCTCCAACTCTCTTCAGGGAGGCTGTGTTTATATTCAGCTGTTGCCAATAGCTTTTTTAATTACAGTCTCGAGGAATTCTGGTCTTTGTAGTGTTGGCACAATGCTTTGTTCAGGAGACCAGGAACTAACTCCCCTCCAAACACACACATCTTACCCAAATTTGGGGGAGGGGGAAGAAACATGATTATGGCTCTTCAAAGTGAGGGAATGACAACCCCCGGTGCTGCTGCCTCCAGGACCCAAGCTTCCTGCAACATTAACTAAAAAAGAAAAGGTCAGGCGCGCACTCTAGTTCCCAGTCTTTTTAATCCTTAAATTTGTAATAACAGGGTTTGATCCCATCAATGTTAAAAAATAACAGGGTTAAATCCCAACTGCCACAAAATGTTAAAAAAATATACCAGGGTTAAATCCCAACTGCCTGTTCAAATGCACAGTAGTTCTGCTCCTCCAAGTACTTTCGAGTCTCCAACTCTCTTCAGGGAGGCTGTGTTTATATTCAGCTGTTGCCAATTGCTTTTTTAATTACAGTTTGTGTAGGGATTTTGGGGGTGGTGGGTGTCAGGGTGAGGTGGTGGGGTGGGTTAGATGGAGACTTGGGGGCAACCCCCCATTGAAAACCATCACCAAAAATGGAGAGGGTGAAAACCCCACGGTACAAATAGCCATGATAAAAACATGTGAAACCATCTTTACCAAATTGCAATGCAATTCCATTTGAACAACTTCTCCTAAAAACTAATCATGGCATATTATGCGCATTTTATGCTCCATCGGGACCCCTGCTCCCTCCTTTTTCCCCTCACTCTGGTTTTCCTCCTTGGGTTCTCCCCCTGCACCTTCAACTGAAGCCAGAAACCTTGGAGTCATCTTCAACTCCTCTCTCGCCTTCCTCACTCACACTCAGGACATTGTAATTGTAATCAGTGATTTATAACATGCTTAATTCCCAGAGGTTTCTAAGCGCGGACCTGGGGATCGAACAAGTGTTGATCCTCGTCCTCTTGCTGCTAAGGCGAGCGCTTTGCCCCTCAGCTATCCTTCTGAGACTTTGTTGCCAAGAAGTCCCACTTTCAGCTCTTCCTCCTCAAAGGAATTCTACATTTTCTCCCTTTCCCTCCGAGGCTCAATGTGACCTAAGCCCTGGATCTCTCTAGGCTTGACTACTGCAATAGCCTCTTCCTGAATCTACCATCTCCCTCTCTGCGTCCTCTCCAGCTAATCCAGAATAGGGCAGCAAGACTTATCCTTGGCCTTAAACCCAGAGACCGCATCTCTCCTGCACTAAAAAGTCTTCTCTGGCTCCCGGTTGCTGCACAGATTAAATTCAAATCCCTCTGCATCATCCACAAGGCTGTCTGCGCCCAGGGACCACACTATCTTCAACTTTACATCACCAAATACTCACCTTCTAGACCACTACATTCCTCTGGCACCAACTATGTGTGTAAAGTGTTTTGCTAAACAGAGAGTAGGTGGTCACTCACTTTACTGAGCGGGCCCCCTCCTATGGAATAGCCTCCCCATCCCTCTGCGCCTTGACCAGGATCTTCTCAAATTCCAGAAGCTCCTTTGGACGGTCCTCTTTTCCTCCTCCTTCCCTTCTTCTCTCCTCTGCTAATCACACAGTTGCTGCAATCAGTGTCCTGGGCCCTTATGCATCCTCAGGGCCCCAACCTTCCACACCAATTCTGTCCAGCTCCTGTCTTTCCACAGAACTTCCATCTGCACACCCTCTGCCCGGGAGGTTCGCACTTACACCTCCTGCACCCCCAGTCCATGTAGCACTCAACATTCCTAGCATTTCATCTGTGGCTCACCCATGAGCTCTGACTCCCCAGAATGTACCCCCTTTTCCCTATTCCTTGCTTTACTTGCACATTCTGAATTCTCAAAAGGCATAGTAGGTCTGTCCCTTCTGCCTTTTTCCCCTCTGTGCTCTTAAATATTGTGTTTTTAAAAAAAATGTTTTTCTCACCCTTGCTCCCTCCCTGCCCTGTGGGCGCTTTGAAACAGTATTTTCTTATTGTATAAGCGCCTAACTAGCAAACAATTAAAAAAAAAATGTGCAATTCAGACAATCTTCAAACATGCAAATATATTCATATGTCCAATATGTAATAATAATGTTTTTAAAATATAATGCAGATGGCACTAAAAATAACTGTAAACTCACTAACTTCAAACACGCCCAAATATCTCTTGGCAAGAAAACATTCACAACAGTAAGCATTATATACCACACTGGTGCCACAACCCCTTCAGGACACTATACTGCATATGTGAAAAAAGAAGTGGTTGGCTTGAATGTAATTAAACTTCTGTTACTGAAAAATAAAGATTACCAGCAAATCTAACAAATGCCTACCTAATGATCCTTGTAACCCAAATGTAGTCATTAAATTACTATTTACAATAATATACAGTTAAAATATTCCAATAGGTATCTTACTACTTTAAGCATAAACAAACACACAAAACAAATATGCTTTAATTACATTACACTTGAAACATGCCATTGCCTATCTAAGTACTTAATACATCTATACTAACGCTATACTACTTTCTACACACGCAAAATGTGTCTCCATTTCATAAACATCACAATCAGAAAAAAATGGAGAAAAAGTGGAACAAGATGTACATTTTGTTAACAGTAAATATACAAAATGCGTTTTTTCCATCCATCTTGGATTTTTTCCCCATGACCCAATGATTAAAATATGTTAATACAACAACAGTGTATTACATACAAATGTTGTAGAAAACATAGTACATACAATGTACTACATATGAAGGTCATAAAATGTAAACATATGTATAATACCTAAAGTATGTTTATCTTGCATACCATGTTCTACAACTAACTTTATTCTCTTTTCTTTACAAAGAAACACAGATGTTCCCTTGTTACCATGTCTAATACTTCCCAACATCAAAGAATCCACTATTTACCACATGTACTCAGACTACTACTACTATACTAACACTCCAAAATGTCCATTGTGGCTATGTCATGACCATAGGGGACATTCTCCAAACGACATAATATACCAACCCAGTATGACAACTTGATACATAAACTAAACATCAGGAATTATGAGACATACAACCCACTAACCCAAACCTCAAATTTCTGCATACTTAATTCACACAAAAACCCACCCAACCACTTCTCTCACAGCAAACTGCACGGATTTCACCACACCACAACAACAAACAATCAACACATAGATCGCAACAACAGAAGGTGAGGACCTGCTTCAATCCTATATGCACACCCAAGCTCAGCGCACAGTGAAAACCGAACTGAAGCTGCCAACATTACACCACCTCTCACTTTCCTACACCATTTTCAGCCACTAACCCACCTCCCACCCATTTTGTTTACAGATCCGCCTGAGCGCCTGGAGACGTTGGTTACGGTGCACTATATACATACCTTTAACATTGACATTAACATTTTCCCTGTTAGTTTCTCCCCCACCCTCCCAGACACTCTATCATCCTCAAAATAACCAGAAATGTATTTTTCAGAGATTTTTTATACAGCGATGTCTGTGGACTACAAATGCAATTTGGAAATCCAACATGGCGTCAGTTTCAAAACCTTTCAAGCTCCTCACCTTTGACCAATCATCAGCCGCGTACGATGCTCGTGAACATTATGCGGCGCCCTGATTGATGAGATGCATCCATGGATACCAAACCAGAAAGTGAGCCCACAGACAAAATGGAGATATCAATCATTGTGAGCATTTAAAAAAAAAATCTACTGGATGCAAGTTTGGTCTAAATCAGTCCAACGGTTTGGGCTGCACCCACAAGCAACATTTTTTTCTATTCATGTCTATCTGGATTTCAAAGATTTTGAGAAAATATGCACACAACTTTCCAACATCATAAACAATTGGCTCTATATCTTTTTTGCTAACTTTCGTGCAGATAAGCCACACGGTGCCAAAGCTATAAGCCGCCCAAAAACTGCTGTTCCGATAAGAAGTGCAACTTAACCATAACTAGATGGTCGCTACCACTGACCCCGTAATATAGTTCAGTTCACTTGTACCGTGTTAGCCAGAGGCTGAAAAGAATGTTAATACAAAATAAATGAGTCAATGCCTTAATTAGCCTAACAAAGTAATTTATTTTCCTTATTTGCAAGCTTTAGTGAAATGTCACCACTTCCTCAGTTAGGGATGGAATGAAGCCTTTAAAAAAAATCACAGCATTACAGCTTACATTGCCCTCCTGGAAATACCTCATTATTTGTGTCTGTCTGTACCTGATTTGTAGTTCTGCTCTGAGAGGCATGTATTGGAAGTTCAACTCACCCATACATTATGATCTTCAAGGTCTAAGTGGTACACTGTGTTAAGTGGGGTGGGGGTCAGTTGAACTGAAGAGCAGGTAAAGTGAAAACAGCCCACTTGTTAGTGTGCTTTGTGGAAGGCAGGAATGGATGGGTTAGCATCAGTCATTGTATGTGCAGTCTAGTTGAAACTCGGTATGTCAGTCCTATCCCTTTACAAGATCAGTGGTAGCACAGTCATCAACATATCAGGCTTGCGCCTCTAGAAGTCTTAAAGAGTGGATACAGAGCCAGTTATGTGTTAGGCCTGTGACCTATGGAGCCCAGTGTGGTAACTTTGTGTCAATATAATGATTGTGCTTCATTACAATCAAGAGGAAAGGGTGGGGTTTGACTACAGACAGGAACCCTGACACGTCTCTGGGAAGCTTTTCAGCTGGGGCATTTTGAGGAAAGATGATGCTGGGTTGGATAGAGCCCGGCAATGATTCATTGTCTTAGTGAGGCAGGTGGGGCTGGTGCAGTGTCATTTGAATGCCTGAGAACGACTTTGGATAAAATGATGAAAAATGTCCAGGTCAGAATTTTGTGGTCCATGTATCTCTAGGGTGGAAAAGGTAAGGGTCAGTTAGTTGGGATTGTGACTCACAAAATCTCGATTTCTGTTCACTGGCCGGGAACTTGAAACAAACAAAGAAAATAAAGAATAAAGAGAAAAATAGCAGACTGCCATGGCGACAAAAGGTTACAGTTGCAGCACAGAGCACCTGGATACCACAGACCCACTAGAGTAAAGCACCTTTACAATGCATTCAGGCATGGACCACAATGGAAGCGCCTCATGGCATTTCAAGGAAGTGGGGGGCATAACATAGAGGTAGATGTTTCTGTGCAACCAATCAACAGCTGTGCAAGGAAGTAACAGTAATCGATCATGGCTTGAATGGAAATATATAGGGAAAGAAATATATGAATATAATACAAAGACCAGATCAATAGAAGAGTGAAAGACTTCCAAAGAAACGGGAAGAAAGATATAACAAAAGAGAGAAAAAGGAGGCATGATAAAAGAACGGTAAACCTTTGCAGAGTGCCACCACCAATTTGATTTTACCCACTCAAGGTGAACCCCAGATTCCATGGAGAAGATGGAAAAAGGGATTTGACCTCTATGTGCATGCTGTACAAGGACTCAACTATGCCATTGAAAGAAGGACATTGTTTCTCATACAGTATCTAGGAAATTATGGAAAAGAACAATTTGAGAACTTACTGCCACTTGCTCATGAAGAGGGACAAGGGGTCAATAACTATTAGAAGTGCATATTGATGCTAGATAAACACTATGACAAAAAGGTCAGTGCGATATTAGAACTGTACCAATTGGAACGATAATACAGGAAGAGAATTAATCTATGAAGCAGTAGATTACTGCATTGAACGGATTTGCAGCAACATGTGAATTTGGAATGAACTCGGAAGAATTTTTGAAGGACCAATGTATGTTAGAGTATAGATTTAGTAAAGTAAGACAAGTTCTATAGGGGGGCAATCCATTCTTGGCACAAGTATTGCGACTAGAAAAAGAAGTAGAATATACTAAAACAGTGTCAAAGAATTAGAATGGAAATCATTAAAGGAAAACAAGAAAAATGACATGTTAAGACAGGAGTGTGACAGGGCTGTGTCCTGACACCGGTCCTGTTCACCCTATATATAAGTAATCTTTATAGGGCCTGGTTACCCCAGGAGTAGATTACCCATGTGTCTGGAATAAACCCTTCCCTCTGTTAGCCTACGCTGATGACACAGTTATCATCGCCCAGACACCAAATTCCCTGCAAAGATTGATCAATGTCTATACAGACTTTATGGTTGCTTTAGACCTGCAACATCAACACATTGAAGTCGGACGTCATGGTGTGTGCTTACGGCTGGAAAAAGAAACTAGAAACGCCAAAGATATATAGCAAGGGTTCCATAATACCAAGTGTGAAAGAGTTTGACTACTTGGGAATCAGGTTTTTAGAGAGTTGGAAGGGTTCAGCACACATAAATAAACAAAGGAATAAGATGGTCGATCGATTGGGAGCATGGGGGGGTATGTCGCTTAATGCAAATGTGTCAGGGGAAACCGCTCAATCTAATCATGAAAGTATACAATGCACAAACCAGAGCAGCAGTGAATTATGGGGTATCACTCTGGCAGTATAAACATGTTGCATCAATACAGACTGCAGAAAACACATTTTCTAAGAAAATCCTGGGTTTACCGCTTTCGCCCCAACTTTTGCAGTGCATGCAGAGCTTGGAACAAACCATGCGGGTGATGAATGGCACGAGGCACCTTTCCTAGACTGGCTCAACATTTGATCAAATCTCTGATCAAATGTAACACAAGATCTTATTCGAGCATTAAGGTCTAGTGAAGCCTGGTGAAGATTCCCTGGCACATGTTTATTTCTGTTTGCACGGTTAAGTTAAATGTTAAAAATGTGCTTCTACAGACAACTTTGATAAGTAAGGGGGAGATGAAAGTCCATTAAAGAAATGTTGTTTCCTTAAATAAGGAGGGACATGAATCACTGAAGTTTTCTTTGACCTCAAATGGGAACCATGCCATAGTGTCGAAAGCAGACTCTATGCAACACTACTTGACCCATAGAAGCAACCCAATAGATCGCTGGATAGTGACCAGAGCCAGGTTTGATATATTGATGGTATGAGGAAATAAAGCAAAATGGGCGGGTGGTGCCCAGGAATCTGTATGTCCTGGTGGTAACCTAGAAGCCAAAAGTCTTATGCACTTTGTTTTGTCCACATTATGGGTAATTAAGAAGGCAGACAATCCTCTTGGTATTGAAGCGAGAGAAATGTACTCAATGTCAACCAGCATTAACCTTCTTATTACAGGCACAACCACTCTTTGTTGCATGGGCATTTTTAAGATATTTAAGGAGGGCCTGGAGTGCTAGAAAGAAATGCCTGGAGAACACTGTCCTAACTGAATTGATCATGTGAACAGGAATGCTATTAATGCTGTGTAACTCACTGCTCAACATTGCACTCGCAATTTAAGGTCTGATTGTGTGTCTTATCTGGTTTTAACACAATATTTCAATGTTTTTTATTGCATAATGTTTAATGGATTGTTAGTCGAATAAACTTATTTTGATGATGAATATTTATTGCAAGTTTTGTCCAGATGCTAAAGAAGATTCAATAACTGTTTTAAGAATTGTCCTTGTTCTACTCTTTCATAGCTGTAATATCAGTACGGTCAAAATGGCAATCAGTGTATGCTGTAGGGATCACTTGAATGCAATGATTTTAAATGTCATCCTATATTCATTTAGAGCATGGGTGCACAACTTACGGCCCGCGGGCCAGTTGCGGCCCGCCATGCTGTTTTGTCCATCCCACCAGCAAAAAAGACTTTCCTAATGGAGTGCGGCCCGCAAGCAGCATCGGTTGCCCTCCATTAGGAAAAGTCTTTGTTGTCTTCCAGGCCAGACAAAACACTGGCCCTCAGTGGCTCAGGGCACACGCACCACGTAGCTCCTACAAGCCAAGTAGTGCGTGTGTGCTGCACCAATGGAGTGCCAGCACTACGGCTGGCGTGGTCAGTAAGGCTTGATGCCGGAAGACATTTCAGCTTTGCCACGCCAGCCGTAGTACCAGACCTCGCCAGCGTTCCAGTTAGTCTGCCTTGCAGCACGTCCGGCAAGTACAGATTTTTTTGGGGGGGGATGTTTGTTTGTGTGTGTGTCGGGTCTTTGTCTGCTTGTATATTGAGATGCGGGGGTGGGGGATATGTGTCGGGTCTGCTTGAATATTTGTTTTTGTGTGCACATTCAGTGCATGTTGAGATGCGGGGGTGGGGGAGTTGTGTCGGGTCTGCTTGAATGTTTGTTGTTGTGTGCATGTTCAGTGTATGTTGAGATGCGGGGGTGGAGTGTGTGTCAGGTCTGCCTGAATGTGTTTGTGTGCAAGTGCAGTGTATGTTGAGATGTTGGGGGGCGGGGGCAGGGTGGTGTCGGGTGTTCCTTGATTGTTTGTTTTTGTGTGCACGCTAAGTGTATGTTGAGATGCAAGGGTGGGGTGTGTGTCGGGTCTGCCTGAATGTGTTTGTGTGCAAGTGCACTGTATATTGAGATGCTAGGGTGGGAGAGGTGGGTGTCGGGTATGCCTGAATGTTTTTTGTTGCGTGCACGTTCAGTGTATGTTGAGATGCGGGGGTGGGGTGTGTGTCGGGTCTGCCTGAATGTGTTTGTGTGCAAGTGCAGTGTATGTTGAGATGCAGGGTTGGGGGAGATGTGTCGGGTCTACTTGAATGTTTGTTGTTGTGTGCACGTTCAGTATATGGTGAGATGCGGGTGTGAGGTGTGTGTTGGGACTGCCTGAATGTGTTTGTGTGCAAGTGCAGTGTATATTGAGATGAGCGGGTGGGGTGTGTGTCGGGTCTGCCTGAATGTGTTTGTGTGAAAGTGCAGTGTATGTTGATATGCGGAGGGGGGGGCTGTGTCGGGTCTGCCTGAATGTGTTTGTGTGCAAGTGCACTGTATGTTGAGATGCTGGGGGAAGGGGGGTTGTCGGGTCTGCCTGAGTGTTTGTTGTTGTGTGCACGTTCAGTGTATGGTGAGATGCGGGTGTGGGGTGTGTGTCAGTTCAGCTGGAATGTGTTTGTGTGCAAGTGTAGTGTATGTTGAGATGCTGGGGGGCGTCGGTTCTGCCTGAATGTTTGTTGTTGTGTGCACGTTCAGTGTTTGTTGAGATGTGGGGGTTGGGGGGTTCGGGTCTGTATGGGTGCATGCTTGTGAGTTTGTTTGGTGAGTTTGGGGGTGGGGATTCAGGTCTGTATGGGTGCATGGTGTATGCTTGTGAGTTTGTATGGTGAGTTGGGGGGTGGGGGTCTGTATGGGTGCATGGTTTATGCTTGTGAGTTTGTGTGCTGAGTTGGGGGTTTGGGTCTATATGGGTGCTTGGTGTATGCTTGTAGGTTTGTGTGCTGAGTTGGGGGTGGGGGCTTCGGGTCTGTATGGGTGCATTGTGTATGCTTGTGAGTTTGTGTGCTGAGTTGGGGGTTGGGGGTGCGGGTCTGTATGGGTACATGGTGTATGCTTGTTAGTCTGTATGCAGGGGTGGGGGTTTGGGGTATGTATGCATGGTGCATGCTTGGTGGCATGGGGCATAGTGTTTGGTTGGGGAGTGGTGGCCATGGGGCATAGTGCTTGGTTGGGGTGGGGATCATGGGGCATAGTGTTTGGTTGGGGTGGGGGTCATGGGGCATAGTGTTTGGTTGAGGGGTGGGAGCCATGGAGTATAGTGTTTGCTTGAGGGGTGGGTGTCATGGGGCATAGTGTTTGGTTGGTTGGGAGTCATGGGGCATAGTGTTTGGTTGGGGTGGGGGTCATGGGCATAGTGTTTGGTTGGGGTGGGGGTCATGGGCATAGTGTTTGGTGGAGGGGTAGGAGCCATGGTGCATAGTGTTTGTTTGGGGGTGGGGGCCAGGGGGCATAGTGTTTGGTTGAGTGGTGGGTGTCCTGGGGCATAGTGTTTGGTTGAGGGGTGGGTGTCATGGTGCATAGTGTTTGGTTGAGGAGTGGGGGCCATGGGGCACAGTGTTTGTTTGAGGGGTGGGTGTCATGGGGCATAGTGTTTGGTTGAGGGGTGGGTGTCATGGTGCATAGTGTTAGGTTGAGGGGTGGGGTCCATTGGGCATATTGTTTGGTTGGGGGTGGGAGCCATGAGGCATAGTGTTTGGTTGAAGGGTAGGAGCCATGGGGAATAGTGTTTGTTTGGGGGTGGGGTCCATGGGGCATAGTGTTTGCTTGAGGGGTGGGTGTCATGGGGCATAGTGTTTGGTTGAGGGGGTGGGTGTCATGGTGCATAGTGTTTGGCTGAGGGGTGGGGCCATGGGGCATAGTGTTTGCTTGAGGGGTGGGTGTCATGGGGCATAGTGTTTGGTTGAGGGTTGGGTGTCATGGTGCATAGTGCTTGGTTGAGGGGTGGGGTCCATGGGGCATATTGTTTGGTTAGGGGTGGGGTCCATGGGGCATATTTTTTGGTTGGGGTGGGAGCCATGAGGCATAGTGTTTGGTTAAGGGGTAGGAGCCATGGGGCATAGTGTTTGCTTGAGGGGTGGGTGTCATGGGGCATAGTGTTTGGTTGAGGGGTGGGTTCATGGGGCATTGTGTTTGGTTGAGGGGTGGGTGTCATGGTGCATACTGTTTGCTTGAGGTGTGGGTGTCATGGGGCATAATGTTTGGTTGAGGGGTGGGGTCATGGGGCATGGTGTTTGCTTGAGGGGTGGGTGTCATGGGGCATGGTGTTTGCTTGAGGGGTGGGTGTCATGGGGCATTGTGTTTGGTTGAGGGGTGGGTGTCATTGTGCATAGTGTTTGCTTGAGGTGTGGGTGTCATGGGGCATAATGTTTGGTTGAGGGGTGGGGTCATGGGGCATGGTGTTTGCTTGAGGGGTGGGTGTCATGGGGCATGGTGTTTGCTTGAGGGGTGGGTGTCATGGGGCATAGTGTTTGGTTGTGGGGTGGGTGCCATGGGGCATAGTGTTTGGTTGGGGTGGGGGTCACGGAACATAGTGTGAAGTGGGGAAAATGGGAAAATACCCTCCCCCCAGTCTCATCCAGACCATGTCCCAGGACATCAAGACCCAAGAACCCCCCGCGAGAGGAGTTCGACCAATTCACCTCCTCACCAAATGCCCAGGTCCCCTGTGTCTATGGCCCACACACCCGGGGAGACTGCCCCCTACCACGTCCTCCTGGTCAAGCCGACGTTAGCCTCATGGACCAACTCGATTAGACAACAACCACAAACACCATCATCGTTAGAGATGCCATGACGACATAGCCAACAGACCCGAACACATGTGCCACCATGCACACTGGTCACTCACACACCAACCCACACGAAGAACATACTCAGTGCTATGACGCAGCAGACTGACACACCCACAGACACGCAGCGTTGTTATTTTTCACATAGGCCTCCTACAGCACCGCAGAAACGCAAGACGCCTGAAGAGCTCGTGTATACATGCTTGCAGATGCTTTCTCGCTACCTATCCCTATGAAGACGCCACCCTATGTATTTACTGATGCTTGTGACACTCTGTCACCCCTCACGACCCCATATTATGGATTGTGTACCGCCACCCAGAAGCTAGGCCCAAAGTAAGGCGCAATGCAAGAGTCCCCAGGCAGGAGCCTCTGAGACGAAAATCCTCCCAGAACAGAAAAGGAAAGCGCTGACCATGCAGAACAAGCCCCAACGAGGGCCCACAGCTAAGGCTGCGATGTTTCAACCCACATGCAGCGCACCCAGGGCCAAGGTTACACGTGCCACTGCCAAGCGCTCCTCAGAGCCAAAATACAAATCAAATGCTCATAATTCTGTTCCAGCCACGGTCTCTCCACACGTGACCAAGCCGAACTGACAAGATGCCAAGCTTACGAGACAGAAAGTCCCCGGAGTCCCACGTCTGGGACACACTCTGCAACAACGAAGCAACAAGTTGGACACCTACAGCGATGGGAAAGACTTGCACATCAGCCACTAGCCAGACCTGTCCATTGTCCACCATTAACACATTTTTGCCAGCACCAGGTACATCGTGAGCTGGGAACGGCGATGGTCCCAGGCTTGGAGGCTCGCGAGGGAACCAATCAGAATACGAGGGGCTCATCATTGATGCTATTTTAGTTAGCCAATCACCAAGTGTCCCCTTGTAAGAATTTCGGTGTAGCAACTGTTAGGGACAACCCAAGTGTACCACCTGACCTGTCCTTATCCAAAAAACCCTTTCTGCTAAAAGTAACTATACTGACCCTACCACTCGGGGAGCCAACCCAAAGTGGTGTTAGGTTTTGTGACAATTTTCCCAGGTGACGCAAGTAGCAGATCATACTACGGTAAAAAGGGCCTGCGAGCCCCTCTAATGCTTAGAGTCTCTCCGGATGCATACGGGCTGAGAATATGCCTGCCCTTACTATAATAAACAGCAGTTACTACCTTGCTCTTGTGTGTGTCTCATACTCCTTTTGGGACGCGGGAGGAGTTGGGGCCTCCCCAGCCCCGGAGGTCCGCAGACAGCTCTGCCGGCCCCCGGGAAATCACCCCGACAAGTTGGAGGCACTGCTGAGATCTGTTTCAGGTCTACCTAACCTAACGGCACAACCACAAGGCCTCTTGCAACGAGGCAACCCGGCAGCGCAGCCCCCTCTGCCGTTGCCCCCTTTTGAGGACTACAGGACCATCGCAGAACTGCGAGAAGACCGGACAGCGCAATCCGGACATTGGCCATCGGGAGCCGACTTGAGAAGTATCCCGCCTGCAGTTGGCGAGTGTTCAGACGTGGTCCAGAAGATGGGAGGTTGCGAGCCGCTTTGGAGGGGCACCCGTGGTCGAGCGGCCCCGGCTCACGGGGACTTGATGTGAGCATGACACACCCAACCAGCAATGTAATGTTGTGCGGGAGGGGGGAGGAATTGTAAAAGGGGTGGTGGGTGGTTGTGACAGGGTGTTAAAAAAGGATTTTGACTAATAAGCAGCGATGGGTGTGTGAGGTGCAGCAGGACAGGCATGAAGGCCGTCCCCTGCAGCGTCACAGAGCAAGTTGGGTGGGGCATGTATGACTGGCAGATCACGCTGATTGGTCTAGATTGCTGACACCTGTGTAAGGGAGGTGTGGCTTTCCTATGAATTGACGTTGTAGATCGATGATTAGATCAGGATCCCTACTAATTGAGTGTTTGAGCTCGTTCGGTAGATGGTGTTTTCCCGCTGGAGGTAGCTAGATTGTTTCTCGAGTGCGGAAGATAATTGGCTGGTTAAGCTCTCCTAGGGAGGGGGCGTATCACACACGAGGCGACACAGCGTGCGCAGTTCAATTGTAATAAGTAATTGATTGTTGCATACTCCACTCCAGACGTAGTGGGAAGACAGCTGTGGGGTTAATGGGGAATAAAAGTGTCAAAGATAGCACACGTTCATTGGTTGTGAAATTGTACGTACTTGTAATATCTTGTAGAAGTTGGTGACGTCACCCACAGGGCTTGTATATGACACAACAACAATATCATGTTCATCGAGGTGTGGTCGACGGCAGGAGGTACAAAAGGGTAGGGGTGAAGGGAGAGAGGTGGCCGCGGAGAGAGGTGGCCGCGCACGGAGAACGCCAGCTGTGCTCAAAAGGGGAGGGGCAAAGGGGGAGAGGTGGCAGCGCACGGAGAACGCCGGTCGCGCTCGACAAGGGGGTTGCACCAGAAGAGGGAGGGGGCTGAGCAAACAGTGAGGACGGGGAGGAGGAGGAACTAAGTTGAAGGTGTGCCAAGTACAGGCAGCACAGAAAGGTGGGACAGCCCAAAGGCACGCCACACAGGGCACATAGCCGCAGGGGGCTTTGCACCACGGCCGAAGGGGGCCATAGTTGTAACATTGGCAAGAAAGAACAGCAAAAGCAAAGTATTGTAAAATTAAAATTGCTTTTCCTTTCAGCGGACAGTCGAAAGTCCTCAGATTACGGGGCCAGGTAAAAGGTTGACGTTGAGAAAAGTAAAATTGTGACATGGCCACGTACTATGGATCAGGGGCAGGAGCAGGGTTGGGGTTCAGAGCAAGCGCTTTAACTACAGCACTCCAGCACATATGCACGACACTGTCACCGCACAAAGAGAAAATTATAAAATACAGTATTGAATGGACACAAGGAACAGACAGCAAAATAAGGGTACCGTGGCCGCCCAATGGCAGCTTCGACACGTTTACCCAACACCACTTGCTGACATATCTACATAACACATACAAAGGGAAAAAGTTAGCAAATCATTTAGAGGTTTTTGATCTCTGGAAGATGTTCCAGGGAGGTACACCAGGAGCCCCGCCAATGTTCGTGATACAGGGGGTAAAGGAGGAGAAGGGGATAAGGGAAGAGAAGGAGGTAAAAGAGGAGAAGGTGAAAGGAGGCGGTGGGGGTACGGCGAACAAAAACCCACCCAGCACTGAAGAAAGTGAGGAGGAGGCAGAAGGATCATTTGCAGTAGCAGAGGCAAAGGTTAAAAAAGAAGGGGCAAAGGACATGCCAATGGCTAAGATAGTGAAGAAGGAGGAAGGGGGGTTGTATCCAATAACAGAACTATGAGAAGCTGCCCGAAAGCAACTAACGGCTGCTGAGGGGTACTCAAACCCCGCATACAGCCCTCCACCATACGCACCAACAGATAGTTCTCAAACAGGGATGGGGGTGACGGGCATGGTAGATTCAACCACAACGCAGGCAGGAACGGGGCGCGAAAGGAGGCCCCTAGGAAGTTTCGCAAACATAGGGCCAGATGAATGGATAGCAGCGCAGGTACTTCTGAAGCTCTGGGGGACACTAACAGGGGAAGAGGAGGATGCAGTGAGGAAGGTAAGCAAGGAAGAGATGGATCACACTCAAACAGGGCATGAGGTAAGTAAAGGGAGAGAAGGGCGACTTTCACAAGAAGAGGAAGAGATGCTGGAGGAAAGGTTGGCAGAATTGAGGGACATACGAAGCGCACTGATTAGACAGTTTGAGCAGGAAACACGGGAAAGACAGGAGGAAAAGAAAGCACATAAGGAAGAGAAGGCAAGAATTAAGGACCAGACAGAAGAAAGGAAGAAGGAAGAAGCGTGCATTAGGGCAATAGCAGAAAGACTGGCACGCGCAGAGCACAGGGAGATGTGAAGGAAGGAGGAGGACAGGGAAGAAAATGAAAGGGAAATGGGACTGTGGAAAAAGAAGATTATATCAGAAAGCGCCCAGAAGTATGAAGAAGGGAAGGTTATAGAAAGCATACTAAAGAGGGAAGGGGGATTATGGGGGAGAAAAGAAGAAGAGGAAAGGATATTAGCAAAGGTGAGCACAGAAGTATTGGAAGAACTCAACAGGAAACGAGCGGAAATAGGTGGCGAGGTAGTGAAAAAGAAGAACGAAGAAAGAGGAGACAGGAGTGTGGAACAAGGAGCAAAAAAGTATAACGCCAGGACAAGGAGATGGCAACAACATCAACACAGGGGGCTGCGGTTAAAGGAGGTAAGTACACAGACATGGACTTAATAGATTTAAGGACAGTGACAGTGGGGGGAAAAACATACAGAGCGGGGATTGACATTTCCTGATGGATTTTGCAGCGAGGAAGAGGAAGGTTCGTGCGACAGTGGAAGAGATGGAAATAGGGAGATTTTAGATATATTGTACTTAACGCGCGCTAACTGTGAGTCACCATGGGCATGCGAGACACGGGGAGAACCAAATACAGGAGAAACAAAAATAAGAGAAGCGAACAGGAAAACACCACGTCCACTAACACCAACACCTGTACACACTACATATGTCGGCAGACTTCGGGACCTCCCAGTACGCAGTCAGGAAGAGCGAGCAAACACACCCATGACGGGGCAAGAGGGTAGCAGGAGGGGAAGGAAGAATGAGAGAGGTGATAGAATAAACTACTGTAACATTGATAGCATTGAAGAGTTAGCAAATGTGGAGGAAGATGATGAATATTCTAACTTATCCCCACACAGGCGGACGCCAGGGGAGGTGAGGGAGTACAACTTAATGCCACTACTAGAGAGGGGAGGAGCTAGACCACAATATGTCCCCTGGAAGCATACTGACAAGGAAAATATAAAATGCAGACTCCCATCTTTAAATGGAGGAGCTGGGAAGTGGATATGTGAGATGGAAAAACAAACTGCGGGGCAAAAATTAGCGGTGGGAGATGTGAAGGGGCTGCTTATTTCCATACTGGGGGATGCCGCTGATGACATTTGGAAGAGGGCGAGATTCCCAGGGGTAACAATAAGCGACACGTCACATGATGGAGCACCATTCGCCAACTGCAGACATGCGCTCTCGCAGGCATTGAGAGTCCAATACCAAGACACATCAGACATAGAAGCCATAACCTCACGCAAGATGCGACAGAATGAAGATCCTGTTGACATCCAGGAGATTCAGGAGAAGTGGTTCTTGGAAACGCGGGAACCGTGGGACAAAACACTAGCAATTTTCTACCACATACTAATACAAGGGCTCCCGGAGCAAGTACAAAGGCAGTTGAAGACATTAGTGGGGATGGAAGCAAAAGCATGGCGAGAAATACAACTGACAATGGTGCACCACTGCAGGATGTGGCAGGAAAAGATGAAACAAAAAGAGGAAGATAGAAAGACAGAGGAAGCGAAATTGGTCCAAAAGAAATGATCTAAATATGCCATGGAAGGAGCACTGATGACAGCACCCGCACCCACGCAGGCCACAGTGACGCAAGACACAAAACAACAACAGGTAGTACCATTGCAGCAAGCATAGATAATGACACAACAGATGTCTCCACCCCCACCATACAGAGCGCACGCGGGAGGAGGTTATATGCAAATGGGAAATGGGCATTCAAATAACTACAGAGGAAGGGGCAGCCAAATGAGAGGGAGGGGCTATGGCCCACCCACACAACAACAAGGGGGAGGGTTCCGGGGTTACAATCAACAAGGACAGCAGGGGTACCAAGACAACATGGGGGGATTTCCATGGCAAGCACGGGAACCACCGACATGCTGGATATGTGGGATGGTGGGACACATGTCACGCACATGCAGAATGAGACCAGCACAGGCAGCTTGGGGTGAGCATGGACAGCAAGGGCCTATGGGGGAACAACAAGTTTACCAACAACAGCAAGAGACACAGCAACCACTACCACTACAACAAGCACCGATGCCACAGCCCCAACTACAATTACAAGCGTACACACAACAACCACAAATGCCACAACAACCACAACAACAGGCACTGTAAACACAACAGCAACCACAACTGCACAACTGCACATACACGCAACCACAGCAGCAGACAATTGCAAAACAACAACAACAACAGGTCCAAACAGTACAGCAGCTCACACAAATACAGGACAACGCAATAACATCGACTGACACACCGGTAACACAGACACAGCTGGGGAAGGTGACACTATTGGGTCACAACCCTTACACGGGGAATGGACAGCCAGTATACCCACAATAGGACAGCCCACAGATGTCTTTGATGTGTCCCATCCTATTAGTAACACCTAACCCTGCGGAGGAACCATTCATACAGGTGGCGATAGGTGACAAAAAATGTTCCTTCCTAGTTGACACAGGGGCCACTAGGTCATGCATAAGAGAGGGAAAGTTTAAATTGTCAGGCGAAGCTATGAACACTCAAGGATTCTCTGGGGATCAAGGGTTGGTTCCCTTCACTGATAACATCTCCTTATCTGTAGGAGATTACGATATGTCTCTCCCACTGCTCTTCTCAAAGCAATCACCAGTAAACATACTAGGTAGAGACATCATGAGCAGATTGAATATAATCATCTCCTTTACTGAAAAGGGAATAATATGCTCCACACCAGGCATTAACATGCTCACAGCACGACAAATACTGCAGGCCTATTGCAGCAAAACAGTGGCCAGGGCAGAACCAGTAGATGGAGACATCTTCCAATATGGGACAGTCATGGCAATAGCATGGCTACCAGGAATTGAAGGAAAAACTTGGAGGAGACCAGCAGTTTACCTTTTTAGACCCGAAACACCAGCCAGTGTGAAGGAAGGGGCAACGATATCAGTGAGCATTGAGAGCATTGTAGCAACACCAGACTACATTACAGTACATGCCCAGGACAGGGAAGGGAGAGCATGGAGAGCAGTAATAGCACTAGCAGAGGGGTGCCGACTAACCCAGGTATCCGATGAGGAGCTCTTCTTGGACGATAATGGTGAGGAGAGATGGTGTTTGAGATGAGCGTTCACATCTGGGTGACAGTGACATACAAAGAAGTAGCACAAAAGATGGCACTGGTGCTAGAGGCACCAGCCACTACGGTTGTGCCATTTTACGAGTAGGATCTGGCAGCAGTACCAGCATCTCTATGGACCACCAGTCCATATGACGTGGGCTGCATCAAAAGCATTGGAGGGGTGAAAATAAAATTGAAAAAAGGAGCAATTTTGCCAAGAGTAAAGCAATACCCACTATCAAAAGAGGCAGATGAGGGGATATATGAAACAATAACAGCAGTAATAAACAGCGCTATACTAGTACCATCAGAGTCTCCATGTAACACTGCTGTGTACGCGGTGCGCAAGGCCAAGGGAGGGTCTTGGTGTTTCATCCAGGATTTAAGACCCCTCAACCACATTGTAGAAGCAGAATACCCTATAGCGGCTAACCCAGCCACTATACTATGTGGAATACCAGCAGAGGCATCACGATTTACTGTGATTGACCTCAAAAATGCATTTTTCTCAATACCTCTGCACCCTGACTCACAAGATTTGGCAAGTTTGCCATACCGCAAATAAAAATGGAAACACACAAGGCTGCCCCAAGGGTACTGCGAGTCACCATCTATCTTTAACAGGGTGATACAAATGGATTTGGGTAACATTGACATTGAAAGCCCAGTGCTACAATATTTAGATGACATCATCATCTGCAGCACCACAGAAGAGGAATGCAGCAAAGATTCTGTCAAAATGCTCACGGTATTAGCAGAAAAAGGGTACAAGGTAGACAAGGAGAAGTTGCAGTACTGCCAAGAACAAGTGCTCTACATAGGCCAGCTCATTTCACAACATGGAAGGAACATTGCACCACCAAGGGCACAGGCCATAACAAACACACCACAGCCACAGACAGTGAGAGAACTGCAGCAGTTTTTGGGCCTATGCAACTACTGCAGGGCATGGGTTTTTGACTACAGCTCATACATAGGACCACTGCTTGAAGCCCTCAGAGAAGCACAGAGGGGGGAAAAGAAGTTGGGATGGACCAGGGAAATGACAGAGGCATTTCAGGAACTAAAACATGCCATATCCACAGCACCAGTACTGGACACCCCAAATTATGAGGAACAATTTTTCATCTTTTCACATTGTAGCTCAGCAGTAATGAGGGCAGTACTGACACAAAAAACTAGCATGGGGCACAAAGCAGTAGCATTCTACAGTGGACACCTGAACCCTTTAATGTTAGGTCACTTCCCATGCAAACAGAGCCTGGCCGCCGCAGCTTTTGCGGTAGAAAAATCATCCTCAATAACAATGGGCTGCCCAACCACACTGTATGTGGAGCATGCCCTTTTTGAAATCCTGAACAAACCAAAATCAACCTTGACCACCCAAAGGGCATCAGGGTACGAAATAATCTTGTCCAGACCAGAGTTAAAAATTGTGAGGTGCAGCAACGTGAACCCAGCGAGGTTTATAGCAGAGGTAGTAGAAGATGGCAACTACGCTCATGACTGTACACAGGCCATTGAAATTTACTCCAGCAAGAGAAAAGTTGAAGAAAACGCCCTAGAGGGGGGATAATGTACATTGATGGGTCCTCAACAATTGACCAGAGTGATGGGGTACGCAGAACAGGAGCAGCAGTGGTGAAACTGAGAGATGATTGGACCTATGTCCCATTAAAATGCGTCCTGTTACCACAACACTACTCAGCCCAAGCAGCAGAATTAGTGGCCCTAATTTTAGGGATGAAGGGAAGCAATGACAAAAGAGTAACCATATATTCTGACAGCGCACACTTCACATCAACAGTACACTCTGGATTAATTAAGTGGCAGCGAAGATGGTTCAGAAGAGCAGACGGCACCCCAGTGCAACATGCTCTACTACTCGCTGAACTAATTACAGTAATTCAAGACCCCAAAGAAATAACCTTGGTGAAGTGTCAGGCCCATACAAACGGGGATGACCCCATTTCCAAAGGTAATGAAACAGTAGACGCACATGCTAAACATGCTGCGTATTTTGGTGAGATCTGGACCCCGCCAGAAAAAGAAAAAGATAAGGGGAGGGCGGGGGCAAGACAGATGTTGATGAAGCATGGGTACACCCACATCCCTGAAAATCAAATAATGGAATTACAGGCAGCAGCACCTATGGCAGAGAAGGAGCTATGGGTCAAAAGAGGATGCACAATGTCCCCCACAGACGCATTATGGCGACAGAGCAATACAGGCAAAATACTGATGCCCCTGGCCTTATTGAAAACAACCTTGGCCCAACTACATCATCCCACACACACAGGAAAAGAGGTGATTTCAGCATGAATAAAAGAGGCATGGTTCTGTCCCGAGCTAAATTCACACCTTGCAAACTTCATTAGCATTTGCCTCACTTGTCAACAATTCACGGCCGGTCACACGCTGCAAGTGATCAAAGGTACTATAGCCCGGCCCGAAGCACCCTTCCTGCACCTACATATTGACTACGTTGACATGATCAACGTATGTCAAGGATACAGATACATGATTGTGGTAGTATGCCCACTTTCAAGGTGGGTCGAGGCTGGTCCATGCTCCCATGCAGACGCCTTCAGAGCAGCGAAGTTCCTGGTAAGGGAGGTGTTCCCGAGGTGGGGGGTATGCGAAGTGCTGTGGTCTGATAACGGCCCACACTTTGCCATTGAAATGTTCCAACACATCACTGCCCTCCTTGGAATAAAGCACAAGTTTGCATGCGCGTACCACCCACAGGCAAATGGCGTCTGTGAATGTCTCAATGGCCTCCTAAAAGAAGAGATAGCAAAAATTCAGCAAAATACCAAGAAAAGTTGTCTCTAATCCCTCCCCTTAGCCCTATTCGAGTTTAGAAACAGGCCAGGGTCGGACCACCACCTCACACCCCACAAGCTGGTGACCGGACGCCAAATGCACCTTCCACTCACACCACCATCAAGAGCTATAACAGATTGTCATGCATCACAGAATATCTTTGGTGAAGAAATGTACGAATAAGTCTCTTCCTTGGTTACTAGTGTTGCCTTTATCGCTCAACAGATCGAACGGACGCAGAACCAAGAAGGAGAAACAAAGGAAGAACAGGAACAAGCAGCACAGTGGACAGTAAAAGAAGGGGACCATGTCCTCCTGCGAAATTTCAACCACCGGTGGAACAGCCCCGGTTTACTGGGCCCCATCAGGTGGACAAAACAGCTCCTAGAGCTGTGAAGCTCTGAGATAAACACGTCTGGACCCACCTGCATGACATCAAGCCCTACAAAGATCAGACCCACCCTTGCGTCGACGACAGGGCCAACGCAGCAGCAACAGCACCAACAACAACAGCAACACAACCCAAACCCTCCTAAGGACACATGTGAACAATCGCCCATAGCCCACCCCATGGTCACGAGATCCCAGAGTAAAACAAAACACTGCCCCAACAAGCCCCGCCCCAGCCACTACCTAAATAAAGAACATTGTCAAAAGATCTGCTATTTTACACCACACTGTGTAGACACATGCATGTTCTCTTCTCTTTTTGTCTCGCACATGCAGGTACCGCACAGTACTGTTTTAGATAGAAGGAGTTGAATAAAGGTACTAACGCATACGCCATTGCCCAGAGGTAAATGCTGCCCGCGGATGACAACACCCCAGAAGCATTGTCACATCAATTTTTTTATGTTATAAAAAGACCAAAACACTTAAAGAAAAGACGAATACGTGTGTATTATAACACCTTCTTTTTGATCATAGAACAATCATTCCCACATATCCACAAACACTTCCAGTCCTAAGGGATAGGACGGTGAGGAAAGCATGGGAACATCTTTTCGCCTGGGCACTGAACAACTATGTGATAGGGAGAGCATGAAACTAACAAATTAATGATTATTTTTAGAAATTATCAGGCGGGCATCTATATCACCAAAAGTAAAGGTAAAAGCTGCAGGACCGCAGCACAGGTAAGAAGAACCAGGCCAGGGATATTAGCAATTGTAATATAGACAACAAGCCTGCCTTTTATTACTGGTTTACTTGCTGCCACTGTCTGGCAGGCACACTATGCTTCCTATGTCATGGCTGCACATTCTACTAACCAACTCCCCACCACGGCTGCAACAGGTACGGTGTCAGGTGGTACAAGTAGCCCAAGAGAAAACGGGAAGAGGATTAAGCGTAGTACCTATTGATAACCACGGGGTATACACATACCTCACAGAATCCGCACACATCTCAAATAACATGTGGTACCAGCACATGTCCAAAATTGGTAAGGGGACAACTAAGGCCAACTGCTATGTTTGCTCATTGATCCCATACGCAATGAGCGCATCCAGAACATTTGTGGCAACTGAGGTAACTGCAACATCAGGGGAGTGCCTGCGAGACCTGCCCTTGTTCCAAACGAGAGGGCGATTTCAGGAGAACTAGCAACGCTGAGATGGAAATCAAGGGATACATACCCCTATGAAAACAACTTCATCAAAACACTACCCATGTACGACAACTACTGGCAGCATACACAAGGGCTCAAATATGTAACAGATGGACCAGACAATGGAGACACAAAGGAGGTAACATTGGACTACCTACCATGCAAGTGGCGAGCAAGAGAAGGTGCCGGGTTACCAGGGTGCTGGGAAAGATCACTGATACTAATATATGGAAAAGTATACACAAAAGAAGGGTGGGTGGACGGGGTTGTAGGAAGCAATATTGTCACACTGTCAAAGGCAACAGTGGTAACAGTAAATGAAGAGAACAACAAATGTTACAATGGATGGACAAGGAGTGCAGCCCTAGTCACCTGGCTAGAAAAGGACGAGGAACCAATAACCATACTTCCACTAACTGCACCTACACTATGTTATTAGCACGATGGGAATGTCCATGTTGGAATGAACAGCAACTGCAAAAGAACAATAATGATTGCTGAGGGGGGTGGTGGTACAGCAGTTCTGATGGACCACCATTGGGCCTGTGGAGCAAGGGCATACCACAGCTTGCCGCCATCTTGGAATGGAATATGCACTATGGTACACATCAACGTACCATCCCTGGTAGTACCGCAAAAACATGTCAACCTGGGGAACTTCCCTAAGATGGACGAAGGGAACAGAAGGAAGAAAAGATCAGTAAGGATGGAGGTGAAAGAGAAAAGAAGGGAACGGCGATATTGTCAAGAGTAAAATGACAAGGAGAACCACTGACAGGGAAGTACCTGTGGGGAAGATCAGAAACAGCTCTTAGTGACATCCCACCAGAACACAGACTGTTCAGCAGAGCAGCAATGTTTTTCTCCTCCTTAATACATCAAGGGATGCAGGCATACGCAAATGCAAAGTGGTTCCAGATTACCAGATGGGAACTAATGATGACAATTAACTCCACTGTCAATGGATTCAACGCCATTAAAGAAGAACTGAGCGCAGTACGAATGGTGGCACTCCAGAACAGATATGTGTTGTATCTCCTAACAGCAATGGAAGGAGGAGTTTGTGCAGAAATTGGGAGCTCATGTTGCACATTCATTCCTGCCAATGACGCAGACAATGGCACGCTTTCTGAGGCAGTATCACAATTTGCCAAGATGAACGGCAAGATGGAAGAGGAAGTAAAAGGAGTGAAGAGAGATGGTAGCTGTTTTTTCTACTTATGGTCATGGATGCCATCATGGCTGTCAGATGGTCTTAAAATCGTAGCTGGATGCATAATATTGGGAATGGCCGCCCTGTTGGGAATGAGATTGTAGAAAGCATGGACAGCACGTACTACTGATGAAATTATAGAAATGATCGGCATGCACGCCCTGAATGCCAGCTGAAGACGACAAACACACAGACATCATCATAAAGGAACGAGAAAGGTTACGCCAGCAGATAATGGAAGCAGACTTATATCCACCATCAGTGAAGGTAGAAAACCCAAGGAACCCGAAGAGTTATGTTGGAAAGTGGGTTTATTGCAAGCCTGGCGGTCAATGCGTATACATGTACTGGTCATTTGAAGACCACATGAACCAATATGGACACCTGATGGGAATAACGAAAGTATGGTGAGTGAGAGGAGACAAGAGAGCGGATAATTTTGTGGTCGACAAGTCGACCAGAGGTGGGACTGAAGTGGGAAAAAGGGAAAATACCCTCCCCCCAGTCTCATCCAGATCATGGCCCAGGACATCAAGACCCAAGCACCCCCTGCAAGAGGAGTTCGACCAATTCACCTTCTCACCAAATGCCCAGGTCCCCTGTGTCCATGGCCCACACACCCGTGAGCCTGTCCCCTACCACATCCTGGTCAAGCCGATGTCAGCCTCATGGACCAACTCGATTAGACAACAACCACAAACACCATCATCGTTAGAGATGCCAGGACGACATAGCCAACAGACACACACATGTGCCACCATGCACAATGGTCACTCACACATCAACCCACACAAAGAAAATACTCAGTGCTATGACGCAGCGGACTGACACACCCACAGACACGCATCGTTGTTATTTTTCACATAGGCCTCCTACAGCACCGCAGAAACGCAAGACGCCTGAAGAGCTTGTGTATACATGCTTGCAGATGCTTTCTCGCTACCTATCCCTATGAAGACACCACCCTATGTATTTACTGATGCTTGTGACAATCTGTCGCCCCTCACAACCCCATATTATGTATTGTGTACCACCACCCAGAAGCTAGGCCCAGCAGGCCCAAAGTAGGCCGCAATGCAAGAGTCCCCAGGCAGGAGCCTCTCAGACGCAAATCCTCCCAGAACGAAAAAGCAAAGCGCTGACCATGCAGAACGAGCCCCAACGAGAGCCCAAAGCCAAGGCCGCGATGTTGCAACCCTCATGCCGCGCTCCCAGCACCAAGGTTACACCTTCCACCGCCAAGCGCTCCTCAGAGCTGAAATACAAATCAAATGCTCATAATTCTGCTCCAGCCATGGTCTCTCCACACGAGACCAAGCCGAACTGACAAGATGCGAAGCTTACGAGACAGAAAGTCGCCGGAGTCCCACGTCTGGGACACAGTCTGCAACAACGAAGTGACAAGTTGGACACCTACAGCGATGGGAAGACATGCACATCAGCCCCTAGCCAGACCTGTCCATTGTCCACCACTAACACTTTGTTGCCAGCACCAGGTACATCACAAGCTGGGAACGGTGATGGTCCCAGGCTTGGGGGCCCGCAAGGGAACCAATCAGAATACGAGGGGCTTATCACAGACGCCATTTTAGTTAGCCAATAAACCAAGTGTCCTCTTGTAACAATTTCAGTGTAGCAACTGTTAGGGACAATCCAAGTGTACCACCTGAGTTGTCCTTAACCAATAACCCTTTCTGCTATAATTAACTATACTGACCCTACCACTCGGGGAGCCAACCCGAAGTGGCGTTAGGTTTTGTGACAATTTTCCCAAGTGACGCAAGTAGCATGTCATAGTACGGTAAAAAGGGCCTGTGAGCCCCACTAATGCTGAGAGTCTCTCCGGATGCATACGGGCTGAGAATATCCATGCCGTTACTATAATAAACAGCAGTTACTACCTTGTTCTTGTGTGTGTGTGTTTCATACTCCTTTTGGGATGCGGGAGGATTTGGGGCCTCCCCAGCCGTGGAGGTCCGCAGACGGCTCTGCCGGCCCCTGGGAAATCACCCCGACAAGTGTTTGATTGGGACTGGGGGCCACGGGGCATAGTGTTTGCTTGAGGGGTGGGAGCAATGGGGCATAGTGTTTGGTTGAGGGGTGGGAGCCAAGGGTCATAGTGTTTGGTTGAAGAGTGGGGGCCATGGGGCATAGTGTTTGGTTGGGGGCCATGGGTCATAGTGTTTGGTTGGGGGCGATGGGGCATAGTGTCACACTCCAAGAGTGAGTCTAATAATAATGCTAAAACAGGCACAGTTGGGAGATGTACATCCTTTGCTTATTGTGGAAACCTGACTCAACGAAGGCCATACTCCTCTTGGGCAACCGAAACAGCAAAGTATAGCAGTCCAAAATAACGGAATGTCCAATCAAGGCTCAATCCAATATATATAATTTAATTAAACAGACGATATGCAATAACTTGATAGAAATAAATACCAATGGAACATGTGTAGTACAAAATGCAAGTTTAAAATACAAACAAAAATCGTTACACCTCAAAAACATATTCTTTTTCCATGTGTTTAATAAAAATTGGGGGTTGAAAAAACCTCCTGCCACGCCCACCGCCCCACCCACATTTACTCTTCAGCCCACTATAGCCATCATGTAAGGTACTTTCGGCCCTCTGTTAAAAATCAGTTGTGCACCCCTGATTTAGAGTCATGCTCATTAAGGCAAACTTGGACAGTGACTGACCCCTTCATTGCCTAATGAAGTATCATGGCCTTTCGTTAATTTTCATTTTCTGTATTTTTCCTTGGCAATTTGGGGTTTTAATATTGTGTTGATTTTTTATTATGCATTTGGCCTAACGATGTTTTTACTATAATCATTTGCAGTAAATAGCAGAGGAACGTTATATTAGTACGTACCATTGCAGGTATTTTAGAGTTTTCTATATCATTTATATTTGTTGTGCTATTCTTTCTTGTATAAATTGTTATGTGTTCATGTGTTGCGCTTTTATGGCAGTGTGAAGCCAAAGGTAACGAAGGCTCTAATGAGAGCTCTATTTACTTTCGGAGACTTCCACCGGCAGGTAGCGAGCACAAACAATGTGTTTGCTACTAATATTGCAAAGTGTTCCCAATACCACAGAGTGAATGGTAACAATATGTGTGGTCTACCTTAAACCACATTCGACACCAGATAAATGAGTAGGTTTGTACAACGCGATTCCGCAACTAAAGCACAGAGTGCTTCTGGTTTGGAGAAGTAGGTGGGTAAAGAAATGCAGAAAACGTAGGCTCTGTAAGGAAATACAGCTTTGTTAAAAAAAAATGCACTGCACGCTTTTCTATTGCACATTCCGTTTATGTTATGCATTCAAAGTTCATCAGTTGTGTTGGCTCCCTTGTTCTACGACTTTTCATGTATGTTGCGACCATGCTATAACAGGAAGCAGTCTGACGCTGATGATGTCTGAGCGAACCTTTAGCATGTGTGTGCATTTATAAATGTTAAAAGGGTTTTGTCATAAGCGCTTTTCGGATGAAGCTTTATCACAAATGAAAAGTGCATAATAGTATAGCACTGATATTGCATACAGTAAATAATGCGTGTAGTGTGTAGAGCTGCCAATAGCCCCCATATCATATTAGAATGCTTTTGCATGTTCTCATTTTTTGGAAAGCAGTCATTTGCGTGCTGCACGATGTCGGACCATAGTCATGAGGGAAGGCAGGGAGGATGAAACTATGTGTAGCAAAATGCAAAGTGCTGTAGAGACAGGTCTGACGGTCGGAAACCACAGATCACATGACACTTGTACTAGCTACTGAAGAAGCCACGTTTGACAGCTCAGGGAAGCGAAATACACGTGCAAGGAGAATTTGAATTACACTATGCATACCAACATACAACATAGCATTTAGGAGAGGTTTATTCAGATCCACTTCTGTTTTCTTCTTTGGATTCTGGGATTTGTGGTTTTGCTTTTTCCTTCAGGAATCTAGAAATACACGTCCCAAAATGCAAATAAAAATACACGACTTGATAGTCATCCTCAGAATGATATTGTGCATTTATGTTTCGGTGTACATATTTTGATATTTTGGGGGTCAATTTGAGCTGTTCACCATCACCTCAATGTAGATAACTGAATGTGAAATGCATGCGAGACAACAGTATCTGATCTGTACTAGTACTGAGTTAAAAAATGTTTCGCAAAACAGAAAAGACACCGATGGCGGAACACAGAAAAGATTAGGTAATCAATCCATTGCCGAGGAGAACATACTCGTTTTCATAAGGTGTATGAATTATTTTCGGAGTGTTATGCCGTTGGGAAATATTTCAGGGTTTTATATGGTAATTTTATTTATGTAACTTAATTTACGTAAAATGATTTATTAGCTAAATGGTCTACTGTGAGCCACTTCAGAGGTTTTCTAATTCCCCCTTGCAAGTGTGCTTTGCTTCCATGAGCTGTCAAATGTGGCTCCTTTATTGTGTTTCAAATGACATGAAAGGCTGGGGAGGGAATCTGGAAAACTTGGCTTTATTTTATTTTAAACGTATTCTGTCTGTTGCAGATGCCCCACATGCTCTTGCACAAGTTTTCCTGCACCTCTTCACATGTGACTTTTTGGAGGAACTAAGGTATAAACAGATGTTAAGGAGATGGTCTATGAAGGACACTGTCACAGCTGTATAAACTAATGCAATATTCAGCATGTGCCTGTTCTATGCCGCTACTAATGCGTCTTGTGTATTCAAAAGAAATGGGTTAGGTGCACGAATTATAATTGTCATGAGAAACACATGCAGTATAAACTGCATGTTACCCTGTGTGAATTGTACACTATACAACTGAAGGAACACACATTAAGGTTACTCCTGGAGTGTGATGATGACCGTATGTGCAGACATTCCAGCAGATGTGGTGCAATGGCCACCATAAGTGCTAGAGGTATGTGGCACTCTCACACAATGCCATGTGCGAATGTGTACTTCAGTTTCAGAATATGTCTGCTCTGCTTTCTTTGTGAGGCCATTCGTGACTGTGTATGGGTAACTCCCATTGCTCCACCTGAAGAAAAAATATACATTTTGTGCTTTAGTCTCGTTCATTCTGGCCCCATGTGGACTGTGCCATTCTGAAAACAGGACGCCTGTTTTGGAGGTGCGTGTCATTTGGGGTCAGAACCCTGGGACAGAGCGCCTTCTCTAAAGACTAGAGTCTTTTCTCTTGTGTAAGAGTCTGTGTACCTGTTCCATACGAGGGAATCTTCTACAGCTTAGTCCCATGTTAGAACTTTTTTTATGTGGGGGAAGCATGCAGCAGTGTCATTTGTACAGCACCAGCTTTACTTGATGAAGTTTGAGGTCCAAGCAGCCCACAGTGACTAATGGGACACATGCAATACATATTTTAACAGGGGGAAGCTCAAAGGGTAGGGTGGTTGTTCACACTGCAAGAAAGGTTGGTATATACCCGACACTAGGATTGGGTACGTGCTGATATGGTCTTTTGTGTAGGGTGGCAACATTCATGGCATCAGCCCTGGACATCGAGAGGGACAAGGAGAGAGAGCGCCTGTTGCAACCCACACTGCATCCTACTAACCCTGCTTCACAGAACAAGTGGCTGCATTCACCGAGTGGCAGAGTGTATCCTCTCATTCCTTATTTCAAAAAACGCAAACTCGTTCCAGTGTGCACACCAAGTTGCAGATGAGGATATTCATAACAGCTATAAGTAGCAATATACGTTGTTAATGAACCAGCAATATGATCTATTCTTGATGCTGTTAGAAAACAAAAAGTGTGTATCTGGCATAGTGAGTGGGCAGGACAATACTTGCAGGATGGGGACAGCAACAGCAAGTCTGGTATTCTGAAACATCAGAAAATTCCGGGAACTTAGTCTAATTCAGTAAGCTAAGTTTAGTGCACATTGAGGTTGCAAGCCAATGAATATCTAATGGGAACAGCAGCACCTGAGCTGGTGTTCAGAAGGTATAACAAGATTGCAGAAGAGGTCGGCATACTCAGGAGGAGTCGTTTCTGTTTGTTCTTATTTTTTGATTCAATCAGTTATTTTATCAATCATTAGCTTAAATCAGTTTTGTCTTGTATATCTGTGAGGGTCATATCACAATGTCACTTTCTATGTTATCGGGTCGAAGGTCATTTGACATCATTTCCTGTGATGCCATCATGTGTGTGATGTCACTTTCGCTACACCTAGCATTTTGGTGACTCGACACTACTGAAATTGTGTCTAAATGTTTACAAAGACAGAACAGCGATTGCACAAAAATATGTTTATATAAAGTTTTAGTCACAACATTGAGTCATCGCTCCTGTTCCTAATTACAAAACAGATATAATATACATATCTGCAGTCATTCTGGGATCCGACTTTAATGCCCTATATATTATTTACACTTAGCCTAACACACTCAAACACATTGTTTACCTCAAACATTATTCATAAAACAAAATACAAACATAAGTGTCTTTCTGACCTATCAACGTGGGTATTATATTTCTACCATAGTATCTTTACAAAGATTTTGACGTCCAATCGTCATCCAGACGGATTATTTCCTAGCTATTTCACCACAACTACTTCTTTCAGCAACCCAACCAGTTTCCACAATCGACCTATATCTACATTTTTCTCTGTGATATGGTCTTCATCACGGAACAACGAAACACCTATAATTTCACTTTTCTAATTTGTTATTTTTGTCAGAAGTGTAGTTCATTGTGAGACAAATTGCTAAAAATCAATTCAAAGTAAAAAAGAAAGAAATACGAAAACAAAAAGTTAATCATAGCGCAGGCAATGTTTTCATCACTTTCATTATCCCTTGTTCAGACATGTTAACTTTTTAGTTATAACCAAACATTATGTCTGAACGAGTGGCTATTCATGTTGTTAAACATTTGTTAATTAAACATCGTTGGAGGCATTTCTCACCTAAAGAAAACATCTAATTTTAAAATGCACACTAGTCTCAACACGTAGAAGAAAGGGAATCAGTTACTGAAAGTGTTAATTTAGAGAAGCTGAATGGGCAGTTTTATAAATGAAAGCAACTGATGGAATATTTTATTTAGTTTAGCTTTAGTATGACTCCTAAGGCGATTTTAGCCATGTGTTATCCCATGGTCCACTTTGAGAGGGCAGACATACCTTCCGCTGCGTTGTGTTTGCATGCCAATATTTAATCTTTTAACTTTAAATGAGAAAGGGAGGAACATCCTCAGATTCTGTAATGTGTGGAGGGATAGAATTAGTGAATAGAAGTGTTTTTGGTGATAAAAGGAAGAATATCATTTTCTATATATTATCTGTATATATATATTCAGTGAAAACGACTTTGTTAAAGGGATGTGATGGATAAGTTGCGCTACTAAAAACCTATGAAATTCAGTGAAAAAACGTTGTTAAAGGGACGTTATGGTTAAGTTGCGCTACTAAAAACCTATGAAATTCAGTAAAAAAAAATATGGTTCGAAGTAAAACCAAAAAACCCCAGAAATAAGCCAGTTATGGTAAGCTAAGCAACCATAACTCACGCCACCACCGTGCACGACTAAGACTAACACCCAGGACATCAAAGATGAAATCACAAATGTCATTGATGACATCACTGATGACATCACATGTCTGGCTGCCTCTTTTTTCCTTTACTGACATATCTAGGCCAGTAACAGTCAGGAACAAAATATTCATATACTCATAATTCATATTCAAGTACTATATTTGTAGAGTTATACTTCAAATATGTTCTTACAGTAATTCATATGGGGTTCACTCACAGCATATGAAACATATACATAGGGGAAAACACAGATTTGGAAAACAGCAATGCTTTGTGTGTATAAAGATATAAAACCAGCATTTCCACCGCGGAGCGTGTGCAGAGGGTGTGCAGTCTTCTGCAGTCTTTCCTCTCTGTTGACCGCAGCCAGTTTCTTCAAAACCAGCATTTCCACCGCGGAGCGGTGAGCGGAGCGTGTGCAGAGGGTGTGCAGTCCGCTGCAGGAGGAGCGGATGGAGCCTATCGAGGAGACCCAGGCCCATACCTCCGTGCCGTGTTCCACCTCATCTGAACCAGCATCAGAAGCGTCGCTTCGGATTTTGCAGAGCTCTTCAAAAACTTTGGAGAGTTACAAGTCCAAAGCATCTTCATATGTCAAAAAACTGAAGGAGGTAAGACTCCCCCCTAAGACAACTATGTTTATTCCTAGCTCTATCTCTCCACCGGTAATGAGCTCGCTAGAATGTATAAATCCTTCGAGCATAGCGAACACACTGTGCCCAAAGTCTTTGGATAAGATAAACAGGGACCTGAACACGGCGGAGCACGCTGTAGTCACAAAGTTTTGTAACGGTGTACCATCCTGTCTGAACATGTCATCAACCTCTTTGTCTAAACAAGAAATGGCAAAATTAAATCTCACAAAAAACAGTCATGAAGCAGACTCCTTATCAGCCATTTTGCCAACTCCGCAAACTTTACCTGGCCGTTTGGAGCCCCGATGTTGTGGCGTGCTGTCTCCAGATGTTTCTGCGGATCCGGCGGACACGGTGGGCTTGGTGGGTTTCCGACCGCCCTCTCGGCCTGAGGCTCTGTTGGGGACGCGCCTGGTTCCGGACGACGGCCTCGCGCCCGCCCAGTTGCCTCTGCCTTCCCGTCTCCCTTTCGGGGCGAGGGGTGCCTTGGCTCTGGTCGCCGGAGGGCGACAGGTTGGGGCCCCTGAGCGGGGGTTTCTGGGCGTGGGTGTGGGTGCGAGCCCTCTGGGAGGCGGGACGCTCGGGGTCCCTGGAGGCCGGGGGGTGGAGGGTTTGGGTGTGCGGCCACTGGGCGCGGAAGTGGGGTCGCCTCTGCGGGTCCCGGAGGACGCCCCTGCCTCCTCTACGCTGCTCTGCGACGTGCAGCAGCTGGGGCCGGGAGGCCCCGTGGAGGTCCTTCAGACGCCAGCAGTCCCGGGAGCGTTTGCATCGACAATGGTAGTGGAAGCACAGGTTTATGTCCACACCTCTCCAAGGTTTCAAGACATACTCCACACTACCTCCTGGTGTCCACCTTTTGAGGCTCCTACCAGCGCCTCTCCATCTACGAACGAAGCAGAAATACTGTCGATGCCCAGTGAGACCCTAAAGGAACCCCTTGTGAAACCTGGACCCTCCAGCGACGGTTCTCACCCAGAAAAAAGGCTAAATCTGCCTTTGCGTCATACAATTCAAAGCCCTGGCTCTGAACGTGAAATAAATCACGGTGGCGAGATCTCAAAACAAAAATAGAAAAAGAAAAAAAAGTCCATAACAAACGTGAAACAGAAGAAATCCAACTCAAAAAAACCAGGGAAGCAAAATTTACCGGCACCACTGCTCTCCAGTGCACTCAAAGATTTTATCAACAAACAATATAAAAGAAAGCTGGATCAGACAAACGAATTATCCGATGGAGAAATTTTGGAGGCTATCCAAGACCTTCCACCGGTAAACAAAGTAAGGAAACTAATGTCAGAGATACCAAACCAGGCTCAGATCCAATTAGCGATCCAAACCCAATTACTAGGATCGAAAGAGACCCATAAGATTTCTGGCTTGGATAAAACACCAAAAAAATCTGCAGTAGATATTAACAAAGAGGTGCAACGGATTAATGATCCCAATAACGAAACGGAAACTGCACCTCGACCGCTAAATGAAGAAGATCCCATGGCATCTGGCAATCAAAACAACCCAGTGCCTACAGAAACTTCTCCGGAAGCAAATAATCAGAACACCAACAAAGAATCGGGGCCGCCGAATGAAAAACAACTGTCCTCAACACCGATTTATGGCCAGGATTCTAGTAGGAATCCATCTCTGACAATACCAGAGCCTCGTCCCCTTCCAGCTCGCTTAAATTTTGACGATGGCCAGACCCAAACGTAAGTGCTTTCAGAAACTCTTGATTCGTCCATTCAACACTCTTCGCGGCCCCTATCTCCTCCAAAAAATCGCAGACTTAGCGAAATAAATAGCGTAGGAAACAAGGATTCTCCATCCAAAAAAACTGATCTTCCCATAATTATGTCTGCAATCACAATAGCCTTAGCGCCATTCGGAAAACTCTACGAATCGATCAACGATACACTGAAGGGCAACTCAGTACTAACTGCAATGATGCATTCGAAACTGATCTTCGTAGAAGGCTATATTACAGCTTTAGATCAAAGGAATAAGGCCCAGAACGAACTGTGGGATTCGAAACTAAATAAACTAGAAGGTCTTATTCAGCATTTGAAGCAACTGTCGGCAACAACCTTCGAAAAAGTCACGCAGACCGAAGTACGTTCCAGTCCGCTTGTAGCGGCCCCGATATTTTCAAATAAAACGGAACAACCGTCCCAGCATCCAGCGGTTGCCTCTCTACACCATAACGGAGCAGAAATTGCAGCACAGCAAGTAATATCAGACCCAAAAAACAAGCTTTTGTTAAAAATCACCACGGTCAGTGAACCTAATTCCAACGGATCACGGACTGTCTCGGCTTTGGACCCCCTGATGTCTTCACGAACCAAACAAAGAGACTTGAGGAAAGAAATTGTTAAGACGCCTTACAGTTCTCAAAATCCTAATAAATCAGTTATTTGCAGTACTACGTCGCCAAAAACTACAGAGGAGTTCATAGCACAAAGCTCTCTGATGGAGATAACTCAGCATTTGGTCGCAATAGAGGAAAGTCCGACGCTACCAACAAGACCAATTGATCAGCCCTTAGTCATTCCGAAAAGCTCGAGCCAGACCTCAGTTGGGGTAAGTATTAATACTACAACCAAAATACAAGCAGACAAAATCGCCAAACCAAAAGCGTTCGTAACTGAATCGAAAGAGCAAAAAGATTCATCTCTTAAGAGAGATCGATCAAACAGAAGAACACCTCCTTTGACCCACCCAAGGAAGGAACATACAAGCACCAGTGGCCGGCGTCTAGAATTGACCCGTCTCTTCAAAATTGAGCAAAAAAGCACTAGTGACCATTATATGATTCTGAACAGAAATACAGTCCTTAAATCATTAAAAAAGGTGAAATTTCTGAAGAATCTAAAATCAGACGACTTTACCCTTATTGAGCCTTATCACAGAATGAATAAAGCAAAAGCCTTTCTCCACATTAAATCCCATGCGATGGTCGAACTCTCACAAGAAATATATGGGGAGCTCGCCCACCTGGGTTTTAACCTCTATGAGATGACATCTTCAAACCGAAACGATTGGCAAAAAGAAAAAGACACTCATTCTCCAAGAAGATATTACAGATATAAATCCTGAACAGAAGACCTGTACGGAGCAACGAGAAGGGAAAGAAGTCCACGTCCAATTACCAATAAATCCCAAAAAACCAACGGTTCTATACCACATGGCTCCACTCCAAATGCTTGTTCAAGACATACCATAAGGAGAGGCGAGAGAACAGCCTACAGAGAGGACGACAAGACCAAACAAGATTACGAACGTAAACAATTCTACTCGACAAGCCATCGAAGTCGTATCCAAGATGAGAGATTGTCAGTACCTATTCAAAAAGCCATAGAGAACTATGCAGATCGGTCTCCAATCGCTTCCGAAAAAACTCCAAAGGAAAGCAAATGGACCTGGTTCCGCTCTATCCTAACATCAGGAGACAAAAGATAGCAACCATCTGGGGGGACATTGGCGAAGAAACACACCCCCAACTCAGCATACTCAATAGACGCGAGTGATACCATAAGTATAGCATCCTGGAACACCAGAGGGCACGTGCATCTCACTAGGCCTGACTCGCATGATCTTGGCTTACACGACATCATATGCCTTCAGGAAACGTGGCTTCGGGAAAAACCTGATTTAGATGGCTATTACATCGAAATCTCCCCGGCATTTAAAGGTCCCCTAGGCCGTCCTTCTTCTGGCTTACTGACAGCAATTAAAACAGGATCTGGCATAACCATCACAGAAGTTATAACCTGTAGCTATGAAATTCTGGCTGTGATGACCACATGGAATTCTACATCTGCTTTTTACAACTCAAATACAGCAGAGCGGGTAGCTATCATAAACATGTATTGGAATCCGCAAAAGATCTCTACAGTGAACATGTGCGATAAAGTGGCAAACATCATCGACGAGATCGCAATCAAATACAAATCTCCAAACATTCTGATTTGCGGCGACCTGAACGCAAACTGCCTACCATCTAGCAAGCCAGATGGATATGACTCGGTAAAATCCTCTGCTTCAACTAGAGGTCTGGCGTGGAACACCAACATGAAATCCAGAAACCTGTTGAATGCGGCCACTGTTACGCAGCAAAATTCGCTGATTCCGACTTGAGAACGCGGTGGGTCCTCTACTACCCTCGACTACATCTTTGCCTCTGAATCAGTTTTTTACAATATAACTGCCTTTGAAGTCATTAAAACAAAGTATAGTGACCACAATCTACTCAATGTTTCCTGCAAAAGCAATCGTCCTACACCTCAATACTATGACACCGCCATTGAGATGAATTCTCAAAACACCCGCTTACGTATGATTGATTCTGATGTCCAAAAAGTCGATGACCTATTTTCCATCCAAATGTCTGATCCTACATCTAGAATGGACTTGGCAAGATTGAGTTACATTCCGCTTCTTCTTCCGTTTAAGAAACAGAGAAAAATCAGTAACCATTCTCCCATTCAGCACACCCATGAATACAACACAGTCTTAGTCACCAAACGTCGATCTATAAGAAAACTAAAGAGAGACGCAGTAACTAAGAATCAGCCGGCACTCTGGGAAAACCTTGCCGTAGAAACAAGACATTATAAACAATGGCTGAGAAATTCTAGAGAGTTACTTTACCAATCTGACGCCGAGGCGATGTTGAAGGCTCTGATAAACAAAAAACCCCGCGACTTTTGGTCGTTAATCAATAAATCGAATAAACTTCAAAACTCGCAGATGATAAACCCAGTTACAGAAGCTAAATGGAACGACCATTTTCGAAAACTGTTCGAGCCAGTGAAAGGAAACACCTACGAACCAGAACAACAAAAAGATTCAGCCTGGATCGACCAGATAGAAATGGAGGAAATCAAATCAATTATTTTGAAATTGAAACCATCGAGAGCCCCGGGCCCTGACGGGCTCGTGAACTGCGACCTTAAACAAAATCCAGAGGAATGGGCAAACCTTATCTGCTCAATTTTTAAAGTATGCCGAGAAAGTAAAATCATTCCGGACTCATGGTCAAAAGCTTTGATCGTTCCGATCTTTAAAAAGGGAGCCAGAGACGATCCCTCGAATTACAGGCTAATAGCCTTGTTAGATGTCATTGGAAAAGTTTTTGCTACAATCCTACTGAACCATTTTCGCAAATGGGCAGCTACTGCTGGCTGTTCAGATTTTCTCCAAACTGGATTTCAAAAAAATGCGAGTACGAGTGCAAATATTCTGTGCTTGAACTTACTCAAAGACAGAGTTATGATTGGATCTCCACGGATTTACCTAGCGTTCGTTGATCTGTCGGCTGCTTTTGACAGAGTGAACAGATCCAAACTATGGTCCAAACTTAAGTGTTGGAAATGTCCTGCGACCATTTTGGCCCCAATAATCAAACTTCACTCCGAAACCAGTATAAAAGTACGCCTAAATAATCAAGGTCTAACGTCTAACTCTATCCCGACTTTTCGCGGAGTAAAACAGGGATTTCCCCTGGCCCCTGCTTTGTTCATATCATTCCTAGGAGATTTCAAAGAGTCCCAATCTAAAATCAGATCCTTTCCTCCGAAAATAGGCAACACTCAGGTGCCTAGACTTCTATATGCGGATGATTTAATATTGCTTGATCAGACCCAGATCGGTTTGCAACGACAACTAGACAACCTATCAGCCTATACCATCGAAAATAATTTGGAAATCAATAAATCGAAAACCAAGATAATGATTCTTCAAAAACAAGGCACCAAAAAGAAAGTGGCTTTCAATTGGCTCCTCTATGACACCAAAATAGAAGTGGTTGAGTCATTCAAGTATCTCGGAATTCAACTCGACAGTACAAAGCGGGCCAGGAACCTGCAAAATGACCTATGGGCGAAGGCTAAGAATCTAGCTTCGCAATTGAGAGCTGTTGATCGGAAATACGGGAAATTCTCTCTGCAACCAGCCATCAACTTTTACAAGGCCAAGATTATCCCCTCGTTGACTTACGGCATGGACGCCACTCCGTCTATTCCTCAGGGCCTCTGGCTTAAACTCGAAGGCTTTATCTGGAGATCGGTGCTGGGTTTACCTAACTCTGTTGCTGTAGCCCCGATCCAACGGGAACTCGGTCTTGTTTCCCTAAAAGCGGTGGTGGATATCGCAACTCTATATCTGTACAGGAAAGTCATCCATCCGGAGAGCCTAGAAATCTATCGAATAATTGCCGAAGAGATCGAGAAGGGCAATAACCAAACAATGAATAAATGGGCTCAGGACCAAAATTTGAAACTGGAGGAAATCGCTTGTAACAAAGAAGAATTAAAGTACAATCCTGTTAGGATTAAAACCAAACTACAGTGTACAGATTGGATCCTGACTATCGAAAAAGCAACTGGTAACACATTATTAGCCCATCTTCCAACGAACATCAACAAATTGAAAGAACCAATGGCATATTGCAAACGATATCCTAACAAAGCCTTAATGAGAACTTTCTTAAAAGCCCGTCTCAACGTTCTCCCGACGCAGGAAATTCTGGCGATCAGGACAGGATCCACGGCAAAAGCCTGTAGACTTTGCAAAAACGCTGAAGAAATAGAATCCATCAGACACCTGCAAATGCTCTGTCCTGCTCGGCACCAAGAAAGGATGGCCTTTTTCAGCTCCCTGACTGCTAACTCGTTTGCAAGTAACGAAGACATCTGGTGGAATCGCTTAATCACTGGGGACAAGACAAGATGGCATACGGCGTCTGCTAAACTGTTGAACTTAGCATTTCAAAAAATTACTTTGACCACCGTCATTTGTCTCTGCATCTCTTTATTGGTGGAAGCTTCGTTCTTGTTCCCCTGGTGATGCTTTTCATGAAGTTTCCTTTTTTCTTTTTTTTTTCTCTTCTTCTTCTCTTGAGCTCTTGTAAAAATCTTGTTTGATTATACACAAGTAATAAAAAAGAAATAAAAAAAAATAAAGATAATCAGTAAGGTTATCAACACTTTCTTATAGTTCTGCCTTTTTTTATTACTTTACTTTCCTGTATATGCTCATATTTGTATACATTGTATGCACACTACACTCCTTAGGATCCAGTCACATTATATGATAGGTATACATAGCGAAGTAGTAGCTTTGATGCAGAGCGATCATTTCTGTGTATAAAGTTAATCAGTTGGGTTATGAAGATTGGCTGGTAATACTCTTGTTTACTTCATTTTCTCTGTATATACTGATGTTTGTATGTGTTGTTGTCTATTTGTGTTTTGTTTCGAATAATGCAATTATGTAGTAAGTGAGGTTTATTAGCTAGTTATTAAATGTTGCACAGTAGACAAAACTGTAATAAAAAGCATTTATTATGTTACTATTCAACATGGTAAGATTAATAAAATTGCACATCCATCATGTATGTTGCGCACAATGCCTATGTTTCTACATGAGTAGCTTAGTATACTAGAAAGAACCTGATAATAGAATGGTATTCGTATCAATGCATTACTTAATGCACTACGTACCTCATGATATTTATTCCAATAATCATTCACACTTTTTTATCAACATTACTATAAGAATCCCCTGTACAGACTTTTCATGAAAAGTAAATGCACATGTGATGTCATCAGTGATGTCATCAATGACATTTGTGATGTCATCTTTGATGTCCTGGGTGTTAGTCTTAGCAGTGCATGGTGGTGGCGCAAGTTATCGTTGCTTAGCTTACCATAACTGGTGAGTTTCTGTTTTTTTTGGTTTTACTTCAAACCATAACGTCCCTTTACCAAAGTTTTTTTCACTGAATTTCATAGGTTTTTATGAGCACACCTTAACCATAATGTCCCTTTAACAACATTTTTTTCACTAAATATAAATATAAATATAGATAATGGAAATGTGATAAATGTTTACTAAAACTCCCTTACCTTACATTTATATAACATAGAAAATACTAAACCCCCTGATGTGGTAGTGATTTTGATGTCCGTGGATAATGCGCATGTCCACACCCACCATCAGCACTACCCAAAAACTCAGGGAGTATCTTACATTATTGTATCATACAATAAAAACACCAAACATATTGAAATAGCACCACATAAATACATTACATTTAATAATAAATAAGAAGTGGAAACTCTATATGTAAGACACCAACCATCCACTGAAGTAGCATTTCCAATATAATGGAATATACCAAAACAAAATAAATATGCCTCCAACTGAATTACCTCACAGAAACTGCACAACAGGAAGCAAGAGCATACTTACACACCAGTAACAGCAACACTTTGTAAAAAACTAGTAAGTACACTACATTTATGTCATATACTTATACATTGGGCCTCATTACAACCCAGGCGTTAAGGGTTTAACGGCGGCGTCTGCCCCGTTAACCCTTAACGCCTGATTACCATTTTAACGCCTGCTTTTAGCAGCTGTTAAAATGCAAGGCGCTAACCCGCCTTGGTGCTAATTACGGCACCGTAATTTATGGTGCCGTAATTAGCGCCTTCCCCACTCCCATTATGCCCTATGGGGCAAAAATGGGAATGGGGAAGGGTAAATGGGGAATGGGGATTTACCGCCCCACTCACCTTGGAATGGGGCGGTAAATCCGCCATCCACCATGGTGTAAACGGAGTTTACACCATGGTGGTAAAGTAGGGAACTTACCGCCTGGGTTGTAATAAGGCCCATTTTCTGTATTATGTACAAACTAATATATATATTTTTTTAACACCGAAATGTTCAGTACTTTGGAATGGCTGGAAGAGAATTTCCCACGAGATGAGATGAGTGAAGAGAGTGATAATAATGGTAGACACAACATTTCTCTATATAAGCCAATTAATAACCATTACTTTATATGTACTTAACACATTTTTTTAACAGACCAGACTACCAATAAAAATAATATACCAAAAGAGATAATAGAAGATCCTCTGAAATGAATGGAACTAAAATTGGATTTGTTAATACAACACTATAATCAATTAAAAGAGTGTGTTGTGGACCACATTAAAGAAAACATTAAACACCAATGTCCCACATGTACCCTGTTCCCCCTCTCCATATCCCAGCCAACTATCCCCAAACCCTGGCCACCAAGAAAAACGGTACAATGAAACTTCCATCCCTTCTTCCCCTCTCACACATCATGTCCAAACCCCTAATTCCCCTGTATTTGTTTCAGTTTCTGCTTCCCCCTCTCTTTCCTAATGTTTCTACTGTTAAACAATAATAAAATGTTAAATGTGTTCTTAGTATATGCGTGTGTCTTATTTTTTAAAAAAAAGGCAGTCAGGGTGTCCATGGACAGAGCGGCTGTCGGGGGTGTACTCAATTACCCAACATCGGGGTGTCCTAAGGACACAATACCTGTCCGTATTGTCCGTAATTAAAATAGAGGTGTCCTTAGAACACACAAGATGTCCGTCTGTCCGTAATTAACCAAAATGGGGTGTCCTAATGACAATATACCTGTTCATATTGCTCGTAATTGAAATGGCGATGTCCTCAGAACACACAAGATGTCCGCTTGTCCGCAATTAACCCAAATCAGGGTGTCCTAAGAACAATATGCCTGTTTGTACTGTTCGTAATTAAACCAGAGGTGTCCTTAGAACACACAAGATGTCCACCTGTCTGCAATCACCCAAAATAGGGGTGTCCTAATAACACCCCCGCTGTTCGTAACGTCTGCAACCAGAATTAATATATCCTCCAACACATATCCTGTCCGCCTGTCCGCAAAGTTTTGACTCACATTTATTTTATTCGTGGACTTCAACATTGTTTGTAGAATCCCCACGCACATGCGCATCACACACTTGGGTCCTACGAACATCGCGCCTCTCCGCCGCACGTGTGTCACACTTTTAATTAGTTCGAGGACCCGAACACTGTCAATAGAACACCTGTATGCATGTGCACAACCGCCACTGCCCATTTGGTGTCCTGCGGACAGCCGTCCCATTTGCGAATGTGTCCGTGATGTCATCATGTGACAGCATCCACGCTGAGCATCTGTCCTTATTTGCAGACACTGTCCGGGTCCCTGAACATTTAAAAAGTGCTTTTTGAGCAATCCAAGGTATTTTACAGTAAAAGTTCACCATTGCACATGCCCCAGACCATGTCCCTACAGTTCTACATACTTTTTGGAATTGTTTGAGCCTATTCTTGGTTTTTGAAGTGTTCTGGGACGGCTCGGGTGTCCGGGACGTGCGCTACAGCACCCCTATAAAAGGCCACACCCCAGAGCTGATCCTCATTCTGCTTTAAGATTTCCAAGATTTACAACAGGACAATTGTGCAAGTTGCTGCTCTTGGTTCCTGCTTCCTAGTTCCTGGTTATTAACCTTCCAGATGGCATCCCAAATTGCTTCTGCTGCTACTGCCTCCACATCAGCACCCCCACCACCTCCACCACCACCACGTCCCCAAGGGCCTGCAGAGGAGAACAGGCGTGAGGACGCAGAAGAGACAGATGAAGAGGATGAAGAGGATGAGTTAGTGGAAGTCCCTACTACTAGCACTCATCGTGAGTCTTGGGTATGGCGGTTATTTACCACTGTTGATGGAAAGTCAAAAGCTCATGCGAACAAGGTAATGTGCACTCAGTGCCGCATGGTGCTGATTTGTGGCAGGTCTGGTTCATATAGCTTTGGAACTACATCAATGAAGCAACACCTAAAGTAATTCCACGGTGGGGCAATTTGTCAGGTTGTACCTTGCAATAAACATAATAGGTTGAGTTCCTCTACAGCATCCTCTGTTTCCGCTCCTGTCACCACAAAAGACACTCCTGTGGGACAGTGCATCCCTCTAGCTGCCTCACAGGGCATTCATGATGCTGTTGAGCCTTACCTTTCGAGGGTCACAATATTCTGCAGGTACTGCGACGCAGTACTCTGCAGGGGGGAGAACCTTCAAACTGCTTTCGAGACTGCGGTCAAGGAGCATGAGCAGGAATGCCCACTACCTAAATAAGGCCCACCCTACATCTTCCTCTCTCCACGTGCCCTTTCTTATCCCAGTGGTTGGTGTCCCTTCCTTACCCTCCTTTCCCCGCCTTTTCTTCTGTGTCGTGTTTAAAAAAAAAACAAAAAATATAAAACAAAAAAATGAAGGCTCTTTTAAGAGACGCCTTTCACAGTTTAAAACTAGAAGTGACAAATAAATAGTGCAGGGCCCTGTGCATTTTTAGATGTCCGCGGACAGTCAGCAGACATCTACAATCTATGCAGCGCTGCCCTGTCACAACCATTGCACTTTTCTCTTGGAGGAAGTGGTGGCTCTGAAAAGAGCCTTTTTGTGGGTTTTTCTGTGTTTCGAAAACTTCAACTGGTCAACACCTACTGAAAAATGGATTGCTCTAATTCCAAAAAAGGTCGCAATGCACGTTGTATATTTCGCAGAAAGATCTGATTGCTGATATGTACTCCATCTCTGCGACAAATGTCTGTGCTACGAAACATAATGTTTCATTCTGAAAAGAGAACATGCCAACATGTCTCAAAAAGGCACAAACAGCCTTGTTAACATTGCGCCTTGCTTTCTCCATTTGTGAACCAAATGAAAAAGAACGCAGCCACATTTGTCTCTGTGCAATACGGGAAAAAATTACTCTGGAGTTTGGAAACATGTCCATGACTTTCCCAAGTCCTTCTTTCATTGCAAATTGAAAAGAGATTCCAGACACATATCTTAAACTGTTCCCTCCACAATGAATAATAAAAATGTCTGGATGACGCTTTGTCAGCAAAGAAGCACAGAGAGGTATCAAATCCACCCACTTCATTCCATGCACTCCATGCCAGTGAACTTCCACATGAGAGAATCCAAGATGTGCAGCCACTCCTCAGCGATCTGCATGCACCTCCAACCAATTTATCCACGAATCTCCCCAAATCCAAACAATCTACTTTCTGAAACGCACAGCCATAGCTATCTGCTCTTCTATCAGGTAAAAGATCTACTGACAAACTCTCTCCTTACACAACACACCCAGTAAACCTTATTGACCAATCCCTTGCTCTCCTCAGTCTCATTTGCATGCCACTCAACCCCAAATTCCCCGTATGTAATACACGCTGTCCGCGGACAACCGCACTGTCCGTGTACAAATCGAAATATTTGAATGCGGGGGGATGAAAATGTAAATAGTGTAGCCCATTTCCCCTTTGAGGTTGACTCTGAAAAGAGCCTTCTTTTTGTTTTTTCAGATGCTTCAGAAACACCTTTTATTTTGTATTTTTTGGTGTTTTTTTCTTATTTTCCTTCAAAAATCTTCACATTAGCTTCTCCAAAGCAACTCTTATGTTCCAAAACAGCATGGCATTTCCCATAAAAGATAAAGAAATGCCATCTTCCTTAAAGTAATCAACATTACCAAAGTCAATGTTGTCATTGTTGCAAAACAACATGCCAGATCTAGTTATAAAGACAAACATGCCTCGGTTGACTAAGCGCCTTGTAACATTTTGCTGAGGACAAGAAACAGAACTATTGTCCCATATTGCCCTTGGTGTCAAACCAGAAAAAATAACCCTGGCATTTCGAAGGACTTTCATGATTGCCTGAACCAAGTTTTGCAGATCTTGCAACAAAGTAGGGCCACTGACATAGCCCAAATGCACAGCACCACAGTGTAGGACAACTACATGTGGACTATGAAACCTAGCCATATCCTGACAAACTACCAGAATTGCCTCAAAAATTCAAATCAGGCACAGTGCTCCATACCACATCCACTCCCTTTGTGTCAAAATGTTTAGCAACGTTCCTAGATTTTGAATACTGCTCCAAACCATTCACAAACATATCTCCAACCACCAACACACATCCTCTCTCAATACGAAGCAGAACCTCAACACCTAATAATCCATAAAAATACACTCCCACTTCATGCTCGGGAACCCCGGATGTAGAATGTCCTGTCTGTGAACAGCCGCACTGTCCGCGGAGCACGTAAGTAACACTGGGCAGCCCTTCTACCCTTTCTACTGCACTCTCTGCACCATTTCCTCATTGGCTACTGTTAAGCAGTCACACAATCATCCACCAATCAAATCCAAGGACTCTACATCTAACTCTGTTATCACAGATCAGCACTTTAGATGTACTATTGATCACTCTCAGTACAATTCGGCTGTGACTGCAAAGGATCTACAGCAACAACTACTATAAAACTCCCCAGGATTTCCACTTGCAGATTCATTCACATCCACATGCATGAACACAGACTACAGGTATGAATATTTTCTACACAGTACATGTACACCTCTTCTAGGAATACAATACACCTCGGGAGCATAGCTCAGCGGCAATGTGCACGCCTTGAAAGCAAGATGGCACGAAGCAACACAGATTCTATCCCTGAGTCCGCGCTTAGAAACCTCTGGGTGTTTAAGCGGGTTATAAATACGCAACTAAGACAAAATAATTACGCAACTAAAAAACAATCAATTCCTCTATCAGCGCCTCGATGCCCACGGGCTGTGTAAGCGCTTTAAAAATGTAAAATAAAATAAATAAAAATATGAACAGAGCAACTGCCACTTACCCTGTAAAAACTGTAAAATGAACTTACTGTCATTTCTCCCATCTGCTACGATGAAGTGTCAATTGCAAACCTTTCACCTCTCCAAATTTTTGTTTACACACATACTTATCTAAAATAATATTGTTTCATATTATAAGATGGGAAAAATAACAGTATAATTATGAAAAAGCCTGTCCAGTGTGTTATTAAATGACACGCAGCCAGGATAAGAACATACATCTTCATTCAAGCACACACACAGACAAAATCATTAGAAAGACTCCCAGATCAAACAACACCAATGCCTCTGTATCAAATCCTTCTGCTTTATTTCCCACACCTTCACAATGGCATACATTGAATGCTTTTATGTACAATCTCTGCCATTTACCCTGTAAAAATAGCAAAAAATGCATATGATTATTTCTTATATCTCTTAACATCCATTAACATAACATTAAAAAAACAAGTGTGCTCTTTACGTTTTATACTCATTTGAAAAACATATTCAACTAACAGATTCTAAATAAAATATACAGGATGCACATAAGCAAAGGAAAGTGCAAAACAATGTCTACATTAACGAAAGTGCCATAAACACACATATTCACTAACTTCTTTCTTTTACACTTTCAGTGAACACCACTCTCCTGAAAACCAGCAACATCTGAAGGACTTAGAAAAAACCTACTCTTTCCATACAAAAAAGTAAGTACAAAACTAACATAATGTACTAACTGTTAATCAAACACTAGCATTTTAGTATTGTAGAAAAAAACAAAAATATTAACCCTTTACCATTAGATGTAGTATTAGTGCTTCCCCTTACCGGTTGCATACTTTATATTGTCATCTGAAGCCCAGTATAGTAACACACAAATACAAGAATAGCCTTCCCAACTTGCTGTAGATGCCCATGGCACAATCACACACCTCCACAATCATACTTACCATCATTCTTAGACACTCATGCACAAAGCACGCATACACTGCACAACAGCCCATCCCACACTTTCTTTTTTTTCTCCAACAGACCCCAAAGAATGCCTACCAAAAAGCAACTCCGTAGCAACTCCGTAGAAAGGAATGCAGAAGTAGAGAAAATGAAAATAAAAGTGTCCAAAATATGCATCTATCTCTAGCAGGTTTTGTACAAAAAGTTCAAACAAAACAGCTAATACAGTCATTAAGCAAAACAAAACAAGCTTCCAATACAGAAACTTTCCCTCCTCTATCAAAATGTAAAACCAAACAGAAAGTGATCAACAAGACTTCAGCTACCACTACTGCTAACGTTGCACCTATAAATCCTGATGTAGTGGCAAGTAAGCATACCAAAAAAAATGTTTTACAAAAAATGTTCCACCACAGAGTCCTTTAGAACCTTTTAAAAACAAGAGAGATATCATGCATTAAAACCTACCGTAGAAAATTAATCCTAGAAGCTCTTGTAGACGGTGCAATCCTTCTCAAGAGGAAGTTATTTATTTTAGTTTTAAACAGGAAGAAACCACTAAAAAAAATTAACTCGTAAACTACAAAAAAGACTTCTAAATAAACTGAATATCAACAAAAATAGCTTCTTAAACATCTGTGGAGGTGAATGGAGTCACACCATGACCACAGAAACATATTTTAATGAAGAAGATATTAAACAAAAGCAAACAAACCCAATTGCCATACATAGCAGTGGACAAGGGTATGAAAAACTTAATAACACCATTATGGAACAAGAAACTCTGCTCACAAAGATATCCCCAGAAAACTCAGAATCACCTCCCTATTCTACTCAACCAAAACATCCAGTCTACAAATGGCCATGCACATCAATGTGTAACATTGCCAAAAAATCTTTCAAATCTTTATGTCAGTTCCTCAATCAGTATGTAAAAAGCAAAGACAAATTCAAAATGAAACAACTACACAATATGGATGCCTGTCCAGTGTACAAATACACAGGACTACAAGGACATTCATTAGCCTGAATTTCAGGACCTATTTGCAAAAGCACCATCCATCATATTAAGATGATATCAACACATCATTCAACTATAAGAAATCTAGTCCAAAAACTCTCCTATGCTAAAAGTCTTGCTTTAGCACTTGCCAATTTAAATAACAATCTTCTACATGGTACAGCCAAACAACTACTCGAAGAAATAGAGCATATCCAGAGAAAATATTTTGGAATTGAAAGCCACTTACAAAATGAAATAGATGTACAACAAACTAGCAACTACTGTACAAATAGCAACCTTATATTTAACACATACAAATAAGAAATACTAAAGTTTAAAAGTACCTCCACTGAAGTATCAAACCACGTGTGTGTGTGTGTTGCTGCAGGACTTCTTATAAAAGTACCACAAAATCTACAGACATAACGTACAAAATAGAAGACAATGAAGATTCGAAATGGTTCCAATTAGCTCTCTACCTTATAGCAGAAAACAAATACGACATTACTGACGCGTTTATACTTTGCAATTACTGCACTGCAAAACTTGACAACAACCAAACACCTTCACATGCTATCACAAATAACTTGGCATTATTCCCACTACCAAAACTCCTGCAACGACTAAATTTATATGAGAGCATCATAATTCAAACAGTGCACCCATTTCAAGCAATAATACGCCTCCAACCAAAAACAGCAAAAATACCTCCCTCTGAATTAGTCAAAGCCATCTCAAAGAAAATGTACACACTCTAGGAGTGCAACGGCCAATAGATCAATCTTTAATTGTCTTAGTAAATGGTGTACCTACAAAAGACAAAGGGCCTCATTACGAGTCCGGCGGTAACCGAGGCGGTAAAACTGCCTGGTTACCACCGGACTCGTATTACCATTCCGCCTCCGTGATTCCCGGAATTACCGGGGCACTACAACCCCGATTTTCCGGGAATCACGGAGGCGGAATGGTGTTAATCCCCATTCCCATTGAGTCCCTATTGGACTCAATGGGAATGGGGATCATGGAAATACCGGCAGCATCTCGTAATGCTGCCGGTGTTTCCTCGTCCGCCTGCAGGCAGGCGGTGTTAAACCCGCCAGGTCAAACCTGGTGGGAACATCACCTCCCGCCTGCAGGAGTCGGGATCAGGCGGTCCGGAAACAACGGTGGCGGCGGGTTTACCGCCACCGTTATTTCCGGACCGCCTGATTTGTAATGAGGATGAAAAAAATTTGGCAACACCTCGTGGACTTAGCCAAGCCCGTCAATATCTAAAAAAACAACAATTAATACTATAAAGAAATTAATATTGAAGAAAACCTGAGAGAAACCATTGAAATAATTCAAGAGCCACCAGAAACTGGTCAATTTTAACTTCTAAACCCTACTACAGAATCCAATATTTTAGGACATTATACAATTCATCCTTTACACTCTAAAGACACTATAGATGATGCACTGGAAACGTACCAGATGCGACAAGCCAAAGGATCTCCAATCAGCAAATGGGAAAAAAGTATAGAAGCACGGGCCTTTCCTCTACTCTTTCTTACTGGAAAAGGAGGAAGGTATGATTTATTTTAAAGTTTGTTTATTGGCATTTGTGGTTATAAGCATTTTACATTATTACTGGTCAGGGCCTTTATTCAGGATACCTGACAGACTTATTGCAATGATGCCTTGTTTGTAAAATAAAATAACAACATTCATACAACAAATATAACATCAACTGTCTCCTTAAAATGGGCGAATGGTGGTTGGTGTTATCGGGGAGGGTGGGTGTACTTTCCTCAGGGGAGCGGGAGGAGTCCTTTCTGGAGTTGTTCAGGGTTTAGGGGGTCTGGTGCTCAGTGTTCTGTGCCTTCATGTGGATCAGTAGGACAATCATTTGCGTCGTTCAGTGGGGTTTATCATCAGAGGATCGGAACAGTTTAGATATGGTGTCTTTCCATGCCTCTAATGCCATGCTTGAGTCTTCAGTGGATCTAGTTACGCTGTCCTCCCAGGCTCTGGTTTCGGCGTTCGCCCATCTTTCCAGTTCTTTGCGCCATACTTTGTGGCTTGGTCCTGTGGGCTTTTTCCAGGCCATGGCGATAGTTCTTCTGGCCGTTATGCACAGCAAGTCCATTAGTTTTACAGCATATTTAAGTTTGGCTAGCCTAGGGTAGCTGCCTAGGAGGCACTCAGCTGGAGTCCATTTGTATCTTGTGACTTCTGCTTCTTCGCAGGTTTGTTTTACTTTCGACCAGAGGTTCTGTGCCTTGGTGCAGTTCCATAACATGTGGATCAAGTCTGCCCCATCTGTCCCGCACCAGGTGCATTGTGTCTCAGCGGTGCTGCTGAACATCGCTATTTTGCTTGGGGTCAAGTAGGTGCGGTATAATACATTGATTTGTATTAATCGAAATCTCTGGTTCCTGGAAACCTCTTTTGGGAAGGACAGTGCTCTGAGCCATTAATTTTCTGTCATTTCGTGTCCCATGTCCGTTTCCCAGCGGGTCTTTAGTGTAGCACTGCGAGGGTTGGGGGTGTCCCTTAGAAGACTATATATTTGAGATACTGCTTTACCTCCTTTGTTCAAGTTATACATCAGTGTCAAGAAGGGGTCCTCTTCGGGTTCTCCTGGCCAGGTGGTCCATCTCGTGCAGGCTATGCTGCGGATATTTTGGTACCACAGGAATTGACCGGCCTGGATGTCTTCTACCGCCTGCAGCTCGGGGAATTCTCTGAATGTACCGTCGGTGTATAGGTCACCCCAAGTATATATCCCTTTCTTTTCCCATAGCCTGATGTTGTATAGGTTGGTATCTGTTTTGTCGAGCCCCGAGATTATTGGCACTTCCCGGAAGTATGGATGTTTCAGGCACACGACTGTTACAGTTCTGTGCCATATCTTCTTGCCTAGGGTCGCCAGAAATGGTGGTCTGTGCATTAGTTTATGAGGGGCCCAGAGTAATTCCTTCAGCTGGATCGGGGTAATCATGGCCTGTAGCAGGGGGGTCTCGGATGTGGCATCATCCGCCAGCCATTTGGACACATGGCTCAGTTGGGCTGCCAGATAATACTTTTCTAGATTTGGTAGTTGGATGCCACCTTGATGGTATGGTAGGACTAGCGTGGATAGGGCCACACGGTGTCTGCCCTTTCCCCATAGAAATTCTTTGATTATTGTGTCAAGAAGTTGGAAAAAGGGTTTTGTGATGTAGAAGTGGACATTTTGGAATCCGTACAAGAATCTGGGGAGAATAATCATCTTGGCTATCGAGGTCCTCCCTAGCATGGATAATGGAAGCTATGCCCAGAATCTTATGGATTTGCGTAGTGTGGGTACTGTAGCCTTCATATTGTGTATGTGCATCAACTACGGGGTGTGCATTATTTGGATCCCTAGGTAACGGAAGGAGGTCGTCTGCCACTTGACGCCCACCTTGGGGAGTTCTTCATTGCCTCTGTTTTTCAGTCCTGCCAGAGGGAACAAGCAGGATTTAGTTTTGCTAAATTTAATGCCAGAGAATTTGGCGAAACTGTCGAGGACTTCCAGTATTGTTGGCACATTTAGATGGGGATTGTTAACATATATTAGAACATCATCAGCATATAATGAGATGATATGGTCAATTCCTGCCAACCTGATCCCTGCATCAAAAAACTGCTGTCTAAAATAAATTGCTATAGGTTCCAATCCTAAAACATAGAGCATGGGGGAGACTGGGCAGCCCTGCCTAGTACCCCTCTGAATGTCCCATGCTTCTGACACATACTTCCCAGATTTCAGCCTGGCCTTTGGTTTGTTGTACAGGATCTTGACCCATCTGATCAATCCCTGGCCGACTCCGAATCCCTCCAGGACCGCTATTAGCCATTCCCAGTATATGGAGTCAAAAGCCTTAATGGCGTCTAAGGATAGTATTGCTAGTCGTTCGTCACATGTGTCAGTCTGGGTTATGATATGTTGGAGCCTGCGCAAATTTAGGGATGTGTTGCGGCCGGGTATGAAGCCGTTTTGGTCTGCATGTACTATTTCTCCTATCACTTTGGATAGTCGCTTTGCTAGGATCGTCGTCAATATTTTAACGTCGTAATTAAGCATGGCGAGCGGGCGATAGGAATCACATTTGTCGGGAGGCCTATCGGGCTTAAGCATCGGGATCACTAGGGTCTCTCTCATGCTGTCTGGAAGGACACCTCTTTCGTTTGCCTCTGAAAAGACTTGCAGGGTAATTCATAGAATTTCGCAGAAAAGTGTCGCAAGCGGCTGGCGCAGAGTGTCCGCGTGCGATTGACTGCGCCAGGCACGTGCGCTAAAACCGATTTCCGCGCACAGCGTATTCATGGATTTCAGGCTTCCAAACCAGCCGTGGCGCAGAGAATCGCAGCGACCCTGCAGCAGCGCCAGTAACGCCCCGAAGAACGCCCTCGCGCAAGGAAAAGCCATCCAAATCGCTAAATCATCGCAAAGGGCTGCGCTAACCCTGGACCAGTTCACCGGGCTGGCAAACAGCAAACGCCAAGCGGGGAACGCGTATTGCAGGGGTGCGCGGGAAGTTCCACACGCGGCTGGCCCCGTGCAAGCAGGGTACGTGAATTTCAGGGGTGCGCGGGAAGTTGCACAAGCGATTTCAGCAGGGTACGTGTATTTCAGGGGTGCGCGGCAAGTTCCACACGCGATTACTGCAGGGTACGTGCATTTCAGGGGTGCGCGGGACATGTCTACTTACATACACATTCATCCAAACATGTGTGCACGCACAACTGCATTTGCCATGCAAGCCCACACACACACGCACCATCCATGTCTCACACATTACAGCCCTCGCATGTGTCAGACCCACGGCCCTGTACACCCCCACCCATACTCGACCCCATACAAACAGATGTGCAACCGGCACAATGCCAAAAAATCACCACACGCATTGCTCACAATCAGGATGCATGTACACTCACCGCTCGACTCCAGACGGGTCTGCTTCTCTGGGACCTGGACGTGGAGCGCTGAGGATATGCGTTCAAGGACCCCCATCTGTTCTTCCGACAAGTGGCCCCGGCGCCCCTTGGCATCCGCTGCCTTCAAGAGGCGCCGGGCCTTGTTCAGGGTCCTGGACCTGAAGTCCTCCCAGCGCTTCCTGACATGTTGTAAGTCCCGGACTGCCACCCCCTCCGCGTTGATGGCAGTCACGATGTCAGTCCAGATCCGAGTCCGTCCTTCCTTGTCGGCGCGGGAACTTCCGAAGAGGGCATCATACTGCCCCAGGACTTGCTCCACCAGGACACCAACTTCGGTGGCACTGAAGCTGGTGCCCCTCTGCCTCTCTGGCCGGGGGTTGTCAGTGGTCACAGATGGTGTTTGCCCCGACATGACAACCCCAGAGGCAGGAGTGGGTGGGCAACTTGGTCCTGGGGCTGGGCTGTGGAGCGATGGTATTCCAGTCGGGAGTCTTCGGTTCCAGCAGGGGTGGTCACAGCAACAGCACCCCTGGCTGATGTGCAGGCAGCAAATGGCAGTGCATGTGGGCAGCAGGCAGTCAGGCAGAAGCAGATGGCAGGTGGGAGCGTGCTCGGGGCTCTGGGGGGCAGTAGTTCGGCCTTCTGGGCAGGAGCGTGGTCTTCCGTGTGCTTACGCGTGGCCAGCTTGGTACGGAGTGATTTGGCACGTGAAAATCCTGCACGTCAGCGTGAAAACCGAGGAAAGGCCCTTAGCGCGTAAGCGCGTCAGCACGCATACGCGATTCTATTGGACCAAAGGCCCTCAGCGCGTAAGCGCATCTGTGACGTGACACGCACGGGTGTTTCCCACATAGCACGTGATGACAGAGCACACGTGGGAAGACTGCACGTCAGAGTGTCATCGCGTGTAATTGGACAGCACGTCAGAGTCTCATCGCGTGTAATTGGACAGCACGTCAGGGTGTCATCGCGTGTAATTGGACAAAAGTGCGCGTACACGCGATTGGCCTATGTACGTGTATATCAGGTGTGCGCGGACACTTACACACGCAAGTACGTCAGCGCACCTGTATCCCGGTGTGCGCAGGAATTTCCACACGCTATTGGACTGGGTACTGGATTTCAGGGGTGCGCGGGTCACACGCTCACCTACAACACGCGCAACGTATTAATTTGCGCGCTAAAAAAATAACAAGCTCAAACCCAGGATGAACATACCGTTCCTAGCAGCAGTGGGCGTGGCCTACCAAAGGAGGAGGAGGAGGATAGTCAGGGCCAGGATATTCACACCCAGAACCAGCCTTTTCGGGATGCCTGATGACTAGGTGCATGGGAGGTACAGGTTTCCACCACACATCATACTGGACCTGGTGAGTGAGTGGGAGGATGACCTCACATCACCCACCCTGTGCTCCCAAGCACTCAGCCCCCTGGAGAAGGTCCTCAATGTACTGCACTTCTTAGCCACTGGATCATTTCAGCGGACAAGTGCCATTGTGGGTGGTGTATCACAGGCCACCCAGTCACGCTGCCTACACCAGGTCTTGAACATCATCACTGCACGCCCATCAGTCCGCAGGCACATATACCTGCCCAGAACCCCTGCAGAAAGGCATGCTGCCGCCCTGGATTTCTACGCTGTGGCACGATTCCCCAAAGTGCTAGGTGCCATCGACTGCACCCATGTGGCTCTACGTCCCCCCAGGGCATCTGAGCACATCTATAGGAACCGCAAGCACTGGCATTCCATCAACGTGCAGGTAGTATGTAATGCCAAGGGAATCATCACCTCAGTATATGCCAACTATCCCGGGTCAACCCACGACAGCTTCATTTACCGAATGTCCACCCTAAGCCGGGACCTAGAAGCTGGGCGGCATGGCGATACATGGCTGCTTGGTGAGTATGAATGCCACTGCACATGCATGCATGTCAGATACTGAGCAAGGTCACAACCCCACCAATGATACCAATCACCACCTCCACAGAGGACAGTGCCTACCCTCTCAGCCCCCACATGATGACGCCAATTCGGAACCCCACCACGCCACCCCAGGTAAGATATAACGCAGCCCACATTACAACCCGGGGCAAAGTGGAGCGCACATTCGGAGTGCTGAAGTCACGCTTTCGCTCCCTTGACCGTTCTGGCGGGCAGCTGTTGTACGCTCCCCCAGTAGTGTGCAGGATCATAGTGGCAGCATGTGTCCTGCACAACGTTGCAACACGCCGGGGCCTGGCCGTGGACATGGTGGTGCCCCCCATCCCCAACCACATGCACAGCCGCTGCGCATGGGAGGGGAAAGGGCACGGGGGGAGGCAGCCCGTACACAGCTAGTGGCTAATTACTTCACATAGAAATCACACCCCTGTGGAGTGCACACTGCCCTGGCACATTCCATCTGACAATCAATGATGACTCAACCTGACACTGATCCTGAATGTCTGGAGAAAGAACCGTGAAAACCATATCAGCCTGAGATTGTTCACCTGGAAGTGTCACAATGTGTGCATCCCTACCCACACAGACACCACCAATGCAGTTTTGTGAAGTTACACATTCAAGCAGCTAAAATGAATACCCACTTGCAAAATGCAACAAGAGGACAGTGCCATGTCAGCCAACCCAACCCCAGCACCGCCACACCACACACCGTGCCATGTCATGCTATTTGCAGGTAAACAAAGTAATCCCCACAACATGACACTAGTGTCACAATGTACAGTGTCCCTATTAGAAACTTGCAACACCTGAAATGCTCACAGTAATGCCGGACCAACAACAAACTTGAGCACGTACTACCATTAACATGACATCACTAATGTTAAATATTAGTAGTCTCACCACCTGGAAATGCCTGCACTCCCGCCACTACCAACTGTGCAGTGTTGGCGCCATGTAGAGTTGTAGGTGCACTGCTGCCAACATGGACCACATCTCCAGACTAGAGCTCCTTGTGTAGACATGAGGAAGGGACCTGCAAATTGGGAGGTAGACACAGAAGATGAGTTACACATCAATGCAACATGCAGTGTACAACACAACAGCAATATGCACTAGGAATGTATACACAGTATTGACTACAGACTGCCCACACAGCTCATGGGAGTCCAACGTCACTGTGTAATTCACTGTCACTTGGGCACACCCTTTGCAAGCCCATGGAAACGGGAAGCAGGAGGGGTGTGTGTGACTCAAACCCAAGCATCTGAACCAAATACATTACAAGCCTGCATGTGCCCAGCCACAATGCAGCGAATGCCCACAGGAAACACGGAAGCCAACAAATCGTCCCAAAAAAATTGGGAATAAAATAAATAAAAATAAAAATAGAAATAAAAATTAAAAAAAATCAAAAATGGCCATTGAAGGGCCCGGGGGGTTTGGGGAGGCCACCCAGGAGGTCCGAGGACAGGAGGCACACCAGAACCCACCTGCGTGGATCCTGGGAAAAAAAACACCTCCATGGGCTCATGGCCCACACGGCTACCCTATTGTGGGAGTATCACTGCTGTCGCTATTATCACCCTGTGCAGCTGCATCCGGAGGTGGTTGCACTATGGGAGGGAGCCCACGCAAGGCCCTAGTCTGCTCCTCCATGGCTGCAAGCATGCGGGTGTGGTAGGTCTGGTTCTGGAGGATGAGTGTGCGGAGGTCCCCATGCAACAACTCACGGGATGCCCGGACCGCCGCCCTCGTTGCCTGCATCTCAGCTGAGAGCGTACGGGTGAGACGCTCCAGCTGCTGTTCTGTCCTTTGGTGTGTTGAAGCCTCAAGCTCAACAAGAGTCGTCCTGAGGTGAAGGAGCTCCTGCCTCAGGGCTTCCCTGTGGCCCTGGGACTCATTGGAGATGGCCTCCTGCAGAGTCGCCAGTGCCGCCCGCCTGTCCCTGTTGGACCCCAACATGTCCTCCCTGTGTGACTGGCAGATGGAGTCGGTTGCCTGCTCTAGTCGCTCCATCAGCCTTTCAGGGGGGACAATGGAAGTGGCCACCCTATCCATGGCCTGAGCCATCATCTCGGATGATGCTGCCTGTTGGGTTGCCATACCGTAAATGGATTGCTCCCATGCGGTATTGCCAGGTGGCGTACGGCCACCACGTCGGCGGGCACCACACCTGTCTGGGGCAAGGCGAACTGCGCCTTGCTGTGCCGGCACTGCCTGAGGCTGCAGGACTGCATTCCCCCTCTGATCTGCTGGCCCAGGAACAGGATCAGATGTCGCGGAGTGTGACCCTGCATCCGTAACCACCAAATGCGTAGCTGCCAACACTGACATCCCCATTGAGGGTTCTGACCCTGGTGCAGGTGGGTGAGACAGAACAGTATCCCTCCCTGGAACACTCACCTGCGACGGCATGTAGGTCTCATCCGAATCAACACCTGAGTACAGCTCGGGGGAGGTGCAGCCAGAGACACCCCTTGAGAGCACGACCTGCAGCACTTGTGGGTTCTCACCCAACAGCACACCACGTCCCTCACTGGTGGTTGGTCGGCCCTCGGACCCCTCCTGGGTCTGCACCATCTCCACAACCCCAGCAGTATCAGGTGCGTCTTCCCCTGCAAAGACATAAAAACAAAGAAATGGAAACAGGCATTAGCACCATGGCACACAATGAGGGCTGAGAAGCAAGAGAACCAGTACTTGTTTGACCCATGTCCCACATGACTAAAACCCTCCCATGCATGTACCCTCACTGCGTATGAAGGGAAGGCAAATGGCACACACTGATGACACCAAGATGGAAGATGAACACATTTTCTGCATGCTGCCTGGCAGTGGCATCACACATTGCCCTGTGATTGGCAGGTGAAACACAAATGCCATCATACAGATGGCATGTACCATAGCTATTGAGTGAAGATGGAGAGGAGGGCAGCACCTATTCATTCAGTCCAGTTCCCGCATGTAATAGCTTTTCTGATTCAAACAGGTCAGATTCTTCACCTGGAGCTGCCAGTCCGAAATGGTGCAATTGCACAGGGACATGTTTGAACAAATGATATCCAGGTAACAAAGTCACTCCACTTTACCATAGCCATGTCAGACATGTGACTACAGGACTGCGACATGCCTAGTAAAAGTGGTGGAATGCAAACAATCTGACTAAATGAACAGTGAAAAATCAAGCAACAATGTTGTGGCAAGGTGACACTTCAAGGGCAACTGGCGTGCAGTTGGGCTAGATGTCTACTGTTGGCAGAAGGGATACTGCTATGGCCAAATGCAGCTGCGCAGGACGTATTGCATGAAGCACATGGCTGACCCATACGACTCAGGCGCACACACTCTCACCTGTCACACAAACAGAAGCCCTCACACACACCATGCACATGGATGACACACACATGCATGTGCACTCACCGGACAATGCCTCGTAATCAGCCAAATCTCCCACGCCTGGGATGTGTTCCTCCGTGACGTAGGTCCCAGCGACTGACTCATGTGGAGTGAGTTCCATGTCTACTACTGGAGACCCACCTCCAGTCACTAGAGTTGCGGCATGACTTGAGGCCAGCTTACTCTTTGCCCTGCGCTTTAGGTCATTCCAGCGCTTATAGCAATCATTGGCTGTGCGCCTCACGATTCCAAGGGCACTTACGATGTCCGCAACGGTCTGCCAGTGTGCCTGGCGTTGTGCAGGTGTGGTCTTGGATCATGCAACAATGACCATCTCGTTGTCATGTGCGGACACATACTCAACAAGTGCATTCAGTTTGTCATCCGTGAAGCTGGGCTTCCTGGATGGGCCGGACTGTGTAGCCGTGTCTGGGGCATCAGCCTGTGCCGGACGAGCACTCTTCCTCTTCCGCTTGGAAGGTGGTGGTGATCCTGAGTGTCCTGCGCTGCTCTGGACACTAGGGGCAGGAGCCCTGGTGGACTCTGTATCAGGAGTGTGGGATTGCACACTCAGCATGGGAGTTGGTGCAGGCATTGGCTCTAGTGTGATGGTGTCAGGGGGAATGTCAGCAGCATGGACTAGGACCGACACTGTCCGGGCTGGGTGTGTGAGGGCTGGGGTGGATGGAGCCGCAGCTGCCCCTGCAGCCTCTCCGCCCTGCCTACTTGGTGCAGCAGATGACCTTGCTGCCCCAGATGCACGTGGCATGGTGACATCAACGTGCACCAGCGCACGTGTCATAGGCCTGCTGACCTGGAAGTCAGCCATGGAGTCAGCCAGGTCTGGTGCCACAATGGGCTGGTCCAACAAGGGCTGAGCATGGATGGTGTCAGCCACATCAGCCTCAACGGGAGGGGGTGGGATTATGGGTGCCCTTGACTGGTCCTCCACACATGGGGGGACAGGCTCACCCTGCAAGTAACGACCACGTCCCCTACCGGATCCACCACGGCCACCACTTGTGGCTCTTCCACCTTTGCCACCCTTACGGAATCCTCGCCTCCCAGCCATGGCACTGATGTTAATGTGCGTATGGGAGTGGGTGTGAAATATTGTCCTGGGCAATTGGGGGTCAAAGGGGTTGGGTACCAGATGGTAATTGTACCCTAGTGCTCTTGCAAGGCTGATTGTAACCCCTGGGGAAAGATGACGGGTCACGCTACGCACAGGAGGCCCAAAAAAGGGAGATGACGTGCACGCAACCCCTCCTAGACCACGTGTGCAGAAAGAAAAACCTGCACTACGCTGTGGCACCCAGTAACACAAGAATGAACGTATGCGTGTCACACGCAGCCTAGAATGACCTCTGAAGGGGTAGGCTACACACGGGGCGAGCACAGATGTTAGATACGTGCGTGACTCACCGTCTGCCAGGTAAAAGAGCGTGAAAAATGAGCGCTTTTGGTTGGCAACACCCCCGCCAAAAGAAGATTTGTACGCTGTCTGAGGAGACAGGACAACAGTAGTAGGGAACACTGTTTGAGGGAACAGGCCCAGGTAAACCAGTAAAAGAGAAAAAAGAGAAAAAGCTGTCAGAGGTAACAGGGAATACGAACTTGAAACGCCGTGTAAATCGCGTGTGAAACGACAAGAAGTACAGAATTCACCCACTCGCTCTCCATGAAAAGCACGTACAAGGAAATGGTGTTCTACGCGTACCTTTTATACAGGCCCACACGTCCAGCGTCACTTACGCGGCGTGTACGCGCTAGGGCCATTTTCACCAATTACACGCTTTGTCACTTCTGCGTGTAGGGCCATTTCCGCCAATCACACGCGATGACACACTGACGTGCAGTCTTCCCACGTGTGCTCTGTCATCACGTGCTGTGTGGGAAACACCCGTGCGTGTCACGTCACAGACGCGCTTACGCGCTGAGGGCCTTTGGTCCAATAGAATCGCGTATGTGTGCTGACGCGCTTACGCGCTAAGGGCCTTTCCTCGGTTTTCACGCTGACGTGCAGGATTTTCACGTGCCAAATCACTCCGTACCAAGCTGGCCACACGTAAGCACACGGAAGACCACGCTCCTGCCCAGAAGGCCGAACTACTGCCCCCCAGAGCCCCGAGCACGCTCCCACCTGCCATCTGCTGCTGCCTGACTGCCTGCTGCCCACGTGCACTTCCATTTGCTGACTGCACATCAGCCAGGGGTGCTGTTGCTGTGACCACCCCTGCTGGAACCGAAGACTCCCGACTGGAATTCCATCGCTCCACAGCCCAGCTCCAGGACCCAGTTGCCCACCCACTCCTGCCTCTGGGGTTGTCATGTCGGGGCAAACACCATCTGTGACTACTGACAACCCCCGGCCAGAGAGGCAGAGGGGCACCAGCTTCAGTGCCACCGAAGTTGGTGTCCTGGTGGAGCGAGTCCTGGGGCAGTATGATGCCCTCTTCGGAAGTTCCCGCGCCGACAAGGAAGGACGGACTCGGATCTGGACTGACATCGTGACTGCCATCAACGCGGAGGGGGTGGCAGTCCGGGACTTACAACATGTCAGGAAGCGCTGGGAGGACTTCAGGTCCAGGACCCTGAACAAGGCCCGGCGCCTCTTGAAGGCAGCGGATGCCAAGGGGCGCCGGGGCCACTTGTCGGAAGAACAGATGGGGGTCCTGGAACGCATATCCCCAGCGCTCCACGTCCAGGTCCTAGAGAAGCAGACCCGTCTGGAGTCGAGCGGTGAGTGTACATGCATCCTGATTGTGAGCAGTGCGTGTGGTGATTATTCGGCATTGTGCCGGTTGCACATCTGTTTGTATGGGGTCGAGTATGGGTGGGGGTGTACAGGGCCGTGGGTCTGACACATGCGAGGGCTGTAATGTGTGAGACATGGATGGTGCTTGTGTGTGTGGGCTTGCATGGCAAATGCAGTTGTGCGTGCACACATGTTTGGATGAATGTGTATGTAAGTAGACATGTCCGTGATGTCAGGCATGGATGTTGTTTTCGGCTGCATGTATGAGCACTGTGTACATGTGCATGTGTGTGTATTTGTCAAGGGTGCAACAGTGATGCTACATGGATGCATGTGACAGCGGGATGTGGAAGCCTGATTGGCAGATGTGACATGGATGCCCGTCTGAACAGTGCGACACTTGGCAGAGGTGTAGACATGCATGCAAGTGTGGTGGTGTGTGTACATGTGTGGTGCACTTCCTGTGTTGCATGTGATGTCTGGCTCACCTTTGGCTGCTGATGCTGTTGTATGTGTATGGATGGTGGTGGCAGTTGCGATATGGCTGTGGTATGGCTCATGTGTGCGAGTTGCAATGACATGTGTGTTGGGGATTGTGATGACATGTCTGAGGTTTGCCAATGCCACTCATGTGCAACTCTCATGCGTGTATGTGTCCATTGTACAGTGCCCTGATGCCTATGTTTTGTTTCTCCCTGTCTGCAGCGTCAACTGATGAAGAGGGCGGAGAAGGTGCTGTGGAGCACAGTGGCGGGAATCCGACCGCCAGCCGGAGACGCAAGGCCCGGCTCCCCTCCCGTGTTGTCATCTCGTCGGGGAGTGAGGAGTCCGGTGCCTCGTCCCAGGCCGCAGCTGCCGGGGGGAGGTCCAAGAGGCGGAGGTTGCAGTTGGACTCCTCAGCAGCAGAAGGGGCAGCTGGGACCCCACAGGGCCCAACAGGGGAAGATGGCACGGAGTCATCCAGGTTGGTGGGGGGTTTGGTGGAGGAGGAGGCCGTGCAAGCACCAGAGACGGGGTCTGGAGGTGGGGATCCCACTGGTGCTAGTGGTGCAGTCCAGGACCAGGGACAGGAGGCAGCACAGGTGGCCGCGGAGGTGCCTGTGTGCAATCCTGTCCCCGATCCTGTCCCTGCATCATCTTGCACCAGCAGGGATGCCTACGTCCAGACCCGTTTTCAGGCAGGGGATGAGCTGACGTCAACTGGCCTTCCTCTGCCTGCGGACGTGGCCATCCAGGTCCGGGTTGAGCCTGTCCTGGCTGGTGTGGCGTTGCGTCAACGGGCCATGCGAGGTGACCTGCAGTCTTTTCATGGAGAGACTGCACGTCATCTCGAATGGCTCGTTGACCACGTCAGCCTGCTGGGACAGGTCACCCAGGCTGGATTCCGCTGTCTGATGGGGCTTGCTTCGACCCCCTCCTCAACTGGACCCCCTACGCACCAGTCGTCCTCTGTGCCATCTTCCCACCCATCAGTCACCTGGGTGCCCTGTGGAGCTGCCTCTGACGGTGCGGCCAGGCTGGTGGAGGAGGCATCCGTGCCACAGTCGGGAGTCGGAGGTCCAGCAGGGGTGGCCACATCAACAAGTGCACCCCAGCCGGCGGAGGATGTGCAGGCAGCAGGAGGCAGTGCACGGGCAGAGGCAGAGCAGCAGCAGCAGCAACATGGTGGGAGACATGAAGGCTCGGGGCTTTCGACATCGGAGGGGCAGGCATCGGCCGGAGGGCAGGGGGACCCAGGACAGAGAGTGTCTTCCGTGTGGCAGCGGTTGGGCCACGCCATAGGTGCGGAGCGGCGGCGGGCGGAAGAGGCGCGGCTCACAATGGTCAGGGCGGAGAACTCCATGCGGAGGGCCCTGAGGCGGGCCGAGTGCCTCAAGGCAATCCGCAGGGGGTTGGAGGAGGACACGGCGTCGTCCCTGCGGACCCTCGGGGCCATGGAACTGGACCGCCTCTGGGACATCGAACAGGAGTTCGATGATGCCCTGGCCCGGGACACCACGGAGTGAGCCGCTGAACTTGCCCGCCGCCTTTGTATATAGTTCTTTAGTTTTAGGTTTCCTTTCTTTCTTATTATGATTTGGAGTCGACGGACACTGCACCACTTTTTGTATATAGTTGATTTTTAGGTAGGTTTCCTTTGTTCAGTTGGGCTCATGGACCCTTGCTAGTTTTGTACATAGTTCTTTTTTGCATGGAGATTTTTTTACATTTGACTTTGGACATAATTTTTTTTGATTCTGATTTGCAGTTTTGTGTTTTTATACGGACATGCAGCTTTTTTTTCTCATTCACATTGTAGTTTGTTTTCTTTCTTTAGCATTCTTTATTTTTTTCAATACAATTTTGTTAGCATACTTCACTCTGTGGTATCATCTCATTGGTTTCATGCATGTCATGTTGTGTGTTTTCCCATTCAATTGCAACCATTGTGTGTGACGGACATGGGTTCATTGGCTTAATGAACATTGGGGGTGTAACATGTGATTTCCATTTCCATGTGGGTGAATGGGTTACTTGGTAGGGCTTTTTGGCTGTGGAGTCTGACCATTACGCACATGATTGGGGATTGTGAGGACCTGGTGGGGGCTGCCCATGGTGGCAGGGGGGTGGGGGTGCAGGGGGACATGAGTGGGGGGCCTGGTGGAGGCTGCCCCTGCACTGCTGGGGGGTGGGCGTGGTGGGAGACATGAGTGGGGGCCTGGTGGAGGGTGACCCTGGATGCTGGGGGGTGGGGGTGGTGGTAGACATGAGTGGGGGCCTGGTGGAGGCTTCCCCTGCACTGCTGGGGTGTGGGGGTGGTGGGAGACATGAGTGGGGGCCTGGTGGAGGGTGACCCTGGATGCTGGGGGGTGGGGGTGGTGGTAGACATGAGTGGGGGCCTGGTGGAGGCTGCCCCTGCACTGCTGGGGGGTGGGGGTGGTGGGAGACATGAGTGGGGGCCTGGTAGAGGGTGGCCCTGGATGCTGGGGGGTGGGGGTGGTGGGAGACATGAGTGGGGGCCTGGTGGAGGGTGACCCTGGATGCTGGGGGGTGGGGGTGGTGGTGGTGGTAGACATGAGTGGGGGCCTGGTGGAGGCTGCCCCTGCACTGCTGGGGGGTGGGGGTGGTGGGAGACATGAGTGGGGGCCTGGTGGAGGGTGACCCTGGATGCTGGGGGGTGGGGGTGCAGGGGGACATGAGTGGGGGCCTGGTGGAGGCTGCCCCTGCACTGCTGGGGGGTGGGGGTGGTGGGAGACATGAGTGGGGGCCTGGTGGAGGGGGACCCTGGATGCTGGGGGGTGGGGGTGGTGGTAGACATGAGTGGGGGCCTGGTGGAGGCTGCCCCTGCACTGCTGGGGGGTGGGGGTGGTGGGAGACATGAGTGGGGGCCTGGTGGAGGATGACCCTGGATGCTGGGGGGTGGGGGTTGTGGTAGACATGAGTGGGGGCCTGGTGGAGGGTGACCCTGGATGCTGGGGGGTGGGGGTGGTGGGAGACATGAGTGGGGGCCTGGTGGAGGATGCCCATGGTGGCAGGGGGGTGGGGGTGGTAGTAGACATGCATTGTTGATCAGTAGTGCAAGGTGACATGTGGGTTAGCTGGTGGGCATGCCCATGATGCTGGGGGGTGGGGGTGCAGGGGGACATGAGTGGGGGCCTGGTGGAGGCTGCCCCTGCACTGCTGGGGGGTGGGGGTGGTGGGAGACATGAGTGGGGGCCTGGTGGAGGGGGACCCTGGATGCTGGGGGGTGGGGGTGGTGGTAGACATGAGTGGGGGCCTGGTGGAGGCTGCCCCTGCACTGCTGGGGGGTGGGGGTGGTGGGGGACATGAGTGGGGCCTGGTGGAGGCTGCCCCTGCACTGCTGGGGGTGGGGGTGGTGGGAGACATGAGTGGGGGCCTGGTGGAGGGGGACCCTGGATGCTGGGGGGTGGGGGTGGTGGTAGACATGAGTGGTGGCCTGGTGGAGGCTGCCCCTGCACTGCTGGGGGGTGGGGGTGGTGGGAGACATGAGTGGGGGCCTGGTGGAGTCTGCCCATGGTGGCAGGGGGGTGGGGGTGCAGGGGGACAAGAGTGGGGGCCTGCTGGAGGCTGCCCCTGCACTGCTGGGGGGTGGGGGTGCAGGGGGACATGAGTGGGGGCCTGGTGGAGGATGCCCATGGTGGCAGGGGGGTGGGGGTGGTGGTAGACATGCATTGTTGATCAGTAGTGCAAGGTGACATGTGGGTTAGCTGGTGGGCATGCCCATGGTGGATGGGCTGCCTGCGGGACATGAGCATGGGTGCAGGGTAGTACCCCGTGGTGTGGGCTGCCTGCAGGGTCCGTGGAGGTTGTGGAGCGTACACCTGGGAGGCCAATTCACGTGTGGTACTCCCCAGAACCCCTGAAATACACGTACCCTGCTGAAATCGCGTGTGGAACTTCCCGCGCACCCCTGATATACACGTAACCTGCTGAAATTGCGTGTGGAACTTGCCGCGCACCCCTGAAATACACGTACCCTGCTGAAATCGCGTGTGGAACTTCCCGCGCACCCCTGATATACACGTAACCTGCTGTAATCGCGTGTGGAACTTGCCGCGCACCCCTGAAATACACGTACCCTGCTCGCACTGGGCCAATCGCGTGTGGAACTTGCCGCGCACCCCTGAAATACACGTACCCTGCTGAAATCGCGTGTGGAACTTCCCGCGCACCCCTGAAATACACGTACCCTGCTCGCACTGGGCCAATCACGTGTGGAACTTGCCGCGCACCCCTGAAATACACGTACACTGCTCGCACTGGGCCAATCGCGTGTGGAACTTCCCGCGCACCCCTGAAATACACATACCTTGCTGAAATCGCGTGTGGAAATTCCCGCGCACCCCTGAAATACACGTACCCTGCTCGCACTGGGCAAATCGCGTGTGGAACTTCCCGCGCACCCCTGAAATACACATACCTTGCTGAAATCGCGTGTGGAAATTCCCACGCAGCCCTGAAATACACGTACCCTGCTCGCACTGGGCCAATCGCGTGTGGAACTTCCCGCGCACCCCTGAAATACACATGCCTTGCTGAAATCGTGTGTGGAAATTCCCGCGCACCCCTGAAATACACGTACCCTGCTCGCACTGGGCCAATCGCGTGTGGAACTTCCCGCGCACCCCTGAAATACACATACCTTGCTCGCACTGGGCCAATCGCGTGTGGAACTTCCCGCGCACCCCTGAAATACACATACCTTGCTGAAATCACGTGTGGAAATTCCCGCGCACCCCTGAAATACACGTACCCTGCTCACACTGGGCCAATCGCGTGTGGAACTTCCCGCGCACCCCTGAAATACACATACCTTGCTCGCACTGGGCCAATTGCGTGTGGAACTTGCCGCGCACCCCTGAATTACACGTACCCTGCTCGCACTGGGCCAATCGCGTGTGGAACTTGCCGCGCACCCCTGTAATACACGTACCCTGCTGAATTCACGTGTGGAACTTCCCGCGCACCCCTGAAATACACGTACCCTGCTCGCACTGGGCCAATCGCGTGTGGAACTTGCCGCGCACCCCTGAAATACACGTACCCTGCTGAAATTGCGTGTGGAACTTCCCGTGCACCCCTGAAATACACGTACCCTGCTCGCACTGGGCCAATCGCGTGTGGAACTTGCCGCGCACCCCTGTAATACACGTACCCTGCTGAAATCGCGTGTGGAACTTCCCGCGCACCCCTGAAATACACGTACCCTGCTCGCACTGGGCCAATCGCGTGTGGAACTTGCCGCGCACCCCTGAAATACATGTACCCTGCTGAAATCGCGTGTGGAACTTCCCGCGCACCCCTGATATACACGTAACCTGCTGTAATCGCGTGTGGAACTTGCCGCGCACCCCTGAAATACACTTACCCTGCTCGCACTGGGCCAATCGCGTGTGGAACTTGCCGCGCACCCCTGAAATACACGTACCCTGCTCGCACTGGGCCAATCGCGTGTGGAACTTGCCGCGCACCCCTGAAATACACGTACCCTGCTGAAATCGCGTGTGGAACTTCCCGCGCACCCCTGAAATACACGTACCCTGCTCGCACTGGGCCAATCGCGTGTGGAACTTGCCGCGCACATCTGAAATACACGTACCCTGCTCGCACTGGGCCAATCGCGTGTGGAACTTCCCGCGCACCCCTGAAATACACATACCTTGCTGAAATCGCGTGTGGAAATTCCCGCGCACCCCTGAAATACACGTACCCTGCTCGCACTGGGCCAATCGCGTGTGGAACTTCCCGCGCACCCCTGAAATACAGATACCTTGCTGAAATCGCGTGTGGAAATTCCCGCGCACCCCTGAAATACACGTACCCTGCTCGCACTGGGCCAATCGCGTGTGGAACTTCCCGCGCACCCCTGAAATACACATACCTTGCTCGCACTGGGCCAATCGCGTGTGGAACTTGCCGCGCACCCCTGAATTACACGTACCCTGCTCGCACTGGGCCAATCGCGTGTGGAACTTGCCGCGCACCCCTTTAATACACGTACCCTGCTGAAATCGCGTGTGGAACTTCCCGCGCACCCCTGAAATACACGTACCCTGCTCGCACTGGGCCAATCGCGTGTGGAACTTGCCGCGCACCCCTGAAATACACGTACCCTGCTGAAATCGCGTGTGGAACTTCCCGCGCACCCCTGAAATACACGTACCCTGCTCGCACTGGGCCAATCGCGTGTGGAACTTGCCGCACACCCCAGTAATACACGTACCCTGCTGAAATCGCGTGTGGAACTTCCCGCGCACCCCTGAAATACACGTACCCTGCTCGCACTGGGCCAATCGCGTGTGGAACTTGCCGCGCACCCCTGAAATACACGTACCCTGCTGAAATCGCGTGTGGAACTTCCCGCGCACCCCTGATATAAACGTAACCTGCTGTAATCGCGTGTGGAACTTGCCGCGCACCCCTGAAATACACGTACCCTGCTCGCACTGGGCCAATCGCGTGTGGAACTTGCCGCGCACCCCTGAAATACACGTACCCTGCTCGCACTGGGCCAATCGCGTGTGGAACTTTCCGCGCACCCCTGAAATACACGTACCCTGCTGAAATCGCGTGTGGAACTTCCCGCGCACCCCTGAAATACACGTACCCTGCTCGCACTGGGGCAATCGCGTGTGGAACTTGCCGCGCACCCCTGAAATACACGTACCCTGCTCGCACTGGGCCAATCGCGTGTGGAACTTCCCGCGCACCCCTGAAATACACATACCTTGCTGAAATCGCGTGTGGAAATTCCCGCGCACCCCTGAAATACACGTACCCTGCTTGCACTGGGCCAATCGCGTGTGGAACTTCCCGCACACCCCTGAAATACACATACCTTGCTCGCACTGGGCCAATCGCGTGTGGAACTTGCCGCGCACCCCTGTAATACACGTACCCTGCTGAAATCGCGTGTGGAACTTCCCGCGCACCCCTGAAATGCACGTACCCTGCTCGCACTGGGCCAATCGCGTGTGGAACTTGCCGCGCACCCCTGAAATACACGTACCCTGCTGAAATCGCGCGTGGAACTTCCTGCGCACCCCTGAAATACACGTACCCTGCTCGCACTGGGCCAATCGCGTGTGGAACTTGCCGCGCACCCCTGTAATACACGTACCCTGCTGAAATCGCTTGTGGAACTTCCCGCGCACCCCTGAAATACACGTACCCTGCTCGCACTGGGCCAATCGCATGTGGAACTTGCCGCGCACCCCTGAAATACACGTACCCTGCTGAAATTGCGTGTAGAACTTCCCGCGCACCCCTGATATACACGTAACCTGCTGTAATCGCGTGTGGAAATTCCCGCGCACCCCTGAAATACACGTACCCTGCTCGCACTGGGCCAATCACGTGTGGAACTTCCCGCGCACCCCTGAAATACACATACCTTGCTGAAATCGCGTGTGGAAATTCCCGCGCACCCCTGAAATACACGTACCCTGCTCGCACTGGGCCAATCGCGTGTGGAACTTCCCCCGCACCCCTGAAATACACATACCTTGCTCGCACTGGGCCAATCGCGTGTGGAACTTGCCGCGCACCCCTGTAATACACGTACCCTGCTGAAATCGCGTGTGGAACTTCCCGCGCACCCCTGAAATACACGTACCCTGCTCGCACTGGGCCAATCGCGTGTGGAACTTGCCGCGCACCCCTGAAATACACGTACCCTGCTGAAATCGCGTGTGGAACTTCCCGCGCACCCCTGAAATACACGTAACCTGCTCGCACTGGGCCAATCGCGTGTGGAACTTGCCGCGCACCCCTGTAATACACGTACCCTGCTGAAATCGCGTGTGGAACTTCCTGCGCACCCCTGAAATACACGTACCCTGCTCGCACTGGGCCAATCGCATGTGGAACCTGCCGCGCACCCCTGAAATACACGTACCCTGCTGAAATCGCGTGTAGAACTTCCCGTGCACCCCTGATATACACGTAACCTGCTGTAATCGCGTGTGGAACTTGCCGCGCACCCCTGAAATACACGTACCCTGCTCGCACTGGGCCAATCGCGTGTGGAACTTGCCGCGCACCCCTGAAATACACGTACCCTGCTCGCACTGGGCCAATCGCGTGTGGAACTTGCCGCGCACCCCTGAAATACACGTACCCTGCTGAAATCGCGTGTGGAACTTCCCGCGCACCCCTGAATTACACGTACCCTGCTCACACTGGGCCAATCGCGTGTGGAACTTGCCGCGCACCCCTGTAATACACGTACCCTGCTGAAATCGCATGTGGAACTTCCCTCGCAGCCCTGAAATACACGTACCCTGCTTGCACTGGGCCAATTGCGTGTGGAACTTGACGCGCACCCCTGAAATACATGTACCCTGCTGAAATCGCGTGTGGAACTTCCCGCGCACCCCTGAAATACACGTACCCTGCTGAAATCGCGTGTAGAACTTCCCGTGCACCCCTGATATACACGTAACCTGCTGTAATCGCGTGTGGAACTTGCCGCGCACCCCTGAAATACACGTACCCTGCTCGCACTGGGCCAATCGCGTGTGGAACTTGCCGCGCACCCCTGAAATACACGTACCCTGCTCGCACTGGGCCAATCGCGTGTGGAACTTGCCGCGCACCCCTGAAATACACGTACCCTGCTGAAATCGCGTGTGGAACTTCCCGCGCACCCCTGAATTACACGTACCCTGCTCGCACTGGGCCAATCGCGTGTGGAACTTGCCGCGCACCCCTGTAATACACGTACCCTGCTGAAATCGCATGTGGAACTTCCCTCGCAGCCCTGAAATACACGTACCCTGCTCGCACTGGGCCAATTGCGTGTGGAACTTGACGCGCACCCCTGAAATACATGTACCCTGCTGAAATCGCGTGTGGAACTTCCCGCGCACCCCTGAAATACACGTACCTTGCTGAAATCGCGTGTGGAAATTCCCGCGCACCCCGGTATACACGCACATGTATTTTTTGTCAGCGGGTGTCCGTGTTTGTGGGTACCCCTTTGCACGTCATTTGTCCTGGAGGGCCACAGTATAGGACATTCATCATGGCAGTATATAGGTGCTATTTGTTGGCGCAACTTTTGGCGCACATTTCTTACAGCCGCAGAGACGCTACCGCTTGCTTTCTTGTGGCGGTGGTGTTTGTGCCTGTGCGCTGGTTTGAGCGTGCGCTTTTTTGCCCTATTCTATTCCATGAATACGTGTTGTAGGCGAGCGTGTGGGCGTTCCGCGCACTTGTGCCCTGTACTTCCCCCGTGACGCCCACGTTTTGGCAAGTTGTTCCCCATTCCGAGTGTTACGCCCGTGTTCCGCCTACTTTTGTTGCGTGCGCCGCGCTATGTGCGAATTTCGCTGTGGCCTGTGCGATTTTCGCTGTGACCTGGTGCACGCTTTTAGATGGCCTGTGCGCCAACGTGCGCCGCGCTCTTTTTTATCGCACACCCGCTGGTTTTCTCGCGCACGGACTTCCATGAATCGATGTGCGCTGCTTTTCGTGCGATTTTCGCACTTGCACTGCGATTTTCGCTATTCCATTGCGATTTTCGCTATTCCACTGCGATTCGCACATTTTTGCCCACTTGCGCCGCGCTAATTATTCCATGAATCGGCCTCTTGGTGTAGTAGTGGCGTTAGGGAGGGTTCAAATGCTTTATAGAACTCGGGGGAGCCCATCACTTCCCGGGGTTTTACACGTGGCCAGGGACCGAATAGCTTCTGTTATGTCTTCCAGTGTGATGTCGGAGTCCAAGATGTCGAAGGAGGAAGATATGATGATAGACCCACACAGATCACAGCATCACAACATTGCTCTTTGCGAATGTATTCTGATGACCCCAGATTCAGACAAAACGTGGAATACATTACCTCTCTTTGAAAGTGAACTAGCAACTCTATGCTACGGAGTTGCACACATATTAAAATCAGGTTCCCATTTTCAAAATATGTCAGCTACGCAATTATTACAAAAAGTGCAAGAAAAAGATGAGGTTTTACAGTCAAGTATTACAAATCTTTTAGCAAACATGTGGGGTACAAAAGAATACTGGTTCCGACGTCACGGAGATGTACGCTGTATGATAAGAAAACTTGGCCCACCCACCTGGTTTGTTACATTAAGTTGTGCAGAATATGCATGGGAAGATTTACACAATTTCCTACACATAGCAAACAAAAATAAAACATAGATATAACAACACCAGGAGAACTCTGCTCTCTAGATCCTGTAAATGTATCAAGATATTTCCATCATCGCTTCATTGCTATGCTACACTTTATTTGTAATAGGACTGTTCCTCCCCTCTGAGAAGTTCAACACTTCTTTTGGAGAAAGGAATACCAAGCCAGAGGAGCACCACACATCCACATGCTATTATGGATTAAAGATTCCACTGTTTTGCATTTCATCCAAAAATATGTCACTTGTGAAATCCCTTCACAAAAAACACATAGTGACACATTTTACAATTTCAAAGACACAAATGTGGAAAATATTGTTGTCACAAATATAAAAAAAAGAGAAATAATACACCAAATGCCGCTTTGGTTTCCCTAGACCAGTTTCAGCAACAGGTCAAGTAAACAACTTCATGCATTCTGTCAGACATAGTGTCAAGGGTAAATCACCTAAGAACACATATTACATATAAAGAACAGAAGAATCAAAATACATCAATGATTACAATGAAATCATTGCCCTCCTATGGAATGCAAACATAGATGTGCAGTACATTGCAGACAATTCCACTGCAGTTGCACGATATGTCACAGTCTACTTAACCAAAGCAGAGAAAACAGAGCTTCAGGACCTCTGGGATGACATATCATCTGACAGGAGTACCACTTTGGAAACCATGTGTCTCTACCACGTAGCCCAAAACTTCACATACAAAAATAATGTTAAACCAGATGAAAAGAAAGGTAGATACAGAGTGGTAAATTGTGAAGGCAGTTTAGTGAAACTTACCAAACGCAACTTAATTAATCATATCAAATTGTCATTAAAAACTCCTCAACATAAAAAACTGTATTACATGTCCCTGCTACAACTTTTTAAACCATACATAAAAGAAGAAGAGTTACTGGATACATATGACTCCTATGAACACACTTTCAAAGCAAATGAAAGCACTATTACAGATATAAACTTTACACAGTACCAAACAATGTTGCACAATGAACAGCAACACGAAGAAGAACTCCAGGCCCAACTACAAGTGGACACGCCCGACAGTAGCCAACCTTTTGTAACAGGAAGCCAAGAACCACTTGGACAGCCACTAATAGCAAAATGAGGCAGAATTAGCCATGAAAGAAGTAGAAAACACCATGTGTCAGTATGAACAAGCTACAGAAGACTTTGCTGTACTAAAATCACAACTGAACAATGAGCAGCGTAGCATTTTCCAAGAAATAACAAAACAAATTGAACATGGTGTGGAACATGAAAATAAAAACTGTACCTGCCAAGACTACAAACCTATACTGCTATATGTGATTGGTGAAGCTGGTTCAGGAAACAAATTCTTAATCAAAATTATCAGCAAGTTCCTTCAACAATTGACAAACAACAAACTGTCAGCTGTTGTAACTGCCCCCACAGGTTTAGCTGCCTACAACATAGGCAGTGTCACTTTACACTGATTACTGCTCCTTCCAGTAGAACACCAAAACAAATTATTACAAGCTTTCCACAGAAGCTGCAATGGAACTACGCAGAGTTTTCAAAAACATGAACATGCTGCTAATAGATGAGGTAAGCATGGTCTCCACCCTAATGTTGGCTTTGATTCACCTCAGATTACAAGAGGTCCTCAAAACAGACTACGAACAGCTCTTTGGAGGAAAACACATTATTGTTTTCAGAGATCTTCTTCAATTGACACTAGTGAAAGCTGAACCTATTTTTAAACCCTTAGGGCACAAACTGTGCCGTAAAACTCTTGGCAGCATAGGAAATGTCAACCTTTGGCAACCTTTCCAATACAGAGAAATAACAGAAATCATGCACCAGTCTGCAGACCTCACATACGCCAACATTTTAAAAAGTATTAGAGTTAGTGTACTATCTCAAGAAGCACAAGCAATATTAAAAACCAGGCACATCCATGCACTCTATGGCCATAACTCATGTGTTACTGATGTCATGGAACAATTAGCACACACAAATGTCGATTGTATGTCCTTGATTCCAACTCTTGCAAGCTGTTCAAAATTCAATGAAACAATGTTGAAAAAAGAAATGCAACCAATAATTGAAATTTGCTCCACAGATAAACTGGACGTACATGGTATGACATTACCCATGTGTCAACAAGCCACAACAAGACTAAATACCCTAGAAAACTCTATCTCCAACACAGCTGGTTTGGAGAAAATATAAAAATGATCTTTGAACTGTAGAGTAATGCTTAAATGTAACCTTGATGTGGAGCAAGGACTAGTTAATGGAGCACTTGGTACAGTTGTTGGCTTTCAAACATACCCACGTGACAACAACATTCAATTTGTCAATATTCTCTTTGACAAACTATCAGAAGTTAAAAGGATAGGACGCTCAGCAGCCCGCTTCCTTCTTTTCAAAGACATGTATGTACGCAGAGAACAATTTTAACATACAGAGTTACCATTCACAAATCACAAGGTCTTACCCTAGATAAAGCATTAATAGATATTGGTAGCACAGTCTTTAAAGAAGTCATGAGCTACGTAGCACTATCATGCTTACGTACACTTGGCAGGTTATTTCTAATAAACTTTGATGCAAGTAAAGTAAATGCAGACATTCCTTGCATTCTAGAATACAATAGGCTGCGTTCACTCCACACCCCCAATCTAAAAACCTATCCTGTTCCAGAACAAGAAAAACATTGTAAAAGAAAACGACTTCAAACTGAAATGATACAGGATATCACACTTGTGTATAGGCGCGTTACAAATGCCATATCATATCATATCATACCACTACAATTCCTCCAAAGGAAAAAAAAGAAACTTATACTTCATCAAGTACCACAATCAAAGAAGAATCTAGTGGTCAAAGAAACTCAACTACTTCTTCAAAGAAGCAACACACACTCCAAACAAATGACTTTGACACAAAACTATCAGATCCATTCAAATTTTCAAATATAACTGGTGTAAATTGCTACGCAAATGTAGCAATAAATATTCTATTCCAATTGCCACCAATTATTGAGAGAATTTACTTACACAGTACAGACCAATTGTGTTTGCAAATGTAAGTCCTTCATAGAAATGCAACCAACAATCATGACAACACTTACAGTGTTCATGGAATAAGACAAGAATTGGACTACTGTGCTGGAATTGTCAAATTCACTATAAACTCACAAGAAGATCCACAAGAATTTCTAATGTACTTATTACAAGTACTGGAAAACAAAAACATATCTATAAATGAAATATTTCAGATTTCAAACATGTGGAAACATACATGCACTCTCTGCAACAATGTGGCACAGGAAGAAGATCTAATGAACGCTTTGTGTATGTATACATACCTAACTGTGAGTCCATTCCATTTCAGCAACTTGTACACAATGCAAACCAGGGCAGATTATGTACTACCTGCAATTCAGATAATCGCTCCACTTTACAAATACAGACACATAGTACATACGTAATAGTAATGCTTTTACGTTACAATGCAGATGGTACCAAAAACAACTGTAAACTGACTGGATTCACACATGATCAAGTATAACTTGGTAAGAAAACCTTCACAACAATAGGTATAATCTGCCATGCAGGAGCCACAACCAATACGTAATCTGTGTATGAACATAAGAAAAACTTCAACTTCAAAACTGTGCACAGTTAGAGTGCACCAACATGTATCTAACTGCTCCAAGATTCTGCCACAAGCAAACAGATTAATAAATACCATTAAAATGTAACAAGAAATATACAGTTAGAATACGCCAACAGGTATCTAACTGCCCCAAAAAATATGCAACAAGCAAACAGAAAAACAAATACTACTAAAATCAAAAAAGAAATATACAGTTAGAATACACCAACAGGTACCTAACTGCAACAACCCAACAGATAGATAAATAGCATTAAAGTAGAAATAAACAATTAAAATACGACAACAGGTATCTAATTGCCCCAAAAATGGGCAACAAGCCAAAGATAGAAGATTAGCAAGAAACAAGAAATAAACAGTAAAACAATGAAAGAAATATATTGTACCACAACATAGAAGGGTTTTATTTCTATCCAGCATGGATTTTTTTCCCATACACCCAATGATTTGGAAAACAAACACAGAAACTGAGCAAATTGCACAGTACACTGGTTTGAACTATAGTACTTGTAAAGTACTAAATATGAGGGTCAGAAAAATACAGAAATGTCTATTATGCAATACAATTACTCATTATGAACTACCTGCTCTAACATATAATATTTTGTTTTATCACAGAGATCAAAAAAGTATGTCTGGTCCAGTTACCCATGTCATGAGAAAACTGCATACAACCACAAAAAACTCAACCAGTAAGTATACAATAAACTCAGAAACACTGCACTCCTTGTTAGAAACTCTACAATCTTAACTGCATAACCTAGCCCAAACTTCACATACAAACTCTACAAATGAAACAGTACACAAACTTTTGGGTTGTGGATATTTGATGGGTGTTTGATTCTATGGGTGTGTTATGCTGCGATGGTTGTGGCCAGGGCCTTGGGCCATGAACGACTCTAGGGCCTGGCCACAACCACTGCAGCATAACACACCTATAATGCCAAACATTTTGACTGTGGTATGTGGGCTGCTTATACGGGATATTAATTACAATCAATCCTCTACTAACAACCCAATACCAACATCGTACTAAAGTGAAATAGCCAGTAGTGCATTAATTAAGTCCGCGGACAACCGCTACGACTGCGGACATGGCAAACACATCAGGGGTACCTCCCACCTAAACAAATACAGTATTTGACCCATCTCTTACTCCCCAACCCTCCCCAAGCACTTCTGCACACCAACACACTCCCCAAAATTGCATTTTGCCTCTGTGCGCCGCCCAGCTGTCGGCGGATCCAAGATGGCAGGCGCATCGAAACAATGTTATGCACCTCACGCCTCATTCCAGCCAATCAGAGAACACATTGCTTGTCTGCGGACATGATGCAAGTCGATTAGCCAATCGGTGTCCTGTCCGCAGAGGGAACAGGGAAGTGTGTCCGCAGAGCGGACATAGATATCACTAATGATTTGCCTTACGTTTTGACCCTTTAAAAAAAACTACTGGATGGATTTACACCAAATTAACAAAAGTACGCTTTCGGGACTAAGCCGCCGCTCCTGCCGCAAATTTGGTGGAAATCCGTCCAGTGGTTTGAGCTGTTGGCGTGCGCAAAGTTTGGTCCCTTTATGTCTGGGAAAAAAAGACATTTTGGGACCCCCCACTATAACTTTGGCCCCCCTGAACCAAACCTCACTAAAATTTGCAAAACAATTCAGAGTGGGTCATATACTTTATTTGCTAAGTTTGGTCAGGATTTGTCCAGGGGGAGTGAAGTTATAAACTGCCCAAAAAGTGCTCTTCCTATGGGATTAGCAACTTAACCATAACTACACAGCCACTACCGTGTCTGTGTAATTATTCTAATACATTAAGACTATCTACAAGAACAGTCATCTAATGTTAAGACAAAAATCATAATATGTTCTATCTTAATATTTGTGGCTCTGAAGTTTGAAAGTAAGGGTCACTAAGGATAAGGCAATGCACCACACATGGATCGGGAATGATACAATATTTCTTTACTCATAGTTAAGGATTTCAGTGAGGATGTATTAACCATTGTTGAATGTACTGGTTAAGATAGAGATCCCAATTAGTTGATGGCCTTTCTTAATGGGTTGCTCTGTTCCTCTAGGCACCTGGCAACCTAAGAAAAAGGAAAACGAAGCAAGCACTGGCAGAGTCAACATTTTCGACTTCTGTGTATGTATGGACGTTTCCAGGCAGCACTGCATAATGGCACTACCTGGCTATGAGATGGAAAAAGTTGTAAAATTGTGTTAGTATCTGAGCATATGAAGCAAATGCCTCTTAAATGCCTATTTAATACAAAACTGTTGGCTTGCCAATGCTTGCTTTATGAAGGACTTCAGTGCAAGAACAGGTGCAAGGACCCACACACTGCTTATAAATCAAGTGGATGAAGGCACACTTGGTTAAGACAGTTGTACTACACAAGTAGTGTATTTACAGCTCCAACTAAGCCATTAATTCCCAGAAGACTGCTCTGAAATTATACTAGCAGGCCCTTACAGCACAAAGTTTGATGTCACTGCTTGTTAGGTGTAGCTCAAGAGATCACTGGAGGATGTGATTTGCGCAGAAGGGCATATACAGGGCTGCAATGGCCATATGTAGTAGCTTGGCTCGGGGCACATAATGGTGGGTGCATAATCAGACAACACCTACAAGCTGTATGTCCCACCTCACATCCAATCAGCCTCCTATCTTTTCTCCAAAAGAATATTGTTCACTGATAAGTGTCACTTTACAGGCACCTAATAGCCAAAACTAAAAAGAGAAAATGTGTGACCATCTATTTTACCTCAAAATGGGATAAAGAACAGCCAAATTATTGTTGCGCAGTATTTATATATGTGAATCTGGAATAATCAGTGTTTGCTTACCCACTGTGTGCAGGTTAGTATCCCCAATACTCTCTAAGTGCCTCTCTGAACTTTCCAATGTTTAAGGTTTGTATACAACAGCTTAGGAATGGGGGGGGGGGCAGGTGGAATAAATCCCTGCACAATTTTATGCAGGGTGCTACAATATGATTTATTCCCCCTAGAATTTGGAACACGTGAAAAGAAAGGCTGTTTATTTTTCCAATTTGGAAGCATGGCCTTCTTTTTAGAAACCTGTCCTTGTTTTCCCAATTGCTAGAAATGTGAACAGACTGGTCCTGATTCACAGAACATTTTCCTATGGGATTGCGCCATTATAAAACGCTTCCATGAATCAGGCCCACTGTGTTTTCCTTCCTTTGAATAGCCCATTATGGTCACTGTTCTGTGCAGTAGGGGAGTGTGCGGGTGTGTAGATGTATAGGTGGATGCTGTCGCACCCCACCTTCCTGTCAGAGCCTGGAGGGCAAATCTGAGAAATCAAAGACATTCTCCAGAGCATCTTTTCAATGATAGTGAGAAGAATTTAATGTTAAACCCACAAAGTCACTAAGCAATATTTTCTTGGTATGATTCAGAGTTAAAAGATATTAATATTCAAATAGCATGGCTGTAATTTTGTAATCTATTAAAAGCAAATAAAAGCCATGTAACCCTACTTGCCCCTAGCACATCCACTGATCTGTTACAAAAGCACAGATTGGGGCATCGTTGGAGTGCCAAATGATTTCCGATTGGCCTGCCCCCATTCACCGTTAAATTGCTTTATTGAGATTTAGCAAGGTGAGACTTGCTCTACTGTTAAACACATACAAGTAATAATTTTTCTATGTGATGGGTTGGTGAGGAGATCTGTGTGTTTGTACGAGCAGGATACAAAAATGGCACGCTTTAAAAAAAGAGGATGCTTTATTAGCAGTTCATGCTGGGGGCCTGGCTAGAAATCTGTTAAAAAAACTGATATTTCACAGTTTTCCACATAGAGAAGATGTGACAATTGTCACTGCAAGGCACATTTTTAAGAAAAGGGTTGAATATTCCTAACCCTTTTGGCTGGGAGGGCTATGTTAAATGGAAAAAATGCCCTCTGCAAATCACAACACAGGTACAACCCACTTAGACAATGAAAGAACAGATAAAAGATAGATGTTTAAGCAAAATGTCATTCACCACCTGAACAAGATGAGTCTTGGCTGATCTGCAGTTTCCCAACCTGGACTTGCCTGCCTTTCAACTGAAGGAGCTTTTCAGTCCCCAGTCCTGGAAATGCTACATCTTGGTCCGATTTCCTACTGTACCTACTTGCTTGCCCCTGGAGGAGAGCTGCTGCCTGCTAACACTAACTCCAGAACAGGGATGGCATCCGAGCCTTTACTTGTTTTCAGTTGAACTGTGCCATAGCGCTTTGGGGGCCGGGAGTAGGTGCCCCGGGATGGAACAGAAAAAAATAACACTTGAATTTGGGGCATCCTTCTGGCAGTCTCTAGCAATATTCTTAGCACTGTTTTTTTATTTGTATTCAAAATTCCCCATCATTGGCACCCTGATGTCAAAAAGCAATTAATTGCATTTTAGCTGACATTTAGTGTTTCAGCCCCTTGCTGGCTGCCTTTCCCATGATAATATGCAGCTATTATTTTAACTTTATTATAATTTAAACACCCCACTTGCCCCTCTGACTGTTTTTGCAAAGGGGGCTCCCAAACATCATGCTGAAAATCCCCACCAGCCATGATACATCTTTAGCTGGCCCTACCCCAGAGCCACCTGACAAGCTGACGCAAATTCTACAGAGCCCAGCTTTGCTACTTTGCTCATGAACCCAAGTAAACACGGTCAGTAAATGTGTGCTTGTACAATTTTGCTATACATTTACTACATTGACATGATGTAGGTGCTAAAATAGCTCAGTGGGTTGATGAACCAACTACATCTCATCCCATCACAGCCAACTCAGACTTTCATACTACTGAAAGTGATCAAATGAGTGCCATTGAGTGGGTTTTAGAAACATTTGTTAATACAAGAGTTTTAGAAGCTGCATGGTTGTGTCAGGGAGAGATAAAAACAATGTAATCTTTTGACTATACATACTTTACAAAAAATGTTGGCTGAAAGTTGGCAAAGTGAAACTTCTGTGAGAGAGGTTTTTCTTTTCCGATGTATTAGGCAAATTAAAAGGAAATGTGTTCGCAGATGTGTTCACCATTAAGGACCTCCTTTAATTTCAAAGCATGAAGCAGGTACAATATTTGTGTGCTTTGGCAGTAAACATGCCAGAATTGACCAGAGAGCTCATAGCACTGCACATTCACAAACACCACCACCATCAAACACAAGCTTGTTAGCTACATAGACACACAAATCTCCCCAGCATTTTGTATACACCAACTCACTGCACACCCACATCGCCCTTCGCTACACATACACCCTACTCCATGGCATATCTGCACCACCAAGCACTGCATACACACCACTCCACTGCACTGCACACCCACCCTGCTCTAGACTCGCACCATCCACTGCACTGCACACATGCACAACACTGCTCTACACCTGCATCATCCACACAATGCATGAATGTACACAGTTTCAACCCTGGTCTTCACACACTTCCTCCCACCCTGCACTCACACCATCCCCAAACTGCATGGGGTCTCACAGCCCCACAACTGCTCCGCACACACTGTCTCCAGCACTCCTCATATACAGACTCTTACACTGCACACATGCTCACACACTGCTCACAGTATTGTAGGGTACACACAAATCAACCTCACAACCACACACATTGTCCCCATAACCATCACACACACATTGTCCCCAGGACTTCATTGTAGTGTACATACACACTAACCCCAGAAATGTGCACACACTGCCCCAACATTGCACACACAAACTGCCCCAGCATTGATTGCTTACACAGCACTGCTTCAGCATGGTCTCAGCACTAACCTGCATTCACACACAACCACCCCAGCACTGCATACACACACACGCCCACACACACTGCCCCAGTACTGCACAGACACCATAGACAGTACTGAAAACTCACAACCCAAGGCTCAGTGCACACACCACCCTCAGAACTGCACTGTGTGTACACACACAATGTTCCACCAGTGCACTGGACAGACATCTCCCTGCAGCTCACACTGCACCAGCACCACACATAATCATCCCACTGCACCACACACACACACACCTACAGGATATGTCTTTGCAGGCTAACAGATATACACAGGTCTATGTTTACTGTGCTGGTGGTCAAAATGGTATCTTGATTTACTGTGATTAATGCAAATAATGGAATTTGGCCTCACTGTGCTATCATGGTACATTTGAATCCACCATGGCTTTTGATAACTTGTCTTATTAGTATATGCCCTTCCTGTGCAAAGTGGGCATAATGGGCAGAATGGACATATTGATGTCCAAGTTGGGTGTAACCGAATATTTAACTGCTGTGATATCTAGACATCAAGGAACCTGTCACTGCCTCCTACTTGAAATCATGGAGATTGGCACTGGTATACTAATGGTGCACAGCCTTGACAATGGTGTGGGTACCTGGGTATTGAATGGTAATGATGCAAGAACCTGGTTTATTGAAGGCAGGAGCTAGTAAGGGTATGCATACCTGGAATTTCAATAAGAAAACCTTGAAATGGTGAGTGGCAGGGCTTTTGATGTCATTACCTAGTATAGCGTAGCAAGATATGGTACATGGTGTGAGTACCAGAGCACGTCATGACAATACCTGACAAATTGTGGTACTGTCTGGGCTCCGGGAGGAGCTCAGGGGAAACATGCTGGCCTTGGATGCAAGGTGACACGTATCAAAACAGGTTCGATCCCTGGGTCCGCGCTTAGAAACCTCTGGTTATTAAGCATGTTATAAATAACCTATCATATCATATCCTGATGGAAACAGTTGGTAATAAGCATTAGTGCCTAGAGTTCTGAAAATAATGGCTATAAAATGTTAAAGATCAGCCAAAACGGTTGGCTTCATCCACACTTTCTCTAAGTGGTGTCTAAAGTGTCAGGCATGGTAATAGCCAAATGAGTAATTGGATCTGACGACCTTTATTGTGCTCAGTATAAAAAATAGGGTTCTTTATATGATACTTCATATTGGAGTCCCGCCTGCAAGCACAGGAATGAGTTTTGAACCCATGCTGCTTGGTGTTGTCTTCCTTCCAAGCGCGTTACCCCTGAGCTATCTTCCTGACCCTAGAAACTGCGATGCCTCTCCCTCTCTCAAAAGCTCCTCCACCCAGATCATCTTCTTTTACCATCACTCTCACTCTAATTTGTTAACATCTCTCCTCTTGACTACTCACGTCTTTCACCTTACAGTCTCTTCTATTGACTCTTCTACCAACCAGAGAGAGGCTCTGAAATGATTGTTAAGTACCCATAAATCAAATATTTCCTTCTCTCTGGACAATGAACAACCTCATCCTGCATCAACAAGTATTCTTCGTTCTCAGGACGGGTAGACATTTTTTTGGAAGGATCCTTCCCACAAGAAAGAGCTCTCTTTGTACAGGTGAAGCCACTGCAGATCCTCTTAACTGTTCCAGTTTTGTCCTGTGAGGCTGATAGAAGCTTTAGTGATTTGCCCCGTGAGGCTGATAGAAGCATTGGTGCTTTGTAACAACTGAAATCCTTGCTATATTGAACAGTGTCTCAGAAAAGACAGAATCATGTTGATGTGGGCAATATACATAAAGCTGACATGGATATGGTAGAAATATAAGCAATAGCAAAATAAATTGTCATGCGTATTGAATGCCACAAAAAACTTAACACATGGTCATGATCCTTTTGACTATGAAACAATTGGTCCTTTTTACTGTGTGGCTATTCCAGTCTTCCAAAGAGAGATTGTGAAGGAGAAGGGCAAAGGGGTGATCGGTCTCGATGGAATTTCATGTTTATCCTATGTGTCATATTGTATGTATTTAATATAATTGTATTTCTGATTTATGTTTCTTTATACCCTTGTAAATGAACTAGTGTGTTATGTAGTACATATGTATGAAAACAAAATATATATTGTGCAAAGCAAGCTATTTTGTGGTTCAGGTTATTGTTTATGGATAGGTAAGATGCTTTGTCAATAACCAGATTAGCACACACCACCCTCTTAATGTTTCCTGTCAATGGTGTATGCATGTGAATGGCGTGAGGAAGGGTCTGCCTTGATCTCCTCTCACTCACCATGTGTTCTCACCAACATCTTGAGCGAGGTTCCATCACTAGAGTCCTGTCAGTGCTCTGGAGGCGATAGGACTCTGAAATTCCCCCAGAGGAGGCACCCCCTTGCAACGCAAATCACACTGTGTGGGTTCCTTCCTACTAGGCCACCTTAGTGCTATAGGAGTCCGGCAGTGTGGCTTTCTCCACCACTGTATTGTCAGTAATACAAGGCTCCAAAGTCGTTTTTATAGCAATTGCTGCAAAGTGACCTTTTAAAAATGTATCTGGATTATTTGATTGTTGAATCTAAAATTGATTTTTTGAGACAACCATAGCTTCTCCGTCCTGCGCTCAATGTTACAGGGGTCTAAGAGGGGAAAGGTACATCTCTCTGAACCTTTCTTTTCTCATTTGGAGGAATCTCATTCAAATATTGATGTTTACCTTTTTTGCATAAAAGACAACCAATTATTGTGATCCTTTATAAAACATTCTTCAAGTGCAACACATCAGTTAAACAATATAACAATATCAAATACCCCTCACTACAACTACATTAAGATCTTCAAATAGATGTATCAAACTTTGTTTCCTTAAAATCTCTCTTAGATTTCAAATGTTTGAACATGTGTTTTAGCAGTGCACACATATTTTATTTCTAACTGTTTTGATAACAATTACACTCATCTTTACATTTTGTCCCATGGATGAGCAATCTACAACTTATTTGAAGTGTATCTGTGTTTTTAAGCTGCCATTATTAGGTGTGCTTTCTCAAAATAAATTACCACATATGTGTATAGGGGCTTTAATGGTTTAGCACTTAGCCACATGGCAGTTTGGATTGAGTCTGTAGCAAAGTCCCCCAGGTGTCCTCTGTCCCCCAGATTTTGAGTATCTCCCACACACCTTTTGTATATCCATTAAAATGCATTTAAAGATAAGTGTTTGATATCAGATAAATCATACAGAATCCTTTTGAAAGACTAGACCTTTATTCTAGTTTCCACAATGTCACCATCTAAGGTGTAGACATATCTGAACTATAGACTTGCTTCTATGTTTACCTAGTGAATGCTGATTTCATGTTTAAGTAGGTAGGTAGCTAATGCTATAAATTGCTTGTTATGAAGGGTTCTCATTTTAGGAGAAAGATTAATAAGGGGCCTACTCCATGAAAGATATTTAAAACAATCTGCTCCATCTCCCCATGGTTCCATGCTGCAGCTGGATTAATTGTATGGATGTATACACTAATGGGCCAAATTTACTAACTACCTCTTTTTTGCTTGTAATTTAACTGAAACGTCATTTAGTTTTACGGACAGTGTAAATTACATCACTGTAAAAAAAAGGCAAATGTATCAAGTCAGACCCAGAAAAGTAGCGTAACTTAAACCTTGCACAAATTCAGATGTCAGTCACATCTGATTCACTAAGAAAAGGGATGTGCGACCCAAAATAGCTGTTACAACTTCCATAGGCGGAACACAGGGCAGTGGCAGTGAAGGTGGAAAACAAACATTCAGCCAAACACGACAAACATCTTTACTTTGCACCCAAGATAATTTTTCACGTGTACACACACACACTTTCGCCATACATCCCTACTGTCGCCACTCAAATACACAAACATACATGCATAAATCACAACACTTACAGCATCAACTTCATGGCTGAAGTTATGACCCTATTCACCCATCTTCCAAGATCCATGTTCATTTAGTAAATACCCTCAAACTTACACTCTGAGGGTGTCACACTCATTGAGACACGCACCATCCCCGACATACCCATCAAAAACAGAACACACTCACTGACACACCACAAAAACGAGGACACACCCACCAAAGATAGGCCTAACCCACTGACATGCTAACAGATTACAGGAAATACCTGCCAACACTTCCATATCATGTGGGCCAGAAAACCAAAAAAGTGACAGAAAGCACGCCAGTAAATCATGCACATTACCTGTCGGATTTCCCAAATTGGAATATATGCCACAGGATAGTGTAACATCTGCCAAATGTAACACCAATTCTTGGACTGCTCTGGCCATCTCAACATGGTCAAGACAGAACCAGCACCAACCGCACATACACATCACACAGCCGCACGGACATGTTCCAATATATACCAAGTTATAAACACACAAAATGCACACGACGACTTGATCACACATGTGACCCCATGAATAACCCAAGGACCCACAAAAGCAAACAAGGTGCACGCCTGGAAAAAGAGAATGCCCTGAATTCACAATGGACCCGACACCTACCCACACACTCAACAGATGAATCAAAATGTGCTTGACAACAGAGAAAATTACATACACATCCTAATCCCAATCGCAGCTGAGTTTGTGGTGTCCAACAAGATGGAAGCTGCCAAGGAGGTGTGATGCAAGATGAACTTAATCGAAGATGAGGTGGACATAATGGTGGAGTTCATCCACAGCCACTGTACCACCATGCTCCAGATGGCCAGACACCGCAACATGCAGAGCCAGCGGGACACCAATTGGGTCGAACTCAAGGATGACATTAACACCCTGTGCGTCGAGCAACGCACACTGGATGAGTTGAAAAAGAAGTGGTTGGACAACAAGCGGCGGGTCAAACTGAAATAGACCCAGTTTACTGTGGCCCAAGCTCTCGAAGGAGAACCACTGGGCCCTGAGTTGTGACTGATGCCCAGGGAACTGAAGGCTTTGGGCCTGATCCCAGAGAATGTGTGCACTGGCATACGAGGCACAGCGACTGGCACGGGGGGATAGCTCTGGGGAAACGCGCTCGCCTTGGAAGTAAGATGACGCAAAGCAACACAGGTTCGATCGCAAGGTCCGCGCTTAGAAAGCTCTGTGTATTAAGAGCGTTATAAATAACCAATTACAATTACAATTACAGAATTCTGTGATAAGCACATCACCTTTGCTCATTCACACAAGTCTCCATCTCTGCTACCCACACAACATCTGAACCATGAACACAACTGACCCAAAGGGAACACAACACAGGCCATGACCCTCACTCATTGCAAGTACACCACAATGTCCTATGGTGCGAAGAACACACAACTGCACAAATGCCACATACAGAATAGGACACAAAGTCCACACAACACCCAATCCCATTCCACACACAAGTCGGCATCCCTCACGAAAGACAACACCACAGGCACATGCATCGCCGACTCCACAAAGCAAACACACACACAACCCACTCACATGGATGTCTCAGATCACCTAAAGGGAGCATTCTGCCATGACATATGTGCCACCTGTGCACTGCCAACAATTGACATATCCCACACCACCCCTACATGAGCTCCAACACCACCACCAATAAAGCCATGCCACACACAACCCACTCCAACATAGGGGACATGAACAAAAATAAATGCTACACACCTTCACACACAAGCCTAGACATGCAAAGAGTCATGGGGCCGCCACCATGCCAACACACACAAATATCTACCATATCACCACATTGCCTTTGCATCACTAATGACAGCACCAGAACATCTACAGTGCTCATCCATACATGGACCACAACAGTGGGTTAACAGCGCAATGGAAAGATGCATGAGGGCCACATGCATGGCAGGATATACTAATGTCACTTACTTATATACATTGTTAAAATGTCACAGATTGACATGTCTCTTTCACTTTCAACTTCTCAGCCATGACTACGAAGGGAGGGGACCCACTGGAATGCTTTGACAGCAGTTATGAGGGAGTGCAACACCTGGGTGTCTGGAGTGTGCCCACTGAGGAGGTACAGAGGAGGAGGTCTGGGGGAACATGTCTCTCCCACACAGGAGGAGCACAGTGCCCAATCGCCTTCCGGACACAGATGCATGGAACTCCAAATTGCCCCACAGGTGCTGGCCGAGAACAGCATGTATCTCTTGCATGCATCTATTGCAGGCAGAGGAATTTGATGACTACACCAGCAGCGGAGACTCCACGCAAATCACACGCAAATCACATCCATGCCTCATCACTCCCAAAATGGTGCACCACCCGTCGTGCCCCTAAAAACCTCAGCCAAAATCGATGCTGCTGCAATACCCCACCGTCAGGCTGCATAAGGTGATGGTGGAGACAGTGATGGAGGTAGGGTGGAACATCGCATGGGAACATGCCAGCATCTCCAATCAGATCTCCATAGAAATTCAGTGACATGTCTTCAGGCTGGGTATTGCCCTGGAGACATCAACCGAGGCACACTTGGTAGTGTCAATAAGAATGGAGGCAATGATAAAGAGGCATGATTCAGAGAGGAGAAGACCCGAGATGGTGTACATGGCAGTGCAGGCGACTGGCACCCCACCTTATGTACCACTGCCTGGCCGCAGGCTAACCACTCGCCTGAGTGTCACTCATCCTGGAGGCAGGCACGCCATTGTGGAGGAGGACAGATTGGCATCCCCTGCATCACTCACTTCAGAGGCATCCCACCCTGATCTGCAAATGAAACGATAACCTCAGAGGCCCAGGAAGCGTCCCCCAACTCCCACCTCAGACTCACCTCCTTCTGCTTCTACAACACACCCTTCTCCTCCCCACCGCACTTACCACCTAATCCTGAAACACCCCCACCCCAGACCACCGCACCATCACACAACCCTGCACTTCCCCCACTCCTACTTGTACAGCAGCACACTCACCTTCACAAATCCATTTGTATTGTATTGTATTGTTTATTTATAAAGCGCCTATACACAGGCAAGTGTTTCAAAGCGCTCAAGGAGGGTGGGGACATGGGGAAAATACAAATGTCGCTCAGAGCCCTTGAATATCTGAGACAATAAAAGTCTGCACAGGCAGAGTAAGTGCATAAAATACATTTAACATTATGGGATATAGCAAATAAGCCTGACAGCGATTCTGCAATTATAACAGTACAAATAGGGGTGAAGACAGGGGAGAAACAGACAGATGATCTTCGGCATGGTGCATAAGGATCGAGCAAGTGCACAGATGGTCAAGGGAGGGGAGAGGAGGAGCAAGTGCACCCGGCCGGTTAAGACTGGGGTAAGTGCAGAGAGAACCACTCCCTGGGTTAATTTCTTAGTGCGTTGAGTGTGGGTGGGGTGTAGGGCCCTGAGGCAAGTACAAGAGAGGACTGGCAGGGGTGCCGGGGACCAGTAAGACTCTGAGGTACACCAGGCGGCCAGTCAGCAAGGGGAAAGGAGGGAGAGAGGGAAAGGGCAGAGAACTGGGTTAGCAGGGTAGAGGAAGGCAGAAGGAAGAGGAGAAGAGGAAGGTCTTGAGGAGCTTCCGGGAATGTAAGGAGGTCCAGCTCAAGACGTAGGGCAGCAGGGAGGCTATTCCAGAGGGAGGCACCTGCTGAGGATAAGGATCCCCCACTAAATGTCCTCTTGGAGAACCAGCTCACTCGCAGAGGTTTGGAGGTAGATGAGCGGGGGGCTCGTGATGGACAGTATTTAAGTAGACAGTGTTGAAGGTAGGTTGGTCCCAGACCCCAGAAAGCCTTGTGAACAATACAAAGGATCTTGAATTTGATCCTTGCAGCCACGGGGAGCCAGTGGAGGGATTTCAGTGCCGGAGAGATGCGGTGCCTGGGCTTGAGGCCAAGAATAAGTCTCAGGGTTCTGTTCTGGATAAGTTGAAGAGAGCGCAGGGCAGAAGAAGGGAGGTTGAGGAAGAGGCTGTTGCAATAGTCCACCCTAGAGAGCACCAGGGCTCTGGAGACAGTGAGCCTCTGAGGGAAAGTGAGAAAGGGTAGAGTACCCCTGAGGAGGTGTAGTTGATAGTTAGACTTTTTAGAGATGTCAGAAATGTGAGAGGAGAAGGAGAGTGTGGAATCAAAGAGGACCCCAAGGTTTCTTGCTTCGCAGGTGGGTGCAGGTGCAGAGTCAAGGGAGGCTGACCAGTGTGAAAGTGGAAAAGCAGGAGCAGGGGTCACAATGCAAACAATCTAAGTCTGTGTGGTGTTGAGGCAGAGGTTGTTTGTGGCACACCATGGCTGAATAGTGGACCGACAGTCAGATATGAGCGTGGAGGAGGAGGCGGCTGAGGGAAGCCTGAAAGATAGTTGTGTGTTATTCACATAATAATGATAATGATGTGTTATTTATACAGCGCCTTAATCCAAAGCGCTTTACAGAGCACATATTTACATACAATATCACCCAACCGAAATTGGTACTCATTTATCGGCCTCAGAAGGATGAAATGCTGAGTTGGACTTGCCGGGATTCGAACCTGCGACCTGCAGATCACGCTCAGATCGCAGCAGCGAGCGCTCTGTTAAAGGTGAAGGTGGCAACCATCCATTCCAGGGCAGCCATATAGACGTTGAAGAACCAGAGGGATAGGTTAGATCCCTGGGGAACGCCACAAGTTGAGTTAGTGATAGTCGAGTGAAAGGCTCTGAGTTCCAACTGGGATGGGCAGTTGGGGAGGAAGGAGGTGAACCACACCAGAGCCTGACCTGTAATTCCCAGGGTGTCACGGGTATGTGCGATCAGGATGTTGTGGTTAACCATGTCAAAGGCAAAGGAGAGGTCAAGCAGAATGAGGATATATGGGATGTTAGTGTCAAGATTTGAGAGCAGGTGTTCACCGGTGTTCAGAAAAGTTTGCCGTGCCTCTGGATGCTCTAAAGCCAGATTGATGATCATGGAACAATCAATAGATTCAGTGTGTAGGATCAGCTGAGAGATAGCCAGTTTCTCCAGGAGTTTGCCCAGGAAGGGAGTGATGGAGATACAGGGTACAGCACTCAATAGAAATAGTCATGAGCACCACTACTTGTCTGTCATTAATTACAAGGTGCATAGACATGCAATGGCTATGAGGAGAGGAACATTGTAACTGTGGATTGTGTGTTCTGGTGCAAGACACATTGTGAACATGCAAACAAGTAGCCACAACCACGCACGTGCATTCAATCATTTTACACTCATCGACTTGTCCCGACGCAATGGTCCATGTACCTCTCCATTGTTTCAGCAGTTGTCATGTGTCCATTCAATACATCGTAGAGAAGTGAAAGAAGGGGGCACCACAATACTTAAGATATAGTTTCTTCTAAATTAAATCCAAAAATATTTCTTTTGGTAACATTCATAGGAGCTATCCGGCTATAGACGATCCTGTGACACTCCGTAATAAACTGAAAAATACAAGAACCATGTTAAACCTCCCAGTAATGCCCGATGGTCTCACAATTCTCAAAACATGAGCTGGTAATTTGTGCTATATTCTTCAAAATATCCTTTCTCTGTAAAATGGTATGTTCATCCTCTTCTGTAGTATCTTTATGTTATAGAGAGTTATTGGTACAATCGACAACCACATTTTTATAAAGAAATTTTTACTCAAAGTTTTAAACCAAGATTGGCTGTCTTATGGCAGAAGTGACTCCAAAGTCAAATGTGGCTCCAAGCCAATGCATTTCTGAGTTTTACTCCATCATAAGGGCTGTATTCACACAAAAACCACATTTGACAGAACATGCAATATTACATTCAATATATATACATATTATTGTTCGCCACATATATTCATGATGTCAAGAGAGAAAAAAATGAAAAATATCACAGTGAACATCATTAGTCTTACTTTCATTACTTTAGTGCTTAATCTGTACACTGTACATCAAAAAGTAAATAAAGTATATAGATTAAGAAAATCATACCTTAATGTATGAGTCTTCTCACTGTGAGTCAAAATAATATACAGATAAAGTTTTTGTTAGTTGCATAATCACCTACACCCACATATGCACTCCTTTGTTTTTAAATTACCTAAAGTGCTCAGACTTGCCTCGTCGGAATCACTCCATAAGCTGCAAAGTCACCGGTAATACGTATTTCTGTTAGACCACTAGTCTCCCATGTATATATAAAGAAATGCATGTGCAGTAGTCTGATTTGTTTCAAGAATCACTCACCAAAGGCAGCTGTAGACTGTTGCAAGCCACTGATGCAGACCACGTGGGCACGCATCTCTAAGGATGTTTTAACAGTTACCATGGAGACCTGGTTTGGCGTAGCGGCACATCAGCGTGGTGCTGGTGCCTCGCGTCCCACCCTCCCATGGCAGTGGGAGGGCGGAACTCAGTCTCAAAGTTTGTGTAAACGTGGCCATGTAAACTTTTCTAATCTTTGCAATTAACATTTCACTAGTCACAACATAGACAGGGTAATTCATAGAATTTCGCAGAAAAGTGTCGCAAGCGGCTGGCGCAGAGTGTCCGCGTGCGATTGACTGCGCCAGGCACGTGCGCTAAAACCGATTTCCGCGCACAGCGTATTCATGGATTTCATGCTCCCAAACCAGCCGTGGCGCAGAGTATCGCAGCGACCCTGCAGCAGCGCCAGTAACGCCCCCAAGAACGCCCTCGCGCAAGGAAAAGCCATCAAAATCGCTAAATCATCGCAAAGGGCTGCGCTAACCCTGGACCAGTTTACAGGGCTGCCAAACAAGGAACGCAAAGCGGGTAACGTGCATATCAGGGGTACGCGTGAAGTTATACACGCGATTAGCCAGGGTACGTGTATTACAGGGGTACGCGGGAAGTTCAACACGCGATTGGCCAGGGTACGTGTATTACAGGGGTACGCGTGAAGTTATACACGCGATTAGCCAGGGTACGTGTATTACAGGGGTACGCGGGAAGTTCAACACGCGATTGGCCAGGGTACGTGTATTACAGGGGTACGCGTGAAGTTATACACGCGATTAGCCAGGGTACGTGTATTACAGGGGTACGCGTGAAGTAATACACGCGATTAGCCAGGGTACGTGTATTACAGGGGTACGCGGGAAGTTCAACACGCGATTGGCCAGGGTACGTGTATTACAGGGGTACGCGTGAAGTTATACACGCGATTAGCCAGGGTACGTGTATTACAGGGGTACGCGGGAAGTTTAACACGCGATTGGCCAGGGTACGTGTATTACAGGGGTACGCGGGAAGTTTAACACGCGATTAGGCAGGGTACGTGTATTACAGGGGTACGCGGGAAGTTTAACACGCGATTGGCCAGGGTACGTGTATTACAGGGGTATGCGGGAAGTTTAACACGCGATTAGCCAGGGTACGTGTATTACAGGGGTACGCGGGAAGTTTAACACGCGATTGGCCAGGGTACGTGTATTACAGGGGTATTCGGGAAGTTTAACACGCGATTGGCCAGGGTACGTGTATTACAGGGGTACGCGGGAAGTTTAACACGCGATTAGCCAGGGTAAGTGTATTACAGGGGTACGCGGGAAGTTGAACACGCGATTGGCCAGGGTACGTGTATTACAGGGGTACGCGGGAAGTTTAACACGCGATTGGCCAGGGTACGTGTATTACAGGGGTATGCGGGAAGTTTAACACGCGATTGGCCAGGGTACGTGTATTACAGGGGTGCGTGGGAATCATCACACGCGATTAGGCTGGGTGGGTCCTCACAGGTGTTCCCTGTACACCCTCCACGGCCCCTGCAGGCAGCCTACAAAACAGGGGACTACCCTGCACACCTGCTCATGTCCCCCTGCACCCCCACCCCCCAGCAGTGCAGGGGCAGCCTCCACCAGGCCCCCACTCATGTCTCCCACCACCCCCACCCTCCCGCCACCAGGGGCAGCCTCCACCAGGCCCCACCCATGTCTCCCACCACCCCCACCCCCCCGCCACCAGGGGCACTCTCCACCAAGCCCCCACCCATGTCTCCCACCACCCCCACCAGTGCAGGGGCACCCTCCACCAGGCCCCCACCCATGTCTCCCAACACCCCCACCCACCAGCACTGTGGGGCACGTGGCCAGCAGGCAGTCAGGCAGCAGCAGATGGCAGGTGGGAGCGTGCTCAGGGCTCTGGGGGGGCAGTAATTTGGCCTCCTGGGCAGGAGCGTGGTCTCTCGTGTGTGAACGCGTGGACAGCCTGATAGGGAGTGAAATCCCACACGTCAGCAAAGGCCCTTAGCGCGTAAACCCGTCAACAGCATATGCGCGCCTATAGTCACCTGCACGTGCAGGAAATTGTTGCGTGACACGTCCCAGTGTCAAAGCGTGTGATTGGTGAAAATGGATGTACACGCAGAAGTGACAAAGCGTGTGATTGGTGAAAATGGATCTACACGCAGAAGTGACAAAGCGTGTGAATGGTGAAAATGGATCTACACGCAGAAGTGACAAAGCGTGTGATTGGTGAAAATGGATCTACACGCAGGAGTGACAAAGCGTGTGATTGTTGAACGTACACGCCGCGTAAGTGACGCTGTACGTGTGGGCCTGTATATAAGGTACATGTAGAACACCATTTCCTTGTACGTGCTTTTCGTGGAGAGCGAGTGGGTGAATTCTGTACTTCTTGTCGTTTCACACGCGATTTACTTCACGGCGTTTCCAGTTCGTATTCCCTGTTACCTCTGACAGCTTTTTCTCTTTTTTCTCTTTTACTGGTTTACCTGGGCCTGTTCCCTCAAACAGTGTCCCCTTCTACTGTTGTCCTGTCTTCTCAGACAGCGTACACATCTTCTTTTGGCGGGGGTTTAGCCAGCCAAACGCGCTCATTCTTCACGCTCTTTTACCTGGCAGACGGTGAGTCACGCACGTATCCAACTTCTGTGCTTGCCCCGTGTGTAGCCTACCCCTTCAGAGGTCATTCTAGGCTGCGTGTGACACGCATACGTTCATTCTTGTGTTACTGGGTGCCACAGCGTAGTGCAGGTTTTTCTTTCTGCACACGTGGTCTAGGAGGGGTTGCGTGCACGTCATCTCCCTTTTTTGGGCCTCCTGTGCGTTGCGTGACCCGTCATCTTTCCCCAGGGGTTACAATCAGCCGTGCTAGAGCACTAGGGTACAATTACCATCTGGTACCCAACCCCTTTGACCCCCAATTGCCCAGGACAATTGTCTACAGCCACTCCCATACGCACATTAATATCAGTGCCATGGCTGGGAGGCGAGGATTCCGTAAGGGTGGCAAAGGTGGAAGAGCCACAAGTGGTGGCCGTGGTGGATCCGGTAGGGGACGTGGTCGTAACTTGCAGGGTGAGCCTGTCCCCCCATGTGTGGAGGACCAGTCAAGGGCACCCATCATCCCCCCCCTCTCCCCCTCCCCCCCTCCCGTTGAGGCTGAAGTGGCTGACACCATCCATGCTCAGCCCTTGTTGGACCAGCCCATTGTGGCACCAGACCTGGCTGACTCCATGGCTGACTTCCAGGTCAGCAGGGCTACGACACGTGCGCTGGTGCACGTTGATGCCATCATGCCACGTGGATCTGGGGCAGCAAGGTCATCTGCTGCACCAAGGAGGCAGGGCGGAGTGGCTGCAGGGGCAGCTGCGGCTCCATCCACCCCAGCCCTCACACACCCAGCCAGGACAGTGTCGGTCCTAGTCCATGCTGCTGACATTCCCCCTGACACCATCACACTAGAGCCAATGCCTGCACCAACTCCCATGCTGAGTGTGCAATCCCACACTCCTGATACAGAGTCCACCAGGGCTCCTGCCCCTAGTGTCCAGAGCGGCGCAGGACACTCAGGATCACCACCACCTTCCAAGCGGAAGAGGAAGAGTGCTCGTCCGGCACAGGCTGATGCCCCAGACACGGCTACACAGTCCGACCCGTCCAGGAAGCCCAGCTTCACGGATGACGAACTGAATGCACTTGTCGAGTATGTGTCCGGACATGACAACGAGATGGTCATTGTTGCAGGATCCAAGACCACACCTGCACAACGCCAGGCACACTGGCAGACCGTTGCGGACATCGTAAGTGCCCTTGGAATCGTGAGGCGCACAGCCAATGATTGCTATAAGCGCTGGAATGACCTAAAGCGCAGGGCAAAGAGTAAGCTGGCCTCAAGTCATGCCGCAACTCTAGTGACTGGAGGTGGGTCTCCAGTAGTAGACATGGAACTCACTCCACATGAGTCAGTCGCTGGGACCTACGTCACAGAGGAACAGATCCAAGGCGTGGGAGATCTGGCTGATTACGAGGCATTGTCCGGTGAGTGCACATGCATGTGTGTGTCATCCATGTGCATGGTGTGTGTGTGAGGGCTTCTGTTTGGGTGCCAGGTGAGAGTGTGTGCGCCTGAGTCGTATGGGTCAGCCATGTGCTTCATGCAATACTTCCTGCGCAGCTGCATTTGGCCATAGCAGTATCCCTTCTGCCAACAGTAGACATCTAGCACAACTGCACGCCAGTTGCCCTTGAAGTGTCACCTTGACACAACATATTTGCTTATTTTTCACTGTTCATTCAGTCAGTTTTTTGCATTCCACCACTTTCACTAGGCATGTCACTGTCCACTAGTCACATGTCTGACATGGGTATGGTAAAGTGGAGTGACTTTGTTACCTGGATATCATTTGTACACACATGTCCCTGTGCAATTTGACCATTTCAGACTGGCAGCTCCAGGTGAAAAATCTGACCTTTTAGAATCAGAAAAGCTATTACATGCGGGAACTGGACTGAATGAATAGGTGCTGCCCTCCTCTCCATCTTCACTCAATAGCAATGGTACATGCCATCTGTGTGATGGCATGTGTGTTTCACCTGCCAATCACAGGCCAATGTGTGATGCCACTGCCAGGCAGCATGCAGAAAATTTGTTCATCTTCCATCTTGGTGTCATCAGTGTGTGCCATTTGCCTGCACTTCATACGCAGTGAGGGTGCATGCATGGGAGGGTTTTAGTCATGTGGGACATGTGTCAATCAAGTACTGGTTCTCTTGCTTCTCAGCCCTCAATGTGTGCCATGGTGCTAATGCCTGTTTCCATTACTTTGTTTTCATGTCTTTGCAGGGGAAGACGCACCTGATACTGCTGGGGTTGTGGAGATGGTGCAGACCCAGGAGGTGTCCCAGGGCCGACCAACCACCAGTGAGGGCCGTGGTGTGGTGGTGGGGGAGAACCCACAAGTGCTGCAGGTCGTGCTCTCAAGGGGTGTCTCTGGCTGCACCTCCCCCGAGCTGTACTCAGGTGTTGATTCGGATGAGACCTACGTGCCGTCGCAGGTGAGTGTTCCAGGGAGGGATTCTGTTCTGTCTCACCCACCTGCACCAGGGTCAGTACCCTCCATGGGGATGTCAGTGTTGGCAGCTACGCCTTCGGTGGTTACGGATGCAGGGTCACACTCCGCGACATCTGATCCTGTTCCTGGGCCAGCAGATCAGAGGGGGAATGCAGTCCTGCAGCCTCAGGCAGTGCCGGCACAGCAAGGCGCAGTTCGCCTTGCCCCAGACAGGTGTGGTGCCCGCTGACGTGGTGGCCGTACGCCACCCGGCAATACCGCATGGGAGCAATCCATTTACGGTATGGCTACCCAACAGGCTGCATCATCCGAGATGATGGCTCAGGCCATGGATAGGATGGCCACTTCCATTGTCCCCCCAGAAAGGCTGATGGAGCGACTAGAGCAGGCAACCGACTCCATCTGCCAGTCACACAGGGAGGACATGTTGGGGTCCAACAGGGACAGGCGGGCGGCACTGGCGACTCTGCAGGAGGCCATCTCCATTGAGTCCCAGGGCCACAGGGAAGCCCTGAGGCAGGAGCTCCTACACCTCAGGACGACTCTTGTTGAGCTTGAGGCTTCAACACACCAAAGGACAGAACAGCAGCTGGAGCGTCTCACCCGTACGCTCTCAGCTGAGATGCAGGCAACGAGGGCGGAGGTCCGGGCATCCCGTGAGTTGTTGCATGGGGACCTCCGCACACTCATCCTCCAGAACCAGACCTACCACACCCGCATGCTTGCAGCCATGGAGGAGCAGACTAGGGCCTTGCGTGGGCTGCCTCCCATAGTGCAACCACCTCCGGATGCAGCTGCACAGGGTGATAATAGCGACAGCAGTGATACTCCCACAATAGGGTAGCCGTGTGGGCCATGAGCCCATGGAGGTGTTTTATCTTCCCAGGATCCACGCAGGTGGGTTCTGGTGTGCATCCTGTCCTCGGACCTCCTGGGTGGCCTCCCCAACCCCCCCAGGCCCATCAATGGCCATTTTTGATTGTTTCTAAATTTTTATTTTTATTTTGATTTCTTTTATTCCCAATTTTTTTGGGACGATCTGTTGGCTTCGATGTGTTGGCTTCGATGTGTTGGCTTCGATGTGTTGGCTTCGATGTGTTGGCTTCGATGTGTTGGCTTCGATCTGTTGGCTTCCGTGGTTCCTGTGGGCATACGCTGCATTGTGGCTGGGCACATGCAGGCTTGTAATGTATTTGGTTCAGATGCTTGGGTTTGAGTCACACACACCCCTCCTGCTTCCCGTTTCCATGGGCTTGCAAAGGGTGTGCCCAAGTGACAGTGAATTACACAGTGACGTTGGACTCCCATGAGCTGTGTGGCCAGTCTGTAGTCAATACTGTGTATACATTCATAGTGCATATTGCTGTTGTGTTGTACACTGCATGTTGCATTGATGTGTAACTCTTCTTTTGTGTCTACCTCCCAATTTGCAGGTCCCTTCCTCAAGTCCACACAAGGACCTCTAGTCTGGCGATGGGGACCATGTTGGCAGCAGTGCACCTACAACTCTACATGGCGCCAACACTGCACAGTTGGTAGTGGTGGGAGTGCAGGCATTTCCAGGTGGTGAGACTACTAATATGTAACATTTTTGATGTCATGTTAATGGTACTACGTGCTCAAGTATGTTGTTGGTCCGGCATTGCTGTGAGCATTTCAGGTGTTGCAGGTTTCTAATAGTGCCACTGTACATAGTGAGAGTGATGTCATGTTGTGGGGATTACTTTGTTTACCTGCAATTAGCATGACATGGCACGGTGTGTCGTGTGGCAGTGCTGGGGTTGGGTTGGCTGACATGGCACTGTCCTCTTGTTGCATTTTGCAAGTGGGTATTCATTTTAGCTGCTTCAATGTGTAACTTCACAAAACTGCATTGGTGGTGTCTGTGTGGGTAGGGATGCACACATTGTGACACTTCCAGGTGAACAATCTCAGGCTGACATGGAATTCCCGGTTCATTCTCCACACATTCAGGATCAGTGTCAGGTTGAGTCATCATTGATTGTCAGATGGAATGTGCCAGGGCAGTGTGCACTCCACAGGGGTGTGATTTCTATGTGAAGTAATTAGCCACTAGCTGTGTACGGGCTGCCTCCCCCCGTGCCCTTTCCCCTCCCATGCGCAGCGGCTGTGCATGTGGTTGGGGATGGGGGGGCACCACCATGTCCACGGCCAGGCCCCGGCGTGTTGCAACGTTGTGCAGGACACATGCTGCCACTATGATCCTGCACACTACTGGGGGAGCGTATAACAGCTGCCCGCCAGAACGGTCAAGGGAGCGAAAGCGTGACTTTAGCACTCCGAATGTGCGCTCCACTATGCCCCTCGTTGTAATGTGGGCTGTGTTAAATCTTACCTGGGGTGGCGTGGTGGGGTTCCGAATTGGCGTCATCATGTGGGGGCTGAGAGGGTAGGCACTGTCCCCTGTGGAGGTGGGGATTGGTATCATTGGTGAGGTTGTGACCTTGCTCAGTATCCAACATGCATGCATGTGCAGTGGCATACATACTCACCAAGCAGCCATGTATCGCCATGCCGCCCAGCTTCTAGGTCCCGGCTTAGGGTGGACATTCGGTAAATGAAGCTGTCGTGGGTGGAGCCGGGATAGTTGGCATATACTGAGGTGATGATTCCCTTGGCATTACATGCTACCTGCACGTTGATGGAATGCCAGTGCTTGCGGTTCCTATAGATGTGCTCAGATGCCCTGGGGGGACGTAGAGCCACATGGGTGCAGTCGATGGCACCTAGCACTTTGGGGAATCGTGCCACTGCGTAAAAATCCAGGGCGGCAGCATGCCTTTCTGCAGGTGTTCTGGGCAGGTATATGTGCCTGCGGACTGATGGGCGTGCAGTCATGATGTTCAAGACCTGGTGTAGGCAGCGTGACTGGGTGGCCTGTGACACCCCACCCACTATGGCACTTGTCCGCTGAAATGATCCAGTGGCTAAGAAGTGCAGTACATTGAGGACCTTCTCCAGGGGGCTGAGTGCTTGGGAGCACAGGGTGGGTGATGTGAGGTCATCCTCCCACTCACTCACCAGGTCCAGTATGATGTGTGGTGGAAACCTGTACCTCCCATACACCTGGTCATCAGGCATCCCGAAAAGGCTGGTTCTGGGTGTGAATATTCTGGCCCTGACTATCCTCCTCCTCCTCCTTTGGTAGCCCACTGCCACTGCTGCTAGGAACGGTATGTTCATCCTGGCGTCTGAGCTTGTTATTGTTAAAGTCCGCAATTTATGCTTAGCGCGTGTTCTAGGCGAGCGTGTGACCCGCGCACCCCTGGAATCCAGTTCCCAGTCCAATAGCGTGTGGAAATTCACACGCACCACGGGATACAGCGTGTGACCCGCGCACCCCTGGAATCCAGTTCCCAGTCCAATAGCGTGTGGAAATTCACACGCACCACGGGATACAGCGTGTGACCTGCGCACCCCTGGAATCCAGTTGCCAGTCCAATAGCGTGCGGAAATTCACACGCACCACGTGATACAGGTTCGCTGACGTACTTGCGTGTGTAAGTGGCCGCGCACCCATTAAATACACGTACATAGGCCAATCGCGTGTACGCGCACTTTTGTCCAATTACACGCGATGACACTCTGACGTGCAGTATCTCCACGTGTGCCCCGTCATCACGTGCTGAGTGGGGAACACCCGTGCGGGTCACGTCACAGACACGCTTACGCGCTGAGGGACTCTGGTCCAATAGAATCGCGTATGCGTGCTGACGCGCTTACGCGCTAAGGGCCTTTCCTCGGATTTCACGCTGACCTGCAGGATTTTCACGTGCCAAATCACTCCGTATCAAGCTGGCCACGCGAAAACACACGGAAGCCCACGCTCCTGCCCAGAAGGCCGAGTTACTGCCCCCCAGTGCCCCGAGCAGCCTCCCACGTGCCATCTGCTGCTGCCTGCCTGCCTGCCTGCCTGCTGCCACCGTGCCCTGCCATTTGGTGCCTGCACATCAGCCATCTGCAGGGGTCCAGTTGCTGTGTCCACCCCTGCTGGAACTGAAGACTCCCGACTGGTATTACATCGCTCCACAGCCCAGCCCCAGGACCCAGTTGCCCACCCACACCTGCCTCTGGGGTTGCCATGTCGGGCACTTCCACATCTGGCACCAGTGGCAACCCCAGGCCAGAGGGGCAGAGGGGCACCAGCTTCACTGTCACCGAAGTTGGTGTCCTGTTGGAGCATGTCCTGGGGCAGTATGATGCCCTCTTTGGATCGTCCCGCGCCAGCAAGGAAGGACGGCAGAGGATCTGGGCCGACTGTGTGGTTGCCATCAACGCGGAGGGGGTGGCAACCCGCGACGTCCTGAAGATCAAGAAGCGCTGGGAGGACTTGAGGTCCAGGACCCTTGTGAAGGCCCGGCGCCTCGTGGAGGGGGGCCGGGGCCGCATGAGTTCCATCCAGATGAGGGTCCTGGAACGCGTACGCCCAGCGCTCCACGCCCAGATCCTTGAGAGGGAGGCCCGTCTGGAGTTGAGCGGTAAGTGTCCATGCATTACTGTGTGAGACAGGGCATGTTGCGGTGTGCTGGTTCTATGATACTTGCCTGTATGTGTGCCATAGGCCATGTATGCATGTATGTGTGCAGGGACATCATGGTAATGCATGTGCGACCAGTGATGTGTGATGCACATGGTTGTTGCATGTGTTGAAATGCCGCATGGGGAGCCCTATTCAGATTTTGAACATGAGAGCATGCCAGTCTCTGTACCTGGACATGGGTGGGGGTGAGGGATGGGTGCTGATGCCAGGTACATATATGGTAGCCATGTCTGTGTGCCTGACCTGCGTGTCTGTGACTTGTGCATGCCATGGATGCATGACACATGTGTGTGACAATGCAGAGATTCAGTAAAGCAGCAAAATTACCCTTGTATCCGCTGTGTTTGGTGTGTTTGGGGCCAGATGGATGTGACTGAGGTGAAGTGTGTGCATGTGATGGGCATGAGGCATGATGCATGTGAGTTACATATCATTGAATGTTTCAAGAGTCCATTGGACATGCATGGAAATGTCCATGGCATGCACCATGCCTGTTACTGTGTGTGTTTGCCTGGACTGACCCATGTGTTGTGGAGGGACATGATGGAAGTGTACTTTGACAGTGGTGCTCATCTGCTATTGCTTCCTGTCTAGGGGACCATTGTACAGTGCCCTGATGCTTGTGTTCTTTGTCTCCCTCTACGCAGCGGCTAGTGAAGAAGAGGGCGGAGACGGCGCTGTGGAGCAAGGCGGCGGGGATGCCCCCACGGCTGCAGCGGAAGGGATGGGTGAGCCCCCACAGGGGCCTGCTACGGTGGGAGACGGTGAGGAGCCATCCAGGTTGGTGGTTTGCACAGAGGAGGAGGAGGCCGCCACTGGGGCACACATGGGGCCTGGTGGGGGCATCCCTGCTGGTGCAAGTGGTGCAGTCCAGGGCCAGGGGCAGGAGGCAGCACAGGTCACCGTGGAGGGGCCTGTGCATGTCGCTGTCCCTGACCCTGTGAGTGCACCACCATGCACCAGCAGGGATGCCCCGTCCCAGGCCTGTCCGCAGGTAGAGGGGATGTCCATGTCACCTGACTCCCCTCCACCTGCGGACGTGGGAACCCCTGGCCGTGCGGAGAAGGTCCTGATTGGGGTCGCGATGCGCACGGCTGTGATTCGTGATGCCGTGCGTGCTTCCCGGGAGGAGCATGCACGTCATCACGAAGTGCACCGTGCCGACGTGGCCCAATTGGGATCGGCCATGTTCGGGGGTTTCCTGCATGTGTTGGCCAATGTGGCGGCCCTCTCCTCCTCTGTGCAGGCTATCCACCAGTCGTTCTCCTTGCCGTCTTCCAGCCCAGATGCCACCAGGGCCCCCTGTGGACCTGCCCCGACCAATGCAGCCAGCTCGGTGGGGATCCCATCCCTGCCACAGTCGGGAGTCAGAGATCCAGCAGGGGTGGACACCAGAGCAACTGGACCCCAGCAGATGGAGGATGTGACGGCATCATCGGGCAGGGCACGTGCACGACGGCGTCGGTGGTTTCCATCAGCCTGGATGCCGTCGTGCTGGCACAGGCAGTTGCGTCGGAGGCAGCAGCAGGCTCAACGTGGGAGGCATCATGGCTCGGGGCCATCAACATCAGGGGTGCAGCCATCGGCCGGAGGGCAGGAGAACCCTGGAATGGGAGTGGCTTCCGTGTGGGAGAGGTTGTGCCAGCGGATAGGTGCGGAGCGGCAGCGGGCAGAGGAGGAACGGCTCACGATGGTCAGGGCGGAGGACTCCATGCGGAGGGCGCTGAGGCGGGCTGAGTGCCTCGAGGGTCTTCGCAGGGAGTTTGAGCTTGACACTGCGTTATCCCTGCGGGACCTCGGGGCCAGGGAACATGCCCGCCTCCAAGCCATTGACCAGGAGTTCGATGATGCCCTGGCCCATGACAACAACCAGTGAGCCGTCCGAATAGCCCGCTGCCTTTGTATATAGTTGTATAGTTAGGGTTAGGTTTCCTTTGTTTTTTTGATTTTTTTTTGGTTGCGATTGGACAATGCACCACTTTTTTGTATATAGTTCACTTTTTAGTTAGTAGTCAGTTAGGTTTAATTTGGTAGGGCTCATGGACCCAGGATGATCTTCTTAATTGGCTTATTTTAATTTTTCAGAATTTTTTCTTGGACATTCATCTTGTTTTGTTTGATTTGCTTTGTGTTTTTTCTTATTTGCTGTTCAATACATATTATTTTTTTAATCTTCAATGTGTCGTATCATCTCATTGCTTTCAGGCATGTCATGTTGGGTGTTTTGTCATTCACTTGCAGCCATTGTGTGTGACAGACATGTGTTAAATTGCATTATTTACATTGGGGGTGTAACATGTAATTGCCTTTGATATGTGGGTGGGTGTGATAGTTGGTTGGGCCTTTTGGCAGGGGAGGATGGGCATTACGGACATGATTGGGGAATGTTGGGACCCAGGTGCAGGGGGGCATGGATTGGACATGGGTGGGGGCCTGCTGGCAGGTGCCCCACAGTGCTGGGGGGTGGGGGTGGTGGTAGACATGAGTGGGGGCCTGGTGGAGGGTGACCCTGGTGGCTGGGGGGTGGGGGTGGTGGGAGACATGAGTTGGACATGGGTGGGGGCCTGCTGGCAGGTGCCCCACAGTGCTGGGGTGTGGGGGTGGTGGGAGACATGAGTTGGACATGGGTGGGGGCCTGCTGGCAGGTGCCCCACAGTGCTGGGGGGTGGGGGTGGTGGGAGACATGAGTTGGACATGGGTGGGGGCCTGCTGGCAGGTGCCCCACAGTGCTGGGGGGTGGGGGTGGTGGGAGACATGAGTTGGACATGGGTGGGGGCCTGCTGGCAGGTGTCCCACAGTGCTGGGGGGTGGGGGTGGTGGGAGACATGAGTTGGACATGGGTGGGGGCCTGCTGGCAGGTGCCCCACAGTGCTGGGGGGTGGGGGTGGTGGGAGACATGAGTTGGACATGGGTGGGGGCCTGCTGGCAGGTGCCCCACAGTGCTGGGGGGTGGGGGTGGTGGGAGACATGAGTGGGGGCCTGGTGGAGGGTGACCCTGGTGGCTGGGGGGTGGGGGTGGTGGTAGACATGAGTGGGGGCCTGGTGGAGGGTGACCCTGCACTGCTGGGGTGTGGGGGTGGTGGGTGACATGAGTGGGGGCCTGGTGGAGGGTGACCCTGCACTGCTGGGGTGTGGGGGTGGTGGGTGACATGAGTGGGGGCCTGGTGGAGGGTGACCCTGCACTGCTGGGGTGTGGGGGTGGTGGGTGACATGAGTGGGGGCCTGGTGGAGGGTGCCCCTGGTGGCTGGGGTTTGGGGGTGGTGGGAGACATGAGTTGGACATGGGTGGGGGCCTGCTGGCAGGTGCCCCACAGTGCTGGGGGGTGGGGGTGGTGGGAGACATGAGTTGGACATGGGTGGGGGCCTGCTGGCAGGTGCCCCACAGTGCTGGGGGGTGGGGGTGGTGGGAGACATGAGTTGGACATGGGTGGGGGCCTGCTGGCAGGTGCCCCACAGTGCTGGGGGGTGGGGGTGGTGGGAGACATGAGTGGGGGCCTGGTGGAGGGTGACCCTGGTGGCTGGGGGTGTGGGGGTGGTGGGAGACATGAGTGGGGGCCTGGTGGAGGGTGCCCCAGCACCGCTGGGGTGTGGGAGTGGTGGGAGACATGAGTGGGGGCCTGGTGGAGGGTGCCCCTGCACTGCTGGGGTGTGGGGGTGGTGGGAGACATGAGTGGGGCCCTGGTGGAGGGTGACCCTGGTGGCTGGGGGGTGGGGGTGGTGGGTGACATGAGTGGGGGCCTGGTGGAGGGTGACCCTGGTGGCTGGGGGGTGGGGGTGGTGGGAGACATGAGTGGGGGCCTGGTGGAGGGTGACCCTGCACTGCTGGGGTGTGGGGGTGGTGGGAGACATGAGTGGGGGCCTGGTGGAGGGTGCCCCTGCACCGCTGGGGTGTGGGGGTGGTGGGAGACATGAGTGGGGGCCTGGTGGAGGGTGACCCTGGTGGCTGGGGGTGTGGGGGTGGTGGTAGACATGAGTGGGGCCTGGTGGAGGGTGCCCCTGCACTGCTGGGGTGTGGGGGTGGTGGGAGACATGAGTGGGGCCCTGGTGGAGGGTGACCCTGGTGGCTGGGGGGTGGGGGTGGTGGGAGACATGAGTTGGACATGGGTGGGGGACTGCTGGCATGTGCCCCACAGTGCTGGGGGGTGGGGGTGCAAGGGGACATGTGTTGGTGTTCATTAGTTCAAGGAGACATGTGCCTTTGCTGGGGGGCATGCCCATGTTGGGTGGGCTGCCTGCGGGACATGACCAGGGATGCAGGGTAGTCCCCTGTGGTGTGGGCTGCCTGCAGGGGCCGTGGAGGGTGTACAGGGTACCCCTGGGAGGACCCACACTGTCAAATCACATGTGGGACTCCCCGGCACCCCTGAAATACATGTACCGTGCAGAAATCGCGTGTAAAACTTCCCGCGCACCCCTGAAATACACACGCCCAGGCTATTCGCGTGTAAAACTTCCCGCGCACCCCTGAAATACACGCGCCCAGGCTATTCGCGTGTGGAACTTCCCGCGCACCCCTGAAATACACGCGCCCAGGCTATTCGCGTGTAAAACTTCCCGCGCACCCCTGAAATACACGCGCCCAGGCTGTTCGCGTGTGGAACTTCCCGCGCACCCCTGAAATACACGCGCCCAGCTTATTCGCGTGTGGAACTCCCCCCGCACCCCTGAAATACACGCGCCCAGGCTATTCGCGTGTGGAACTTCCCGCGCACCCCTGAAATACACGCGCCCAGGCTATTCGCGTGTGGAACTTCCCGCGCACCCCTCAAATTCACGCGCCCAGGCTATTCGCGTGTGGAACTTCCCGCGAACCCCTGAAATACACGCGCCCAGGCTATTCGCGTGTGGAACTTCCCGCGCACCCCTGAAATACACGCGCCCAGGCTATTCGCGTGTGGAACTTCCCGCGCACCCCTCAAATTCACGCGCCCAGGCTATTCGCGTGTGGAACTTCCCGCGAACCCCTGTAATACACGTAGCCCGCTCCCCCAGGCCCGATCGCGTGTGGAACTTCACGCGAACCCCTGAAATACACGTAGCCCGCTCCCCCAGGCCCGATCGCGTGAGGAACTTCACGCGAACCCCTGTAATACACGTAGCCCGCTCCCCCAGGCCCGATCGCGTGAGGAACTTCACGCGAACCCCTGTAATACACGTAGCCCGCTCCCCCAGGCCCGATCGCGTGAGGAACTTCACGCGAACCCCTGTAATACACGTAGCCCGCTCCCCCAGGCCCGATCGCGTGAATAACTTCACGCGAACCCCTGTGATGCACGTACCCTGCAAATCGCGTGTGACACTTCCCGCGCACCCCGGTATACATGCACACGTATTTTTTGTCAGCGGGTGTCCGTGTTTGTGGGTACCCCTTTGCACGTCATTTTTCCTGGAGGGCCACAGTATGGGACATTCATCATGGCAGTATATAGGTGCTATTTGTTGGCGCACCTTTTGGCGCACATTTCTTACAGCCGCAGAGATGCTACCGCTTCCTTTCTTGTGGCGGTCGTGTTTGTGCCTGTGCGCTGGTTTGAGCGTGCGCCTTTTTCCCCTATTCTATTCCATGAATACGTGTTGTAGGCGAGCGTGTGGGCGTTCCGCGCACTTGTGCCCTGTACTTCCCCCGTGACGCCCACGTTTTGGCAAGTTGTTCCCCATTCGGAGTGTTACGCCCGTGTTCCGCCTACTTTTATTGCGTGCGCCGCGCTATGTGCGAATTTCGCTGTGGCCTGTGCGATTTTCGCTGTGACCTGGCGCACGCTGTTAGATGGCCTGTGCGCCAACGTGCGCCAACGTGCGCCGCGCACTTTTTTATCGCACATCCGCTGGTTTTCTCGCGCACGGCCTTCCATGAATCGACGTGCGCTGCTTTTCGTGCGATTTTCGCACTTGCACTGCGATTTTCGCTATTCCACTGCGATTCGCACGTTTTTGCCCACTTGCGCCGCGCTAATTATTCCATGAATCGGCCTCTAAGTATGGTAGCCTGCCTAGATTTTCAGTAGTATACTTAAGAACTGTCAGCAACTTCTAGTGTAATTCAACAACAGAGTAAAGTATGCATAATCCTACCTGCATTTCTTTTTCTTGCCTGCTCAAAAATCAACTCCTATGCTCATATGTATTTAAATAGCTTACGGCTATCAGCATCATTAGATATGTACGTGGACTCCTCGCCTGCTAACTCCTGATATCCTATTGGTTTCAAAATAAAAGCTGTCTAATTCCATGTGCTATGGTGCACCATATCTTTTAACCTGTAGGAAATAGGGCATTGATAATGGTGTTCCTGTGTACCTTCTGGTATTCTATGGTATTGCACACAGTTGGATGCCTGAACTTTTCAAAACAGATAAGAGCAGATAAGTTGGGTTTAAGAGGACATAAACTGTGTGACTTCTGGTATTCTAAGGTATTGTACACAAGTAAATACCTGTACCTTTTAAAAAAGATTAAAGCAAAGCTAGGTTTTGGAGAACATAAGCTGTCACAGCTCAATGTTCATACTCTTAGAACCACGTATTCATATCGTACAGCATCATGATTACATTATTACAGAAAGCAGACATAATTCAGCTCTTTATTTAATCCCCTTGGTGTCAATGTTACAAGTCGGTCTATCCGAAAGGATTCCCTCTGGTCTAGTCTCTTCTGTATGTTCTCGTGGGGATCAAGTCTGGAGACCACCTCAAGAATTTGGAAGCGTATTTGTGCCAGGTTATGCTGTTTCTCCTGCCAGTGCCTGGCCACAGCTGAATTCACATTTTGGTTCATAATACAGGACCTATGTTCGTTCCATCTGAGCTTAGCCATCCTACTTGATTGGCCAATGTAGTATAAACCACATGGGCACTTGATTGAATAGATTATGCTCTGGGTGTCTGTTAGGCAGAATCACATGCAGTACCCTTTGGGACTACGGCATGCAATTAAGACTAAAAGTGTCAGTACAATTTCACCTTTGGTACAAGCCTGTACTACACAGTATTGCGGTAGCAGTGACTGAGCAGCCAGACTTATCTCAAGAGTGAAGTGAGCAGTCTAAGGGGTTACACAAGGGACCAACAATTACAGTGATTCAAATAACCAGTTACTCAAGTTTCTTGGTAGAAGAATATACATTTATTTACACAGTCGTTTGGAAAACATTACACTAGCAAGAGCAGTTCAATATCATATACTAATATACTACAAAATACACAACCAATAGGTTATTGAACAAGTTCAGGTACCCTGAAGTGGGAGCAAAATGGCACTTCAATTACTTTTAAAAGGGGTAAAAAGACAAGGTTAAAAGAAATACTTTCATAGGCAGTGCAAAGGGTTTCAGTTCACTACAACCAGCAATTCAATTCAATAGGCCTGGGCCAAAGTCAATGGTTCAGAGTCTTGTATAGGATAGCACAGTTCTGGTAGTAAACAGTTAAGTCTTTGCCACGGATCTTAGAAGAATTTGGTCAGATGAAAAGTTAGATGTTGGTTTAGGGAAGGACAAGCCTTAAAGGTCGGGACAGTTTCACAAACTTTCACCGCGGCCGAAAAGATTTCCTGACCGCATTTGCACAGTAACTTTAAAGTGAAGAAAAGCTGTAGCTGAGGCAGTTGTTCCTGGCAGTTCCTGCAGATCTGGCTGTTCCTGAGCTTCAGTCGTGGGGACAAGAAGGAGGACATCGGGAGGTTCCTGCACTGCCCAGGGAAGAGGTCAAAAGCTTGGCAAAACGTTGGTTTAAGGTGTGAGTGCCTTAAAGACCACAAAATGGTATCCTTCTCACTGGCTATCCAGTTTTCCACAGCACTCTGTAGAAAATCGACCAGTATGGGGACGGTGTCCAGGCGGCTTACAAGTTGGTTGTTCCCACCAAACTCAAGGGAAAAAGTTAACCTTGAAGGGCTTCTCTGTCGATGTAGTTTCAGGCAATTCGGACCTGCAACAGGGCTTCATCGTTGGACCAAGAGTTGCAGCAGTCGTCTTCCTTCAGCTCATCTTTGGTTCTTTCGTTCCAGTGGTCGACTCTGTTTTCCAAGTCCCAGAAGCCTGCTTTTAAGCAGTTTCCCCCTCATTCATTCCAGCCTGGCTGTCACTCACACAGCAGGGTGGCTGTCCTTGCCGGACAGCCAGCCAGCAAATCACGCCAGAGTGCATTCAGCTCTCCTAGCAGACTAAGCACACTGAGTTTCGAGCACCTCTCTCACATCCTGTCCACCCCAGACACTCATGCGCCAGTGGAGGGCTTTCACTGAAGCCCACCAAAGGCCAACGAACAAAGGGACCAAACCTGGTTTGGCGTGCATAGTTGGACACTAGAAGGACCTTTCCTAAAAATAAACAGCGAAAAAAGATAGCCGGAGTCTGTTTTTACAGATAGGTCTTGGGCGCCATATTGGAAAACATGGCTGACTCGATTTTTAGCTACTGGTGTTCGCAGTCGGAAAAAATCATGGTAGTTTGTTTAAAACCACTGCCACCAGCCATTTAAAGTAGGAAAGGGTAACATCTGACTGTTACATGAGTGTTCAGACTCAGGGCATGCTAGGCAAACCCACCAGCACTCTATAGTAAGATAGGGTGTGCTGGGTCTGTACATTTAAAGAGACTAGTAAAGTCAATTTAACTTTACATGCTCAGGGAGATGGTAGTCAGTCCCAGAGAAGGTATTTAAACCATAAGAAAAAGATGATGCCTATGGAGTTTGTTTAAAAACCCCATAACCGAAGAACACAAAATTAAAACACACATCAAAATACATGGAAGAGTGGGAAAAAGACTCACACTTTTCCCAGGTAAAAAATCAAATTCTAGAAATCCAGCAAAGTTGCTGGGGGTCTCAAAAGGTAAGGTAAATTAGCACATTTTGAGAATTCTCCCTAACAGTGTTGTATGTCGCAAAGTTCCTCAAATTGAATTTTTTCTCCAGTGTATGGATGATTGATAGTCTCTCCTTTCAGCACGTACCCGCAGTTGCTACAATGTAAACACGGGAACATTTCTTTGCGATCTGTGCCTCCCACTCGTTTCGCTGGTTTTGTCTTTACCAATCTGTCTCTGAAATTCCTGCTCCTTTGATATGCAAATGTAGGGAGTTCTTTAAAAAAAAATTTCAACACGTTGATCACACATAAGTGTTCTCCAATTTTTCTTGACTATATTTTTTATTCTACTGCTTTGAGTGGAATACTTAGAAATTGGAGCCACCGCTAGTTTTTGTTTCTGTTTTCTCTTGTGATGAGTAGATCTTCCCTTTCCTTATTTCCGACGTGAGCCGCAGCCATTTTCACCTCCTCTGTTTTGTACATCCAGTTGATGAATTTTTTGTCCATTCAATCCATCCAAACATCATTCCTGTGATATCAAATGCTGTCTAGTATTCCAGTCATAATCCAGTGTGTAGCAACATCAGTGTTAGGCAGAAACCTGTGCAGTTCCCTCTGGGACCACTGCAAAAGATTTAAGACTACAGGTGTTTGGCAGTAAACCCACTTGGTAGCAGTCTGTACCACACAGATTCACTTGGTAGCTGTGGCTGAGCAGTCAGACTTCCCTCAAGAAGAGTTAGGCAGTATACAGAGCATTCACAATAGGTCAAAAGAACACCGTAGAACAAGTAAACACTGACCAGAGCTTGGTGTAAGAGAGATATAATTATTTATTTAAAACCACATCTAGTAAAACACACAGGCACTAATGTTAAGCAGTTCAAAAACACGGTCACTAAAAGATATAGGCCCTCATTCCGAGTATGGCGGTAAGGGATAGCGACCACCGGTAATCCCTTACCGCCATACTCCGAGTTCCCTCTGCGCCCTCGCCCTTAACGCCTGCTTTGAGCAGGTGTTAAAGTCGAGGGCGCAAAGGGGCCTCCAAGCCAATAACGGTGACCGTAATGAACGGTCACCGTTATTTGCATCTTCCCCATTCCCATTGAGCCCTATGGGGGCTCATTCGGGAATGGGGAAGAGCCTTGGTGAATGGGGAATTACCGCCCCGCCAACCTTGGAATGGGGCGGTGATTCCGCCATCCACCAAGGCGCTGCCGGTCCGGGTACGGCGTCAACCAAGGCATTAATAGCACCATTGGTTAGCGCCGTACTCGGAATGAGGCCCATACACTCCCTTAGAAGAATATTAGACAAGTCTTAAGTAAAGCCCCACTTATTTTCAGACAGCGGTGGGCGCTTAACGCAGATGGCACTCTAATAATTCATTTTAAAAAGCAGAGTATCATTTGAAAACACTTTCGCCAGAACACAACAAGAGAGGAAGGCAAAGTAAAACCGTGAAGTTAGAGTTCAGAAGGCCGGATCCACTATATGAGGATCAGAACGAAATGTGTCCAAGGTCACACGGTTGAAGTGCACAAAAGTCTCGAAAAGGTTCAGAAAGAGTTGGACCAAAAGAAAGGGACCAGTTAGATGGTCAAGGCGGCCAGCACAGTCCAGAAGGTTAAGGGATTATTATTACCTTGTAGCAATCTTTAGAAAGGGAGGCCTGGTGGACACAGTACCTTAAAGTGGTGAGAATACTCCAGCGGGGGCAGTTGTTCCTGGCAGCGGATGCAAGTCGGTGCTTCATCCGGGAGAAGAGAGGATCTCGTCGGAGAGGACGACAGGAGTCCGTTGCACTGCCAGGGAAGAAACCAGCCGCGGAGTTCTCAGGTAAAAGGAGAGGTCATTTTTTTCGCGGTCCAGTGGTAAGTGGCTATCCGGTTGCCGGGGTGCTTGGCACAGGCAATTCGAACACAAGACGCCCTGGGATACGAGGAAAAGAAGGTAAACTGGTTGTGCCCACCAGTCAGGGGAAGAAGCCTCTCCAGCCGGGAGATCTTCTCTGTCGTCGGGAAGTGGTGAGTCGGTTCCGCAGGGCTCCACCGGTGGTGTCATCGTGGCAGGTCGGCTCAGCTTCTCCCTCGTCGAATTCTCAGGTCCTGTGGCGACTTCTGAAGTTCCAGTCCCCAAAACCCTGCTTTTATGCAGCACACCCCCATTCACTCAGCCTAGCTGTCAATCAAACATGCTAAGTGGTGAGCCGGCCGGCTCACCACTTGGGCCAATCACACAAGAGTGCGACTTGAGTTACCAAGGTAACTCAGTCCAGAGTGCCTAAACCCCCTCCCACACCCCCTGTGGTACCCAGACAGAGTGGCACCACTTTTGGAGGCTTCTGTGGAGAAACCCACCAAAAGTGGAACAAAGGGCTCGACTTGGGTTGGAGTCACAGAAGAGAACACAAACGCCATTTTAGAATCGAGTCCTGGCAAAAAATACCAACTGGCGAATTAATATTAAATAAATAAACCGGCGGTATGTTCGAGGCTATGAGAATTAAATAATTAAAGTTGGTAGCCTCGATCAATGGGAAAATCCCATAGGGATATATTCGCGGTCGAATATAAAAAGTAGTATCCACTGCCACCAGCCAAAACTCAATCAGGGGGGACGGAGACGTGCCCCCTCGACTAACAGACCCCGGGTTAATCGAATTGCCCCGGCCAGTACGTCCACAATATGATGGTTTGTACCGGTTTCTGTTAATAATTTGGGACTAGTAAAGCCAATAGTGACTTTACATGCCCTGGGAGACAGTAGTCAGTCCCAGGGTATGGAGTCTATGGTGGGGTGTCACTATGACACCCCTGTGTCACTGCACGGAGGGTGCTGTGTAACACACATAGTAAAAACACATGAGACCCTATGGAGTAAAGGACCCCATAGCCCATAAAACACATTAACAGTCAAAGGAACACCACAAATCATGTCCAAGAGTGGGAGAAAAGAGTCTCACTCTTGGTAGGAGAAAAAAACAAACTCCAGAAATCCAACAAAGCTGCTGGGGGACTCACTAGGTTAGGACATTCAGCCTAAAGAGAGAATTCTCCCTAACAATCAGTATACTGATCACTCACATACACACAACTCATAGGTCACACACATAGGCCCAACACATAAGCCCAACTAGTGCAATGTCACACACAGGTGTGATCAAACAGTGTCTCCATTCCCCTCAGGCCATGTTCCCACATGCAAGGTTGCACAACAAACAGTTGACAGTCTAATTTCACATGTGACCCACTCACCTGTGTCAGTTCCATGACAGGCGTGCATACAAGGAGACGTAGGTCTTGTCATATTGACAATGCACACATCTGAATCATATATCGGCAAAGTCACACAAACATGTGTCAAGCACATTAGCCAAGGCCACAAGTTGAACAACCAGACACACAGACATCCACCAGTGTAGGCATTAGTAAACCGTTAACACGTGATGTCCCTCAATGGAAGTGCCAAGATTACGAACAAGCATGATCCTGTCTGTGTCTCATGGGAATCTTGTACATGACAATCACAGTAGGCATACACACCAATAGACCATGTCTGCCGTGTACCACTTTTCAAGGACAGGTGACACTCGATGGCACAACTCATAGGTACACATGGCATATACATGTCAGTGGCCCACTACCAAATATAAGTTATGCTCTATAACTCAAGTGCCAATGTATGACGACTGCATCACATAAAATACTGACAGGGTTCACCAGTCCCCAGCATGTGCACAGGTTGCCCATAACATGCATGGCATTATCCGGCATTTCAATGCGTGCAACACATACTGTTTTGGCCACTATTGAAGACCACGGCACAGGAGCGCAGTCCAGCTCCGAGGCACACCTTTACGTAAGGGTGAACCACGGAGCTGAGCCTCTGGGTATTAGGGCTGCCTCCCTGCAACATGGGAACAGTATCCTAACCTCTGAACGACAGAGGCGTCAATATCATGCTTGTCGCACCAGCCTTGAGTGCCTAAGGTAAACCAACACCTTCTTATTGGGAACATTTTTTTTTTTTTTCAAATTTTTTAGTGTTTTTTAGAATTCTTAAGAAGAGATCATAGATCAGTGTGGTCTCATCAAACTGATAATGGTTGAATTGTTGCGCACTTCTAAGTTTGACACGTGTTTCGGACACCAAGTCCTTTCTCAAAAACCGGCTAGTTAAAGTAATAACAAGTCAGATTGACTCTTTACAAAACAAAATCACACGCACTGAAATACAAATTCATAAAACATGGACATATATGCGATACTGTGTAATTAGACAGAAAATATATGAGTACTTTTGGAGTCGGATTGGTACGGGGAGAGAGAAAACACGGTCAAAACATATTAGTTACTTCTTCAACTCATATAGCTATACAATTCAAATATAAGATCGACTAAATTATAACGTTCGGATATTACCACTAAGTTATTTCGTTAGAACTTGTAAAGTTTTACTGAAATGTTCTTTCATAATAAAATGACTAATTCCCTTAGTCACAGTCAGCTATTATTTTAAACTGCTAATTAGGTGAGATAGTCTCCCTTCATGCTCTAACGTGACTTTGCGCCCTTGCTAGTTTGTAGCTCATCAGTATCCAGACCATTAATATCTCCCAGCGTAATACCTTACACCCTCTAGGGTGATTAACATGCTTGGCAAGGTGCATATCAGTGAGTGATATAAGTATATAATTACTCACCATGAGGTTTTTATTCTGAGCTACTCATTCAATGTCTGCTTTACTTTTCGTCCTAGATCTAAAATACCGGGTTACATCCCTAGTGCCTATTTTTCAGTTTGTCAGTTCCAATAAAAAAGCTATCTATTAGTTCTACAGTTTACTGACCTTGCATCTCACTGTGTCTCTCCTCACTCGTCCATTCCCGATGTTCCCTAATTTTCTGCAATGTATTGTTCTGCTGCTGTCATCTACTAGACAAAGAAACCATGGATATATTGTAAACTTCCATATGTATCTATTTCTAGATCTGGTAATGTCTAGGAAGTGTTGTGGTTGATGTAAGTTGCAGAGGTAGTGGCTTCCCCTCCTGGAACTGATTCTTGTTGGCTCTGTACTGCAGGGTCTTTCCAATGCAAGGGTATATGGTGCCTTTGTCACTCATTTATTGTATCCCCTGTATGCATAGGTATTGTTTGTGGGGCTCAGATCCATCTGTGACCTGCAAGACATGTGACTGTGTTGGTATTCAATATAAATTCCTGGTGCTCAAAACGGAAGTTGGACCTCAATTTGGTTCAATCGGGGGCTTGTCATAATGGTCATCCCCCTATTGCTGGGTGGAAGCAATGTGCCCCCTCTGTGCTAGTATACCGGGTGTGTCATTGCACATAGGCACCTTGTTAGTATAGATTCAATTTCTATTGCCCCCTCAGCACCTTGGATGGTCACTGGCCAGTTCCCGAGTCAGATTTTAGTTGGACGACAAGTGTCTTGTAGCAGAAAGGTTATTCATTTTCCTCCGTGTGCATGCTAACCGTTGTGGTTATCTCTCTGCACAAAGGTAGCAAACATGTCGATCTGTTTCATTGCCTAAAATATACGCCTTTTCCGTATGCAGCTATGCTCTCTAGGTCCCACTGTTTTCAGTCGCAGCTTACCTTTTTATACCTTTAGCTCCACTCACGCTGGGATTCAGTGGGACCGTGGTTCATCCCTTCTCACCAATGCAGAAGTGCCTGTGGGCTCTTTGTAATGCCTGTTGAACAGACAGGGTACTGTTTAAAGGTTTCAACTTTCTAAATATTACTTGGATCACCAAATAATACCCAAAGAGACAAATGTTCCCTTTATGTCCTTACCTTTGCAAATCTCTTTGATACAGTGTAGCTCAGAAGCACAGGCACCTTCATCAGCCTCTACCCAGCACTTGGATAAACCGAGGCTGCAGCTAAAGATGGCCGCCGAATTTTTCATGCAAGCCCTTGGGGAATTGTTAGCCCAGTAGGCACCTGTGTGCAAAAGAAGTTTCCATTTGCCACTGGTGTCCAGTAATAGCAAAGGCCCGCTGAGCCTGAAGGAGAAGCTGGTCCTGACCAAAAGCCTCAGCGTAATCCAGGCACCCCTGTCTTGGTCTGTCTGGGCATGGAGGGGGTCTATACCCACCACAGCTTCCTCCTACCATTGAAGACTGAATCCAGCCACGACTGAATCTTTGCCACAATGATTTCCCTCTGAGCACGTAAGACTGCTCACTGCAGACCAAATCATCTCACCAGCCCCTCAAGCTGTTATACCTACCCCTCCACCTATTCTTTTCATGCCCTCCTCCTGTCTGTGATGGTTGTGATATTCTACAGTAGCTCTGCCACCACCACCCCTGCTAATCGCAAGGTGCATCCCGCATACTGCAACTCCCTGCTTTGCAATGACTGAGGCGGCCACAGAGCTGACTTTGCAGCTGCTTAAAAATAAAATTGTGTGACACTTCTTTGCCGCCAAGTACACGCACAGCTGATGTAGCCCCCAGTTACTCTGGATGCAGCTTTGCCAGCAGGCCTTCCTCATTGCACGCCTACATTTGGCAACTTATCAATAGAACATCCACCAACCCTCAACTGTTCCCTGTGTGCCTGTTGCAACCATGCACGCTGACTATGCCCCAATATGGTTCTATTAAGGGGGATTTGTCCTATTGTACAGCACTCCAGTGCTTTATATTCATTGTAACATAGCCGGTATCTGCAACTAGAGCCACCAACACTGCTGTAAAGGCCCCTGCGGCCTACCACCCACCACCTGTGCCTTGCTATGTTCCTGCACACTTGGCCATGCAATTAATATGAATTCAGTAAGTCACGGATGTCTTGATGCATTTCATTAGAACATGCCTTTACATCTCCACTTATTGTAACTTTGTCAGTATTTGTAACCAGCCTCTCTACTTTCTCATACAAGCCTCCTACTTACCTCAATCCATGAACACTGTTTTATAGTCCTTGGTGGCCTACTGTTACCCACGCTTGCTTGCATGCCGTCCGTGCCTATCACACACATAGCTTCTTGGGTTTGAACCATCCTATATGCAAGCCAATCTCTTTAACTCTTTTTTCATGGATAAAATTGAAGTTATCAAGGCGGATATCACCAAAATAATTCAGGTTCCAGCGGTGGCTTCTCATAATTTATCTCGTAACCAACTTACAGTGGATTTGAGTGATCCAACAGGGCAGAATATTTTGCCCGTTTTCAACTTCCAACAAGTAGTTGAAAAAGACATACATTATCTGTTGGATACACTTAAGCCTAATAATGATTCTCTGTTTCCTCTCCCTGCTGTTGTGGCGAGGTGCTTGTCATCAGATTTGACCCCTTTTGTGACTACATTTGTTAACAAATCCCTGTCACATGGGATGGTACCTCTTAGCTTAAAAAATGCGGTAGTCACACCTTTACTAAAGAAATCTACCTTGGACTTTGAGATCCTCCAGAACTATCAACCAATAGCCGGTCTCCCCTGGCCTGCAAACATTCTGGAAAAGGTGGTCACAGGTCAGTTGCAGGTTTTGTTAGAGTAAGAAATGCTACTGGATAAATTCCAGTCTGGTTTTAGACCCAGATTTGGAACTGAAACGGCCCTCCTGGCCATACAGGATGACCGTTAAGGGCCGTGGACCAGGGTGAGCTCTCCCTGTTGGTGATGCTGGACCTGTCCGCGGCCTTTGACAGGGATAATCATGATATTCTTTTGAGTCAATTACAGGAGGTTGGAAGGGTATCGGAACGTGCTGTACATTGGTTCAGATAATTACTGACTGATCGTTTTCAGCAAGTGAGGTTGCACGGCTTCCTGTCGGAAGCCATTAGATTGATCTTGGATAAGAGGAGGCTGAAAGCACCACTACCATGTCGATCTCATGAGTTCACATGAACAAAGGATATGGAGCCTGCAACAAGAAGCCGAGTCGAGGAAGGTTTCGCCCCTGAGCCCGCTGGTGTCCTGCGAGACCCCTCTGCATCTGATCGTCCTATAAGGTCTGCGAAGGCGCTTCGACCCATTGGAATAGTGGGACCAACTATTCTCGGCACCTTCATCAAACCCTGCAAGTAAGCCTCTTCGGAAGTGTCCCTGGCCCAACCAGTGGGCTGACCAGCTTACGCGGGACGTTTGCTCTGTCACCTCTGCCGTTTTGGGGAACCCCTCGAAACTTGACCTACTGCTAGCTCTGTGTCCATGGCACCCTCATACCGAATTTCGTACACTTGGCATTCCCAGGTCTGAAGTGAGACGAGTGTGCCCAGACCAGAGTAAACGCGGTTGCCGTGTTGCCCTACTGTGGTAACGACCTGTGCACGTTCGCTGTATTGGTGACCCCCCGACCCTGAATCCTGCTACCGCGGAATGTACACGGTGTCGAGACATCCTGATTGTCGCATCCGAACCTGCCGGCAACGTGAACTGAACTAGCGAAGTCTGGGTCTGCCTGCGTCGGGGACCGGTGAGTAGTCCATACCCCAACCGGTTGCCCCTAGCGCAGGAACCCATTTCTTTTCTACCGCTGTTGCGAAATAGCGATCCATCCCGCACTCTCACCCTGCCTCTGCCCGCAAGTGGAGGTCTTGCTTGAGTAGTGAGGACTTGTTCTTCATCGCCTCATCCACTTTCCTGAACTGTCAGAGACCCTTCAAGAGACACTATTTTGTCCATTGGCACAAGCTTGTGCATGTACTATTGAGCATAAGGCTCCTCTCTTCGTAGGGCTTGGACTACCTCTTAGTTAAGTGTATTTCTGATGTCAAACTGGGTCTAACGATTACTTGCACTGCCTGTTTTCCTCCCCATCTAGCTGGTCTACATATTTCGTGCTTCTAACTCCTTAGACCCCTCAGTCTTGTATATATATATTGGGCCTCATTAGGACCCAGGCGGTAAGGGGTTTACGGCGGCGTAAACAGCGCCGACCCTTACCGCCTGATTCCGAGGTCCCTTAGCGCCATGGAGGTAACTTACCGCCTGGGTCGTAATGAGGCCCATTGTATTGATTGTGATGTTTTGGTTTACTTCAGTATTATTGTGATTCTTTGCTGTGGTCGATGTTACAAAGGCCTTGTAATAAATGTGTCTATATTTTTAATATAACACCTGTCTGGAGTAATTTGTAAGTGTCCTTGCTTTGTGTGCTCATTGAGGTCTTTCGATCACCCTCACCCGTCTTGAGACTTAGTCTTGACTGCCGCCATCGCTACCCAGATTGGTCTGGCTTGTCCAGAGGTTACCCTGTTCCAAGAAACCAGGCTGGCCTTCTGAAACTCTGTCCCTCCAGGTCAGAGTTCAGAAATCCATCTTAACAAATTGGTGTACAGCAGTGGAATAGGACTGAAGGTATCCAGTGTTGCATACAAGTGAAGGCATTTTGAGTTATTTCTAACAGGACACATAGTGAATTGCTGTAGTATAACTTTTTAAAGGCCATAGTCCTATCTAACAGCATGGAAACAAGTACCTTGTTAACTTTAAATGCTTCTAAATCTGAAACATTGAAAAAGATGTGTACTGAGAGAGGTGTCTCCTCTCAAGGCACAAAAAATGGAAATGATTCAAAGAATCATGGCCTGGCAAGAAGCTCAGCTTAGTCCTATAGCTTCAAAGGACAGCGCAGAAGGAGGTGGGGCTGCTCTCACTGGTAGAACTGATAGTTCTGCCGCTGCACTGGTCCACAGTAACCATGAAGACATGGAGGATGTAATGTCTAATGTTTCCTCTGCCAGTGCTGATGGGGAGGCCATACTAAAATTCAGGAAGCAAGACCTGCTGTTTAGGCAGAAGGAGCTTGAGTTCAGTATGGCCAAACTAAAGATAGAGCAGGCAGAAAAACAAAAAGACAGGGATCACCAGTTGGAACTGGCCAAGCTTCAAGTTGCCAATGGATCCAAGGGTCCTGGACATGGGTCTGGGGCCTCCTCTCATCCAAGGTTTCCAAAAGATCTGCTCAGTGTGTATGAGGTAAAGAATGACATTATTGACTGGCTGAATACATTTGAGTATGCATGTGAAGTTCAACAAGTTGACAATGCTGATAAAATTGCCTGGTTACTTAGCAGACTGCCCCATTCTGGCTGCAGTGCCATTATAGAAATGTTGAAAGCTGAGAGAGTAGATTTTGCAATGTTGAAGCAAGCTCTCATCTTAAAGTTTGGAAAGACTCCTGCCCAATACTTAAAAAGATTCAGAGAGTGTAAGAAAAAAGAAGGTGGTACTTGGGTATATTATGTAACTGAATCCTTAAAAAAACTTGACTGGCTAGGTCGAAGGTTACAAGGTTTCTACCTTTGAAGGTATGATAAGTCTTGTCATGCTGGAACATACTTCTTCCCCTGAGCTTAAGCAGCATTTGGCAGATTCAAAGGAGATAGATCCTAAGAATCTAGCCATTGCAGCAGATTTATGGGTGTCACATCGAGTGTCCCATAAGGACACGACTCATCCTGGCAAGCAGGAGGAAGGGAAAAAGTCCAAAGATAAGGAGGGTGGGGAAACTGATAAATCTTCTTCCCAAAAGGGCCACAAAAAGAAAAATAAGGGTAAGACACAAGAGAACTCACAGGGTAGTGGAGGTCAGCCTCCGAAACAGAACTCTGGTTATAATAAGCCTCCCTATGTGAACAGACCCAATGGAACTTGTTTTGCTTGTGGAGCAACTGACCACGTGAAGGGGGATCCCAGATGTAAGGTCAAAATCTTGGGGGTCCACTCTGCTAATCTGGCCTTCTCCTCCCACGAGGAAGAAGAGATTACCGGAGCATCCTTCTCCTCAGACTCCTTCCCCAGTGTGATAGAAGCTGAGGTAGTTTTGGTTTCCCTGGGTTCCTGGGAGCCTAAAGTCTCAGAGGCTTATGCTAGGATTCCAGATAACACCAAGCACTACTTTAAAGACAGTGTGCTGATCAATGGAGTAGATAGTCCAGCTCTTAGGGATAGTGGGTGCAGTCGAACTGTAGTGAATTCTACCTTGGTAGACCCAGAGGAAGTTGCCAGAGCTACTCTGATGCCCACTAAGTTGGCTGACGGGCCACCTCTCATGTTCCCAGTAATACCTGTAAGTCTTACTATCAATGGTACAGCAGTCAGGATTCCAGTGAGCATTCAGAGGAGTGTCCCAGGAAAGGTCTTGTTGGGCAATGATCTCAGAGCTTTAGAGCTTGTGGATGATACTGCTGACAGACCCTGCACAAGGTCTCAAATGAGGGCAGCACTGGCCAAGACCAATGCCCTGCCCCAGCCAAAGGGGAAACCCAAGGCTAAAGGAGTCAAAAAACCAAAGAGAGGGAAAGAGAATATTCTCCCTAACTCGCCTACCACTGAGGTGGAGGTAGTTGGTCAATCACCCGGACCTGACGAGGAGGTGGTGATGCCTGAAGTATTTGACCCCAATGACCATCCTGAACTAAACGATTTGTTAGTAGAAGGTGGTCCTGACAGGGAAGAATTCAGTAAAGGCCAACATGAGTGCCCATCTCTGGAAGGCCTAAGGAGACAGGCCTGCTCCCAGCTAGAGGGTGAACCTCCTGGGAAGCATCAGATTTATTGGAAAGGTGGTCTCCTGTATAGTGAGCCCACAGAGTCTACAGAAGGAGACCATAGGAGGTTGGTGGTACCCCTTGCTGTAAGACCCTTCCTCCTGCAGCTGGCACATGAAGTGCTCCTTGCCGGTCACCTTGGCATTAAGAGAACCAAGCAAAGGTTATCCATGCACTTCTACTGGCCCAAGATGAGGGGGCAAGTAGAAAGTCACTGCAGGAGTTGTTCCTCCTGCCTGTTATCTGGTAAGATTGGTTCAACAATCCAATCTCCATTGGTAATACTCCCATCTCTGGGGGTACCATTTGAGAGGGTAGGGATCAACATTGTTGGTCCCCTTGACCCCCAGACATCCTCAGGCAATAGGTTTATCCTGGTGCTGGTCTACCATGCCACCAGATATCCTGAGGCCATCCCATTGAAAACTGTGACTGACAAGTCAGTTGCAAAAGCTTTACTTGGCATCTTTACTAGGGTTGGCTTCCCTAAAGAAGTTGTGTCTGACAGAGGCAGCAACTTTATGTCTAAGTATATGCAGGCTATGTGGAAAGAATGTGGGGTCACCTATAAGTTTTCTTCGCATACCACCCCCAGATGTAACGCTCACCTGGTATCCACGGGGACGTCACTCAGCCTGTTCTGACCTCTTACGACCTCAAACACTTCCCTGGAGGCTATTCGACTGGAGACTGGGCTTGAAACACAGGATTGGTAGAGTTTAACTCCCTATTGTCTCTGTGTGCTTGAACCCCTTCTTCCCCGGGGTCCAACCCTTCCCTTTGATCCACAGCTCACCTTGTTTCCTTGGATAGTGTGCTCTCCGTCCTGCTTTCAGCGCAGGGGCGCGTTGATTGATGCGGGCTCATTGCTGCCTAGTTACTTCATTGGCAAGCGTCCGACAGGTAAGTATAATGAGTCTTTTGAACAGTTCTCTAACTTCGTTCCTTTCCTTCCTTAGATGATGGCCGGCATCCGGGGATGGCGGCGTGCTGCTGAGATGAGTAGCGCTGAAGGTGAGTGACAGCGCGATGCGCGATGCTCCCCTTTCATATTTGTATTGAACTGAGTTCTTTTCTGTGTCTTTTAGGTGCCGCGATGTTTTCAGCGTGGATGCCAGTTATGAAGAACAATTGCGGTGAGTAAGCACAGTATGCAGTGCCTCTAGATGTTTCTACGCTAACCTGGAGTGTCTTTTCCCTCTTGCAGATGGATGAGAAGTTCCTGAGACAGAGTTCCCACAGAGCGGCTGGGATTCAGGTAAGCGTTTGAAGCTCGTACAGTATTTAAAAATAAGTGAAGATTTGCAGAATGCTTACTAATGCCTTTTTTCTGTTCTTTTCCCTTTTCCTTAGGAAGCGGAGTGCCAGGATGGGAATGACACTGCCGAAGATGCCCGCAGAACAGAAGGAGCGATGAATGATGGGCAGAAGCGCTGCAAGGTAAGGCTGTTCCTAACGGTGTTCTTGTTCTTGCAGGAGCTGAGAGCAGAAGAAAGATGCAGGCCTACTGGAGACCGATCCGAACACGGTGAGTGTCACGCTGCTGGTGCAGAAAACGCAAAGCATGTTTCTCAGCCTGTGCGTGGCTTAAATAGTCTCTGGGTATCCCAGGTGTCTCTGGGCTGAACCACACCCAAAAGACTAGACTACACATGCAGTTCTGGGTACCGAAATATGTGGGGACATCCATCTTGTCCCCATCAATGCACTACAAGTCCAATCCCCCAATGTTATCCTATGGGAGTGAGTGAGTCTGGTGCCACAAGCGCCAAGTCTTACTCCAAGTGGGTCTTTGGAGGGATGGAGAGGTGTTAGGGAGAATTCTCTCTTTAGGCTGAATTTCCTAACCTAGTGAGTCCCCCAGCAGCTTTGCTGGATTTCTGGAGTTTGTTTTTTTTTCTCCTGCCAAGAGTGAGACTCTTTTCTCCCACTCTTGGACATGATTTGTGATGTTCCTTTGACTGTTAATGTGTTTTATTGGCTATGGGTTCCTTTACTCCATAGGGTCTCATGTGTTTTTACTATGTGTGTTACACAGCACCCTCCGTGCAGTGACATAGGGGTGTTATAGTGACACCTGACCATAGACTCCATACCCTGGGACTGACTACTGTATCCCAGGGCATGTAAAGTCACCATTGGCTTTAAGAGTCCCAAATTATTAACAGAAACCGGTACAAACCATCATATTGTGGACGTACTGGTCGGGGCAATTCGATTGACCCGGGGTCTGTTAGTCGAGGGGGCACGTCTCCGTCCCCCCTGATCGAGTTTTGGCTGGTGGCAGTGGATACTACTTTTTATATTCGACCGCGAATATATCCCTATGGGATTTTCCCATTGTTCGAGGCTACCAACTTTAATTATTTAATTCTCATAGCCTCGAACATACCGCCGGTTTATTTATTTAATATTAATTCGCCGGTTGGTATTTTTTGCCAGGAATCGATTCTAAAATGGCGTTTGTGTTCTCTTCTGTGACTCCAACCCAAGTCGAGCCCTTTGTTCCACTTTTGGCGGGCTTCTCCACAGAAGCCTCCAAAAGTGGTGCTACTCTGTCTGGGTACCACAGGGGGTGTGGGAGGGGGTTTAGGCACCCTGGACTGAGTTACCTTGGTAACTCAAGTCGCATTCTTGTGTGATTGGCCCAAGTGGTGAGCCGGCCGGCTCACCACTTAGCATGTTTGATTGACAGCTAGGCTGAGTGAATGGGGGTGTGCTGCATAAAAGCAGGGCTTTGGGGACTGGAACTTCAGAAGTCGCCACAGGACCTGAGAATCCGACGAGGGATAAACTGAGCCTGGAGGACCTCATTGCAGCGCAGCTACTACAACAACAGGCAGCACAAAGGAGACGCAGGAGGAGGAGGGCAAGACAGGCACAGCAGGCACCACAATGGCACCTAATCATACCACAGAGGCACCCACCAATACCCAGGATCAGAGCCAGTCCATTCAACCTGACCCCTGAGCAGATACACACCCTGTACCGTCTGGACAGGGCTACCATCACCAGCATCGTGGACATGGTCCACGACGACATTGTGAGCCTCATAGACATCAGAACTGCCATCCCCCCGCTACAGAAGGTGGTGAGTGTGCTCCACTTCCTGGCCACAGGCACCTATCAGCATACAGTGGGACAGGTGCATGGCATCTCACAACCAGTATTCTCATGCACGCTGAACCAGGTACTCAATGCACTCCTGAAGCATGCACTTGAACACATATCCATGCCACAGACTGCCCAGGAGATTGCAAACACAAAAGTTGGCTTCTATTCATGGCAGGCATTCCAAGTTGCATCGGGGCCATCGACTGTACCCATGTGGAATTGGTGGTCCCACATCACAATGAAGTAGTGTACTGAAACAGGAAGCAATTCCACTCTATCAATGTCCAAATGGTATGTGACGCCAACAAGATAATCACACATTGCTGTGCCAGATTCCCAGGATCAACACATGATTCCATGGTTCTGCGGAACTCAACTATCCCACGCTACATGGAGCGACACACCGGACAACGTTCGTGGCTACTTGGTGAGTAGCAGGGCAAGCACATGGCAGCGTGATTTTGGGGGGGGGAGAGATACATACTCCAACTGGGTGTGAATGGGGGGGGAGAGATACATACTCCAACTTGGTGTGAATGGGGGGGGAGAGATACATACTCCAACTGGGTGTGAATGGGGGGGAGAGATACATACTCCAACTGGGTGTGAATGGGGGGGGGAGAGATACATACTCCAACTGGGTGTGAATGGGGTGGGAGAGATACATACTCCAACTGGGTGTGAATGGGGGGGGGAGCGATACATACTCCAACTGGGTGTGAATGGGGTGGGAGAGATACATACTCCAACTGGGTGTGAATGGGGGGGGAGAGATAAATACTCCAACTGGGTGTTGACTGGCGTCCGTAGGGAAAATGGACATACAGATGTACGCCAATGTCCTTCAGGGAAGGCCACGATGTACTTGAGAAGAACCCACATGCAATTCGAAGGTGCACAACATTGAGAACAATGCAGGTTGCAAAATATCACACATCCATCCACATTGCACATCATGCCACGCCACATATTACACAAATCAGCAACATGGCGTCAAGACCGTAATACAGAATCAGTGCAGCACAGCATCAATCCAGCAACGCGCCCTTGAATGTATGCAAAGCGATCACCCCTAGACATAGCACTGAACCACACACCTATGGCACCACTGAAGTGATGCTTCACAGCATGGCAACATCGGTGTCAGGATGTCAGTACACTAGCAGTGTGTTACCTAATTTGGATGGGCCAGGGACACCTAAGACCTGGCCTCACCCAGGACATGTCAATTACTGTTGGAGGCATGAATGTGGCATTTCTACTTGCAGGGTCGACCTCCCCCTTGCACGTTGCTGTCACACAGACCATCTGCATGTATGCTGTCAATTCAGTACTTGAATCACAATGCAATGTCAATTTGTGTGATGTGAACAGGCCGATCTTGAGGTGAACAGTAACAGGACCCCGTTCATTCCCCCATACAGGTGATGCGGGCTATCCCCTGAAGTCCTGGCTCCTCACACCTGTACGGAACCCACAGAACAGGCACGAGGAGGAATACAATCGTGCACATACCCGTACCCGCATCATGATCGAGCAGACTTTTGGACTTTTGAAGTCACGTTTTAGGTGCATTAGCAGGTCTGGTGGTGCTCTCCTGTATGGACATGAGAAGGTGGGCAAGATCACCATGGCATGTGTCATGCTGCACAATATGTGTATCAGACGGAATGTGCCACTGCCCCCTGACGTTGAAATAGAAGCACCTGATGAGGATGATGATGGTGATGAGGACGGAGGTGAAGGGGATGCAGGTGTTGCAAGAGGGGATGGCCAGGAGGGACGTGCTGTGAGTCAGCATCTGATGACCAAATATTCTGAGGAACATGTTTCCGTACTGTCACATGGATATGGGGGTAATGCACTGGTGTATGTTTTGAAGCACGCAATGGACCCTGTCGCCAATAAAGTACACACACACAATGAAGATGTCCAAGCCTGTGTTTTGATCAGAAACCAGTGTATTGAGTGACATAAAGGTGTAGTAGTGCAAGCCCAAAAACATCCCACCACCCTTCCCCCCACAACAGACCCATAACACCCTTCCCACCACCCCCCACAACAGACCCATAACACCCTTCCCACCACCCCCCACAACAGACCCATAACACCCTTCCCACCACCCCCCACAACAGACCCATAACACCCTTCCCACCACCCCCCACAACAGAGCCATAACATCCTTCCCACCACCCCCCACTACAGTCCCTCATGTGTCTGCCATGTATTCCCTGGACAATGCATACAGAGGAATCTCCATCAACCCCCTATTTTCCATTGTCCTTGAAAGGATCTTGAGGGTTGCCAGACGTGCGCCTGGTGGTGCGCAATGAGCGCCGGAGGGGGCTTGTTTGTCTCGACCCGGAAGATGAGGACGGGGCAGACTGGCCTTGTTGGGAAAAGTGGCGGTCCATAGTGTCAGCCATGCGGACAAGGACCTCCCTGAGCCTCGCTATCTCATCGCATAGCCTGTCGGTGTTGGCGTCCATCCGCTCAGTGCAGTGCCTCGCCGTCTCGACAATGTTCTCTCTGAGATTGGCAGCCTCCTCAACATGCTGGCCGACCAGCACAGTCAGCTCGTTTTGGCGCTGCAGGATGGTGGTGAGTTGGGGGGCAGTGCTGGGTGACCGTGCACTGGTTGCTGTGCCCTCCGATGCATCCACTGCAGCAAGTGATGGTAACATGGGGGACATGATTGCAGGGTTAGTGTCTTCAACAGTCCCATCAGACCCAGGGGTCTGGAATGGCACAGGCGCTGGGGTTCCAGGGGGGCGTGGGGTGTGCATCTCCATGTGCTGGCCTAGGGTGTCCTCCGGATCGGATAGGGGGACAGTGGCGCTGCCTCACCAGCGGAGCTAGCCGCAGCTGATGGTTGTCCCTCGGTGGCTGGCATTGGTGACAGTGGGTTCACCTCCGGTGGTGGGGCCGCAGTTGGTGGTGCAGCTACTACTGCCCTGGCAGTGGCACCATGACGATGTTTCCTACCCGTCAGGTGTGCCCTTCCCCCCTTGCCCCTGGATGTTGTTGGGGTATCCTCCGGCTCCTGTGTCCTTGCCCTCTTGCATGTAGCTGGTGCCTTTGATGCATCAGCGGCATCCTCCCCATCTGTTTGTGAGCCTGTGAGGGACGAGAAGGGGGATATCATTGGTTGGAATTCAATTTATTTAATGAAGATTACATGAATGATGCAGTTGTGGCCATTGGGACTCAGTGGTTGTGGATGCAGGTGATGTGCCAGTTCAGTGCCTTATCCATGCATGGGTGTGTTTGGGACTTGTCTCTGGTGATGTGTGCATGTGTGTGTGTTTGGGTCTGACACTGACATGGTGAGGGATGGATGCATGTGTGGATGTGTGTCCATGCATGAGAGGAGTCTGTGTTCACATATGGGGGTAACAGTACATTCACACCGCATCCTGTCATGTGTACACTCACCTCCATCTGAAGTGGTAGCCACGCCGATCTCCATGCTGCCCACTCCCTCAATGGATTCAACGGCAATCATGTTTGCGCATGTCTCCTCCCATTCCTTCATCCGGATTGGTGAGCCATCTCCACCGGCACTGTCAATGCGGTGGTTCTCAGCCAGGATGCCCCTCACCCGCAGCCTGAGGTCGTCCCACCTCTTCTTGCATTCGCGCACGGTGCGCGTGCTGGTGCCCACAGCACTGACTGAGAGCTACCTCCTCCCACATGGCTTCTTTCTTCAGCAAGGTTGGGCGGCGCATGTCATTTGCAAAGACTACCTCCGCATGCTCTGCAAGGGTCTGTGTTAACATGACCAATTCCTCATTGGTATATTTTTCCTTGCGCTGCCTGTCACTGGTTTTCTTCAGAGCCTTGGGCATGATGCAGGTGTCCAAGATGAATTTGCACAGCTCCCAACTCAAAACAGGTCCAGGGTGCAAAGGATGGCAATGGATTGTGTTTTTAAAGATGGCCGCCGTGCTCTTTCCCGTTCCTGTGCGATGACGCTATTTCCGGTTCCGCAAATTAACAGTCACCGCTAATAGCAGTGACCGCTAATAGCGGTGATCGCTAATAGCGGTGACCGCTAATGGCGCGAGGGCGGAGGTGCTATCTGCACTTTCGCGGAAGGCAGTAAATGACTTTTTGGGGACTTTAGCGGCATGGCGGTAGGGTCATTAACGGCATGGCGCTATGCTCGTGTCCGCGTACTCGTAATGGTACGCCATTAGCGCCCTCTTGCGAGGGCGGACACGTTAATAGCGCCATGCCGCTAATTTGTAGTTTTTAGCGCACAACGTGTAATGAGGCCCTATATCTTTTAGTGACCGTGTTTTTGAACTGCTTAACATTAGTGCCTGTGTGTTTTACTAGATGTGGTTTTAAATAAATAATTATATCTCTTTTACACCAAGCTCTGGTCAGTGTTTACTTGTTCTACTGTGTTCTTTTGACCTATTGTGAATGCTCTGTATACTGCCTAACTCTTCTTGAGGGAAGTCTGGCTGCTCAGCCACAGCTACCAAGTGAATCTGTGTGGTACAGACTGCTACCAAGTGGGTTTACTGCCAAACACCTGTAGTCTTAAATCTTTTGCAGTGGTCCCAGATGGAACTGCACAGGTTTCTGCCTAACAAGAGGCCCTTGAGGGCCATGTAGGTGATCGTGGCCTGGCTCCAGCCTGACATCTTGGAGGGCTGGGGACATGAATGGCAGGAATCATGACAACACTCCCCCCCAAGGCCCCTCTCAAGGTGACTCTTCTGTCTAGTCCTGGTTTGGTTGGATGGTTTTGATGAAATCGTCTAAGCAAGTGAGGTGCATGGATCTACTCACAAGGCTTCCATGTCCTGTCTTGTGGACCATTACCCTTCCAGTCAAATAAGTAGTATAATTTGGATCTGACGTACTTTGAATCTAGGATGTCCTTGACTTCGAATTCTGGCTCCCCGGCGACTACTACTGGCTGCGGTGGCGTTGCTACCCGGGTCCCAGGTTGAACAGGTTTAAGGAGAGACACGTGGAACACAGGATGAATCTGCATGTTTGACGGCAAAGCTAGTCTGACCGCCACAGGATTTATCACGGAGGTGACAGTGAATGGACCCAGATATCTTGGACAGAAAGTTCTGGTTCCTTTAATGCACACGTTTTTAGACGCCAGCCAGACTTTGTCTCCCACTTGGTAGTTGGGGGCCTTTGCTCGGTGTTGATCAGCAAACTTCTTTTGGTGATTCTTAGCTTGAAGTAGGTGTTCAGCTGCCCTTTTAAAGTTTTGAGAAACGGTCGTGTGTAAGGTTTTGACTGCTGGCATTTCCAGGGTTGTAGGGACGTCCAACTCAGAAGTACGTGGGTGCCTGCCATACATGGTATAAAAGGGTGTCTGCCCAGTGCTGGTGTGTAGGGAATTATTATAAGCATATTCAGCTATCCATAATAGGTCGAACCAGCTTCCTTCAGCTTGGTGTAACATGCAACGCAGATAGTGCTTGAGCATCTGATTTGTCCTCTCAGTTTGACCATCCGTTTGGGGATGGTGACTGGTGGATAGCCGGATGTCGATCTGGGCCATAGAGCAGCATTTTCTCCAGAAGTTAGATACGAATTGAGTACTTCGGTCTGAGACCAAAACTGAAGGGAACCCATGGAGCCGTACGATGCCTTCAAGAAATACCTTTGCCAGAGTGGAAGCATTTGGAGGCCCCTTAAGAGGAATGAAATGTGCCATTTTTGAAAATAGGTCCACGACCACAAGAATAGTGTTAAACCCTTGACTGGGTGGTAAGTCAGTAATAAAATCGAGGGACAACGTGTGCCAGGGTGCTGGTGGGATTTCCAATGGTTGTACTAGCCCAGCCGGTTTCTGCTTGGATGACTTGTTTTGAGCACATACTCCACAAGATAGGATGAATTGGATAATGTCTTTACGCCACGTGGGCCACCAATAATTTCATTTTACCTTGGCTAGGGTTTTAGCGATTCCTGGGTGGCCTTCGATCAAGGAAACATGATAACCGGACATGACTTGTTCTTATAGTTCTTGGTCTGGTAAGAATAAACGATTCCTGAAGTAGGGCAACTCATCTTTTATCATGTAATGTTCTCCTTGTGCACTCCACGCTTCAATTGCTCCGGACTCATCAGGTTTTGGATTTCTTCATGTAATTCTTTCTGAGTTATGGTTGCTGTGATTCCTAGGAGCTTGTCACTCGGGATGATTGCTAATGGGTCAGATGTCTGATACCCTTGCTCTTCCACCCCTATATGGGAAAGGGCATCGGCCTTCCCGTTTTTCACCCCTGGTCGAAATGTAATCACGTAGTCATATTCAGTAAAAAAAAGAGCCCAACGTAGTTGTCGTGAGGATTGGGCCTTTGCCGTTTTTAGGTATTGGAGGCTCCGGTGGTCAGTTATTACAGTGATTGTGTGTCTGGCACCCAAGAGGTAGTGCTGCCATGCCTTAAAGGCTGACTTAATGGCCAAGAGTTCTTTGTCTGTGATAGCGTAATTGAGTTCAGGGGGTGTGAATTTACGCGACCAGAAGGCAAAAGGGTGTAACTGGCTCGTTTCGGGGTCCTTTTGTGAGAGGACGGCTCCCATAGCCATGCTTGAGGTGTCCGTTTCCACCAGGTATGGGAGATCAGGTGAGGGTGGCGTAAGATTGGGGCAGATGTGAATCTTGCTTTGAGTTCCTGGAAAGCCTCCTCGGCTTCTGTTGTCCACTGGAACTTTTTGTTGCTTTTCCTTAGTAATGACGTGATGGGATGCACGATTTGCGAAAATCCTGGGATGAACCGGCGGTAGAAGTTTGCAAAACACAGCATACTTTGAACCCCCTTGAATGAATTTGGGGATGGCCAGTTCAGGATAGCATCTACCTTGTGTACATCCATTCGGATTCCATTTGGGCTGAGAATAAAGCCCAGGAATTCCACCTCAGAGACGTGGAATGAGCACTTTTCGAGCTTGGCGTAGAGCTGGTGTTGACAGAGTTTCTCCAATACAGATCAGACGTGTTTAATGTGGTCCTGCTTTGATGCGGAATATACTAGGATATCGTCCATGTAGACTAGAGCACAAACATCAAACAATTCCCGTAGGACATTGTTCATGAAGTATTGAAATGCAGCAGGCGCTTTGCAAAGGCCAAAGGGCATTACTTGATATTCGTACAAGCCGTATTTGGTGCGAAAAGCTGTTTTTCATTCGCCCCCGTTTTACGCGAACAAGGTGATATGCCCCCCTCAGGTCTAGTTTTGTGTAGATTTGGGCATCTTTGACTTGATCAAGCAATTCGGGGATCAGTGGCAGGGGGTAGCGTTTTTTTACGGTAACCTGGTTCAGTGCGCGATAGTCGATGCACGTTCTCAAGTCCCCCTCCTTTTTTGGTACGAAGAATAGAGGACTGGCTGCTGGAGACTTCGAGGGACGGATGAACCCGTTAGCCAGGTATTGGTCAAGATAGGCCTTCAAGTGCTGGTTTTCTGGTTCTGTGAGTGCGTAAATTCGCCCACAAGGGATTTGTGTGCCGGGTATCAGGTCGATTTGACAATCGTATGGTCTATGCGGTGGCAGGGTATTAGCCTGTTCTTTCTGAAAGACATCTTGAAAGTACTGGTATTCACTTGGTAGGGTGCCGATTGCCACAGTCGCAAGCGTGGAGGTTCTGGTGTCTATTGGTTGTTTCTCTTGGTGATGACATGTGTGGGTGCAAGTCTCGGGAAAGGCCAATTCTTTTGCTCGCCAATCGATTTGAGGATTGTGAGCTACCAACCATGGCAATCCCAAAATCAACTGGAACTGTGGTGCCTTAATGAGGTCGAAAACAATAGATTCTTGGTGTCCATCCTGGCACAGAAGGGTTAAAGCTGCAGTGCATTGGGATACTGGACCAGAACCTATTTCCGTGCCGTCGACAGTGGTATCAGTGTCGGTGGTTGATTTAGGGCGTAACGGAAGCCCCATCTTTTCCGCAAGATCCTGGTTGATGTAATCCCAATGGCTCCACTGTCTATGTGCGCTCTTACTGTGTGCATCTGAGATGGATGTTGGTGATTGATCAAGACCACAGTGCAAAATGGGAGGTCTGTAGTTCACTTTCTTCGCTCGAAAAGTGGACCCCTACACTTGCCAGGCTGGGCAGTTTTCCGGTTCCTTGATGGTATCTTCCTTGTCCATGGCCCCTAACGTCCTCCTCGGTGGCTTCACATTGCACTCTTTAAGGAAATGACCTGACCTTCCACAGTACAGACATAACTGCCGCTGTCTCCTTTTATCCCTTTCCGCTTTAGTCAAGGGGGATCGGACCCCCCCGATTTGCATTGGTTCTCCTGAACGTTCCGTTGTTCGGGCAGTATTGTCCTTTGAACGCACATACATAGTGCGAGGGTCCGGTCTGGTTCGATCTGCTCTTCAGTCCTGCAACCTATGATCCAGTTGAACAACAAGGTCAATGAATTCTGAGCTGTCTTTCGGGGGGTTCACTACTTGTGCGAGAACATCCTTGAGCTCCCCCCGCAACCCCCGATGAAATAACATGCTTCTCTTCTCCACTGACCATTCTGCTTCAACTACGAGTCTATTGAACGTGGCTATGTATGTTAATAGGTCTTGATTCCCTTGGCGTAGGGACAGAAGTTCGTCATCTAATGCCTGCCCATGAGTACGACGGGAGAACAAGTTTTTCTATCTCCTGCTGAAAGCCCCTGAAGTCATGCAGCAAAGGATCGTCTTGGGCCACAAAGGGTACAGACCAGTCCGCTGCGCTATCACTCAGGTTGGATAGCACGAAAGCGACCCGTGATTGGTCATTCGGAAAGGCCTCTGGCCTACAAAGGAAGTGCAGGCGGCACTGGTTCATGAACGTTTCAAACGGCTTGGGATCCCCTGTAAAACGTCCGGGCGGAGCCAAGGGAACTGCCCCAGGAAGGGTTATCTGAACGGGATTGGCTGATGGTGCTGGCATCGAGGGCATGCTTCCTGGCAATGGTGCATGCCCTGCTTGTGACTGGAGAAGTTGCCGGCTTAAATCATCAGTGTGTTCTTTGGCTACTATCAGCTCTCTCCTCAGGGTGTTGGTCTCCTGCCTGGCTGCATGTACTTCGGAACGTAGCTGCCCCAACATGTGGGCTAACTGGTTGGTTTCTGACGTTTCCATGATGCCCAGGTGGATTTTGATGTGAGGCTTTGCGTTCTGTAACGCTCACCTGGTATCCACGGGGACCTCACTCAGCCTGTTCTGACCTCTTACGACCTCGAACACTTCCCTGGAGGCTATTCGACTGGAGACTGGGCCTGAAACACAGGATTGGTAGAGTTTAACTCCCTATTGTCTCTGTGTGCTTGAACCCCTTCTTCCCCGGGGTCCAACCCTTCCCTTTAATCCACAGCTCACCTTGTTTTCTTGCATAGTGTGCTCTCCATCCTCCTTTCAGCGCAGGGGTGCGTTGATTGATGCAGGCTTGTTGCTGCCTAGTTACTTCACTGGCAAGAGTCCGACAGGTAAGTATAATGAGTCTTTTGAACAGTTCTCTAACTTCGTTCCTTTCCTTCCTTAGATGATGGCTGGCGTCCGGGGATGCGATGTGCTGCTGAGATGAATAGCGCTGAAGGTGAGTGAGAGCGCGATGCGCGATGCTCCCCTTTCGTATTTGTATTGAACTGAGTTCTTTTCTGTGTCTTTTAGGTACCACAACGTTTTCAGCATGGATGCCGGTTATGAAGAACAAATGCGGTGAGTAAACGCGGTATGCGGCGCCTCTAGATGTTTCCACGCTAACCTGGAGTGTCTCTTCCCTCTTGCAGATGGATGAGAAGTTCTGAGACAGAGTTCCCACAGAGCAGCTGGGATTCAGGTAAGCGTTTGAAGCTCGTACATTATTTAAAAATAAGCAAAGATTTGCAGAATGCTTACTTATGCCTTTTTTCTGTTCTTTTCCCTTTTCCTTAGGAAGCGGTGTGCCAGGATGGGAATGACACCGCCTAAGATGCCCGCAGAACAGAAGGAGCAATGAATGATGGGCAGAAGCGCTGCAAGGTAAGGCTGTTCTTAACGGTGTTCTTGTTCATGCAGGAGCTAAGCGCAGAAGAAAGATGCAGGCCTACTGGAGACCGATCCGAACACGGTGAGTGTCACGCTGCAGGTGCAGAAAACGCAAAGCATGTTTCTCAGCCAGGATATGACTTAAATAGTCTCTGGGTATGCCAGGTGTCTTTGCGTTGAACCACACCCAAAAGACTAGACTGCACATGCAGTTCTGGGAACCGAAATATGTGGGGGCATCCATCTTGTCCCCATCAATGCACTACAAGTCCAATCCCCCAATGTTATACTATGGGAGTGAGTGAGTCTGGTGCCACAAGCACCAAGGCTGACTCCAAGAGGGTCTTTGGAGGGATGGAGAGGCCCTTGAGAGCCATGTAGGTGATTGTGGCCTGGCTCCAGCCTGATATCTTGGAGGGCTGGGGACATGAGGGGCAGGAATCATGACATCAGACGAATGGTCTGGTGGAACGGTTTAACAGGACTTTGAAAAGTATGATTGGGGCTCTGGAAAAACCCCAAAGAAGAAAATGGGATCTTCTTTTACCATGCTTACTGTTTGCCTACAGAGAGGTACCACAAGAGAGTGCTGGCTTCAGCCCCTTTGAACTTCTGTTTGGTCACCCTGTGCGGGGACCCTTAGCCATCGTCAAGGGGGGATGGGAGATGCCCACTCCCCCTATTACTACCAACGTAGTAGACTATGTGTTAGGGCTCACAAAAAGGATGGTACTCGTGATGGGTCTGGCTTGCGACAAGTTGAAGGCAGGACAAGCTCTGGTGAAACATTGGTATGACCAGAAAGCTTCCCTCATCAACTTCACACCTGGTCAGCAAGTCCTGATCATGAATCCCATAAGGCCTAGAGCTTTACAGGACAAGTGGTCACGCCCTTACACCGTGGTGGAGCCCCTGGGCGAGGTCAACTATTTAGTGGACCTTGGAAGGCCTGGACAGGCCCCAAAAGTGTTCCATGTAAATAGGCTGAAGGTTTTCATCCCAAGAGTTGAAATCGCAGCACTGCTATTGGCTTCAGATGTTGAGGAAGAGGAGTCTGAACCTCTCCCTGACATTTTTCAAAGCAGTCCTTCAGATAGCTCCTTTGAGGATGTCCGAGTGGCCCCTCACCTGACTTCTGATCAGCAGGCTGAGGTGAAAAGTTTGCTTAGGCAATTTTCCCCCCTGTTTTCACAGTCCCCTGGTTTGACACCTTGGTGAAAACATAACAGACACTGAAGACAGTGTACCTACCAAAAGTAGGGGATACAGGATGTCAGACAAAGTACAGTCTTACATCAAGACAGAGGTCAACAAAAGGTTGGATCTTGGGGTGATTGAACCCTCTAGTAGTCCTTGGTCCAGCCCTGTGGTTTTGGTTCCAAAAGCAGGTACTTCTGAATTGAGGTTCTGTGTGGATTACAGGGCTCTGAATGCTGTCACCAAGACAGATGCACACTCCTTGGCTCGAACAGATGAGCTGGTGGATACCTTGGGTGCCTCCAAGTACCTCAGCACGTTTGCCCTCACTGAAGGCTATTGGAAAATAGCCCTTGCAGAACATGCCAAGGAGAAGACAGCGTTCTCAACTCCAGAGGGTCTTTACCAGTTCAGGGAAATGCCTTTTGGGTTGAAGAATGCACCTACCACTTTCCAGAGTCTTGTGAATCATGTGTTGAATGGGTTGGATGAATTCTGGCTTGCATATCTGGATGATATAGCAGTTTTCAGTGCCACCTGGGAAGACCATGTGAAACACCTCTGGATTGTGTTACGGGCTCTTCAGAAGGCCCACTTGACCATAAAGGCCAGTAAATGCCAGATTGGACAAGGCTCAGTGGTTTACCTTGGACATGAAGTAGGAGGGAGGATACAGACACTACCCAGTAAAGTACAAGCAGTACAAGACTGGCCTACCCCCACTACATAGACCCAAGTGAGAGCCTTCTTAGGACTCACTGGGTATTACAGAAATTTCATGGCAGACTATGGCACCATAGCTGCCCCACTGACTGCTCTCACCACTCCAAAGAAACCCAGGAAGGTAACTTGGACTGAAGAGTGTGAGAAGGCCTTCAATGGCTTAAACGACTCCTTGTGCCAGGCCCCTGTTCTCAGGGCCCCTGATTACCAAAGACCTTTTATTGTGCAGACAGATGCCTCTGACACTGGGATAGGAGCTGTACTATCACAAGTAGATGAGAAGGGTAACAAACACCCTATTGGCTTCATTAGTCGCCAGTTTAAGGACAGAGAGCTCAGATGGTCCCCAGTAGAGAAAGAATGTTTCTTTGTTGTGTGGGCCCTTAGGAAGTTGAGGCCCTACCTCTATGGGACCCACTTCAATGTGCAAACTGACCATAAGCCCTTGAAGTGGCTAATGAACATGAAGGGAGAGAATCCAAAGTTGCTTAGTTGGTCCATAAGTCTGCAAGGCTTTGACTTCACTATTGAGCATAGGCCAGGTGTCCAACATAGCAATGCAGATGGGTTGTCCATAATGTTTAACCGACCTGAACAAGAAGCTCATCCAGGGGTGGATTAGTTCCCCCTGTCCTTAGTCTGGGAAGGGCGAGTGTTAGGAAAGATTTCATATTTGAATGTAATTTTCCCTTCATGTGTCAACCCCCAAACTTTTCTGCTATTCTACACCCTGATCTAACCTTTGCCAGAGTAGCGCAGCCCTCAGCCACACTCCTCTGGGATTTCGCTCAATTCTTATGGGGAAACTGACATGCCCTTAAGACAGTCAATACTGGGAGACTTTGTTTCCCTTAGTCCTTTCCTCATGTTGCAGCTTTTGTGCAACATGTTACAAGAGTGCGATGTAACTTACTTTACCGCACCCTTGGGTCTCTAGTCATTCCAAAGGCCCTAGAAACTCTCTCTGGACTTATTATGAACTGTGCAGGTGTGTCACGGATAGGACTGGTAAACTGGAGGGAAAACCCTAAGTGTTGGGAAGGTCAGGTAAAGGGCATCACAACTGCTGTTATACAAACAAGGAACTGACCATAACCCAAAACAATATTGCTCTTTTTACACACACTGTTTTCGTGTGGTACTCTGCAAAAAAAGGCTGAAAACTAGTACGCCTATAAAACAAAGAAACAATAAATGTTAGACCCAAATGCTCTGGATATCTAATTACTTTGATATCTCAGGCTACCCTGGAGCGTCGAGTGTTACTACCTTGGAGCAAAAGAAAATGTGTAGAGAAAACTGCTGTGATAGCTTAGTGGCTATTTTTAATAATACAGTTTTTGTTTAACAAATAAACATGATCTCCCAAAGGAGCTTTTACAAAAAAATGGTACCTTCAAAAATCGAAACTATGAACATTAAAAAACACAGTGAATTACATCAAGTACTATGGAACATTTAACATATGACAAGAAATAAACATTTTCAAACAAAAGACCATCCACACAATGTGTGATTGAATTCACAGCCTGTATGATGAGTTGAAAAAACAAAATGAAGAAAGTAAAACAACAAAGAACGAAATCCTAACACATCCTGATTTTATGTGATAGGGCAAAGCAACCAAATGCGACCCCCGCCAGAGTCTGATGTATTACTGGCCTCGGCCAAAGAACCGATTGAAAAAGTCCTCGGGTTTGGAGCCCAAAGCATGTGTGGTTCCAAATTAATACCAGAGGTCAGGTCCTCCTGATGTCTTGGAGGGTCAGCTGGTGGGAGTTTGTCAAGAGACCAATCCTAGGACAAACTCCCACCAGCTGACCCTCCAAGACATCAGGAGGACCTGACCTCTGGTATTAATTTGGAACCACACATGCTTTGGGCTCCAAACCCGAGGACTTTTTCAATCGGTTCTTTGGCCGAGGCCAGTAATACATCAGACTCTGGCGGGGGTCGCATTTGGTTGCTTTGCCCTATCACATAAAATCAGGATGTGTTAGGATTTCGTTCTTTGTTGTTTTACTTTCTTCATTTTGTTTTTTCAACTCATCATACAGGCTGTGAATTCAATCACACATTGTGTGGATGGTCTTTTGTTTGAAAATGTTTATTTCTTGTCATATGTTAAATGTTCCATAGTACTTGATGTAATTCACTGTGTTTTTTAATGTTCATAGTTTCGATTTTTGAAGGTACCATTTTTTTGTAAAAGCTCCTTTGGGAGATCATGTTTATTTGTTAAACAACAACTGTATTATTAAAAATAGCCACTAAGCTATCACAGCAGTTTTCTCTACACATTTTCTTTTGCTCCAAGGTAGTAACACTCGACGCTCCAGGGTAGCCTGAGATATCAAAGTAATTAGATATCCAGAGCATTTGGGTCTAACATTTATTGTTTCTTTGTTTTATAGGCGTACTAGTTTTCAGCCTTTTTTTGCAGAGTACCACACGAAAACAGTGTGTGTAAAAAGAGCAATATTGTTTTGGGTTATGGTCAGTTCCTTGTTTGTATAACAACGGATAGGACTGGTGGCAGCTATCGTTTATCTTATGTTTTGAACCCTTTTTTGCCATGTTATCCGCGCTTACCGCGTTTGGCACCAATAGGTGGCCTGGCTCCAAAATGGCCATGCCACGCGGTTCTTTGTCCTGTCCTTTGGCCATCTTGCCCCTTCACCTTCCCCAGGTCGAGTCGACCCGGGTCAGTCCTTATTTGGTCATGCACTTTCCCGCAAAACCCAATGCTTTCGCTGGCTTCTGCATGCCTTGTGTGTGTGCCTCCAGGATGTGGGCTGGGATGTCTGTTCCCAATACACATCCTGGGTGCCAGAGAGTCTGGAGTGTCTTGAATGCCTGGGACCACCATGGTCCATGATTGGTCCACGTATGGAGTGAGTGTCTGTGAGCAGATCTCCCATTGGGTCCTCTCCATTTTGGCGCAAAGGGAACTTTGGATAAGAGGAGGCTGAAAACACCACTGCCATGTCAATCTCCTGAGTTCACACGAACAAAGGATAAGGAGCCAAGTATCCTGCAACAAGATGCCGCTGGAAGGTTTGGCACCCTGAGCCCGCTGTCGTCCTGCGAGACCCCTCTGCATCTGATCGTCCTAGAAGGTCTGCGAAGGCGCTTCGACCTATTGGAATAGTGGGACCAACTATTCTTGGCACCTTCATGAAACCCTGCAACTAAGCCTCTTCGGAAGTGTCCCTGGGCCAACCAGTGGGCTGACCACTGCGGGACATTTGCTCTGTCACCGCTGCCGTTTTGGGGAAGCCCTCTAAACTTGGCCTACTGCTAGCTCTGTGTCCACTGCACCTTCATACCGAATTTCGTACACTTGGCATTCCCAGGTCTGAAGTGAGACAAGTGCGCCTGGACCAGAGTAAACACAGTTGCCGTGTTGCCCTTCTGTGGTGACGACCTGTGCAAGTTTGCTGCATCAGTGACCCCCTCGACCCTGAATCCTGCTACTGCGGAATCTACACGGTGTCGAGACGTCCTGATTGTCGCATCCGATCCTGCCAGCAACGTGAACTGAACTGGCGAAGTCTGGGTCTGCCTGCATCTGTGACCGGTGAGTAGTCCATACCCCAACCTGTGGCCCCCAGCGCAGGAACCCATTTCTTTTCTACTGCTGTTGCAAAATAGCGGATCCATCCCACACTCTCAACCTGCCTCTGCCCGCAAGTGGAGGTCTTGCTTGAGTAGTGGGGACTTGTTCTTCATCGCCTTATCTACCTTCCTGAACTGTCAGAGATCCTTGAAGAGACCCTATTTTGTCCATTGGCACAAGCGCGTGCATGTACTATTGGGCATAAGGCTCCTCCCTTCGTAGGGCTTGGACTACCTCTTAGTTAGGTGTATTTCTGATGTCGAACTGGGTCTAACGATTACTTGCACTGCCTGTTTTCCTCCCCATCTAGGTTGTCTACATATTTGGTGTTTCTAACTCCTTAGACCTCGGTCTTGTATTTATATTGTATTGATTGTGATGTGTTGGTTTCCTTCATTATTATTGTGATTCTTTGCTATGGTCGATGTTACAAAGGCCTTGCAATAAATGTGTCTATATTTTTAATATAACACCTGTCTGGAGTAATTTGTAAGTGTCCTTGCTTTTTGTGCTCATTGAGGTCTTTCAGTCACCCTCACCCCTCTTGAAACTTAGTCTTGACCGCCGCCATCGCTACCCTGATTGGTCTGGCTTGTCCAGAGGTTACCCTGTTCCAAGAAACTAGGCTGGCCTTCTGAACCTCTGCTCCTCCAGGTCAGAGTTCAGAAATCCATCTTAACACACGGCATCCCACTAAATAAAATGCAAATAATTCAAAAAGCTCAGAATGCAGCAGTAAGAATTATTTTTGTGCTAGGCAGAACTGCATCTGTCTCGCCATCTCTGCGTGCTTTACACTGGTTGGCAGTAGAACACCAGATTAGATTCAAGGTGGTTTGTCTAGCATACCTAAGGGGTTTGATTCAACCGTATCAGCTTTCAAGATACTTACGATATAGTGATTGTTATCTACTGGTTGTCGCGCGTTTTGTGTATACTTCAAGGGGAGACAGAAGATTTGCTGTTTTTTCGGTCCAAAACTATGGAATTCACTTCCCTTGGGAATAAGGACTCTTAAATCATTGCCTCAATTTCATGGGGCATTGAAGACCTTTCTGTTTGGATAGGCCCGTTGGTGTGTTCCTTTTTTCATTCTAGACTGCCTCACGTTTTTTTAATCTAGATTATGCACCACATCAATGTTTGTCACATCTGCGCCTCTATACGGTTTATTCTGTTATGTGCACGTTACAAATGAAAAAATAAAACAACATCAAACATTGACCACAGAGGGTAACATACAGCAATGACATGTGGGTGCTTACATGCAAAACACCCATACAGTAAGTAGCAGCAACATGCACCAGTTATGGAAAATGAGATACCGGGTAAGGCACCAGTGGTCAGAACGGTGACAATTCGTCCCCGGCAGGCTTCTTACTCATATTAGCTACACCTTGGTCAGCTTGCCTGTGGTCAGAAATGAAACTACCTATTTGGCCCTCTGAGGATTAGATGGCGGCTCTGAGCGTTGAAAATCCGCCTCTAAAAGCTCCACAACACCCTTAAGTAACACTCAAACATGTGACACACAGGCTTGCCATTCTGGGTGGTTAACATTTTTTGGTGGGGCACAATTTAAAACACGAGGATTCGTTCCCAGCAGATCTACACGATATAGTGCCCACCGCTTCCAGTGTCTGCTTTCTCCACACGACACAGACCGAGACATAGCTTTAACATACAGCTATGCGCATACAATACTGTCTGTGCTTCCTCCATTATATGGTTCGCTGACTATGATCAAAACTTGAACTGCATCAGCCTTAAGTGCTCACTTGAGGACCAGCTTTGAACACCCGACCTTCCAGGCCACCTTACCACAGCACCGGCCAACAGCCTGCATAGAACACAAAGAAAGAGACCTCTATCTCCAAGCAAACAAGCGAGAGTTCCTCAATATTTCAATATTTCCACTTACCCAGTACGGGACCACTGTACACCCACTGTACACAGATACCCTCAAAGGACCATTCTATTGCCTCCACCTGCAAAATATGTAGAGGGTACCCCTCAAAGAAATTGACTTGGGTCTTGAAGAAGGCAACAGTCGAGCAAGAGACAATTGCTGAAATATCAAACTGGACAGACAGACTGCCAGACCGCCACTGTCGCACGGTGTCAGTGGTGATCATTAAACTCCACCACGCCACAAATAATGTACCTTGGTTAATTTTCTTTTTTCTTGATGTAGACCTGTTATACCATTTAATCTGCAGTTGTGCTAGAAAGACAGTGGTCCAAAGAACCACTTCCTGCATAGTCCCAACGCACTGGTACCTAATATACAGTATGCCTACTATAATGTTTTTTGATTTGTTCATGTAAATTCTTTTTGCTCCACACTATATTTGTCATTTCTGTGCTGTTATGTTTCATGCACCAATGTGTAAAATACACTGAATAAATGTACATATCTTTTTTGATGCGTACTAAGGTACTGGGGTGCAGAAGGTTATATATCTCCTCAGCAATAACGTATATATGAGGAAATGCCACTTCCAGGCACTTCCCCCCCAATGACCACAGGTTCTCCACGTCCATGTGTCTGACTTTTATTAGTCTACATATCTTACTTGTTTAGAATATGTCAACAGATGTTGGGAGCCCACTTTTGTAAACCACAAGGAAGGTTGTAGCATGAAAGTTTACTGCTGGCAGAAACAGCAACAGGTTTTGATTTACTTTGCATATCTGTGATGCATCACAGTAAAAGCACTGACAGCAGCTGTAAATAAACAGATAAATCCCCCAAAAAAGGAACATTTTTCGCCTTCCACAGGTGCTGTCAATTATACAGCTCCTCCTCACCCGGATTCACACTCATGCAGCTTCTCCCTGGTAAGGAGAGCTAAAGCGCAGGCCGGACGGGCTTACCCAATGCTGACAGGACAGGGCAAAGATCACGGATCCTTTCCTCTCACCATCCACGTTGCTTCCTACTCGTTGTCAACAAGTTGAACTGTCAGCCTATGATGTTTTTCTTTCCTCGTTATATCGTGATTGAAACATCCACCCCCACAACGGGCCCAACCAGTTTCTGTGTTAATGAATAAAATGGGCTTACAATGACCCAGTCCAAAAAAAAAACAACTTCCCCTTTCCTACCTCTTCAGTGCGCGCCACCAAGATGAACACAAACTCTCTGGAGCAATCACCTACGAGGCGAGCGTACGTTGGGCGGAATGTAAGAGGGTGCAAACTGAGAGCCGGCTGTGAAGAAATAAATGACCCGCCTCAATCTCTATCCTTCACTTCAGAGTATCCCAGGCCGGGGCGCCTCACTGAAATCAGGCTCCAGCAGGCCAGCTGAGCGCTCACCAGGGTCACGGCCAGCCAGAACGCTTGCTTGAATTCCTCTCTCTAGCCGCCGTAGCACGCATGCTTTTTTCTGTCCAACTCCAGCCCCAGGCAGGGGAGTTCTTCCCTCCTGTGAGGTGAAATCACCTCAGGGCTGTACTGGCTCCCTCTGCGAGCATGCAGTACCAATGTCCTCCATGTTGTGCCTGACACCATCCCCAATAATGTGGCAAAATGGCAGCCTAGGTGTTTACCTGTATGAGTATAATATTTATTTATTTTAAAGCCAAATTGAGAATAAAATCCCGACCCTATGATGGAAACAGGGATGCATAAAAACACATAAAGCAAATACACATTATCACAGAATTGTGACATAAACATGTCAGCACAATGTTAATTTTAGTTCATTTCTGTTTTTTCATATTTCGTACAAAATAACCCAATCTTTGTCAAGCCCAAAATGTTATGAGGGGGTTACACAAATATGCAGCTTCTCTCACATGCATGCTGAGTGTCTGTGCAGGAGTGGTGGGAGCAAGGTATATTGTGGGGAGGTGTACCATTCTTTGTGGAACCAGAAGTGGGCCTGTTGCAGTCTACTTGTGAAAAGCATTGTGGTGCTTTCCGGCAGGCAGTGTCCTACATCAAGTAATCAAGGTTAACTCATGTTCACATTTGTGCAGAGTGGGACATGGGCTGTCATGTTGGGTGGAGGGAGGTGGGATGCTCACATTTAGGAAGAGGCATTGTCTGCAATGTGGGGGAGGGTGTAGTACTACCAAACCCATCTCCAGCCAAAAGCCACAAGTGTCTCCTCTGGTAACACCAATCAGGAAGAAATCGCCTCATCCCAGCAACAGCAAGGGCAATATCAGAGAGACCAACCACTGATGTACTAGGCAATCAGGTGACAAGAGCGTGTGTCATTCCTTCTGCTTGTTTGCTTCACTTTCGCCTGGAACTTGACTGCCAGTGGCCATGTTGGATTGGTCACTGAAATAACTTCCAGCAGCCATCTTGGATCCATGACATAATTTCCTGTGGCCATCTTGGATCATTGAAATCACTTCCTGTGGCCATTTCGTACCAAACCCATCTCCAGCCAAAAGACACACGAGGCTCCTCTAGCAACACCAATCAGGAAAAAATCGCCTCATCCCAGCAACAATAGGGACAATATCAGAGGCCAACCACTGATGGACTAGGCAATCAGGTGATAAGAGTGTGTGCCACCCCTTCTGAACTTCCTAGGGGTATCCAGCCAGGGACATCCCAGTTGAGGGTAACACAGTGAAGGGTGAAGACCAGCCCTTGACCAGCCTCTTTGCCTCTTAGCCTATGAGCCTTTGCTTTTGGCTTTCTCCCTGTTGCACCTGTGAGAACCCTAAGCTTCCTAATTATTGAGCTGTATCTTCACACTGTGCTACTGACCTATAATGCATTCACTCCTGCTCCTCTTGCTGCTCCTCCTACTTACCTCTCCCTATGCTTTCTCCAATCATGCTACAACTTCCTCCTTTCGTATCCATGTTATAAAGCACACAACTCAAATCTTCCAATGCTCCATTTCTCTTCCACCTCCTTTCAACAAACAAAGCCTAACACCTGTCCACCTCATCTATCTACTTCTGAGACTCAACCTCTCTTTTCTTCCTTACCTTATCAACTGAACATTGCACCCTAGAATGCTCAGTCTGTATGCAACAACACTTCCTTTATCACAGACTACTGATACTCCAGCTCTCCTTCCCTAGACCTTCCTGCTATCGCTGAAACCTGGATTTCTCCATCTGACACTACCAATCTGACAGCACTACAAGACTCTAAACTATCCTGCATTCACTCTCCTTGACTGATTGGCAGAAGTGGAGCCGTCGGACACCTACTCTCCTCCCACCTCAATGCCTTACAAATCTCAAATTCCACATACACTCCTACCTCTTTTGAATTTACGATTCTCTACTATTGAATCTGCCTCACTCGGTTCATGTCATCTCCATCTATCACCCTCCTGGTCCCATTTGAACATTCTTTGATGACCTTGGGCAACTCCTTGATTCTCTTTCCATTAAACATCACATCATTCTCTTTAACTTTAACTTTCCCTCTCAAACCACTTCTCAGAAATCTGCACTTCAGTCTTTTCCTAGTGACCACCAGCTCCACTCTATCCATAACCTACAACCCACACAGGGGGTAACCCTTTGGATTTCTTATTTATCTCCACCTATATTTCAGCGACTAATACAACTGTCACACCACCCATTTCTGATCACTCAATTGTTTTCACCGCCATTTCCTTTCCAACCTCTGACCTTTTCTGACCACTTGCTTCACCTATTACTAAAAGGAAATGTAAACCTTCTACCTTTCCACCCTTTCTCTCCGACCTAAAGTTCTCACTCTCCTCATTCACACCCAATACCCCTTCCACCAACACTGCCTTCTCCAGCTTCCAATCCCTGCTATATGTCTCATTCTCCTCTCACTTTCCACTGCTTACTTTCACCCCTAGGTCTCAGCATCCTCAGCCATGGGCCACCTCACCATACGCTCTCTCAGCACAGACATTCATTGGCTGCTGCATAAATGGAGGCGTACCCTCTCACATTAGGACCTACAAGTCTACATCTCTGCCACACTAATACTGACAAAGTGCTATCTCTGTTGATGAAGGAGGGCTAACCCATCTTGTTCCGCATCAGACCCTCTGGGTCCTCAGCTAGTCAAGCCTATTGCCCTATGGTGGCCTCTCACCTCGCAGAACTCTTCAACCTGTCCTTCAACTCTGCTTGCTTTCTGTCTGTTTCAAAACAGCCACAGTCATCCCTCTCCTAAAAAAGCAAGGGTCTGATCCAAACTTACTGGCTAACTTTTGCCCTATGTCTCTCCTTCCAGACTACTCTAAAGTTCCCAAAAGGGTTATGTACCATTTTCGTATATTCACACAAGGGCTATTTCCGTCTCCAATGGGAACTGGAGTAGGGGCATAAACAAATAAAACAAAGTGTGTTCCCATCAGGTGTTATTGGCAATTTTTTTTTCTCTACTGAGCTGGGCTGTAGATATTACAATAAACAATCAAAAAAGAATCTTGCTAGCAGATACTAGGGAGTGGTTTGCTTCACCTCCCCACCAGCTTGGTTGAGACGCAATACGTTAAAATAGATAACAAAGAAATAACTCTGCGTAACATATGGCTCTAGTGGGAGAATATATCTACTTGGTGTCTTCACTATAACTATCAGATTGGGCCCTGGTTTGTTTCTGGTAAGTTAGAGGCGATTTATGTTTTCATGCACTTGACTTTTGGGTGATTCTTTTTCCCAGATAGGGGTTGGGCAGATTGAGGTGTGCCGCTAAACTTGCTCATACCCATTATATTTATTTTTTAGCTATGTATTTTGGGTGCAGCTTTACACCCATGGTGCAAGGACCTTTTCCTTACTTTTGGATCTGGTGTGCAAACTATTTAGTTTATATATTTGGTGATGGCCTTCATCATGGTGTCAGAACCTGTTCTTTAGGCCTTTTACAGCTGTGTTTATGCATTTTTTTATTTTACAGTGTCATCCACTTCTTTTCACTCTGGTGAAGGCGCAGAACTATCCATATCACTGAAACGTTTGGGTTGTGCCCCTCACATGTTGAATGTCCACTAACATAACTATGTGGTGAGTGGTGGACTTTGCCTGCTGCTAATACATCACAAAGCATATGCATATGTTGTTCTGGTGCAAGCCATTATGTGTAGATCGTGGTGTTTGTGACACTAGCTGTCTATATTGTTCCCTCTTGGCCCAGACTAGATTTAGACTAGGAAGCCTGTGCCCCCTGTTGGGGGTGGCCGGGTGATGATGGGCAAGGGTGAAAACGACCTAATTGATTTCTAGGTTGTGGATCTAACATTGGATATTTGGTTTCTTAACAATTATTTCTTCTGTCTGATTGTATTTTATGTATGTTTTTTTCGTTTTTAATTGTTTATTGTAATATCTGGTATGTACACATGATGTTTTTGATTAACCCTTATGCAGCATGACTCTTAGATGCATTTAATATTGATTAAATACATTCTGCATTTTGGTTTTGTATATGTAAGAGTTATTGATTATTTCTTACAGCAGATATGGCACTACCTTGAGAGGTGAGGATACAGCCCAGCTCAGTTGAGAAAAAAAAAACTATAGAAAGAAGAAAGAAAAAAACTATAATTAGTTGCCAATAATACCTGATAGGAACACACTTTGTTGTATTTGTTACCAATTTCTTAGACATCCACAACCTTCGAGAGCCCCTACAAGCAGGTTTCCACTCCTGTCACTCCACGGAAACCGCTCTCATGAATGTGTTCAACTTCATCACCTCTGCTAAGCAGACAAACCTATGCTCTATCCTAATTTATCCCCAGTAAATATGCAGAACATTCACAAATTATTTGGGGAGCTGCGCTCTTCTGCCCTATCCTACTCCCAATCCTATGTCATTTCAGCATAAACTTGCTGAAATTACAGCAAAATACAGTGATTTAGGAGTCAACCTCTCCTCCTCAACCTCTTTGTCCCTTGCCAAATAACATGCTTGCGACCCCTCTTGTCTTTGGACTGCCGAATATTGTGGCCAGTGACCTCCCATTCACTCCCAGAGCTGTTACTTTGCGAGATGGTACTGATGTGCAGGATTCCAGTGACATTTTTTCGATCTCTCCTATCCTTGTCACGACACCTTTATTTTCCAATCTGCCCAATATCTCTAATACCAGCTGTGAGACACCCACCTTCTCTCCCATCACGCATGTTATTGGCCTAGAGTTAACACTACAGTTGTCCCTGTGAGCTTAAAGAGGTTGTGGGGTAGCCATTCTGTTTGATAATCAGTTGAATTGCCATCTGATCGCTCATTATTACCTTGATGACTGTGAAAGCATAGTGGCTAAACTGAAAATTAATGATAATGTGTCCCTAACCATCATAGTCATATATAGACCACCCAGAGTCCCACTCTTATTCGAGGAACAATTTCTTGGTCTTTTGAATAAGACCACCAAAGCGTATACTCCTATCATCGTGCTTGGCAATTTCAACTTATGGGCTGACGATCCATCGGATAAACTAGCCATATCTCTTCTTGCTGCTTTGGACACCAAAGGGTTCTCTCAATGGGTGAAAGGGCCTACTCATGCAGATGGGCATACGATTTATCGGGTACTATCATATCGTTGACCCATATCCAATGTGTCCATGACACCCTGCCCATGGTCCAATCACTATTAAGGGACCACAAAGTTCATCCTCGAGCTGCTCCCCTGAGACTTGATGCCGTCCCTAGACTCATGAAAAGAACCAGAAATCTGAAAATCATTACTCCTCACAAACTGAGTAACGCACTCAGATCTATACTTGGCCACCTGGAAGAGTTTAATAATGCCCCTGACCTGGCCATACATCTTACTGGCGCGCTGAATAAGGTCATTGATGCCCTAGCTCCCCTCAAAAACAAACCCATAAAACAACAATTAATAATAATTCCCGTTTTAGCGATGACATCCTTGATCTCAGACACCTGAAAAGGGCTGCGGAAAGTGAATGGCAGAAATATCCATCACCTCAATCGCTTTCTTCATACAAACAAACGGTGAAGAAGTTTAAGGTGGCCATTGTCGGAGCTAAGACCTGTTGCTTCAGCATCAGGATAGGCCAGGCTAAATCAAGTTCTAGGGAGCTCTTCATGATCCTGAGGGAATTCAAGGGTATGGTGCCTACAGGAATGGCCTTGAATAAGGACTCTGCTTGGTGTCAAGGGATTCATGATGAATTTGTTTCCAAAATGGCAAGATATCTGCATCCACCCCCCTTAATTCCCCCTAATCATCAAGCTGCGAAGGCCAGGCCAAATCTTACTTCAACCAATGCACTGAGGCTGAAATGCAGAAGATCATAGCCGGCATGAGACCCACCTCCTGCCAGGGCTATAGCTGCCCTCCCAACTTCTTCATTGGATGGACACTTTAGTTCCCTGGGTGACGAAATTGGTGAATCTCTCCTTTGCCGAAGGCTACGTCCCCCTTCTTCTTAAGGAGGCCTGGATTACCCCTCTATTAAAAAAGAACAACCTTGACACGCTGCTTGCAAAATAGTACCGCGCCTTTCCTTCTTAATATTATGGCCTGTGTGCCGTACCTTCAGTTTCAGCAATGCATTGAGAGCAACAACATTCTTGTCCCACTGCAGTCTGGTTTTAGAACCAGACATGGCACTGAGACCACCGTGCTGGATATGAAATCGAATCTCTCCAGCATTGTGCACAGAGGTCAGCCAGCCCTTCTAATACTGCTCGATCGCTCATCGGCTTTTGACCTGGTGGGTTGCCCAGCAATGTGAGAGTTGCCATTGATGCTGCGAGCTCTGCACCAGCAGCCATATCTTGCGGGATTCCACAGTTTTCCTACATTTTGCCTACCCTCTTTAATATTTACATCTTGCCTTTCCTGATGCTCCTTGATGATGTGGGTGTCCAATAAACCAACTACGCTGATGATACCCAGGTCGTCATGGTGCTTTCAGGCATCTACTCACAGGACGCTTTGGCTATTAATGCCATCTATGGTGCTATCCACGGTTGGATGGCAGCTAACTCACTTACCTTAAACAACAACAAGATGGAGCTCCTGATTGTCGCCTAAGGACCTAAGCTAAGAGAAATCTTGCTACGAATACCAGAGCTTCACCATTGCAGATAGCAATAGTACAGTGGCAAAGAGTGTGAAGACTCTCAGTGTCATTCCTGATGCTGAGCTGATGATGAGACATCATGTTGCAACACACGCATGCCTCCTATGGTTACATTAATAAATTACTTAACCACATTTTCCCATTTATTTCCCCCAGGAATAGCTTTCTGGTGGATTTGGCCTGGTGAATTCCCAAATGGACTATTGCAACTGCCTGTTGCTTGGCACCTCCCAAGCTAACATCAAAGTATTGGAAATCACTCAAAATGGGGTGGTGCATGTGACTCTCAGCCTTGCCAGGCGCGGTCACATCACCAACGCCAGGAGGGAGCTGCATTGGCTCCCAGTGAAACATTGCAGTTTTCATAAAGTACTGACAAGTGCTATAATCATGATGCTCCCGCATACCTCACTGATCGCCTAAATGTGCACCAGCCTAGTTGCACTCTCAGGTCCCAGGATCAGGCAAGACTTTTTCAGCCCAGATTCAAGCTGGCTAAATTTGGGGGCACAATTTTTGACGTCCAGGCCTCCTTTAGCCTGTGCCATCTTCACTACACACAGTCTCTTTCTACACAAATCCACAACGTCACCATCTGATTGGCTGATTCCTACAGTCCCCTTTCCATACTGGATTTTCTGGAAAACCCCGGATGTGGCACGCCCTATCCGCGGACAGCCGCGGTGTCCGCGCAGCACGTAAATCTTAGCCAGCCCTTCTACCCTTTCCACATCATTCTCGGTGCCATTCCCTCATTGGATAGCGCTAAGCAGTCACACAACAATCCACCAATCACATCTAAGACCTCTACATTTAACTCCATCATCAGATTTCCACACTTCAAATGTACTGTTGATCAATCTGAGTACAAGTCTCATATCATTGGAAAGCACCTACTACAAAAACTACTGTACAAGTCTTCAAGATTTCTACTTACAGCTCCATGCATATCCACATGCATGAATACAATCTACAGGTATGCATATTTTATTCAGAGTACATGTACAACTTGTATGAATGCATATAAACAGAGTAATGCCACTAAACCTGTATAGCCTATACGTACATCCCAACCCTCCCGATTTAAGCGCGAGACTCCTGATTTTTCATGAAAAATCGCACTATTTTTTACTGTCTCCCGCATAACCTATACATACATGCCAACCCTCCCAATTTAGGTGCAAGACTCCCGATTTTTCATAGAAAAATCGCACTATTTTTTACTGTCTCCCGCCTAAATTAATGTTAATCCCAATGCAATACTATGGTAAAATAAATGTTCCCGATTGCTGTGGTGAAATATCCCTCTCAGGGGCTCCCGATTGTTGGCATGTCTACCTATAAAATGTACTTATTGAAATTTTTCCCATCTACTATAATCAACTGTCACTTCCAAACCTGTCTGCTATCTACAACACACCTCTAAAAAACCAAGTGAATTTCATGCACTTAAAATTCTACTCATTTGCAAAGCATGTTGAACTAACATATTGTAAATAAAATATAAAGGCTGCATATAGCCAAATGAAATGCATGCATACACTGTTCAGATATCAAACAAGAATACTACCACAAAAACATAAAAATCAACGTCTACATTAACATCAGTGCTATAAACACACAAAATTACTAACTTCTTTCTTTTACAATTGCAGTGAAGACCAATCTCCTGAAAATCAGCAGCATTTGAACTACAAACAACATATCTGAAGAAAGTGGCTCATTCCACAAAAAAGAGTAAGTACAACATTACCTTAATATCCTTAATGTTCCTCAAACACACTGTGTGGTTCATTCATGTAATTTGCACAGCAAAAAAACAGCGATTTCTGAACCATTCTCCCCACAAATCCCCATTTATTAAACAGAGATTAGCAGGCAGAATGTCACACAAATCCCCATTTTTTTGGAACACAAATAACATACTCAACCCTTAGAATGTTAGTACTACAAAACAAAGAACTGTTTTAATTTTATACCATTACATTTACTATTAATGCTTCTCCTCACCACTAGTTCACTTTCTACTCTCATCTGAACCGCAGTTTAGTAACACACAAATAGAAGAATAGCTTTCCCAACTAATTGTAACTGCCCAATGCACAATCACACACCACCACATACATCTTTCCCATCATACTCAGACACTCCTGCACACAGCACACATACATTGCAGAACGGCCCAACCCATACCTTCTTTTTTTTCTCAACAGACCCCAAAGAATGCCTACCAAAAAGCAAGTCCATAGAAAGCAACGCAGAAATAGAGCAAATGAAAATAAAAGTGTCCAAAATAAGCATCCATCTCTACCAGAGTTTGTACAAAACGTTCAAACAAAACAGCGAATGCAGTCATTTAGCGAAACAAAACAAGCTTCTAGTACAGAAACATTGCCTCCTCTATCAAAATGCAAAACAAAAAATGCTTAACAAGAATTCGGCTACCACTACTGCTAAAACTGCTCCTATAAATCTTAATATACTAGCAAGTAACCATACCAAAAAAAGTATTTTAGCAAAAATGTTCCGCCACAGAGTCCTTCAGAATCTTATAAAAACAGGAGAAAAATCATGCACAACCCTTCAAACCTACCATAGCAAATTAATCTTAGAAGCTTTAATAGACAGTGCAATCCTTCTCAAAAGAAAGTTATTCATTTTAGTGTTAAACAGAATGAAAGCACTAACAAAACTAACTACTAAATTACAAAAAAAACTTCTCAATAAACGGAATGTCAACAAAAATAACGTCTTAAATATCTGTGTAGGTGAATGGAGTCACACCACAAGCACAGAACCATATTTTAATGAAGAAACATACAAACAAAACCAAACAAACACAATTGCCATCCATAGCAGTGGACGAGGTTATGAAAAAATGAATAATACCATAATGGAACAAGAAATACTGCTTACAAAAATATCCCCAGAAAACTCAGAATGACCTCTCCATTCAATTGAACCAGAACGTCCAGTATACAGATGGCCATGCACGTCAATGTGTAACATTCCCAAAAAATCTTTCAAATCTTTTTTGCCAGTTCCTCAATCAGTATGTGAAAAGCAAAGACAAAATCAAAATGAAAGTGCTGCAAAATATGGATACCTGTCCAGTACGCAAATACACAGGACTACAAGGACATCCATTAGCCTGCATTTCAGGACCTATTTGCAAAAGCACCTTCCATCATATCAAAATGATATCAACACATCATTCAACTATAAGAAATCTAGTCTATAAACTGTACTATGCTAAAAGTCCTGCTTTAGAATTAGCCAATTTAAATAACACTCTTCTACATGGTACTCCCAAAGACCTACTAGAGGAAACCAACCATATCCAGAGAGAATATTTTGGAAGTGAAAGCCACTTACAAAATGCAACAGCTTTACAACAGAATAGCAACAATTCTGCACATGGCAACCTTCTACTACACACATACAAAAAAGAAATACTAAAATTTAAAAGTGTATCAGCTGAAGTACCAAACCATGTATGTGTGTGTTGGCGCAGAACTTTTTATAAAAGTTACACAAAAACTATAGACATAACATACAAAATAGAAGACATAGAAGATTCCAAATGGTTTGAATTTACCCTCTACCTTGTAGCAGAAAACAAATACGAAATAACTGACCCCTTAATACTTTGCAGTTACTGCACTACAAAACTTGACAGCAACCAAACTCCTTCACGTGCTATCACAAATAACTTGGAATTATTCCCACTACCAAAACAACTGCAACAGCCCAATTTATATGAGAGCATCATAATTCAAACAGTGCACCCATTTCAAGCAATAATCCACCTTCAACCAAAAACAGCAAAATTACCTCCCTCTGAATTGGTGAAAGGCATTCGTGGCAAAGTAGTTTATTTACCATTAGATCTGAAATAAAATGTGCACACTCTGGGAGTGCAACGTCCAATACAGCAATCTTTAATTGTCTTAGTAAATGGTGTACCAACAAAAGACAAACAAATTTGGCAACAACTCGTGGACTTACATAAAGTTAGACAAGCCTTGCAATATCTAAAGGACAATAATGAATACTACAAATAAATCAATATTGAAGCAAACGTAAGGGAAACAACTGAAATAATTCAAGTGTCACCATAAACTGGTCAATTTGAACTTATAGATCCTGCTACATTATCCAATATTTTAGAACATTATACAATTCATCCATTACAATCTAATGACACCATAGATGATGCACTAGAAACGTACCAAATGCGACAAACCAAAGGATCACCAATGAGCATATGGGAAAAAAGTATAGAAGCACATGATTTTCCTCTACTCTTTCCTACTGGCAAAGGAGGAAGGTACGATGATAGACCCACTCAGATAACAGCATCAGAATACCGCTCATTACAAATGTATTCTCAAGATCCCAGATTTAGACAAAATGTGGAATACATATTTCACCTACTCTATGAAAGTGAACTAGCAACTCTATGTTACGGAGTTGCACACATATTGATATCAGGAACCCACTTTCAAAATATGTCAGCTATGCACTTAATACAAAAAGTGCAAGAAAAAGATGAGTTTTTACTATCAAGTATTACAAATCTGTTTGCAAACATGCGTGGTACGAAAGAGTACTGGTTCCGACATCACAGAGAAGTACGTTGTATGATAACAAACCTTGGCCCACCCATTTGGTTTGTTACATTAAGTTGTGCAGAATATGCATGGGAAAATGTACATGATTTCCTACGCATATCAAACCAAAACAAAACAAACATAGATATACTAACACCTGGAGAACTTTGCTCTCTAGATCCTGTTAATGTTTCAAGATATTTCCACCATCGTTTCATTGCTATGCTACACTTTATTTGTAATAAAACTGTTCCTCCCCTCAGAGAAGTGTAACACTTCTTTTGGAGAAAAGAATACCAAGCCAGAGAAGCACCACATATCCACATGCTTTTATGGATTAAAGATGCTCCTAAATTTGGTCAAGACAGTGATTCCACTGTTTTACAGTTTATCGAAAAATATGTCACTTGTGAAATTCCATCGGAAGCAACAAATAGTGATCTTCATTCACAAATTGTACAATTTCAAAGACACAAATGTGGCAAATATTGTTGTCGCAAATACAAAAACAAAGGGAAATACTACACCAAATGCCGCTTTGGTTTGCCTAGACCAGTTACAGAAACAGATGAAGTGAATAACTTCATGTCTTTAGTTAGACATAGGGCCTCATTACGACCCAGGCGGTAAGTTACCGCCTGGGCCGTGACTTTACCACCATACGTTTACGCCATGGTGGTTGGCGGACTTACCGCCCCATTCCGACCTTGGCGGGGCGGTAAGTCCCCAATCCCCATTTACCCTTCCCCATTCCCATTTTTGCCCCATAGGGCATAATGGGAGTGGGGAAGGCGTTAATTACGCCACCGTAAATTACGGTGGCGTAATTAACTCCATGGTCCCTTAGCGCCATGGATTTTAACACCTGCTAAAAGCAGGTGTTAAATCCGCCATGGCGCTAAGGGACCTCGTACTCAGGCGGTAAGGGTCGGCGCTGTTTACGCTGCCGTAAACCCCTTACCGCCTGGGTCGTAATGAGGCCCATAGTGTTAAAGGTAAATCACCTAAGAACACGTATTACATAAAAAGAACATAAGAATCAAAATGTATCAATGATTACAATACAATCATTGCCCTCTTATGGAATGCAAACATAGATGTGCAGTACATTGCAGACAATTCCACTGCAGTTCCACGATATGTTACAGCCTACTTAACAAAAGCAGAAAGAGCTTCAAGACCTCTGGAATGACCTATCATGCGACAAAACACTATCTCAGAAATTGTACAGCTTAGGCATAAAAATGCTCTCTCATAGAGAATGTGGCTCCTATGAAGCTGCAGATTGTTTAACCGGTACTGCGTTGTATGGACAATCTGGAAATATAGTATGGCTAAGTCTTGGTCCTGCTAAATCTAAAAAAAAAGTTCTCAAATCATATGAGGACATAGAAACAATAGCCAAAAATGATCTCAACTGCCAAGACATTTTGAAAAACAATTTACTAGACACATACTACCCTAACAGGAGTACCACTTTGGAAACCATGGCCCTCATTACAAGTCAGGCGTTAAGGGTTTAACACTTAACGCCTGATTCACACTTTAACGCCTGCTTTTTGCAGGCGTTAAAGTCCAAGGCGCTAAGCGATCTTGGTGCTAATTACGGCACCGTAATTTACGGTGCCGTAATTAGCGCCTTCCCCATCCCCATTATGCCCTATGGGGCAAAAATGGGAATGGGGAAGGGCAAATGGTGAATGGGGAATTACCGCCCCACTCACCTTGGAATGGGGCGGTAATACCGCCATCCACCATGCCGGACTTGTAATGAGGGCGCATGTATCTATAACACATAGCCCAAAACTTCACATACAAAAATAATATAAAATCGGATGAAAAAAAAGGTAGATATAGAGTGACAGATTGTGAAGGCAGCTTAGTGAAACTTACCAAACGAAGCTTAAATAATCATATCAAATTGTCATTAAAAACTCCTCAACAGAAAGAACTATATTACATATCCCTGCTACAACTTTTTAAACCATGGAAAAAAGAAGAAGAAATACTAGAAAACTATGACTCCTATGAAGACGCTTACAAAGCAAATGAAAGCACTATCACCAATATAAACTTTACGAAGTACAAAACAATGTTGCACAATGAACAGCAAAAAGAAGAAGAACTCCAGGCCCAACTAGATAAGGACACTCCCGACAGTAGTCAACCTTCTGTAACAGGAAGTCAAGAACCACTGGGACAGCCACTAATACCAAATGAGGCAGAATTAGCTATGACAGAAGTAGAGAACACCATGTGTCACTATGAAGAAGATACAGAAGACTTAACTGTACTACAATCAAAACTGAACAAAGATCAGCGCACCATTTTTCAAGAAGTAACAAAAGAAATTGCACATGGTGTTCAACATGAAAATAAAGAATGTACCTGCCAAAATTACAAACCTATACTACTGTACGTAAGTGCTGAAGCTGGTTCAGGAAAAACATTCTTAATCAAAATAATCAGCAAGTTCCTTCAACAATTGACAAACAACAAACTGTCAGCTGTTGTAACTGCCCCCACAGGTTTAGCTGCCTACAACATAGGCGGTGTCACTTTACACCGATTACTACTCCTTCCAGTAGAACACCAAAACAAATTAGAATATTACAAACTTTCTACAGAAGCTGCAATGGAACGATGCAGAGTGTTAAAACAAATGAAAATGCTACTAATAGATGAAGTGAGCATGGTCTCCAAACTAATGTTGGCTTTGATTCAGCTCAGATTGCAAGAAGTACTTAAAACAAACTACAAAGAGCTCTTTGGAGGAAAAAACATTATTGTTTTCGGAGATCTTCTTCAATTGACACCAGTGAGAGGTGAACCTATTTTTAAAACCTTAGGACACAAACTTGCCGTAAAACTGTTGGCAGCATAAGAAATGTCAACCTTTGGCAATATTTCCGATGCAGGGAATTAACAGAAAACATGCACCAGTCTGCAGACCTCACTTACGCCAACATTTTAAAAAGTATTAGAGTTGGTGTACTATCTCAAGAAACACAAGCAATATTAAAAACCCGGCACATCCATGCACTTTATGGCCATAACTCATGTTGTACTGATCTTATGGAACAATTAGCGCACAAAAATGAAAATTGTATGTCCTTAATGCCAACTCTTGCAAGCTGTTCCAAATTCAATGAAACAATGTTGAAAAAAGAAATGCAACCAATAATTGAAATTTGCTCCACAGACAAATTGGACGTTCATGGTATGACACTACCCATGTGTCAACAAGCCACAACAAGACTAAATACCTTAGAAAATTCTATCTCCAACACAGCTGGTTTGTAGAAAATATTAAAATTATCCTTAAACTGTAGAGTAATGCTTAAACGTAACCTTGCCGTGGAGCAAGGACTATTTAATGGAACACTGGGTACAGTTGTTGGCTTTCAAACATACCCACGTGACAACAACATTCAGTTTGTCAATATTCTCTTTGACAAACTTTCAGAAGTAATAAGGATGGGGCGCTCAACAGCTCGATTCATTTTCTTTAAAGACATGTATGTATGCAGAGAACAATTTTATGTAACTCTAGCATATGCAGTCACCATTCATAAATCACAAGGTCTTGCCCTAGAAAAAGCATTGATAGATATTGGTAACAAAGTCTTTAAAGAAGGCATGAGCTATGTAGTACTATCACGCTTACATACACTTGACAAAAAGTAAAATGTTGTAAAAGAAAACTAATTCAAACATAAATGCAACAGGAACTGACTGCAAATCCTCCAAAGAGAGTAAAAGAAGCTAATACTTCATCAATTACCACAACCAAAGAAGAACCTATTACTCAAAGTAACTCAGGTACTTCTTCAAAGAAGCAACACACACTCCGAAAAAATGACTTGGACACAGAACTATCTGGTCCATTCAAATTTTCAAATATAACTGGTGTAAGTTGCTATGCAAATGTAGCAATGAATATTCTGTTTCAATTGCCACCAATTGTTGACATCATTTACTTACACAGTACAGACCAATTGTGTTTGCAAATGTTAGCACTTCATAGAAACGCAACAAACAATCCTGACAACACGTATAGTGTTCATGGAATAAGACAAGAATTGGACTACTGTGCTGGAATGGTGAAATTCACTATAAACTCACAAGAATATCCACAAGAATTTCTGATGTACTTACTACAAGTACTGGGAAACAAAAACATGCCTATAAATGAAATCTTCCAGATTTCATACATGTGGAAACATACATGCACTATCTGCAACAATGTGACACAGGAACAAATCCCTAATTAACGCTTTGTGTATGTATCCATACCTAATTGTGAACCTGTTCCATTTCAGCAACTTGTACAAAATGCAAACCATGGTAGATTATGTACTATCTGCAATTCAGATAATCGCTCCACCAAACTAATACAAACACATAGTAAATACGTAATACTAATGCTTCTACGTTACAATGCAGATGGTACCAAAAACAACTGCAAGCTGACTGGATTCACACATGGTCAAGTATCACTTGGCAAGAAAACCTTCACAACAATAGGTATATAATCTACCACGCAGGAGCCACAACCAATGCAGGTCACTACACTGCATATGTAAAAAAGAAATGTGGATGGTTTGAATGTAATTATAGTACCATTACTCTAAAGCATAGATTACCAACAAATCTTACAAACGCTTATTTAATCTTCTTAAAACCAAAATTTAATTACTAATCTGTACTTATACATTAACAAAATTTCAATTAAAAAACTATGAACTGTTAGAATACGCGAACAGGTATCTAACTGCCCCAAGATTCTATCACAAACAAACAGATAAATGAATACCACTAAATTATAACAGAAAATAGACAGTTAGAATACGCCAACAGGTATCTAACTGCTCCGAAAATCTACAACAAGGCAACAGATAGATCATTAGCCAGAAACAACAAGTGAACACTCAAAAAAAACAAACACAAAGGGCCTCATTACGACCCAGGCGGTAAGTTACCGCCTGGGTCGTACCCTTACCACGATGGTTTACACCATGGTGGATGGCGGATTTACCGCCCCATTCCAAGGTGAGTGGGGCGGTAAATCCCCAATTCCCATTTTACCCTTCCCCATTCCCATTTTTGCCCCATAGGGCATAATGGGAGTGGGGAAGGCGTTAATTACGCCACCGTAAATTACGGTGGCGTAATTAGCACCATGGTCCCTTAGCGCCATGGATTTTAACGCCTGCAAAAAGCAGGCGTTAAAATCACCATGGCGCTAAGGGACCTTGTAATCAGGCGTTAAGGGTCGGCGCCGTTTACGGCGCCGTTAACCCCTTAACGCCTGACTCGTAATGAGGCCCATAGACTGTAGCATAACAAAAAAAAGATTTTTTTTAATCCGACATGGATTTTCTTTCCCACAGACCCAATTATTTGAAAAACAGACACAGAAACTGAGAAAATTGCACAGTACGCTGGTTTGTAAACTACTAAATATAAGGGTCGAAAAAATCTGAAATGTCTATTATGCAATGTAATAAGTCTTTATAAAATACATACACTAACATGCTCTTTTCTTTTATCAAATAAATTGAAAAAGAATATGTACTCCAGTTACCAAACTCATGAAAAAAATATATCCAATCTCAAAAAATCAAACAGTAAGTATATTCTAATAGAACGCATAAATACTGCTGCAGAACAGAACCATTGAAGCAAACATCTAATCATACACCACAATACAAAATGTTCACTTCCATGGATATGTTATACTACAGTGCTTGTTACCAAACTCTACAATCTTAATGACATGACATAGCCAAAACTTCACATACAAACTATACAAATCAAACAGTACAGAAACTGTAGAATTCAAACATTTGATAGATATTCGATTCTATGGGTGTGATCTATGGGTGTGATAACAACCACTGCAGCATATCACACCCATGCTGGCTTATAACTTCAGTGCTTAGAACTTCGGTCTTGGGTGCATGGCCTTCGGCCATACACCCAAGACTCTAGGTCCTGGCCACAACCACCGCAGCATATCACACCCATGCTGGCTTATAACTTCAGTGCTTAGAACTTCGGTCTTGGGTGCATGGCCTTCGGCCATACACCCAAGACTCTAGGTCCTGGCCACAACCACCGCAGCATATCACAACCATGGTGGCTTATAACTTCAGTACTTATAACTTCGGTACCACTGCAGCATATCACTCCCATGGTGGCTTATAACTTCAGTACTTATAACTTAGGTCTTGGGTGCATGGCCTTTGGCCATGCACCCAAGACTCTAGGTCCTGGCCACAACCACCGCAGCATATCAAACCCATAGATCACACCCATAGAATCAAACATTTTAACTGTCTATATGGGCCAACCCATATCACACTTTCTTCAAAGTTTGGTGAGAATTCATCCAGGGAGAGCGAAGTTATAAGCCACCCATGGTGGCTTATAACTTCAGTGCATATAACTTCAGTCTTGGGTGCATGGCCTTTGACCATGCACCCAAGACTCTAGGCCCTAGCCACAACCACTGCAGCATTTCACACCCACAACCATCGCAGCATATCACACCCATGCTGGCTTATAACTTCACTACTTATAACTTCGGTCTTGGGTGCATGGCCTTTGCACCCAAGACTCTAGGCCCTGGCCACAACCACCGCAGCATATCACACCCATAGAATCAAACTTTTTAACTGCAGCCTATGGTAAATTTTTATGTCCGCTGACACCGCGCGTGTCCTTAGAACAGTTTCAACTTGCCTGCACACAGCACGGACGGGAATACTATCCTTAGGACACCCCTCATTTTCACTAATTACGAACATCCCGGACAGCGCGGGCATGGCGAATACGTCAGTAGCACCTGCCACCTAAACAAATACAGTATTTCACCCATCTCTTACTCCCCAAACCTCCCCAAGCACTCTTGCAAACCAAAACACTTCCCAAAACTGCATTTCGCTTCTGTTCACCGCCGCGCTGTCGGCAGATCCAAGATGGCGGGTACATCGGAACAATCTGACGCACATCACGCCTCACTCCAGCCAATCAGCGGACATGTTGCGTGTGAGCCAATTAGCCAATCGGCGAACGGGGAAGTGTGTCCGTGGAGCGGACATAGATATCACTCATTTTTTTCGACCTACTTTTTGATTGTTTTTAAAAAAACTACTAGACGGATTTTCACCAAATTTACAAAACCATGCTTTCGGGACAAAGCTGCTGCTCCTGCCGCAAATTTGGTGAAAATCCATCAAGCGGTTTGGGCTGTAGGCGTGCGCAAAGTTTTTCCCCCATTCAGTCTATTGGAAAAAAAGAAATTTTGGGACCCCCCCTCTAACTTTTCCCCCCCTGGACCAAACCTCACCCAACTTTGCATAAAAATTCAGAGTTGGCCATATACTTTTTTTGCACAGTTTGGTGTGGATTGGTCCAGGGGGAGCGAAGTTATAAGCCACCCAAAAAGTGTTCTTCCTATGGGATTAGCAACTTAACCATAACTACACAGCCACTAACGTGGCTGTGTAATTCATCAGAAAGATATATAATCAAACCAGTTCATAAACATGGATATATTTGTGGTAAGTATTTGCATTGGACACATGTGAGAAAGCAGGAACAAACAAAGTGATTTCCCTCTAACCTGAGACGTCCTAGCTGGCACTTTTTGGCTATAAAAGCTATGCAAAATGAACACAGTTTCAGTTCTCATTTACTCCCCTACTCTTAACTAAGTGAGATTAGTAGCAAGGTTATGACATTGCGAGGTTACAAGATTATGTGATTGTGACCCCCTCTGCGTGAAAGAGACAACCCCCAGCTAATATTTTGGATTATGACTACTCGGTTTATCCTTTGGTACCAGAAGGATTAAAAAAGGTTCTGCCTTCTTACAAAACCCTGATTGAACGTCACCCTATTTATACTCACACTGATCCCTTTTCTTTTCAAACAGCCTCTTCTTTGGCTCGCCAAATCCTTTTTGCAGCCAATTGTGATTCGGCCCGTCTCTGCCTGGACAATGCCCCCAATTTCAAAACGCAGCCTTCAAAGTACTCCCTCTTAGCTACATTGGTCTCCAGGACAGTCGAGAAAACACCAGAGACAGCTATGCAGGACAGCCTCTTTCTCCAGCCCCTAGAAACAGCACCGCACTCTCCCCAGGAAGCTAGATGCCCAACAAGGCCCTGCCAGCTCTTCCTCTCACCAGGAAGCTCCAAAGACCAGGGATCTTGACCTAGCAGAACCCAGGAATATTGAACCCAGCCGAAGACATTTCTGCGTTCGCCCTCTTTTAAACCTTTAAATGGGAACAGCTCTAATGCTATGTCCCCTTACATTTCCCTTACCATTTTCTATCTTCTTTCGTGTCATAATCTATCATCAGTCATACCATGTGCCAGAACTTTCCATCACCTATCCTGCTCCTCTCATTCTGTTTGTGTAATTTTAGCCTCTGGCTTCATGATTTTTGGACAGTATTTTGCATAACACCCCCCCAATAATGTTGCTTATCCTTCCTTCCTCACTTCCTACTCTGAACAATTAACGTTTATTCTCAAGGCCCATCGCACACATTTTGCCTTGCAAAGCACTGCTTTTCAGGTTTTAATTTTACACTATGAAACTGGCAAAGATTAGTCAGAGATGTTCATGCGCCTGCTGCACTATTAACACACTCGGAGTATGTGGCCTAACAAATCTAGCCCACTAATTTCACCCCTATACCAAATGTCAGTAACCAATGTCACCCCATACTAAATGTTAGTAACCGATGCACTACACTGCACACAGAATAAAATATGCTGCACAAATTCTTTAGCACAGAACCTTTCCTACATTAGTCTCCATCACCTGCTTGATAAGGGACATGCATGGTGTCAGTGCGCGTTGTGTATTCTTCTGGTAAGTGGTGGATTCGTACTAGTTGTCTTTATGTGTACCGAGCGATGGCATGCATGTTTTGCGATGTGTGTATGTGAGGCTACTTGTGTGTGGTAGGACGTGGTGAGAGTTTCTCTACTTACCTAGCAGCCAAATGTCCCTGTAGGGTCTGGCTTCCAACTGCATGCAGAAGTTGGAGACCCAGAAGATTTCGCTGTCGGGAACAGAGCGTGGTAAAGTGGCCTACACATCCACAAAGAGGCCATTGCATAGTAGTTGTGCGTTGGAGTGCCATCAATGCAGATTCCAGTAAAAAATGTACGCTTCGAACTTGGGGAGGCATAGTGTGACGTGGGTACAGTCAATGCCACTGATAACCCGGGGGAATCGTTGTTCCTCTGGCTTGAGGGCATATGGACATGGCATTGGCTGCCTGATATGATGCATGTCACTAACTGGTGCAGTGCGTGTAACTGTGTGGCCTGGGAGATGCAAGCAGTAATGCCACTGGTCCTCTGGAAAGAGCCAAGGATAAAGAAATGCAGGGTGGGCAGGAGCTTCACATGTGCCCCAATAACATGTGAGCGCATGGTGGTAGGGTGCAAATCAGCATCCCACTCCTGCAACATGTCTCTGATGACACGCAGAGAGAATCGATACCTTCGATAAACCTCTGAGTCGTCCATGCCAAAGAGAGTGAACCTTGTCTGGAAGACTCCACCTCCTGGACTGGGGTACAGCATCAGCAGCTGCAGCAGCATTGTTCCATTCCTGTGCATATAGTGCTATCACCATGTTGCACGGATACATTTCCTGTGGTGGACTATGTGAAGTGATGCTGTGTGCCTTTATGACGGGACGTGAGGCATCATGATGTGCGTGCTGGTGCACATCCTTGTTTGGGTTGAGCTGTCTATAGGTGTGTGTGATGGTCTGGAACTATGCATGTGTCCTTTAGGTGTGTTTTGTTTGGTGGTAGTGTGTGTGTGTTTAGCATGGGTATGTTGTTCATTTTTCAGGATGGTTGTATTTGTACCATGTATGATGTGGCAGAAGGTCAGTTACATGTGTTCTGTGGTGTGTTCGGTGATGTGTGTTGGCTTTTGGGGTCCAAACTCATTTTGGTTAGCTTAGTGGTAGTTTATTTGATTTTATTTGATTTTATTTTTTAACAAACATAACAATTTACAGACTTGCATAAACATTTACAACACATCTTACATCATGACCTAATCGTCTGCTTTCCCCACCTCCTCCAAATCCCGAACCCCGACCTACATCGCACCTGATAGTTCAATCACCTCACCACTTTGTTCCTTAGTGACCCTTTCTGTGTCATTCTCCATCTGTACGGGTGTGGCCTCCACACTTTCAGAGCTCTGCTCATAAGTGGCCAATTCCGCTATCAACTGTCTCCAAGCATTTACCATCTCCTTGTTCCATGTTCTGACCCACTATTTCCTGCCACACCACGGTCTCTGCGTTTGCCCATTTTATCAGATCTGCCCACCACCCCTTCACCAAAGGTCTTGCATGTGCCTTCCATCCCATCGCTATCCTTCATTTTGCCAGTATATATGCCAAATCCTTGAGCTTACTAACATGCCTCACTCTTTTGGGCCTTGTGAAGTCCCATGCAGGCAAGCTTAGGGGATCAAATATCAAGGGTGTTACCCGCCTGTGCTAAAGCTTGGGCTACCTCTACCTAGAATCTGCCAATCTCTGTACAGGCCCAAAACATATGCACCAGTTCTGCATTAATCTCTCCGCACTTCGGGCACTGCTGTGCTGATACCTGGTTGAACTTTGCTATTCTGTTCGGGGTCGAATATGCCTTTTGAGTCATATATAATTGAATCTGTTGTAGACAAGTATTTATGGACACCTTTTTGTGGTACGCCATGGCTCCAGTCGACATTGCCTCTGATATTGGCTCTTGCAAGCCCGCCTCCCAACACAGCTTCATCTGCAAATGCTCATCTCCCACCTTGGACATCAGTAGCTTATATATCTTCGAGACTTCGTGACCACCCTCTGATATATCATAAAATGTCTGCAAGGGCGCCCAGTCTCTGGCCATCTGCATTTAATATTTCTTAAAAGGCAGTTATATATGTGATGTTGCCCCCTGTTCACCCCAGTGTTGTCTATCAGTTCCCCAAACTACCTGGGTAACCCTTCTTCAAGCACATCTCCCACCGTCGCAACTCCCTTTGTTTCCCAGTAGTTCCTCACATTTAACTGCAATTGCTCATCCACCCCTTCTAGTGCAATTAGAGGGATTTGTCGGGAGTATGGTGTTGTGTTCCTCAGTAGCTGACAGGCCCTACACCACACTACACACCGAAACCTCATCAGCCAGGGCGGGCGCATTGCAGGAGAGTCAGTTATCCATATCACTACTTTCAAATTGAACGGTGCGCTACCTGCCTGCAGTAGCTGTGATTCTGATGTTTGCTCATCAGACAGCCATTTGGCCACAAATTGCAACTGGCTAGCGACAAAATATACCTCAAAGTTAGGCACCTTTATCCCCCTAATCATATGAGTTCTGAAGTTTCCCCAGTGCTACTCTACACCTCGAGTTATGCCACAGAAAACTCCTTCCATATACCATGCAGCATCCTGAAAAACGTTTTGGGTATTGCAAACTGGACTTTTGCAAAATAATGAAGGAGCTTCGGCAGCACTACCACCATCTTTAGCAATGCCGCACACCCCATCATGGACAATGGCAATCTGGCCCAGAAAGACATGAAGGTATCCATGCTATCCACTGCTCTCACCGTGTTCTGTGCATGCTCTGTCTTTGGATCGTGATAAACATCCACCAGCAAGTACCTAAATGTGTTTACTTCCCTCTTGATTGTTAGCAGCGGCAAGCCCTGCATGGGCCTTGCAGCGTATTCTCCCAAAGGGAACAGACTTGATTTCTGTGGGTTGATCGTTATGCCTGACAAGGCCGCATATCGGTCCATCACATCCAGGATGTATTGCAAATTCGTCTCCGGGTGCTCCAAATACAGAAGCATGTCATCTAAACACAATGAAATCAGATGCTGCCCTCCCGGTGTGACTATGCCAACCACCCCATATTCATCCCGCAAGTAGACCGCCAATGGCTCCAGCGCCAAACTTAAAAGCATCAGGGACCACAGGCATCCCTGCCTTGTGCCTTTGCTTAACTGCCATTGTTCCGAAATAATTTTACACGTTTTGACCCTCGCTATTGGTTCATTATAAAGCAACCACCCCCACTTGATGTACGTCAGTCCAATACCGAACCTCTCTAGCGCTGCAAGCAGCCAATGCCTTGACCGCATCGAGTCACGCCACTGCCAACTGCTGTGTATGCCCTTGGTTACAATCTATTATGTGGTGTACTCTTCTCAGGTTATTTGTAATATTCCAGTGTGAAGCGTATCCTGTTTGATCCGAATGTTTAAGTTTGGTGATGGTCGTCTTGAGCCTATTTGCCATTAAAGCTGTAAGAATCTTCCCATCCCGATTTAGTAATGAAAGGGGTGTATATGAGCCACAGTCCATAACTGGCTTATTTGGTTTAAGCAGGGGGACAATCACTGACTCTCTCAAGGACCCGGGCAGCCTTCCCGTGTCCAGTGCTTTGTTAAACATTGCTAGCAGTGGGGTCAGGACTTCCGCCTTATATTCTTTATAAAAGAAACTTGGAAACCCATTTGCTCCTGGAACTTTGCTCGTCATCACATACTTTAGTTCTTCTATCGTGATGGGAACTTCCAGCCTGTCTCTCTCCTCCGTGTTCAGTTTGGGGAGATTAATCTCTGGCAGTGCTTCTTCCATCTCTGACATGTGGCACACTGCGGCTACCTCATACAGTTTCATGTAATAATCATAAAAACATTTGTGCACCCCATCCTGCATCTTGCACAGTTCCCCATCTCGACCTACAATCGCCCTGACTGTCTCTCGCTTACTTTCATTTTTATGAAGCCAGGCTAACAAGTGCCCAGGCTTGTCTCCTTCTGCATGCTGTCTTTCCACGTATTTCCTATAGCTAAGTTTGCTCAGCCTGTTCCAGTGATACTGACATTCTTGTTGTAGGCGGGACACCTCCTTGGCCGCCTCTTGGGTCCTATCTCCTGCTCGCTCTATGGCTTCTAGTCTATCTTCTGCTATTTGCAGCTCTTGTGTAATAACATCTTGCATCCCTTTCGATTGTGCAATAGCCGCCCCCCTCACCACCACTTTAAAGGCCTCCCACAATGTGCCTGTTGATTCCACACTGCCGTAATTGTGTTCGAAGTATTCCTTCACCTCTTTCCTCAGGTGTTCCCGAAACCCAATATCCTTGAGTGCCTCAACCCTAAGTCTCCATGTCGGGATCCTGGTTTGGTGGGGAAGGATCTGCCATGTGACCAGCAGAGTGGCAAGGTTGGAGAGGACTCTTGCTTTATATTCAGCTTTTATGAACTCTCCCAAATCTTCTTCTCCTACAAACACATGATCTAACCTCGTATAGAGGTTTTTGGGAGCCGTAAAGTGAGAGTATACTCTGCTCTGCAGGTACATTGTCCTCTACACATAAACCGACTTAAATGCATGCAAAAGCGTGTTTAGAAGTTTAGCGGCAGGGGTTGGATGAGTGAGTTTGCCATCCGATCTATCGATTGATGGGTCCAGCGTGCAGTTAAAATCACCCCCCCATATCACTGTACTATGTCTATACAGGCTTATCCTAGGGTCTGAAGTAGGTTATTTTGTCCCGATTTGGAGCATACATATTAATCACACATATTTCCCTATTTTCCACCATTCTGCGTAACCCTATCATTCTTCCATCCTTATCCAGGAATGTCTGAAGGACCTGTAATGGGACTGTGGGCGCCACCCATATTAGGACCCCTCTGGCATATGCGGAGTATGTTGAGCCCAAGGTCACCCCCCTCCATTTTTGTGCCAGAGTATCTTGCCATTCCCTGGTGAGATGAGAGGAGGGCTATATCTATTTTCTGGTGTTTCAAATATGCCATAACTCTGCTTCTCTTGATAAAGCTATTCGGCTCTCTGACATTTCAGATCACCATTTTAAGCTCTGCCATCTTGTTCTGTGATTCCCGCTCTCACTCCCCACCCGTTGCATTTGCTAATCCACCCCTGTGCATAACTGTAGACCAAACGCCCTCTAACTACCCCAACTCCCATCACGCCCCCCCTCCTGAACAATTGTTCAGCACCATATTAGGTGCTCGGGCATCCCTGCGTTTCACCCCTATCTCAGTACAAGTGCCTGAGTTCGGGGTGCAGCAGGAGGATACGTAACTGCTAATAGTAACTGCTAATATCCTAATCTAATCTCGGGTAAAGACAAACTTCTCCTCTTTCGGCCCTCTGAAAGTCTGACACCATAGTTCCTGTTTATTAAACATAATGTTACGGTATTTATAGCATCCTCATTTACAAATGTGCTCAACGGTCTTATGGACGTACATCCACATAAGTACACATTAGCAGGCGTTACCCTCCTGTTTGTCATTTTCGCCTCTCGGTTGATCACCAGCTCGGTCCGTCGGGTTCGCTTTGTCCATCCATTTACTCTCTTCTTCCGGTGTCTCAAAGAAGATAGCTAGGCTTTTATATAGGTCTTTCAATTTGGCTGGATACAAAAGCATGTACTTAATTTTCACATCCCACAGCCTCCTCTTGACTGCTGTATAGCACATTCGCTGTTTCTGTACCATGAATGTATGTAGAATCTCATAAAATGGGGATGCATGGTATTGTTATCATTAGAGAATCATTAGAGAATCAGTACTCTTTGTTACAGAACCATTACTCATTGTTACTCAGTATTACCCCTTTAGGAATCCAATTATTCATTCATCATGTTTAGCTATCCATTATTGCATCCTGTTTAGTAGTACATGAAGAAGTAGCATCATTATACATTGCAGAAGTAGACACTATCCACATTATTAGACTGTCGCTTTGTATGCATTAGCCATTTGCATTATGCATTTGAAGAGAGAAATAGGCCCTGTTATATGAAGGGTTTGCTTAGTTATGTTATTGCCATATGTGGTGGAAAGAGATGCTTTTAGAATGATATGTTTGCATTGTAGCGCTTGCCATTAAGAGAGAGACGTGCTAGACACTAGAGAGAACGAATGAGGCCTGAAATCACACTTTGTCATATTTGAAATGCCACGTACAGCCATTTAGAATGACAGGTTGTTATGCTTTGTAGTTACACATTTAGAGATATGTATATGTATTATGTATGCATGTTGAGTGTGCACTTAGAATTTGCATTATGCTTTGAGGATAATGCTTGGTATTGTTTGAATGTTTTAGTCACTATATTTGAGAATAGAGAAAGCATTAGCCAGGCATTTGAAGCCATTTCTGATGGAGACACACAGAAGTTGTTTGCGCCGTGGCACTGGAGAGATTGTTTTGAGTTAACAAGTATTTGTAAACATTGGCAGGCAGAGACAGATAACACGAACCTTGTCCGAGTGGGGAAAGCGAAGGAAGCTAATCAACATGGCATGGCTTGGTGTGCCGCGGAGACAGCAACGGTGGGAGGGAGCGTGACATGGGGAGATGGGAGAGAAGCCTTTTCAGGCAATGAGATGTTTTAAACACGGGCACAGAGAGAGGATTTAGTGATGCAGACAGAGCCAACAGTGGAGTGAATGGAGAAATGGAGGAAATAGATGGTGTTTTGCACCGCACACAGACGGCCAAGGCAGAGATATGATGTGCGATGTCACTTTGACACAGAACATGTAGTACACAGACCACGAAACATGCATAACACAGACTGGCAGGCACTGCCTGAATATAGAATGCTGACAGAGGAAGAGACATTCTTAGTAGAGAATGTAAGTAACCATGGAGAAATGAGTGTGTCATTGGATTAGTATAAGCAGAGGTGAAGAGAGAGGAGAGCCTGTAGTTGCTGGTAGATGTTGGTAGTTGCTGTTGGAGAATGGGGTTAGATACAGATGGAGTTTGTTCGAGCTAGTTGCTGATGGAGTTTTGGATGGAGGTGCAGTCCTGAGAATGAGGGAGAGATGTCTTGGTGCAGCAGAATCCGATGGCTTGGTAGAGCTTGGCAGAAGCAGTTTGAGTGACCCGATCTTGAGGGGCCTGCCACTGACTGGCTAATTGAAGAGTTGTGCATAGAGGAGAGACTTGACAAAGACAGAGCTGGAGAGGAGAGAGATGCACAAGCACATGGGAAGTATGGCTCATGGCCTCAACAAACTGATTGATTACAACCAGTGGGGTGGCTTTGCTGATGGGTTTGGGGAGGATATTGCATCTGAAGGGGAGGTGCCCGAGCCAAATGAGTGGGGATAGAATGGTGTGCCAAGGAGTTTGAAAAAGGGGGGACGGGCATTCCTGTCCCCCCCTTAAACTTACACCCATGATTAGAACAGACACTAACACAAAGAGCTTTGGGTTTGGGAGAAAGGGGAGATCAGACAGGGATTGTCTTAAGAGAGTGAGTGTGAAGTATGGTGTGGGTTGGTGTGGATTGGAGAGGTTTGATTCTGCATGAAGGAGAGGATTGCTGGATGTTTGACTCTTGCATTAGACTGCATTACAATCACAGGCTTGTATAAGAAACCTGAAAGGCTTATAGTTATTGCATGGTAGATTTGCACCAGAAGCATAAAAGGTGCAAATTCAATATTGGCTAGAGTTTTAGCATTGTCTGCATTATGCTTTGCTGTGCATAAATAATTGTATTCTATTGTTATAATTGAATCGATTCATGTGTTTTCTTTGTGTCTTATGTTTTTGTGTCCATAGAAGTAAGATAGGTGTATGATATTAGGCGTAAGATAGGAGTAACACAGTGCACATAGGCCCTATGATACGAAAGCAGGGGGGTATAGGGATCCGCACCCCCCTAGGAGATTGTCTAAGATTGTCTAAGACCGGTGCATGGTTGTCCAGGGGGCAAGACGATGGTAGGGATTTGTTTTACAGACTAACAAATGGAGGGGACACCCGGATACTTCACTAATACTGACTAATAACGTGGAATTGCAGCTGGCTTGTTGATCCACTTATCGGTTTTGCAGCAGTCGAAGTTTGAACATCATGTGCAGCTGTGTTTTGTGGGTTTTTTTTCTGTTAGTTCGTCGTGGGAATAGATTTTTATGTTTCATGTTTTGTCGGTCTTGGGGATGCTATTGAATTTAGAGCATGCTGTCTACAATTTTTGTTCACCGTAGGAAGGGGAATGTAATTGTCTGACTGACCTTTGAAATCCAGAATTGAATTTGGCATTGACCGAGAGCAGTATTTCATGACTGGCAATATTTTAAGAATAAATGTACATTGATTTAGCCGAGCGAGAGAAACAGTTTTTTTTTCTTGAAGATGCTAGTGGTACTTTGTTTGGAAATCCGCGGAGACTGACACTTTTTGGTGAGATCTGAACTATGTTTTGAACTTTATTTTGGTTTCCAATTGGTTGAAAATTTGTGTACACATTTTTGGCAAGATTACCGTAGACGAGATCTGCTTGTGTTAGAGAAAGTCTTGGAACTTGTTTTTTTTTGTAACTCACTGAAGTGTCGTGAGATTGGTTGAAGAGAAATCCCGAGGGTGAATAATTGAAACTGCAGAATGAGTACATTTCTTGATGACCTGAAAAGCAATGAGAAATTGGCTCAAAAATATGCTAGACGCCTGGGATGTATCACCGGCGCCAACCATAGTGAATAGTGAAATAGCTATGATAGAGATGAGTTCATATATTGGTGATTGCATTCAGATAAAGACTGGGAAGATGTCCCAGCTGCAGCTTTGAAATATTACCCATTGAAAAATGTATTGAAAATGGGCGGGAACAGAGTTCCTAGAGATATGAATATTGTTCGTGGGGAGAAAGAGTTACCTCAGGATAATGACCGAAATAGTGTGACCCAGAAAGCAGTTTGTTCCACTGATAGGGCAGCAATACATTAGAGATTGCAGCAACAGCAGAGCAACAAATTGACGGGAACAAAGTTCCTAGAGATATAAATATTGTTTGTGGGGAGAAAGAGTTACCTCAGGATAATGACCGAAATAATTTGACCCAGAAAGCAGTTTGTTCCACTGATAGGGCAGGAATACTTGAGAGATTGCGGCAACAGCAGAGCAACAAATTGAACAGATTTAACAAGGGGTTTGTCAGGAAATAGAGGACATGAAGAGAAAATGCATAGAGGGTTTGCCTATGAAAATTTGAGGCATTGTGAAACTGTAGCATGAAAACAGTTATGTGCGTGAAGGTAGTTTTGTGAAGATCTTTGATTTGAATAGAAATAATGACAGTTTTTGCAGCAGTGATAACACCAGTATTTTGCTTATGTTTTCGAGTGAGAAAAAAATATTGTCTAATGACATAGATATTTTGATAGCATTGAAGCAGAACATAAATCGCGCTGTTCGTGCTATGTTTAGGTGTTTTGAGACTTTGCATTCCATTGATTTTTTTTGTTTGAAGAGAGTGCATGGGAAGACAAGTTTGTTGACATTAGAGATTTTGCAGAACTGGTGGACTGTTTATTTGAAGCAGGAGTTAGCAGTGCATTGCAGGAATGTTGTTTGAATGTGAATCGCATTGCACATGAGAGAGTCTGTTTGAGTGAAACAGATTTGTTTGGTTTTTTTTCAACATGGAGTTATTCAGCTTTGTGAAAAATTAATGATGAAAAAAGGGGAGAGTGTGCTTAGAACGAGAACACATGGAAGTGATACAGACATGGAAATGCAGGATATGGAGTGTGATTGAATGAGAATTCAGTGGTGACAGTTTTGAATATGTGCAGCATTTGAATGTGTAATTTTTGAATGTGCATTATTTTTTGGAGTATGTGAAATTATTTATTTTGTTTTGTTTTGAGAAGGAAAGGGATGGAATTGCAAGAGTCATGCATTAAGCATGCATGCATTGAGCAGCATGGAGAGACATGCATAGTTAGACATATGCACTGACACATTGATAGAACTGATTCAGACACTGAGGGAACGAGCATTGATGTCTTTTGAAAGACATGGGAGAACTAGCAATGTGCACTGCAAAGCAATATGGGAAATGCTGTTTTGTTTTTGGCTTTGAAAACATTGGAATCTGATTGAAGACTGATACTTGCACTTTTGTTTTCTTTGCATGAAATCTGGAGACACCTTGACCAGACCGAGATCGCATTGATGACAGACCAGATTGCATAGCCGAAGGAATTGAACAGAACATGATTGGCAGCAGCATGAGGCCTGAGACCAGACTGGCCAGACCAGATTGACCAGACCTTGATGACCGTCTGTTTGAGATCCATGATGGCTGACACTTTGTGACTTTGAATGGCTGTTTTGCAACAGCACAAGAAAGAGGCTGGCTTTTGTCACCTTGTAATGTGACACCAACTGACTTTTGCTACGCTTTGCAGCAGCACTTTTGGTGAATGCTGACCGACTGATTTGTGGCCTTAGGGTGTGGCCTTGTCCTATGGCTGTGCTGTGCTCTGAGAATGTACCCAGAAAATCTGCTTGCTAAACAGACTTCGTGGCATGACACCTATTGGCATGGAAAGTGAAGATCGTGACTGACTGTGCAGAGAGAATACACCTTGCAGCATTCTGTGCCAAGTGAGAGAGAAAGAGCAGTGAAAGATTGTTCAGCAGAGAAGAAGAGAGAAATTCGTTCTTTGAGCAGCTTTTGTAATATGCAGCGAGAAGAGAATACATTTGGAATGCCTTTCCCTGTGAACCAGAACCAGACAAGTTTGGGCCTGAGAAGAAAGAGAGAAATGCAGGAATGAGCAGGAAGACAGGCTCTGAAAGCATTTGAATTCCTGATCCACGTTTGAACAGCAGTGAAGCTTTGTCTCATGAGTGAAAGAGATTGAGCATTGATCCATGGTGCTTTGAAATTTGCACTTGCATTCAACGCTGGTTGGTCCCTCATTTGAAGAGCATGGGACTGGCATGGCATGAGCTGGAATACTGGCAACAGTACGACCTGGCGAGGAAGAAGAGAATTTGAAGCTGGAGTTTGGCCTATGCCAAGGGCCAATGTGCATGGAATTACACTGGAGAGTAACCATCTGCATTGTCATGCAAACACTCTGAATGAGTGCACCTGTGCTTTACAACTCGTCTTTGTTCCACAAAATTTGAATGAAACAGGACAGAAGGCCTAGGGAAAAGGGAGCGTATGATCTGCATCAAATTGACAGTTTTTGACACGCTGTTTTCCTGGTGCTACCTTTGAAAGGTGAAGGGCATGTGTGATCACTCCATGGGGACAAATGGGGCGCATATGGTACCAACACTTGATGCTTGCTCCTGCCTTTTTGGAGCTCTGTGCAAAATCTCATTAGCTTGCTGTCATTTATTAAGCAGGGCAGCCTGAATTGGCTTGTACACTTTTCTGCTACCTGAACTTTGAAAACTTTTGCTGAACACTGATATGCTCATCGTGAACACATTATCCGATTTGTGAACACTTGCTTCGTTGACAATGCATCTTTTTTGACATTCCTTGGCTGAAACGTTGCATTACAACTGGATTTGTACTGGCCTGGAATTGTGCGCATATGTGAGGACAAACATACCTCATGAGTGACCTGGAAATACCTTAGACTGGAATATAGTAAATGAATTGGCCTATATGACCAATACACTGGATGTATACACTGATATGTATGCATTGAGCTGTAATGAAATGCTTGGCCAGTTTGGCTACTGAGCTTAGACACCTGTGACAGTGATTGTCATATCTCGGCTTTTATATAGGACTTTCAGTTTGGCTGGATACAAAAGCATGTACTTAATTTTTACATCCCACAACCTCCTCTTGACTGCTGTATAGCACATTCGCTGTTTCTGTACCAGGAATGTATGTAGAATCTGATAAAATGGGGATGCCGTGAATTGTTATCATTAGAAAATCATTAAAGAATCAGTACTCTTTGTTACAGAACCATTACTCATTGTTACCCAGTATTACCCCTTTAGGAATCCAGTTATTCATTCATCATGTTTAGCTATCCATTATTGCATCCTGTTTAGTAGTACATGAAGAAGTAGCATCATTAAACATTGCTGAAGTAGACTGCCGCTTTGTAAGCATTAGCCATTTGCATTATGCATTTGAAGAGAGAAATAGGCCCTGTTATATGAAGGGTTTGCTTAGTTATGTTATTGCCATATATGATTGAAAGAGATGCTTTTAGAATGATACGTTTGCATTATAGCGCTTGCCATTAAGTGAGAGACGTGCTAGACACTAGAGAGAATGAATGAGGCCTGAAATGACACACTGTCATATTTGAAATGCCACGTAGAGCCATTTAGAATTACACATTGTTATGCTTTGTAGTTACACATTTAGAGATATGTATATGTATTATGTATGCATGTTGAGTGTGCCCTTAGAATTTGCATTATGCTTTGAGGATAATGCTTGGTATTGTTTGAATGTCTTAGGCACTATAATCGAGAATAGAGAAAGCATTAGGCAGGCATTTGAAGCCATTTCTGATGGAGACACACAGAAGTTGTTTGCGCCGCGGCACTGGAGAGATTGTTTTGAGTTAACACTGTACAAGTGTTTGTAAACATTGGTAGGCAGAGACAGATAACACAAACCTTGTCCGGGTGGGAAAAGCGAAGGAAGCTAATCAGCATGGCATGGCTTGGTGTGCCGCGGAGACAGCAACTGTGGGAGGGAGCGTGACATGGGGAGATGGGAGAGAAGCCTTTTCAGGCAATGAGATGCTTTGAACACGGGCACAGAGAGAGGATTTCGTGATGCAGACAGAGCCAACAGTGGAGTGAATGGAGAAATGGAGGAAATAGATGGTTTTTGCATCACACACAGAAGGCCAAGGCAGAGATATGATGTCCAATGTCACTTTGACACAGAACATGTAGTGACCAGAACACGAAACACGCATAACACAGACTGGCAGGCACTGCCTGAATATAGAATGCTGACAGAGGAAGAGACATTCTTAGTAGAGAATGTAAGTAACCATGGAGAATTGAGTGCGTCATTGGATTAGTATAAGCAGAGGTGAAGAGAGAGGAAAGCCTGTAGTTGCTGGTAGATGTTGGTAGTTGCTGTTGGAGAATGGCGTTAGATGCAAATGGAGTTTGTTCGAGCTAGTTGCTGATGGAGTTTTGGATGGAGGTGCAGTCCTGAGAATGAGGGAGAGATGTCTTCGTGCAGCAGAATCCGATGGCTTGGCAGAGCTTGGCAGAAGCAGTTCGAGTGACCAGATCTTGAGGGGCCTGCCACTGACTGGCTGATTGCAGAGTTGTGCATAGAGGAGAGACTTGACAAAGACAGAGCTGGAGACTCGGAGAGAGATGCACAAGAAAATGGGAAGTATGGTTCATGGCCTAGACAAACTGATTGTTTACAACCAGTGAGGTGGCTTTGCTGATGGGTTTGAGGAGGACATGGCATCTGAAGGGGAGGTGCCTGAGCCAAATGAGTGTGGACAGAATGGTGTGCCAAGGAGGTTGAAAAAGGTGGAATGGACATCCCTGTCCCCCCCTTAAACTTACGCCCATGATTAGAACGGACACACACACAAAGAGCTTTGGGATTGGGAGAAAGGGGAGATCAGACAGGGATTGTCTTAAGAGAGTGAGTGTGAAGTATGGTGTGGATTGGTGTGGATTGGAGAGGTTTGATTCTGCATGAAGGAGAGGATTGCTGGTTGTTTGACGCTTGCATTAGACTGCATTAGAATCACAGGCTTGTGTTAGAAACCTGAAAGGCTTATAGTTATTGCATGGTAAATTTGCACCAGAAGCAAAAGATGTGCAAATTCGATATTGGCTAGAGTTTTAGCATTGTCTGCATTATGCTTTGCTATGCATAAATAAATGTATTCTATTGTTATAATTGAATCGATTCATGTGTTTTCTTTGTGTCTTATGTTTTTGTGTCCATAGAAGTAAGATAGGTGTATGTTATTAGGCGTAAAATAGGAGTAACACAGTACACATAGGCCCTACGATATGAAAGCAGGGGGGTATAGGAATCCGCACCCCCCTAGGAGATTGTCTAAGATTGTCTAAGAACAGTGCATGGTTGTCCAGGGGGGAAAGACGATGGTAGGGATTTGTGTTACATACTAACATGTATAGTCCGGGTATGCCGTTATGTCAGCCGACGCCCTCCTGATCGTGCCTCCCTTGCGGAAGTGTTCGAGGATTTTCTCTCTGTCCTTATAATTGAGTATACAGGCTATTATTGGCTGGGGCTGATCTCCAGGTGGCGGTCGTCTTGTCAGGGCTCTGTGCGCTCGCTACACCGTGAAGCCCTGCATGAGGGCCCCTGGCCCTATTTCCTGGAGCAGCATAGTGTTAGGAAAGATTTCGTAATTGTGGGTAATTTTCCTTCCATGTGGCAACCCCTAAACTTTTTGCTGTTGTTTTTCACCATGATCTAGACTTTGCCAGAGAAGTGCAGCCTTCTGCCGCACTCCTCTGGGCTTTCGCTCCATTCTTACGGGGAAACTGACATGCCCTTAAGACAGTCAGTACCGGGAAATGCTGTTTTCCGTAGTTTCTTTATCATGGTGCGGCTTTCGTGCAACATGACACAAGAGGGCACTGTAAGCTAAGTTACTGCTCTCTTGGGTCTCTAGCCTTCTACAGGCCTTGTGTGTGCCTCCAGGATGTGGGATGGGATGTCTGGTCCCAATACACATCCTGGGTGCCAGAGAGTCTAGGGTGGTGTGAATGCCTGGGACCACCGTGGTCCGTGATAGGTCCACCTATGGTGTGAGTGTTGATGAGCGGATCCCACATTGGGTCCCCTCTGCTTTGGCGCGAAGGGAACCGTGGATAAGAGGGGGCTGGAAACGCCACTACCATGTCGATCTCCTGAGTTCTCACGAACGAAGGAATACAGGAGCCAAGTATCCTGCAACCACAAGGCTGAACCGAGGAATCGCTGGTGACCCGCTGAAGGACTGCTCCTCTGCACTGCTGTCGCCTTTTGAAATCCTTTTTACCTCTGATCGATCCAGAAGGCCTGTACTGGTACTTCGACCCTTGGAATAGTGGGAACAGCTATTCTCGGCATCTTCACCGTCTCCTGCACGTAAGCCTTCGGAAGTGTCTCTGGGCCATCCAGCAGACTGACCAGCCTACACAGGAGTCTTGCTCTGTAACCGCAGCCAGGTTGTGTTGTATTTCTAGTCATTGTCACTCTCACACGATTCGCACACTTGGCATTCCCAGGTCTGAAGTGAGTAGTGTACATTTGGCTGAGATACACACGGCCGCTCGGTTGCCCTGCTGTGGTAACAAACTGTGCGTGTTCACTTCGTTTGGGACATCTTTAACTCAAACTCTGCTGCTGCAGAATCTACACGACGACGAGACGTCCCCTGCTCTCCTGAACCTGCCAGCACTGAAACTGACGCGGAGAAGCCTGGGTCTGCTTGCATCAGGGACCGGTGAGTTGCATAGCTCGGAACTGGTCGCTACCCTGCAGGAGCCCATAGCTTTTCCCTGCTGTATCAAAACAGCACACCTTTCCGTACTCGCGCTCTGCTTCTGCCCACAGTGGAGGCTGCGTTTGAGTCGCGGAACTCTGTTCTTCTTCATTTGTGCACCAAACTGAACTGCCTGATTCCCTCGAAGAGACTCCCCTTTTTGCCCGTTGGCACCAGCTTTTTGCCCGTTGGCACCAGCGTGTGCAGGTACTTTTGAGCACAAGGCTCCACTCTTCGTAGGGCTCGGATTTCCTTTTAGTTAGGTGCCTCTGAAGGCGGACTGGGTCTAAGCATTATTTCGCACTGCCTGTTTTCCTTCCCTTCTAGGTGGACTACACATTTCGTGCATCTAACGCTTTAGACTCGTTTGTATTTGTATATATATTGTATTGGTTTGGTATGTGTTGGTTTACTAGAGTTGTATTGTGATTTATCGCTACGGTCATTGTTTTAAAGGCCTTCGAATAAATGTGTATATATTTTTAATATAACACCTGTTTGGAGTAGTTTGTAAGTGTCCTTGCTTTGTGTGCTCATTGCGGGCTTTCAGTCACGCTCACCCCTCTTGAGACCTAGTCTTGACCGCCGCGATCCCTACCCTGATTGGTCTGGCTTGTCCAGAGGTTACCCTGTTCCAAGTAATTAGGTTGGCCTTCTGAAATTCTGCACCACCAGGACAGAGTTCAGAAATCCGTCTTAACACATAGTTTCGATAAAGTCAGCCGGGTTTGCGCCGTCTTCTCCTTCCGGGAGCCCTATAATGCACACATTATTCCTCCTGCTTCCTCCGCCCTGTTTTCGAGATTCTTCATTTGTTGTTGCAATACAGAGACGTCCTTGGTATTCTCATTACAGTTATTCTTGTTTAGTTGCACCTCTTTTTCTAACACACCTGTGCATTCCGCTAGCACCCTCATATCTTGTCGCAGGAGGTTCACGTCGATACTCATTGCATCTATCTTGAATTCCAATGAGGACTTTAGAGCTGAAATAGCTTCCAGGATCTTCTGATCTCCGCTCGTAGGAACTTCAGCTCCTTGAGCCCCCGGGGTCGGGGTCTGAATGTTTTCCGATGCCTGAGCAGGCCTCCAAATGGGTCCATGGAGCCGGTCAGACCGCATTAGGAACTGCAGTATAGATGTGTTCCATTTTGCTGGCAGGGCCAGACCGCAGCGGGAGCTGTCTCGTCTTCTTTATTTAAACTCTTCCATAAATTAAAAAGTTCTGAGGTTACCTCAGCTGGTCGCAATCTGCCTCCGCTTCGTGCATAATGTCCTTCTAGCATTGGCGTAGTGCAATTAGCAGGATTTTTCGGGAGTACAGTGTTGTGTTCCTCAGTAACTGACAGGCCCTACACCACACTACACACCACAACCTCATCAGCCAGGGCGGGCGCATTGCAGGAGAGTCGGTTATCTATATCACTACTTTCAAAAAGAACGGTGCGCTACCTGCCTAAAGTAACTGTAAAGTTTTCTCATCAGACAGCCATTTGGTCACAAATTGCAATTGTCTAGCGACAAAATATACCTCAAAGTTAGGCACTTTTATCCCCCTAATCATACGAGTTTTGAAGCTTCCCCAGTGCTATTCTACACCGCGAGTTATGCCACAGAAAACTCCTTCCACATACCATGCAGCCTCCTGAAAAAGTTTTGGGTATTGCAAACAGGAAATTTGCAAAATAATGAAGGAGCTTCGGCAGCACCACCACCATCTTTAGCAATGCCGCACACCACATCATGGACAATAGCAATCTGGCCCAGAAAGACATGGAGGTATCGATGCTATCCACTGCTCTCACCATGTTCTTTGCATGCTCTGTCTTTGGATCATGATAAACGTCCACCACCAAGTACCTAAATGTGTTTACTTCCCTCTTGATTGTTAGCACCGGCAAGCCCTGTACGAGCCTTGCAGCGTATTCTCCCAAAGGGAACAGACTTGATTTCTGTGGGTTGATCATTATGCCTGTCAACGCCGCATATCGGTCCATCACATCCAGGATGTATTGCAAATTTGTCTTGGGGTGCTACAAATACAGAAGCATGTCATCTGAATACAATGAAATCAGATGCTGACCTTCCGGTGTGACTATGCCAACCTCCCCATATTCATCCCGCAAGTAGACCACCAATGGCTCTGGCGCCAGAATTAAAAGCATCAGGGACCACGGCCATCCGTGCCTTGTGCCTTTGCTTAACTGCCATTGTTCCGAATTTATTTTACCCATTTTGACCCTGGCTATCAGTTCATTATAAAGCAACCACCCCCACTTGATGTACGTCAGTCCAATACCTAACCTCTCTAGCACTGCTAGCAGCCAAGGCCATCTGACTGAGTCAAATGCCTTGACCGCATCGAGTGATGCCACTGCCAACTGCTGTGTATGCCCTTGGTTACAATCTATTATGTGGTGTACTCTTCTCACGTTATTTGTAATATTTCTGTGTGAAGCGTATCCTGTTTGATACGAATGTTTAAGTTTGGTGATGGTCGTCTTGAGCCTATTTGCCATTAAAGCTGTAAGAATCTTCCCATCCTGATTTAGTAATGAAAAGGGTCTATATGAGCCACAGTCCGTAACCGGCTTATTTGGTTTAAGGAGGGGGACAATCACTGACTCTCTTAAGGACCCGGGCTTCCTGCCCTTGTCCAGTGCTTCGTTAAACATTGCTAGCAGTGGGCCCAGGATTTCCAAATTATATTCTTTATAAAAGAAACTTGGAGGCCCATTTGCTCCTGGAACTTTGCCCGTTATCACCTACTCTAGTTCTTCTATCGTGATGGGAACTTCCAGCCTGTCTCTCTCCTCCATGTTCAGTTTGGGGAGATTCATCTCTGGCAGTGCTTCTTCCATCTCTGACATGTGACACACTGCGGCTACCTCATACAGGTTCTTGTAATAATCATAAAAACATTTGTTCACCCCATCCTGCATCTTGCACAGTTCCCCATCTCGAGCTACAATCGCTCTGACTGTCTCTCGCTTACTTTCATTTTTATAAAGCCAGGCTAACAAGTGCCCGGGCTTGTCTCCTTCTGCATGCTGTCTTTCCACATATTTCCTATAGCTAAGTTTGCTCAGCCTGTTCCAGTGCTCATGACATTCTTGTTGTAGGCGGGACACCTCCTTGGCCTCCTCTTGGATCGTCTCTCCTGCTCGCCCTATGGCTTCTAGTGTATCTTCCGCTATTTTTAGCTCTTGTGTAATAACATCTTGCATCCCTTTTGATTTTGCAATAGCCGCCCCCCTCATCATCACTTTAAAAGCCTCCCACAATGTGCCTGTTGATTCCACGCTGACGTAATTGTGTTCGAAGTATTCCTTCACCTCTTTCCTCAGGTGTTCCCGAAACCCAACATCCTTGAGTGCCTCAACCCTAAGTCTCCATGTCGGGATCCTGGCTTGGTGGGGAAGGAACCGCCATGTGACCAGCAGAGCGGCATGGTCGGAGAGGACTCTTGCTTTATATTCAGCTTTTATGAACTCTCCCAAAGTTTCTTCTCCTACAAACACATGATCTAACCTCGTATAGAGGTGTTTGGGAGCTGTAAAGTGAGAGTATACTCTGCTCAGCAGGTACATTGTCCTCCACACATCAACCGACTTTAAAGCATGTAAAAGCGTATTTAGAACTTTAGCGGCAGGGGTTGGATGAGTGAGTTTGCCATCCGATCTATCGATTGATGGGTCCAGCGTGCAGTTAAAATCACCCCCCATATCACTGCACTATGTCTATACAGGCTTATCCTAGGGTATGAGGATCTGAAGTAGGTTACTGTGTCCCAATTTGGAGCATACATATTAATCACACATATTTTCCGTATTTTCCACCATTCCGCATAACCCTTTTATTCTTCCATCCTTATCCAGGAAGGTCTGAAGGACCTGTAATGGGACTGTGGGAGCCACCGATATTAGGACCCCTCTGGCATATGCGGAGTATGTTGAGCCCAAGGTCACCCCCTCCATTTTTGTGCCAGAGTATCTTGCCATTCCCTGGTGAGATAAGAGGAGGGCTATATCTATATTCTGTTGTTTCAAATATGCCATAACTCTGCTTCTCTTAATATAGCTGTTCAGGTCTCTGACCTTCCAGGTCACCATTTTAAGCTCTGCCATCTTTTTCTGTGATTCCCGCTCTCACTCCCCATCCCTTGCATTTGCTAATCCACCCATGTGCATAACTGTAGACCAATCGCCCTCTTACTACCCCAACTCCCATCACGCCCCCCTCCCCAACAATTGCTCAGCTCCATATTAGGCGCTCGGGCATCCCTGCGTTTCACCCCTATCTCGTTACAAGTGCCTGAGTTCGGGGTACAGCAGGAGGATACGTAACTGCTAGAATCCTAATCTAATCTGGGGTAAAGACTAACTCCTCTTCATGCGGCCCTCTGAATGTCTGACACCATAGTTTCTGTTTATTAAACATACTGTTATGGTATTTATAGCTTCCTCATTCACAAATGTGCTCAACAGTTTTATGGACGTACATCCGCATAAGTACACATTAGCAGGCGTTACCCTCCTGTTTGTCATTTTCGCCTCTCGGTTGATCATCAGCTAGGTCCGTCAGGTTCGCTTCGTCCATCCATTTACTCTCTTCTTCCGGTGTCTCAAAGAAGATAGCTTGGCTTTTATATAGGACTTTCAGTTTGGATGGATACAAAAGCATGTACTTAATGTTCACATCCCACAGCCTCCTCTTGACTGCTGTATAGCACATTCACTGTTTCTGTGCCAGGAATGTATAGTCCGGGTATGCCGTTATGTCAGCCGACGCTCTCCTGATCGTGCCTCCCTTGCGGAAGTGTTCAAGGATTTTCTCTCTGTCCTTCTCTGTGGCGGTCGTCTTGTCAGGGCTCTGTGCGCTCGCTCCACCGTGAAGCCCTGCATGAGGGCCCCAGGCCCTATTTCCTGTAGCAGTATAGTTCCGATAAAGTCAGTTGGGTTTGCGCCCTCTTCTCCTTTCGGAAGCCCTATAATGTGCACATTATTCCTCCTGGCTCTTCCTTCTGCTTCCTCCGCCCTGTTTTCGAGATTCCTCATCATTTGCTGTTGCAATACAGAGATGTCCTTGGTATTCTCATTACAATTAATCTTGTTTAGTTGCACCTCTTTTTCTAACACACCTGTGCGTTCCGCCAGCACCCTCCTATCTTGTTGCAGGAGGTTCACGTCGATACTCATTGTCGATACTCATTGCTTCTATCTTGAATTCCAATGAGAACTTTAGAGCTTCCAGCATCTTCTGATCTCTGCTCGTGGGAACTTCAGCTCCTTGTGTCCCCGGGGTCGGGGTCTGCATGTTTTCCCATGCCTGAGCAGGCCTGGCAAACGTGTCCATGTAGGACTGTTTCCCCTTGCTTTTGTTGGCTTTCGATGACATGCCTGCTTGAACAGCGTCATTGCTCTCTTCGTCTTTTCCTTGGATCTGAGCCTTATTCGTCCCATGGGGGCATGTGGTGTAGATTTTCTGTGCACTTCCTTGGGGTCTCGCTGGTGTTGCGCATGTGCACCTCTGGTTTACAGGCCATGCGCAATTGCCTATCTGTATGTTCATTCTGTTTGGGCCCAACACAGGTGCAGTCTCTGTGTGCAGTCTCTGTGCCTCAATCCCAGCAGAGACAGTATTGTACTTTACCATCTTGTGCAGAGCTTCTACATCATGTCAACACCCGGCTATGTTCCTGTAACTCCCAATGTGCGCTTCCTACGGCTCAAGGCACCAGTTCCTCACTGGAAGTATGTTCCCTTTACTTTTCAAGCAATGCTTTGTATTTTAGAACTGACCTTTTTGGGGGTCTCATGGTCCGCTATGGATTATGCCCCATTGGCAGTGTGCAAATACATTGGCTGCGCTTCCCTTTGCCTCACAGGCAGGGCCGAACCCTGTTGGAAATTTCCTGAAGCACCTTATCATGTTACCGTGGTGTCCTCCAGGTATGTCGCTCTTCCTCCAGAAGAAACAGCTTATGTTCCTGCGCCTCACTCCTCTGGGTGGGCGAGCCCCTCCGGGATCTTCATGCGATTGCGTCTTGCACGCTGATATCAGTGTCTGGCTACAGTGGCAGGACCACTTGGGAACAGCCGTCTCCTACGTGTTTCACTACTCCGGCAGGGCTAGTGTGCAGCGGAAACCATGTGAGACTCTGTCTAGCCTTATAATAGCTGTGTTTAGTTTCCTTTGCCGGGCTGTGTTGAAACGGACTCCAATGGGAACCTAGACTGGCTGTATCTTCAGTTCCATGAGCAGTGTGCAGCCACAGCGGTCAGACCGCATTGGGAACTGCAGTAAAGACGTGTTACGTTTTGCCGGCAGGGCCAGACCGCAGCGGGAGCTGTCTCGTCTTCTTTATTTACACACTTCCACAAATCAAAAAGTTCTGAGGTTACCTCAGCTGGTCGCAATCTGCCTCCGCTTCGTGCATACCCAAGTCAAAAAGGAAGATCATCCTGGAATCATTCTGGAGTCATCCGATGACTCCATTCTAGAGTCATCCATGGATAGTTCAGGAAGATCATCCGAAGTATTCCAACAGGCCAAAATATGTAATGAGATGATGACTCTAGAGTTATCACAGAAACTACTACAGGATGAGTTTGGATTACTTCCAGTGATGATCTTGGATTACTCCAGGATGACTCCATGACAACTTCAGGATGAGTGGGGATTACTCCTGGATGACTTTGGATGACTCTAGGATGACTCCATGACAACTTCAGGATGAGTTGGGATTACTCCAGGATGACTTCCGATTACTCTAGGATGACTCCATGACAACTTCAGGATGGGTGGGGATTACTCCACGATGATTTTGGATTACTCTAGGATGACTCCATGACAACTTCAGGATGGGTGGGGATTACTTCAGGATGGTTGCATGAGAACTTTAGGATGGGTTTTGAATTGTGAATGATTCTTGCAGACCACTCCATGATGAGTTTAAAAGATTTCAAGATGCTTCCAAAACATTTAGGAAAAGGGGTTTGATTACCCAAGGATGTATTCCTTTTGAGTAAGATTGGTGGCATTACTTTAGAATGACTCGTTAGACTTATGGATAGTTTACTGGAAATAAATCTAATGAATTTTGCAGCTGTCACTGTCCATCTTTGCTAGAGCACCCAAATGTTGTTAACCAAGTTCACCGATTTAGTGCACAAAACTACAACCGCCCCCTCCCATGTCACGAACCAACCTGTAAACTCCCTAATTTCAATTCTCACCTCTAGCCAACAGGGCCTCACACCCAAAATTACAAAGCACTGCATTGAAACACAGTGACCTAAACAGAATCTGTTAAAGGTCTACCTGCATGACAGACTGCCGCCAGTCACTTCACCCAATATCACTGAGAGCAGCCAACATTATTATGATAGTAAAATACTGCAGCTATACATTGTTGATATTTTATTATAGTATTGCTGTGGCTATAAAATGTCTTCAATCAAACATAGGCTCAGAAAGTGTTCAAAAAATGTTTTATTTAACAAATGCAGTTTAACGGCATAGCTGTATTCTATTAGAATAAATCAGTTTGCAAAAATACAAACGAATAATCATTGATCCTGCATTTCGAAAGGCGGTGTCTTCTTTAGGCCTCTTCTGGCATTGCAGATTTTGGTGGCAAGCTTCCTTCTCATCACCTGGCCGTCCATAGTAGGCCAACTGTTAGCCTTGCAGACAGATCTCAAAAATTCTACAAAAACAAGAAAGGATATATGAATATAAATGGACATCAGAAGAGGCATTGTTAAATTACTTATTGTAGAATAAATACAGGATTAACAAATGTTAAAATGTCAACCTACAAATGTGTCACTACATTTAAATGCATTTGTACACAACGGTTGAAACAGGCTTAAAAGAGATTTGAACTGAAAATGAATCATGGTTTTCTATGGCTGCATTCAGAAGATTTATGGTCTTTAATGGTCAAAGGGGTTAATATGTCTTTGAGGAGATGTTGAGCCAGGCACTGAACTGAATCGGTGGGGATGGGAGACAGGACAATCATGCAGAAACAAGATTGACAGATTCATTGTGTAGATACAACAGTTTGACTTTTAAATTAGAAACTATCACACAGTTAGAAATAGGATGGATGATCCAGTGTCCATTCCCAACGACTTCTCCACTGATTCTGGTAATGAATCGGTCCTGGTAAGCGCCGCCAGTGATGCCTGCAAATGATGTATTGCCAACTGATTGTGTCTTTGCGTGGCTTGTAACTGTTCTACAATTTAAAAAAAAACAAAAAACAAAAGTTAAAGGCACCTACTTTCTGGCCATCAGACTAACAGTGTAGACAAGAACAATAAGGCAAATTGCGCAGGATATCACACTGCGGTAACAGTGGGAGAAGACAATTACAACTTGGTCCACTGCCCCTACCAGTGAGCAATGGTGTCAGGTGGAGATCCAGCCCAGGGAGTAACAGGGAAGGAGAACCTGAGAACCAGCCAGGAAGTCGGATGGGCGCCCTGACCCTGCCCAGAGAGTCAGTTGAGGGCTATCGGGTGTCACTGAAACTATTGGAATAGAGTACAGCTAGGGGGGAATGTCATAAAAGGAGGGACACAAAGCATGCAGATGTTTGGTTATTTGCCCACTTATTGACTGGCCATGGCCATGCTAATCCCCATAGCCATTTACACCCAGATCCTGCGCTTGCCCCAAAATACCTTCTCATGGGAACTCTTTGAGCTCGCATTAATCAAGCCATCCCAACAAACGGTGCATTTTTTTTCAAAAGCAGTCTTCTGAGCGTTAATAACTTAATTGGAGTAGTAAACCCACTACTGGTGTAATAGAAATGTCTTAACCAGGTCTGCCTTCAGCCACTCGATTTAGAACTGGTGAAGCAAACTTGCTGCTTCAGCTAGTTCACACTGAGACAAGTTGTGAGGTGAATAGCCAGTGCTGTGACCAGTGTAGTGCGGAACAGAGCTCCAACACTGGGCTCTTTGCTTATGTCTTGCTAGTCTCATTTGGCAAGAGTGAACCCCCATGTGTCAGTGCGCTCTCACCGTTCCTGCCCTTGCCATTACGCTCACAGTACTCCAATCCCAACAGGCCCAACTCACCTTCACAATATATATGAGATGATTGTAGCAGTTTTCCAGGAGGTTGAAGAAAAGTTTCTTGAGAAAGAGCCGGACGTTCAGTGCAGAGTGCCTTTCTCTCGTCGTCGCCTTGGCCTCTTGCTTTTTCTTTGGGGCCCTTTGAACATCCATCTCATGGCTGTAGTTCTTAAACTGAATGACCCAGATTCAGAAAAACAGTAATCTTCAGTTTTGAAAACAGTGATCAGACATTCTAATCCCTCGAGACCAAAGTAAAACTTCCGCTTTTCGGTGCCTTCCTGTTAAGGACAGACAGCCCTGAGGAATGAGCAATCCCCCGAAAAAGCCACTAGGACAATCTTCTTGTGCTCGTAACACCATTAAAAGAGATTTCCTTTGCCAAGAAAATGTTTTTAATCAGTGTATATGTGTATTTTAGCACCATGCGGCCCCCCCCTTTGTGTGGTGAATGAGTAACTGTATTAAAATATTTAAGTGCTGCACTCATTCCCAGCAACAATAAAAGCATTCAAGCCTGTGTGTGTACTACATATTGGCTTGTTTATTTGAGCGGTTTTACTCCAGACTAGTTGACCTAAGATGGAAGTTCAAATTGAAATATAAAGACACTGAAACTGTGCACCATCTCTCCCAACATACTCCCCATCTCCCTTCACCCCCAAATGGCCTCTCCTCCTTGACTGCCCCACCAGCCGCTTCCCCGTCAACTACTCCCATCCACTCTTTGCCCCTTAACTGTGAAATGCCCCACCTCATTCATCCCCTACCTGCTCCCTCTCCCCCAAGTGCATCCTTTTCCATCAACTACCCCACCACCCCCCAACTGCCCCTTTCTCCCTCAACAGCTGCACCACCCCCTTCTCAAACTGCCTCCTTCTCCATCAACTACTCCCAGCCACCATTCACCCCAACTACCCCCTTATCCATCAAATGCTCCACCCTCAACTGCCCACAGGACCCTACTGCCTTTTCCCCCTCTACTGGCCCCACATCTCATTCTCCAACTGATGTTTGGGGAGAAGGGTGGCGGGTGCAGGTAAGGGAGAACCCTTACCTGCACCCGCCACCCTTCTCCCCAAACTGCCCCACACACCTTCTCCCTTCAAATGCCCCACCACTTCTCCAACTGCCACATCCTCTGCTCCCTATCTGCCCCCATCCTGTTCTCCCCATTTTGCCCACTTCTCCCATCGGACTCATACACACTTCTATCACACACCACGTCTCTCCCAACTACCCCCATCCCCCTTCACTGCAGTTACTCCATTAACTGCCCCGCCCCTTCAACTGCTCCATTCCATTCCCCCCAATTGTCCCTTCTCCCTCAATTGCTCCCCACCCCATTTCCTTTCATTACTGTCTTCTCTCCCAACTGCCCTGCCCCTTCTCCCACAACTGCCCCTTCTACCTCAACTGCACGATTTCGCCTCCAACAGATCCCACCCCCTCTCACTCAAATGCCCCAACCCCATTCAACTGCCCCAGCCCCTTCTCTCCAAGTGCCCAACTTCCTCAACTGCCCCACCACATCCTTCAATTGCCCCTTATCCGTCAACTGCCGAACCATCCCATCTCCTCCTACTGCCCCACCCCCTTCTCTCCAACTGCCCCTTCTCTCTCAACAGCCCCCTCCTCCCCCAACTGCGCAATATCTCTCCCAACAGCTAAGACGCAGACCCAGTCCCAGGCGCAAAGGGGAGGGATACAGGTCAATGGAGCAAGAGAGTCAGAGAGGGGAGAACACAAAGCCATGCGTGGGAGTAAGGGGGAGGAGGGGACCCAACCGGAACGCAGGTAGCAAAATGGCCGGGGAGAGGGGGTTAGAATAAGCCCAGGCAGCAATTCATAATGCAATAACTGAATGTTTCGAAAAATAAGAAAGATTTTGCATTCCTTAAATTGCAAGGAGACGCGCATGAAAAGAGAAGTCGGGTGCCTTCACCTCACACTCAGCCAAAAATGCTCTCCGGCAAGCCAGTGCCTTATGCCTTATGCAGAGACCCCCCCCACCCACCACTTAGACACTAAGGCATGGACTTTGCAAACTGCAACAATACCTCAGAGAAGGCCTTTTCGTTCAGCATCCAGGCCCCCCTGAACAGCACAAACAGCACCAAGGAACAACCCCACACACACTCGCCCCTACATTCCCACACATTCAGACCTACCCAGAGACACACCCAGACCCCTAAAACATCTCCACACACTCGTCACCAGTCCCCCAAACACACAGCCCCCACAAACACAGCACCACCTCACCCCCACACAGCACACCCTACACACACAGCAGTAGGCCCCCCACACTCAGACCCACCACTCACACTCAGCACCCAGCAATCACCCACACTCTGCATCCACCCTCCACTATTCTTCTCTAACTGTCCCCCTTTTTCCTGAAATTGCCCTCATCCCTCTTGTCCTCCAACTGCACCCCGCCCCTAACCGCCAGAACCTCCATTAACCCACTGCCCCCCATCAAGGACTTCCCCCGCCCTTAGCCCTCCCCCTCAAGGACTCCCCACACTTAGCCCTCCTTCCCCTAAAGCCTCTGCCCAGCCTCTTCTCTCAAAAGACTTTGACTGCATTAACCCACCTACCCTCCAATGACACCCCAAACCTTAATGCCCCCCCCATGTCTCTCCTGCCCTTAAACATCCCCAAACGCACGCCTGCCCCATCCACACCCAAACTACTCCTGTGCTCTTAACCCCAAGACTCCCCCACCACCCACGTTTTGTTATACCCGTTCTACCCGTGAACCCCCTCTTAATCCTGTCACAATTCTTCCAAACTCTTAACCCGCAACCCAAAAGACACCCTCCCCATGTTTAACCTTCTCCGCTCCAAAGACTTCCACCCAGCTCTTATGCCCCAGACCCCAAAGATTTCCACTGAACTTAACTCATGTCCCCGCCAAAGACTTACACCAAACTCTTAATCCCCCACACCAAGCACTTCTACCCACTCATAACCATCAACCCAAGGTCTCCCCTCACCCCCTTATCCCTTAGTCAAAGAATTCACTCCCCTTTAATAGAACCGCCCTTGGACTTACCACCTTAACCCCATACCCAAGGTCTGTTTCCCCACACTCAGCCTCAGGTGCACCCCCAACCACCCCACCCAGCCCAAAGGACGGTTGCCCCCTCGCTACACTTGGCCCCAAGGATGCCCCCATCACTACACTGTACCCCAAGGATGCCCACCATCACTACACTCGGCCCAAGGACACCCCCCAACAATACACTCGGCCCAAGGACACCCCCCATCACCACAATCAGCCCAAAGGATGGGCCCCCATCACCACAATCAGCCCCAAGGATGCCCCCTCTCTATACACTTGGCCCCAAGGATGCCCCCCATCACTACACTCTACACCAAGGACACCCCCCATCACTACACTCGGCCCCAAGGATGCCCCCCCATCACCACATTCAGCCCCAAGGATGCCCCCTAAAAACACTTGGTCCCAAGGACGCCCCCCATCACTACACTTGGCCCCAAGGACGCCCCCATCACTACACTCGGCCCCAAGGATGCCCCCCCATCACCACATTCAGCCCCAAAGATGCCCCCTCACAACACTTGGCCCCAAGGACGCCCCCCATCACTACACTCGGCCCCAAGGATGCCCCCCCATCACCACATTCAGCCCCAAGGATGCCCCCTCACAACACTTGGCCCCAAGGACACCCCCCCATCACTACACTTGGCCCCAAGGACACCCCCCCCCATCACTACACTTGGCCCCAAGGACACCCCCCCCCATCACTACACTTGGCCCCAAGGACACCCCCCCATCACTACACTTGGCCCCAAGGACACCCCCCCATCACTCTGCCCCAAGGATGCCCCCTATCACAACACTCAGCCCCAAGGACGCCCCCCCCCCCATCACTACACTCAGCCCCAAGGACGCCCCCCCCCATCACTACACTCAGCCCCAAGGATATTTCCCTATCATCACCACTTAGCCCCCAGGGACACCACTGCCATCACTTGAAAATGAGTGTGCACTGTGGTACATAGGATAAGAGTAAAAAGGGTTTGATAGACGGCATAGCCGCCTGTGGGGTGAAGAGAGGTGCCTCAAGAGGCAAATGTTGCTTTATAGCTACTTGTACTGTTCAAACATTGATGGGTGTACATTGAATGCCTCATCAGCCTTTGCACAAAATGCCACTTACTACTAAAAAAGGGAAATGGATATTTGGTCAGTGATGTATACAACCCAACACTCCAGTTGCGTATCGATAACTGTTTTATAAGTTTTCTTTAAATGGCCTGCTAGTGCAACAGTGAGTTACAACTGTGACCCTTTCAGATGCAATTCCATTCTCTTTTGTGCTAAAATGTTAAAAGCCAGGTAGGCGCAGTTCAGCATTAGTCCATTTGCTTAGCTGGTAAGAGTGATAAGAGTGAGAATACCAAGTTATTAGTTTGGGCTTCTCTGTTGGCACGCGAATAGCATTGTTCCAGGGTCTGCCATAATGGTGCCCAGCGGTAAAACAGCAACAGCTGGAAAATAATGTGAGTACCTGAGCATGTACATTGCAGTTGCTGGCAAATCTCGAATGCACATGCATGAGCCAAAACATTTAGCTTTGTCAATGCTTTTAACAGGACTTAGCTAAAAGAACAGATGAGCAAACACATGCATAGCTTATAAATCGAACGGGAGAAGGCACACTTAGTTAAGGCATTTTTATTACTTTATGAGCTCATTTATAGTGGCAGATCAACCAGTATAAAGAAATAAAAACACCCACATGCTGTGGGTCCCTCCACACGTGTCCTACTTACTATGTACTCCACTGCAATAACTTCAGTTTAGCCAAAAATAAAAAAGCACTGCATGTGTACACAAAAGTGCTGCACACTGAGAACTGTGAAACCAGCACGGACTGATGGAACATTTTGAAATAATATGCGGCCGTTTAAAATGAATATTGTCCAGATCGAAACAATAGTGGAAGCCGAGTGGAAGATTACCATTTGCACACAGCAATAGGACTTCAAACACGGCCACACCATCCTAGCCGCAAAAGTAATTACAGTGGTCAGCCATATACATAGAATGGAAACGAGAAATTGACTAGGCAGAAATAATAATTGCTCACTAAACCAGGCACGCTTTCATTTCACATACACGCCTGCAGATGCTGTCTTTGCCGCGTGGACACTTCCAACAACAAAGGCAGCACGACCTGCCTCCTAAATCAACATTCTTGAATGTCCGGGTATTTCAATCCTCCCTCACGCTCCGTTCCTGGGCTATATCAGTTCGCCAGGCCTCAGAACAGGCCCGTGAGAGCCTTCCTTCTCTGCCTGCCTGACTGAGCTACTCAGCTGGCTTGGATGCCTTTTCCCGCGTCTCCCCTCCATGTTTGTGGTGTGATCCACCATTGCGTCCCGACTCCCGAGAGACCACGAGATCCGACCCAGTCCCCAGCGTAGGTTGCAAAACCCTCACGCTGACATAAACAAGGGTGCCCTCAAACGTGTGCACTCCCACCTACCTTTTGTGCTATTTATCCACTTTTATTTTGGTTCCCAGCACGAGCACGACCACCATTCTTCCGCCGCCATTGCTGCTTACAGCAGCTGTGCCCCCAGGTCCGAGAAAATAAAAAAAGCTGCACGCCCCTCCAAGACAAGCCCAAAACAAGCCTACTCCCAACAAAATAAGCAGATAGAAAGAGCGCCCACTTAAAATGCCATGGTTAGGTCTCAAAAGTAACACATTTAACAGAATAGCATAACTATACATAGAACACAGTGTTTTAAAATAAAAATATTTTACTTTAATCTGCTGCTCACCCAGCATATATAACCACACTCTCCAAAGAGACACTTTTTAAAAAAAAAAAACACCCTTTGTTTTAAGCAGCACAGTTAAATGAAATTCTCTTTATTAACTAGCTGCACGCATGGACGTCATTTAGGGGTTGCAACTGCGACCCCTGAGGTCTCTCTTGCTACCCCTGTAGTCTCCCTTGGTACCCCTAAAAAATAAAAATCGATTTTTTTTTTGTTGATTTTTTTAAACAGACTCATGGGCTGTGGCCAGCAGCAGGTGGCTCTGTTTCTGGAGTGGCTGGTTTTCCGATAGCTATAACTGGTAAAATAGCTCTGTGGGTTGAGTGCTAGCTGCTGCAAAGTGTGTGCGATCTGCAGGTTCGACTCCCAGCAAGGTCAACGCAGCCTTTCATCCTGCTGAGGTTGATAAATGAGTACCAACACAGGTTGGGTGATATTGTACGTATATTTGTTCTATATGAAGCACTTAAACATAAGTGCTATATAATAACACATCTTTATCGTTTGGCCTTGGGCATCTCCTTGCAATTACAGTGATTTGTTAATATGTGCCTATATACACTGATATTAACGATACATATGGTGATCCATTCTTGTATGAAATGTATATCACTTTACAGTGATAGCGTAACCCATAATTTTCATAGTGTACTTAGAAACAATGCTATGTGATGCCACTTCCTGTTTTATCGAGTGGTGAAAGGTCATGTTCCATCGCTTCCTGTGATGTCACTTCTGGGTGGGGTCCAATTATATCACTTCCTGTGATGTCATCAGATGTTAAGGGTCATGTGATGTCCTACCCCAGGCATTTTGGTGAAATGACGTCCCTGGCTGCACACCTCTATCAAACAATGACTAAAAGTAGGTGATATTATTATCACTGAATACATTTTGTTGTGTGTCTTGAAAGCACATTTACAAACCCAATGGAGATTAAGCTCATATTACTTTGCCTTTGGGTACTTGCAGCTTTCCAGTTAAAACGGGGAGTCTCTGCCACCCTGCACGCGCTGCGCTGGGTTAGCCCATGGACACAGAAGGCGATATTTAAACACCTGTTCAGAAGTAACTTAGGGTCGACTGTGCGATCTGCAACACTATGACGAAAACCTTTAGAGCGATCCTAGACAATGGGGATTCCGGGATGTGAACTATAGCACTAGCTCCATCATTCTGAGCTAGGACTGTAACCTGACTCGGGGCAGGCAGACCCGCAGGATTACTGGGAGAATTCCCTGCCCTTTCTTCCATTTATCACTCCAGCATGCTGTGAGGAACCGTAGCCTCCACCCCAACATGCTTGTGAGATCAAAGGAACCACCTTCTAGGCCGAGGTTCATTCGTATTAAGGAATGAAAATGACAATGAATCATAAAAGCAAAAAGAATACGCGTCCGGTGTATGCAGGAAGGAATTGATAGCTGGCCCAGAAGCACATCGTATTCCACAATTGCTTTGCATGCAGCATACAGAAACCGATTACACCCGCAGCCCGCGACGAACAGTTACATCGCATACACTGAGGAGCACTTAATATTAGTCACACTTGCACACGGGGGCTGCGTGGATGATGGCGGCCATCGCTCGAAATGATCAAAAACACTTCTGTTTGTGGGGAGAGGGGGTGTAATGCTTACCAGACAAACACGAAACAGGCACAATGAGATGTTGCTGCAAAATTCCAAAATAGAAAGAACAAATCAAGCGCACCAGCAGCTAAATATACCTGCCGCTGCACGGCATGGAGTCCTTCTTCCTCCATGATTGTCTTCATCAGCTTCGTCATCACGTAGGCATCCTATGTGAAAAATCGCCCCTACGTCATGACGCCTTAAAGGCATTTCAGAAAGTGTTGGCAAACTTTTAAACAAACACACAATGCTCTCGGGTCTCATATGGACTTTATTTATGTGCTATTACCAATGAAAGCAACATAAGGCCTTCTTTTAGCAGAAGCTCAGTTTCAGTGTCCAGGCAGCATATCAGGTGAGTGCATCGATCCAGCTCTGTGAATTCTATATGCATTTTGTGCGCCATTGAAAAACTCTCTATGCATGCAGCAACTTGACCAGCATGGCAGCTGCGTTTGATTTTTTTGGGGGGCTTTCATGTGTGTGCAATGTTTTTTTATGCTGGGTCTCAAGCTTTCCCTTATTGCCACATTGGGCATTTTGAGGGTGCTCGGGCCTGCTTGGATGGCAAAGGTTTCTCTCCCATGGAGTGCATGCTTATGTTTAGGCCTCATGGCTTCCATTTTCACCCAACATAGTCTCAAGCTTTACCCTTGCCACATTGGGGATTTTGAGGGTGCTGGGTGCCTGCTTTTGACTGGATGGCAAAGGATTCTCACCCAGGAGGTGCATGATATGTTTAGGCCTCATGACTTCCATTTGGGATGGGTTCTATAGTTTGTCTGGCCATTCACAACTTGTTTAACCCCTTCTTCCATTAAGTGCTGCTAGTATTTTTACGGTGCGTTTCCCTTACTTGTTCCCTAGCGCCAAATATGTGTTGGGGACATTTGTGACCAGTCACTTTTTACTGCAAGAAAACTATTTCTGTGCCATGTATGCTTTTTAAGTGTGATTCCTGGTCAATGGTTTAGCACTTTTACATTGGGTGTTGCAGTTTAAATGACAATCAGTATTAGTCTGCAAATCATCCAAAAACTCTGTGATGCTTTGAAGTAATCAGTAAGCCATCCCCAAATCATCAAGACATGTTTCATGGCGATGCTCTTCAAGTAATCGGTAGGTCATCCCAGAATCATTCCCAAATCATCAGGGACAAACATGTTTTGGCTCTTCAAGTAATCAGCAGGTCATCCCAGAATCATCTGGGGCAAACCTGTTGATGCTCCTGAAGTAATCGGCAGGTCATCCCAGAATCATCCCAAATCATCATGGTGATGCTCTTGAAGTAATCGGCAAGTCATCCTAAAGTCATCAGGAACAAAGAGTTTTCTAAAATAGGGATGATGCTGGAATCATCCGCAAGTCATCTAAGCTCATCCCCAAATCATCACCCACCATTCTGAGACATTTGCTGATGACTTTAACAGCCTGATGACTTCTGATGATGTGGAAATGACTTCTAATGTAGTTCGATGATCATCGGATGACTCCAGGATGGTCTCTTAAGTCATCCTTTTAGACCTGGGTAATGTCCTTCTAGCGTTGGCTACTCAGGGTCGCTGTGAGCATGGGCCGAAATCCTCCCTTCTGGCGCCGGCTGGCACATGCGGGTACCGACTACACATGGCACACCAATCTGCTTTGATAACAAGTGTTCCATGTTACACTCCGTCCCTTCTGTTGCAATGGTAGATTCTTCTGCTAAAATGGGTGCGTCCCTCGTCTACGAACGCTACTTATTGCATTGGTCTCACCATTTTGTCCGATCCTCGTACGTTAACCGGCCGTCACCATCCAATCCTCACTGCTTGTAGTCGTACGCCAGCTGTCCGCAAGGTCTTTCTATCCCTCAACTACCAGTGTTATTCTCCTGGATCTTGCTGCACCACTAGTACAGTCTGTGACATTTTTCAGACTTTCTTGTATTTAGATGTTAATACCGCAAGCGCGGCTTGTGCATGTCTTGTTTCGCTTCAATCCCGACCAACGGCTGGTACTTCTGTTGCACCACACACCAGCATGCGGACCGCGCTTCCAGTCCCCTTACAAGGCGGCTGGCAGTGCACACGTTCTCACAGAGGCCTCCGCATTTCACATTTCTTTATGTTGTGCAGTGTTTGCAGCCCCAAGACGGTCCAATCTCGCCCGCATCATTGTCTGTTGCCCAGCCTGGTCCGTCTCGCTCTCTGGCTGCTCCTCTCACTGTGTCACTGTGTTGTTGCTTATCGTCCTTATTCACCCCTTTGTCTATGCCCATCCGCCATCTTGCTCCGTACTTCACTTCCAGCCCTCAAACTTCAATCAGCTTGCGGGTCGTTAGCCGTCCGTGGGCAGCTCCCAACTTTTACCCATCGCTACTCCGCCACTTCATGTGCCCGGTGATTCGTTTCTGGACGCCCACGCACCCTATAGACATCAATAATACTGTGGATTATGCAGGATCAGCAGGAGCTTCCAGAGTTGCATCTTACTGCATAGCCCTGTAGCCACGCCCCCCCAGCTTCGTGGCAGTTATGGTAGTTGTGGTTTACATTATGGATTTGTCTTGGCTGATTTATCTAGTTATTTGCACATTTCTCCTTTTTACATCCATTCTGATTGTCGTATCTTCCGCTCTTGGCGTATGCTCTTTTGATTGACTTACACCTTCTTTATTTTGCTCGTAAGTCCTTTTCATAAATATTGCATGTTACCTCTAAGGAAGTTATGACTTATTTTTGCTGTAAGTTGAACTTACGCCACTTATCTTCTTAGTGAAGTTGGGCCTAATATGTATATCATAGCAGGATTTTTTAATACTGTTAGGTATACATTTTTTTGTTCTGGTTATAAGTTAAGCCATAATGGTGGTATTTTTGCTTAAAGGATTTCAGACTTTGCAAAACATTGGGTGGGAGCAGAATTGGGGGCAACAAGAAAAGAAATTGTGATCCCACTAGGTTCCTGGTCAAAGGGACTCAGTTATTGAGCCTTTTAAATATAGAGGCTGGGGTGCTTTGAGACAGTTCATCAGTTTGGCTTGGTTAGAGAAATCTTCTTGAGGTCAGTTCAGCAGCTGTGAACAGACAGCAGAGAGGTGAAAGACAGATACAAATCTTCAATAATGAAGGTGAGTGGTCGGAGGTGAACATAAATCAACCAGGACCTACAGAGGAGACCTGTGGGACTCTGTATATTTTCAACACCAGGAATGACCCTAAGTTTCCAACTTTTACCTGTGTTGAGCGGTCATTCAAATAGAAAGTCATCCATGCAAGTATAGGTTTTTGGATGCCCATGTATTCCTGAAGGCGAAAGAGGAGGGCGGTCTGGTCAAATGAATTGTAAGCTGCTTATAAGTTAATAATATTGGAATGTACAGTTAGCTTGTCTCTATTGATCTGAAAATGTCTTCCCTTATGTGCACTATGATAGACTCTGTGCTCTGGCTGGGTACAAAACCTGAGTCTGTCAAGAAAGATAAGTTTGGTTTCGATAAACTCCTGACATTTTTTGGGTAACTAAATGTACAGTATGTTAGGCCTTGAACTGAAGGTGTGTTATCATTCAGTTGTTTGACAAATCAGTTATATCTACATTGGATTCTTGGTTTTCCCTGAGTTTTGATGATGTCTTGTGTAGTCAGTCGGGAGAACTCTTTGAAGGAATGACATCTGCCACTTGATCCCTAAGGATGCCTGTTGTTACCAGAATGTTCACTATTTGTTTTATTCGGTTTTATTGGTACAATACCATTAACCCAATTTACATCATATTTCTTAACAATTAGCGGACAATTTAAACGTAAAGTTCCTTGATCTCGATACCGAGGACGAAGCCTTGGGTATTCATTCTGAAATGGTGCCTCAGACTTCAAAGCACCTGCAGGCAAGAAGTGGTGTCTAGCTTTATCATCTGTGGGTCTCCAGGTGCTGAATGAAAGGGTGAATGGAGATGAGTGTCATCATACAACATGGCATTGTGGAGCTAGCCACTCCACTCCGGACTACATTTTTGTGGATCATTTCCAGTTCGAAAGCTGTGTACAGCTACAGATTAAAAGAAATAATTGGAGGGACCACTGTATGGTGAGGGCCAATTTTAGTATGCTGCTCTGTAGCAGATTGAACTGGGCACCAACAAACCTGATAGTTAATGAGAGACAGAATAGGATTCATTGGACACCCAATAATATAAGGCACCTGAATAATAACTTAACTAGAGCCATGGAGAAATCCACATTTGAATGGAAGTTTGCCGTTTTTAATGTGGGTAATTATTATACCTTGTTGGCCGACCTGGTGAGTAAAAGAGTAACCAACAGAGTGAAAGTGAAAAAACCTCATTATTGTTGGCTGAACGTTTGGTAACACATGGTGGCGAAGTAAGGAGCAACATTGTTTCATTACGGTCTGGAACTCTACAGTGTTCATTGTTGAGAGGAAGAGCCTGAACACCAAAAGACCCACCGACAGTGGAGTGTGGCCGAGTGTTGACTGAGTGTTCGGAGGATAGCACATGGAAGCAAGACCACGCAGAGCAATGGAGGTTCGAAGCCTGGATCCGTGCTTAGAAACCAAACTCATGTACAGTATTAGGCACATTTAAAAAAAAAGAAATACATTAAAATAAAATTGATGAGAGGAGGTGCCTGAACACCAAAACACCCGACAGCAGAGCGTGGCAGTGTGTTGGCTGAGTGTTCAATGTTGAGCTGGCGACTGCTCTCTGCAGCTGGCTTCTCTGGATAACGTGGAAGGTAACATCTACTTCCCGATCGTGAAACTTTCTATGAGCTGCTTCACTTTAGCTGCAGGAGTGACTGCAGGCTTTTACTGCCTTTGAGCTCTTGGTAACTTTTATTTTGTGTGAAGTTGCTACATCAGTAGAAATTGAACAGTGTGCAACGGACATATTATATGTAATTAAGCTCCGCCCTGACGCCTCAACAATGTTTTCTTTGTGTTGCTGGATAAATTGTGAGATTAAAGTTTTTATTTGAGTCAATACGCAAATTGACCTAGTTAATCCTGTTCGACTCATTACAGCAATGTATGATTTGAGGAGCAGGAAAAATTATACATTGGACTAGGTTAAGCCGGTGTATATCTCAGATGCCGAGATGATAATGGCCATGTCTCTCCCCCTGCCTTCCTCTCCCGGAGAGCAGGACAGACAGCTAAAACCAGCAAAATTAAATAAGGGTACCTCGGAATGGCAAACCGGAGGGAACCATCAGGTTGAAATACCTCATGTTTTATGCTCCCAGGAACAGATATGTGAGCACAAAAAAAAATAATTTGAAGATCACTTTGTAACAGTATACCAGATTAACGGGGGGGGGGTGTTCATACCAATAATGTCACAAGTTAGCAGAGTATTTGGGGCCCATCCAAACCCTTCCCCCCGGAAATAATGGAGAACTCGGCCATGGGGCAAATAAACAGTCTTTATTCTCCAAAAGACAAAGATCATACAGGAAACAATAAAATCTCCAGCAATCACACCTCCTGAGCCTGCATCACTTGGTTTTGTTTCTTATTGATGTCGCAACCACCAACCCATCCCAGAAACCTATGGGCGGTATCCATTGGGTAGCTCGGGTGATAACATCTATGGAAATCCCCCATATGAGTTGTTCCATTGGTCTTCCCATGTCAGGTGGGTTCGCCTGAGACTTCCCCAAAAATGATCTATTAGTTGGTTTCAGGGTCGCACGATGACGATTGGCCCATGCAAAATTATACACCATCCCCGGGTTGGAGCATCTGAATTGGCTGGTCTCCCCAGGCCTGGGACCCTGTTCTGTTCACAGCACTCGGTGTACCTTTTCTTTTTTTTATCAAACAATTTTTATTGTTTTTTTGCATACATACAAATAAACAGTGCATCTACTGATAGACGCGATGCAAACTCCCCAAAACCCCTTGCACTCGGAGCATCAGCAAACTGGTTGTAAATCAAAATCACTGTCAGTGTTAGATTATATTTTTTTGACATTTACATGTTCGCACTTTTTCCAAAAGGTGGATATGTTTGGCTAGGCAATAAACCAGTCAGTGGAGGTCCTCCCATTTTTGCTATATTTTACTTGCTTTATCAGGGCAACCCCTTGCAGTATACACTCGGTGATCCATTGCTGCACATATGTAAACATCCATCACCCATTGATCGAAACTGGGTGTCGCCTCCGAACCCCATAGCTGTGCAATGTTCCTCCTAAGTATTGCTGTGGCAGTCGACAGAAACAACTTTTCATATTGTGTCAGATCACTTTCGTCATCTACCCCCAGAAACAGCTGCTTTGGCTCTCTTGGTATCGCTTTGCCCATGACCCTTGTTAGCTCATCACAACATACTTACCAGTATTGCTGTAGGCGGTCGCACTCCCATATAATGTGAAAGAAGGTGCCTTCCTCGTGCTTACAGCGCAAGCACCGTGGATCTGAGGCTTTACCCCACCGGAAAAGTGCCACTCTCGGGTAATGAGTGAGATGTAGGATCTTATACTGGACGACCCTGAGTCTAGATGAGAATGCTACCTCCCGTGGGTACCTCAATGCAGTAATCCAGTCTTCTAGTTGCAATGCTCCCACATCCTGCTCCCATTTGGCCTTAAGGCTAACTAGTTCCTTTGTGGCAAAGGAGGTGATTGCATTGTACATGGTTGAGGTGACTTTGTGTTTGATCTGCTCCGGGACTATGGTGCGTTCTATCAGGGTGTATTCATGCATGTTGCTCATGTCCGGCAGGTGGGTTTGTAGGGCGTGTTTTATTTGAGTATAGTGGTATTGTTCTGTTAGTAGAAGAGAGAAAAGGGATTGCAGGGATTCGAATGAGACCATCTTGCCCTCTCTTATGACATCCTTGATTTTCTTTATCCCATGTGTCACCCAGGTAGGCCATCTAGGGAGCTTGTTCATTTCTGGGAGGTATCTGTTGTTCCATAGTGGTTGCCCAGGTGTCAGTTTCATGTCCCATTCCATGTACTTGTGTTTCTACCCAGATTTCTGACAGATGCGATAGCATGGACGGGGGGGGGCTGTTCTGCCCATGTTACCATATAGGAGTTCAATGGGGGGCATTCTATTGTTGGCATTTATCGCTCTGATATGTGGCAGTGTTGTGTCCCTGTGTAGCATGTCATTCACCACCGCCATCTGACTAGCCCAGTAGTATGTTTGTAGCCTGGGCAGCCCAATTCCTCCCTCCCAGATGGATCTTTGGAGCGTGGCAAGTGCTATACGGGGGTGACCATTACACCATAACAGTTTCCAAAGGACGCAATACATTTCTTTGAAATTTGTGCCTTGGGATGTGTAGCGGGGTGTTTTGAAGGACGTACAGGAAACGGGGAAGGGCGATCATTTTGAAGAGGGCTGCTCTGCCCAGTAGGGTTAGTGGTAGCGAGGCCCAGTGCAGGGTTTCCTCTGTGAATCTCGTAGTGTTGGGATGTAAGTTTGTGGGTATGTAATCCATGAGGCTTTTTGTGATCTGAATGCCTAGGTACCTGAATTGTCCCGTTTCCACGCGATACGGGCAGTTTACAGGAATTATGTCGTTCGCCCTCCCTATCGGGAAGAATATGGATTTCAACCAGTTACGTAGTTCGCTGAAGGCTCCATACCTCTCTAGCAGGCATGTGACTGTGGGGCATGAGTTAACTGGATCTTTCAAGTAGATTAACACGTCGTCCGCGTACAGCGAGACCTTATCTTCCCATGTATTCGACCATCGGAAGCCCTCCCATGACTCTGACTCCCTCAGTAGCACTGCAAGGGGTTCTATAGTGTTAGGGAGAATTCTCCAGAATGGCTAATTTCCCTTACCTACTGAGCCCCTCAGCAGCTTTGCGGGATTTCTGGGATTTATTTTTCCACCTGGTAAGAGTGTGAGCCTTTTTTCCCACTCTTACATGTGTTTTGCTGTGTGTGTTTTACATTTTTGTGTTCATAGACTGTGGAGCCTCACCTACTCCACAGGCATCATCTTTTTATTGTGTGTTACACAGCACCTTTAGTGCAGTGACACAGGGTTGTCTTTTAGACTTCCCAACTTAGACTCCATTTTCTGGGACTGACTACTGTCTCCCAGAACATATAAAGTTGCCATTAACTTTATTAGCCTCTGTAAAACCACAGACCCAGTACACCCTATCTTACATAGAGTACTGGAAAGGGTTAATACTTATCCCTTTTTGGGCCTCATTACGAGTTGCCCGGTAAAAGCGGGTTCATTACCGGCATGCCCGAATGAGCGGGTCTGTGCTCGTATAAACCCGCTAACAGCGGGTGTTTACGAGTGCACGAGAACGTGCGTTCCCCCATACCGGTAGTGGCAATACCACCATGCCGGTAAAGGGCCACCAACCCCCGTACACCGGCATTGCGGGGCCTGCCCATAGCATTACCGCCTCATAACAACCCCTAAATACCGGCATGGTAATACCGTGCCGGTATTACCGTGTTCACAATTAACGGACCCGGAAATTACATCATCGCGCAGGAACGGGAAATGGGCCGGCGGCCATCTTTAAAAACAGAATCCATTGCCATCTTCCACAACCACCAGTTCTATCGTGTTGTTCTGTGGCAGAATATAAGCAGGATGTCCAAGGCTACCAAGAAGGTGACCCAAAGGAAGAGAAAACAGCGTTTTTCAGACGCTGAACTAAGCATGCTTGCTGACACCCTGGCCCAGCATGCGGACAAGATCAGGAGCACTGACATGAAGCATGCGGCCCAAACCAAAAAAAAAGAAGTCTGGCAGGAGGTCGCACAGAGGGTGTCGGCAGTGGGAACCACCCCAAGGAGTGTGCATGACTGTAGGAAGCGGTGGGATGACCTCCGCTTCGGGTGAGGAAGATCCTGGCAGAGAACATGAGGGCCGCAATGGCGACAGGCAGGGGCCCACACTCCCCAGTGAAGTTGACGGCATGGGAGGAGACCGCCAGTACCTTCATTGACCCTGAATCCATCGAGGGAATTGGAGACCAGGAGGTGGGTGCCGCATCATCCACAGAAGAAGGTGAGTGACCCATCACATCCATGTAGGCTAAACCATGATGTGGCACAAGTGATGTGGAAGTGAGACTAGGCAAGGCAATGCATGTCACAGGCCCACATCAACATATACAATCAAGAATGTGTGGCACACCCTGCAACACACGCACGCTGAGTGCCAATCCCAATGCCAACACAAGTGCAACATGACCCAACTATGCCCATGGAACTCACCACACAGACACCATACCAATGCCATGCCACCAGCCATGCATTAATTGCCCACATACCCCCTCAGAACACCAAATGCCACACCCCAGAAATATTTTGATGCATGAATGTATGAACATATCACAGCGCAATACATCATAGCTGCCATGTGGCACCATCACTGATGACCTGCATCACTTCTATCCCCCAGGCACCGATGAGGAAGATGGAATGCAGGACAGGGGTGCAAGTTCATCCACTGCACGGCAAGGGACCAGGGCCACCGCCACCCCCCAGCCCAAGAAACTGCCCAGAGCAACAGGCAGTGTGACACACCAGGCAGTAACCCTGCAGGAGACACCTGCAGCCACAGTACAGCAGCAGCCACCCACAACAGTGGGAGGCATTTCCATTCCCGCTCCGCCAGCCACCGCGGACGTTGTGGATACAGAAGTGGAGAATGAGGGTGACATCATGTCCAGCACACCCACCCCAAGCCCCATTACCAGCCTACCCCACCCTACAGAGGCCGAGAGCATGGACGATCCCTGCCTCCACAACTCAGACCTTGGAGACTCAGACATAGGCCTCTTTGAGGAGGACTGTGCCCTGGACGTGGGCCCCACGCAGGTGCCATCCCCCACCCTGCCTACCACCACCCTGCCATCCACCACCCTGCCTACCACCACCCTACTATCCACCACCCTGCCTACCACCACCCTGCCTACCACCACCCCACCCACCAGTACTCCTGCAGCCAACGACTCCTTTGAGGCTCACCTGTCAAGGGTTGAGGCCCGACAGGAGTCGATACTTGAACTCATGCGGCAACAAATATCCAACGGGAATGACTCCATGAGGGCCATTGCCACAGCCATTGCAGCCAACACTGCTGCTGTTGAGGCATCGACACGTGCCATGAGGGAGTGTATGGGGGCACTTACACAGGCCCTGCTTGCGAATCTACCTCAAACGCAGTGCCCACACCCTGGGGCAGGCATGGGACTGATCATCGACACCTCTACTGCCACAACCCCTTCTACCTCGGCCCAATCGAGCCCTGTGCGGTTGACGCGGAGGAGTGCACGGCGCTTGACCATGGCACCCCCGGATCCCAAAATTGCAAAGAAATAGAGTGGGCAGACAATGACATTTTGAAAATGTATGTTGGTGAAGGGACCAGTGTTTGTTGGACATATGGGGACATTTGGGGTTTGTAGGGTGGGTGAGGAAGTTTACTTGGGTATTTTTGGGGTTTGTAGGGTGGGTGAGGATGTTCACTGGGGGTTGTGAGGGGATTTTGTTCACATTATCACGTGTCTGGAAAATACACCCGTTGTGTGCAAGAAAATCATTGGCTGGACATATTTATTTTTGTTCATGTACATTTAATCTGTGATGGTGTATAGTGAGGCAATTCTAACAAAACAAGTGTGCATGTCCACATGCAGACGGTGTGTCACAGGCACATTACATTTATGGTCCCTGCGTTTCAAAAGTATTCGTCAATTAGTGCTTGGCGTACAGCATGGCCATCCCGTGCATCACGTACTGGCAGGGGGGCTCCTTCGCCTCCGTCTCCATCCCCTTCATCCTCACCCGGCCCATGCATGTCAATGTCAGGTGGCAGTGGTACATTCCTTCGGACGCACATGTTGTGCAGCATGACACAGGCCATGGTGATCTTCGCCACCTTCTCAGGCCTATATAGGAGTGCCCCACCAGACCTGCTTAGGCAGCGGAACCGCGCCTTCAACAGGCCAAAGGTCTGCTCAATCATGACACGGGTACGAGTGTGCACACGATTGTACTCCTCTTCATGGCTGTTCTGCGGGTTCCGCACAGGGGTAAGTAGCCACGGCCTCAAGGGATATCCTCCATCACCTGCAAGCAGATACAAATAGGTGTGTCACTCTGAACTGCCACCTTCAGGGAGCTTAGTCATGGCAGCAGCTATTTGGTGTGAGCATGCACATGTCCCTGTACATGTACAAAATAGTCACCTAGATGCAATGTATACTGTAATGAGGTGTGGTACACTGGATGGGGTTTAATAGATGATGCAGGGTGTAATCATGCATGCTCTGGCAGATGTGCTGTGGTAGTGCGAAAATGTTTGGCCTCCAAATCATGCTGTATATTCTTTATTATGCATGGTCACACTAGCCACATTGCCACTGTTGCCATCCTATTCAGTCATGCATTGCTTGCTATCACCATGGTGCCATGGTTGTGCTTCTTACTTGTTGTCATCCTTATGCAATATTTCTGATATGTGGCCCAGTGATGTGTTATGCTCCGTTTGGCTGGTTCAGGTGAGGAGTGTTTAGCTCTGTATGCATTCTCCACTCACTGGCTAGTGCCACCCAGGTGCACTATTCCCCCCCTTTCCCACCCAGGTACACTATTCCCCCCGTTACCACCCAGCTGCAGTAGCCCCCCCTTTAGCATCTGCACACATCAGTACCCCACAGCATGGCCATGGCCCTGTTGTGCAACTCACCGAGCAGCCAGGCACGTGGTCCAGCATGTCGCTCCATTTGACGGGGTAGCGTGGAGTTGCGCAGTACCATGGCATCATGTGTTGATCCAGGAAATCGAGCGCAGCAATGTGTGATGATCTTGCTGGAGTCACATACCATTTGCAGGTTCATGGAGTGGTATTGCTTGCGATTGTGGTACACTGCCTCTATGGCATGGGGGACTACCAATTCCACATGGGTGCAGTCGATGGCACCAACACAATTGGGCATGCCTGCCAGTGCATGGAAGCCTACTTTGGTTTTGGCTATCTCCTGAGCAGTCCTTGGTAGGGATATATGGGTGCTTGTGTGCTTCAGGAGGCCATCCAGCACTTGGTTCAGCACGCATGAGAATAGTGGTTGTGAAATGCCATGCAGCTGGCCCACTGTGTGTTTGTAGGTGCCTGTGGCCAGGAAGTGTAGCACAGACACCACCTTTAGTAGTGGGGGGATGGCAGTGCGTATTTCTATGTGGCTGGCAATGTCGTTCTGTATCATGTCCACTATGGTGGTGATGGTGTCACGGTCCAACCGGTACAGGAGGTGGGTCTGCTCAGGGGTTAGGTTGAATGGGCTGGGTCTGGTGCGAGTGATTGGTGACTGCCTATGAGGCACTGGTGGCTGCGCTGGTGGTAATTGCTGGGCCTGTCTCACCCTCCTTCTCCTATTGCGTCTCCTCTGTGCTGCCTGTTCTTGCTGCTGTAGTTGTTGCTGTTGTTGCTGTTGCTGTTGTTGCTGTAGTTGTAGCAGTATAAGCATGTCCTCCAGCGCCATGATTGCAACTTCTAGTGGTAGCATTTTGGTGTAGGAAGGGGTGTGGTGTGTAGGTGTGCTCTTTTTGTACTGTGCCACTCTACATTGCCCACACCTGTGGGGGGGTTGTGGTGTGTGGGTGTGCTCAGTTTATACTGGCACAGCCTACATTGACTCCACCTGTGGGGATTGTGTGCACCTGTGGCAGCTGCCTTGTATCCTGCTTGCTGTTTGCGGGTGGTCCGCGATGGCTGTATTTGCCTGTTTTGCCTTTGGCAGAAAGGAACCTCTCTGCCAAAGGCAAAAAATCTGAATTGATTGAAAAGTTGTTGAAGAACCAAAGTCTGGGGAGTGGGTCTGAAATGCCTGACTCTCTAGCAAATGTGGAAAATAATGAGGGTGATAATGTGTCTATTATTGAGGAGTTAGAGGAAGTAAATGTGTCTCCTTTTGTAGGCCTCGCTGCTCCCTTGCCTGCTCAGCAACCTCAACCTTTGTCCACTGGGATCCCATCAGGTCCTACACTCAGTCTTGAATTCATTGCTCTAGAAAAGATGAGGCTTGAATTGGAATTCAAACATTTAAATGCTCAAACTGAACAAACACACCAAGAACTTAAACTCAGAGAAATGGAGTTGAATCATGAACTAGAAATGAAAAGGTTATCTCTTGAAAATGCTTCTCTCCCAGAGTCTTCTAGGTCTTCCAGTCCTAAGAGACCATGTATGCCTAAAGAAATTGTGGGTATGTATGATGCTAAGCTTGATATTTTGGATTGGTTGGCAATGTTTGAGTATACCCATGGGATTCAAGGTCTTACAGGGAATCCGTTGCTTCCCTGGTCCTTCTCTAGGCTACCCACTGTTGCATCTGATGTTGTGATGGAGTTGGGGGAGGTGGATAGGATGAACTATGAGTGTGTGAAGCTAGCTTTAATTGCTAGATTTGGGAAGACCCCTTCCCAGTACCTTAAGAGGTTTAGGACCCTCAAAAAGCATGATGGTACCCCTTGGGCTATCTGGGTATGTGAATGTTTGAAAAACTTAGATGGTTAGGTTAAGGGTTACAGAGTAAACACTTATGAAGGTGTGAGAAATCTTGTTATGTTGGAATCAATTTATGATGCCTGCTCTCCTGAGCTCAGACAGTACTTGGCTGATTCTAAGGAGATAGATCCCAAGAAGTTAGCTAAGGCTGCTGACTTGTGGGTTGCCGACAGGGCTGCACACAAGGATTCTGGGGCAACTCAGAAGAAGGATGAGGGAAAGCAGCCTAAAAAAGATAACAAGGAAAATTCTAATACCTCCCATCCAAAAGAGGGCCACAAACAGCAACATAAGAGTAAACCACAATGGAAACCAAATCAGGCTAGTGTACCATCTGGACCCAAACCAGATGGAGGTCAGAACAAACCCCCATTCATCAAGACCTTTGGGAAATGTTATGTTTGTGGGTCAACTGACCATGTGAAAGGGGATCCCAGATGTAAGGGTAAACATTCAGGGGTCCACACTGTCTCCTTAGCCTTCTCAGCAGAGGAAGAAGTACCTATGGCAAGTGGAAACTTTCACCTACTGGCTGATGAACCCATGATAGTCTCAGCTAGTGTTTCTTTTGTGTCCCTGGGCTTGTGGGAACAACAGAATTTAGATGTATATAATTCCATCCCAGATAAAACTAAAGAGTATCATAAAGATAGTGCTCTTGTGAATGGCCAGGGGACTCCTGCCATCAGAGACACTGGAGCCAGCATAACTGTGGTGGATGAATCATTTTTCAAGGTGGAGGATGTTGCTAAGGCATCCAAATGCCTTGCCAAGTTAGCTGGAGGCCCTGTGCAAATGCTTCCCCACCTCTCATCCAGTGTAATTATATGATTGTCAAAATACCTGTTAGTGTGCAAAGTGAAGTGCCTGGGAGTGTCCTGTTGGGTAATGACCTGAAAACTCTTGGAGTTGTGTCAAGCACCCCCAGGCCTCCCAGTAAAAGAAGACAGGAGCTCACTAGGCCTGCAAGGGAGAAGACCTTAAGAGCCTCTTCAGAGGAGTTGATAGAGGCAACTATCACTCCCACTCCACAGGAGTTGCTCACTGCTATTTCTAGAAAGAATGAGGCAAAGGGGAAACCCAAGACCTCAAAGAAAAAGTCAGACAGCACCCCTGTGCTACCAACCCAGACATCTGCAAGATTGTCCAAGGTCACACCTGTGACTCCTCCACCTGCTGAGGCAGAGTGTGAGGTGCAACCTTATGTGGTTGAGCCAGTTTCTGAAGAATCAGATCTGGAAGAAGACACTGTCTTAGTTGGAGATCTTGACCTTGTTGACCATCCTGAGCTGCAGTCTTTACTGGCAGAAGGTGGACCCAACAGGGAAGACTTCAGCAGAGGACAAAGAGAGTGTCCCACTCTCCAGGGACTTCGACAACAGGCTGCTAACTAACTTGATGGGCAAGAAGTTGGAAAGCATAGGTTAAGCTGGGAAGATGGTCTCTTCTACAGTGAACCAATTGAGTCTATCCCTGGGGACTGCAAAATAATTGTAGTGCCCCTTGCCAACAGACTCCAGTTCCTACATTTGGCCCATGAGATACCTTTGGCTGGACACTTGAGTTTCAAAAAGAACAAGGAAAGGCTCTCCTTATACTTCTACTTGCCTAAGATGGGTTAATAAGTTGAAAAATTCTGTAGGAGCTGTCACACTTGCCAAAACTCTGGCAAGAGTGGAGCCAAGAATGTGGCACCCCTTGTGCCTATCCCAGTGGTGGGAGTTCCTTTTGAGATGGTGGTCATCGACATTGTTGGTCCCCTTGACCCTCCCACATCTTCAGGGAACAGGTTTATCCTGGTTGTAGTAGACCATGCTACAAGATACCCAGAAGCCATACCTATGAGAACTGTGATGGCTCAGACTGTGGCTAAGGCTCTACTTGGTATTTTTACCGGAGTAGGGTTTCCTAAGGAAGTGATATCCGACAGGGGGATCCAATTTTATGTCCCACTACATGCAAGCCATGTGGAAAAACTGTGGTGTCACTTACAAGTTCTCTACAGCCTACCATCCACAGACAAATGGACTGGTAGAGAGGTTTAATTGCACTATGAAGAGCATGATAGGTGCTTTAGAGGAACCCCTTAAAAGAGGGAGGGACCTTCTACTGCCATGCCTTCTATTTGCTTATAGGGAAGTCCCTCAGGAGGGAGTTGGTTACAGTCCCTTTGAACTTCTCTATGGCCATCCAGTCAGAGGTCCATTGGCCCTGATTAAGGAGGGGTTGGAGAGTGCTCCTTACCCCAAGCCAGTCAGAATGACTGACGAAATGATAGGTCTCTGGAGGAGAATGTCACACATGATGGCATAAGCTAGTGATAACTTAAAAGCAGGTCAGGCTCTGGTCAAACATCGGCATGACCAGAAGGGCAACATGGTTGAGTTTACTCAAGACCAGCTTATGTTAGTTATGGTGCCAACAAGGCAGAGGGCCTTGCAGGACAAATGGATACGACCCTTCAAGGTTGTGGGCAAACTTGGAGAGGTGAACTATTTGGTGGACTTAGGCAGCCCTAAGGAGGCTCCCAGAGTCTTTCACACCAACCGTTTGAAGGCATATGTCTCGAGACCAGAAGTGGGAGCTTTGCTTCTAGCTTTAGCTCAAGAGGAAGAGGAGAGTGAACCACTACCTGACGTCCTCCGAGGCCAACCTTTGCATTAGAAAATAGAAGGAGTCAATCTCTCTTCTCAACTGACTTCTGAACAACAAGAGGAGTGCAAAGTTCTGTTATATCAGTTTGCCTCCCTGTTTTCACTATCACCAGGCTTGACCCCTTGGGGCCAGCATGAAATTCTAACTGGTGACTGTTTACCTCTGAAAAACAGAGGTTACAGAATGTCAGAACATGTGAGATTCCACATCAAAGGAGAGGTCAACACTGTCGCCACTGGAATGAAAGAACCAACGAGGAGCTGATCGAAGGGGGTCCTACCACGACTGAACCGCCCAGTGAAGCCCTGCTGCAGGTCCGAATCCTCGAACTCCAACGACAGAGAAGATCCTCCAGGAATCTTCTTCCCCTGAGCTGGTGGGACCAACCAGTTTGCCCAAACTGCAAGCCAGGACTCCCTCCTCTGGTCGAATTCGCTGTACAGAGCTACAGTGGGCCGGATAGCCAGGAAGGTCGGACCCTGCTTGGGTTTTAAGGAGCGCACCTTTTATTTGTTGCTTTGCTCTGCCGCTGGTTTCTTCCCTGGGCTGTGCAGGACCCTCCAGTCTTCCTACTTCATGTCAGTCCCACAGTCGCTTCAGGAACCATGAGCCTGCAGGAACTGCCAGGAATGTCCACCTCAGCTACAGCTTCTTCTCCATTTAAAGGTACTGTGCAAATCTGGGTGTTCGTTTCGTTCAGCCGCGGTGAAAGTGTGTGAAATGTTTCTCTAATCCAAGGGCTTGTCCTTCTCTACTCTTTAAACTAACTTTTCTGCTAACCAACTTCGTCCGGAACTCTTGGCAAAGACTTAACCGCGAACTACCCTGAGCTGTTTGATCCTGAGCAAAAGACTTTTGTCCTATTGACTTTGGCCCTAAGCCTTTTTGATTTGATTCCATCACTGTAGTTCCTCGTTCTAGATTGCCCTGCTTACTTAACTGTTGGTGCTGTTCAATTTCTGCTTCACTTTGTCTTTCCCTCCCTTTACATTTCTGGAGTGCCATTTTGCTACCACTTCATTTGTGAGCTTAACTTGTCTGGAACCTATTGGGAGTGGTGTGGTGTATTAAAAGTGTGATTTTTAAACTGCTTTGCTTTAGTGAAATGTTATACAACTGATGTGTAAATAAATGTATATTATTTTACTCAGAAACCTTGAGTCAGTGTTTGTTTGAATCATAGTAATTGCTGTCTTTTGTATAACAATTGATACTACTCACTTGCTCTTGAGATAAGTCTGGCTGCTCAGCCATCGCTACCACTTTACTGTGTAGTACAGGTTTGTACCAAAGGTGAATTTGTACTGTCTTGTACTTGTAGTCTTAATTGTGTGTGGTGTTCCCAAAGGGTACTGCATATAATTCTGCCTAACATGTAGCTATTGCGAAGATCATGGCTGACAGGGGACAGCCTTGTCTCGTTCCCCTCCCTAGGGCGATGGGGTCTGACCGCCAACCATTGACTCTAGTTCTTGCTCCTGGGCAATTATAGAGGAGCTTTACCCATGCCATAAATTGGTGACCGAAACCCATGCAGTGCATTATTTCCCATATGACCTCCCAGTGCACCGAATCAAAGGCTTTTTCGAAGTTGATGGCATGTAATACCAAAGGACCTTGGAGTGTGTTGGCTCTTTCCAAAGCAGAGTGTAGCCTGTATAGGTTCATACGTGTTGACCTCTGCGGCATGAAACTGCATTGGTCCGGGTGGATCAGGGATGAGATGACCAATTGCAGTCGATCGGCTTACACCTTCACGAGAATTTTGGTTTCACCATTTATGATAGAGATGGGTCTGTACGACCCACAGTTTTCGGGGAGTTTTTCCACCTTGGGCAGCTCTATTATTGTGACTTCTCTGAGGTCCAGGGACAGGGAGCTCTGGTCACGTGCGTTCTGGTACATGCGCAGTAGATGCAGAGTGATCTCATTTGCCCCAATCGTCCACCATACCTCTATTGAGAAGCCTGTCGGGCCCGGAGATTTCCCAGATTGGAGTCCTGACATGGCTGCTATCACTTCCTCTTGAGTAATTTCTTTCTCTTGGAGGGTCTGCTGCTTGTTAGTGAGGGTGGGGAGGGTGATTTCTGCCATGATTGATCTGTCTATGGGGGAGGGGGGTGCCCTGTATAGGTTTGCGTAATATGTGCCGAAGCCTTCTGCTATGTCTCTATCCGATGTCAGTGGGACAGAGTCACCGTTACTGAGTCATCTAACATGGTTGTGCCCCTCATCCCTGCGTTGCAGTCATGCCAGCATCTTGCTGGCTTTCTCCCCCATCTCATACACTCTGGCACGTAGAGCTCTGTGCGCTTGCCTGGCATTGTCCAAGGCTACGTTTTGGAGGCGTTTCTGCGCCAGCATTAGTGTCCGATGTGTTTCAGGCATAGCCTGGGACAGGTGAGTTTCCTCTGTGTGTTTGACCTGCTGTTCGGCCTCATGTAGCGTGGCGAGGTGTTTCTTTTTATGTGCAGTAGTCCAAGACATGATGTCACCCCTCAGCACTTTTTTATAGGCTTCGCATAGTACTCCCGGGTTGGTTACGGTTCCTGTGTTTAGTTCGAAGTATGTTTTAGTGGTGTCTTGGATCCTTTCTACTAATTCCGGGAATCCCTGGTAATAGTTATTTAGGCAGAAAAGAGGTCCACCAAAGAAACTGGGGGACAACAACATGGCACACTGTAAGCTGACCAAAGTCAGTAAATTTGTTTCTTCACAGTAAGTAATTTAATAACAGTTTTACATAAAGCAATTTTCCATCAATAATCTGATAGTTTTAAATCAAAACATGTACATCAAATAACTTTATTCGTTATCTATTTTTGAATGATGGTGTATAGTAGAGAGTAGGCGCAGTGGTGCGTTATTGTGGCTATCAGTATAAGCGCCTGAGACCAGGCACGTGAGCAGGACAATGGGGATGTACATAGCGACATACAGATATATAGCGATAGGATGGATACAGGTATGTATGGGATACAGTTATATAAGGGGATACAGGTAGATAGCATATATAGGAGATACAGATATTTGGTAACATCATGGTGTTCAGGTATTGCCTCTATCCGCAACGTCCGCACCATCCGTAACATCTGTAACATCCGCAACATCCGCAACATCCGCAACATCCGCAACATCCGCACCATCCTCACCATCCGCACCATTCGCACCATCCACACCATCCACACCATCCACACCATCCGCACCATCCGCACCATCCATAACATCCGCAACATTCACACCATACGCACCATCCGCACCATCCGCACCATCCTTAACATCCGCACCATCCGTAACATCAACAGTGTTAGGGATAATTCTCAAGAATGTGCTAATTTCCCTTACCATTTGAGACCCCGAGCAACTTTGCTGAATTTCTAGGATTTTAATTTCTACCTGGAAAGAGTGTGAGCCTCTTTTCCCACGCTTTCATGTATTTTGATGTGTGTGTTACTTTGTATTCTTTGGTTCTGGAGTTTTAAAACATCTCCATAGGCATAATCTTTTTCTGTGTGTCATACAGCACGTCCAGTGCAGTGGCACAGGGGTGTCTTTCAGACTGCCCAAGGTTTAAATACCTTCTCTTGGACTGACTACTGTCTCCAAGAGCATGTAAAGATGAATTGACTTTACTAGTCTTTTTGAATGTACAGATCCAGCACACACTATCTTCCTACAGAGTGCTGGAGGGGTTGTCTAGCATCCCCTGACTCTAAACTCTCATGTAACAGATCTTACCCTTTAGCACTTGAAATGGCTGGTGGCAGTGGTTTTTAACAAACTATCATGATTTTTCCCGACCGCGAACACTGGTAGCTAAAAATTGGGTCAGCCATCTTTTCCAATATGGCGCTCAAGACCTATCTGTAAAAACAGACTCTCGCAATTTTTATTTGGAAAGGTCCTTCTTGTGTTTGTCTCTGCGCACCAAACCAGGTTTGGTCCCTTTGTTTGTTGGCCTTTGCTGAAGCCCTCCTCTGGCGCCTGAGTGTCTGGGGTGGATAGGATGTGAGGGAGGTGCTCGAAACTCCCTGTGTTAGTCTCCTAGGAGACCTGAATGCACTCAGGCGTGATTGGCCGGCTGGCTGTCCGGTAAGGACAGCCACCCTGCTGTGTGGGTGACAGCCAGGCTGGAATGAATGGGGGAAAACTGTTTAAAAGCAGGTCTCTGGGACTTGGAAAGCAGAGTCGACCACTGGAACGAAAGATCGAAGACGAGCTGAAGAAAGACGACTGCTGCAACTCCTGGTCCACCGATTAAGCCCTGCTGCAGGTCCGAATTGCAACTTTGAAGAGCAACTTTGTATTTGTATTTGTATTTATTTTATTTATATTGCGCGCCAGGCCCGGTGGCATCTGGGCGCATACTTTCCTTTGTTCAATTTGTCCTTTGGTCACAGTTACTTTACTGGGACATCTCCTTTTGTTTGGTGTGTGCTATAGTCACAGTTGCTTCACTGAGACATAGTCAATTGCGGCTGTGTAATTCAATTCAGTCTTTATCGCACTTGTTGTGCTGTTGTATAGGCAAATTTCTCTTGTTCAATTTGTCCTTTGGTCACAGTTACTTTACTGGGACATCGCAGTTACTGTGCTGTTGTGTAAGCAAATTCCTTCATTCAATTTGTCCTTTACTGGTACATTTCCCTTTGTTTAATTTGTGTTATAGTCACAGTTGCTTCACTGAGACATAGTCAATTGTGGCTGTGTGATTCAATTCAGTCTTATCTCAGTTGTCGTGCTGTTGTATAAGCAAATTTCCCTTGTTCAATTTGTCCTTTGGTCACAGTTACTTTACTGGGACATCGCAGTTACTGTGCTGTTCTGTAAGCAAATTCCCTTTGTTCAATTTGTCCTTTAATCACAGTTGCTTCACTGGGACACAGTCAATGATTTAGCATTATTTGCATGTTGTATATTGCCTCTTAATGGCTTAGAGTGCCGATTTCCTTGCCTCACTGTCTGCCTTTTGCAGGGAGGACTGAGATTGCAATTTGCAATGGTGACTCCCGACACGTGTTTCCCTGCCCCTGTGGGGCGGTTCTTCAGGGGAGGGGTTCCATTGTTCTATTCACTATAAGGGTTGCCTTTGGAAAAAAGATTTGAAGTATAATTGAAATGCATGATATTAAGCTAATATACTTGTAGGAGTAGCCTTTGCTATATTAGCTATAGATTAAACGGGCCAATACTTAAAGATTCGCTTCAGTGCAGTTATTCGGAATGTAGAGCTTTTTAGGTAGACACACTTAAGGATGGTGTGTCCTAAAGAGAAATGAGCTGTCTTCAGTATATTTAAAGGTGAGGTTATGTTTTTTCTATTCTTAAACAGAGAAGAATTTAGCATCAGGGCTCGGTTCTAATCTTTGTAGGGAAATGTATAGTCTGGCTGGTTTATCTTTGTGTCTCTTGAGTCTCTCACAATTTGTGATCGGATTCCGGGTATTCGGGTTGCTGAATATACAGCGCTTGGCATCTTTGAATGCGGTTGCGCTTGGCGATGACGTCATCACGTTGTGCACTCTGTGACATAATGATGCGTTTACAACACAGCCGCCATTTTGGGTTGGGGCACAATAAACAAAATGTTTTTTTTAACATGATATGAAACCTTTATTTTTATATTGAAAAATGGTTGTTATCTATATTTTAGTGTTTGATGCAGGTTTATCAGCAACAGTTTTGTTACCTATGTTTTAACTCACGTTGTGTAAGCCTGCTGTATTCAAGCAAGCCTCTGTGTGTGGTCTAAGGTTCTTGAAGAAAGGTTTGTTCTGTGGTTTGCCTCATATGTACTATTTTGGTTCAGTTTGTTTTAGTCGTTGCATTAATTTAAGGTTGCTAACCTTGGGAAGAAGAGGGAATGTTGACCTGATATTATAGGGCATAACAGATATAATGGTAATTGTTTGATAGCTTTATGTAGTTCTATATGGTACAGCAGGTCATTGTGAGGTGTGTTTGATGTATATAGTAGGTTCAATGCAACCTTATAGGAAGTGGTATAGTTCTTGGTCTGAATTTAGACCTGAATGGCATGAGCCCTTAATACATATCCATTTTGCTTCATGTTTGCGTAGAATTTGTTCAGTGTTGCCTCTTCTTGATGGTGGTTTAACTTTTTCAAGACCAAAGAATCTCAGGCCGTTTAGATCTTCATCATCATGGTAGTTCATGAAGTGCATTGCTAAAGGTGATCGCAAGTCTTTGTTTTTGATTGATCTTATATGTTCTCCAATCCTGGTCTTTTATTGTCTGGTTGTACTTCTAATATACATTTTTTTACATGTGCACATTATTGCATAAATTACAAAGGTGCTGTTGCAATTTATGAGTTGTTGGATCTCCTTGGTTTCACCAGTTGGTAGTTGTACCGTTCTTTGTCCATTTTCTGAATATTTACAAATTTGGCATTGGCCGCATCTGTAGTTTCCTTTGAGAGGTGCCTGTAACTATGTTGTTGGTGTTGGTCGTGTTTTGTTTGTTGGTGCTTGGTAGTGTGAGGGACTTAGTTTGTCTTTCAAACTTGGTGATTTTCTGAATTTTATTGTTGGATGTTCATCCAAAGTGTCCTGTAGGTCTTGATCAAACTGTAAAATGTTCCAATGTTTAGTTAGGTTAGTCTTAATGATATGATTGTTAGAGCTATATGTGGTGATGAATCTGGTTTTGGGAAGGTGGGAGGCTGCCGTCTGTGTTTTTTTGTCCTGGAGTAGTTGCACTCTCGTCCTGGTTGAAGTCTTGAGATATCTTCTGTTGACCAGAGATTTGCTGTACCCTCTTTCGATTAAATTATATTTCATTCGGTGTGCATGTTTTTCAAAATCCGCTTGTGTTGAGCAGTTTTTTTTAATTCTTAACATCTCACCAAAAGGAATATTATTGATTACATGTGCTGGGTGATTGCTGATGGCATGTAATGTGATATTGACTGCTGTCGGTTTGGTGTAAAGAGTGGTCAGGATCCTGTTGTTTTGTACGTATAGGTTGATTTCCAGGAGGTTGATTGTTGTTTTGCTGCACTGCATCGTTAGAGTGAGATTGTAAGTGTTAGTGTTGAGATATGTCAGATATTGATCCAGTTTATCCTGACTGCCATTCCATATGAGTATGATGTCATCTATGTATCTTGCCCAGAAAGTGATATTATTGTGTTCCGTGAATGATGGGTGCCACCATGCACGCTCAAGTTCAAAATGCCCCATGTATAGGTTTGCATACGATGGGGCAAACTTGGCACCCATGGCGGTCCCTTGAATTTGTCTGTAGAGCTGTTTGTTAAAAGTGAAGATGGTGTTTTCCAAGGTGAACTGTAGCATTTCTAGTATCATATTGTTCTGGTCGCTGTAAGATATGGATCTGGTTCTTAGAAAATAGTTTGTGGTATGTAGACCTTTTTCATGTAGAATACTGGTGTATAGTGAGGATATGTCAATTGTTACTAGCATGAATTCTGGTTCCCAAAACAGGTTTTCTAATTGCTGAATGATATGCTTGGTATCACAGACATAGGAGGAAAGAGATATTGTTAGAGGCTGAGTTGATGGTCAATATATTCTGAGATATGTTCTGTAAATGAAATGATGCTGTTAATGATTGGTCTACTGCTTGGAAGATGAAGATATGGCTTGTGGATATTTGGTACAAAATATATAATAGAGGTGACAGGAAATTTTGGTTTGAGTGATGTTTCCAATGCGGGTCCTAAAGTGATGTTTTGTTCTGTAGCAAAAGTTTCCAGTGTGTATTGCTCGCTTGGTTCTGGTATATTCAGTAGTTGTATAGTTTGTTCCACATGTTCCACTGAATGGTCTGATGGTATGGCTATTCTTTTTGGGTGTTTCCTCATTTCTGTTTGTGAAAACAATTTTCTTAGTATTCATTTTCTGCAGAATTGGAAAAGGTCAACTGTTGTTTGAAATTAGTCGTAGTGATTTGTTGGGCAAAATTTAAGTCCTTTATTGAGTGCCTTTGTTAAATCTGATGATATGTCTTTGTCTGTAAGGTTAATGGTTACGTTTTGCGTTGTCGTTGGGGGTATTGAGACCTTGTTTTTACCCCTGTCAATTTAACTTTACATGCTCTGGGAGACAGTAGTCAGTCCCAGAGAAGGTATTTAAACCTTGGGAAGTCTGAAAGACATCCTTGTGCCACTGCACTGAAGGTGCTGTTTGACACACAAGAAAAAGATGATGACTATGGAGTTGTTTTAAAACTCCATATCCAAAGAACACAAAAGTAAAACACACATCAAAATACATAAAAGAGTGGGAAAAAAGGCTCACACTCTTTCCAGGTAAACATTAAAATCCTAAAAATCCAGCAAAGTTGCCGGGGGTCTCAAAAGGTAAGGGAAATTAGCACATTCTTGAGAATTCTCCCTAACACTCGCCCCTCCTCCCATACTAAGGGACATGAGGATTTAATCCACTCCTGGAAGAATCTCTTTAGTCCAGTCGGTCAAACATCCTGGAGAGACCATCAACATTTTGGTGGTGACACCCAGACATGTATTAAATGGTAAAATCAAACCCTTGCAGGATGATTGACCATCTCAGTAGTTTAGGGTTCTCCCCTTTCATTTGCATCAACCATCCCAAGGGTTGGTGGTCAGTCTGAATCACAAAAGTAGATCCATACAAGTATGGTCTAAACTTCTTCAGTGACGACACAATAGCAAAACATTCTCTTTCAATGGTTGTCCACCTTGTCTCAGGTTCCTTCAGCTTCCTGCTGATGAAGCAAATGGGGGGCTCCCTACTTTTCTTATTCAGCTGACTCAGAACTGCACCTATACCTGTATTTGCAGCATCTGTCTACACAATGAAGGTTTGATTATAGTCAGGAGCTCTTAGTACTGGAGCTTGACAAAGGGCTTTCTTAAGCCCTTCAAATGCTTGAGTGCACTCCACATTCCACTTGAACTTTTTAGGAAATTTGGGAGAGGAGATCACATTCAAGGGAAAAGCTATGGTCCCATAGTTTTCCATGAAGTTCCTATAGTAACCAGTGAGGCCTAGGAAGGCTCTCTCTTGGGTTTGAGTAGTAGGGGTGGCCTAGTTTTGTACAGCTTGTACTTTGCTAGGCAATGGCCTGATTCCACCTCCTCCTTCCTCATGTCCAAGGTAGACCACTTTACTCTGACCAATTTGAAACTTACTCTCCTTTATTTTCAAATGGGACTGCTCAAGAGCCTGCAAAACATATCCTAAGTGGTCAACATGTTCTTTCCAAGTAGGGCTGAACACTGCAATGTCATCCATGTATGCCATGCAGACGTCCTCCATCCCATTCAGGACCTAGTTAACCATCCTTTGGAATGTAGCGGGTGCATTCTTTAATCCAAAAGGCATTACCTTAAAGTGGCAGAGGCCTACTGGGGTTGAGAATGCTGTTTCCTCCTTGGCATGGTCTGTCAGTGCTATTTGCCAATAGCCTGAAGTGAGATCAAATGTACTGAGGTACTTGGCTGAACCAAGCTTGTCCACCAGTTCATCTGTCCTTGCTAAGAGCTCTATATTCAACACAGAATCTCAACTCCTTGGATCCTGCCTTTGGCACTAGTACAACTGGACTAGACCATGGACTGGTAGAGGGCTCTATTACCCCAAGATCAATCATCTTGTTGACCTCTTCCTTTATGTGAGTTCTTACATGATCTGACATCCTGTAACCTCTGCTTTTAACAGACAAACAGTCACCAGTGAGAATATCATGCTGGCCCTAAGGGGTCAATCTTGGTGATAGTGAAAACAGGGAGGCAAACTGATTTAACAGAAACTTGCACTCCTCCTGTTGTTCAGGTGTCAAATTAGAAGAGAGATTGACTCCTTCTATCTTCTCATCTAAAGGCTGTCCTCTGAGTAGGTCAGGTAGAGGTTCAGTCTCCTCTTCCTCTTGAGCTGAAGCTAGAAGCAAAACTCCTACTTCTGGTCTTGCGACATAAGCTTTTAGACGGTTGGTGTGAAAGACTCTTGGAGCCTCCTTAGGATTGCCTAAGTCCATCAGATAGTTGACCTCTCCCAGTTTGCCCACAACCATGAAGGGTCATATCCACTTGTCCTATAAGGCCCTCTGCCTTGTAGGAACCATAACTAGAACTTGCTGGTCTTGAGTAAACTCAACCATGTTGCCCTTCTGGTCATGCTAATGCTTCACGAGAGCCTGACCTGCTTTCAAGTTATCTGATGCTTCTGCCATCATGTGTGACATTCTCCTCCGGAGACCTATCACATAGTCATTGACTCTCACTGGCTTGGGGGAAGGAGCACTCTCCAACCCGTCCTTAATCATCAGGGCCAAGGGGCCTCTAACTGGATGGCCATAGAGAAGCTCAAAGGGACTATATCCAATTCCCTCCTGAAGGACTTCTCTATAAGCAAACAGACGGCATGGCAGTAGAAGGTCTCACTTTCTTCTAAGGGGTTCTTCTAAAGCACCTATCATGCTCTTCTTTGTTCGGTTAAACCTCTCTACCAATCCATTTGTCTGTGGATGGTAGGCAGTTAAGAACATGTAAGTTACTCCAAAGTTCTTCCACATGGCCTGCATGTAGTGGGACATAAAATTGGATTCCCTGTCAGAGATAACTTCCTTAGGAAAACCTACCCTGGTAGAAATACCAAGTATGGCCTTAGCCACAGCCTGAGCCGTAACAGTCCTCATAGATATTGCTTCAGGATACCTAGTAGCATGGTCTACTACAACCAGGATAAACCTGTTTCCTGAAGAGGTTGGAGGGTCTAAGGGGCCAACAATGTCGATTCCTACCCTCTCAAAAGGAACTCCCACCACTGGGAGAGGCACCAAGGGTGCCACATTCTTGGTTCCTTTTCTTGACAGATGTCTGACAAGTGTGACAGCTCCTACAGAATGTATCTACATCAGACCCCAATTTAGGCCAGTAGACATATAGAGAGAGCCTTTCTTTGGTCTTTGAAACTCAAGTGGCCAGCCAAAGGTATCTCATGGGCTAACTGTAGGAACTGGAGTCTGCTTTCTAGGGGCACTACAAGTCTTCTGTAGTCCCCTGGGATAGACTCAGTTGGTTCACTGTAGAAGAGGCCATCTTCCCACTACAATCTATGCTTCCCTGGCTCTTGCCCATCCAGCTGGGGCTGCCTGTTGGCGAAGACCTTCAAGAGAAGCACACTCTCTTTGACTTCTGCTGAAGTCTGCCTACAGGGTCCACCTTCTGCCAGTAAAGACTGCAGCTCAGCATGGTCGACAAGATCCAGATCTCCAACAGGAGCAGGGTCCTTTTCCTGCTCTGATTCCTCAGCAGCTGATTCAACCACACTAGGTTGTTCCTCACACTCAGTCCCTGCTGGTGGAGGAGTCACAGGTGTGACTTTGGACAGTCCTCTCAGGGGTTCTTGTTGTTGGCTGGTTTCTTCCTAGAGGCTTTAGGTTTCCCTTTTTCCTCTTTCTTCTTTGAAATTGATGTCTGTAAATCCTGTGTGCTGGGGGTTATAGTTTCCTCTATAAGTTCCCCTGGAGAGCCGCTAAAGGTACTCTCTCTGGCCTTCCTAGTCTGCTCCTGTTTACTTTTGCTGGGAGGCCTGGGGGTACTTGATACAACTCCAAGAGTGTTTAAGTCATTCCCCAACAGGACTCTCCCAGGTACTTCACTCCGCACACTAACAGGTATCTTCACAGTAATGTCATTGCACTGGATGAGAGCTGGTAACTGTGGAAGCATTTGGACAGGGCCTCCAGCAAGCTTAGTGAGGTATTTGGGCGCCTTAGCAACATCCTCTACCTTGAAAAAAGATTCATCAACTACAGTAATGCTGGCCCCAGTGCCTCTGATGGCAGGGGTCTCCTGACCATTTGCAAGAATAGTGTCTTTGTAATACTCTTTTGTATTGACTGGAATGGAATTGTAGACATCTAAATTAATTCTGCTGTTCCAATAGACCGAGGGACACTAGAGAAACACTGGCTGAGACTTTCATGGATTCCTCAGCCAGTAAGTTTCTTCCTCTGGAGAGTAGGCTGAGGAGATAGTGTGGATCCCTGAAGGTTTACCCTTACATCTGGGATCCCCTTTCACATGGTCAGTTGACACACAAGCACAACATTTTCCAAATTTCTTTATGAATGGGGGTTTGTTCTGACCTCCTTCTAGTTTAGCATCAGGAGGTACACTAGCCTGATTCGGGTGGCATATCCTTGTTATGTTTGGGGCCCTCTTTTGGATTAGAGGTATTAGAATTCTCTTTGTTATCTTTCCAGTGCTGCTTTGCCTCATCCTTTTTCCGAGTAGTCCCAGAATCCTTGTGAGTAGCCTTGTTGGCAACCCACAAGTCAGCAGCCCTTGCTAACTTCATTGGATCAATTTCCTTACAGTCAGCCAAGTGCTGTCTCAGCTCAGGAGAGCAGGCATCATAAATAGATTCCAACATAAACAGATTTCTCATACCTTCATAAGAGTTAACTCTGTAACCCTTAACCCAACCATCTAAGTTTTTCAAACATTCACAAACCCAGGTAGCCCAAGGGGTACCATCATGCTTTTTGAGGGTTCTAAACCTCTTAAGATGTGGTCTTCCCAAACCGAGCAAAGCTAGATTCACACTTTCATACTCCATTCTATCTACTTCGCCAATCTCCATTACAACATCAGATGCAACTGGGGATAGCCTAGAAAAGAGCCAAAGAATCAAGTGATTCCCTGTAATGTTCTGAATCCCATGGTTATTGTAAAGACTGGAGGGGGGTCTGTACTTCAGCTCTCTATATGGTAGAGGAGAGGCACAGAGCACCCCAGCCAAGATTCTCTATTACGGTAGCAATGGACGAGCAATCAAGGCCTAGCTTCTCAGGAGGTGATGCAGGCTGGTTCTCAAGTACAGTGTAGTCCCCAGCCCCCACAAAGGAATGTCCACACACTGTATTAGTTAAAACACAGTCTTTATATAATTAAGTTAAAGGTTATGTACACAATCACAATAACTCACTGTGTGCTTAGTAAATCTACAATGGGAAATATATACAGTTCTAAGTGGTACCACAAATATTATTAGATTCCATTAAAGTGCATCAACTGTACTCTGGTTAAATGTCACACAAATCCCTTAATAAAGGTAACCAACAATAGACATAGGAGGAAAGCAGTTGGTTATAACAATTGGCAGAATACTGGCCCCTACTGTTAAGACGGATTTCTGAACTCTGTCCTGGTGACGCAGAAGTTCAGAAGGCCAACCTAATTACTTGGAACAGGGTAACCTCTGGACGAGCCAGACCAATCAAGGTAGCGATCGCGGCGGTCAAGACTAGGTCTCAAGAGGGGAGAGGGTGACTGAAAGCCTGCAATGAGCACACAAAGCAAGATCACTTACAAACTACTCCAAACAGTTGTTATATTAAAAATATATACACATTTATTCCAAGGCCTTTAAAACAATGACCGTAGCGAGAAAATCACAATATAACGATAGTAAACCAACACATACCATATCAGCACAATATATATACAAATACGACAGTCTCAAGTGTTAGATGCACGAAATGGGTAGTCCACCTAAAAGGGAAGGAAGACAGGCAGTGCGAAATAATGCTTAGACCCAGTTCGCCTTCAGAGGCACCTAACTAGATGGAAGTCTGTTAGGCAGAAACCTGTGCAGTTCCCTTGGGGAACACTGCAAAAGATTTAAGACTACAGGTATAGCAGTAAACCCACTTGGTAGCAGTCCGCACCACCCAGATTTACCTGGTAGCTGTGGCTGAGCAGTCAGACTTCCCTCAAGAAGAGTTAGGCAGTATGCAAAGTATACACAATATGTACTCAGACACAATAGCACAAGCAAACACTGACCAGAGCTTGGTTTCAAAAGTATATAGTTATTTATTTTTTTAAGAACACATAAGTTGAAAACACTCTAGCAAAGTATAGCAAAAACACTTAAAACACAGTTATAATGAAAGCAGTTTCAACCCTTACTCCTATCTTGACAACTCTAAGTTAACTCCACATAATTAAAACAGAGGTGAGCGCTTAACGTTAGATGACACTCTAGTAGGTTTAAGGAAGGGATAAAAAGAAACAGAAATGGGTTAAACACACCACTCTAAGGTTCAGAACACTTGCAATAGGCTCAAAGAAGCACAAAGTCACAGGTGAGCAAAAGTCACTAGGCAGGGCCCACTCTTAGAGTAGCCGGAGCGAAAATGTGCCCAAGATCACACTGTTATTAGGGATTCAAAGTCTTGCAAAGAGTTAGAAAGAGTTTAGAGTGGCTTAGAAGTTTAGCCAGGGTATTCCAGGCACTCCCAGGTTCGAAAGCCGGGGGCTAAATCTACCCCGTACAGTCGGTGGCAAGGGAAGCCAGGCGGAACACGGTACCTTAAGCGGAAAGGATCCTCCAGCGGTGGCAGTTGTTCCAGGCAGTGGCAGCAGGGCTCGACGTCGGTCAGGGGAGAAGAAGTTCTCGCTGAAGAGCAGAAGAAGAGGGTCGTTGCACTGCCCGGGAAGAAACCAGCCGCGGAGTCCTCCGGTCAAAGGGTTGTACCGACTTTCGTGGTTGGGGTAAAAAGTGGTGGGGTTCCGGTTGCCGGGGTGCTTGGCACTGGCAAGGCGGCCACGAGATACCTCGAGAAGCGAAAAGAAGGCGAAAACTGGTTGTCCCCACCAGTCAAGGGAAGGAGCCACTCCGTTAGGAGTTCTCCTCGGTCGTCGGGAAAAGTGGTGAGACGGTTCAGCAGGGCTCCACCGGGTGGTGTCGTCGAAGCAGGTCGGCTCAGCTCTTCCCTCGTCGGATTCTTGGTCCTGTGGCGACTTCTAAAGTTCCAGTCCCCAAAGCCCTGCTTTTATGCAGCAAACCCCCATTCACCCAGCCTAGCTGTCACTCAAACATGCTAAGTGGTGAGCCGGGCGGCTCACCACTTGGGCCAATCAGGACGGAGTGCGACTTGAGTTACCAAGGTAACTCAGTCCAGGGTGCCTAAACCCCCCTCCACCCCTCCTAAGTACCCCAGACAGAGTGGCACCACTTTGGAGGGCTTCTGTGGAGAAGCCCGCCAAAAGTGGGACAAAGGGCTCCACTTTGGGTCAGAGTTACAGAGGCGAACGCCAACGCCATTTTAGAATCAAGTTTTGGCAAAAAGTCCCAACCGGAGTTATAATAATAAATATATAAACCGGCGGTATGTTTAAGGCTACCGTAAATAAATAATTAAATGTGTTAGCCTAAAACAATGGGAAATCCCATAGGAAAATATTCGCGGTCGAATATAAAACGTAGTTTCCACTGCCACCAGCCAAAACTCGATCAGGGGGGACGGAGACGTGCCCCCTCGACTAACAGACCCTGGGGCAATCGAATTGCCCCAGCCAGTACGTCCACAATATGATGGTTTGTACTGGTTCTGTTCAGGATTCAAGACTAGCAAAGTCTTTGGTGACTTTACATGCCCTGGGAGACAGTAGTCAGTCCCAGGGTATGGAGTCTATGTTGGGGAGTCCCTAGGACACCCCTGGGTCACGGCACAGAGGGTGCTGTGTAACCCACATCACAAAAATACATGAGGCCCTATGGAGTAAAAGACCCCATAGCCCATTCAACACAAGGTTTGTCCAAGATAACACAGTTCAACATGTCCAAGAGTGAGGGTAAAAAGAGTCTCACTCTTGGCAGGAGAAAAAAATAAACCCCAGAAATCCAGCAAAGCTGCTGGGGGACTCACTAGGTAGGGAAATTCAGCCTAAACAGAGAATTCTCCCTAACACTCGCCCCCCCCAGACTAAGGGACAGGAGGATTTAATCCACTCCCGGATGAACCTCATACCTCTAGTCGATGATATACATCCTAGAGAGTCCATCAGCATTTTGATGGTGACACCCTGACCTGTGCTCAATGGTGAAATCAAACCCTTGCAGGCAGATTGACCATCTCAATAGTTTTGGATTTTCCCCTTTCATTTGCATTAACCATCTCAAGGGTTGGTGGTCAGTCTGAATAACAAAAGTAGAACCATACAAGTATGGCCTAAACTTCTTCAGTGCCCACACAATAGCAAAGCATTCTCTTTCGATAGTTGCCCACCTTGTCTCAGGATCCTTCAGTTTCCTACTGATGAAGCAAATGGGGTGCTCCCTACCCTTCTCATCCAGTTGGCTTAGAACTGCACCTATACCTACATTGGAAGCATCAGTTTGTACAATGAAAGGTTGGTGGTAGTCAGGAGCTCTCAATACTGGAGCTTGGCAAAGAGCTCTCTTCAGTTTTTCAAAGGCCTGATTGCACTCCTCATTCCATTTTACCTTTTTAGGGAATTTGGGAGAGGAGATTACATTCAGTGGAGAAGCTATGGTCCCATAGTTCTCAATGAAATTCCGGTAATATCCAGTGAGGCCTAGAAAAGCTCTCACTTGGGTTTGAGTAGTTGGTGTTGTCCAATTTTGCACAGCTTCAATCTTGCTGGGCAAAGGCCTTATTTCTCCACCTCCTACCTCATGTCCAAGGTAGACCACTTTACTTTGACCAATCTGGCATTTACTGGCTTTGATTGTCAAATGGGCCTGTTCCAGAGCCTGCAACACATGTCCTAGGTGGTTCACATGTTCTTCCCAGGAGTGGCTGAAGACTGCAATGTCATCCAAGTATGCCATGCAGAAATCTTCCATCCCAGCCAGAACCTGGTTCACCATCCTTTGGAATGTGGCAGGTGCATTTTTTAGTCCAAAAGGCATGACCTTAAACTGGTACAAGCCAACTGGGGTTGAAAATGCAGTTTTCTCCTTGGCATGGTCTGTCAGGGCTATTTGCCAATAGCCTGACGTCAGGTCAAATGTGCTGAGGTACTTGGCTGCACCAAGTTTATCCACCAACTCATCTGTCCTGGGCAAAGGGTGGGCATCAGTCTTGGTGACTGCATTTAGAGCTCTATAGTCTACACAGAATCTCAAGTCTTTGGATCCTGCCTTTGGTACTAACACTACTGGGCTAGACCATGGACTAGTAGAGGGCTCTATTACCCCGAGATCAAGCATCTTCTTGACCTCTCCTTTGATGTGGGCTCTGATATGTTCTGACATTCTGTATCCTCTGCTTTTGACTGGCAGACAGTCACCAGTGAGTATCTCATGCTGGCCCCAAGGGGTCAAGCCTGGTGATAGTGAGAACAGGGAGGCAAACTGATTTAACATAGATTTGCACTCCTCTTGTTGCTCAGGTGTCAGGTCTGAAGAGAGATTGACTCCTTCAACTTTCTCATCTAAAGGTACACCTCTGAGGAGATCAGGGAGAGATTCACTCTCTTCCTCCTCTGCAGCTGAAGCTAGAAGCAAGGCTCCTACATCAGGTCTGGAGATGTATGCTTTTAGTCGGTTGGTGTGGAAGACTCTAGGAGCTTCCCTGGGTCTGCCCAGATCCACCAGATAGTTGACCTCTCCAAGTTTTCCCACAACCTTGAAGGGTCCCATCCATTTGTCTTGCAAGGCCCTCTGCCTTGTTGGGAGCATAACTAGAACTAGCTGGTCTTGAGTAAACTCAACCATGTTAGCCTTCTGGTCGTGCCAATGTTTGACCAGGGCTTGACCAGCTTTCAAGTTGTCACTTGCTTCTGCCATCATGTGTGACATTCTCCTCCGGAGACCTATCACATAGTCAGTCACTCTGACTGGCTTGAGGGGAGGAGCACCTTCCAACCCCTCCTTAATCAGGGCCAATGGACCTCTGACTGGATGGCCATAGAGAAGCTCAAAGGGAGAATAACCTACTCCCTCCTGAGGGACTTCTCTATAAGCAAAGAGAAGGCATGGCAGTAGAAGGTCCCACTTTTTCTTAAGGGGTTCTTCCAAAGCACCTATCATGCTCTTCATGGTTCTGTTAAACCTTTCAACCAACCCGTTTGTCTGAGGGTGGTAGGCGGTTGAGAACTTGTAGGTAACTCCACAGGTTTTCCACATGGCCTTCATGTAGTGGGACATAAAGTTTGACCCCCTGTCAGAGATTACCTCCTTAGGAAACCCAACCCTGGTAAAAATACCAAGGAGGGCCTTAGCCACAGCCGGAGCTGTAACAGTCCTCATAGGAATTGCCTCAGGGTACCTAGTAGCATGGTCTACTACAACAAGGATAAACCTGTTGCCTGAGGAGGTTGGAGGATCAAGGGGACCAACAATGTCAATCCCTACCCTCTCAAATGGGACTCCCACAACTGGGAGAGGCACTAAAGGCGCCACATTCTTGGAACCAACCTTACCAGAAGTCTGGCAGGTATGGCAGCTCTTACAATATCTATCTACTTCAGCCCCCATCTTTGGCCAATAAAAGTAGAGTGAGAGCCTTTCCTTGGTCTTCTTGAAACTCAAGTGACCAGCCAAAGGTATCTCATGGGCTAGTTGTAAGAACTGTTGTCTGTTCTCTTGTGGGACTACAAGGCGTTTGTAGTCTCCAGGTTCAGACTCAGTGGGTTCACTGTAGAAGAGGCCATCTTCCCAGTGCAACCTATACTTCCCAGGCTCTTGCCCATCAGCTTGAGAAGCTGCCTGGTGGCGGAGACCTTCCAGAGTTGGACATTCTCTTTGCCCCTTACGAAAAGCTGCCCTGCTAGGCCCACCTTCTGCCAGTAAAGACTGCAGCTCAGGATGGTCCTCAGGGTCCAAATCTCCAATAAGGTTGGGCCTCCTTCTAGCTCTTCCTCAGAGTCTAGCTCAACCACACAGGGTTGTACCTCCCTCTCAGCCTCAGCTGGAGGTGGAGTTACAGGTGTAACTTTGGACAACCTAGGGGAAGTCCTTGTTGGAAGCACTGGAGTGCTTGCTGCTGGCTTTTTCCTAGGAGTCTTGGGTTGCCCCTTTGCTCCTGATCTGGTAGTTACTGCAGTAAGTTGCTCCAGTGGGAGAGGAGTGATTTCTGTCATCATCTCCTGAGATAACCCTCTCAGGGTTTTCTCTCTTGCAGGTTTTGTGAGTTCCTGTAACCTTTTGCTAGGGGGTCTGGGGGTATGAGATACAACTCCAAGAGCTTTGAGGTCATTACCCAACAGAACCCTACCTGGCACTTCACATTGTACACTGACAGGTATTTTTACAGCCATATCATTACATTGGATGAGAACTGGTAACTGGGGACACATCTGCACAGGCCCACCAGCTAACTTGGTGAGGCATTTGGGTGCCTTAGCAACATCCTCTGCCTTGAAAAATGATTCATCCACCACAGTTATGCTGGCTCCAGTGTCCCTAATGGCAGGAGTCTCCTGACCATTCACCTGGACACTGTCCTTATAATACTCTTTAGTATTATCTGGGATAGAGTTATAGACATCTAAATTCTGTTGTTCCCACAACCCCAGAGAGACTAAAGAAACACTAGCTGAGACTCCAGTGGGTTCATCAGCTAGTAATAGAAAGTTTCCACTTGCCATATGTACTTCCTCTTCTGGAGCGAAGGCTAAGGAGGCAAGCTGGACCCCTGAAGGTTTACCCTTACATCTGGGATCTCCTTTCACATGGTCAGTAGCCTTACAAACAAAGCATGAGCCAAAGGCTCGCTGGAATGGAGGCTTGTTCTGACCTCCTTCTGGTCTGGGACCAGGAGGTACACTAGCCTGATTTGGTTTCCCTGGTGGCTTACCCTTATAGTTTTGTTTGGGGCCCTCTTTGGAATTTGTAGTATTAGAATTCTCTTTAGAGTCCTTTTTAGACTGTTTCTCCCCATCCTTCTTCTGAGTTACCCCAGAATCCTTGTGAGTGGCCCTGTTGGCAACCCACAAGTCAGCAGCCTTAGCTAGTTTCCGGGAATCTAATTCCCTGGAATCAGCCAAGTGTTGTCTGAGCTCAGGAGAGCAGGCATCATAAATAGTCTCCAACATAAACAAATTCTTCATACCTTCATAAGTGTTCACCTTGTAACCCTTAATCCATCCCTCTAAGTTTTTCAAACATTCATTCACCCAGGTAGCCCAAGGGGTACCGTCATGCTTTTTGAGGCTCCTAAACCTCTTAAGATACTGGGAAGGGGTCTTCCCAAACCTAGCTATCAAAGCTAGTTTCACACATTCATAGTCCTTCCTATCCTCCTCCCCCATCTCCATTACCACATCAGTTGCAACAGGGGGAAGCCTAGAGAACAACCAGGTGAGTAAGTCATTTCCTGTGATGTTCTGGAGCCCATGATTATATTCAAACAGAGACAACCAATCCAACACATCCAACTTAGGCTCATGCATACCAACCAATTCTTTAGGCATCCGGGGTCTTTTAGGACTGGAACTTCTAGAGGAGCCAGAGAGAGAAGCATTCTCAACAGATAATTTCTTCATTTCTAAGTCATACTTGAGCTCCATTTCCCTTAGCCTTAGTTCTTTGTCAGTTTGAGCATTAAGTTTCTTATACTCCAATTCTAGTTTCATTTTCTCCAGTTCAAAGTATTGAGGACTAAATGTGGGACCTGGTAAAGGTCCAGTAGGTACAGCAGGTAGAGCAGGCAGAGGCCTAGGGGGGACAGTCACAACAGCCTCACCCTCCTCTTCTGACTCTTCCTCAGAATCATCAACATTTTGCTCCATGTTAATTTCAATGCTGTCATCTACAGTTACTGGAGTGGTAGGTTCCTCTGAACCATCACCCAGGCTTTGGTTAGCTAACAATCTTTCAATCAGCTCCATTTTCTTGCCCTTAGTCAGGAGATCCTTATGTTTACAGAGCACTCTTAAACAATCAGCAGTTTTGGCTGCAAGGGACTCTTGACTATAGCTTTCTATAACTGACATGTTAGAGGATTACTTTTACAGTGCTAAGCTTTGTGGTTAGTTGCACTAAGGTATCTAAAGCACAATAAAATGTATACTCAATACAAATCCCACCGCTGACACAAGTGTTAGGCAGAAACCTGTGCAGTTCCCTTGGGGAACACTGCAAAAGATTTAAGACTACAGGTATAGCAGTAAACCCACTTGGTAGCAGTCCGCACCACCCAGATTTACCTGGTAGCTGTGGCTGAGCAGTCAGACTTCCCTCAAGAAGAGTTAGGCAGTATGCAAAGTATACACAATATGTACTCAGACACAATAGCACAAGCAAACACTGACCAGAGCTTGGTTTCAAAAGTATATAGTTATTTATTTTTTTAAGAACACATAAGTTGAAAACACTCTAGCAAAGTATAGCAAAAACACTTAAAACACAGTTATAATGAAAGCAGTTTCAACCCTTACTCCTATCTTGACAACTCTAAGTTAACTCCACATAATTAAAACAGAGGTGAGCGCTTAACGTTAGATGACACTCTAGTAGGTTTAAGGAAGGGATAAAAAGAAACAGAAATGGGTTAAACACACCACTCTAAGGTTCAGAACACTTGCAATAGGCTCAAAGAAGCACAAAGTCACAGGTGAGCAAAAGTCACTAGGCAGGGCCCACTCTTAGAGTAGCCGGAGCGAAAATGTGCCCAAGATCACACTGTTATTAGGGATTCAAAGTCTTGCAAAGAGTTAGAAAGAGTTTAGAGTGGCTTAGAAGTTTAGCCAGGGTATTCCAGGCACTCCCAGGTTCGAAAGCCGGGGGCTAAATCTACCCCGTACAGTCGGTGGCAAGGGAAGCCAGGCGGAACACGGTACCTTAAGCGGAAAGGATCCTCCAGCGGTGGCAGTTGTTCCAGGCAGTGGCAGCAGGGCTCGACGTCGGTCAGGGGAGAAGAAGTTCTCGCTGAAGAGCAGAAGAAGAGGGTCGTTGCACTGCCCGGGAAGAAACCAGCCGCGGAGTCCTCCGGTCAAAGGGTTGTACCGACTTTCGTGGTTGGGGTAAAAAGTGGTGGGGTTCCGGTTGCCGGGGTGCTTGGCACTGGCAAGGCGGCCACGAGATACCTCGAGAAGCGAAAAGAAGGCGAAAACTGGTTGTCCCCACCAGTCAAGGGAAGGAGCCACTCCGTTAGGAGTTCTCCTCGGTCGTCGGGAAAAGTGGTGAGACGGTTCAGCAGGGCTCCACCGGGTGGTGTCGTCGAAGCAGGTCGGCTCAGCTCTTCCCTCGTCGGATTCTTGGTCCTGTGGCGACTTCTAAAGTTCCAGTCCCCAAAGCCCTGCTTTTATGCAGCAAACCCCCATTCACCCAGCCTAGCTGTCACTCAAACATGCTAAGTGGTGAGCCGGGCGGCTCACCACTTGGGCCAATCAGGACGGAGTGCGACTTGAGTTACCAAGGTAACTCAGTCCAGGGTGCCTAAACCCCCCTCCACCCCTCCTAAGTACCCCAGACAGAGTGGCACCACTTTGGAGGGCTTCTGTGGAGAAGCCCGCCAAAAGTGGGACAAAGGGCTCCACTTTGGGTCAGAGTTACAGAGGCGAACGCCAACGCCATTTTAGAATCAAGTTTTGGCAAAAAGTCCCAACCGGAGTTATAATAATAAATATATAAACCGGCGGTATGTTTAAGGCTACCGTAAATAAATAATTAAATGTGTTAGCCTAAAACAATGGGAAATCCCATAGGAAAATATTCGCGGTCGAATATAAAACGTAGTTTCCACTGCCACCAGCCAAAACTCGATCAGGGGGGACGGAGACGTGCCCCCTCGACTAACAGACCCTGGGGCAATCGAATTGCCCCAGCCAGTACGTCCACAATATGATGGTTTGTACTGGTTCTGTTCAGGATTCAAGACTAGCAAAGTCTTTGGTGACTTTACATGCCCTGGGAGACAGTAGTCAGTCCCAGGGTATGGAGTCTATGTTGGGGAGTCCCTAGGACACCCCTGGGTCACGGCACAGAGGGTGCTGTGTAACCCACATCACAAAAATACATGAGGCCCTATGGAGTAAAAGACCCCATAGCCCATTCAACACAAGGTTTGTCCAAGATAACACAGTTCAACATGTCCAAGAGTGAGGGTAAAAAGAGTCTCACTCTTGGCAGGAGAAAAAAATAAACCCCAGAAATCCAGCAAAGCTGCTGGGGGACTCACTAGGTAGGGAAATTCAGCCTAAACAGAGAATTCTCCCTAACAAAGTCCGAGCCCTGCGAAGAGTGTAGCCTTGTGCTCAAAAGTACCTGCATGCGCTGGTGCCAACAGGCAAAAGGAGAAACTCTTCGAGGGAAATCAGGCAGTTCAGTTTAGTGCACAAAAGAAGAACAAGTTCCGCGACTCAAGCGCAGCCTCCACAGTGGGCAGAAGCAAAGCGCGAGTACGGCAAAGGGTGCTGTTTGACACAGCGGGGAAAAGCAATGGGCTCCTGCAGGAGGGCGACCAGATCCGAGCTATGCTACTCACCGGTCCCCGATGCAAGCAGACCCAGGCTTCTCCGCGTCAGTTTCAGCAGCTGGCAGGTTCAGAAGAGCAGGGAACGCCTCGTCGTCGTGTTGAGTAAAAAGACGTCCCAATCGAAGAAACCCACACAGTTTGTTACCACAGCAGGGCAACGGAGTGGCCGTGTGTATCTGAGCCAAATGTACACTACTCACTTCAGACCTGGGAACGCCAAGTGTACGAAGCGTGTGAGAGTGAAAAGGACTCGAAATACTACACAACCTGGCGGCGGTTACAGAGCAAGACTCCCGTATGAGCTGGTCAGTCAGCTGGATGGCCCAGAGACGCTTCCGAAGTCTTACTGGCAGGAGATGGTGAAGATGCCGAGAATAGCTGTTCCCGCTATTCCAAGGGTCGAGGTACAGTACAGGCCTTCTGGTTCGATCAAAGGTGAAAAGGGTTTCACAAGACGACAGCAGTGCAGAGGAGAAGTCCTTCAGCGGGTCACCAGCGATTCCTCGGTTCAGCCTCTTGGTTGCAGGATACTTGGCTCCTGTATTCCTTTGTTCGTGAGAACTCAGGAGATCGACATGGTAGTGGTGTTTCCAGCCCCCTCTTATCCACGGTTCCCTTCGCGCCAAAACGGAGGGGACCCAATGGGAGATCCGCTCATCAACACTCACACCATTCGTGGACCAATCACGGACCAAGGTGGTCCCAGGCATTCACACCACCCTAGACTCTCTGGCACCCAGGATGTGTATTGGGACCAGACATCCGATCCCACATCCTGGAGGCACACACAAGACATGTAGAAGCCCGCGAAAGCATCCGTGTTTCGTGGGAAAGTACATGCCCAAATAAGGAAGGCCCCGGGTCGGCTCGACCTGGGGAAGGTGAAGGGAGCAAGACGGTCAGCGGACAGGACAAAGGAGCCTCGTGGTCTGGCCATTTTGGGAGCCAGGCCACCATTTTGGGTTAAGCGCGAGAAACGCGCTTAGAACGCCAAAAGGAGCTCAAAACACAAGAAACGATCGCTGCCACCATTCCCGTCCCTGAATCACTTGCACCGATCAGATACAATCCTAAACGAGTATCTAGGGCCTGTAGAAGGCTAGAGACCCAAGAGAGCTGTAACTTAGCTTACAGTGCCCTCTTGTGTCATGTTGCACGAAAGCCGCAACATGATGAAAGAAACTACGGGAAACAGCGTTCCCCGGTACTGACTGTCTTAAGGGCATGTCAGTTTCCCCGTAAGAAAGGAGCGAAAGCCCAGAGGAGTGCGGCAGAAGGCTGCACTTCTCTGGCAAAGTCAAGAACAAGGTGAAAAACAACAGCAAAAAGTTTAGGGATTGCCACATGGAAGGAAAATTACCTACAATTATGAAATCTTTCCTAACACTCGCCCCTCCCAGACTATGGACAGGGGGAACTAATCCACCCCTGGATGAGTCTCTTGTTCAGGTCGGTTAAACATTCTGGACAACCCATCAGCATTGCTATGTTGGACACCTGGCCTATGCTCAATAGTGAAGTCGAAGCCTTGTAGACTTATGGACCACCTAAGCAACTTTGGATTCTCCCCCTTCATGTTCATTAGCCACTTTAAGGGCTTATGGTCAGTTTGCACAGTGAAGTGGGTCCCATAGAGGTAGGGCCTCAGCTTCCTTAGGGCCCACACAACAGAGAAACATTCTTTCTCTACCGTGGACCATCTGAGCTCTCTGTCTTTAAGATGGCGGCTAATAAAACCAATAGGGTGTTCCTTACCCTTCTCATCTACTTGTGATAGTACAGCTCCTATCCCAGTGTCAGAGGCGTCCGTCTGCACGATAAAAGGTCTTTGATAATCAGGGGCCCTGAGGATAGGGGCATGGCACAAGGAGTCTTTTAAGCCATTGAAGGCCTTCTCACACTCGTCTGTCCAAGTTACCTTCTTGGGTTTCTTCGGAGTTGTGAGGGCGGTCAGAGGGGCAGCTATGGTGCCATAGTCTGCCACAAAATTGCGGTAATACCCCGTGAGTCCTAAGAAGGCTCTCACTTGGGTTTGCGTAGTGGGGGTAGGCCAGTCTTGTACTGCTTGTACTTTACTGGGAAGAGGCTGTATCCTCCCTCCACCTACTTCATGTCCAAGGTAAACCACTGAGCCTTGTCCAATCTGGCATTTACTAGCCTTTATGGTCAAGTGTGCTTTCTGAAGAGCCTGGAGCACAATCCCGAGGTGTTTCACATGGTCTTCCCAGGTGGCACTGAAAACTGCGATATCGTCCAGATATGCAAGACAGAATTCGTCCAACCCATTCAACACATGATTCACAAGCCTCTGGAAAGAGGCAGGTGCATTCTTCAACCCGAACGGCATTACCCGGAATTGGTAAAGGCCGTCTGGAGTAGAAAATGCTGTCTTCTCCTTGGCATGTTCTGCTAAAGCTATTTGCCAATAGTCAGCAGTGAGGTCAAACGTGCTGAGGTACTTGGAGGCACCCAAAGTATCCACCAGCTCATCTGTTCGAGGCAAGGGGTGGGCATCTGTCTTGGTGACAGCATTCAGAGCCCTGTAATCCACGCAGAACCTCAATTCAGAAGTGCCTGCCTTTGGAACCAAAACCACAGGGCTGGACCAAGGACTACTAGAGGGTTCAATCACCCCAAGGTCTAACATCTTGTTGACCTCGGTCTTAATATAAAACCGTACTTTGTCTGACATCCTGTATCCCCTACTTTTGGTAGGTACACTGTCTCCTGTGTCAATGTTATGTTTGCACCAAGGTGTCAAACCAGGCGACCGTGAAAACAGGGGGGAAAACTGCCTAAGCAAACTTTTCACCTCAGCCTGCTGATCAGAAGTCAGGTGAGGGGCCACTCGGACACCCTCAAAGGAGCTATCTGAAGGACCGCTTTGGAAGAGGTCGGGGAGAGGTTCAGACTCCTCTTCCTCAACATCTGAAGCCAGTAGCAGGGCTGAGATTTCGACTCTTGGGACGAAAGCCTTCAGCCTATTCACGTGAAACACTTTTGGAGCCTGTCCAGGCCTTCCAAGATCCACTAAATAGTTAACCTCACCCAGGGGCTCCACCACTGTGTAAGGGCCTGACCATTTGTCCTGTAAAGCTCGAGGCCTTATGGGATTCATGATCAGGACTTGCTGACCAGGTGTAAAGTTGATGAGGGAAGCTTTCTGGTCGTACCAATGTTTCACCAGCGCTTGTCCTGCCTTCAATTTATCACTAGCCAAGCCCATCAGAAGTACCATCCGTTTTCTGAGCCCTAGCACATAATCAACTACGTTGGTAGTAACAGCGGGAGTGGGCATCTCCCATCCCTCTTTGACGATGGCTAAGGGTCCCCGTACGGGATGACCGAACAGAAGTTCGAAGGGGCTGAAGCCAACACCCTCCTGTGGTACCTCTCGGTAGGCAAACAGTAAGCATGGTAAAAGAAGATCCCATTTTCTTCTCTGAGGTTCTTCCAGAGCCCCAATCATGCTTTTTAACGTTCTGTTGAAACGTTCCACCAGACCATTGGTCTGGGGGTGGTATGCAGAAGAGAACTTGTAGGTGACCCCACATTCTTTCCACATAGCCTGCATATACTTCGACATAAAGTTGCTGCCACGATCCGACACAACTTCTTTAGGGAAGCCAACCCTAGTAAATATGCCAAGTAAAGCTTTTGCAACTGACTTTGCAGTTACAGTTTTCAATGGGATGGCCTCAGGCTATCTGGTTGCATGGTCGACCAGCACCAGGATAAACCTATTGCCGAGGATGTTTGCGGGTCAAGGGGACCAACTATGTCGATCCCTACCCTTTCAAATGGTACCCCCACAACTGGGAGCGGTACCAACGGAGCTTGGATTGTCGCGCCAACCTTACCAGAAAACTGGCAGGAGGCACAACTCCTGCAGTGACTTTCTACTTGCACCCCCATCTTGGGCCAGTAGAAGTGCATGGATAACCTTTGCTTGGTCCTCTTCATACCAAGGTGACCAGCAAGGGGAACTTCATGCGCCAACTGCAGGAGGAAGGGCCTAACAGCAAGGGGAACCACCAACCTCCTATGGTCTCCTTCTGTAGACTCTGTGGGCTCACTATACAGGAGTCCACCTTCCCAATAAATCCTATGCGTCCCAGGAGGTTCACCCTCAAGCTGGGAGCAGGCCTGTCTCCTTAGGCCTTCCAGAGATGGGCACTCACGTTGGCCTTTACTGAATTCGTCCCTATCCGGACCTCCTTCAACTAACAAGTCTTTTAGTTCAGGATGATCGTTGGGGTCAAATACTTCAGGCATCGCCACCTCCTTGTCAGGCCCGGGCGATTGACCAACTACCTCCACCGCAGTGCTAGGCGAGCTCGGGGGAATATTCTCTTTCCCTCGTCTTGACTTGTCGACTCCTTTCGCCTTGGGTTTCCCCTTCGGCTGGGGCTGCGTATTGGTCTTGGCCAATGCTGCCTGTGCTTGAGACCGTGTGTAGGGTCTTTCGGCAGTGTCTCCTACGAGCCCTAAAGCTCTGAGATCATTACCTAACAAGACCTTTCCCGGGACGTTTCTCTGAATGCTCACTGGAATCCTGACTGATGTACCATTTAAAGTAAGATTTACAGGTATTACTGGAAACATACGGAGTGGGCCGTCAGCCAACTTAGTGGGCATCAGAGTAGCTCTGGCAACTTCCTCTGAGTCTACCAAGGTAGAATCCACTACAGTGCGACTGCACCCACTATCCCTAAGAGCTGGAGTATCTACTCCATTGATCAGCACACTGTCTTTAAAGTAGTGCTTGGTATTATCCGGAATCCTAGCATAAGCCTCTGCGACTTTAGGCTCCCAGGAACCCAGGGACACTAAAACTACCTCAGCCTCTATCCCGCTGGGAAATGAGTCTGAGGAGAAGGATGCTCCTGTAATCTCTTCTTCCTCGTAGGAGGAGAAGGCCAGATTAGCGGAGCGGACCCCCAAAGGTCTAACCTTACACCGGGGATCCCCCTTCACGTGGTCAGTTGCTCCACAAGCAAAACAAGATCCATTGGGTCTGTTTACATAGGGAGGCTTATTGTAACCAGAGTTCTGTTTCGGAGGCTGACCTCCACTACCCTGTGAGTTCTCTTGTGTCTTACCCTTATTTTTCTTTTTGTGGCCCTTATGAGAAGAAGATTTATCAGATTCTCCACCCTCCTTATCTTTGGACTTTTTCCCTTCCTCCTGCTTACCAGGATGAGTTTTGTCCTTATGGGACACTCGATGTGACACCCATAAGTCGGCTGCAATGGCCAGCTTCTTAGGATCTATCTCCTTCGAATCGGCCAAATGCTGCTTAAACTCCGGGGAAGAAGATGCAAAAATGTGTTCCAGCATGACAAGATTTATCATGCCTTCGAAGGTAGAAACCTTATATCCTTCGACCCAGCCAGTTAAGTTTTTCAAGGACTCAGTGACATAAGATACCCAAGTACCACCTTCCTTTTTCTTATACTCTCTGAAACGTTTCAAATATTGGGCCGGAGTCTTCCCAAACATTAAAATGAGAGTTTGCTTTAACATTGCGAAATCAGCTCGCTCAGCCTTCGACATTTCCATAATGGCACTACAGCCAGAATGGGGCAGTCTGCTGAGTAACCAGGCAATCTTATCAGCATTGTCAACTTGTTGAACTTCGCATGCATACTCAAACGCATTCAGCCAGTCCATAATGTCATTCCTTTCCTCATACACATTGAGCAGGTCTTTCGGAAACCGTGGATGAGAGGAAGCCCCAGACCCATGTCCAGGACCCTTGGACCCATTTGCAAACTGAAGCTTGGCCAGTTCCAACTGGTGATCCCTGTCTTTTTGTTTTTCTGCCTGTTCGATTTTTAGTTTGGCTATGCTGAATTCAAGCTCCTGCTGCCTAAACCGCAGCTCTTGCTTCTTGAATTCAAGCATAGCCTCCCCATCAGCACTGGCAGAGGAAACATTAGACATCTCGTCCTCCCTGTCCTAGTGGTCGCGATGGATCAGTGCAGCGGCAGAACCGTCGGTTCTACCAGTGAGAGCAGCCCCACCACCTTCCGCACTGTCCTCAGAAGTTATAGTATCAAGCTGCGCTTCTTGCCACGCCACGATTCTTTGGATCATTTCCAATTTCGTGCCTTGAGAGGAAACACCTCTCTCCGCACACATCTTTTTCAATGTTTCTGATTTGGAAGCATTTAAAGTTAACAAGGTATTTGTTTCCATACTGTTAGATAGGACTATGGCCTTTTTAAAGTTATACTACAACAATTCACTACGTGTCCTGGTTGGAATAACCTGAAATGCCTTAGTTCGTGCGCAACACTGGATACCTTCAATCGTATCCCACCGCTGTACACCAATTTGTTAAGACGGATTTCTGAACTCTGTCCTGGTGGCGCAGAAGTTCAGAAGGCCAACCTAATTACTTGGAACAGGGTAACCTCTGGACGAGCCAGACCAATCAAGGTAGCGATCGCGGCGGTCAAGACTAGGTCTCAAGAGGGGTGAGGGTGACTGAAAGCCCGCAATGAGCACACAAAGCAAGATCACTTACAAACTACTCCAAACAGTTGTTATATTAAAAATATATACACATTTATTCCAAGGCCTTTAAAACAATGACCGTAGCGAGAAAATCACAATATAACGATAGTAAACCAACACATACCATATCAACACAATATATATACAAATACGACAGTCTCAAGCGTTAGATGCACGAAATGGGTAGTCCACCTAAAAGGGAAGGAAGACAGGCAGTGCGAAATAATGCTTAGACCCAGTTCGCCTTCAGAGGCACCTAACTAGATGGAAGTCCAAGCCCTGCGAAGAGTGGAGCCTTGTGCTCAAAAGTACCTGCACGCGCTGGTGCCAACAGGCAAAAGGAGAAGCTCTTCGAGGGAAATCAGGCAGTTCAGTTTAGTGCACAAAAGAAGAACAAGTGCTGCGACTTAAGCGCAGCCTCCACAGTGGGCAGAATCAGAGCGCGAGTACAGCAAAGGGTGCTGTTTGACACAGCGGGGAAAAGCAATGGGCTCCTGCAGGAGGGCGACCAGATCCTAGCTATGCTACTCACCGGTCCCCGATGCAAGCAGACCCAGGCTTCTCCGCGTCAGTTTCAGCAGCTGGCAGGTTCAGAAGAGCATGGAACGCCTCGTCGTCGTGTTGAGTAAGAAGACGTCCCAATCGAAGAAACCCGCACAGTTTGTTACCACAGCAGGGCAACAGAGCGGAAGTGTGTATCTGAGCCAAATGTACACTACTCACTTCAGACCTGGGAACGCCAAGTGTACGAAGCGTGTGAGAGTGACAAGGACTCGAAATACTACACAACCTGGCGGCGGTTACAGAGCAAGACTCCCGTGTAAGCTGGTCAGTCAGCTGGATGGCCCAGAGACGCTTCCGAAGGCTTACTGGCAGGAGATGGTGAAGATGCCGAGAATAGCTGTTCCCGCTATTCCAAGGGTCGAAGTACCAGTACAGGCCTTCTGGTTCGATCAAAAGTGAAAAGGGTTTCACAAGACGACAGCAATGCAGAAGAGAAGTCCTTCAGCGGGTCACCAGCGATTCCTCGGTTCAGCCTCTTGGTTGCAGGATACTTGGCTCCTGTATTCCTTTGTTCGTGAGAACTCAGGAGATCGACATGGTAGTGGTGTTTCCAGCCCCCTCTTATCCACGGTTCCCTTCGCGCCAAAACGGAGGGGACCCAATGGGAGATCCGCTCATCAACACTCACACCATTCGTGGACCAATCACGGACCACGGTGGTCCCAGGCATTCACACCACCCTAGACTCTCTGGCACCCAGGATGTGTATTGGGATTGGACATCCCAGCCCACATCCTGGAGGCACACACAAGACATGTAGAAGCCCGCGAAAGCATCCGTGTTTCGCGGGAAAGTACATGCCCAAATAAGGAAGGCCCCGGGCCGGCTCGACCTGGGGAAGGTGAAGGGAGCAAGACGGTCAGCGGACAGGACAAAGGAGCCTCGTGGTCTGGCCATTTTGGGAGCCAGGCCACCATTTTGGGTTAAGCGCGAGAAACGCGCTTAGAACGCCAAAAGGAGCTCAAAACACAAGAAACGATCGCTGCCACCATTCCCGTCCCTGAATCACTTGCACCGATCAGATACAATCCTAAACGAGTATCTAGGGCCTGTAGAAGGCTAGAGACCCAAGAGAGCTGTCACTTAGCTTACAGTGCCCTCTTGTGTCATGTTGCACGAAAGCCGCAACCTGATGAAAGAAACTACGGGAAACAGCGTTCCCCGGTACTGACTGTCTTAAGGGCATGTCAGTTTCCCCGTAAGAAAGGAGCGAAAGCCCAGAGGAGTGCGGCAGAAGGCTGCACTTCTCTGGCAAAGTCAAGAACAAGGTGAAAAACAACAGCAAAAAGTTTAGGGGTTGCCACATGGAAGGAAAATTACCTACAATTACGAAATCTTTCCTAACACCTACCAACTAGACACAGTTCTGTGTGGAGATCCCCCCACCTGGGCAACCTGTAAAATAATTATATAACACAAGCCCAGTCCATATATTGTTCGATAAGTCGTATTTCCTTCTATAATGTTTCTATCACCCCAAAGTACATGGAATAGCAGAGTTCCTCGAGGAGGCGTCAAGGGATCCTTCTTGAGTGACTCCCTTTAAAGCAGGAGCCACAGATCGTCGATGGGACTCGAAGAAAATGAACTCAGTATTGAGAATCCCTGATGGAAGTTCGGCAGTGTCGAGGCAGCGGCTTCGATCCTGACGGTGCTCGTCGACGATGAGTCGAAGACGTCCTGTAAGGATGCGGCATGCGGGGCACCTCGATGTCGATAGTTCAGGACCGCAAAGAGTTTATGATAAACTGTGGCCCAGCAAGCGTGTCGAGTCGTCTGGCGTCTCTACGGTCTCTGGTTGGCGGGAAACCCACCGGCGGATGCTCCTCAGTGAATCAACGGCTTGGCCTTCTCCGGCGGGATAAGGCGGATGGCGGTGCGGATGAGCGCGTCCATGAATCAAAAGTCTTAGGCAAAGGAGCGTGGGGCTCCGGTTGTCGGCGGCACAGTGTCAAGTGGTCCCCTCTTCTGGGCCTACTCTGGGATACTCCAAACCCTGGTTGACGGCAATGGACTTCGACAGCATTGATGTCCGGATACTTCACTTCGTTCTCCTCTGCTTTCCCCGTCTCCGGTCAGCAGTCTTTCGAGGGGCTGACTTCCAGGGAGCTTCGGCAAAGGTTACAGTGCTCGATGGTCCCTCAGAGCACGGGAAGAGGGCGCCTAACCAACTCCTCATTCGAATCAGTCTCGACGGCTTTCGGCTTTCGGCAAAGGGAGACAGCGGTCAAACTTCTTCTTCGAGCTCAGCTTCGAGATTAGGCGGCAGTTTCAACTTCAGGTTGTGAACAATTTCTAGCAGTGAGAGGCCTCCAGATATACTAGTTGATCTCTCATTCATTCTGCTGGGTCACACTCAGGCAACCAATCACTCAAAAGGGCATTCAGCAGTCAGTCAGCCAAACAGGCATACAGTGCATTCAGGCCATTCTCCTCCCTTTCAGACACTCACAACAAGGAATGTGTATTGGGACAAGCACTCAGCCATTCAACACTACACACTGCATTCGTACCAGTTTCCGGCAGGGCTGTCTCGGTCATTGTGTCAAACACCAGAAACCAGACATCCACAACAAGAAGTGCATATTGGTCACACACTCCATTCACCCAGGTCCCACCCACAGGGCGTACCCACAACATACAGTCACTGGGAAGGCTCCAGCCAGTCTGGCTTGGACTTCACAACAACACCATATATGGAACTTCCACCCAACAGCCAGTCAGGGGGAAGGGACAGAGTAAGGGCTTCCCAGGACTTTGGGAAATGAAGGTAACAGGCAATAGAAAGCAAGAGGCCGCAGGGGGCATCTTGTTTCCTATCAGGAATCAACTGATTCCAATGGCAGGGCCTGGGTTTCCTAAAATGGAGGCTACTCAGAGCACCTGTCAAATTCAGCATGGATCTGCCACTACCCTATACCCTGCTTTATGGGCCACACACAGGTGCCCAAAGCATACACTGGGGGCACAGGGCTGCACCCCCTCCCATGGTGCCATAAGGGTATCCCATGGGTCTGTACACCAAACCAAAAACAGGAAGAGCTGCACTATCAGCAGTCCCACATGGACTCCTGGGCAGAAAACAATACAGAACACAAATGAAAAAGGACTACAGGACAAGGACAGGGAGGCCCTTTCCCTCCAATGCATTTCCAGCATTACAGTCGCCCCCCAGACTGAGGTTAGGGTGCCTGATCTCCCACAAGATAGACACCCTCATCCAGACGGTCAACATACCTTCTGGAAAGGCCATCTGCATTATTGTGACTCTTCTCTGGTCTATGCTCTATGGTGAAGTCTAGCCCTTGCAGGCTAATGGACCACCTGAGCAGTTTCGGGCTCTCACCCTTCATCTGCATAAGCCACTTCAGGGGCTTATGATCTGTTTGGACCTTGAAGGTAGACCCCGTAAGATAGGGCCTAAAACGCCTAAGACTCCAAACTATACTGAAACACTCCTTTTCAACAGTAGCCCACCTAAGTTCTCTACCCCTGAGTTGTCTACTGATGAATATGATCAATGTTCCCTCCCTTTGTCATCTAACTGGGACAAGGCAGCTCCAATTCCAGTGTCACAGGCATCCGTCTGGACTATAAAGGGTTTGCTGTGGTCAGGCGCACACAACACACACAATTCTATGTGACTGTCCCGTCTGCTCTGTCTAATCACTATCTGTTCCGTCCGTTCTCGTGTCCTTGTTTCTGCGCCCCGAGGCTTGCGAGCTACCGGCGCAATATAAATATTAAATAAATAAAAAATAAATAAAATAAATAAACACAGGTGCCCTACACAGACTTTCCTTCAAGCCATCAAAGGCCCTCTGACACTCTTCAGTCCAATTAACCTTCCTAAGCTGTTTGGGTGAAGTCAGAGCTGTCAGTGGTGCAGCTATGGCCCCATAGTCCGTCATGAAATTGCGATAATACTCAGTGAGGCCCAAAAAACGCTCTCACCTGGGTTTGACTAGTGGGAGTCTCCCAGTCATGTACATCCTGTAATTTACTCGGGAAAGGTTGGATTTGACCCCCTCCTACCTCATGACCAAGATACGTGACTTTCCCCTGAGCTATCTGGCACTTCGTGGCCTTGATAGTGAGGTTAGCCCTTTTCAAGGCCTGCAACACCTTATCCAGATGTGTGAAATGCTCTTCCCAGTGGAACTGTAGACGGCAATGTCGTCTAAGTAGGCCACACAGAAGGCCTCCAGCCCACTGAGCGCATGATTCACCAATCTCTGGAAGGTGGCAGGGGCATTCTTCAACCCAAAAGGCATGACCCCAAACTGGTAGAGTCCCTCGGGTGTTGAGAACGCCGTCTTTTTCTTGGCATGGTCCATCAGAGCTATTTGCCAATAGCCTGAGGTAAGGTCAAAGGTGCTCACAAATTTGGCAGCACCTATGGTATCCACAAGCTCATCAGCCCTGGGCAATGGGTAAGCGTCAGTTTTGGTGATGGCATTGACTCCTCGGTAGTCCACACAGAACCTCCAATCCTTGGTAAATGCCTGGGAACTTGCCTTGGGGACAAGGACCACGGGACTGGAACAGGGACTGGTTGAGGGTTCAATAACACCCAGATCCAACATCTTGGCGACCTCAGCCTGGATATGGTTCTTAACTAGATCTGACATACGGAGCACCTGCTTTTGTCAGGCAAACTGTCACCAGTGTCAATTCCGTGCCTAAACCACGGTGTAAGGCCTGGTGTCAGTGAGAACAGAGAGGCATACTGCCGGAGCAAAGCCCTGCAGGCCCTCTGCTGCTCTGTCGTCAGATTTGGAGAGAGAGATGTACTCCCTCCACTGAGCCATCCTGAGAGTTGCTATGCAGCATATCAGGAAGGGGCTCACTCTCATCCTCTTCTTGCTCTGAAGCTACCAATAGACATGAGACTTCTGCTCGCCTGTGGAAAGACTTGAGCCTGTTAACATGGAATACCTGAGGGGCTACCCCAGAGACTCCCATGTCAACCAGATAATTGACTTCGCCCTCTTGGAGATGATCCTGAAGGGCCGGTCTATTTGTCTGCCAAAGCTCTAGGCTTGGTAGGCTCCATCACAACGATTTCCTGTCCCGGAGTCCAATGCACTTGCGAGGATTTAAGGTCATGCCAGTACTTATTCAATTCCTGGCTGGCCTGAGATTTGCTGTCGCTTGACCCATCATCTGTGTCATCCTCCGTCTGAGGCCTAACACATAGTCCCCCACTTGCTTGGCAGGACCTGGAGGGGTGGCCTCCAAACCTTCTGTGATCAAGGCATGGGGCCCCCTCACGGGATGTCCAAAGAGTTACTCAAAGGGGCTGAAACCAACACCCTCTTGAGGTACCTCTCTGTAAGCGAACAGCAGGCATGGCAGAAGGAGATCCTATTTCCTTCCAAAGCGCCTAGCATGCCCTTGAGAGTTTTATTAAATCTCTCAACCAGACCATTGGTCGGGAGATGGTAATAGGTGTAGAACTTGTAGGTTACCCTGCACTCTTTCCACATGGTTTTCATGTAACTAGACATGAAGTTGGATCCTCTGTCCGAGACAACCTCCTTAGGGAATCCAACATGGGTGAAAATGCCTTGGCAACCACCTTGACAGTAACAGTCTGAAGGGGTATAGCCTCAGGGTACCTGGTGGGATGATCAAACAAGACCAGGATGAACCGATGTCCACCTGAAGTGGGAGGGTCAAGGGGACCGACAATGTCGATGCCCACCCTCTCAAACGGTGTGCCTACCACTGGCAATGGCTGCAGTGGGGCAATGACACTGCCTCCAGTCTTGCCAGACACCTGACAAGTTGGGCAGGTCCTGCAGTGGGACGCCACTTCTACTCCCATCCGGGGCCAGTAGAAATGGACAGAGAGCCTCTGCTTAGTCCTCTTGTACCAAGATGACCAGCTAAGGGCACCTCATGCGCCAACTGCAGCAGGAAGAGCTGGTAATCCTGGGGTACCACCAACCTCTTGAGGGCACCAGGTTCAGGCTTAGTGGGCTCACTAACAAGGAGCTCACCCTCCCAATAGATTCGGAATGTCCTTGGCACTTCTCCTTGTGATTGGGACAGGGCCTGTTTCCTCAGACCCTCGAAAGAGTGGCACTCTCTCTGTCCCTTACAGAAGTCCACCCGGGAGGGTCCCCCTTCAGCCAAAAGGCATTGGAGGTCGGGGTGGTACTCTGGGTTGAGAACCTCTCCCACAGGAGAGTCTTCTGTCTCTTCTCCTTCAGAAGTTGAGTTTGGGGTTTCCACTGGACTCAGCCCGTCCGCAGCATGGATCCCAATGGGTGCTGTAGGAACAGCCGGAAGAAAAGGAGCCCCCTTCACAGAGGTGGCCTTCTTGTTTTTCCTTCTTCTTGCCTTAGTCCTTGACTTTGGCTCAGGTACCTGACTCACAGCCAGACCCGGTGTCACCTGTGACCTAGTGACTGCAGCAGCAGTCATGGGTAGACCATCCGAGATCAACCCCAACTCAACTAGATTATTTCCTAACAGAATGTTAGCAGTGACATTGTCCTGAACCAGGACAGGAAGCTTTGCTGTCTTGTCTCTAATCATGAGTGTGATTAAGGCTACAGGCGATAATTTGGGAGGCCCACCAGTTAACATGGTGCTTCTCAGAGGAGCACCTACATAGCCCTCTGGCTTGAGCAGGGTCCTGTCCACCACTATCATGCTTGCCCCAGTGTCTCTCAAACCAGTAGAAGGCTGGCCATTCAGGAGGACACTCTCAAAAATCTACGGGTGTTCTGTGGGATAGTCGCCAGTACTTCTGCGTACTGGTCCCAGGCCCCAAGGGACACTAAGGAAATCTCTACAGGAGCACCGAATGTGATCCCTGTAGAGGAGGGGAGGACAGTGGCCTCCACCTCAGGCATGGGGTAAGGTTAGCTCAGGCTGACAATCTGTGCTCCAAGTGCCTTACCTCTACACTTGGAGTCACCCCTCTTGTGATCCAGAGCCCCACATTCCCAACAAGTGCTACGAATGCGAGGCATGGTACTGGAACCACTGGGAGCCTGCTTTACAGCAGGTGGACCACTACTCGTATTCCCACCCACAGATGACTTATCCCCACTAGATTTTTGGGTCTTAGGAGAGGAAGGTTTTGGTCTACCCGACTGTGATTGCTTTTGGGACTCCTCAGATTTCTGAGATGTCCCCTTTTCTTTGTCCTTGTCCTTCCCACTGGAGTCCTTAGGGGAGACCCGGTGGGAGACCCACTTGTCAGCCAACCTAGCCAGCTTAAAGGGATCCAAAATGTTCTCTTCAGCAACATACTGACGCAGCTCTGGTGAACAGGCTTCAGAAAAATGCTCAAAAAACAAGAGGTGAGACAATTCAACAAAAGTTTTCACCTTGTATCCCTCAATCCACCCCATCATGTTCATGTGCGCAGCACTCACCCAGTCAACCCAATACACATTTTCTCTTTTCTTAAAATCCCTGAACCTTTTAAGGTATTGGGTAGGTGTCTTGCCAAACTTGGCAATCAAAGCAGACTTCATGCACTCATACTGACCCCTTTCTTCCACACTCAGTTTGAGAATACAGTCATATCCAGTCTGAGGCACTCTGCTTAACAAACACTTAGCCCAATCTCTCTTATCAACATCATGAATTGCACAAGCTGTTTCAAATGCTTCAATTCATTGGAGGATATCTGAACCCTCCACAAACACACCAACCAAATCTTTCATAAACTTGATGGCTGGGGACCCCGACACTCTCAACGGGTTTAGCTGAAGTCTCCACTCTAGCTTTCTCTAGCTGGATTCTCTGACATTCAGTGTCCTTGTTCTTGAGTTCAAGGTCCTTGTCTTTGAGTTCAAGATCTCTATTCTTGAGCTCCACTTGTTGTGCCAACTCCTCTTTCTTAAGCTCAGCATCTATTTCCAACTTGCGGTATTCAAAGTCCAATTTCATCCTTACTAACTCAAGCTCCAAGGAATTGCTGGAGGTCGGAACAGAGGCAGCAGGAATGGTGGCATTCCCAGAAACAGATTCAGCAACAACCCCAGGGGCAGAGTCTCATTGTTTGCATCCCCCCCTTTCAAGTGTTTCACCATCAGTCTGGTAGTCCACCAGAGCAGCTATCAGCTCAGCCCTAGACTTATCCACAAAGTCTAACTCCCTGGCTTCACAAGCACTCTGGAGTGCCTCTAAGCTCATCCTAGTCAATTTACCATTTGCAATAGACTCCATTGCTTGTAATGCAGTTATCTTGTGCACAACTAAACCTCAATTTAACAAAGCGCAGAAATGTTGTAAGTGGCACGGTTATACACTGATTCTTAAAACCATAAGCATCCCACCGCTACCACCAGTGTAAAGACAGGAGGGGGTGTCGGTACCTCTGCTCTCTATATGGTAGAGGAGAGGCACGGAGGTCCCCAGCCAAGAATCTCTATTTCGGTAGCTTTGAACGAGCAATCAAGGCTTAGCTTCTCAGGAGGTGATGCAGGCTGGTTCTTAAGTACAGTGTAATCCCCAAGCCCCCATAAAGGAATGTCCTCACACTGTATTAGTTAAAACACAGTCTTTATATAATTAAGTTCAAGGTTATGTACACAATCACAATAACTCACTTTGTGCTTAATAAATCTACAATGGCAAATATATACAGTTGTAAGTGGTACCACAATTATTATTAGATTCCATTAAAGTGCATCAACTGTAATCTGGTTAAATGTCACACAAATCATTTAATAAAGGTAACCAACAATAGATATAGGAGGAAAGCAGTTGGTTAGAACAATTGGCAGAATACTGGCCCCTACCAACTAGACACAGTTCTGTGTGGAGTTCCCCCCACCTAGGCAATTTGTAAAAAAAAGATATAACACAAGCCAAGTCCATATATCGTTCTATAAGTCTTATTTCCTTCTATAATGTTTCTACCACCCCCAAAGTACCTGGAATAGCAGAGTTCCTCGAGGAGGCATCGAAGGATCCTTCTTGAGTGACTCCCTTTAAAGCAGGAGCCACGGATCGTTGATGGGCCTCGAAGAAAATTTACTTAGGTTGAGAATCCTCGAAGGAAGTTCGGCGGCATTGAGGCAGCGGCTTCGCTCCTGACGGTGCTCGTTGACGACGAGTCGAAGCCGTCCTGTAAGGATGAGGCGTGCGGGGCACCTCAATGTCGATAGTTCAGGACCGCAAAGAGTTTGTGAAGAACTGTGGCCCAGCAAGGGCGTCGAGTCATCCGGCACCTCTACCGTCTCTGGGTGGCGGGAAACCCACCGGCGGATGCTCCTCAGCGCGTCGACGGCCTGGCCTTCTCTGGCTGGATAAGGCGGGCAGCGGTATGGACGAGTGCGTCCGTGAATCAAAAGTCTTAGGCAAAGGAGCGTACTGCTCCGGTCGTCGGCAGCACGCCGTCAAGCGGTCCCCTCTTCTGGGCACCATGGCTTCGATGGACCTCCAGCGGTTACAGCGATACTCCGAACCCTGGTCGATGGCAATGGACTTCGAAGGCATCGATGTCTGGGTGCTTCACTTCGTTCTCCTCTGCGGTCCCCCTCTCTGGTCGGCAGCCTTTCGAGGGTCTGACTTCCAGGGAGCTTCGGCAAAGGTTAGCGGTGCTCGATGGTCCCTCGGAACATTGGAAGAGGGCAGCTAACCAGGTCCTCTCTCAGATCAGTCTCGACGGCTTTCGGATTTTGGCAAAGGGAGACAGCAGTCAACCTTCTTCTTCGAGCTCGGTTTCGAGATTAAGCATCAGTTTCAACTTCAGCTTCTGAACAAATTCTAGCAGTGAGAGGCCCCCAGATATACTGGTTGATCTCTCATTCATTCTGCTGGGTCACACGCAGGCAACCAATCACTCAGAGGGGCGTTCAGTAGTCAGTCAGCAAATCAGGCATACAGTGCATTCAGGCCATTCTCCTCCCTCTCAGACACTCACAACAAGGAATATGTATTAGTACTCAGCCATTCAACACTACACACTGCATTCATACCAGTTTTGGGCAGGGCTGTCTCAGTCATTGTGTCAAACACCAGAAACCAGAGATCCACAACAAGAAGTGCACATTGGTCACACACTCCATTCACCCAGGTCCCACCCACAGGTTGTACCCACAACATACAGTCACTGGGAAGGCTCCAGCCAGTCTGGCCTGGACTTCACAACAACACCATATATGGAACTTCCACCCAACAGCCAGTCAGGGGAAAGGGACAGAGTCAGGGCTTCCCAGGACTTTGGGAAAACAAGGTAACAGGCAATAGAAAGCAAGAGGCCACAGGGACCATCTTGTTTCCTATCAGGAATCAACTGATTCCAATGGCAGGGCCTGGGTATCCCAAAATGGAGGCTACTCCGAGCACCTGTCAAATTCAGCTTGGAGCTGCCACCAGCCCATACTCTGCCCTGTGGGCCACACACAAGCGCTCAAAAACATACACTAGGGGCACAGGGTTGTACCCCCTCCCATGGGTACCATAAGGGTATCCCATGGGTCTGTACACCAAACCAAAAACAGGAAGAGCTGCACTGCCAGGAGTCCCACATGGACTCCTGGCCAGAAAACAATACAGAACACAAATGAAAAAGGACTACAAGACAAGGACACGGAGGCCCTGTCCCTCCAATGCATTTCCAGCATCACAGTTATATTCAAAAGGTGCCAGCCAATCTAACATATCAAGCTTAACCTCATACATACTTACTGCATCTTTGGGCATGCAAGGCCTCTTAGGACTGGAAGACCTAGAAGACTCTGGGAGAGAACCATTCTCAAGAGACAACTTTTTAATTTCAAGTGCATGATTCAACTCCAGTTCTCTGAGCTTAAATTCTTGATGCTTACTTTCAGTTTGGGCTTGGATTCTTTTGAATTCCAATTCAAGTCTCATTCTTTCAAGAGAGACACATTCAGGACTTAGTGTTGGACCTGATGGTGTCCCTGTGGTCAAAGGTTGAGGCCTATGAGCAGGTAGAGGTAAAACAGGGCCTACATTTCGAGACTCTTCTGACTCATCTAACTCATCAATAACATTTCAGTTGGATTCTGAAACATTATCATCCTCATCATCATTTTCCACATTTGCTGTAGGGGTAGGTATTTCAGACGCACTCCTCAGACTTTGATATTCCAACAACTTTTCTATCAATTCAACCTTTTTGACTTTTACAGTGAGGTTCCTAGCTTTACACATTTCTCTCAATTGATCAACTGTTAAAGTGACTAGGGTCTCCTGTCTGTAGTAATCCATATCAGGCATCATAAAACAATTGCATCTCTAGTGGTGCTTAGCCTTGTGAGGGTTATTTGAACAAAGGTAAGAGCAGCACTCTCAATGTAATAACTATACTTTATCCTCACCACTGTACACCAGTGCTAGGCAGAATCACATGCAGTACACTTTGGGAACACTACACACAATTAAGACTACAACTATAAGTACAATTTCACCTTTGGTACTAGCCTGTACTACACAGTAATGTGGTAGCACTGGCTGAGCAGCCACACTTATCTCAAGAGTAAAGTGAGCAGTACAAGAGGTTACACAAAGGGGCAGCAATCACAGTGGTTCAAACAAACACTTACACAAGGTTTCTTTGTAAAAGAATATACATTTATTTACACAGTAAGTTGGAAAACATTCCACTAGTAAGAGCAGCTCAATATCACAATCTAATATACTAAGATACACCACCAATCTGTTTCTGAACAGGTTCAGCTCCCCTGAAGTGGGAGCAAAATGGCACTTCAGTTACTTTTACAAAAAGGGGTAAAAAGACAAGGTTAAGAAGAATTAAAGCACAAATACTTTCAGATGTAGGGCAAATAGTTTCAGTTCACTACAACCAGCAATTCGATTCAATAGCCCTGGGCCAAAGTCAATGGTTCAGAGTCTTGGATATGATAGCACAGTTCTGGAATTAAACTATTAAGTCTTTGCCATGGTTTTTAGAAGTAGTTGGTCAGACAAAAAGTTATATGTCAGTTTAATGAAGAACAAGCCTTCAAAGTTGGGAAAGTTTCCCAAACTTTCACCGCGGCAGGAAGGATTCATTGACCGAACTTGCACTGTACCTTTTAAATGAAGAAGAGCTGTAGCTGAGGCAGATGTTCCTGGCAGTTCCTGCAGATCCTGCTGTTCCTGAGCTTCAGTCGTGGGACAAGAAGGAGGAAAGCTTGGCAAAACGTCGGTTTAAGGTGTGAGTACCTTAAAGACCACAAACTGGTATCCTTCACACTGGCTATCCGGTTTTCAACAGCACTCTGAAGAAAATTTGACCAGTATAGAGACGGTGTCCAGGTGACTTGCGAGTTGGTTGTTCCCACCAAACTCAATGGAAGAAGTTAACCTTGAAGGGCTTCTCTGTCGATGGAGTTTCAGGCAATTCAGACCTGCAGCAGGGCTTCACCGGTGGACCAGGAGTTGCAGCAGTCGTCTTCCTTAAACTCGTCTTCAGTTCTTTCGTTCCAGTGGTCGACTCTGCTTTCCAAGTTCCAGAGACCTGCTTTTAAACAGTTTTCCCCCATTCATTCCAGCCTAGCTCTTACTTACCCAGCACGGTGGCTTTGCTTGCCGGACAGCCAGCCAGCCAATCACACCAGAGTACATTCAGGTCTCCTAGGAGACAAAGCACATGGAGTTTCGGGCCTCTCCCTCTCATTCTGTCCACCCCAGACACTCAGGCGCCAGAGGAGGGCTTCAGCACTGAAGCCCGCCAAAGGCCAACGAACAAAGGGACCAAACCTGGTTTGGCGCACACAGTTAAACACAAGAAGGACCTTTCCAAAAAGAAACAGCAAAAAGGTATTTAAACCTTGGGAAGTCGGAGAGACATCCCTGTGCCACTGCACTGAAGGTGCTGTGTGACACCCAAGAAAAAGATGATGCCTATGGTGTTGTTTTAAAACTCCATATCCAAAGAACACAAAAGTAAAACACACATCAAAATACATGAAAGAGTGGGAAAAAAGGATCACACTCTTTCCAGGTAAAAATTTAAATCCTAGAAATCCAGCAAAGTTGCTGGGGGTCTCAAAGGGTAAGGGAAATTAGCACATTCTTGAGAATTCTCCCTATCATCGGTGTTATGGGAAGAGTCACGTTTTCAGTAGTTTTGGGAATGACAAGTAGTCTTCGGTGAGTCAGATGTGGGGTGGAAGCGAGTTCCATAGAGTGGGGGCCAAGGCTAAGAATGAGGAACCTCCTATCCTGACTGAGTTGGTGTTTGGTATCACTAAAAGGAGGGCGGAGCTTGATCTTAGAGTGTGTGGTAGGTGGTAGGGTTTTAGCTTGTCTTGCAGGTATAGATGGCCGGTTTTGTGCACTGCTCAGTGGGTGATGCACAGAATTTTGAATGTGGCCCTTAGTCCAACTAGGAGCCAGTGGAGAGTTCTGAGAGCTGGAGAGGTATGGTCTCTTGGGCCCAGTGCTAGTAGCATTTTGGCAGCAGCGTTTTGTGCTCTTTGTAATTTAATGAGGTGGTATGCCTGGACTCCGAGATAGAGGGAGTTAGCGTAGTCCAATCTCGACATTACAATAGACTGAACAACGGCAAGTCTGTTAGGAAAGTAGAGGTAGGGAAAAATGCTTCTAAGAATTTTGAGGTGGTAATGACAATATTTAGATACATTGTTGATTTGTCGAGAGAGGGTTAGGTCAGAGTCGAGAGGGCATCCAAGGTTTTTTACTATGACTGAGGTGATGGGTGAATTGCCCATGGATGTGGGCCAAGGTAAAGGGTGGGAGAGAAGCTTGGTGTTGCCGCACACCATTATTTCGGTTGTAGTGAGGTTTAGGAGGAGGTGGTTTGTAGTCATCCAATGATCAATGTCTAGGAGGCAGGCTGCGAGGTCGGGCTGAGAGTTGGAGTCTGAGTTGAGGAGTTTTAGGATTATATGGGTGTCATCGGCGTAGTTATAGCACAAGATATTGTGCAGGCAGATTATTCCAGGGATGGTGGGCATATAGAGGTTGAACAGGAGGGCTGATGGGTATGTTCCTTGTGGTACGCCAGTATTGACTGGTCGGGTGACAGAAGTGAAGGTGGAGAGGAGGGTTATTTGTTTCTTGTTGTTGAAGAAGGAGGTCATCCATTTGAGAGCATTTCCACGGATTCCTAGGGAGTGGAGGCGGTCAAGTACGGTTGAGTGGTTAATTGTGTCGAAGGCAGCAGAGAGGTCTAGGAGTATTAGTGCCATGCATCCTGCAGAGTCCGCGGTGATCTTAAGATCGTCCCAGATTGAGGCCAGAGTGGTTTTGGTTCCGTGTCATGGTCTGAAGCCTGATTATGCGGGGTCCAGGAGGTTGTTGGATTCAACAAAGGCGTTTAGTTGGGAGTATGCGGTTAGATCGATGAGTTTTGCAAGGAACCTGGTGTTTGAGATGCGGCAGTAGTTTTGGGTTTGAGGGGGTCGAGGGATGTTTTTTTTTTTAGAAGAGGCTTGACATGTGCAGTTTTGAAGGCGTCTGAGAATATTCCCGAGCTGAGGGAGTCATTTAAGATGGTTCTTGCGTACTCTCCTGTGCAGGTGGATGATAATATTTCTTTGAGGACTGAGGCAGGGCAAGGGTCAAGGGGGGAGCCAGATGGTTTCCGAGCAGAGAGAAGGTCAATAAATGTGTCTCTCGAGATCAGTGTGAACGAGTCGAAAGTGGGTGGAGCTGTTATTGCCGTGGCGGGCGGGGGGGTGATTGATAAGGCAGACAGATTATGTGGCGGTGAGGGGAGTGCCAGTTTGTTGTTAAGAGAAGTTGTTCGGTCAAGAGCAGTGGTGTAGAAGTGGAGAGAGAGCGAGTCGCAGAGTGATTGAGATGGGGTGGATTGGGCTGAGGTACAGGTCGGTTTGACAAATTCAGAAATTATTTTGTGGAGTTCCCTGCTGCGATTTCCACAGTTGAGAATTCGAGAGTTGTAGTGGGCTTTTGTAGCTTTTGGGATTTCAGCTTTGTAGTGGCAATGGTGCAGGGTGAGGGTGGATCTACTCAGGTTGGTTTTATTTTTCTGCCATTTGCGTTCGAGGGATTTATTGAGTTGTTTCGCAATCTTCATTTCTGGTGTAAACCATCTGGGATAAGGACCACAGCAAGAGGAGGATTGGCAAGTGGGGTGAGCGGGATTAGTGAGATATTGAGCCAGGAGTCAAAGAAGTCGATGGTTAAGGGTTCATTACATGGGATGGTTGAGGGAGGTCTTTGAAGCAGAGCTTCAGCAAGGTCAGGGAGGATATTTAGTTTCTTCCAGCATTTGCGGCGGAGGGGGGGCAGCTGTCTCAAGGATGGGCATGGAGGCAGGCAAGCAGATGGTGAACGGGACAATGAAGTGATCAGACCAGATGAGAGGTACAGGGGGGTTAGATGTATCTGGTCGTGGGAGCTTAAGATGGTATCAAGGGTGTATCCTTTAGAGTGAGTTGGGCCGTTCATGTGACGGCCGAGATTAAGCGCATCAAGGCAGTCAACCAGTGAGTGGATCATGGGGTTGGTGGGAATGTCTAGACAGATATTTAAGTCCCCTAGAAGAGTGAGAGAGGGATGGTTTACTTGGATGGTGGCTATAGAGTCACAGAGGTTGGTTGTGAAATGTCTGTCATTGCCGGGGGGTCTGTAGATGATTAGGAAGCTGTGGAAGAACATCGGTGGGAGTGATAGTTTGACGAGAAGCGATTCGCAAGAAGGATTGATTGTCTGGGAGTTGACGAGTGGGACGGAGAAGTGTGATTTGAAAACGACTGCTACTCCACCTCCTCTAGAGGATCTGTTGAGTGGGATGAGGGAGTAGTTGGGGGGAGGCTCCATGAGCAACAGGGGCAAAGTCGTCGGAGAACCAGGTTTCCGTGATAAAGACTAGGTCTGGATTGTCAGAGGCGACGAGGTCAAAGATGCTGTCTATTTTTTGCTGCAGAGCGGGCATTAAAAAGGATGCATCTTACTTTGGAATGGGAGTTGTCCTGGCGGGTTGTGGGTGTGGTGGGGGGGGAATTGGGGTAGTGGCTGGGGACGGTGGCAGGGGTGGGTCAGAGGTAGGAGCGAGAGAGAGGGGGAAGGGTGGTAGCGGGATATGGGTGGTGAATGATGGGAACCGGTCGATGGAGGTTGGGAACAGTGGGCGGGCGGAAGAGGGGTTTGACGGTGGTGGTCAGAGTTGGACGGGTGTGTGCGGGTGGGCAGAGGGATCTGGGACTGCGGATTCAAGGATGAATCACATAGGGTTAATGATGCTAGGTGTGTTGGGCGAGAAGTTGAGGGAGAGGGGTTGGAAGTGGGGTAGGGGGGAGGGTGGTGATGGGGGAGTGATAGATTGAGGGGATGGGTTGAGGTAGGAGGGGTGAGGAGTAGTGGGAGATTGAAGGGGACCAGGCTTGTTTTCTCTTTTTCAGGGGTTTCAGTGCAGTTGGTGTGTGTGAGAGGGCGGGGGGGGTTTGAGGGTGATGGAGGTGCGGCCACTGTTCTTGCCAGGGCGAGACGTGCAGTTTTTAGGGAGGGGAAGGGATATGGTGGGTGGGGGATGTTAGTGGGATTCGACGGGAGGAAAGGGCAGGTGATGGGGTGGTGGAGGTGGGTCTGAGCGGGTGGGTGGGCGGTTCAGTTGTGGGATGGGGCAGACTCTGGGGTAAAAGGGGTGGGGGGTATCCTCGGAGGCAGGTGGGTGGAAGGGACGGGATTAACCAAGGTCTTCGGATGGTTGGCGCGCCATCAGGCTCCTCTGGCTTGGGAGCTGGATAGGGGGTGGGGTGAGATCATGGTGGAGGGTGGGATAGTTTGAGATGGGAGGGGGGAGGAGTTAAGGGGAGGGGGTGGGAGGCACACCAGAGTGAGGCTCTAACCCTGGACCTAGCTGGGAGGGATGGAGTTATGGCGGGGCACAGGGGGAGTTAAGGCTTGGTTGTAGTATCAAGAAGTGGAGTTCAACACAGTGGATTCACTGGATGCGCGATTCGGCACAGTGAAGCTATTAGTATTGCTTGAACTTTTATGTGGTTGTACAATTCAGTACAGTAGACTTTAGTGGACGTTCAGTGATGTTTGGGCACATTATCTGAATTTAAGTTCAGCACAGTGCAGCTTTTGGGTACAAGCCGATGAAACTATTAGGGCACACTCAAGGTAATGGGGCACGCTATCTAGATGAAAGATTCAACACAGTTATGCTGTTAAGGAACACTAACAGTTGTTGGGTACGGTATCTAAATTCAACTTCAACACAGTAAAGAGTTTTTAGGGGGTGACACAGCAGGCCCGGCTCCAGGAATTTTCATCTGGGTGGGCCAGGTTTGTGATCAGGTGGGCCCAATTTCCATTGGGTGTGGGTGTATGAGTACCCTAAACAAAGTCCTGGCATTAATCCAGATTTCCCAGATCCGTGATATAGAAAAAATGACTTCCCACATCCGGAAAATACATTTGCTCAGCTCTATAAAAAACAGTATTTAGCAAAAGAGAACCAAGTAAAATAATGCTGCATCATCAATCTACCTATCTTTCCTTGCTATCTGCACCTCTTGTTTCTATTATAACCACTTCTCCCCCACCTTTCACCCCCAAGTCACCTTCAACCAGGTCAGTTCCCCCTGACCACCATTCCGATTTACCTCCAATCCCACCAACCCCAGAAATCAACACCATGGCCCTCATTACGACCCTTGCGGAAAGCGACTGACCGGAGCGCCACAGCGTAAATAGCGTTTCCGCCATTGCACGAAGGAGCAAAGTGCGGCCCATTCCGACCCATCGGGCACGAGCACCACGCCACGGCGGAAGTGCAAAGTCCGCGATGGCGGAAATGACCCCAAAACGGCCCACACCGCCGCCGTACGGCGCCCTAGGTGCAATACCGCCACCCCTCTTAGCGGTCACCGCAGTGTGCGCCTACCGGAAAGTACGGTGACCGGAAATATACGGAAACGGAAGTTAAAACATGGGCCCGGAACGGTAAACATCCCGGCGTACACCTATAAAACCACTAAAACCACACAACCACCAAAATCACTACCCTGAAACACACCCCAACCCGTCACCCACCCTAGCGAAACCAAGACAAATGGGAAAAGTAGCGAAGAAAGCGTGCGACCGCAAGCGGCAGGTCCACTTCTCCCGCGAGGAACTCACCGTGCTAACAGAGACCCTCCAGGAGAATGCTGCCGTCGTCTTCTCCACGCAAATGACCAGAACGGCACTTGCAAACAAGAAGACCATATGGGCTCTGGTGGCACAGCGGGTAAGTGCGGTGGGGACCGCACCCCGCACCCCACAGCAATGCCGCAAGCGATGGGACGACCTGCGGATACGCGTCCGCAGCATACTCTCTGCCAACCGCAACATTGCCACAGCCACCGGGGGAGGTCCTGAATCACCCATCAAGTTGACCCCCTGGGAAGAAATCTGTGCCTCCACCATCGGAATGGAGAGCATAGAGGGAGTCGGAGGGATGGAGAAAGGAGTGCAGACATCCGAAGATTCAGGTAGGTGTACCAGATAAAACAATGCCAAATCCACACAGTCCATCCATGTGAAGTACCATGCGTCCACATAGTGCAACAGAAACACATGTCCAGGAGAACGGCCACACACATCGGCCTGATAGCGCACGTTAAAACCCACAATAAATACATAAATAATTAAAAACCCCTAATACACGCACTACACGTGCAGCAGGCACACCCTAACTGCAGGCTGCCAAACAACTGCACCCTCACTCCACACACAAATCAAAGCACCTCCAAGGACCCGACCCAAATCACCCTCAGGTACCACCCCAGAGCATGTGATACAATGCCATTCCAATTCCCACAGACCCATCATTAACCCTCGCCCTCCTTTACTCCACCACAGGGTCCGATCCAAACGACGAGCTACAGGACACCCCTACCAGCACACCTGCAAAGAGGGCCAAGACCAACGGCCAGAGACCCTCCACCTCAGCTGCACGCATCAAGACACGGCAGCAGCACAAATCAGGTGGCAGCACAGAGGAGGGAACATCAACAGGCACCCCAGCAGCCAGCATGCCCACAACACCACCACCACAGGTCCCCCCAATGGATGCCACAGAAGGCACTGCCTCTGGTGGCAGCAGCACCATAGGTGACACCCCATTGATGGCAGCATGCTCCGACACAGAAAACGGGGATGTCGAAGTCAGATCCATCCATGACCTGTCCCAATCCCCCTGTCTGTCCCATCCCGTACAACATGAGGATACCACGCAGGGGCACCCACAAGACAACGACTGGCCATCCCCCACAAGCCCTGTGGCAAGGCAACATGAGGACAACAGCCCCTCTGTGACACCCCCGCAAATGGGCATGGCCCAGCAGAGGCAACAGTCCCTCGACAAGTTAATCGTGCAACAGCAGCAAATGGCCACGCTCCTCAAGGACCATGCCGATGAATGTGGGGGCACTAAGGCAGACATAGAAACATCAACTGAGACACTTAGGGCAGAAATGGAGAGAGGCACAGAGACGCTAAGGGCACAAATGGAGAGAAGCACCGAGAGCCTGAGGGGGGAACTGCATGCGACGTCCAAAGACGTATGTGCCGAACTTGCCGCAGTGCGCCGTGTGCTCACTGAGCTCTCGCAAACCCTTAGGGACATGCATGGACGTGAGCAGGCAGACACATCATCCGTTGCAAGTTCCGTCCAGGGCAGCCCCCAACGTAGATCTGGAAGGAACCTGCGCTCCACAGGCAGGGGTGCCCCTGATACCCGCAGAGGGGGCTTGCAATAGCGACAGCCCACTGACAATGAGCATCTTTGGACACTGGGGTTCGGGGGGGAGGTAGGAGGGTGGAGGGGGTGTGTTGGGCTCACTTGGGTGGCGGGTCGATAGGGTGTTCAACATGACATCACATATGCCATATAAAGTGCACGATCAACCAATGAGATGTGTGGACATTGATTTTTGTGTACTAGGCCATCATAGGCGTACAGTCCATATTGTGCATGTCCCAGACACGCACAGTGCCACGAGTCCCGTGTCCATGTATCAGCCACCAGGCGTGAGTGCTAGAAGCATACATCAATGAGATGCTGACGAATGTCACGGGCCTCCGGTGCCTCGCAGACTCCATGAGGTGCTGCCACATCCCCACCCTCATCATGACCATCATCAGGTGCTTGCAGTTCTGCGTCAGGGGGCATGGGCACATTTCTACGTACGCACATGTTGTGGAGCATGACACATGCCATCACCATCTTTGCAACCTTCTCATGGCGGTACAGGAGTGCCCCGCCAGACCTGCTGAGGCAGCGGAAACGAGTCTTCAGTAGGCCGAATGCCTGTTCAATGACTACACGGGTACGTGAGTGGGCATGGTTGTAGTCCTCCTCATGCTGGTCCCGTGGGTTCCGGACTGGTGTGAGGAGCCATCTCTTCAGTGGATATCCAGCATCACCTGTATGTGGACGAGAAACCTATGATGTGGAATGCCATTGATACGTACGCACACCCCCCCCCCCTTCCTGCCAGGTCATTGCCAAATCACATTCCCCACATAATCATGCATGTAATGAGACTCACCGAGTAGCCAGGATCTGTTCCCTGCGTGTCGCTCCATGTAGCGTGGTATTGTAGAGTTCCTCAAGACCATAGAATCATGGGTAGATCCAGGGAATCGGGCACAACAATGTGTAATGATCCTGTTGGAGTCACACACCATTTGTACATTCAGGGAATGAAATTGTTTTCTGTTGCGGTACTGGGCCTCCATTGCATGTGGGACGACCAATTCCACATGGGTGCAGTCGATGGCACCAATGCAACCCGGTATGCCGGGAAGTGCATGGAATCCCACTTTTGTGTTGGTAATTTCCTGCTCCGAGCGTGGTAGAGAGATGTAGTCGTCTGCGTGCTGCAGGAGGGCATCGAGCACTTGCAATAGTGTCCGTGAGAACAGTGGCTGAGAAATGCCATGCAACTGTCCGACTGTGTGCTGGTAGGTGCCTGTGGCCAGGAAGTGGAGTACAGACACCACCTTCAGTAGGGGTGGGATGGCGGTTGGGCTATCTATCATGCTGACAAGGTCAGCCTGTGTCATGTCCACAATGGCGGCTATGGTGTCCCGGTCCAGACGGTAGAGGGTGTGGATCTGCTCATCAGTGAGGTCGAACGGATGTGCTCGGAGGCGTGGGATTGCGGGCTGCCTGCGTGGTGGTAGTGGCTGTGCTGGCGGCCCTTGCTGGCCCTGCCTTGCCCTCCTCCTCCTCCTGCGTCTCCTTCGTGCGGCCGGTTGCAGTTGGTGTTCGTCTTCTTCTTGGAGTTGGAGTAGTTGCAGTGCTATCATGTCCCCCAGGGCCAACATCGCGAGTCCTGCCGGTAGCATTTCGGTGTGGTTGTGGGAGGAGACTGGCTGTGCAATTTATGTGTTTTCAGGCTGTATGGCCTCCACCTGTGGTGATTAATTCCACCTGTGCAAGCTGCTCTCCCCTTTGGCCGAGCACGTCCCGCGCACAACGCTGCAAATCTGGGAATGGCATCTTGCTATTGCAATCATGTATTTGTACCCGATGGCCGTGTAACATTGGTTGACATGTTCATTCTGCTGTGGTCCCATTGTTGCACATACTATCTGTGCAGTCGCGAACAGACTTGTGAAGGGTCAGTGGAACGTAGTACTCGAGTAACGGTGGGCCCTCATGCATCACTTTACCGAGTTGCAATGACGGGCGGGGCGTCCCATTTGTGGGTGAAGGCGGTTGACATTTTCACACACAGCCGCACTCGATGGAATAATTAGTGATTTCAAACGGCCACAGATGCCTTTTCGGCGTGATGTTGCAAATGTGGAATTCCAAGGGCGGCGCTTTCGGTTTCCAGCTAGCGGCGAGGAGATGCCCACAGGTCTGACTGCAAATATAACGTTCTGTTGTTCAATGTCCTTGAGACAGGGCCCATGGCGAGGGAGCAATGATTGATATGAATAGTTTGGGATGCGCAATTGCTACGTGGGCGATGAGGCCGGCCGTTCCCAGATACATGTTACTTCACAACACCGGAATTACGGGCTGGGGCACTGTGGATTTTGCAGGCTGCATAACGCACAGACTCAATGGATGTTTCTAATGTTATGTGAGTAATTATTCAGGCGTTTTGATTCCGGGATGAGGGAATGATGAATGGATGCATGGGCAGGTGATTTGATACAGAGTTTGCCATGTACAGGGCTTCTTGGGATCTATCCGCCTCCCCTACGCTATGTGATGCAGGGCTGCCATGGTGGGACCATCGTCTATCTGGCCTTGTTGAGCCCTCCCTGTCTCGACACGCCCTCAGACACTTGTGTCCATGCACATTAACATTCCCATCTGATGGATTCTGTTTTGACAGACGCATGCACAGGTACACTCGTTTGTGATGGTGTTTGCACCTCGATATAGATGGTTATGAGTCGCAAGTGGTTTTGGGGTGGTGATGATCCTTTGGAGTGGGCTAGCATGCATATGGCTGTGGATTTCGTGTGATCATTGAAGTGAGTTGTTGGAATGTAGTTCTGATGGCCATTCTGTTCTTTTTCTTTTCTTTTGGTTGACAGGTATCTCCTCCCCTTTTGCCACTGCCATCTGTATGCCACTCCTGCAGATGGGTTTTACTCCCGACACCTGCTGCTTCGTGTTAATCAGTGGAGCAGCATTACGATCTTATGGGACGATCGCCAATGGCCCACATGCCCTTACGCTGTACTGGTGGCTCGGAGCAACATTTCGGCCTTTCGGCTGGACTAGTGCCTCCCCATTGGGACGGCCCTGCGGTTCTGTGCGCTTCCATGTTGCCTTTTCGTACGTGAATGTGGCTCTGTGTACCATGAGGGAACAGGACGACACACAAGTAGTGGCTGGTCATTTCTTGCGGATGCAGCCCACAATGGTGATTGGTGTTTAGGAGTTCATGGCCTGATGGCTGTATGGGCTTGGTGACTTTGATGTGCATTAAATTTCTATTCTGATTTGGCCCGTGTAGCGTTTTTCTTTGCAAGTGATGTGGCATATGCCTATTTGGGGGGCGATGTATTGTGAGGAGATCTGCATTGGGTTCCAGCTTCGGAGTTTAGTTGCGTGGTACTGTACTGGGCGCGTTTGCCTACTAAGCCCGTGAGGTCAGGGATGGGGGCTGCCAATATGACAGTTTGAATGTTGTCATGCTCAGGGGCGGGGGATTGGGTTTTGTGTAACAGATGCCGGTCAGCCAGGTGGACTGGTGGAATGATGTGATTCTCGGAATATGACTGGTCACAGGTGCCTGTGTTTGCGTGCGTTTCTTGGTGGGGGACTGTGGTCATGTCCATTGGGATGGCTTCTGTGTTCGTGCCATCTGTGCCCTGCAGCTCCCATTGGCCCCTCTTGTGTTTCTTTTGTTCGTTGCCATGCATGGGTGACTTGTACATTTCAATGGTTGCATTGTGGCTTCATTGCACCTACGGGGAGTTGTACTTTGTGGGCAGGGAGCGGTGTACAGGCACTCAGTGGGGCCGTTTACGGTTGATTCGCGATGCCGTACTTCTCACCATGGCGGAATGGTACATTACGCCATGCCTGATGGCGTTAGGTACATGTCCGCTAGGGTCGGAATTGGCGTACCGTTGCGCCATGGTGGTGTTTGCGGTTTGGCATGGCGCGCGCGCGCGTGCTTGGTGCAGTTAGCGTTGGCGTTCACTACGGTGTCGCTAATGGCTTCGTACTTTGCGGTGACGGGTCATAGTCGCACCGAGCGCTATTCGATGGCGGTATTGCATTTCCGCCATCGTTTTCCGATTTCCGCAAGGGTCGTAATGAGGGCCCATGTCTTTCTTGGCCTGGTTGGGTAGAATTGAGGGTGATTCTACCTCCTCCTCTGTGAGGGTTGAGCAGTGAGGCCCCCAGTGTTTGTTCCATCTCAGATGGTGTGCGCTCAACAATGCCACCCTGAATACTGTGGCTACTCGCAGTTGCTACTCCAGAATACTGAAGCAAGGAATAGGACATTTCGTTTCTTACAAAATGACAATTCGAAGCACAAAATTCTATTTTCTTTTGCATTTTTGCAGAACATTTTAATTGAGTTGAGTGCACAAGGGAGAGCTAGCATGCAGGAGAGAGAGCTAGGGTGGGATTAGGAGGCAGACAGGGCAGGTTGAGGGGTTTCCGGCTTCCTGGTATCACTCCCGGTGGGGCTTGGCAGAGAGGAAGGACCGTTGTTCCCCTGCCAGGCCCCTGTACATCATTATGTGGTACATACTGTTTATATACTGGTTATAATATGCAATTATCCATGATGGCTTTTTCTTTAATGTGTTTGTTCAATAATGTGGCCTGATATTTTCAAAGAAAGTGTGTCTGTGTGTGTTCTTGGCAGGTCCTGAAATATGCACTGCCCATCTATTAAACCATAAGTGATGCTTTTCTTAAATAGCTTATACTCTGAATGAAATCACTTCTAGAGGAACCTGATTTTTGCATCTAAGGGACAGTGTAATCAAATGATTTGCCCAGAATAACACACTTTGGTTAAGTGGTAAAGCCAGAATTAGAGGCTAGCTTGAAATTTAGATACTTGACCACGCATCTTCCAAGCTCAAGTTGGGGCAAATATGTTTTGAAGTTTGGTTTTGAACACCAAAAATAATGCTCAATTGTAAAAAAATTACTTTAAAAAGTCAGATGATAAACCAACCTGAACATGTATACATCATTGTAGAAACGTGTTTATGAAAAAGGGTAAAGGAGTCAATTGATTTCGAATCATAATTACACAGAGGGGACCACTCATATTTAAAATTATTTGCAAAAGGGCCTATCCATGAAGTTTGAATGTATTCTGCCAAGTACTGCTAAAGTAAAGCATAACACACTGGTAAATATCCCCTCTGATCTTCACTTTTCGAATACGAGTCTGGAAAAGTGTAAATCCCTCCCACAATTAACGATTGTGGGTGCCCTCCATAATGGTTCACTTATGAATCTACCTGCTTTTACTAGGGTGTAAAAGTCAGGCGAATTCCATAGGAATCCATTGGTGTTCTACCAACATAAAAATACATGCTAGTGGAAAACCAATCGGATTCGGCAGGGGGACATGTAAGAATAGGCAAACATGTTAAGTCCAATCTGCTCTCCAACTTTGCCTGCCAAGTCATACACAATCCACAGTGCATAAAAAGTGGCGATTAATGCTTTTATTGCCACTTTTTCCATACTGCTTCATTTGGAAAATTACCCCATATGATTGCAGCTTTATTTTCACCATGGATGAAGCCCGAATTAAGCCTACATGCTCCAGCATAGAAAATAACGACAATTTGTAAAAAAAAATTCATAAGAGACAAAGTGAAATGTGATGCATGACAAGGTCAATGTTTCACACATCTTGTTCTGCATCCCCTTCATTTCTAATAACCCAACAAACACACCTTAAATAATTTTAAGAAAAAAGTGTCACAGCAATGGTCACTGCCAGTTTCCTTTTGCATCTCTAATCACTTCCTGTTGTAAATAATCTGCTTCTGAGACACATTACAGGTTAAGACCTTACTGGAGGGGTGGGGGGCCTGTGCAGCCCTGGCTGTTTGTGTTTGAGGGGAGAGATGCAGAGCAGTGGGTGAGGGGTCATGGGCATTTGTCCCTTGTCCAAATGTTAAATTCATCTCTGATTGCATTCTCGAGGAAATATTTAAATACTGTATTTTAGTTTTCAAAGATGTATCTCTTATACTGTGCCCGTAACATTAAAGGGGAGGCTCTTCTCTTGTGTTATTTTCCAGGTGTTCAGGATAATATTCAGAGAGGGAAATGTTTATGGAGATGGGCAATCCTCCCAACCTGCTCCCCTCTCCATCACTGGAGGGGTCCCGCAGCAAATCATTTCCTTTTCCGACACTGCCTAAACACCCAGCACCCAGGATTTACATCAAACTTTTCAAACAAGACCCACAATACACATAACGTATTCTGTTTGCATGCACACTCTGGTAAATTACTCAAACAGTATGAGGTTATCAAGTCAGTACTTGTCAGTTTCAATCATTGAAAGTTCAGGCTAGGCTTCCACACAACCAAAGATACATTATATTTAGGTTGGAGCTGCACTGGCGAGTACTCATAAGAAGAAGATCTGAAATGGGTCCATACTTGGCATCCTAGCCATTTTCAGGTAGTGCCTTGTTGGACCAACTCAGTGAGGTGCAGCTTAAATCCCTAGGCATAGCAAACAAAGCACCCACATCTGGGCACATACACTTTCACTTAGGGAGAAAAACTGAAACCAACATGAATTGGCAAAGCCAACAGGCTCACCTTTTGATTAGGCATGGATAGGCACTGCCACAAGAGCATCACCTGGCCATAAAATGGGAACAGCAGGGGAACTGTGCGAGTACCTGGGCATATGATGACATTGCCATGCAAATATCTGTCTAATATCTATAGACCAGCCAAAACTGCTGGATTTGCGATTTCTTGTTTTAGACAGGACTCCTGTGCAAGGAATAGAGGCATTGACACAAATGTTGCTTATAAAATCGCCTGGCTGAAGACACACATCAAGAGATTTGTATCACACCATTAGCTCATTTACAGAGGCAATTAAGTAATTAAACACTCAAAAGAATGCTTAGCTATTACACTGCCAGGTCCTATACAGTGCAAAGATTGGTGTTACTTGTGATAGAGCTTGCTCAATGAGTTCCCAAAGGGTACGTTTTGGCGGTGAGGGGCAGGTAGTTGGTAGTAATGCCATAGGAATTAACATAGCAAAGTCTAGTCATTGGGTGGGTAAATGACCAAACATGCTCGTAGGATGTGTGTTTCTCCTCACATCCTGTCTCAATCATATCACTGTCCCACTGCAAAAGTTATGGCTTACACCTAGTAGGCAAAACTAAAAAAGGATGGATGTAAGTTTCAAATCAATCATAACTACTGGCATTGCTCTGGTCAGCCTTCCATACTACTGTCTGCAAATCAGCCTCAGCCTTGCCATTAATGTGCGCAGCCCTACCCAAACTGCTAGACTGCCAGACCACAAGGCCTAAAAATGTTTACGCCATGGTGGTTGGCGGACTTACCGCCCCATTCTGACCTTGGCGGGGCGGTAAGTCCCCAATCCCCATTTACCCTTCCCCATTCCCATTTTTGCCCCATAGGGCATAATGGGAGTGGGGAAGGCATTAATTACGCCACCGTAAATTGCGGTGGCGTAATTAACTCCAATTAACTCCACCCTTACCGCCTGAGTACGAGGTCCCTTAGCGCCATGGATTTTAACACCTGCTAAAAGCAGGTGTTAAATCCGCCATGGTGCTAAGGGACCTCGTACTCAGGCGGTAAGGGTCGGCGCTGTTTACGGCGCCGTAAACCCCTTACCGCCTGAGTTGTAATGAGGGCCTATGTGTTACTACTGACTTCTCCAATTGTATTTGCTCTCCTCTCTTGCTTCTCCACTCTTTTTGACTGCTTACTCTCTGTTCTCTCCTCCCCTCCCCTCTCCCTTTTCCTATCTCCTCCCCTCCTCCCCTTACTTTCTTCTATGCACTTACACTATCAGAATTGTCCCTGGACCTACTGTGATAGCAACCTCATCTGTCGCTCCCCTATCCGCTTACTGTTGCCCCCCCTCCCTCCAGCACTATCTGAAACGTTGTCAGGCCTAGTACGATAGTCACTTGTTTTGTTCCTCCCCTCCCTTTCTGCACCCCTCTCCCTCACCTTTTGTTTTCCTCCAGCTCTACCAGAAATGTTGTCAGGCCTAGTACGGTAGTCGCCTGTCTGTTTCCATTTCCTTCCCACTCTCCCCCTCCCTTCCTTATCTATGTCTTAGCACTTGCACTATCTGAAATGTCATCAGGCCGAGTACGATAGTTAATTTCACATTCTTACTGTTCATGGCCTGTAAGAATGTTGTTGTTTTTTCCCTTGTTCCCTTCCTTGCCTTGAAGCGCTTTGAAACACATTGTGTATAGGCGCTATATAAATAAACTATCATATCATATCATGGCACAGACATACTAAAGTTATTTGTCATGGAATGTTGTGCAGATGATAGTGGTAATGTTTCATTCCAATCCTTGCATCTATCACTTTTTGATTTGACTACTCTCCCCTCCAGAATTACATTTTTGTTACTACCAACCTTATTGTTTCACTTATGCTTAAGTTGTGAATGCAGCAGAATATATATATTTTCAATGTAATTTGTAAGGGCCCGGTGACTTCTCCACATGGTGTAGCCCTTCCCTGTAAGGCTAGGGTGGTGCAGCCGCTAACCAATATTCCCCGTAGGGGTGGTAACATGAGGGAGAGCCCTGCTCTTGTGGATGAGTACATATATTCTGGGCAACAACCACCTTATTTCCTTAATAGCCCCATCATCCAACATACCAGTAAACCACCAGATATGCCTTACTGTGCTCAGAAGCTATATTGTAACTTGTTAAGGTCCAGTAGTACTAAGACGAGGAAGCCCTGAGGAGGCATAGAGATCGCCTCAGTAAAATAGACAAAATACTCTTGTAATTCTCCAGTGATGAAAACTCCTGTAAAAATGGAAGAAAGATTTACCTTGTTGTCAAACCAAGCTGAGAAAGGCAACATGTGCAGAAACCAGCAGAAGTTTTAAACGCTGTCGGCAGTCCAGAGTCTGCTCTGGAAACTGGATAGAGAAGCCAAGTGCATTGGAGAGAAGATCCCCAGTCTAAGGAAGTCCCAGTCGCATGTCAAAATTCCTCAGAAGGTAATAGGTGATAAGAAAGTCCCGGGGTGGAAGATAGATGGGTCAGGGACCCTAACACTTGTATACCCAGCATCTGAGGAAGGTTTCCTCATCGCAGTGGCGATAATAAGCCCACTGATCACTTGAGACTGGTCAAAGACCCCAACAAGTACAAAACCAAGCATCCGAGGAGAGCTTGCTTGTTGCAATAGCGACAATAAGCCCACGGAGCACTAGAAATGGGTTGCAGACTCTAATCGGTACAAACCAAGCAGCCAAGGAGAGTTCCATCATCGCAGTGCCAACAACAAGTCCACTGACCACCAGAGATGGGTCAGAGACTCAAAAGATTGTAAAACAAGCATTCAAGGACAGCTTCCTCAACGTAGTGGAGACAATTCCTTGTCGCAGTGGCAGTAATAAGCCCACTGATCCCCAGAGAAGGGTCTGGGACCCCAACAAAAGTTAACTGAGCAAGCAAGGAGAACCTCCTCATTGCAGTGGTGACACTAAGCCCAGTGATCAACAAAGAAGGATTTGGGACTTTTCTAACACCAAAACAGAGTGGAAAAGTATACATCAAGCTGAATATTTTGAGAACAACATTTCGGACACCAAGAGAAGGGAGGCCTTTCCCTGAGGAAGGGGCTAAAGCTCTTGGGACAAACTCTAAATATGACAGGGAATCATTCCCCCTGACCTTGTTTGTGCCAAGAAATACAGGAGAAGGGAGTCATTCTCCTAGTCCCGAACTTTGAGTTTTTCTGGAGATGCCAGCGGAAGGGAGTCATTCCCCCTGGCTTTACTCGAAACTCTATTGACCCATATTAGGAAAAGGGAGTCATTCTCCTGGAAGTGAAAATTATATAAAGGCTGTGTGAAACCCTCAAGCCAAGGGAAGGGAGTCATTTGCCCTGGCATTCTTGTTGCAAGAGAACATTCTTTTAAAATGCTATCCAAGCATCAGAGAAGGAAGGCATTTCACTGGATAAGGAACATTCTGTTAAATTATCCTTTAGTTGTAGTGTGAGGGATAGAATTTGGTTTGACACAGGATAGTGGAGTTTGATATGGCAGACATTCTGATGGACCCTTCAGTATTAGCTTTGATGCAGGGAAACCCCTCTTAGAAGAAAGGGGTAGTGAAGGCCTTTTTATGTACAAATAACCACTACCATGCCAACTTTGTGTCAGCTTCCTTCTTCCACACCCGTACAGGCCCCAGTAAATTGATGCAGCTCTGCAGATATCTGTGTGCAAGCAACATCATTTGTCATTTATTGTTTGATATAGCTAAGCATTTTACTAAACATGGTGTGAAAAAACGCTATATTCCCACAAAAAATGAACATACTTTAAATTACAGAAACCAACTTTGTTATTTAAGGTTTGAGAAAATAGTTGTAGGCCTGCTTAAGTAAGTGTGCTTGATTAAGTGTGCTACCTCATTTAGAGGTGTCAATGGCCCTTCACCTCTCTGGTCTTTTGTGCTTTCATGATTGTGGGTCATAGATCATTGCCCAGGGCAAACAAACAAATCCTGGCTGTGCCTACTGCAGTGCAGTCTCTCAAAATTCTAATCTCTCTGGTATCCAGTAATAAAGTCGCTGAGATTATGCCACTGGAAAAAATGCAGATTTATTTTTAAATGCACTTATTTTACATATATATGTGTGGGGTGGGTGGGTAATGGTAAGTATTTATGTTATGGGGAGTGTTACGGGGGCTGTGGGGGGTCTCCCCCACATATATATGTGAAAAAAGTAAAAATGAAATGAAAATAATTCAGCATTTTTTACTGCAGGATTTATTATGGCGACTTTATTAAATGGAACCATCACTCTGACGTTTCCAGTCTGCTCTGGAAACTGGATAGAGAAGCCAAGTGCATTGGAGAGAAGATCCCCAGTCTAAGGAAGTCCCAGTCGCATGTCAAAATTCCTCAGAAGGTAATAGGTGATAAGAAAGTCCCGGGGTGGAAGATAGATGGGTCAGGGACCCTAACACTTGTATACCCAGCATCTGAGGAAGGTTTCCTCATCGCAGTGGCGATAATAAGCCCACTGATCACTTGAGACTGGTCAAAGACCCCAACAAGTACAAAACCAAGCATCCGAGGAGAGCTTGCTTGTTGCAATAGCGACAATAAGCCCACGGAGCACTAGAAATGGGTTGCAGACTCTAATCGGTACAAACCAAGCAGCCAAGGAGAGTTCCATCATCGCAGTGCCAACAACAAGTCCACTGACCACCAGAGATGGGTCAGAGACTCAAAAGATTGTAAAACAAGCATTCAAGGACAGCTTCCTCAACGTAGTGGAGACAATTCCTTGTCGCAGTGGCAGTAATAAGCCCACTGATCCCCAGAGAAGGGTCTGGGACCCCAACAAAAGTTAACTGAGCAAGCAAGGAGAACCTCCTCATTGCAGTGGTGACACTAAGCCCAGTGATCAACAAAGAAGGATTTGGGACTTTTCTAACACCAAAACAGAGTGGAAAAGTATACATCAAGCTGAATATTTTGAGAACAACATTTCGGACACCAAGAGAAGGGAGGCCTTTCCCTGAGGAAGGGGCTAAAGCTCTTGGGACAAACTCTAAATATGACAGGGAATCATTCCCCCTGACCTTGTTTGTGCCAAGAAATACAGGAGAAGGGAGTCATTCTCCTAGTCCCGAACTTTGAGTTTTTCTGGAGACGCCAGCGGAAGGGAGTCATTCCCCCTGGCTTTACTCGAAACTCTATTGACCCATATTAGGAAAAGGGAGTCATTCTCCTGGAAGTGAAAATTATGTAAAGGCTGTGTGAAACCCTCAAGCCAAGGGAAGGGAGTCATTTGCCCTGGCATTCTTGTTGCAAGAGAACATTCTTTTAAAATGCTATCCAAGCATCAGAGAAGGAAGGCATTTCACTGGATAAGGAACATTCTGTTAAATTATCCTTTAGTTGTAGTGTGAGGGATAGAATTTGGTTTGACACAGGATAGTGGAGTTTGATATGGCAGACATTCTGATGGACCCTTCAGTATTAGCTTTGATGCAGGGAAACCCCTCTTAGAAGAAAGGGGTAGTGAAGGCCTTTTTATGTACAAATAACCACTACCATGCCAACTTTGTGTCAGCTTCCTTCTTCCACACCCGTACAGGCCCCAGTAAATTGATGCAGCTCTGCAGATATCTGTGTGCAAGCAACATCATTTGTCATTTATTGTTTGATATAGCTAAGCATTTTACTAAACATGGTGTGAAAAAACGCTATATTCCCACAAAAAATGAACATACTTTAAATTACAGAAACCAACTTTGTTATTTAAGGTTTGAGAAAATAGTTGTAGGCCTGCTTAAGTAAGTGTGCTTGATTAAGTGTGCTACCTCATTTAGAGGTGTCAATGGCCCTTCACCTCTCTGGTCTTTTGTGCTTTCATGATTGTGGGTCATAGATCATTGCCCAGGGCAAACAAACAAATCCTGGCTGTGCCTACTGCAGTGCAGTCTCTCAAAATTCTAATCTCTCTGGTATCCAGTAATAAAGTCGCTGAGATTATGCCACTGGAAAAAATGCAGATTTATTTTTAAATGCACTTATTTTACATATATATGTGTGGGGTGGGTGGGTAATGGTAAGTATTTATGTTATGGGGAGTGTTACGGGGGCTGTGGGGGGTCTCCCCCACATATATATGTGAAAAAAGTAAAAATGAAATGAAAATAATTCAGCATTTTTTACTGCAGGATTTATTATGGCGACTTTATTAAATGGAACCATCACTCTGACGTTTCTGCTCCACATTTAGTGGAAAATGAGCCCCCACACCACAATGTCCCCACTCCCTCGGGTCCCACATTCAAGGCCTCCTTTCTAGGGGGGCCATGGGGTGGTCTTGGGGGGGGGCTGGCCCCTCTGCCCCCTCCTGGAGCCGGGCCTGCGACACAGTGAAATTATTAGGCACACTCAGGGCCTCATTACGACCCTGGCGGTACAGTGTGAACAGCGCCGTGAAAGGTGCCGGCGCTGTTCACTCCGTACCGCCGCATTACGAGGTCCCCTCGCGGGACATGGTAAGCACGCCTGGGAAAACCAGGCGTGCTTACCGGGTCCCACGAGGGGCAGAGGGAGCAAACAACGGGCCATCTCGTAATGGCCCGTTGTTTGCTCCCTCTCCCTTTCCCATTCAGCCCTATGGGGGCTAAAATGGGAATGAGGAAGGACCGTGTCCGGGTCTTTGGAGGGAGGAATTACTGGGCCTTTAGAAGTCAGAATGGCCTGGTAAGTCCTCATTCCGAGGACACGGACCCCGACGCAATTTCGGCGGCAGCCCTGCCGCCAATAGCGACATGACCGCCGAACTCGTATGTTTTTGGGCACACAATCTAGATGCAAGATTCAAAGCATTGACGCTATCAGGGTATGCTCAATGTTGTTGGGCCCACTTTCTAAATTCAAACTTCAACACAGTGACACTACCAGGGCACACTCAATGTTGTTGGGCACAGAATCTAGATGCAAGACTCAACACAGCAACGCTACTAGGGCACACTCAATGTAGCTGGGCACACTTTCCAAATTCAAACTTCAACACAGTGACGCTATTAGGGCACACTCAATGTTGTTGTGCACACAATCTAGATGCAAGATTCAACACAGTGACGCTATTAGGGCATACGCAATGTTGTTGGGCACGCTTTCTAAATTAAAACTTTAGTACAGTGACGCTATTAGGACATACTCAATGTTGTTGGGCACACAATCTAGATGCAAGATTCAAAACAGTGACGCTATTAGGGCACACTCAATGTTGTTGGGCACACAACCTAGATACCAAATTCAACACAGTGATGTTTGGGCACACTATTTGGGTTTAAGTTCAACACAGTGCAACTTTGGGTACAGGCCGGCGAAACTATTAGGGGACACTCAAAGTTGTTGGGCATGCAATCTAAATTCAACTTCAACACAGTAAAAAGATTTTAGGGGATGACACAGTGAAATTATTAGGCACACTCAATGTTTTTGGGCACACAATCTAGATGCAAGATTCAACACAGTGATGTTTGGGCACACTATCTGGATTTAAATTCATCACATTGCAACTTTGGGTAAAAGCCAGTGAAACTATTAGGGCACACTCAATGTTTTTGAGCACGCAATCTAAATGCAAGATTCAACACAGTGACGCTATTAGGGGATACTCAATGTTGTTGGGCACACAATCTAGATGCAAGACTCAACACAGCGAGGGCTACTAGGGCACACTCAATGTTGTTGGGCACACTTTCCAAATTCAAACTTCAACACAGTAAACGTTTCTAGGGGACGACACAGTTAAATTATTAGGCACACAATGTTTTTGTGCACACAATCTAGATGCAAGATTCAACACAGTGACGCTACCAGGGCACACTGAATGTTGTTGGGCACACAATCTAGATGTAAGACTCAACACAGCCACGCTACTAGGGCACACTCAATGTTGTAGGGCACACTTTCCAAATTCAAACTTCAACACAGTGATGCTATTAGGGCACACTCAATGTTGTTGTGCACACAATCTAGATGCAAGATTCAACACAGTGACGCTATTTGGGGATATTCAATGTTGTTGGGCACACTTTCTAAATTCAAACTTTAACACAGTGACGCTATTAGAACATACTCAATGTTGTTGGGCACACAATCTAGATGCAAGATTCAAAACAGTGACGCTATTAGGGCACACTCAATGTTGTTGGGCACACAATCTAGATACCAAATTCAACACAGTGATGTTTGGGCACACTATTTGGGTTTAAGTTCAACACAGTGCAACTTTGGGTACAGGCCGGCAAAACTATTAGGGCACACTCAAAGTTGTTGGGCATGCAATCTAAATTCAACTTCAACACAGTAAAACGATTTTAGGGGATGACACAGTGAAATTATTAGGCACACTCAATGTTTTTGGGCACGCACACAATCTAGATGCAAGATTCAACACAGTGATGTTTGGGCACACTATCTGGATTTAAATTCATCACAGTGCAACTTTGGGTAAAAGCCAGTGAAACTATTAGGGCACACTCAATGTTTTTGAGCACACAATCTAAATGCAAGATTCAACACAGTGACGCTATTAGGGGATACCCAATGTTGTTGGGCACACAATCTAGATGCAAGACTCAACACAGCGAGGGCTACTAGGGCACACTCAATGTTGTTGGGCACACTTTCCAAATTCAAACTTCAACACAGTAAACGTTTCTAGGGGACGACACAGTGAAATTATTAGGCACACTCAATGTTTTTGTGCACACAATCTAGATGCAAGATTCAACACAGTGACGCTACCAGGGCACACTGAATGTTGTTGGGCACACAATCTAGATGTAAGACTCAACACAGCCACGCTACTAGGGCACACTCAATGTTGTAGGGCACACTTTCCAAATTCAAACTTCAACACAGTGACGCTATTAGGGCACACTCAATGTTGTTGTGCACACAATCTAGATGCAAGATTCAACACAGTGACACTATTTGGAGATATTCAATGTTGTTGGGCACACTTTCTAATTTCAAACTTTATCACAGGGATGCATTATTAGGCCCATTCATAGCACTTCAAACACTCCTATATTAGGTGTGTTGAAACCTATTGGCCAATGGAGTTTGAGTGAAGATCTACGAGAATTAAACAAAAGGGTACCTGTTTCAAGGTGGCCACTTCCATTTATTGATCAGGGTTTCCACAGGTTCATTGGTCAAAGGTGTTTACCACATTAGATCTTACAGCCGGATACTGGTGTGTACCACTGGCTGAAGATATCCAATATTTGTTTACATTTTCTTTTGACAAATCACAATATGCGTGGTCCTGGACACATTTAGGTTATGTCAATAGTGGGTGTGAATATGGGATATTCCTGAGCAAGGGGCTCCCAGATGCAGCAGAAAGGGATTCAATAGTTTACGTGGATTATGTGCTGATTAAGAATGAGGATCTGAAAAGCTATTTTAATGAGATTAGACACATAATTGGCCAGTCACAGAAGGCTGGAGCCAAAGTATCTTTACAAAAAGCACGATTGTGTAAAAAGAAAGTGTACTTCTTAGGTCATGAATTGATCAAGAATGGGTTAAACCCACAAAAGAAGAAAGTGGGGGCGATACATAAATTAAAAGATCCTATCAATTGGAAAGGGTTAAAAAGTTTATTAGGGATGACAGGTTATAACAGTAAATGTATTGAGAGTTATGCAGAGATTACACAACCTTTAACGAGATTATTAAAACAGGGTGTACTCTGGAAATGGGAAAAGGAACAATGTGAAGTGGTGGCCAGGCTAAAAGAATGCCTTATAAAGGTGCCATGTCTGGCATATCCCATAAAGAACCAGGATTTCTTTTTAGAGGTAGGATTCACTGATCAATGCATGTCAGCAGTGTTATATCAAAAGCATGATGTCAATAACAAAACTATTGCATATGCCACCAAGGCCTTGTCACTAGTTGAAACTAAGTTCAGTGAATGTGAAAAAGCACTGCTAATCACTCTCTCTGCGTTACAACATGTCTATCCTATAATATAAGGGGAAAAGGTAATTATTGAAACAAATCACCAACCCCTGCAGTTTCTGCAAAGTACAAAGTAAGAGGATCAGATAAGGGAATTTGTCCCAGTCTAGATTTACTTCCTTGACTTTGGCACATCAGGGATTTCCTGTGGAAGTAAGATATGGACTAAAAAAAAGGAGATCCCGGTTGCCCAAGGGCTAACAGATTTGCATGACTGTGTAGCAGAATGTACATCTGATGCCACATAAATAGAATCAGGTTTGAATGAATTTGAACAATCCCCACACAATGCATTTGATGAAGAGATATGTAGGGGTTTACCAACTGTGTATGTAGATGGTTGTGCATACCATGTAGAAAATAACCCAGAAAAAGAGCTTGTGGCAGTAATAGGAAATATCTCATTTAAATGTGACAACATTCCAAGAGTAAGCATGAGGATCGGGCCTATAAGTAGCCAGGTGGCAGAATTGGCCGCTTTTTACAAAGCAGTCTCTACAGCAGTAGAGAACAAACTCAGAGATAGTGTTGGTAACTAATTCTGATTATGCACAAAATAGTTTTGTAGAATATTTACCTGGCTGGAAGGTAAAGGGCATTCTCACCTATAACAAAAAACACTTAAACATGGCAAGATGATTCAAGCCATAGATAAACTTGTGTCAGAAAATAAATTGGTAATACATTGGAGAAAAATCGGTGGCCATTTGAAGACGGCAGGTGAGGACAAAGAGGAGAATGACAAGGAAGATCAGTTAGTCAGAATTTGAGCTGTGATGGGAGAGTTGTTTCCTATTGAACACCTGCTTGGTGAGATACAGGTAGATGCGATAACACGCTCTGAAATTCCAAGAGTGGTTGAGCAGCCTGTGGTGCAATGGTGTTTTGACACTCCAGATGAGGATCTGGTCAAGGCGCAAAAGGAAGATCTGATTTTGGGCATATTCTATAATCATCTGTTAGATGCAGAGCAAAATCCTCTTACTAAAGAAGATTATAAAGGAAAGAGGAGTTAAGGGTGCTGCTAAAAAACAAAAACAAAATTAGGTTACAAGATGGACTGATGATTAGAGAATCTGTGACAGGTCAAATGCAATGCTCATGATGCCATAACTGCAGGACACGTAGGTTCACAGACAACTTTGGAAATTTGAAAAGATTATACTTATTGGCCACACATGTCCCAAGATGTTCAACTATACACCAGAGGATGCCTTGTACATGCACAATTTGTACCTGTTTCACCTACTCATAGAGCACCATTAATGAAAAGGGGTTTGACCCTCCCATGGTCTGATTTGCAAATCGACTATGATGGGCCTGTAAAAAGATCAGCAAGGGGAAACAGGTACATGTTAACAGTAGTTTGTTTAGTGTCCAAATGGATGGAGTGCATTCCAGCCTCAGATTGCAGTGCACAAACGGCAGCCACATTACTTGTAAATCATATTTTTTCAAGATTTGGTTGACCTCAAAGGATAGAGTCAGACCGGCGAAGTCATTTCACTAGTGCATTGATGACAAAGATGTGGCAAATTTTGGGTGTGAAGAGAAAATTACATATTTCATACTGGCCTTCCTCTTCAGGGGAGAGGAACGGTGTAACAGGTCAATAGTGGATATGTTAAAGAAATGTGTGGCTGAAGCAGGTTCTAGTTGGGACCTTCGGCTTCCATTGGTATTAATGGCCATTAGGTTGACCCCTGCTAAATCAACAAATCTCAGCCCTCATGAAATATTAACAGGAAGAAAAAAGGTGCTGCCGCAGCATTTACTGTATAAGACCAATGAGCAGACCCTTGTAAATGCCTCCACAATTCACAAATATGTGGAAGAGTTGAGGAAGCACTTACAATATGCTTTTGTATTTGTGCAGCAGAATTTGGAAAAGGCCGCTGACGGTGCAAAATCATACTATGATAGGAAGACTTCTGCAAAAGAGTATGAGGTAGGAGATCAGGTGTGTAAGTTTAACTTTGGAAAAGGAAGACATAAAAAATCTAAATTTCTTGCAGCATGTCAAGGGCCATATGAAATACAGACAAGATCTCGCCCGTAACTATTTCTTGTTAAATGGCACAGAATTCCTTATATTCCTCCATGCTATTCTTTCTAAGTGTTTGTAATTCTGAAATGGCATCATCTTTGTCTTGTACTTTTCCTTTTAAATTCCCTTTTTTAAGTGCATTAATTCTTGCTCGCTCTCATCAAATACTTTTTCCTTATGAGCCAATTGAATATCCATATTGCTATATTTAGATTGCAATTCTGTATTAGACTCTCTAATTCCGCTTTTAGGCACTGTATTTGATCAACTGCAACATCCAAACGACGCTGTAGCTTACTAATTACCTCAGAATCTTTTCCTTGCATTTTCAAAGACCGTTGTAATAAAAACTGTAGCTTGGCACACAGCCTTATGATACAATTCTTCTCCTTTTGGACTGGAGATCTAAATAGTCTCATGAGGCATACTTGCATAATGCTTCCTTCCTCAAAAATATTTAGCAGTAGTTCTTTCTCCACTTCCCGGCAAATCCTGTCTTTCCATATAATTGCATTTTATGAAGACCAAACTCCATGAGCAAAGAGTTTTGCCTTAAGATAGTTTGCCATATCAGAAAAATCAGCTTCAATTTGGGACATGGTGACACTGCACACAACGCTGCACTTTCACTTCACAGCACTAATTCACTTTTTAAGTGTAGAGTATGGCTATGCCTAATGCAATGCTACGCCCAGTAACTGTTTTTAAAATTACCGGGCAACATACCAAATATGTTAGCTATATTTTCTGGAGGAGTTACACCTAATCTTGTGGTGTTTTATTAGTGTGGTAAATTGTGGTATCTTATTGTGGTATATTATTATTGTAGCAGTGCACTGGTGCATTCCCTTTATAGTGGTAAAACTCTCAGGATATAGACTAACACCTGTGCTTTATCCCAGTTTTATTTTTTCCAGTTCCGGCTACTGGACTTATTACATTTAGTATGTGACAGTATCACTTCCTCTCAGCAACCTATCTACGATGCTGATGTATGCTCTAGCAGCCAAAGTGCAAAACATACCACATTATAAACAGGTAATTGTGTACACACACGCCATACACTCCTAAACTCACTTGCTAGCAAAACCAAAAACCTACTTCAGATTTTACCACCTTTGGGAAAATGAATTACCACCTATGGTAAAAGAGGTCTAGTCCCTGTGAAATCCTATTCTATGTGCCAATAAATGCAATCATGCAATGGAAACCCAACTCTATATGTGTTATGCTTCTAACTTTATATAGTACTGATATTCAAAGTTGTTCAGATAAAATACATCATGCAACATAAGCCAGCTCTACAAAAAAAAGTGAGATGATATTTTACATTAACAATTCCCACACATTGACGGACTCCACAGAGTATTATCTTACCCAATAACCCTGTGAACTATGAAATTGACAGGTGATGCAGTTTGAAAGAGAGAAAAAAAATCACAACACCAAGCGACTTCCTTCATGAACATTTAAAAGCACCTACGCATAATATATTGAGAAACATTGTACATGGAAATCTGCCTTTCTATCTGAAGCCCTCCTCTGGCGCCTGAGTGTCTGGGGTGGACAGGATGTGAGAGAGGCGCCGAAATTCCCTGTGCTTAGTCTCCTAGGAGACCTGAATGCACTCGGGCGTGATTGGCCGGCTGACTGTCCAGCACCGACAGCCACCCTGCTGTGTGAGTGACAGCCAGGCTGGAATGAATGGGGGAAAACTGTTTAAAAGCAGGTCTCTGGGACTTGGAAAGCAGAGTCAACCGCTGGAACGAAAGAACTGAAGAGGAGAGGAAGGAAGAGGACTGCTGCAACTCCTGGACGACCAGTGAAGCCCTGCTGCAGGCCCGAATTGCCTGAAACTCCGACGACAGAGAAGCCCTTCAAGGCACTCACACCTTAAACCGACGTCTTGCTACAGCTTTTGGCCTCTTCCCTGGGCAGTGTTGGAACCTCCCGACGTCCTCCTTCTTGTCCCCACAACTGAAGCTCAGGAACAGCGAGATCTGCTTGAACTGCCAGGAACAACTGCCTCAGCTACAGCTTTCTTCATTGACAAGGTACTGTGCAAACGCGGTCCGAAACTATTTTCGGCCATCGAGAAAGTGCGTGAAACTTTCCTCAACTACGAAGGCTTATCCTTCCCTTAACATTCATCAAACTTAGCAAAGACTTAACCGTTATATACCAGAACTGTGCTATCCTATGCGAAGAATTGCTGGTTGTATTTAACTGAAACCCTTTGCCCTGCCTATGAATGTATTTGGGCTTATAAGCTTGTCTTTTCCCTCCTTTTTTAAGTATTTGAAGTGCCATTTTGCTCCCACTTCATTTTGGAGCTAAACTTCTTCTGTTACTTACCAGTTGGATTTTTGTGATGTATTAGTGTGCGATATTGAACTGCTTATGCTAGAGTAATGTTTTCTAACTGACTGAGTAAATAAATGTATATTCTTTTACCAAGAAACCTTGAGTAAGTGTATATTTGAATCACTATATTTGTTGGTCCTTTGTGTAACTTGTTCTATTGCTCACTTAAACTCTTTAGATAAGTCTGGCTGCTCAGCCATCGCTATCTCTTTACTGTGTAGTACAGGCTTGTACCAAAGGTGAAATTGTGCTTGAACTTGTAGTCCTAATTGCTTGTAGTGTTCCCAAAGGGTATTTGTATTTATTTTATTTATAAAGCGCAGCCAGGCCTGGGGGCATATGGGCGCGTAAGTTAGATCTGGTTACAGTTTCAATTAAAGCAGTCAACAGTAGTTACGTTACAGTTACAGATAGTGTGCCGGCTGCGGTCTAGCATGCTGGGATCCGGAGGTTAGGCTGTCATGGAGTCTAAATTGTGAAGCCAGCACTTCGTGTTGTGTTTGAACAGGTTGAATGAGGATTCTGCTCGCAAGGGCGCAGGGATAGTGTTCCATAATTTGGAAGCTTGTACAGGGAAGCTAGCTCCACCCGAGTTATGAAGTTTGAATCTCGGTATGGTCATGGTATTAGTTTGTGCTGCTCTGAGTGGTCTTGAAGAGGTGTGGGGTGTAAGTTGGTTAGTAAGGTATGCTGGAGCAAGGTTGGCCCTGGCTTTGTGTATAAGGGCCAATGTTTTAAGGGTTATTCTATGCTCGACAGGGAGCCAGCGTAGTTTACGTCTGGTCTCAGATATGTGTGCTTTTTTGGGAATGTTGAGGGCAGCCCTGATGGCATTGTTTTGGACTACTTGCAGTTTGTTGATATTTTTGTGACTAGTGCCCAAGTAAAGGGCATTACAGTAGTCTATTTTGGATAGGACTAATGCTCTGGCCTGAGTAATGCAATTGGGTGTGGAGATGAACGGTCTACATGCAGTGATCAGCTTACAGGTGTATGCGGCTGATGATGCTACTGCATTGGTTTGTTTGGAGAAGGATAAGGTGGCATTGATGAAGATACCAAGAGTTTTGGTGTTATTTGACACAGGGATGAGATTGCCATCTATGGTAAAGGCTTTGAATGAGGGATTAAGATTTTTGAGTTTGGCATGAGTGCCCATGATGATCAACTCGGTTTTTTCGTCATTGAGACACAGTCCATGGTGTGCCATCCATGCTTGTATTACCGAGTAGATTTCATTAAGGGTGGTGCTGTCAGTCTCGTAATCACCCGTGATAGGAATGAGTATCGGGGTGTCATCCGCGTAATTGGTATACGTGACACCCAGATAGTCAAGGATATCAAAGAGTGGTTTTGTGAATATATTATAAAGTGTCGGGACACGCAGGAGCCTTGCGGGACTCCACAGGGTACTGGTGAGGGTTCAGCAGAATCCGTTGGAGAGAAGACCCTCATGGTTCTGTTCGCCAAGAAGGAACTGATCCAAGCCGTGGCTGCTTTTGAAAAGTGTGCTGCAGATTTCAAATGGTGACAGAGTGTTTGGTGGTTGACCAGGTCGAAAGCTGCTGACAGGTCGAGCAGTAAGAGGAGTGCGAGTTTGCCATTGTCTTTCAGGATTTGGATCTGGGTAGTAAGGTCTATTAGTGCAGTTTCCGTACCGTGTCTTGGTCTGAAGCCTGATTGCCTGAGTCCTAGGATGTTGTTTGATTCTAAGTAGGCCTGTATTTGTAAATAGGCTGCTCTGTCCAATATTTTTAATAAGAACGGTACAGTCGTTATCGGCCTATAGTTAGCCGGGTTGGCTGGGTCAAGAGTAGGTTTTTTGAGGAGTGGGATGACCCAAGCGTCTTTAAGGTTGTCAGGTACTATTCCAGATTTAAAAGAGGCATTGATGAGGTTGGTAATGAATGGTGCTAGGTCGTGCGCGGCCACTTTGATGATCGGGGCAGGGCAGGCATCACCTTGGCAGTTTGAGGGTTTAAGTTTCCTGATGATGTTTTCTACTTCCCAAGTTGAGAGGGGTGAAAAGCTGAAAGGTTTACAAGTTGATTTAAAGGTGGATGGTTTGCTAGGTAGTTGTTTGTAGTCAGGGTCAGCTAGTAGTAAGGTTTTTTTTGTGGTGATTTTGGATTGTAGGCAAGCTATTTTATCTAATAAGGCCTTCTGAATATTGCTACACCATAGTGTGTCAGTAACACATTTGTCTATGGGGGCAATGGGGGATTCTAGTTCTTTCAGAATCTTAAAGAGTTCTTTTGTGTTGGATTCCGCTTGTGTAATCCTTTTGTTATAGGTATCTTTTTTAGCAAGAAGTATGGCTTCTTTGTAGCTGGAGGAGGCTAGGGATAGCTCTATCTTATTGGATGCTGTGGGGTGTTTTTTCCAATGTGCCTCAGCGGTTCTTTTAGTTTTGTGTAATTCTCTTAACGGCGGCGTGAACCAAGTGTTAAGGTGACGCTGTGGTTTAGGTTTCTGCAATTTTAGAGGGGCAATGATGTTCAGTGCTTTGAGTATAGCCTGGTTGTAGATATCCACTAAGACTGTGGGGTCAGCATCTGAATCGATATTATTCAAAATAGGGAGTAGTATAGGTAGGAGTTTGTCAGGAGTAATATCTTTCTTATTTCTCGTTCAGGTGGCAGGGGCGATGATAGGCACCGGGAGGGGTGTGTTTGCTTTGATAGCAAAGGTTAATGTATGATGATCCGACCAGATGCATGGGTCATTGGATAGGAGGTCAATAGGGCAGTTGAGGTGGGAGAGCCAGTCTAGTGTTCTACCTTTGATATGAGTGGGTTTGTGGATAATGTGCGTGTGACCCAGTTCAGATAAGGTGTTGGCTAGGTCATGGGCGTTAGTGTCCTTAGGATCGTTGAACCCAAGATTAAAGTCCCCAAGTAAAATAGTTTGAGAATTAGGTTTGGTGTTTATGGTTATTAGTGATGCAATGTCCTCTATAAAAGAGGAAATGGGTCCTGGTGGGCGGTAAATAAGGTGCAATGTTGCCGTGCGGTTGGGGGAAAGAGGTAGCTTAATTGATAGGGATTCAGCCGAAGGAATTTGAGCGTCTTGGATGACTTCAATGTCGAAGGTATTTCTGAATATGAGGGCGAGTCCGCCTCCCTTCGTTTGAGTGGTGTTTCTGTCAGATCTAATGATAGCATAATCATTAGGTATGGCGATGGCCAAAGATGGGCCGGATGCAGCATTAAGCCAAGTTTCTGTGATTGCGAGGAGATCAAGATTTTCATAGGTTATAAAGTCAGCGATGTCGACAGCATGGGCAGGAAGAGACCTAGTATTCACCAAGGCTGCTTTGATTAGTTTGTCTTTTTTGGGAGATTTTTCAGGTGGTATCGGTCGACTATGCCGAAGGCTGTGGGCTAGATTGTCTGAGTCGATAGGGGAATTGGCAAGGTTATGGTCAATATGCGAGTGTTTCATACTGCGGGCTCTTAGTCTACAGTTTCTGGTTAAGATGCTAGGGTGGTGAGTGTAAGGAGAGGTAGGTGGGCTAGTTCTGGAATTCAATCTAGCGTTTCTATTCGATAGGCTAGGGGGGTGAGAGCATATATAGGTAGGTAGTCTAGCTCTAGAATTCAATCTAGTGTTTCTAATAGCGATAGTACAGGGTTGGTTAGGTGTTGGTCTAGTAGGAAAGTGGCGTATCCAGAGTGCTGGATCATCCAAGTACGGATTTGCTGGTGTCATGGTGCTGGGCCACGAGGAGATGTGGTGGTTACCATACATGGGCTGGTGAATGTGTCTTGATTAGGATGAGGATTGGGTTGACTAGTCCAGTATCTACTGTATGTATACAGTAGGTGGATGAGAGTCGATAGGCACCAATACATGATGTGGGTAGCGTCGCTAGTACACACGGTAGCTAGTGTGGTCTGTTAGCAACCAGAAGCACAACACAGATCGATTCAATGTGGTCAGAGGGTAGCCAGAAGGAGCAACACGGCAATCAATGTGGTCTGTAGGCGACCATAAGGTGCAACACAACAATCAATGTGGTCTGTAGGCGACCAGAAGCACAACACAGATCGATTCAATGTGGTCAGAGGGTAGCCATAAGGAGCAGCACAGCAATCAATGTGGTCTGTAGACGACCATAAGGTGAAACATAGCAATCAATGTGGTCTGTAGGCGACCATAAGGTGCAACACAACAATCAATGTGGTCTGTAGGCGACCATAAGGTGCAACACAACAGTCAATATGGTCTGTAGGCGACCATAAGGTGCAACCCAACAGTCAATGTGGTCTGTAGGCAACCATAAGGTGCAACACGACAACCAATGTGGTCTGTAGGTGACCATAAGGTGCAACACAACAGTCAATGTGGTCTGTAGGCAACCATAAGGTGCAACACGACAATCAATGTGGTCTGTAGGCGACCATAAGATGCAACACAACAGTCAATGTGGTCTGTAGGCGACCATAAGGCATAACAAATCAATCAGTGTGATCTGTTAAGGATCATAGGACACATGCCAACATGGTGCACGGGAGACAGTAATAGGTGTCGGCTGTGTTATGAGACAAAGACAACTGTTGATGGTAGAAGTGAGCGCTCTACACATGCTAGGTGAACATAGTGTATGCCATGGATGTGCCATGCAGTGAACAAAGACACGTAGCAAACTTCATTGGAAGGCAGCGCTTGGGCACAAGTCTTACCGGATAGTTACAGGTGGGGATTGTTCCAGACAGTCGGAGCCTGCTCGAAAATAGGCGGCGCGTGTGCAATGAAGAGTGGGTAGTGTAGAGGCCAGTGAATGTCACAATGTAAATAAGCGGAGCAGAGTCCCGCGCCGTGCCGCCTGGTTACGGACAGGGGCAGACAGGAAGGGCCTTTGATCTGCGGGCCTTCGGACGTGCAGGGCCGGCTTCCGCCTCCGGTCCTCACGTTCCGAGTAAATGCAAATGTGGTTGCTAGGCAACCAGTAGGAACGCAAGCAAAGCGTTCGGGTCGGTGGCCATCTTGCGGGTCGGTTCGCTCGGTCGCCTCGGGTGGACTCCTGGGATCCACCACTGCCCCAGCGAAATGTGCATGCACATGGTGCAACCACAGTCAGGGTGGGGGGTGGAGGCCACGAGACGCGTGTCTCGAGAGGATCAGGTCAGCCGAAATGCTGCACTCGACACGGCAATGGTGAGGACGCTGCTCCAGCAGCTCCAATCCAGCCCCGGTGCGCAGAGCAGCCGAGAAGAGGTGCTGCAGGGCTCCTGCCCGAAATAGTAGTGGGTACTGCATGTGATTCTGCCTAACACACAGGCTGCCTGCCTGCACTGTCTCTGCCCAGCTCAATGATGCCCCAAGAATGTCATACCCTTGATGCAGGTGGATGTCTGCCCAGCACTTGTCCTAACAGTCCCTTTATGAGCTACCCCCCATCAGTCAAAATGAATCCTTTCCCTCACCCAGAACATGCTATTCATCCATCCTGCCCAGTATTTTTCCTTTTGAGAATGCCAATCCTGCTCATTACAAATGTAAAATCTTCTTCTTTCCAGCACACACATTGATGTTGTTCTTTAGCAGTGTAACTTCATATTTCGCAACTTGCCACAATCTGCTGCTAGGCTGCACATTTAAAAAAATCTCATTAAATGAAGCCACACAGCTCCTAACTGAAACCTCATTGCAGAAGATCACTTTCCAAAATCGTTTTCAATTTATTTCATCTGGACCAATTTGCACAAATGTGTTAAGGACAGATATGTTAAAGGTTACTGGGACCGGGTTAGCCTGTTAGTTTATATCAGTATTTAGATGTAGTGCAAGCCAGTTAAATGAAATAATATCCTGAAATAAAACATATTTTAAACATGTGCCCTCTGGGAAAATGTGTGAATTTCCCATCTGGTGTGCCGGCGGCATTTTGCCACTTATGATGTTTCTATTTCTATGTTTCTGTGCAAAGCCCACACTAACACTACATGTGCATGAACCCCTGTAACGCGCAGCCCCCAGCTATTCCTGCATACTCGCCCTTGGCCTGGGTTATGAACACTGGCTCTGTGCTTCACCCTGCAGAGTCTGCATCTCTTCTTCCATATTCTGAGGCCTATGGCATCATGCAAATTCACTACAGCCCTTCTATAGTTTCCCCATATGTTCTAGTACTTCCTTTTTAGAGATTGGTATTGATCGAGCCCTTACAGGTTCCTTGTATGTCTTTGTAACTCCTTAGGGTTAGTTGCAATTAAGTGATTTCAAGCTAGCTCCATGTATACTTGGCTGTCTCGCGTTTCTGCATTTGGCTAGTGAAAAGGATACATTTTTGACAGTATGTATATGTGTCTGTCTTCTATCTGCAAAAAAAGGTGTAGGCATATTCCTCATGTGTGCGTGTGTGTCTGCGTAACCTCGTGCAGGCCTCCAAATTTACTTTGTGACTAACGTTGCTACGTCGTGTTGTCACTAGTGACATCAACATGGCTGCTTGTTATTATAAGTTGACCTGATCCAGTGATGAGGCACCTGTCTCTGTGAAGACATCAGCTGGATAGGGTTTGAATGGTTGTCTCAGAGAAAATCTGTTTCCATATGTGGGATACACTGGTTCACCCGGTGGTTGGCCAAACAGTGAGTGGCATCTTTCATTTCTTATCCTTCAGGCTGACGTGGGCATAGGGGACGCTAGGGACATTCCAGGCACTCACTCTTCAACGTCTTTTTACTTCCCAAAGGGATAAAGTAATGTAGCAGAAAATACAAACATTGAACCAGTGAACCAGAAAAGGAAATGAGAGGGGAGGATTGAAATCAGGAAAATATCCTGCACCATGGTGAACTGTAAACAATATTGGAGGATCGATCCTCTCTCCAAGATTTCATCAACTTTGAGTATCTTACTACTCCTGAAATATCTACCGGTGGAAATGAAAAAGTGATGAACGAGTTTGATACCTCATTTTTTAACAGCCCCCCTTTAGACTTATTGCGACAACCCTCTTTATCAACATCAGGAAAGAATTTGTGCTGGCAAGTCCCGACGAAGCAGACCCTCTTGTAGATTAATGAAGTTCTTTGTATTATTTTTGCTCTCTATGAAGGCTTGAAAATGGATTTAAAAACAAATTCAGTTGTTCTTGAATCTTTGGTTAAGAAGAGTGAATATATTTAGACACAAATCACCTGCGGTGATAGAGGTATTCAACATCACATACAGCGAGAGGGTATGATATGATATGATATAGGTTATTTATAACACGCTTAACACCCAGAGGTTTCTAAGCACGGACCCGGGGATCAAACCTGTGTTGCTCCAAGTCATCTTGCTTCCAAGGCGAGAACGTTGCCCCTGAGCTATCCTCCTGAGATGGGAGGATATTTTTGGAGGGAAGGTATAACGCAGGTTGCCTTCCCTCCAAAAACAAGGGCTTCGGGGATAGAGAATAATCTACCACAATGCTTCCGGCCAAACTCAGAAAAAGTATGAATGCCTCTAGGTGGATTAACAGCTGATACTGCTGATGGAATCAGAGGGAATAAAACAGGAGGGGGGAATATTTATTATCCGGATATTACGGGCACTTCAAATCATTATTACAGACACATTTCCCAATACTGGCTGTTGATCTAAATTCCCCCTTACTTTTAGTCAACAGACTCTAAAGCTGAGGTCACCTGCTATGAAGTGGAAAAGGCATGTATACCCACAATCATAACTTGTACATCTAAAAAGAGGAAAAAGCAAGTGCCTGCTTGCGCTCAACAAACAAAGAAATCAAAGAATATCCATATATATGGAAAATTGTTGCACATGGAAGTCCAGGTCTCTAAGTTTAGCGATCACAACATCTTAAAGCTAACTAGTAAACAATGGAACACGTTTCAGAGTGAACGCATGGCGCAAAGATTGGAATAACACCAGGGTGATGTAGGTTATGAATATACCCAGAGGAAATTACGGCTCTTACTAAGGCCTTAAAGGGAGACCGGATGGAAACAAGTGCCTTTCGAGAGTTCATTTGGATTATACCACTAGTTTGAGAGCATATGTTGAAAAAAGACCTATTGGCCTGAAGCCAGTATATATACATCGCCACAGTTTTGACATTGAAGTGGCTACTAGGAAAAAGATCCTCAACAAGTTAGTAAGACAGCACAAAAGAAATGGCCTAATCGAGGACGAGGAAATAGTGAAAAGAGTGAAGCAGCAACATAAAAACTGGATTAAGAACCATAAACATATCATGCTCCAAAGAGTTGCCGAAAGGATGTTAAAAACCATTGTCTCAAAAAACACGACTGAAATGTGGAGAATTATCAACGAGGTGAATGCTCCACAATGTTACTTAATTTCCAACCCAGTTCCAACCGGAGTATAGGACAACCACTTTAAGCTCGTATGTGCGACTTTAAGTAAAGATGAGACGGATGACTATTACGAGCCACCTATGAATTGGACATTTTCAACAGACAAAGAAGACATTTTGAATTTAATCAGGGGGGCTAATAAGGCTAGGGCCACCGGCCCTGACGGTATAACCAACCTGATGCTTAAAAGAAACTCGGAAGAATGGGCATCCTTTATGTTTGAACTGTTTGAGCAGATCAAAATGACCAAGAAAATACCGGCGTCATGGACTAGTTCAATCATAGTGCCAGTATTCAAGAAGGGGGAAAAGTCTAATCCAAACAACTACAGGCATATCACCCTCCTTGATGTTATTGGTAAGATCTTTGCGGCACTAATTTTGAAAGCCTGACAAATTGGAGTATTCAAACAAAGCATTATGATAGCTGGCAGGCAGGCTTCGTAAAAGGGATCGGCACAGCCCTAAACCTTTTTCTTATTAATGTTTTAAAGATGAGGGCCAAGGTTAACCAGACAGCTAAAATATACTTGGCCTCGATTGATTTGGCTCAGGCCTTTGATACATACGACAGAGGGATTCTGTGGTCAAAGTTAAACGTCTGGGAGTGCCCGAAAGACATTTGTGAATCCGTGAAGGCCTTATGGTCGGAGACATCTTTGTCTGTCAGACTTGACAATTTGGGAAATTTGTCTGAGCCCATTCCTATGGTTAAGGGTTTAAAGCAAGGTTGCACCCTTGCTCCGGCGGTGTTCAATTTGTTTATTTCCGACATAGAGAAAGCATTTATCAACATCAGATGCTTTCCACTTCGATTGGCAGGAGAGCCCTTGGGCCTCATTACGAGTTCGAACGGTAGCCGTGCCTGCATTGCAGGCACGACTACGGCCGAACTCGCATCCGTCACCATCACCCGCGAATGGGCACTTACCGGCCCATTACGAGTTGAATGGGCCGGTAAGGGCCCATTCGCGGGTGGCGGTAATGCCGTGTTCCTCATCCCCATTCTGCCCCATAGGGCAGAATGGGGATGGGAGAGGGAGCAAACAACGGGCCATTACGAGATGGCCCGTTGTTTGCTCCCTCTTCCCCTCGCGGGACCCGGTAAGCATGCCTGGTTTTCCCAGGCATGCTTACCGTGTCCCGCGAGGGTACCTCGTAATGTGGCGGAACGGGTTGAACGGCGCTGTCACCTTTTACGGCGCCGTTTAACCCATTCCGCCGGGGTCGTAATGAGACCCCTTGAGTCGGTTGCTGTATGCTGACAATCTGGTGCTGCTAGATCAGACCCAGATCGGCCTCCAGTGGCAACTGAATGCGTTGGAACTTTTTGTGGAGTCTAACGGGTTGAAAATAAATGTAAAAAAATACAGAATCCTAACGCTGGGTTTTAACGCCGGAAGAAGAGATAAGAGGAATGCCTGGTACTTGAAAGGCGAGAAGATCATAGAGGTTGTCCACCTGACCTACTTGGGAATGTGCTTAAGTGATAGCAGGAACAATGCATATAGAGAAAGTATGCTGCACAGCAAGGTGAGAAACCTGGCCTCACAGGCAAGAATGATACTGGTGAAGCATTGTAAATTCTCTTTGCTTCCCGTTATAGACTTTTACTGCATGAAGGTCATGCCAATATTGACCTATGGAACAGAGGCTTCCTTTGCTTTATCTTTGGAAGTGTGGCCTAAACTGGAGGGAATATTTTGGAGACGTGTTTTATCCTTGCTAAACTGCATGCCTATCCAGGCTATTATAATGGAGTTAGGGCTTACCTCAATGTATGCCTTAATGGTCTGGCCATCATTGTCTTCCTATCGCTGATAGAGAACTCAGAGCAGTCCCTTGTGGAGTGGAGTGAGACTTGCAGGCTAATACTGGCTAACCTAAATCTAATGGAGGAGGACCTAGTAGCGAATCCACTTTTAGTGAAGCGGAAACTGTATGACTGCGTCTGGATCGACACGCTGGCAGCCAGAAATAAGTGTAAAATCTACGGTAAGAGTCTTCCGGAATTTAGGGCCCGTGGAACGGGCCCGAATTATGTGTCAAAATTTGCGAGTAGCTAGATGTGTGGGCAGTTCATGCATTTCCGCTTCAACCAATTTCCAACAAAGAAAGTAACGGAAGTAAGGAAAACCTCTAACAGTCGGGACTTTTCCTGCATGTTATGCCACGACAATATGGAGTCATTGTATCACTTGGTTTTATTATGTCCAGTTTTAAGAGACACCAGAACACGGTTAATGGGTACCATTTTCAATGAAGTGGGAACTGTGTGTGTGGAACTGGTGGATTTTAATGACACGGCAACAGGATTTAATTAACTTTCTTTGTTAGAATTTCTGAAAGAAATATTTGTGGCAATTGATGAAAGTACCAAACTGTGTTTGATCTGTTGATCAAGCCATATCCGACAAGGTGAATGAAAGTCTCAGGAAAAGGCTAGCTCAGATGGTTTGAGGTTCTTGTTCTTTTTAAGGTTTTCCTGAATCCTTTTTTTTTTTTATTATATGCCTTTTTAAGTTGGTTTTCTAAAATGATGAATTCCAATCTGTGGTAATGGATGTATACATTCTGTCATGTTGTTTCTTTTTTCATGGCTGAAAGGTTTAATTTTGTAAACCATAAAATAAATAAATAAATAAATAAATAAATAAATAAATAAATAAATAAATAAATAAATAAATAAATAAAATATACAAGCTAGTAGGACTGATAACTCTGTATCTAAAAATGTTATGTGTTCCTTTTTTAATCAACCTGTTGTAAGAGAAGTGTTATTTAAGGGACTGCCAGATCGGAAAATGGACACAACGGTGAAACTATCATCTGGGAAACCTGCCCCGCATGTGGTTCCTCCTTCTGTAGTTTTGTCGCAACAGAAGAAGTAGTGAAACATGAAAGTTCAACACAAATGAAAATAGTGGGTCTATCTGGGAACAATTGGAATAAGGAGAGAGTGCAGGAAGATTTGGGGGAGATTCCATATCCAAGTGTGGTCTCAATCGATGTCCAAGCTAAGGGTATACTGAGTAATGGTGTTGACTTGTGCATTGGGGTGGGGAATGGAAAATGTGTAAAAGGCGGGGGATGCTGCAAATATGGAAAAAGGAGATCATGCAGAGCTTGGTTTGTCAATCCACTCTCTGTTCAAAACTTTAGATCCACAAATGAAGGACCCCTGTATAAGGAGTGTTGGAACGAGGGAAATTGGTCCCAATCTGCTATCCTCGGGCTCTACTAGTGAAGTGAATTGTGGAACAAGTTGTTGTAAACTGCCAAGCGAATCAGGGAGTCCATTAAGATCTTTAATCTTTCACCCTTGAAATATGGGATAAATGACCGCTGGGTCCAGCCCTAATAGCGAACAGCAGAGCATTTGAAATATCCTGTATTATACGTAAACAGAAGTATAATAAAAACAGTAATCCAGTAAATAATCTGAAGGATTGTCCTTATGCTTTCATTTTTTAAAGCATTTTACCAGAGAACCAAGCCGTTGTCTACCGACGTTTAACGATATTGCATCTTCTTTCAGAGGTTCCGAGTTTGGCTGGAATTTCATACGCGGATAAACTGAGGGTTGACTTTCCGGATCGCCAATGCTTGGAACACTCAGTAGTAATGTTTAACTCAAAGTTTGTTTTGGATGCTATTTTAAAGGAGATAACATAAACGTTTTTGGGTTTGATGTTTCCCTGTTTTGGGGGGATGTTACTGAAACCATGACCAATCATGGGGGAACTTGTGAATCGTTACCACGAATGGCGATTATATATCTGCAACAGAAAATGACTAAATCAGAGTCTTCCAATGTTTTGTCTTGGTTAGTAAAAGGGATGCATGAAAAATTAAAGGGATGTAGTGGGAATGAAAATGGAAAATGTACGGAAATTCAATTTGACTATGGTCATGAACCTCTATTGTATACACAGTTTAATTTACTCTGTTGTAATACAATGAGACACGGACGCTTGTTCTTCTCAGTAGATACTATTAAGCAAACCTATTAAGCAAACTTCATTTATAATCAGTTATCACGCTACCAGAAACATGGCTTACTAAAACTCCTACTTTTGAAAGATATGTAGTTACATCACAACCAGCTAAACAGGGTACTCTGGGCTGCTTCTTGGAGGTGGGGGGGTCTTTAAAAACTTGTGAGGGCGACTAGTTCATTGAAAGCAATGAGATAATTCACTGTATGTTGGGGATTATTGGCAACCATCATTGCAGTAGTCACTAAAAAGGGTCCATGTGGGCGGCTAGTAGTTAATGTTTACTGTCATGAAGGGTTGGGAGAGCTGGAGGAAACACTAGAATGTATTGAAGAGTGTGTAGTGGCATGGTACTCCAGTTTGTGGAATATATATGTTATTCTAGCGGGAGACCTAAACTCAGACTGTTCATACGCAGAATCATGGGAAACAATGGGTAAACGAGGAATTGAAGATATGCAAAAACTGTTGGTATAGTGGAAACACAGAGATATCTAAAGTCAATTCACTGATTTATTTAAGGTGCAGGTCCCAACTTATCGATCCTATATGGCTGGTTTAAAACCCGTGATTTAGCGAACCAGCAAGCTAGAATCGATACAAAATGTGGTAAATTCACATTGAAGCCTGCAATTGGGTATTATGAAGCCAAGATAGTCCCTAAATTGTTATTTCATAGATGTTTACCCATTTAAAATTCTAGATTTTCTTCCCATATTGGAGGGGAAAATTTGGAAAAGAATGTTGAAAATCCCAAACTCTCTTCCAATGGATGCAAAAAGATACGGGTTGGGCATAGTGTAATTGAAAGCAAGAGCACATTGGAAGATTTTATCATTAGTAAGAGAGATCTTATGCCCGACAGAGAAAACCTTTTTTTTGGATTTGAATACTATCTATTTAGCGCAAGGTTGTGCTTACTTGAAAACTATTAAAAAATTAAGTGTTTGTATTTTGGAAGCATTGGGAGTTCTATAGATGAATTAATTCAACTTCCTATAAAAATTAAATTGAGTTTATATCGATATGATTGGTTCAGCATGCAAGAGTCTTTGCATTCCTATAGCTCATTGTCATACATACAAGGTGGACACAAAAGATTAGGAACTCTAGCCCTGGTTTTGAGTATTTATCTGGGCAGACTTACGTTTGATTTTCCTTTGTTTTGTTTGGAATTTAATTTTGTCAAAGCAAATACTTGCAAGATACCCATGATCAAGCACTCTGTCGGTTTTGTAATTAGGGTTTTGAGAATCTAAAGCATTGGTTAATAGAGTGCTTGGCATTATCGAATATACAATCTATATACTTAAAGTCTCTGAATTTAAATTAGATGATGGGAAAAAACAGATTTAGACTCTGTTTGGCTGGACGAACAACAGCAACAGTTGTGGCCGTTACTGGTTTTATCAGAGCATTGAAACTAGAAAATAATTTTTGGGACAGTATTAATGTCTGATATGATTATGAATTGTAAGATTCATATATGTGAAATATTCAACTTGTAATGTGAAGTATTTTTTTAATGTTTTTGATATGTAATCATTAGAATGTATTATTTTATAATGACATATAAATGGTTTATGTAATTTATTAAAGGTTGAATGAAATCAACCAAATAATAAAAGCAAAATTTAAAAAATGAATTTGCACGTCTTTGATGAGCAACTCACAGCTAGGAGAAGGGAGATCATGAATTCTATCAGAGAAATGAATAACTCTATGCTCCTACCTGAAACTTAAGTGACCAGCAAGTGCAAGAAAATAAACTTATTTTAAATTTAAAATACATTTTTAGTTTAACATGTAAACTTTTTAGCATATCATCAAGAAAAACAATTTCACATTTGCCAACCCCTCGGATTAACCAATCAGCGTCATTTACGTACATCCTTCTCCTAACCGGGGTTTCAGACATGGCCTAAAATATTTGACGACTGCTATGATCAGCAAAGTTTTCTCCCCTCTCAGCAACATCCACCACCAATTTTCTGTTGACATTACTTTGTATCCCTCCAGGAAGCGTCCAAAATAAAATGTCCTCTCCTGGGTTAGAGCGGTGCAGTTCACGTATAGGTGTGATAGGTTTTTCACCACACCTTCTGTTTCACAGAATCTACAGGTACTGTTGGTTAGGCCCTGTCCAGCTCTGAGTGATATTACCTCTTTTGTTTTGCACAAATTCAGTCTTATCCTCAGAAAGTGTGATCTGATGCCAGGATCTTGCTTTCCATGACTTCTTACCTCCTATGATAGGGAATAATGTAGTTTGTATTTGCTTGCTTCATCAATGGTGATTATCCAGTCATATGTCCATTGTTTTTTCTTGGCTTTGTATGGGTTCGAAAGTAGTTAAGCAGCCGTGGAGCCCATCTCCATTAACAGAAACCTGCAGTCAGCAGCCCAATTTGCCAGAACATTGTTGGGCCCCCTTCCAGTTCTGTTTTTATGAAGTCCAGCATAGGGGGTGTGTTTCCACTCATGGATTTCCCCCAAAGAGTCAACTCAGCTTAAGCTTTTAATGATGTTAAACCGGAACTGATTTTGGGAGTATTTTTCCAAACTAGGCCTTCCAACCTGTCCCAATTCTTTTTGGGCAGCACCAAGAGAGAATCATCTCCATACGTCAGGTTGGGAGCCACCTTGACTTTGTAGAATTCGATTATTGGTAAGATCGAATTTCGACAGAATGTACGTTTTATGATCAGGGCTTGATTAGCCAGGGCCGTAGCCCTCTTAAGGAGTCGACAGTGTTTGTCTCAGCTGTGCTGTTTACAATTTGAATGCCCAAGTATTTAAAGGAGTCGACTGATGTAATTTCCGTGCTCCACAGTCCCCGCTTAAATGCGTTTTTCCTTGTTTTTTGGGCCCTTTTTTATGGTCAAGATCTCAGTTTTCTCTGTGTTAACTTGCATATTGTTTTCATTGGTGTATTCCGCCAATCTGTTCAACTGCCATTGCAGACTTATAACAGTGTAGCCAAGAAGGACTAGATCGTCCCCATAGAGTGTATGATTGATTTTCACCCCACCTATCTTCAGTGGGAAGCATCTGACTTCTGCCATAAACTTCCCTAGGTCTGCAATACATAGATTGAAAAGTGCGAGAGCTAATGGGCATCTTTGTTTGACACCCCTGCCAGTTGGCATCACTTTGCTCAGTGACCCAGATGCATTTAGGCATACTCTTATAGAGGTGTCCTAGTGTAGGCCTCTAAGTTGTTCCAAGAGGTCTGCAGGACAGTTCCAATGTTCTAGTTGTTCCCAAAGATGTTGCCTGCTCATGCTGTCAAATGCCTTTGAGAAGTCGATAAAGGCCAGATGGATCTTGGTCTTTATCTTCAGGGCTTTGGCTTTCAGAATAGCCAAGAGTATGTGTCAGGCTTCAACTCTACCTCCCCCTTCTCCTCACCTGATTCTTCGGATGTTAGGTCCTTGAGAGCAGCCTTAGCCCTTAGACGGTTCTTCTCCTTGTTGGAAGCCTTGTCCTTATGATTCCGGACCTTCCTCTCGTGTAAATAAGGTCTGGCCCCTCCGGAGGCCACCTTCACAGTGATATGAACCTGCCCTCGGGGGCTCCCAGGGTGCCAGCCTCAACTCCCAGTGAAAAAGCCGAAAGGCAGAAAAAACCCTGGAGATCTTGTTTAAAGGAGATGGTGGTAAGAGGATTTCCGGAACAAATGAGTAGTGAAAAAAAGCTCTTAGCCAAAGGAACACTGGGTGGATGGCTGATGGTTGCTGAGTCGGAGGCACAGATAAAGAGGAAGAGGCAGTCTCCCCTACAAACCAAGAAGCACAAAAGAATAGTCAGAAGAACTGGACACTGTGGGATGAACAACCACAAAAGAGAGGAAGTACTGGAATGCTGGTAAGTATCAACAGATAGAAAGATAAAGAAAGAAAGGTGGAAGGTCCAAGAAAAAGGCTGACAACTAGCAGAAGGCAGAATCCGAGGCAGAAGAGAGGAATGCCCAGACGCCGCAGTACAGTAAGTAAGAATAAGTAGAAGGGGGAGGGTAGAGCTGCACGCAGTCAAGACAACCGCAGGCGGCGGAGCCTGTAAAGGCAAGAGATTCTGAAGCGAGAGGTAAGCAACCCGGCTCGGGGAGCCGAAGCGGAGAAAATTAAACAAGCGAAAGTAGGAGCGAACAGATGAGAAGAAATAACAGATAGGCTCTAAGTAGATAAAGAAATATACAGAGCACAAAACGACTATGAGGAGTCGAAGGAGAGAAGCGAGTACTACGAGTAAACGGAGCGTCGGAGTGAAAGTACACAGATACAACGCACCGAACCAGGGGGCGGAGTCGGATATTATAGGAGACTGCCATGTTTGGTGAGGACTAGAGCGTAACTATGCAGTACGCTAGTGCCTCCAATGATTCCAAATCTTCCACCCTCGGTTCCTGACAGGATGTCCCTAATCCTTTTACAAAGCCTGATTGGAAGATGCCATTTCTATTTTGCTTCATGACCCAGTTATTGAGTCTTTTTAGTAACAAAGATGCATACATTTTTCCCATCACATCCAATAAAGCAATAAGTTGGTAATTTTAAGGGTTGTTTCAAATGCAATTTCTGAATATCGGGATACTGTGAGCCATCCTCCATGATGCCAGTATTGTTCTGGCTGATATCACATTATCTAGGATCAAACCCAGCAAAGTCGCCCATTTTTCAGGATTTTCTTTGAGGGTCATGTCCGATTGCCCATCAGGACCTGGAGCCTGTGATGGATTGGCACGTTTGATAAGGTTCACTAGGTCTTTGTGATCATACGAAAGGGTCCAGGGGCTTATTGGCGTCAATGTAGTTTCAGTCTTAAGTGGTATTGCCCTCAAATAGTTTCTGAAAAAAGAAGTCCATTAGGCCTCAGTCACTCCATTGATCTGTGATTGGTTTTGGGTCTGGCCAGTTGTCTTAATAAGACCCCAGGTTTCCGCTGAAAATTTCTTCGAGATTGCTTTTATAATTTTTTCTGCATCTTGCTGGATTAGAACACTCTTATGATTGATAAGCAGAACTTATATTTGTGTTTGGCATTTTTGATTTCCTTTATCGTGCGTACATCTGTAGATTTTCCTACGGCCCGCACTACTTTACTAAGTTTGCATTGTTTTTCTACCAGTTGGCGGTCAAATACATGTTGATGTATTTCCGCTGGATAATTTTTGTGGGTTCTCTTTTTAGTACGCAAAAGCGTGACGATTGGAGCGTAGTCAACTGTGAGTCCTGGACAACAGATTTTACTGTCCTGGAGTCTCGCCAAATAAGTGGCAACTGTTTGTTCCACCACTCTCTTAGACATCTTTAACCTACATCTGTTGTTTGTCACCTCCACCTGTGTTCGGCATCTGTCTATAGGTCAACATAGCCCTGCGAACCATGAAAGTCTCAGCCAGTTGTGATCGCTGGATTTCGCGGGTATTATTTTGAATCAGTTTATAACCTCTATCATGTCCCTGGACACCAAAATATAGTCCAGCACCGACGATTGTGTTCCTCTTTTCCAAGTCGGGAGGCATCAGTTATTTTCTTCATACTACCAATTCAAGATGTAAAGATCACGGCTTTCCATTAGCTCAAGCCACAATAATCCACATTGAATTTGTGAATTTCTGGATCCCGAGGATTTTTATAGCATTTTTCAGTTCGCCGTCATGCAGGTCAGATTTAGGTGCCCACATACAATGATAAAGGGGTCTTCCAGATTGTATGCCTCATTGATTGTTTCTGCGATTGTCTCAATCAAATCCTTTGAATCTGGGCTTGTGGGGTTCCAATAGATGTTAGTCACAGTTAGGTGGGTTTTTCTTGTTCCACTTTTGGATCAAAACTCTTACTGTAATTTATCAGGATGGTTTGCTGGATATATGGGCTTTTGTTTTTGCAGCTGGCTATTTCGCAGTCAGATTCACTATGATTTAAGTCAGGAGCCCAGCCCTTGGGTGGCCAGCCTCTCCATTGAGTGCTATCATTCCCAGTCAGACCTACTCCTCTTTTGAATGCCTTGTCTGCAGGCTCTCTCTCTCTCCTACCCATTCTCTTACTGTGGTAACCATCTACTGGCCTCCTGGTCAAATCACCTAATTTCTCTCTGAGTGGGCAGACCTCTCCTCCTCCCTCCTGGCATCTACCACTATACTCCTCCTCCTCGGTGACCTCAATATCCATCTAGACTCTCCTTGTGCCTCCTCTGTACTCTTCCGTGACCTCTGTGACTCCCTCTCTCTGTCCATCCTCCCATCTGGCCAGACTCTCTCTGCAGGGCACACATTTGATGTCTTGATCACCTCTGACCTCCCCCTCTCCATCCCTCTGACCACTCCTTTCTCCTGGAGCGACCACTCCCTCCTCTCCTCTCATCTCTCCCTCTCTTCCCCCCAGGCAAGCCTACCCCACCACTGCACCTACCTTCTCAGACATCCAGCCCATGAAGCGGGCGTCAGTTGAGGCTTTTGCCGCCTCCTTCTCCCCCCCTCCACCTTTGGCTGTCTCACATCCTGACACAGCCCTGTCTCTGCTCTACTCTTCAATTTCTTATACTCTTGATGCTCTTGCCCCTGTCATGAGGATCCTTTTGAAGTCCAAAGCCAAGTTCAATTCCTGGTATGACTCCGACCTAGCTACACTTAAGCGTAAGTGTAGGGCGGCTGACAGGAAATGGATGGCTTCTTGTTCATCCTCTGACAAACTGGCCTGTTGCCTGCTCCAAAGGCAATACCGACTCTTTGTCCTCACCCAGAAGAGAGTCCACATTCAAGCTTGTGACTCTGCGGCATCTAACAACTCGGTCGAACTCTTTAAAATCTGCAAGGATCTGGCCACCCCTGCTGTAGTCCCTACCCCTCCTTTTGCCTCCCAGGCTCTTCGCGATGCCCTTGCTTGTCACTTTATCTCAAAAACACAGGACATCCTGTCCACCCTCTCCACCTCTCGCCCTCCTCTCACCTCTCCGTCTGTGCTTTCTGACCCTCCTCCAGCCAACCACCCACCCTCCTTCTCTTCCTTTCCTCTTTTCTCCCCTGATGAGGTTGCTAGACAAGTCCAATCTATGAAAGATCCATCAAAACAGGTTCATCCCTGTTCCTCTAAAACCATCAAGGACCACATTGACACCCTTGCTCCAGCCCTTGCTTATTTTTGCAACCACTCCTTTGCCTCAGGATCCTTCCCCTCCCCTCTGAAGCACTCCCTTGTGCATCCTCTTCTCAAGAAACCCACAGCTGAACCTTCTTGTCCAGCTAACTATCACCCAATTTCCTTACTCCTGGAAAAGTTGGCGATCTCTCATTTTAACCTTCATTCCAATTCTGTTGACTGTCTCCATGACCACCAGTCTGGCTTCAGAGCTGCCAGAAGCATGGAAACTTCTCCCCTGAACATATGTGGAAATCTGACTCTAACATTCCCTCTGTCCTCATCCTCCTCAATCTCTCTTCTGCCTTCGACACGGTCAATCGTTACCATCCTTCTCAACCGTCTCTGTGATAACCTGGGTATCACTGATCAGGCTCTGGCCTGGCTGACCTCTTTCTTCTCTGATCGACCCTCCCAGTTCCAACTTGGGTCCTTCCTATCATCTATCTTCCTCTATACCTGTGGTGTTCCCCAGGGGTCTAACCTCTCGCCCTGGCTTTTCAACCAATACCTGGCAACTCTCGCCCACTGGATTGCCATTTTCTGCTCAAATATTCAGTGCTACGCTGACAATCTCAACTCATTTTCAGGCTGCCCTCAGCCACCTCCTCTCCCTCTCTCATCTCTGATTGCCTAAGTGCCATTCAAGATTGGTGTACCGTCAATGATCTTTGTCTGAATGCCAGCAAGACGGAGATCCTCCTCATCAGCATACCTTCAATATCCTTTCCCCTCACTCTCTGGCCGGCCTCCCTTGGCTCTCCTCCTACACCCACCTGCGAGGCTAAGAACCTCGGGGTCACCTTTGACTCCACACTTTCCTTCTCTGCCCACATCTCTGATGTCTCTAAAAAGTCAAACTTCCTACTGCACCTCCATAGAGGTACTCTGCCTTTTCTCTCCTTCCCCCAGAAGCTCATGGTCTCCCAAGCTCATGTTCTCTCTAGGTTGGACTATTGTAACAGCCTCTTTCTAAATCTACCTGCCTCTACTCTCTGCCCTCTGCAACTAATCCAGAACAGGACTGCAAGACTTGCCCTTGGCCTCAAGTCCTGGGATTGTATCTCTCCAGCTCTGAAATCTCTTCATTGGCTCCCAGTGGATGCAAGGGTTATATTAAAAACCCTCTGCATTGTCCACAAGGCTTTCTGGGGCCTGGGTCTAAAATACCTTTAGGTATCCCTTCGCAAATACCTCCCCTCTTGAGCTCTTCACTCCTCTACCTCTAACCCCTTCAGGGTCAGTTGTTTTTCGAAGAAACGCACTTGGGGTAGATCTCTATCTTCGGCTGGGGCCTACCTCTGTAAAAGCCTCCCTGCCACTCTAAAACTTGAGGCGAACCATCTCCAGTTCCAGAAGCACCTCAAGACCTTCCTCTTTGCTTCTGGCTTTGCTCCAATTCCCCCTGCTGATCTGTTCTCTCTTTGCACTGTACACCTGGCCAGCCTGTGTCCTTTGGGGCCAGTTACATGCTCACCCTGCCACCCTCCAGCACTGCCTCTGGGCCACCCCTACCACTGGGGTCTGTATCTGTACCCATACAGGCCCCCCTTTTTCTTCCTGCACTTATCAGACCAAACCTGTCTGCTGCCTTAAACCCAGCACTTGCCCAATGCTGGCTGCACTACCATTGTTAGTTGCCTTGATTATTTATTTATTTATTATTATTTATCTCTTTCTCCTTTGCTCCGCACTCTCCACTTCTCCCCTCTTCCAAGCGCCCCCCCCCTCCCATGCACTTGCGCGTTCTCAATGTCACTGGGCCTAGTAAGATCGCTGCTTTGTTCTCCCCTGTTCCCCTCCCTTGCCTTGTCGCGTTCCGAAACACTTGTGTACGAGCGCGATAGAAATAAAATATCAATATCAATATCAATAACATGGGCATTGTGTCAGTAAGTGTCAAGCAGTCTCTATTTCTTCAGCACATATTTGACAAATGCTATTATCATAAGGAATGCTAAACCAGGCTACTCGATGCTCCAGGGTGGGCAATTGCTCAAAGCAAATTCTACTGATGAAGCATCATACTCTAGCCTCCATACTTATAAAAGATAGGTAAATGGCGTTTTCCTGAGAAACCCTTGAGGAGTAAACTGAAAAAAGAGGCTTTAGATGCCAAATATTCGATGTTTTGGATTCAACCCCGCACCTCTGCTTTATTTTTAAGATCGCGACTATCTGGACCATGATTTAGGGGAACATTTAATTTGAAGCATATATCCTTATGGAATGTACTAATATCTTGAAGCCAATTACCCAATGCTCCTATATTTTCTTCTGAGTTCAATACATTCTTAAAATATTATTAAATGGAATACTCATCAGTGCAAGATTAAAGTATATGGAGAATATATAGACTATGTTGCACTTTTATTCGAGCAGACATGGATGTCAAACCCAATTCTAGTAAAATAGCTTCTAAAGGTGTAGTAGGAAGAGTCCTTATGTTGCATGCCCCGATTTTCCCTCTAGCATCTTATTCTACTTTAATTCTTTGTCCAAAGGGATTTTGCGACCATATAAAGTGCTAGGTACAATACTGGCATTATAAAGTTTAATCAGTCCCTCCATTTTTCGATCTAAATAATTACATTTCCGATTAACCTTGACCGGAATATCATTGGCCAATAATTTAGAATCAAAAGAATTATAGCTGGGAAGGTCCAAGTACATATATCTTTTGACGGTTTTGATGACATTTCCATCGAACTGCCAAATCATTTTTTTGAGCCAAATTCTTCTACTGTTAATGACCATGATCATTGTTTTACCAAAATTAAGATATAGATCATTATTTTTTTAATAATCCTTTAATGCAGTCAAACTGTGTTGAAGACCAATGGGGGTACGATCCAAGATGATCGTGCCAACAACATAAAATAAGAAAGTCATAGGTTGTTGACCTATTTTTGGAAGGAATTCGACATTTACACAAAGTATCTTCCAGGTCTGAAACATATAAATTGAATAAAACAGGGGCCAACATGCACCCCAGTTTCAATCCAAAATGTGTTGGTACAGATTCTCCCAGTTGGCCATTTTGATCTATTCTGATCTGCGAGAAGGTTTCATTTTAAAGTGCCTTTACAAAGTGCAGAACTGTGGAATCCAAGCCCCAGCCTTGAAGTTTAAGCCAAAGCCTCTGCCAATTTATCATATCAAAGGCCTTGGAATTATCCACATATCATATGCACAACGAATCATTTTTGTTTTGAGGATAAAACGTATTAAATATGCAAGGCTCCATTAGTTGGCTAACGTTTTAAGGCCTTTTCTAAAACCAGTTTGATGGTTCTTCAAGATATTATTCCCATTATTCCATGCATTTATCTTTACCAATAGGAAATGAGAAATGTGTTTTGCCATTGAGTCAGTCATGGCCAATATTCAGTAATTTGTGGGTAATTTCTGAGGGCCCTTTTTGTAGATGGGCACCAGCATAGATTTTCGCCAGCTAGATGGTATTGTGCATGTCTTAATCACTTGCCTGAAGATTTTCTCGAGTATTTTGCCCAACCGCTAGGATTTCTTTTTAAGACAACATTAGCAGTCCCTTGTGCCCTTGACAATCTTAATTTTATTATAACTTCCTCAATATCTTCTGCTGTTATATTAAAAACATCACTTTTATAAGGTAGGTAAGCTGCAATGGACTCATTAGAAGGAACCAACTTGTTATACATAGAGATGATGTAAATCTTCGATTTCAGATTGGAGATGGGGTAAATCTTCTTTTTAGTCTATGAGATCGGACATGTGGCATTTATGTAATGACCAGAATTTCTGTGAGTCAGAATTATGCAAGGCGTTATTCATTATATGCCACTGGACCGTAGTGGTTGATTGTTTATGAAGTCTAATTACATTTCTATCATTTGTTTTCGATTTAAACACCGCATTGAGATTTTCGAATTCAGGTCTGCCAGTTTTCTTATTGTCTTGTACATCAGCACAAGTTTCTTCCTAGAGGCAACCGCAGCATCGTAAATCCCATTATGTCCCTAACCATGATGATAGTTACTCCTCACACATCTATAAAGAGTTTCTAAAGTTTGTTGCATCCCTTAATAGTATATACTCAAATTGAATATGCTATTCCTTGCAACTTCATTGAACACTTTTGATATTTTAGGGTTAAACCTCTCCATATTTTTTTGTGTCCTCTTAATCCGATTTGCCACACTGTTAATGGTACAAGTTCGCCGAATGTATTCCTTAATATTACAATACGTAGCTTGGAGCAAGTGTTTGGTTGCAACATGATCACTAGGAGTGTTCTTAATTAATTCAACACTTTCTATTCATTTAAATAGGTTCTGACTTATAAGTACATAAGCTTTTCAGGAACTACGACACCTGTTCGTCCATGTATATGGTACTGGTACAGCCGGCGAACCTTCTTAATACAATTGCAACATTCCCATTTGAGACATAAAAGTTTCCCACATATTCATATTCAAAATCCATATCCAATACCGACACATTAAAGCTGTTTCTATGCAACACAAAACAGCAATTCCTACTTGAGTTGTATGGCCTGGATGGTTATCACTGGAAATTCATATCTTCCGCAGCAATGAATTTACCAGAAAGGCCAAATAATGACTAATGATTGAGCATATATTCCACATGTGTTATGATATTATTGGTTACAATGTTCGCAGGAGGGTCATCCATGTTAAATATTAGTATATTCTGATGCTTGCCATTCTCTTTAACCCAGAGGATTCTTACCACTACAAATGAATTAAATACATTGGGCAAGCATTATGCGATATTAAGTCCTTGTTTAGCTCCATTTAATAGTCCACCAGATAGTCTTCCCACGAGATTAGTTTGGGGTAATCGGTTAATGACCTGATACCCATCGAAACAGTACTCGCGAGTAAGCCAGGTTTCCTGCAAAAAGAAAACATCCGATGCTATGATGCCAATAATAATGCTAGACCATGTGAATGCAAGGTAAATTATTTGAACCGTCTAGTATTCCAAGAAATCAGCACCAGGGGGGGTATTTCGTCTTTTCCAGGTCACTAAAATAACATATATCTGCTGAGGTACACCACAGTGTTTAACCATACATTTTGTTAAGAATAATTTGATTTCAATACCTTCTTCATCTTGCCACTCTCAACTCTCGCTCTGCTGTCAACACATGGTTCACTGCCAGCTCTGTCACAAGCTTTGACACTCTCCTCCCTGATGGCTACAAGACCCTCTCCGCACCCAGATCCTCCCGGTTCGGTGGGGGGGGGTAGCCCTGATATTTCCTGAGTGGATTCCTGCCTCTATCATTCCCAGTCAGACCTACTCCTCTTTTGAATGCCTTGTCTGCAGGCTCTCTCTCTCTCCTACCCATTCTCTTACTGTGGCTACCATCTACTGGCCTCCTGGTCAAATCACCTAATTTCTCTCTGAGTGGGCAGACCTCTCCTCCTCCCTCCTGGCATCTACCACTATACTCCTCCTCCTCGGTGACCTCAATATCCATCTAGACTCTCCTTGTGCCTCCTCTGTACTCTTCCGTGACCTCTGTGACTCCCTCTCTCTGTCCATCCTCCCATCTGGCCAGACTCTCTCTGCAGGGCACACATTTGATGTCTTGATCACCTCTGACCTCCCCCTCTCCATCCCTCTGACCACCCCTCTCTCCTGGAGCGACCACTCCCTCCTCTCCTCTCATCTCTCCCTCTCTTCCCCCCAAGCAAGCCTACCCCACCACTGCACCTACCTTCTCAGACATTCAGCCCATGAAGCGGGTGTCAGTTGAGGCTTTTACCGCCTCCTTCTCCCCCCTCCACCTTTGGCTGTCTCACATCCTGACACAGCCCTGTCTCTGCTCTACTCTTCAATTTCTTATACTCTTGATGCTCTTGCCCATGTCATGAGGATCCTTTTGAAGTACAAAGCCAAGTTCAATTCCTGGTATGACTCCGACCTAGCTACACTTAAGCGTAAGTGTAGGGCGGCTGACAGAAAATGGATGGCTTCTTGTTCATCCTCTGACAAACTGGCCTCTTGCCTGCTCCAAAGGCAATACCGACTCTTTGTCCTCACCCAGAAGAGAGTCCACATTCAAGCTTGTGACTCTGCGGCATCTAACAACTCGGTCGAACTCTTTAAAATCTGCAAGGATCTGGCCACCCCTGTTGTAGTCCCTACCCCTCCTTTTGCCTCCCAGGCTCTTCGCCATGCCCTTGCTTGTCACTTTATCTCAAAAACACAGGACATCCTGTCCACCCTCTCCACCTCTCCCCCTCCTCTCACCTCTCCGTCTGTTCTTTCTGACCCTCCTCCAGCCTCCTTCTCATCCTTTCCTCTTTTCTCCCCTGATGAGGTTGCTAGACAAGTCCAATCTATGAAAGACCCATCAAAACAGGTTCATCCCTGTTCCTCTAAAACCATCAAGGACCACATTGACACCCTTGCTCCAGCCCTTGCTTATTTTTGCAACCACTCCTTTGCCTCAGGATCCTTCCCCTCCCCTCTGAAGCACTCCCTTGTGCATCCTCTTCTCAAGAAACCCACAGCTGAACCTTCTTGTCTGGCTAACTATCGCCCAATTTCCTTACTCCTGGAAAAGCTGGCCATCTCTCAGCTTAACCTTCATTCCAATTCTGTTGACTGTCTCCATGACCACTAGTCTGGCTTCAGAGTGGCCAGAAACATGGACACTTCTCCCCTGAACATCTGTGAAAATCTGACTCTAACATTCCCTCTGTCCTCATCCTCCTCAATCTCTCTTCTGCCTTCGACACGGTCAATCGTTACCATCTTCCTCAACCGTCTCTGTGATAACCTGGGTATCACTGATCAGGCTCTGGCCTGGCTGACCTCTTTCTTCTCTGATCGACCCTCCCACTTCCAACTTGGGTCCTTCCTATCATCTATCTTCCTCTCTACCTGTGGTGTTCCCCAGGGGTCTAACCTCTCGCCCTGGCTTTTCAACCAATACCTGGCAACTCTTGCCCACTGGATTGCAATTTTCTGCTCAAATTTTCAGTGCTACGCTGACGACACTCAACTCATTTTCAGGCTGCCCTCAGCCACCTCCTCTCCCTCTCTCATCTCTGATTGCCTAAGTGCCATTCAAGATTGGTGTACCGTCAATGATCTTTGTCTGAATGCCAGCAAGACGGAGATCCTCCTCATCAGCATACCTTCAATATCCTTTCCCCTCACTCTCTGGCCGGCCTCCCTTGGCTCTCCTCCTATACCCACCTGCGAGGCTAAGAACTTCGGGGCCAAGTTTGACTCCACACTTTCCTTCTCCGCCCACATCTCTGATGTCTCTAAAAAGTCAAACTTCCTACTGCACCTCCACAGAGGTACTCTGCCTTTTCTCTCCTTCCCCCAGAAGCTCATGGTCTCCCAAGCTCATGTTCTCTCTAGGTTGGACTATTGTAACAGCCTCTTTCTAAATCTTCCTGCCTCTACTCTCTGGCCCCTTCAACTAATCCAGAACAGGACTGCAAGACTTGCCCTTGGCCTCAAGTCCTGGGATCGTATCTCTCCAGCTCTGAAATCTCTCCATCGGCTCCCAGTGGATGCAAGGGTTATATTAAAAACCCTCTGCATTGTCCACAAGGCTTTCTGGGGCCTGAGTCTAAAATACCTTCAGGTATCCCGCCGCAAAAACCTCCCCTCTTGAGCTCTTCACTCCTCTACCTCTAACCCCTTCAGGGTCAGTTGTTTTTCGAAGAAACGCACTTGGGGTAGATCTCTAACTTCGGCTGGGGCCTACCTCTGTAACAGCCTCCCTGCCACTCTAAAACTTGAGGAGAACCATCTCCAGTTCCGGAAGCACCTCAAGACCTTCCTCTTTGCTTCTGGCTTTGCTCCCCTTCCCCCTGCTGATCTGTTCTCTCTTTGCACTGTACACCTGGACAGCCTTTGTCCTTTAGGCCCAGTTACATGCTCACCCTGCCACCCTCCAGCACTGCCTCTGGGCACCCCTACCACTGGGGTCTGTATCTGTACCCATACAGCCCCCCCTTTTTCTTCCTGCACTTATCAGACCTAACCTGTCTGCTGCCTTAAACCCAGCACTTGCCAATTGCTGGCTGCACTACCACTGTTAGTTGCCTTTATTATTTATTTATTTATTATTATTTATCTCTTTCTCCTTTGCTCCGCACTCTCCACTTCTCCCCTCTTCCAAGCGCTTCCCCCCCTCTCCCATGCACTTGCGCGTTCTCAATGTCACTCGGCCTAGTAAGATCGTTGTTTTGTTCTCCCCTGTTCCCCTCCCTTGCCTTGTCGCGTTCCGAAACACTTGTGTACGAGTGCGATAGAAATTAAAATATCAATATCAATATCAATAACATGGGCATTGTGTCAGTAAGTGTCAAGCAGTCTATATTTCTTCAGCACATATTTGACAAATGCTATTATCATAAGGAATGCTAAACCAGGCTACTCGATGCTCCAGGTTGGGCAATTGCTCAAAGCAAATTCTACTGATGAAGCATCATACTCTATCCTCCATACTTATAAAAAATAGGTAAATGGCGTTTTCCTGAGAAACCCTTGAGGAGTATACTGAAAAAAGAGGCTTTAGACGCCAAATATTCGATGTTTTGGATTCAACCCCACACCTCTGCTTTATTTTTAAGATCGCGACTATCTGCACCATGATTTAGGGGAACATTTAATTTGAAGCATATATCCTTATGGAATGTACTAATATCTTGAAGCCAATTACCCAATGCTCCTATATTTTCTTCTGAGTTCAATACATTCTTAAAATATTATTAAATGGAATACTCATCAGTGCAAGATTGAAGTATATGGAGACAATATAGACTATGTTGCACTTTTATTCGAGCAGACATGGATGTCAAACCCAATTCTAGTAAAATAGCTTCTAAAGGTGTAGTAGGAAGAGTACTTATGTTGCACACCCCAATTTTCCCTCTAGCATCTTATTCTACGTTAATTCTTTGTCCAAAGGGATTTTGAGACCATATAAAGTGCTAGGTACAATACTGGCATTATAAAGTTTAATCAGTCCCTCCATTTTTCGATCTAAATAATTACATTTCCGATTAACCTTGACCGAAATATCATTGGCCAATAATTTAGAATCAAAAGAATTATAGCTGGGAAGGTCCACGTACATATATCTTTTGACGGTTTTGATGACATTTCCATCGAACTGCCAAATCATTTTTTTGAGCCAAATTCTTCTACTGTTAATGACCATGATCATTGTTTTACCAAAATTAAGATATAGATCATTATTTTTTTAATAATCCTTTAATGCAGTCAAACTGTGTTGAAGACCAATGGGGGTACGATCCAAGATGATCGTGCCAACAGCATAAAATAAGAAAGTTATAGGTTGTTAACCTATTTTTGGAAGGAATTTTGACATTTACACAAAGTATCTTCCAGGTCTGAAACATATAAATTGAATAAAACAGGGGCCAACATGCACCCCAGTTTCAATCCAAAATGTGTTGGTATAGATTCTCCCAGTTGGCCATTTTGATCTATTCTGATCTGCGAGAAGGTTTCATTTTAAAGTGCCTTTACAAAGTGCAGAACTGTGAAATCCAAGCCCCAGCCTTGAAGTTTAAGCCAAAGCCTCTGCCAATTTATCATATCAAAGGCCTTGGAATTATCCACATAGCATATGCACAACAAATCATCTTTGTTTTGAGGGTAGAACGTATTAAATATGCAAGGCTCCATTAGTTGGCTAACGTTTTAAGGCGTTTTCTAAAACCAGTTTGATGGTTCTTAAAGATATTATTCCCATTATTCCATGCATTTATCTTTACCAATAGGAAATGAGAATTTTGTTTTGCCATTGAGTCAGTCATGTCCAGTATTCAGTAATTTGTGGGTAATTTCTGAGGGCCCTTTTTGTAGATGGGCACCAACATAGATTTTCGCCAGCTAGATGGTATTGTGCATGTCTTAATCACTTGCCTGAAGATTTTCTCGGGTATTTTGCCCAACCGCTAGGATTTCTTTTTAAGACAACATTAGCAGTCCCTGGTGCCCTTGACAATCTTAATTTTATTATAACTTCCTCAATATCTTCTGCTGTTATATTAAAAACATCACTTTTATAAGGTAGGTAAGCTGCAATGGACTCATTAGAAGGAACAAACTTGTTAAACATAGAGATGATGTAAATCTTCGATTTCAGATTGGAGATGGGATAAATCTTCGTTTTAGTCTATGAGATCGGACATGTGGCATTTATATAATGACCAGAATTTCTGTGAGTCAGAATTATGCAAGGCGTTATTCATTATATGCCACTGGACCGTAGTGGTTGATTGTTTATGAAGTCTAATTACATTTCTATCATTTGTTTTCGATTTAAACACCGCATTGAGGGTTTTGAATTCAGGTCTGCCAGTTTTCTTATTGTCTTGTACATCAGCACAAGTTTCTTCCTAGAAGCAACCGCAGCATCGTAAATCCCATTATGTCCCTAACCATTATGATAGTTACTCCTCACACATCTATAAAGAGTTTCTAAAGTTTGTTGCATCCTTTAATAGTATATACTCAAATTGAATATGCTATCCCTTGCAACTTCAATGAACACTTTTGATATTTTAGGGTTACACCTCTCCATATTTTTTTCTGTCCATTTAATCTGATTTGCCACACTGTTAATGGTACAAGTTCGCAAATGTATTCCTTAATATTACAATACGTAGCTTGGAGCAAGTGTTTGGTTGCAACATGATCACTAGGAGTGTTCTTAATTAATTCAACACTTTCTATTAATTTAAATAGGTCCTGACTTATAAGTACATAAGCTTTTCAGGAACTACGACACCTGTTCGTCCATGTATATGGTACTGGTACAGCCGGCGAACCTTCTTAATACAATTACAACATTCCCATTTGAGATATAAAAGTTTCCCACATATTCATATGCAAAATCCATATCCAATACCGACACATTAAAGCTGTTTCTATGCAACACAAAACAGCAATTCCTACTTGAGTTGTATGGCCTGGATGGTTATCACTGGAAATTCATATGTTCCGCAGCAATGAATTTACCAGAAAGGCCAAATAATGACTACTCATTGAGCATATATTCCACATGTGTTATGATATTATTGGTTACAATGTTCGCAGGAGGGTCATCCATGTTAAATATTAGTATATTCTGATGCTTGCCATTCTCTTTAACCCAGAGGATTCTTACCACTACAAATGAATTAAATACATTGGGCAAGCATTATGCGATATTAAGTCCTTGTTTAGCTCCATTTAATAGTCCACCAGATAGTCTTCCCACAAGATTAGTTCGGGGTAATCGGTTAATGACCTGATACCCATCGAAACAGTACTCGCGAGTAAGCCAGGTTTCCTGCAAAAAGAAAACATCCAATGCTATGATGCCAATAATAATGCTAGACCATGTGAATGCAAGGTAAATGATTTGAACCCTCTAGTATTCCAAGAAATCAGCACCAGGGGGGGTATTTCGTCTTTTCCAGGTCACTAAAATAACATATATCTGCTGAGGTACACCACAGTGTTTAACCATACATTTTGTTAAGAATAATTTGATTTCAATACCTTCTTCATCTTGCCACTCTCAACTCTCGCTCTGCTGTCAACACATGGTTCACTGCCAGCTCTGTCACAAGCTTTGACACTCTCCTCCCTGATGGCTACAAGATCCTCTCCTCAACCAGAACCTCCCGGTTTTGTGGGGGGGTAGCCCTGATATTTCCTGAGTGGATTCCTGCCTCTATCATTCCAAGTCAGACCTACTCCTCTTTTGAATGCCTTGTCTGCAGGCTCTCTCTCTCTCCTACCCATTCTCTTACTGTGGCTACCATCTACTGGCCTCCTGGTCAAATCACCTAATTTCTCTCTGAGTGGGCAGACCTCTCCTCCTCCCTCCTGGCCTCTTTCACTATACTCCTCCTCCTCGGTGACCTCAATATCCATCTAGACTCTCCTTGTTCCTCCTCTGTACTCTTCCGTGACCTCTGTGACTCCCTCTCTCTGTCCATCCTCCCATCTGGCCAGACTCTCTCTGCAGGGCACACATTTGATGTCTTGATCACCTCTGACCTCCCCCTCTCCATCCCTCTGACCACCCCTCTCTCCTGGAGCGACCACTCCCTCCTCTCCTCTCATCTCTCCCTCTCTTCCCCCCAAGCAAGCCTACGCCACCACTGCACCTACCTTCTCAGACATCCAGCCCATGAAGCGGGTGTCAGTTGAGGCTTTTGTCGCCACCTTCTCCCCCCTCCACCTTTGGCTGTCTCACATCCTGACACAGCCCTGTCTCTGCTCTACTTTTCAATTTCTTATACTCTTGATGCTCTTGCCCCTGTCATGAGGATCCTTTTGAAGTCCAAAGCCAAGTGCAATTCCTGGTATTACTCCGACCTAGCTACACTTAAGCATAAGCGTAGGGCGGCTGACAGGAAATGGATGGCTTCTTGTTCATCCTCTGACAAACTGGCCTGTTGCCTGCTCCAAAGGCAATACCGACTCTTTGTCCTCAACCAGAAGATAGTCCACATTCAAGCTTGTGACTCTGCGGCAGCTAACTTCTCGGTCGAACTCTTAAAAATCTGCAAGGATCTGGACACCCCTGCTGCAGTCCCTACCCCTCCTGTTGTCTCCCAGGCTCTTTGCAATGCCCTTGCTTGTCACTTTATCTAAAAAACACAGGACATCCTGTCCACCCTCTCCACCTCGCCCCCTCCTCTCACCTCTCCGTCTGTGCTTTCTGACCCTCCTCCAGCGAACCACCCACCCTCCTTCTCATCCTTTCCTCTTTTCTCCCATAATGAGTTTGCTAGACAAGTCCAATCTATGAAAGACCAATCAAAACAGGTTCATCCCTGTTCTTCTAAAACCATCAAGGTCCACATTCACACCCTTGGTCCAGCCCTTGCTTATTTGTGCAACCACTCCTTTGCCTCAGGATCCTTCCCCTCCCCTCTGAAGCACTCCCTTGTGCATCCTCTTCTCAAGAAACCCACAGCTGAACCTTCTTGTCCAGCTAACTATCACCCAATTTCCTTACTCCTGGAAAAGTTGGCCATCTCTCATTTTAACCTTCATTCCAATTCTGTTGACTGTCTCCATGACCACCAGTCTGGCTTCAGAGCTGCCAGAAGCATGGAAACTTCTCCCCTGAACATCTGTGAAAATCTGACTCTAACATTCCCTCTCTCCTCATCCTCCTCAATCTCTCTTCTGCCTTCGACACGGTCAATCGATACCATCCTGCTCAACTGTCTCCGTGATAACCTGGGTATCACTGATAAGGCTCTGGCCTGGCTGACCTCTTTCTTCTCTGATCGACCCTCCCAGGTCCAACTTGGGTCCTTCCTATTATCTATCTTCCTCTCTACCTGTGGTGTTTTCCAGGGGTCTAACCTCTCACCCTGGCTTTTCAACCAATACCTGTCAACTCTCGCCCACTGGATTTCCATTTTCTGCTCAAATTTTCAGTGCTACGCTGACGACACTCAACTCATTTTCAGGCTGCCCTCAGCCACCTCCTCTCCCTCTCTCATCTCTGATTGCCTAAGTGCCATTCAAGATTGGTGTACCGTCAATGATCTTTGTCTGAATGCCAGCAAGACGGAGATCCTCCTCATCAGCACACCTTCAATATCCTTTCCCCTGACTCTCTGGCCGGCCTCCCTTGGCTCTCCACCTACCCCCACCTGCGTGGCTAAGAACCTCGGGGTCACCTTTGACTCCACACTTCCCTTCTCCGCCCACATCTCTGATGTCTCTAAAAAGTCAAACTTCCTACTGCACCTCCTCAGAGGTACTCTGCCTTTCCTCTCCTTCCCCCAGAAGCTCATGGTCTCCCAAGCTCTGGTTCTCTCTAGGTTGGACTATTGTAAGAGCCTCTTTCTAAATCTACCTGCCTCTACTCTCTGCCCTCTGCAACTAATCCAGAACCGGACTGCAAGACTTTCCCTTGGCCTCAAGTCCTGGGATCGTATCTCTCCAGCTCTGAAATCCCTCCATTGGCTCCCAGTGGATGCAAGGATTATATTAAAAACCCTCGGCATTGTCCACAAGGCTTTCTGGGGCCTGGGTCCAAAATACCTTCGGGTATCCCTCCGCAAATACCTCCCCTCTTGAGCTCTTCACTCCTCTACCTCTGACGCCTTCATGGTCAGTTGTTTTTCGAAGAAACGCACTGGGGGTAGATCTCTATCTTCGGCTGGGGCCTCCCTCTGTAACAGCCTCCCTGCCACTCTAAAACTTGAGGAGAACCATCTCCAGTTCTGGAAGCATCTCAAGACCTTCCTCTTTGCTTCTGGCTTTGCTCCCCTTCCCTCTGCTGATCTGTTCTCTCTTTGCACTGTACACCTGGCCAGCCTGTGTCCTTTGGGCCCAGTTACATGCTCACCCTGCCACCCTCCTGCACTGCCTCCGGGCCACCCCCAGCACTGGGGTCTGCATCTGTACCCATACATCCCCCCCATTTCTTCCTGCACTTATCAGACCTAACCTCTCTGCTGCCTTAAACCCAGCACTTGCCAATTGCTGGCTGCACTACCACTGTTAGTTGCCTTTATTATTTATTTATTTATTATTATTTATCTGTTTCTCCTTTGTTCCGCACTCTCCACTTCTCCCCTCTTCCAAGCGCTTTTCCCCTCCCCCTCTCCCATACACTTGCGCTTTCTCAATGTCACTTGGCCTAGTAAGATCGTTGTTTTGTTCTCCCCTGTTCCCCTCCCTTGCCTTGTCGCGTTCTGAAACACTTGTGTACGAGCGCGATAGAAATAAAATATCAATATCAATATCAATAACATGGGCATTGTGTCAGTAAGTGTCAAGTAGTCTCTATTTCTTCAGCACATATTTGACAAATTCTATTATCATAAGAAATGCTAAACCAGGCTACACGATGCTCCAGGGTGGGCAATTGCTCAAAGCAAATTCTACTGATGAAGCATCATACTCTAGCCTCCATACTAAGATAGGTAAATGGCGTTTTCCTGAGAAACCCTTGAGGAGTATACTGAAAAAAGAGGCTTTAGACGCCAAATATTCGATGTTTTGAATTCGACCCCACACCTCTGCTTTATTTTTAAGATCTCGACTATCTGCACCATGATTTAGGGGAACATTTAATTTGAAGCATATATCCTTATGGAATGTACTAATATCTTGAAGCCAATTACCCAATGCTCCTATATTTTCTTCTGAGTTCAATACATTCTTAAAATATTATTAAATGGAATACTCGTCAGTGCAAGATTGAAGTATCTGGAGACAATATAGACTATGTTGCACTTTTATTCGAGCAGACATGGATGTCAAACCCAATTCTAGTCAAATAGCTTCTAAAGGTGTAGTAGGAAGAGTCCTTATGTTGCAAGCCCCAATTTTCCCTCTAGCATCAATCTACTTTAACTCTTTGTCCAAAGGGATTTTGAGACCATATAAAGTGCTAGGTACAATACTGGCATTATAAAGTTTAATCAGTCCCTCCATTTTTCGATCTAAATAATTTGACTGTATTACATTTCCGATTAACCTTGACCGAAATATCATTGGCCAATAATTTAGAATCAAAAGAATTATAGCTGGGAAGGTCCAAGTACATATATCTTTTGACGGTTTTGATGACATTTCCATCGAACTGCCAAATCATTTTTTTGAGCCAAATTCTTCTACTGTTAATGACCATGATCATTGTTTTACCAAAATTAAGATATAGATCATTATTTTTTGAATAATCCTTTAATGCAGTCAAACTGTGTTGAAGACCAATGGGGGTACGATCCAAGATGATCGTGCCAACAACATAAAATAAGAAAGTCATAGGTTGTTGACCTATTTTTGGAAGGAATTTCGACATTTACACAAAGTATCTTCCAGGTCTGAAACATATAAATTGAATAAAACAGGGGCCAACATGCACCCCAGTTTCAATCCAAAATGTGTTGGTATAGATTCTCTCAGTTGGCCATTTTGATCTATTCTGATCTGCGAGAAGGTTTCATTTTAAAGTGCCTTTACAAAGTGCAGAACTGTGGAATCCAAGCCCCAGCCTTGAAGTTTAACCCAAAGCCCCAGGCAATTTATCATATCAAAGGCCTTGGAATTATCCACATAGCATATGTACAACAAATCATCTTTGTTTTGAGGGTAGAACGTATTAAATATGCAATGCTCCATTAGTTGGCTAACGTTTTAAGGCCTTTTCTAAAACCAGTTTAATGGTTCTTCAAGATATTATTCCCATTATTCCATGCATTTATCTTTATCAATAGGAAATGAGAATTTTGTTTTGCCATTGAGTCAGTCATGGCCAATATTCAGTAATTTGTGGGTAATTCCTGAGGGCCCTTTTTGTAGATGGGCACCAGCACACATTTTCACCAGCGAGATGGTATTGTGCATGTCTTAATCACTTGTCTGAAGATTTTCTCGAATATTTTGCCCAACCGCTAGGATTTCTTTTTAAGACAACATTAGCCTTCCCTGGTGCCCTTGACAATCTTAATTTTATTATAACTTCCTCGATATCTTCTGCTGTTATATATCACTTTTATAAGGTAGGTAAGCTGCAATGGACTCATTAGAAGGAACAAACTTGTTATACATAGAGATGATGTAAATCTTCCATTCAGATTGGAGACGGGGTAAATCTTCTTTTTAGTCTATGAGATCGGACATGTGGCATTTATATAATGACCAGAATTTCTGTGAGTCAGAATTATGCAAGGCGTTGTTCATTATATGCCACTGGACCGTAGTGGTTGATTGTTTATGAGGTCTAATTAAATTTCTATCATTTGTTTTCGATTTAAACACCGCATTGAGGGTTTCGAATTCAGGTCTGCCAGTTTTCTTATTGTCTTGTACATCAGCATAAGTTTCTTCCTAGAGGCAACCGCAGCATCGTAAATCCCATTATGTCCCTAACCATGATGATAGTTACTCCTCACACATCTATAAAGAGTTTCTAAAGTTTGTTGCATCCCTTAATAGTATATACTCAAATTGAATATGCTATCCCTTGCAACTTCATTGAACACTTTTGATATTTTAGGGGTTAACCTCTCCATATTTTTTTCTGTCCACTTAATCCGATTTGCCACACTGTTAATGGTACAAGTTCGCCAAATGTATTCCTTAATATTACAATACGTAGCTTGGAGCAAGTGTTTGGTTGCAAAATGATCACTAGGAGTGTTCTTAATTAATTCAACACTTTCTATTAATTTAAAAAGGTTCTGACTTATAAGTACATAAGCTTTTCAGGAACCACGACACCTGTTCGTCCATGTATATGGTACTGGTACAGCCGGCGAACCTTCTTAATACAATTGCAACATTCCCATATGAGACATAAAAGTTTCCCACATATTCATATTCAAAATCCCTATCCAATTCCGACACATTAAAGCTGTTTCTATACAACACAAAACAGCAATTCCTACTTGAGTTATATGGTCTGGATGGTTATCACTGGAAATTCATATCTTCCGCAGCAATGAATTTACCCAAAAGGCCAAATAATGACTACTCATTGAGCATATATTCCACATGTGTTATGATTTTATTTGTTACAATATTCGCAGGAGGGTCATCCATGTTAAATATTAGTATATTCTGATGCTTGCCATTCTCTTTAACCCAGAGGATTCTTACCACTACAAATGAATTAAATACATTGGGCAAGCATTATGCGATATTAAGTCCTTGTTTAGCTCCATTTAATAGTCCACCAGATAGTCTTCCCACGAGATTAGTTCGGGGTAATTGGTTAATGACCTGATACCCATCCAAACAGTACTCGCGAGTAAGCCAGATTTCCTGCAAAAAGAAAACATCCGATGCTATGATGCCAATAATAATGCTAGACCATGTGAATGCAAGGTAAATGATTTGAACCCTCTAGTATTCCAAGAAATCAGCACCAGGGGGGGTATTTCATCTTTTCCAGGTCACTAAAATAACATATATCTGCTGAGGTACACCATAGTGTTTAACCATACATTTTGTTAAGAATAATTTGATTTCAATACTTTGAAAGAGAACACTTTATACACTTCAGGTGCCCTATGCACAATCCTCGCTACAAGGATAGAGGTAATATGTTTAACAATAGCCCATCAAATCTCTTGATGAGATACATAGTCACTCCTAATGGAAAACTTCACTTCACATATACTTTTGTGTGTTTGATAGTATATTTCTTTTAACGTAACAACTTGGCCACATATGTTTATATTTCAAAGAAAAAATACTCCATCAAAATTAACAATTCTTTTTTCATTAATATTCAATCAAAATAATGTCAATGTTCCATTTCATCAAAACATCTTTTAAATCAAGGAAGAAGAACACATTTTTGTGTATTCAGAAAAAACATTGTTCTTAACAAATAATTCTGTATCATTTATCTAGCTATCTCAGATAAACATCTTGAATATAGTTAGTCGAACATGCCCTCTCATTTGAATATTCTTATATCCAGCACTATGCGTTTTCAGGGCTCAAGATCCCTTCTTCAGGTGCGAATGTTATCCAATCTAGTCAATTGAAAAAAATATTTTACCATCAATTTTTAGAGTAATGTTTGTCTACTTATTTCGAGTTTATACATTCAGATGTAGCACTAAAAGTGATTGATTCCTCAACCTAACACGAAACTGAATAATCAAATTTGCAACAAAAGAAAAGCTTATTTTCTTCCGGACCGTTGTAATCGCCAATGTCTTAATGATTAACTAACGTGAATCAGAACTGATCACAATGCCTTTATCTAAAAAATACAACAAACATATACATATACTGTAATCATTTTGTTTCCACCAAAACCACACTTGGAGATCCGCTCCATATATATTATGTGGTCTTTTCCTGGTCAAACATATTCTGATGTAACTTTTTCACTACTTATAATTATAATTGTTCTTTTATAATGTGCTTAATATCGGAGACCAGTTTCTATGGAAGAGACCGGGATTCAAACCTGTGTTGCCATGCATTGTCTTGATTCCAAGACACACGTGTTGCCCATGAGCTATCCTCCCGGCCTATTTCTGCTGTTAGTATTGGTGTACCCTTTCAATGCCTCTGCCAATTTGTTTATGATCGACTCTAATGTGTTACTAGTAGGAAGTAAGTCGCCATTAATAGACTCCAAATTTGTAATCGTCCCCTTTTTTATTTTTGTTTCCTAGACTTGTTGACAATCAAAACCCAATCACAGGAAGTCTTGCCAATTAGACAGTACAAGTTCTGAGATGACCGGAGAAATGAAGTGCACTAATGCCCAGTTAGTATCTTGTGGAGAACTCGCTTGCTCAACCAATGAGATGTCCTTAGATTAAATCAATTGTAGCTGGGATAAACAATCAAACAGCTGAAGGATTCTCTTACGATTGAGAAAGGCACTAAATTCCATCGCAAATATTTCAGTAATTACAATTTCTGTGCAACTCTGTTTCTTGACCTCACTCAAGGAGGCCTCTGTCTGAGCCTAAATTTGATATCCAGTTTCACCAGAAACCCCAAAGTTATTATTTGCATGCAAAGGCATCACCTTGTTAATTCGCATCTCTTTAATGTTCTCCCCATTCGATCTTAAATCGCCCGAGATCGGATTATATTCATTAGTATTTGGTAATCGATTCAGATTGAAGCACATTATAATTCACAGTCGATGCTGGAGGATCTGTGGGTAATAATTCAATGCGATTAACAGCTTTCACACAGGCCAAGTTATCCACATCGGTGACTAAAGCTAATGACTGCACGCGAGAAATGGTAGTCGGCCGATTTGCTTGAAGGGCAGCTTTATGAGACTCTTTCCTGCATTTTGCTCCCCACCTCCTTTTCCTTAACCTGCGCCCTTGACCTTGTTTGTTGAATTCTGTTTATTTTGGAGTGTCAGGAATAGATAGAGGTGACCCCTTGAGCTCTTAAAGGATAGTTCCGGGACTTTTTTTTTATTGTCCCTACGGGTCGGCCATGTGTTTGTAAGCATAAATCGGTAGATCGTAGGAAACTTTCCTATGGACCTTACCCGACTTTTCGCCCATTATCGCACTCGAAATCAGCCTCCATTTTGTGATAATCCTATCATTCCGCCGCATCGACCTGGCTCACCTGCCTTTGCGGCACTAAATCAAATCCCCCGCCCCTGAAACAGACATTATCAAAACATTCATATTCCCCGCCTCTCTCCGTGACGTTACTGTGCTGCGTAGGCAAACGCGCCCAGGCGTCTTCTACGCGACTCCACACAGACCCCGGAAATCAACACAGATCAGCTCACAATACAGCGCACCACAATTCGGAATATGAAACTGTACTTTGAAATCAAACCGCAAGATTGTAAATGTGGTAAAGTACATTTATTTGACATCAAATGTTTAGAGAATATTCAGCGATTTGCATTTTTATTTGCAGATGTTCCAAAAAGTTCGTATTGAGGAACGCGATGGTCCTTTGCTGTACACAGGGTCTTAGAGCATCTCACAATACAGCGCCACAATTCGGAATGTGAAACCGTGGTTTAAAAGCAAACGGCAAGATTGTACATTTGGCAAAGTACGTTTATTGGACATCAAATGTTTAGAGAATATTCAGCGATTTGCATTTTTCTTTGCTCTCGATCCAAATTAGTTCGTCTTGAGGGAAGCGATGTTCGTGTGCAGTAGACAGGGTGTTGGTTTACGATAAAAATAAGCTCTTCGGTCGCACTGATAATCGCATGGCTGTTCCAACAACGAGGCACTAGGCCACCACAACGGTAGGTATGTTGCATCTAACCGTTAGTACCGCGTAAGGGCATACTTGTACTTGGCGATCGTCCCATAAAATGGTCAGGGTGGTAACGTTGTTCACGCGGAGAAGCAACTGGCGGCTGTAGAAGCCGTCCGCCCGTGTCCGGTACTCGTGACACAGACAGTAGTGAATGATGTACCTAAAAACATAAAAAATGAAATTAGTCTCACCATCAGATCCTTATTAAAATCATAGCGAGGACAGCGCTACTGGGTGTACACAAGTGTTTAAAGGCGTGGCGAGGCAGGGAGGGGGGGGAGTGGAGTACAAGGTAAGTAGCATAAAATAATAAATAAATAGGGCCAGCTGGTGGCAAGTGCAAGGTAAGTGCAGAACAAGTGCTGGGAAGGGGGGGCTGTAGGATACTGAGACAGTCCCCCAGTGCAGGGGTTGACAGGGAGGCAGTGCAGGTGGAGAGTGGAAGGGCCCAGGACCGAGGTCGCAGACAGTGGACCAGTTGTAGCAGGGGAGAGGGAGAGAGAAAGCAGAAGCAAAGAGGAAGGTTTTGAGGTGCTTCAGTAAAAGCAGATGTTTCTCCTCAAGATAGTGCGCGGTAGAAAACAATATGCCACATAGAACGAACAAGTACAACTGAACCCGTCTTTAAAGCCACTGTATAGTAATGAAATTGCGGTATAAACTCATCAAAAGTTACTTACATTATATTTGCATTTTCCATTGTGTCTCTGTGTAGGGCAGACCCGAAACACCACTCCTTCTTTGCCGACGTTACTTCTTCTAATGAACGTGGCTCATCGTTTCGTTTCTGAAATTTTATTCATTATCTTTTCTTAGTCTTTCAGGATGGTCCCGGCCTGTCAAGGTCAAATCACAATAGAACCTTATACTGGGTCGTGGGCCGTTCCGCCACCCGAGCAAAACATCAAAGCAGCTGACCTTCACTTTGAGCGAGCACACATTTCTAGTTAGCTGCAGTTAGTGTAAGGGCATCTTGTCTGCGTGCCTTTTTTTTTATTGTCCCTATGGGTCGGCCATGTGTTTGTAATACGGAAACATTCTATAATTTTTGTAAAAATGATTTATATTACTGTTTGGTTTAATTGCAATGGGCCTGCAACATGAGGAGACTCGAGAGAACAGACAATCAAATTACAATCATTTAAACCGTGATGTGTATTTCTCAATGAGCTCTGCTTTAGGTGGACATGGAACAGAGGCAATGTTGGGTGGCAATGCAGTTGTCCCCTGCATAGGTTCGTTCACCACTCCATGTATGTGCCTATCGAGGACATCTACGATAAGTCTCTCAATAAACTCATATTGCATATCCTCAAACACTGGTTTGATCACCCATTGTTTACTTCTTTTAGCGAAGGCCTTATTGTAGCGAAGCGTCCCTAAAGTTCCGGTCGTCCTACTTTGTTGACGGCCAACATTATGGTTATGTGCCAAGACCGCTAGAAGAGTCCGATTTATCATGCCTTCCATGCCAAAATGCAATCTTTTGGGCCTGTACTTTAGGCACATATTGTGGAACACCTCCAAATCTCCTGTGTGGCAGAATTCCGTGAGTCCCCTCAAATCTCTTGTTATAGTTTTATCAAATACAATCTTTTCAATGGCCTTGTGAGTGGGTGATGAAGGAATCAACCACTTCTTCTTCCGTGCCTCCTCTGTGGACAAATGGCCATGTTCACATTTGTGGAAATGCTCATTTGTCGACCATCGATGTACGTTGCTACAGTGCAACATTACTGACCGCCATTTTTCCAGTAGAATTTCCAACGACCCTTCACATGTTTTTGAGCTCCACCAAAGATGGTTGCTGATTGACTTGGACCACTGTGAAATACCTTGCATATCTTTTTTTTTTCCTGCAGCCGAAAATTTTTTATTGATTGTTTTTGCAAGATGCCATACGTCAAATTGGTGATTTATATTTTTGTACTCTTCTCTCATTGTCTTGGCAATTGAAACGTGTCTGTCCGTGGCTATCAGGTCGATCACCATTCCCCGCGATTGTAGTTCTTGCAATGATGCTACAAAGCCAACTTTCTCCATGGCCACTGAGTATGTACTTTGTGACACCTGCACGACCACCGAACTCACAATTTTCTTACTTTCCATGTCCTGAAAGTGGTAGGTGCAGTACTTGGCTGAAAATCCTGGGCTGTCGCACTGTCCATCACCGGCTAGCCTGAAGCGTTTGCCCGCGAATGTACTTTCCATTGACATTTTTTCCATTCTCCAAGCTTCGCTGATGGCTGGAAATAGATAATCGGTTTGGTATTTGTAGAACTGACTTTTCGCAATGAAATGGATTCCCACAAACTGAAAGAAATACTGTAACTTTTTAAAACTTGAACCACTAAAAAGTGCGGCCGCTGCACAAAGTAGATTGCCTGCTGGCAGTTGCCCCAGCATGGGTTGTGCAGACCATGCGAACGGATGATATTGTGTACAGGTGGCATGTATTTTAAGGTTAGTGCCTCTAATTGCACGAGTCACATTAATCAATGGCTCCCCACATACTTCCCCACCAACCCAATGCCCACATTTCATCATCATAATAATATCCATCAAACAGCTATCGAATACAATGAATTTGGCCTCTTTCCTTATACTGTCACTCTGCATCCCAGCTGGTTCGGCCTGTAACGTTATGGACATGTCACTCGCATGAAAGGTACACTCTCTGATATCGTCTTCCGCTATGCTGAGTGATATTGATGGTGTTTCATTGTCGTCCACTTCATTCTCTTCCATTGCAACATCTGTTCCTTGTCCGGAGATGGGAGAAAAAAACAATGTCTTCAACTTTCGCGCGCTCTTATTTTTTGCGGGTGTGGATTCTGTGAATTTATCTCCAACTGCATCCGAACTACCAGGAGGACATTCACTATCAATGGCTGGTGGTGGTATAGCTCCGTTGTCAATCACTTCATATTCTTCCCATTGGCACGATGCATCTCCAGTCTCAAGTCCCTGCCAAAAGGTTTGACAAGCAACATCTCTCGTTCGCTTCACTGTCTGTGTAGATCTAGTTCTTACACCCACTCACAACTAGAGGACAGATTAGAAAAGGGATGTTCAGTTTGAACACAACTTACAGTATTGAACTATTGACAGTGAAAGACAACATAATATAGTGAACAGGACACTAACCTTCTTTTGCTTTCTTTTCTTTGAAACTTTCTTGCCTCGAACTTCAACATCTGGACGCTGTTGCTCCGACTCGTGTGTGCATGTCTCCACTTCCTCTCGCGCTGCAACGACTATATTTTCATGATAAGCACATCCATCACTCACTGAGGCTCCATCGACTCCCTGAAACATAGAACTTTCATTAGTATGTATAATAATATTGAAAACACAAAATGTACTTGGGGACCAATACCCATACGTACATCTCAATAGCAAAACACGAATGAACGCATTGTGTAGAACATTCAAACGACAATAGTTCACGCATTGTTGATCTAGTTAGATTGAACTGTCAAGATCCATACCTCGGGCTCCGCATAGACTTCCATTGATGATATTATTGAAGATGACGCTTCAGCAACTCCCTGAAACACAGTAATTGCATTAGTATGGTTTTCTATTTTGTTTAAAAGAACATAAACTTTCTGCAGGCGTCAACGGCTCATCTAAATAGACCTGCACAAATGATCAGTTGTCTAAAATAAATAATGGATATCTAAATATGATTCGATTTGCTCCATCGTTGGAAGTGTCACCACCCAGAGATCTGCATCAACTACTAGGGGTGATGTTCTTGTTGAAGAAGCTCCGTCAGCTCCCTGAAACATAGTACTTGCGTTAATAAAGAAGGAAGTATAGCGGATGTAATCACGTCATTTGATCTCGCATGATTGATCTGTCAGTATCCATACCTCAAAATGCATAAGAACATCAAGGGACGCTGTAACTGCGGTGCACACTTCTGCAAGCTGTTGCGCCGACCCGTAACTGCATGCTCCCCCTTCTTCTTGGACTAATGCTCCATCGACTCCCTGAAACATAGGACTTTCATTAGTAATGAACACAATATTGAAAAAAGAAGACACATAGGAGGGCGACGACAGAAGGACATACCAAAGGCTAAAAACGAAAGAAACATTGTGTGTAACAATCACGCTACAAGAATGCAAGATCTGATGATCTCCATCGATGGAACTGTCCGGAAACGTACCTCGAGCATCTGAGTGACATCTACGGTTGTCGTCAATGCGTTGGACTCCTCAGCATCTCCCTGAAAGACAGTACTTGAAGTGGCTGATGACTGCAATAACGACACGGATGGAGAATCTTCCGCCTTCATATTGAGTGGATACATAAATGGGGAAATTATTGTTAGCTAATGCTACACACTACCGCAAGGCCGAGAGACAAATACGTAAACTTGACTCACCAGTGGAGGGATGTGGACGAATAGAGTGGGAATAGCGGTTGAGAGCAATTTTCGCCTCGCTCGCGGTGTTTTCTTCTTTATTAGCAATGATGTGGAGTACATGTCTGGGCTAAAGTGCCTGCTGCAGATGCGGTATCGATCACCCCTCTTGTCCGCAAAGACTTCTAGGACTCTACTTTCTAGCTCAGAGGCTGGATATCCGCAATATCGGACCCATTCTCTTATCTGATCTATTGTCTTAGGGAAAACATGCATTATAGTACCTTCAGATTTGTTATGAGTCTTCGAAGGGCAACCGCCAATGGAACAGGCAGGCATTATGGAAAGTTCTGAAAAGTAAATATCAACAATTCTCTATGAATACCAATGTGTTAAAACATTAAATGACACATAAAAGGTTCAATGCAAGGTCCGTTTTGGTTCTTGGAACTATACACGTTATTCACATGCGGATAAGTATTTCAATAACTTTCAAAAAATAGAAAAAGTAATTTGACTAAACTCAGAACATGTGACTAGTTCCTTGCATGTACTGTCGTGAACGAAAAGAAAACATGGATGCAATTTGATGACTACTAGAAAAAAATAGATATAAATTAAAAAATTGGACGCAAAATGATTATGGTACATGGACTTACCTTGACGAACAAACAGTTAGATGCAGGGATCAGAGTAGTTTCTTGTCGTAGAACAGGGAGCAGTTCACAGGTTGCAAACTGACGAGTTTGCTCAAAGTGGTCACGGAAGTTCACAGAGACGAAGAGCAGATAACCAGCACCTTCACGGGTTGACTAGCAAAGCGCAAAGAAGTTCTCATTAGAAATATGAAGTGGGTTATAAAGAATTCGAAACAGGGGTGTGTTTGTGAATGAATGACGTGTATATGTCGTGGCATTATGCGGATTGCAGGGGGGCGCCCAGCGTGAGGGGGGATGCTTGGCAGGAGACACGGGGTCTGGAGGTAGACATGGGAACAACAACCCATGCTCTATAGACCACTTTGAAGTGTACATGGTCTTTGGCACCTCTTGGCCTTTATCGCTCCCTGACAGCTCTACTTGCCAGCAGCGCAAGTACCCTGGTGCGAACTGCCTTTGATAGGGCGGGGGGGTGGATCGGGTGGTGGTCGTGCAGACAAGACACAGGAAGACTCGTGAATGGAGACACACTTATGTGGATTGCAGGGGGGCGTCCAGCGTGAGGGGGGATGCTTGGCAGGAGACACGGGGTCTGGAGGTAGACATGGGAACAACAACCCATGCTCTATAGACCACTTTGAAGTGTACATGGTCTTTGGCACCTCTTGGCCTTAATCGCTCCCTGACAGCTCCACTTGCCAGCAGCGCAAGTACCCTGGTGCGAACTGCCTTTGATAGGGCGGGGGGGTGGATCGGGGCGGTGGTCGTGCAGACAAGACACAGGAAGACTCGTGAATGGAGACACACTTATGTGGATTGCAGGGGGGCGTCCAGCGTGAGGGGGGATGCTTGGCAGGAGACACGGGGTCTGGAGGTAGACATGGGAACAACAACCCATGCTCTATAGACCACTTTGAAGTGTACATGGTCTTTGGCACCTCTTGGCCTTTATCGCTCCCTGACAGCTCCACTTGCCAGCAGCGCAAGTACCCTGGTGCGAACTGCCTTTGATAGGGCGGGGGGGGGGTGGATCGGGGCGGTGGTCGTGCAGACAAGACCCGTTTGCCGCAGGGCCTCACCAAGGAGAGGCCATCTAACTGAATGTAAGAGGATGGCTGCAGGATCTACTACATGGAAGGCAGGGGGGTGAGTTTATAAATACCTCACCCTCCCAGGAGAATATACACTAGATTCATTTAAAAAATCAAAACAACCATTGTTAAAATATATGTTGGGCTTTATTTTAGATTTTAGTTAAACATAAATAATAAACATTACACATTGTAAAGTTGAGGTTGCAGCACATCGAGGGAAAATCCGCGGTATTGTCCACTGTCACTGGGGAAATGTTGTCTAATGGCAAGTACCGCACAGGCAGGTATTACTCTCCGAACGCGGTGTCCGAGCCTCCCGTGAAGCCACCAAGTGAAGCAACGATAGGCCACCAGCCTGTACCACCTGTGAAAAAAAAAGATGCAAACTGTATTAAACTGACCAAACTTTCTTATCAATGTCGATTCAGGTAAACATGTCATTTTTCTTAGAAAAAAATTATATCTAGAAAATGCACTATATGGAACCAATTTACATGCGTTCGAATGATATGTAAATGTAATTTTATATGTGGGAGACGACCATGAAATAGTGGTGGCATCACTGACATCACAAACAGAGTATACTTACTCGTTACTCGGATTACGCGGACGAACAGTGCCACGAAGTTCGTGCATAAGCACCATCATCATCCTCAACACTGTCCGTGAGAGGCAGGCTTCCCTGAACTCTGGCAGCTCGGTGATGCATTGCGGACTTTGCTCGCCTTCCTGCAGACTTTGCTCGCTTTCCGAAATGTAGGCCAAGCACCCGGAATTTTCACGGCAGCAGCAGTTCTCCTCCTCAGTTGGCATTAGCTCGCACCGATTGCACGTGCACCAGGTGGAGACGCCGTCCATGCGACATGGTCCAGGCTCTTCATCCGTTGACTGGTCCTCCCAACTGCCGTCCGAATCCCCATCGTTTTCGCGTGCTTGCCTTTCCAGTAGTTCTTCCTCGGTGTACTCGGGCTCGTACATATGCGGCATTATTGTAGCCATTGTGTGGTAAAGAAAGTAAGATAATTTATAGCGGTGGTACTGGTATCTGTTCACACGGGCTACAATCAACGAAGGTAGCTGACCAGAGCACAGAAACGAGTCACAGAATACTCAAAGTAACACACAGAGAGTAATGGAATCGAAAATCTGCTGCTGTATGTTGTGAAACGGTCTGTTTATACTTATTGGGGAAAGAGGCGTCCTGCCATTTCCATGGCAACACGTCAATAGCTGAGGCGCAGCGATTGTTGACACGAGACGTGCTTGAAATGGGCAGTACGCGTCTGCTGATGTCAGGCTCAGGGGCGGGGGATTTGATTTAGTGCCGCAAAGGCAGGTGAGCCAGGGCGATGCGGCGGAATGATAGGATTATCACAAAATGGAGGCTGATTTCGAGTGCGATAATGGGCGAAAAGTCGGGTAAGGTCCATAGGAAAGTTTCCTACGATCTACCGATTTATGCTTACAAACACATGGCCGACCCGCAGGGACAATAAAAAAAAAGTCCCGGAACTATCCTTTAATGATAATGATATGTTATTTATATAGTGCCTTAATACAAAGCGCTTTACAGAGCACATATTTACATACAATATCACCCAACCGAAATTGGTACTCATTTATCAACCTCGGAAGGATGAAAGGCTGAGTTGGCCTTGCCGGGGATTCGAACCTGCGACCTGCAGATCACGCTCAGATCGCAACAACAAGCACTCAACCCACTGAGCTATCTTACCGGTTCCAATGCCAGTTGCTACCAGAATGTTCACTATGATGTTGGAAATTTTATGTGCAAAGAAATTACTACAGTCATCTGCCAGTTTTCTTGGCTGATTTAATGGGCCTTGCATCTTGTTCAGTTTTAGTGAGTTCAGTTGAGCTATCAAACAAATCTCCAGACGTATTTGACTCATCTTTTGTTCCAAACTGATTTGATAATTTTTTGTTATTCACCCACCTATTTGTTCACTGTTTTAGATTCAGATTTCTGACATTTGGTAAGCAGAGGGCCACAGAGTCAACAGTGGTGGTGATGGACTTGTTGGAGGTTGGGATTATGGTTTCAAGATCCTTGATTGTATTGTAGTGTAGTCATCATTTATATCACGACTTTTACCATTACTATAGTCTAAATGCACATATAGAGGGATCACCCTTGGGTACCGAAGACCAGGTATGGAAACATTCTCAGAGGCTTAGAATATGTGTGTGCATTTGGCCAACATTAGGAATAGATGGGCTGGCTAGGCTCCACTAAGCAAGCCAGGAGGTCAGGTATGAAGCCGGCTGCTGCGGGAGATCACTAGTGTGTTAGAAGATGCACAGAACAATACTGGAGACCTTAACTAAAGTTAGTGGTGTTTCATCATGTTTTATTTTGTATTGGTCTTACACAATTGTAAACTTGACCAGTTATATGCATTTTTTAGTTTTGATATTTTTCTGCACATTAAATTTCTTCCCCACCCCGTATTCAGCCTCCCACCATACCTCTGACCCGCAGCATTAATAATGTTGAATGTTATGGTAGCAGTTGGAGCCATAGGATAGCAATGACTATAGGTGGCGCGAGCAGTAGCAGTGGGAGATGCCTCAAAAGGTAGTTATTGTGAGAGTCACATTCAGCATTTTGAGCCCTGGCACTTATATTTTTACAAATTATTGAGAGTTGATGATATCCTCGCCAGCCTGGTGGGCTGGTCCTCCGCGGTACGGGACCCAGTGGATCGTAAGGATATTTTGGCACTGAAGAAGGTGAATTCTGGTGCTCATCTGGCCACCCAGGGCCAATGTCTACGGGTCCTACACGGCTGAGACTGTTCTGGAGATCTTTAAGAAATTACACCGGGCTCCGGAGGAATTGCTCTCCGGCATGCAGAAACAAGTGAAATTACTATCAGACTTGGCCTATGATTGGCCATGGGTGCCGGAATTTCATAGCAAAGGCATATCCATCTTCGGGACTGGAAGACTGAGGGTGCCCAGAAGGTGGCAGCTCTGAAGCCTCCTTTCGAAGGGGCTAAACTGTTTGGGGATTCCTTGGAGAAGTTTCACAAGGTGTTTCCATGCAGACAAGCATGCAGATAAACTATGGCAGAAACCCTCCTCTGCGCCCAGGAAAATCTCCTCTTACAAGTCTGCGCCTTCCTTCTCAGGGACTAGATCCAGATCATACCGCAAACCGCAGGGGGGCATGCCCTTCCTCGCCCTTCGGCACAGGTGCAGAAGCCCTGACGATTCCTGCAAGCGCGTTGGGCAGTCGACTCTGGGTGTTTTTTCCTATGTGGACCCCAGTGGTTTCCAATGCCTGGGCTCTCTGCACACTCTGGGATGGTTGTCGGGTGGACTTCGTCTTACCCACTTCAGACCATGATAGACAAGGCCAGAGGCGGACTCTCCAAGCAGAGAAATGGCGACCGGGCACCTGTGCCCTGCCCCGCCCCTCCCCAGTCTCTCAGAAACATGCAGACCCAGCTCCAGGTCCTACTCCACCTTTCTAATTCCTCCATTCATGGGCCAGTGGACAGCAGGTATGGTGGATGTGTCTACGTCACCTGCTACATAGCTCCCACAAGGAAGAAGCCGATGCGCTGGCTACCAAGCCTATATTTAGCAGGGTGCCAGTGGTCATGTTCTCGACTCTGTAAATGTTCCTGAAGGTCCGTGCATGCTGAAGGCCCATGAGACACTGCAAAGAAGAGAGACGTTTTTTTCTTTTTAAATTCTTTTTAATAGCATTTTCAAACATAACCAGTAGCGATTGCTACTAATGACAACACCCCAGCCCCCACACAAGAGTACTTTATATCACAGTTGCACGGTTGTTGCTTGCATCATTTTCAAGCTACCTTATTCATTCCTTGGATGTCACATTTTATTCCATTGATAAAGTGCTGGTGCTTTGCTTTTCATTTGATTATGATCCCCTTTTGTGATATTGGGGGGTGCTGCCGAGATGCCCTTTGAAGTCTCTAGCTTTCCGGTGTCATTGAGGTATTATAGTGTATCTCCTGTGGCTGTGCCATCAGATGACTGATATATTGTCCCCAGATAACTTTCACTCTGGTGCGATTGTTCGTTAGGGCACTATATTTTGTTTCAGCTTCATTACAGTATAACACATCAGCCCTCCATTGATCCACCTTTGGAGATTTCGTGCCCCCCCACACCATTACCACCCGTCTCTTAGCTAACAGCAGAAGGAGCCCAGTCAAATTCCTCAGACCTTTAGGGATTGATTTTCTGTACCCCAGCAATGCTAACAGCAGATCCAGTTCCAGTCTGTCACCTAATATTTCTCCTAGTGTATCAAAAATTCGGACCTGGAAGGCATAGATTGGGGAGCAGTCCCATGCGCTATGTAGAAAGTTTGCTGTGATGTTATGACATCTTACATATTCCCTAGGGATTTCCGGAAAGAACCTTCGGAGTTGATCAGGCATATAATAAAATTGGTGCAGGTATTTAAAGTGAATTTTGCATTAATAGCCACTTTCCTGCTTCCTTCGCAGCAGTACATCCATGTTTCGCCAGGTATCACACACCCCAGTGATAGTTCCTATTTTTTCCTGGATCAGGCTGCTGCTTCAACCCTAGCGGTAATACAAATGGCGTATATGGGTATGATATGGGTGTCATCTACACCAACTTTGCAGATGACACCCAGATCCTTATCCCACTCACAGGGAACTATACCCAAGATACATTGACTATTAATAAGATTTATGCCATCATACAAAACTGGATGGCACTTAATAGTCTCTGCCTCAATGATGAGAAGACAGAGATTCTCATCGTGGGGTCAAAGTCTAAAATAGGTGCCCTACCTCCAGACTATGCATCCATTAACATTGATGGCACCATGATACCTGTACTGAAGCAACTAAAAATCTTAGGAGTTTACCTGGATGCAAATCTCTCGATGACCAAACACATCAGCAGCCTCTCATCATCCACCTCATATACTGCCAAACTAATTACTCTTAGCCAATAATTCCTCTCCCCCACAAACTGCATTACCCTGGCCAGAGCCCTGATTCTCTCAAGACTCAACTATTGCAATGTATTGCTACTAGGTACGTCCATCACCAATCTAAAGAAACTCCAATTGAAACAAAATAAAGCCCTACGAGCCGCACTAGGAATTAGAAAATCTGACCATATCTCTAAGACCAGAAGAGATCACCACTGGCTGCCTATTGCAGCCAGAGTTATATTCAAAACCATATGTATCACCTTTAAATGTCACCAGGAAAAAGCACCCACCTACCTAAATAAGGCACTAGCAAAAAAAGAATCCACCAGATCTCTAAGATCCAACAACTTCCTACTTCTTACCACGGCTCAGTACAAAAACTCCAGATCCGGGGGCAGCAGCTTCCAATACCTAGCACCCAAACATTGGAATTCCCTCCCACTCAGCATTAAAAAAGAGGAATCCTTTATGGGCTTCAAAAAGGCACTCAAAGCTTGGTTATTTAACCAATGCGAATAATGCCTGCCACCATTGTAATTGTATATATGTTGCACCGTTTATTTCTTTACTCGTCTTATGTATATATTGTTATGATTGTTGACTGTAACTTCGCTACAATTTTTCACTGAATATTATTTCACAAGCTGTCTGTAACCTCGCTGTGATACCCAAGGCTTTGGGCGTGTAAAAAATGTAATAAATAAATAAATAAATAAATACAGTATATGACTGACACCACTCTGCTACCGTAACCCCCCCAGATACATTTTTCAAGTACATTGGCGACCACTGGTTGTTCAGGCAAGGTTGGGAATATCTGCCATATTGAATCTCTTGGTCTGTAATATATAAACACATATAGGGCATTAAGCAAGCCTCTTGCTTTGAGCTCTTCTAATGTTGTGAATCACCCACCCAGGAAGTGGTCCCTGAAACAGGTCATTTGTAGGAGTTTCATAAGGGTGACATAACTTCATTCACTTGTAAGGGTGATCCAGGTATATACGTGACTGGAATTTGCAGGGAATGCAGTACATCACCCTTGGATTTATGTTATATATGTGCCCATGCTCTACAGGTCAGTTCCACCATGTTCCTCACAAGTGATTATCTGTCGGACGCTGTAAGGATAATTGACCGTAGCAAGTGCAGTGCCGCCATCGCCTGTTCCACCTCTACATGTGTCCTGTCTCCTCGATTCCCCCAAACCAGTATGAGAGGAAGATGGCCTGGGCTGCGTGGTAGTAGGTTTCAAATTCTTTTAAGGCTCAGCCTCCTCCATGTATTGCTGCTGTTAGTTTGTCCCCTGCTATTCTGGCCTGTTTCCCAGCCCAAATAAATCTTAGTTCTGCCGATCGAAGGTCCTGGAAATAATCACCAGATAATTTTAACAGGACGTTGAGGAAAATGTCCAGGAACTGTGGTAATAGCACCATCTTAATCAGGGTGATTCAACCGTAAAGACTAAGGGGGAGGTTCTCCCACCAGATCAGTGTAGATTTTGCTTGTTTTAGTACCTTGTGGTAGTTATGTTTGTATAGGATAACTGGGTCCCAAGCAATTTGGACCCCTAGGTATTGAGTCTGGTCCATATGCCATTGAAACCCCCATCCGTCTGCGTATTGGTCCACCTTCTCTGTTAACGGAAATAGGACTGCATTCAACCTGAGCCCCAAGAAGTTTCTGAACCGGAGGAAATCCCGCATCACCGGATCTAGATTGTGTTTAAGGTCAGTGATAAACAATAACATGTCATCAGCGTAGCGGGAGATAACCACTCTATGCCTATATAACTGGATTCCTCTATGCACGTGACTTTCCCCGATATGTTCCGCTAGCGTTTCTATCGCCAGAGTGAATAACAACAGTGATAAAATACAACCCTGTCGTGTGCCTCTCTCCAGTGTTATGGTCGGTGTAAGTGGACCGTTCACTCTTATTTTGGCTGTTGGAAGTGAGTACAGCAGAGACACCATTGAGATAAATGATTCCCCCATACCCATCCTACGGAGTTCTGTGAACAAGAAGGGCCATTCTACCGAGTCGAACACCTTGGTGTCATCCAACAGAGCTGCTAGTATTTGTTCCTCTTGTTGTACTGCCCCCATCAGCCCAAACATTCTTCATATGCCATGGGAGGTGGAGCGTCCTGGCACAAAGGCCGCTTGATCTGCCTTTATGATTTCCGGCATCATAGGTGCTAACCTTGATGCTAGTATCTTAGACAGAATTTTGTTATCTAGGTTGATGAACAAAATGGGTCTATATGACAATCAGTCTTTGGGGGCTTTATCCGGCTTGAGGAGCACCACCACAACTGCCTCTCAGAGAGACTCCAGCAACCGGCCGTCTCGCAGGCTCTGATAGAACATCTGTAACAAATACGGAGCGAGTTTGCCAGCATAGTGTTTGTAGAACTCTGCTGTGAACCCATCAGGTCCGAGGGATTTCCCGGATGGGAGGGACCTTAAAACTTCCCTTACCTCCTCCAAGGACACAGGGTGACCCAGCCATTCCCTCTCTTCCTGATTGCACCAGTACAAGACTACCTGGTCCAGGTAGGTGTCTTCTTCTTGCTTGGCGACCTGAATGTGGGAGGAGTACAACTGTCTGTAGAATCGGCAGAATTCCCATACTATCTCTACATCTGCAAACCTTTCCACCCCTTGGGTGTCGGTTATGGATAAAACTCGGTCCTTGAGGTTGTTTGCAGCTCTTGCTAACAGACTGTCCGCTTTCTGTCCTTCTGCATATTGTATCAATGCTGCTTTCCTTGATTAAAATGTGGCTTCTCTGGCCGCATGGTCGTTAAACACTTGCAAATATTTTTCACTCTCCGCCTGTTATGTTAGAGTCAGTCTAGGTGCCCTGGACTGCAGTCCTTTTATGTGGGCTTCAGTATTAGCCAGTTCCCCTCTTATTTGTCTCAGTAGCCCAGATTCCTTGATATGCATTCTGCCATCATTACACATTTAAAGCTTTCTCATTGAACCCCTGCTGATTCAACTGTGTCCTCCTTCATTTCTAGAAATGTGTCTATGGCTTCTGTTAGGCCCCCTCAGAACAGTAGATCCGTTAGCCCTTCACTCTTAAAGACCCAGGGAGCCCTTTCTTTCCCTCGGCCCATTAGCTCTACGCTTAATAATACTGGGGCCTGATTCTGATAGTGTGCGCCCTAGGATATCCACCTCTGTTACTGTGCCCATCAGAGCGTGAGAGATCAGGAAGACATCCAACCGAGATGCTCAGTTGTGAACTGATGAATATTATGTGTATCCGTGTGTTGTCTGGTTCCTAATTCTCCATACATTGCTAGTTTCCCATGTTAGGCACATGCCCTCAAGTTTACTGATCCTCCTGGACTGGGTCCATGACCATGTTAAAGTCACCTGCCCAGATCAGTTCTACTGTTGTTAACTGCCCCAATTGGACATCAATCCACTCCAATGCTTCTTTAGTGTCCTGATTCGGGCCGTAGTAATTACCCAAAGTGTATAGTTTGCCTTGTATAATTCCTTGTACTATCGAGCATCCACCCCTCCAGATCTCTCACTGTTGAGATCATCCGGAACCCAACAGATTTATGAATAAGTATGCACATCCCTCTGGCATATGACAAATAAGTGGGGAAGTAGCAGTGAGATCCCCAGTCTTTACAAAATGTTTATTTTACCACTCATGTCACATGTGTTTCATGAAGGAACGCTATCCCCGCCTGATGCCTTTGCGTGTATAACAGGACTTTACGGCACTTTGACAGGCAGTTCAACCCTCTCACATTCCATGTGATGCTTCTAAGTGATCCAGTCATTCCTCCTTTGTGTCAGTGTCCCTATCCATGAATTATCATTTTGCAAAGCATATCTGCATCTATCATTGTGTAGCTCAGCATAATAATGTGTCTCTCAATACTTCTGTGCTTCCCCAACCCTACCTCCCTTCCTTCCCATCTCCCCCACCGAAAACCCCAACCTGCCAGTAATAATAGCTCCCTGCTCTACTCCCTGCTGACAACCCCAACATGTCAGCAACAGACTCCCCCCTTAACCAAAGTTGGGCTTCCGCATGAGGGGCTGCTAGGTGCCCAGACCTCCATCACACCCCTTAGTATCAGCATTTATTCATCGGCCAACATGTTTTTCTTCCCCACATGTCACCCTGAGGCAACTGACGGGATCCTATAAAGTCACATGCAGTGTCATCCATTATTTCCCCTTTCTCTAGGATTCCACGGTAGTTGTAGGAAATGATTGGCCTCATCCAGAGTGTGAAAGAAGAATACTCAGACCTCGTGTTCTATTCATAGTTTGGCAGCGAATTTCATGGCGTATCTTATCCCTCTTTTCCGTAAATGTTTCTTCACATCCATATATGTTCTCCTGGAGGCTTGTATCTTGTCAGAGATGTCCGGGAAAAGTCTGATAGTATCCCTTCTGTATGACAGGGGTCCTTTTTCCCTTCCCTTGTGGAGATCCCTATCCTGATAGAATACAAGCTATGATGTGACGTGGGGGGCCCTGGTATCGGGCGTTTCCCACCAGGTATCCTGTGCACTCTCTCCACCATGAACAGCACTGAGAAATCTTCGGTTCCCAATGTCTCCTTCAGGATCTCCTCGACTAGGGGGTCCATGAGTCTCTGTTCAACAGATTCCAGCACTCTGACTATCTTCAGGTTGTTTCTCCTGGATCTGGAATCAAGGTCTTCTTGCTTGTCCACTAATTCTTTCAGTGCACATCTCACTTGCGTCATTTCTCTAGACGTGGAAGATGATTCGTCTTTGACCATCGAGACATGGGCTTCTACTTCATCTAATCTCTCCCCATGTTTATCGAGACGGACATGCATGTGGTCCACTTTAGATGTTAGAGTGTCAATTTTTCCATCCAATGATTGTATACTGTTCTGTAGTTGGTTAAACATGTCTTTAATATCTGGGAATGCCCCGGAGGCGTCTTGGTCCATAGATGTAACTCTCACCTTGTATCCACAGAGACGCTACCCGACTTGGCTGGATCGCTTCTGGGTTGGATTCACCTCCCCCGGGGACTCGCTCTGCCGTGGATCTATTCTGGAAGATAGGAGTTCTGTTTTAGCCACAATCACCTTCTCTCGTGGCCCGCCTACCTAGTGCCCCCCCTAGCGACCCTCTTAGAGTCTTCCTCACCTTGTATTTCGATAAGGTGTGCTCTCTGTCGTGCTGTTCTGTGCAGGGGTGCATCGTGGCTGGGCCTCTTACAGCCAAGTTACTTCACTAGGTCGATAAATGAGTGGCAACTTCTGGTTGGGTTATAATTGTATGTGAATATGCTCTATGTATAGTGGTTTGGGGAAAGCGCGATTTAAAAAAAAATATTATCAGTAACTAGAGTTTAGTGACTCTTGAGAGTCGATTTTATTTATTAGAAAAAGTTGCAAACTAAATTGCTTTTATGGGCTCCCAATATTGGTAGGTCAGGCACGATGCGATTGCATGATTTGCCCAGGATTACACACTATTTTTTAGTAGAGAAAACAGGATTGTGTCCCCCCCGGCTATATAAGAACTTGATCACATATCTTACCAGGTATACTTCATATCAGTATTTGCTAAGGTTTGGTAATCAAAAGGTTAAATCATTATTTATCTAGCAATGCTTTGAAAAGTACACAAATCACATAATAAAGTGATCTGATAATGCATATACATTATGGCAATGGGTCAAGCAAAAATAATGTGATATGTTTATTTTTCCCATCCTGGATGCAAGGTTTTCATGTGTAAGCTAAGAGAAGTTTATGTTGTGCACTAAATGAATCAACAGTATATTATTAATATGGAACAATGTAGCTCAGTGGGTTGAGCGCTCACTTCTGCAATATGTGTGTGATCTGCAGATCGAAGACTCTAATGCTGGCAAGGCCATCTCAGCCTTTTATCCTTCTGAGGTCGATAAATCAGCACCTACTTTGGTTAGGTGATAATTGTATGCGAATATGTTCTATGTGTAGTGGGGTTCTTCAGAAAAAAAAATGCGTTAAAAAAACCCACAAAAAAACACTGCGCGATGAAAGGAAATAGTACCATTTAACTAAACAATGATTATAATGAACTAGAGTTTAGTGACTCTTGAGAGTATATTTTATTTCATACCAAAAGTTGCAAACTGAATTTCTTTTATGGGCTCCCAATGTTGGTAGCTCAGGCATGATGAGATTGCATGATTTGCCAGGGATTACACTCTTTTTTAAGTAGCGAAACCAGTATTTTGTCCCAGGCGGAGATGTAAGAACTTCACTACATATCTTGACAGGTATAAATCATATCAGTATTTGCTCAGGTTTGGGAGTGAAAAGGTTAAATAATTATTTTCTAGCAATGCCTTGAAAAGTACACAAATCCCAAATACATTAACCTGACAGTATATACATTGTTATAGAAACAGGTCAAGCAAAAGAATGTGATTATACACTTATTTCGCCCATCTCAGATGCCAGGTTTTCCTGTGTAAAGCAGAAGAAATGTGTGGTGTGCAATATATGAATGGACACTTTATTACTAATATATAACAACTCTATAGTTTGGGTGCCCTCCTTTAATTACCTCTGTGATGTTTAATGATATTTCACGTGTGTGGGCTAAGGACACCGGATTCATTCATAAAATGGATCTGCATGCTGTCGGAATTATCCTCTCATGTCACATCCTGTGATGTCTTCCCATTGCCCATGTTCATAAGGCCCCCATATTTCTTTGTTTTCCTTTTTAAGACTGTCCATGCCACATACCCATGTGTGTCAGTCATCAAACATTGATCCAACTAATCTTCTTAGAGACATTTTTCTATGAAATTGTGACGTCTTGATAAGCTGCAAGTAATGGTTCTTTTGCCCTTAGCCTTCAAACATGTTCATTTCCAACATTAGTTTCATGCTTGATCACCCAATATTACCTTTGATAGCAAAGCCTGCTGAGGAGGCACAGCAGTTTCCAGTTAGTCAGACACCTAAACAGAGGTAAATGCAATAAAGACAACTTTTTAACAAAACTACTTTTGTTCCGAACGTTCACCATATGCACTTGTGACCTCATTTAACTCTTCCCACCCTAAGCTCTGTCTCCATGACCTACCCACCTATGTCCCTTTGTTAGGTGCTGCCCAGTGGGCCCTTTGCCTTAAATCTGCCACTGTGTGTCGAAGGTCGTTGCTGCATTCTAATGTTTGTAGAAGGATATCCGTGTCTGCGGCAGATGTCCACCGAAGTGGAGCTCAGATGAGCATATCTTTGGTGTCGCTGTGTCATCAGATCATCTGTGTAGAAAAAAGTAGCCCAGCTACCCTCATAGACTCTACTAGACACTATGGAGAGGCTACCCTCAATACTTCAGCGAAGTCAATAGACTAGCTGTCCTTATACATCTTTTAGGCATGACCATAGGTCTGGGAAATAACATTCTATAAGGGAAATAGACAGGCTACTTTAGAGTCATAGTAATATCTTCCAGGTTCTGTAAATGCTACCATTGGCCATCTACTAACTGCGATATCAGGAGACCATGGCTAATTTAGGATCTATAAGTGCAATGGTTACCAGCATAGATCTTTCAGCATAAAGGGCAGGCTAACATTAAAGGCGCTGCACAAATGTCTGCTCCCAGATCAGTTCAATGCAACACACTAGCGACCCTCCTGACTGTCTAAATTATACTGTTCTTCTAAATGCAGTACAAGTGACAGCCTTGGCCGTTCTTCAAGTGAAATGTGACTACTAAATCCACACTGTTTCTTCTAATGCGGTGCATGTGTAGACATTCAGAGTTCTTTAACCGCAGCACAAGTGTTAGACTTCACAGTTCTTGGTATATTATGCATATGTCAAACTACCTAATTCATTCTAGTGAAATGCATCTTCTAACCCACTGTTAAATATGAGGTGCTTCCCAAATTGCTAGCCTTCAATGTTCTGCAGGTACAACAGGTACTAGACATATCCACGTTTCTACTAAGTACAATGCATGTTCTAGTTTTCAGATATTCAAGTGGAGTGCTTGTGATAATTTACACAATTTGTTCTAAGTGCAACACACGTGTTGACCTACATGTGAAATCTTCCAAGTTCAATATCATTTCCTACCCTCAAAATCCATCTATGTGTGAAACTTTTCCTACACATTAATGTCCATCTAAGTGTGGCTGGTATACAAAGGGAGAGCTGACCTACCCACATGGGTTGTTTAACACACTGCTAATTTCCGTGTGAACACTTAGCTACAGGTGAGGCTCATGTAGAGTTTACCTCCAAGGGCACTAAATGAAGAACACAAACAGTGCTCTGGATATATCAATAAGTCTATATCTCCGGCTGACCCATTTGGAGACAATGGCACCCATCTGGAGCGGGCGAGCAATAAATCTAGTTGACTACTGTTTTGACTTAGTAGCTGTTTTAATTGGAAATTTTGACAAAACAAACATTCTTTTTAAAAAGTAAAACAATTTCAATTTCAGGTGGTCAGCAACAGGTGGTGTACATATTGAATTGCAGACTTTTACCAACAAATGGTGTGCATACATATAAATGAGAGAAACCAAGTGTCACAAATAATGTCATACATATAACGAAAAAAGATATTTGCGAACAGAATAGCTTCCAAATATACATATCTTAATATACAAAATGAACAAAATGACCACACACCTAGAACAACATCATTTGTTCTGTAAACATGATATGTAAAACAGACTTATTCTGCCATGGTCATGTGTGGTATAAGAAGACAAATGAATTGACCACCAACAGGAGTCTAGGCACTTGAGAGCTGGTATATAAAACAAGTTCTTAGTCTTCTAGTCTAAAGGTAAGCTATTTCTAGTGTTAAACCAGTTCCAAAGGAGAAGAAATAAGTTCCAGGTGGACTCAGGGGTCAGTTAGTGAGTGCTGTGGGTGTGTAGAGACCAGTCCTAGGTCAACATCGTTAGATATATTCCTGTTGATTTGGAGGTGGGCCGCAATGAAATTACGTGTCCAAAGACATTTCGGCAGGCAATAAAAGCTACCTTAATCTGGATATACGGATGTCACTCTACAAAGGAAGAGAGAGCGTTTGGTCAAACAATGGAAGGCGTAAGGTGAGAATAAGCAAGTCTACACCTGGCCTACAAATGGATCGGTAACTAAAAAGAGGAACACAAACGGGGGGATGAGGGGGTTCATGTATACATTTGTTAAAATACATTTTGTGGCAAATAGATGCCAAAGCAGGCCGCACCCACCTTAGGAAAGAGTGCTACTGTTGTCACTGAAGAGAATAGGCTCCTTGCGTAGGGGTCGAGTGTGGTGCAAATGCACGATAGGGAGCTCGTGCAAGGTTCACAGGGTTCACATAAGAAGTTCCAACAAATGGACTGAGTTAATCAAGCCGGGAATGACCTGGAGTGGAGACACCGAGAGGACAAAACAGTGCCTAAGTAACTTGGAGGAGCACAAAACTAGAGAGTTCACAGATAGTGGAACGATGAAGCATCGGCCGGGCGGGATGGTGATATGCTGTGGCCAATAACTTACTTCCAACAATCGGTCGCACTTGAGGTGATCATTCTTTCGGGGCGGAGTAGTCGCAGGGAAAATACAATCCTTCCAGGCGGGCGCCACTAGTGTGCAGGAGCCTCTTTGAAAGGAAGCAAAACAGGAGACAGGGGTTTGTTAAGCATCAGTCGGCAGGGGGGGGGGCAGGAGCTGATGAATATATTGTGCTGCAACAGGTGAAAGCAGCCCCAAACCCAATGTATGGGTTGGTGAACTTTGTACAAGGAGGAGCCATTCACAGCCAGTGTACTGTATGTTAATACTTAAAAGGAAAACTAAAAAAGGAAAGAAAGCAGTCATAGTGAGGGTCGGTGAAAATACCCCATTATGTAAGGACTTCCAAAATAAGGCGCTAAAAGGGAGCAATGGCGCCCAAATAAGCTGCACTTGCCGTCTATGAAAAGAGAGTGCACAGGTCGTCTATGGAAAAAGTCACAAGGCTCGCTGGCACTGATCATTCTGGCGTAGGATGTGGATCATGGCTGCCCAGATCCTGTGGGCTACATGGAGCACTCACCTGCCTATGGGAGCACGACGAATAGTGCAAATTCTGGAAAAAGGACGAGTCCAGTGGGCCGAACTGTGTCCCGAGCTGTGTCAGGTTACTGTGGAGACCGGCCTGACCTACGTGTGGTTTAGAAAACAACATGTGCATACGCGGGACAAGTCCATTCCAATGCGGGTGGACGGTTACGTGTGCACAGTGCAGAGACACTGCCACAAAGAATTGTGCGCATGCGGACCAGGGAGATGTTGTAAGGGTCCCGTGATATGCGTCTGATAGCACATGCGCGAAGAAAGGCCAGGGTCGGGGTGTGTTTTGCACATGCGTTACAGCACCACCCGGGCCCGTGACCCATAGTCAGCAGCCTAGGTGAATAAAGGTGCTGTATACAGTGCAGAAAAACATGAAATGAAGGGAGGGAATGAATGAAGTGCGCGATGATGCAGAATAGTTTCCCACGGCATCCTCAACCTCCCTGTAATCTAAATCCTTAATCACATGAAAGGTAGGGGGCAGAAAAGATATGTCTAATATTGGTGGTTGGCATCAGAGAGTTCTCATGTAGTGCAAAAGAATTACTTATAAATAAATAGACAGGCGATGTTTTGACAGAACGGTATACATGTCTGGATCTATTGCAACCCTCAAAGGGTATAGGTCCCAGGATGGGGTATTGTTGACCAATGGCAACTCTGTATGTGTATTAAAACCCTTGTAAGGTTCAAAAAGTACTAATAGTAGGACACATCAGAATTTAGAATCTAAGGTTGGTAACTGTCATGATCTCTGCTTCCAAAAGGTCAGGGTTTTCCCAACTCCCTTGGAAGCAGATCCATAACCCAGGTTCCGAGTGCCAACCAGTCCCAATTGGGACCTTTTGGACCCAGTCCTGGCGCCAGTGGCACCAGGCTCATAAATATGCCCAGTCCCAGCGCTGGAGGCGCCGGGCTCATAATGCTTGGGTGGACTTACCTGCAGCAGACCATGCTGCTTACTTGCCTGCCAGTTGAGCCTCTGATCCTCTTCTGTTTGGAACTACTTTTTCCTGTTGGGTGGGGCAAGAGCCACTCCCTAGATTCAGAACACTGGAACTCTTCTGGAAAGTAGGAACTCTTTTCTTACCTAGGCGTGGCTGTGGAAGGAGACACCTAAGCACTACAGAAGGCTATTTAAACCACACCCGATGGATGAATCTTGCTTTGCGTTATTCTGCATCCTCTGCAGCAGAACGCTCATCGTGTCTTCTGCATCTGATCCTGGGCCTAAGGAAAAAGGCTTACCATCCTGAATCCAGTCTTCAGCAACACCTATAAAGACAAGAAAGAACAGGTTAGCATTACGGTCTTCAGTGACAGCTCTTCACTTACCTGGTCCATCGGCTGTCACCAACGCCTCGCGCTGCATTCCGGCATCTGAAAGACAAAGGCTTACCTACTCTTCGTGCGCTCCGGAGGTCTTCACACTGCATTCCGGCATCTGAAAGACAAAAGCTTACCAACTCTTCGCACGCTCCGGAGGCCTTCGGCGCTGCATCCCACATCTGAAAGACAAAACAAGGTGCGTTTAAAGACATTGGGGAACTTTAATACTCACGTGCCATTACTCCATTCCACATCTAACCCAGTGGGTATTCCGGCACCCTGCAGCCGCTCCCAACTTGTACCTGCAAAATAAAAAGACAGTTAGAGCGCATCGTGAAGCAGGCAACAAGCGCTTACTTACGTGCTTCCAGGCGCTTCTATTCATCACACGGGCTCCATCTTCAACTCACTTCAGCCCGTCATCCGCTATCGCCGGAACCCTGCAAAACAAGAGACATCATTACTAAAGACTTTAAAGACATTAGAATTACTCGAAACTTACCGTCCGTGCAGTAAACGACGGACAGCAGTCCTCTGAAGTCAAGAGGCCTGCTCCCCTTATCCAGTGAAGAAACTGGTTACAGCACCCTGCCCCGAGGCAGATGGAGAGCACGGCGTTCACTTACATAAGGTGAGAGCGTTAACCTTTGGGGTTCTACAGGAGAAGAGAAAGGGAAGAAGAGAGAGACATTCAATAACCCAGTTCCTTAATCCCATATTTTCTATCTGCAGACATCTTACCCTTCGAGTCAGACATACAGTGCACAGAGGTCCAGCCCAAAGAGCCAGCCGTGTGTTACACATCACCTTTGAAGATACGGTATACGCCCAGTCAAGACCGGCGCCTCTACGGGAATCAGGTGAGCGTTACAGAACGCAAAGCCTACCACAAAACTCCCGTCCAGGCGCTATGGAAACCTCGGATACCGACCAGCTAGCCCAGTTACTTGGGGAACTAAGGGCAGAAGTGCATGCAGCCCGTCAGGAAACGAACGCTCTAAGAAGGGAACTGATTATTTCCAAGGAGCGAACAGATGATCTCGCTAGACAATTGCTACAGTCACAAGCCGGACAGACCCCGTTACCCGCATCTGGGGGAAATCTTCCTTCTACATCCTCTATGAATCCAGTGCAGATCAACCTACCTGGGAATGTACCTCTGGCTCCGCCCGAACGATTTTCTGGTGACCCAAAGAGGTTTGCAGTATTTATCAATCAGTGCCGGTTGCATTTCTTATGCCGGCAGCAGCCTTTCCAACTGATCAAGCTAAAGTAGCTTTCGTGCTTTCGTACCTTAGTGGCAATGCGGCAGACTGGTCGATCCCTCTAGTAAATCAAGATGATCCGGTCCTCCATGATTTCCAAGCTTTTCAGCTCAGTATGGAAAAACTGTTCGCAAGACATTCACAGCGGCAGGCCTTGGACAATGAGCTTCTTTCGTTGCGACAAGGTAATCAATACCTTTTGGCTTATATTGCGTCTTTCAACAGACTGATAGTGGAAACTCAATGGCCTGAGGACAAAAGGATTACGCTGTTTTATAGAGGTCTACGTGGAGAGCTCAAAGATGTGTTAGCCCAAGTAGTGAATCCCCCACAAGATTGTTCGGACTATATAGACTTAGTCGTTCAAATAGATCACAGACTGCAGAACAGGAAGGCCGATCGTTCCAAGTTTGATGCTCGAGTATTTTCCAAACCGCCAACTCCTTCCAAAGCAGTAGACTCCGGGGAACCCATGCAAATAGGGGGTCTGAAAGGTCCTCTAACACAAAAGGAGCGGGAAAGGAGAAAACAGTTGCAATTATGCCTCTATTGCGGAAACTCAGGGCACTTTCTTCGAGACTGTCCGGTGAAACCTGCCAAGAAGGCAGTAGGAGCTGCATTTACCAAAGTTACAAACTCTGAGCAGGGAAACGACCTCGCCCGACAAGAATAGAGGTCCTCTTGCCGAGCGTGAAAACCAGTTCTGTGACCTCGCATTTCGTGATACCTATGGTCCTCATTAGCCCTGATAATCCGGATCGATTACATGCAATTGAAGCTTACGTCGACAGCGGTGCCATCGGCAATTATGTGGATCATGAAATGGTTTTGAGGATGAATCTAACTCTTTGTCCCAAGGCTGTAAAGGACGTCATTACTACGGTGGATGGTACGGAGATAGCCTCCGGGCCAGTAACGCATACCACTCAAGAGGTGACGCTAGTAAGTCAAGATGGACACCATGAGAAGATCGTGTTCGATGTGATCAAGGCCCCTCAGTTTCAGATTATTCTAGGAATACCTTGGTTAGAGAAACACAATCCTCTGATCGATTGGCGAGCAAGAACGGTCCACTTTCCAGAATGTGTCTCTACTTGTCACCCTCCACCTGGTGTTGCACTGGCAGCAATTTCTTCAGAGACTCCCCAGTTACCTCCCGAATACCTAGAATACCAAGATGTTTTCCGGAAGGATCAGGCTAACTCTCTACCTCCTCATAGGTCTTATGACTGCCAGATAGACCTGATACCTGGATCTACTCCTCCTTGTAGTAGAATTTATGCCCTCACCGAGCCTGAGAACCTTCACCTTCGACAATACCTTGATCAATACCTGGCAAATGGGTTTATTCGTCCTTCCAAGTCCCCTGCTTCTTCAGCTTTGTTCTTCGTTCCAAAAAAGGAAGGAGACCTTAGAACTTGTATAGATTATCGCTCCCTGAACCAGATCACCGTTAAGAATAGATATCCGTTACCTTTGATCCCTGAACTCCTGGACCAAGTCAGAAAAGCATGCATATATACAAAGCTGGATCTTAGAGGAGCTTACCACTTGGTACGAGTAAAAGAGGGCGATGAATAGAAGACGGCCTTCCGCACCAAGTATGGGCTATTTGAATATCAGGTCATGCCCTTCGGACTTTGCAATGCCCCGGCCGCCTTTCAATATTTTATGAACGATGTCCTCAGAGAGCTCATAGATATGTGTGTTGTTGTTTACATTGACGACATCCTCGTTTATTCTTCATCGGAATATGAACATCGGAAACACGTGAAAATGGTCCTCGAAAGATTGCGTCAACACAAACTTTTCGCTAAGTTGGAAAAATGTGTTTTCAACGTGACTGAAGTTGAATTCTTGGGATTCATATTATCACCTGGCGGAGTGCGTATGGATTCAAAGAAGGTTGATGCAGTTCTCAAATGGCCATCACCATCCTCCGTAAAAGGTGTGCAAAGCATGTTAGGCTTCGCTAACTTTTACCGCAGGTTTATCCCCGAATTCTCTCGAATAGTCCAGCCTATCACTGCCTTGTTAAAGAAAAACAAACGTTTTGAATGGTCTACCGAGGCGGAACAAGCTTTCCAGGATTTGAAGACTAAATTTATCTCCGCACCAATCTTAAAACACCCTCGCCCCGAACTCCCCTACATCGTGGAAACTGATGCTTCAAGCCTTGCCATGGGGGCAGTTCTATCACAAAAGGACCCGGTAACCAATCAGTTGCATCCCGTGGCATTTTGGTCCCGCAAATTCTCGCCTCCTGAAATCAATTACACGATTACTGACAAGGAACTTCTGGCTATCAAGTCTGCCTTTAAGGCTTGACGGCATTATCTGCTGGGGGCCCGACACACCGTTACTGTGATTACGGATCACCGAAACCTGCAATATTTGAAAACCGCAAAAGCCCAATCCTCTAGACAACTCCGTTGGGCATTATTCTTTGCCGAGTTTGACTTCATAATTACCTATCGACCTGGTACAAAGAACGGTAAAGCTGATGCCCTTTCTCGGATGGGAGTGGAAGAATACTTGATCAACCCTAAACCTGTACCAATCATTCCCGAACAAAGAGTTCTGGGTGTAATCGCCACATAATCCATAGAGGAAGTTAAGTATAAAGCCAGGCAACTTGTAACTCCAGCAGACATACAGAATTGGCATCTGCAGGGAAAGGACTTTGCAGTAAAGGACAACTTATTGTATTTCCAAGAACGATTATACCTACCCAGCACAGATTTACAGAAAAAAGTAATCTCTTGTTATCACGATTCTTTAATGGAAGGACATCCCGGTATGGCCAAGACCTCAGAAAAGATCAAGCGCTACTTCTGGTGGCCGTCTTGGAAAAAATATATCAGAGACTTTATAATGTCCTGTGGAGTATGCGCCCAAAACAAGAGTCAAAAGGAAAGACCAGCAGGCCTCTTACGCCCTATTGACATCCCACCTCGCCCTTGGCATACGCTTTCTATGGACTTCATCACTGATCTACCTCCATGCTCCGGATACAATACGATTCTAGTAATCGTGGACTTATTCTCCAAGATGGCGCATTTCATTCCGCTCAAAGGCTTGCCAACAGCAGCAACTCTGGCCCGAGAATTTCTCGAAAACATCGTCCGACTGCACGGTTTTCCTTCGGTTCTAATTTCGGATCGAGGTAGTCAATTTATTTCTCATTTTTGGCGAAGTTGCTGTCGGTCGGCTCAAATTGATGTGAGACTATCGACCAGTCACCACCCTCAGACCGACGGACAAACTGAGAGGACCAATCAAACTCTGGAACAGTATTTACGCTGCATGCTGCAACAAACTGAAAAAACTTGGAAAGACATCCTTTGGATAGCCGAATATGCCTACAATAACTCTGTCCATTCGGGAACTGGGAAAACCCCGTTTTTTCTTTTGTACGGCAGTCACCCTCGAACCTCGGAGTTGGATCCCCTCCAAGATCTTGAAACACCAGCAGTAGACTACCTGCATTCTACAATCACCCAAGCCTTTAAGGAAGCTGTTTCTCACCTTCAAAGGGCTAAAGAACAATACAAGAAAGGAGCAGATCAACATCGGAAGGAAGCCCCTCAATATCAAGTAGGGGATCAAGTCTGGTTATCCACCAAATATCTACCTCTAAAAGGGCCACGCACATTCAACCCAAGATACCTTGGTCCCTATTCCATCACTACCATAGTAAACCCAGTAGCGGTCAAGTTGGACTTGCCCCCGCACATGAAGATACATCCGGTCTTCCACGTCTCTCTATTAAAACCCGTGCAACCTCAAACCCGACTAACTAAATCTCCAAAACCTATCCTAGTTGATGGAGAACTCGAGTTTGAAGTCAAAAGCATTCTGGACTCCAAGATCTCCAAATCTAAACTATTTTACCTAATTGACTGGAAAGGCTACGGCCCCCAAGAGAGATCCTGGGAACCTGCTGAATATGTCCACGCTCCTCGCCTAATCAAAAGATTTCACCGAACATTTCCTGACAAGCCAAAACCCCCGGAGAAGCCCGGTTTGGGAGGGGCCTTGAGGGGGGGTACTGTCATGATCTCTGCTTCCAAAAGGTCAGGGTTTTCCCAACTCCCTTGGAAGCAGATCCATAACCCAGGTTCCGAGTGCCAACCAGTCCCAATTGGGACCTTTTGGACCCAGTCCTGGCGCCAGTGGCACCAGGCTCATAAATATGCCCAGTCCCAGCTCTGGAAGCGCCGGGCTCATAATGCTTGGGTGGACTTACCTGCAGCAGACCATGCTGCTTACTTGCCTGCCAGTTGAGCCTCTGATCCTCTTCTGTTTGGAACTACTTTTTCCTGTTGGGTGGGGCAGGAGCCACTCCCTAGATTCAGAACACTGGAACTCTTCTGGAAAGCAGGAACTCTTTTCTTACCTAGGCGTGGCTGTGGAAGGAGACACCTAAGCACTACAGGAGGCTATTTAAACCACACCCGATGGATGAATCTTGCTTTGCGTTATTCTGCATCCTCTGCAGCAGAACGCTCATCGTGTCTTCTGCATCTGATCCTGGGCCTAAGGAAAAAGGCTTACCATCCTGAATCCAGTCTTCAGCAACACCTATAAAGACAAGAAAGAACAGGTTAGCATTACGGTCTTCAGTGACAGCTCTTCACTTACCTGGTCCATCGGCTGTCAGCAACGCCTCGCGCTGCATTCCGGCATCTGAAAGACAAAGGCTTACCTACTCTTCGTGCGCTCCGGAGGTCTTCACACTGCATTCCGGCATCTGAAAGACAAAAGCTTACCAACTCTTCGCACGCTCCGGAGGCCTTCGGCGCTGCATCCCACATATGAAAGACAAAACAAGGTACGTTTAAAGACATTGGGGAACTTTAATACTCACGTGCCATTACTCCTTTCCACATCTAACCCAGTGGGTATTCCGGCACCCTGCAGCCGCTCCCAACTTGTACCTGCAAAATAAAAAGACAGTTAGAGCGCATCGTGAAGCAGGCAACAAGCGCTTACTTATGTGCTTCCAGGCGCTTCTATTCATCACACGGGCTCCATCTTCAACTCACTTCAGCCCGTCATCCGCCATCGCAGGAACCCTGCAAAACAAGAGACATCATTACTAAAGACTTTAAAGACATTAGAATTACTCGAAACTTACCGTTCGTGCAGTAAACGACAGACAGCAGTCCTCTGAAGTCAAGAGGCCTGCTCCCCTTATCCAGTGAAGAAACTGGTTACAGCACCCTGCCCCGAGGCAGATGGAGAGCACGGCGTTCACTTACCTAAGGTGAGAGCGTTAACCTTTGGGGTTCTACAGGAGAAGAGAAAGGGAAGAAGAGAGAGAGACATTCAATAACCCAGTTCCTTAATCCCATATTTTCTATCTGCAGACATTTTACCCTTCGAGTCAGACATACAGTGCACAGAGGTCCAGCCCAAAGAGCCAGCCGTGTGTTACACATCGCCTTTGAAGATACGGTATACGCCCAGTCAAGACCGGCGCCTCTAGGGGAATCAGGTGAGCGTTACAGTAACAATGATCTCGTTGAGTCCATGCTTGACGGTGTCCAGCTTGAAAACCCACCAGGCTTCCTTATGATTGAGTGTGTTCGCAGTGTTGGTGTTGCCCTCTACCATGTCCACCCCCCACCATTTCATGTCATCATGGTTATGTTGATATTCCACAAAATGTCCAACTAGTAGGGCTGTGTGATTCCTGCATCTAATCCGTGAGCAATGTTCCACTATCCGCTTATGTACTGGTCTGCTGGTCTGGCCTACGTATTTCAGGCCACACGGGCATTCAGTGATGAATATGACATTCTGACTTTTGCAGTTTGAGAAGTGGTGGATTGTCCATTGTTTGCCCAGAATGTCAACATTTTTTAGTTACATGGTGAATCTGCATACGGAACAATTGCCGCAAAGATGGTGTCCAGTCAGATTCCACAGATTCCATAAGGTATTGAGTGAAGTGGTATTTGTAAATCTGGTAGTGGTAAGATGTTCTTTGAGATTTTTTGAACGCTTGAGAGCCATGCATGGGTATGGTTCATTCTCCATGTTTAGTTGCACTAAAGGCCAGAACTTTTTAATGATCTGTTTTATCTGCGTAGTGGCTTGGCAGAATGTGGTAACACAGGTCATTTTTTCTTGTTCTTCCGTCCTCGGTTTGAGATGTAATAAAACCTCGTGAGGAGTATTCAGAGCCCTCTTGTAGTTGTTCCAGATCAGTTTCTTGGGATATCCTCGATCCATTAATCGTCCCTTGAGTTCAGATCCATGGTGGCGGAAATCATTCTTTTCCATGTAGTTCCTCCTTATGCAGAGGAATTGCCCATATGGTAAATTGTCTCTCAGATTGCATGGGTGTGAGCTTGTGTGGTGGAGTAACGAGTTCCTATCTGTACATTTCTTAAAAAGTGAGCACACCAAGAGGTTCTCTTTCTCTGTGATCCGTAGGTCAAGAAAATTGACATTAGAGGGATCTGATTCAAGTGAAATGATATTGACGTATGGCATGAATTCAGCCAGTTCTGGAAGTTAAGTAGGGAGTCCAGGTCACCTTTCCAGATAAAAATCACATTGTCGATTTATCTTTTCCAGTTGCTAATGTTGCTGAGGAATGGGTTGACTGGATCCAACACGAAGTTCCTTTCAAATTTTGCCATAAAGATAATGGCTAAGCTGGGGGCAAATGCTGCCCCATCGCAGTTCCACTAGTCTTTAAGTAGAAGCATTCATTGAAGGAGAAGAAGTTTTTTGTCAATGCCAGTTCCAATAACTCAATAATGAAATTTGTCGGAACCCTCCTTTGTATCATGTGATGAGTGAGATAGGCCCATATGCATTCTATCGCCTCAGTCTGGGGGATGCTAGTATACAGCGATTTGATGTCCATTGTGGAGATCCGGCTGGTGGCAGAGTTGTGTGTTAGGCCTTCAAAATATTCAATTGTTGCCATAGTGTCCCTCAAGTAGGTCTGTGTCTTCTGACTCGGGGTTTCAAGAAAAAGTCTATACATTTACACAGTGGTTCGAGGATGGAACCACACCCAGATAGAATAGGTCTCCCCGGGGGATTCTGGGCATACTTATGCATTTTGGGTAATGCATAAAATGCTGGGATCCATCCTTCTGAGGTATTCAAAAACTCCTCTTCCTTCTTTGTGATCCACTGATGCTCCAGTGCATATGTTGTAAGCTCGTGTATGAGTTGTTTAATCTCCAGTGTAGGGTCTTTCTTCAGTTTTCTGTAATTCCTGTCATCATCAAGTAGTGTGGTTACCATGGTCAGATATTGTTCTTTACTCTGGACCACTATTCCCCCTCCTTTGTCGGCGGACTTTATGACTTTATCTGTGTTGTCGGCCAGATGTTTCAATGATTTCTGCTCTTCATTGGTCAGATTGTGTGTATGTTCCTGGGTTTTAGCTTGAATTTTCTGGACCTCTTGTAATGCACATTTTTCAAATGTGATAATGGCAGGAGCCACCTCAGCTTCAGCTGGACAGAATGTAGATTTGGGACGGAATCCAGTGTCAACTTCTTGATCTCTTTCTCTCACCTCTTGGAAGAAGGATTTGAGTCAGATTTTGCGAAAGAAGTTTCTTAGTTCACAATCAATGTTATACCAGTTGGTCGGGTTGGTGGGGACAAATGAGAGTCCTTTGGAGAGGACTCTGATTTCTACTTTGGTCAGGTCCACGCCTGAAACGTTGAATATCGGGATGGTGTTGGAGTTCTGTTCTAGTGTCTCCGTCTCCTCCCACTCGGTTGTCTCCAGTTGGGAAACCCAAACGTCGGCATGGGTGGGAGGCCCCAGTGTGCGCTTCTGGGGCCCCCACGCGCTAAAAAAGGTGGCTGTGTCTGGTATGGTCCAGGTTATGGGAAATTCCCATAGAATGGTTGTTGATTACTTTGACCGGAGTCAGAACTTCAAGTGTCCGAAAAGGAGACCCATTTCTTCTTTTGTCTAGTAGTGAGCCAATGTTTTGGGTCCTCACCTTCTCTTTGTTTTTCTTATAATCTGCACCAAGATAGGGATATACAGTTTCAATCTTGAAGCTGATTTTGTCCTTAGCTAGTTTCTTATGTTTTTTTTCAAGAGCGTCTGCCATGAACTGATCCATATTTTTGTTGATTTCCTTAGGTTTGTCCCTAGCATTCTCCAAGTCAGTGTTTTTCAGGAACTCTTCTTCTTCTATTTCGAGATCCTTTTTGATTTTCAGATGTATCCTTTGTGCTGTTGTGATGTTCAAAACCATCAGATCTCTACTGTACTTTGCAGAAATCTGACTGAAACCAAGCATATACTCTGGATCATCAAGGAATAGTGCCGGTTCATTTAGAAACATCAAGCCTAGTGGGACCAGATTGACCCTGAGGTATTCCCTCAGGAATTGACTGTGCTGTTTGGTACGAAAGCATTTCTTCTTCAGTTTTAATAAATCATCGCTGGATGCTGTTTGCTGCCGTGGTTTGATTCATGCCCTGCATGTTAAAGAAGGTGGGTCCTACCACAATGTCATTGATTTGGTCTTCACTAAAACTCAATACTTGGTTCATCTTGTTTAGGTAGTCAGTGGGCAGAAGGTTCTTAACAAGGGTAGGGTGAAAGCCAGCTATATATGTGTGAAGTACAAGGGAACGGGGGGGAAGTAGCGCACCCACCCACCATCTTTATACCAATTGAAGTGGAAGTATAAACTTCTAGCAATTCCCTAGAACAGTCTTGGGTGTATCCTGAACAAGGTAAACAAAAGGGAAAGCCCTGTGCACTGGAAAGGTTAGAAAAGGACATCAAACACTAGTATACAAAGGGAGAGCTGACCTACCCACATGGGTTGTTTAACACACTGCTAATTTCCGTGTGAACACTTAGCTACAGGTGAGGCTCATGTAGAGTTTACCTCCAAGGGCACTAAATGTAGAACACAAACAGTGCTCTGGATATATCAATAAGTCTATATCTCCGGCTGACCCATTTGGAGACAATGGCACCCATCTGGAGTGGGCGAGCAATAACTCAAGTTGACTACTGTTTTGATTTAGTAGCCGTTTTAATTAGAAATTTGGACAAAACATTCTTTTAAAAAAGTAAAACAATTTCAGGTGGTCACCAACAGATGGTGTACATATTGAATTGCAGACTTTTACCAACAAATGGTGTGCATACATATACATTCATACAGGCATTAAATGAGAGAAACCAAGTGTCACAAATAGTGCCATGCATATAATGAAAAAAGATATTTGCGAACAGAATTAATTCCAGATATAAATATCTAAATTTACAAAATTAACAAAATGACCACACACCTAGAACAACATCATTTGTTCCGTAAACATGATAAGTAAGACAGACTTATTCTGCCATGGTCATGTGTGGTGTAAGAAGACAAATGAATTGGCCACCCACAGGAGTCTAGCCACTTGAGAGCTGGTATATAAAACAAGTTCTTAGTCTTCTAGCCTAAAGATCAGCTATTTCTAGTGTTAAACCAGTTCCAAAGGAGAAGAAATAAGTTCCAGGTGGACACGGGGGTCAGTTAGTGAGTGCTGTGGGTGTGTAGAGACCAGTCCTAGGTCAACGTCGGTAGATATATTCCTGTTGATTTGGAGGAGGTGGGCCGCAATGAATTTATGTGTCCAAAGACGTTTCGGCGGGCATAAAGGCTACCTTCATCTGGATATACGGATGTCACTCTACAAAGGAAGAGAGAGCATTTGGTGAAACAATGGAAGGCGTGAGGTGATAATAAACAAGTCTACACCTGGCCTACAAATGGATCGGTAACTACAAAGAGGAACACAAACGGGGGGTGTTCACCTATACATTTGTTAAAATACATTTTGTGGCAAATAGATGCCAAAGCTGGCCGCACCCACCTTAGGAAAGAGTGCTACTGTTGTCACTGAAGAGAATAGGCCCCGTGCATAGGGGTCGAGTGTGGTGCAAATGCACTATAGGGAGCTTGTGCAAGGTTCACAGGGTCCACATAAGAAGTTCCAACAAATGGACTGAATTAATCAAGCCGGGAATGACCTAGAGTGGAGACACGGAGAGGGCAACATAGTGCCTAAGTAACCTGGAGGAGGAGAAAACTGCAGAGTCCACAGATAGTGGAACGATGAAGCAACTGCCGGGCGGGATGGTGATATGCGTTGGCCAATAACTTACTTACAACAATCGGTCGCACGTGAGGCGATCATTCTTTCAGGGCGGAGTAGTCCCAGGGAAAATACAATCCTTCCAGGCGGGCGCCACTAGTGTGCAGGAGCCTCTGTGAAAGGAAGCAAAACAGGATGCAAGGGTTTGTTAAGCATCAGCCGTCAGGGGGTCCAGGAGCTATGACTATAGTGTGCTGCAACAGGTGAATGCAGCCCCAAACCCATTGTATGGGGTGGTCAACTTAGTACAAGGAGGAGCCAGTCACAGCCAGTGTACTGTATGTTAATACAAAAAGGAAAACTAAAAAAGGAAAGAAAGCAGTCATAGTGAGGGTCGGTGAAAATACCCCATTATGTAAGGACTTCCAAAATAAAGCGCTAAAAGGGAGCAATGGCGCCCAAATAAGCGTGCACTTGCCGTTTATGAAAAAAGAGTGCACAGGTCGTCTATGGAAAAAGTCAGAAGGCTCGCTGGGGCGGATCATTCTGGCGTAGGATGTAGATCATGGCTGCCTAGATCCTGTGGGCTACATGGAGCACTCACATGCCTATGGGAGCACGACGAATAGTACCAATGCTGGAAAAAGGACGAGGACAGCGGGCCGGTCTGCGTCCCGAGCTGTGTCGGGTTACTGTGGAGACCGGCCCGACCTATGTGTGGTTTAGAAAACAACATGCGCATGATCGGGACAAGTCCATTCCTTTGTGCTGTTGTGATGTTCAAAACCATCAGATCTCTACTGTACTTTGCAGAAATCTGACTGAAACCAAGCATATACTCTGGATCATCAAGGAATAGTGCCGGTTCATTTAGAAACATCAAGCCTAGTGGGACCAGATTGACCCTGAGGTATTCCCTCAGGAATTGAGTGTGCTGTTTGGTACGAAAGCATTTCTTCTTCAGTTTTAATAAATCATCGCTGGATGCTGTTTGCTGCCGTGGTTTGATTCATGCCCTGCATGTTAAAGAAGGTGGGTCCTACCACAATGTCATTGATTTGGTCTTCACTAAAACTCAATACTTGGTTCATCTTGTTTAGGTAGTCAGTAGGCAGAAGGTTCTTAACAAGGGTAGGGTGAAAGCCAGCTATATATGTGTGAAGTACAAGGGAACGGGGGGGAAGTAGCGCACCCACCCACCATCTTTATACCAATTGAAGTGGAAGTATAAACTTCTAGCAATTCCCTAGAACAGTCTTGGGTGTATCCTGAACAAGGTAAACAAAAGGGAAAGCCCTGTGCACTGGAAAGGTTAGAAAAGGACATCAAACACTAGTATACAAAGGGAGAGCTGACCTACCCACATGGGTTGTTTAACACACTGCTAATTTCCGTGTGAACACTTAGCTACAGGTGAGGCTCATGTAGAGTTTACCTCCAAGGGCACTAAATGTAGAACACAAACAGTGCTCTGGATATATCAATAAGTCTATATCTCCGGCTGACCCATTTGGAGACAATGGCACCCATCTGGAGTGGGCGAGCAATAACTCAAGTTGACTACTGTTTTGACTTAGTAGCCGTTTTAATTAGAAATTTGGACAAAACATTCTTTTAAAAAAGTAAAACAATTTCAATTTCAGGTGGTCACCAACAGATGGTGTACATATTGAATTGCAGACTTTTACCAACAAATGGTGTGCATACATATACATTCATACAGGCATTAAATGAGAGAAACCAAGTGTCACAAATAGTGCCATGCATATAATGAAAAAAGATATTTGCGAACAGAATTAATTCCAGATATAAATATCTAAATTTACAAAATTAACAAAATGACCACACACCTAGAACAACATCATTTGTTCCGTAAACATGATAAGTAAGACAGACTTATTCTGCCATGGTCATGTGTGGTGTAAGAAGACAAATGAATTGGCCACCCACAGGAGTCTAGCCACTTGAGAGCTGGTATATAAAACAAGTTCTTAGTCTTCTAGCCTAAAGATCAGCTATTTCTAGTGTTAAACCAGTTCCAAAGGAGAAGAAATAAGTTCCAGGTGGACACGGGGGTCAGTTAGTGAGTGCTGTGGGTGTGTAGAGACCAGTCCTAGGTCAACGTCGGTAGATATATTCCTGTTGATTTGGAGGAGGTGGGCCGCAATGAATTTATGTGTCCAAAGACGTTTCGGCAGGCATAAAGGCTACCTTCATCTGGATATACGGATGTCACTCTACAAAGGAAGAGAGAGCATTTGGTGAAACAATGGAAGGCGTGAGGTGATAATAAACAAGTCTACACCTGGCCTACAAATGGATCGGTAACTACAAAGAGGAACACAAACGGGGGGTGTTCACCTATACATTTGTTAAAATACATTTTGTGGCAAATAGATGCCAAAGCTGGCCGCACCCACCTTAGGAAAGAGTGCTACTGTTGTCACTGAAGAGAATAGGCCCCGTGCATAGGGGTCGAGTGTGGTGCAAATGCACTATAGGGAGCTTGTGCAAGGTTCACAGGGTCCACATAAGAAGTTCCAACAAATGGACTGAATTAATCAAGCCGGGAATGACCTAGAGTGGAGACACGGAGAGGGCAACATAGTGCCTAAGTAACCTGGAGGAGGAGAAAACTGCAGAGTCCACAGATAGTGGAACGATGAAGCAACTGCCGGGCGGGATGGTGATATGCGTTGGCCAATAACTTACTTACAACAATCGGTCGCACGTGAGGCGATCATTCTTTCGGGGCGGAGTAGTCCCAGGGAAAATACAATCCTTCCAGGCGGGCGCCACTAGTGTGCAGGAGCCTCTGTGAAAGGAAGCAAAACAGGATGCAAGGGTTTGTTAAGCATCAGCCGTCAGGGGGTCCAGGAGCTATGACTATAGTGTGCTGCAACAGGTGAATGCAGCCCCAAACCCATTGTATGGGGTGGTCAACTTAGTACAAGGAGGAGCCAGTCACAGCCAGTGTACTGTATGTTAATACAAAAAGGAAAACTAAAAAAGGAAAGAAAGCAGTCATAGTGAGGGTCGGTGAAAATACCCCATTATGTAAGGACTTCCAAAATAAAGCGCTAAAAGGGAGCAATGGCGCCCAAATAAGCGTGCACTTGCCGTTTATGAAAAAAGAGTGCACAGGTCGTCTATGGAAAAAGTCAGAAGGCTCGCTGGGGCGGATCATTCTGGCGTAGGATGTAGATCATGGCTGCCTAGATCCTGTGGGCTACATGGAGCACTCACATGCCTATGGGAGCACGACGAATAGTACCAATGCTGGAAAAAGGACGAGGACAGCGGGCCGGTCTGCGTCCCGAGCTGTGTCGGGTTACTGTGGAGACCGGCCCGACCTATGTGTGGTTTAGAAAACAACATGCGCATGATCGGGACAAGTCCATTCCAATGCGGGTGGACAGTTACGCGTGTGCAGTGCAGAGACGCTGCCACAAAGAATTGTGGTCGTAGTGTGTTTTGCGCATGCATTACAGCGCCACCAAGGCCTGTGACCCATAGTCAGCAGCCTAGGTGAACAAAGGTGCTGTATACAGTGCGGAAAAACATGAAATGAAGGGAGGGAATGAATGAAGTGCGCAATGATGCATAATAGTTTCCCACGGCATCCTCAACCTCCCTGTAATCTAAATCCTTAATCACATGAAAGGTAGGGGGCAGAAAAGATATGTCTAATGTTGGTGGTTGGTATCGGAGACCTCTCATGTAGTGCAAAAGAATTACTTATAAATAAATAGACAGGTGATGTTTTGACAGAACGGTATACATGTCTGCATCTATTACTACCATCCCAGGGTAAAGGTCCCAGGATGGGGTATTGTTGTCCAATGGCATGCGTTCCGGTCTCATTTTACTTTTGCTCCCTTTCCCCTGGATTCCCTCTTCCCGTTTCCCCAGGTTGGCTTATTGATCCCGGTTAACTTTCTCTCCCCAAACAGGTCTTCCTCCTTTTTTCTGACATCCTACCAGGGAGCCCCTCTCCCCCCTCAAACGAGACCCCGATCCGCCCTATCTCTCCCTGCCGCCTTAGTCCCATCCCCCCCCGGCCCCCATCGCGCCCTCCTGTTCTAGAGAACCCCCTCCATCAAGCGCTACCTATCCCCCAGAGCTCAGCATCCTTCTTATCCCCAATCTTCTTCCCCTGCCTATCGCTAAGGAGGGGTCCACCCCAACTAACCCCCCTGCTCCTCCTGGCCCCTACCCCCGCACTCCAAGGCCCCCCTCCCCCAAGTTTCTTTTAGATCTCCTTAAGCTGCCAATCACAAAGGGCCCCCTTCTCTGGAGCCCCCCCCCCTATCCTCCCCCAATCTCCCTGGGGCCCCCTTTCCCTCAGTTACCAACGTACTTGCCGGAGCCCCGTTCACAGTGCCAAGTTTTCAATTCACCCCCCCCCGTTGCTGACTTCATTGTTCCTTTCCAATTTTCAGTTTCCAACGATGCACTTCACTTTCCAATTTTCAGTTTCCAACGATGCATTTCCCATTTCCCCCACCCACTTTTGGAGTTGGAAAGGTCTTCCAAGCCCCCTAACCCTCCCCATTCACGTGGGCCTCCCCTGAGTCTAATACTCCTAGGCGCCGTTCTTAATAAACTGATGGCTGTGCAGTTCCCCTTGTGGTATCCGCCAGTACTTTCTAACGGGAACACCAGGTAACATCCGCTGGGCTTGTCTGCCAGAGACCAGTCGCTGCGACCGGTGTCACCGCCACGACTCACAGTGGGCCACCGGCCGCAGTGAGTTCCCCCTCATGCACCTGGTCGCCTTAGCTCAGGAATCCCCAGTTAACTAACAATGATGCGCCTTTCCCCCCGTGCATTCCATCCGCAACAGGTACGCAGGCCCTCCGGCTAACAACCGGTGGCGTGATGACTTGTGTCCCAGCCTTCCCCGCTGGAGCTCTTCCCGACTGTTTGCTGCTTACATGGGCTCCACCGCAAGAGGGCCAACTGCCTGGCAGCGGCGTGCCGAAAGAGGTCTTCCCTTGACCGTTCTGTTCCATAACTGGAGGCCCCCCCTCGTCCAATTTGGGAGGGGGACGTTTCGGGCCCCAAACGGCTTCCTTCCTTAGCAAAACCCACCTCGACACTCCCCCGCCCCCCCGCCGCTGTTCAATTGCAACCCATCCCCTGCAGAGCATCCTTTAGGTTGTACACCATCACCCTTACCCCCACTTCGGATAAGTGAACTTTGTCCTCCCCGAAGCAACCCGGAGTTTTCAGACTAATCAAGGCATGCTTGACCCATTGAAAGCCCCTGCTGATTAGGAATTTCCCATTTTGACATTCAGTTTTCGCCTCGATTCCTCAATGCCACCCTGGGAATGCGCCCCCCTCCACGTCTGCCTGGGTATGATCTCTGACCATGCCACTGTTGTGTCCCGGAAACTGTTCCCAATTTGGGTGAGCCCTGACCTCATCCCCGCCAGTACCCCCTTCCCCCCCTGGCCACCAGGTCGTTTCCCCCCAGGTGGATCACTATTATGTCCGGGCGGCCGTAGCGCCATCTGCAATCGTCTAGCACCCCCCACAACTCGTCCCATCTCATCCCTCCTCTGGATACCCAGTGCATTTGCGCCCGCACGAAACCCATGCACATATCATTGTATTCCTTTTCCACACCCCTTGCTGCCCGCGCCACGAATGAGTGGCCGATGACCCACACCGACTTGCGACCTGTGGAGAGATAATGATGCGGGTTGGTGAATTGTTGCGTCCTTGCCCCGCCCCAGGCTTCACAGCCCCCCCCTTCCCCCCTGTCCTGCCAAACCTACATGCTTTCCGGCCTTATGTAGAGTTTGTACTTGTCTGATTGCCACCTTACAATCCTTTTTATGCTCGCCTCCCCCAGTCCTTCCTGGAATGCTGTGGTGGCCGCCCCTATACGGAAAGAGTGAGGCGTGTAGCGCCCGGTGATGCCCCCAATGCCTGCCAGTGCCGAAGCCATTACTTTCCTGAATTGGAATTGCGTGAGGGGGGAGCCCTCCTCGTGTAGGAACAAGTAACCGGGGCCCCCTTTTCTGGCCCCCAAGAATGCACCCATGGACATGACAGGGCAGTGTTCCTCTACCCCCAAACCGCCCAGCACCAGGTTTCTTCCAACGCCCCGCTGGTCCGTTTTTGAGCTCCTTATCCTCACCCTCAGTTCTCCCTCCGAGATGCTTATATCGCTCCTCCGCAACGCTTTGAATTCCTGATCCTGCTTTGAGCAGGCGATCAATTCGCTGGGGCGTAGGGCATCAAAAAAGGCTAAAGTGAAGCAAGCTCTGAAGAGAGTATGCTCATACTGGGAGTAGCATATTAAGTTGACACGGGAGAGCATCAGCTTCAACAGCTCGAAATGGATAGGACGTCTAACATCCCTGTTGGGGGTTTCCTCGCTGTCCCATCCTCTCAAAGCCGCCCTGACTAGGAAGCCCAACTGGCTATGGAAGGCGATAGCGCATAAGTGCCCTGAGAGCCAAGATTTTGCCTTGTGGTTCCTCCTGGCCCATAGCACGAATTGTTGAACCTTGGCCTGCCCGAGGCCGTTGTCCCCGTCCCCCGTGATCCTCAAAAATGTCTCAAAACCCCTGTTGTATCTCTCCCTTGACCCCCCTGAAAGTGCCCTGGCTGCTAATGCCCTCATACCCGTTTCCAGGTCACTAGGCTCCACCACTCGCTGTTGAACGGTACCATGTCCTTGTTCGCCCCTGGATGTGCTTTCCGGAATCGACCCATCTGTGAACGAGAAAGTGCATCCGCAGCAACGACACCCCCGCCCCGCACTGCCCGCCGTTTGCACCGTATTTAAATTCCAATATTCACCCTCTAACCTCCCTCTTAACCCTATCTTATCTAACATTTCCCCTGCGTTGCCTTTTATAGGCCGCCTGGTGATCACCTGGACCCCCGCCCAATTCCCTTACAATTAAGGCAACGTCCACATGAAAATAATTACGGGCCCCACCACCACAAACCTATATAAGCGAGTCTGAGACCCTATTACCCGCATCGCCCCAAGGGACATCCTATTTGCCATCCCTGTCTCCGCGCTGCGGTACATTTGCTTTCCTGATTCTCCGCATGCTATTCCAATTATTCCTGAGACCCCCCCCCACTGCACGCAGTTTACACGTTCCAAGCACCAGTATTCGACCTATACAATGTGAACATTATCCCCAGCAACGCATCAGGCCCTCCTCCCCACGTCTCAGCCATTAGCTGAATTGCGGCAAGTGACGACCGCGCAAGGAATGCCCAGCTACCCCCAGTGACCCAAGGCATATCTGATACCAAAAGACCCGTCTGCCCGCTGAGGTTTGGTTACCATAGCGGCCATTTCCGGGTCCTATCCAAGGTGCAGGCATAAATGCGCCCCATATGCCGGCATCACTTGACACGGTATAACTTCCCTAATTGCTGTGTATCATTAATGGGCCAGCCGCATTGCAAATGCTTTCCCTGTCCTCCTGCAATAATCTAAAATTGCTATTGATGCATAAGGCATCTCAACCATTATATTCGAAATTAAAATACCCGTGGTAATCCACAGGACCGCGGAAAGGAAGGCTAGATAATCACTTCAAGTGAGTAAACACTTCAGTGAAACGTTGCCGCCAAATTAGAAACCGTGCGTGCCATCTAAGATCCAGGCATTAAAACCAACCACAGGGATAAAACCACTTTTATCCCGTTAGTGTGCCTGGCACTCCACTGCTGCACTATCTGATGCGGGCACCTATGCCAAACCGTGCTAAATAATTGCTGCCGCCTGGGAACCGAGCGGCGCATCGGTGCTAAAGCGCAGGAATGCAAGATTAACTTTTTTTTTTTTTATATACACACTCCTACCCATGAAGCCCTCTCAGCCTACTGTCCCGCCTGATAAATTTGGGCCCCCCAAAGCAAACCCGGCACCTCGGGCATTGCGCCTAATCCAAACAAGGCCACCTCGAAAACGATGCCCACCACAATGCCATCAACCCCCAAAGCCCTACCACAATTGCACGTCCAACAGTCTAGGCCCGTGCTGTTCTGCGTTTTCAAACCATCCCTTACTACACGGGAGGCTGCCCCGCCTTCCCAATGCCCCGACGCATTCTCTTTCTTAAGATAAACAAAATTTAAAACCTCTCCCTACATTTCTATACATTGCCCAAGCCACTTCGCCATGACCGCATACATTTCTATACATTGCCCAAGTACCCCATCTCCTTGACCTAGCCCCTGACCCCCCCTCTTTTAGCCCTACCGCGGAGCGCCCTAACCATAACTCCTCACGCAACGACCCTGCGAGGCAAGAAACAACCCCCCATGAAAGGCAAGTAACCCACCCGAAATAACCCACGAACCGAACCCCAGCTGCCCCATGTGCGCGCGTAAATGGCCAACCACCACCGATGACCCCCCACCAAGCCTTGTCAGGCGTCTCGTTCTGAGTGCGGAGCATGCCACCTCCCAATGTAGCAAACTCCATGCCACCGCGAGGCCCAACTTCCAAAATCCCAATAAACAATCCCATTCAAATAAAACGAAACGTGCCCTTTAACATTACCCTTCTTGTTCCCAATCAATCCTCGAGGATCTGGCCTCTAAAACCTTTGATCCCAGATCTCCTCTCGGACAATGACATGGGGGTGGGGGGCAGGGGGGTGGGCGGCCAGAGAGTGGCTGGGGAAAGCACCTATGAAACAACTTGCGTTCGAAACATGAGTAGCCCTTAACGCTCGTCGGATGCGGTTGGTTACATAAAACCTGCTTTGTAAAATTACACGTACGTCCTGAACTGGCACAGCAATCCCCTGCACCACTAGACCCGAGTTCTCAGATGCCAGGGCAGGTGGCCATGTGGTATACAACACCATACCTGCCGCAGTACAACTAACACAACTCCCGGCCATCCGCCCACACACCATACTGCACAGAACGCTGACAGTGATGCACGGACTCCATGACCTATACTAAAGCCAACCCCCTGCAGATTGTAATACTGAAAACCCCCAGCTCACATGCTACGCCACAAGCCGGTGCCACCGTGCCCAGGTTAACCCCCTGAAAGTAACCCTTCCTTTTCTCAAAAGGGGGGCTTGCTAGCGCCGTTTCTTACCACTGTACCATGCCACAGATACAGCTCTACGCAATCAAGTGCCACTCCGTATATTCATGCCATTAACAACAGTAAGTACAAAACCAATGCTTGGCGCAGTGTGCATTATTATAGCGCTAGGAATTTTTCCCCACAGTGCGTGGCGCTCATTTATCTCCTACCTACCCCGCAAATGCCAGAAGACCTTTCAACCTACGTTTCCTCTAGCACCCTCGTCTCCGTGCTATCCATACCTCCACCATCAGCAACACTGCGAGACTTGAAACGACCCCACATGAGCATATGCAACACACATGAAACAACCCACGAACCGCACCCCTGCTGCTACCTGTGCGCACATCGCGGATTTGAACCCTCCAAAATCATGAATCATGGTGCCTGGGAACTGCCCGCAAATTACCCCCTATCCCCGCACCGTGGACATCCCGTGAAAAGCTCCACCCGACGGCCAAATAGCCCTCCTGAAACATCCTCCCTCCATCTCACTTGCTAACCGATCCCCATTCATTCTTTGGCCCTGTGTTCAGAATCAACGTAATGTTGCATTGTAAAATGCTTATTTTCTGCTAGCCTCAAGGACTGAAACACTTGTGCATTGTGTGTCATACACGCACCACAACTAAATAGTTTAGGAGCCGCAACCTGTTGCATCCTCGCCAAGCCAGCACGACCCATGAAAGGCATGCCTTCCACTCGAGGCAACCCCATCTCCCCTCCGTACACGACCATGGAAGAAGCGATGGTTTCAGCCAAACCCAGCCTTAAACTTTTTTTTTTTTTTTTTTTTTTGTTCGCCTCGTATGACCCCCCAAGAAGCGCGCCAAGTGGTCCTCCATGACCGCTGCCCCTTTGATGCCGTGACCCAACCAAACCGCCCCCCCTTCGCTCCGCCTCCGCAACAAGCAGTGCTTCTACTATCGCCCATTCCCGTACTGGCCCCTTTGCTGCGCCGCCACCCCAGACCAGGAACGTTTTGTTCCGTTAATAGTTAATAGACATAAAGGATGCCCTGGGCGCGTGTTTAGCCACTACATCATGTTTTGAAAACGGCATTGCATCGAGGCAAAACCACCCCGGGGATGGCGGACCGGGAAGGACAACCATTCTTTATTGTAGAGCTTTGAGCTTTTCGCGAAATAACCCACTTCTCCCAGCAAAGGGCATGTTGCATATTCGCAGCAACTAACAGTGCAGAATTAAAAGCAGAATGTTCTCAATCCAACATTGCTATCCCTAAAAGCGCAAGTCCTTTAGCCCACCAGCAGGTAACTGTAGCTCCTCGGTGCAACCGTGCAGTCCCTAATGGCACCGCATCGTTCGTTGCCCCCCACCTAAACATTTCCCATCAAAACAAGTTTTCTTGGGGGCTGAAATGGATTAGATAAGATCCACCTCTTATAAATGCAATACCAACCGTCCATATTAGAAAAGCACGGATGCGTACTGACAAATTACATACTTTACCCAATAAGCTGAGGACACACGAGCGGAGCAGGCCCTACAATAACTTGCATCCATTTTTAATTGTACCCACTTTGCCCATACTCCGAAAATCGAATAACATCCAGCCACCACCCCTTACTGACAGTGCTGCATTTACATATGCGGGAAAATTGCTGCCATATCATGCTATGAACTACCATCCTCCGCCCAGGGTACAACCCTTAGCCTGCATCGCCCCTCACTGCGCACCGTCGCCCCCTTTCAAAGCAAAATGTTCTGATTGCACATTGGGGCCCCGGCAGCATCGTACCCACGGCAAGCACTGGCCAATTCAACTCGTGGTAAACCGCACCACATATTTGTCGAGCCCTTGTGTACTGGCGTGTTTTAAAACCCCCATATCCCTTTCATGTGCCCCGACAGAGTGGTACGCATCCATTCGTCGCCTAAAACCTGGCCCCCTCGGCCTGACGCCATTGCCCAGAAGGGATGCCTCGACCCCGCCATCCCAGTCCAAACCATGTAATTATTTGCCCACACTCACGTGCACTTTCAATGCCCGATATATTTTGCCAATATAACTGTTGATGTGTCCTAGCCGCGTCTCCTGGATTTCCCACGTTAATAGACAATGTATATAAATTAACGATCGCACCTCCCCGCTTATGCCTCGAGAATAAACAAACCCCTTGTGTTGGGGCCCCCACCATAAAAGGAAACGCAATCCTTCTATACCGATGACCCATCGGATGCCCCACTGCACGTCCACGGCGGGAGGCGACTGCATTATCTAGGGCCTTTGTGTGCCTCCCCCATATGCTCGCCCTCCTCCGCCAAATCCACGACCCTTCCCGGCAGCATGAGACCCCACAGCCCCCACCCCGTGCTTGCCCTACCTACTGTAAAACCCATGCTTACTTGCTGTGCTGCGTTCCGCTGACCTCTGCGTCCCATCTGCCGCCTAACTTGCACCCGCGACCTCGGCCCCCGCATTCAGCCATCATGTCCATAACCTAGACGTACCTGTATTTCCGCACGACCCGACCGCACCAACACGTTGTGTAGCCCTCCTTCCGGAACCACGATACTCCTGCCACCCGAACTCTGCAACTTCTCTGTGCTTGCTGGAACAGGAAGCTCTCCCTGCACAACGGACTCGAACACCTTCCTCACCCGAATCGCCCCAGCAAACCTCAAGCAGCAGCAACAATGCAACGTAGGCGAGAGCCGGCAAAGAGAGACCCTGCGACCTTTCCCAGGGTATTTAAGCCCAATGGTCGCGCGAGGTGATGACGTCACCTGCCCCTCCACCCCCCTCCAGGGGGTACGATGCGTGGCTCACCCCCCTCCCCCATGACTCCTCGAGCCACCATGCCTCGTGAGGCAGTCGGCACAAAGGGGGGCCCCCGCCGAGGGGCCCTCCTTCGTAGGGCGCGGGAGCCCGTCGGTTCTTCTGTGAATTGGGTAAGATGGCAAGCAATACTCGCAGTGGCAAGCAGAGCAAACATACAGCCACTATAATTAAGGAGGGAGCCTTTAAGTTTACGGAGAAGGCAAAACATAGTACTATAGATGCTGAGGTTGAATCTCATAATGCAATTAGTGAGGATTGTTCTAAGGCCTTAACCAGCGTCTTGGATTGCCAAAATAAGAAAGCAAGTGATGTCAAGCTGAACAAAGATCCAGGTGATATTACTACCGAGAAAGTGATTAACTCAAGCAAAAAAAAATGCTTTCTCATTAAGGAAATATATGATGGGGAATTATCAATCCAGCATAGTTTTTTAAGTGTTAGAGATGGTATGAAGCCAAATGGGCAGGATATTTTATCTGATCCGAGTACCAATTGCAACTGTAATGACTGAACTATCTAAGAGGGCACGTCTCTCACTGGGACCTTCCACTCCTGTCACAAGCAGACATGGCGTCATGGAACATGTACACTTGCATTTGGCTACTCCGAAAAAGGAGCTTGTCCATATTTCGTCTGAAGCTTCTAAAGTGGAAGATAGTGAGATTATGGGTAATGGGAATATGAGTCCTTCCTCAATTGCACAATTAAAAGCTTTTAGGATGGCCATGTTTCAATTAGAGACTGAAGGGACGGCTGATAAATCTACACACATAAATAATGCAGAGAGAGGTGGCTGCTCTAGTCCTGTTGATTTAACTACCCCCCCAGAATTAATTATGAACCTGTACTTAATTCTTCAATGGGGCCCTCTCTGGTTGCTTATTCTGTGGGGAACACGGAATCTCAGTTTCCGGTTATAAGTAGAATTCTTAATCTCCTTGATAAAGGATGAGCTAACTCATTTGGAGATAAGAGCACTTAAACAATCAAACATGGAGATTTTAACACGCATCAGTAAGATCGAAGGGATGCTATATGGTTCTATAAACAAGGTGCAACTTGATAATAAAGCAGATAAAGTTCTCACCCAAGAGCGTGCCTCTCAAACATAACATCAAGAAACAAAGGTACATGGCTCGCAAACTGAAATTGCTGGGAATGCAGCAATGTTTTTAACACGATCCTTTTCACAAGCAGTGTCTGAGTATAAAGAGGCTGGTACTCACAATACAAATGAAATTATAAATCAAACTCAAAATCCACAAGTGGGATGGACCAGTGATTTGGAGCACATGCTGTCTAAAATATCTAGTGACTTAGTTTGTTTGGCTGATCACACAGGTTTATCTTTGGAACAAAATTGTTCTTCATCCTCTGTAAATCGAGTGGACAGTCCTTCTGCTCTTGTACATGTACTTGAACTTCAGCAGAGAGAGGATGTTAAACAGGAAAACCCTCAAAGTGTATTCGATGAGGGTGAGTCAGAAACAGAGGATACAAAATCAGATAAAATACCCTTTATGTCCCGGAAGCAAAGACGCCTACACCAAAGGGCTTTAAAACGAATGCAAAATGCCAAAAGTACTCTAAGTTAAAAAAATAAAGAAAAAAATAAAAAAAATGTAAAAGGTGTTGCAAATCTCTCGCATCACCGGAGCAATATTCATGATAATGGGGACTCCGGGGGTGATGTTCAGATGGTAGATGAAGCTGTGGTAGATTTAGATCAACTAAATGCTGAAAGCAAACAGGCGCTCCAGATTTCTCAGGGAAGCAATGACCCCGAGTGCTACAAAAATAAAAGCAAAAAAAAGATGAATGCAGCGAAAAATAAATCACAAATAGGGAGGAGTGTATCCAAAAAGGGACTGAGAGTAAAATATTTCCCAATCATAATAATCCCTTAATTAATGAAGGGCGTAAACAAACTCAACTACCTTCCTTTTATCCTATGAATGTAGTATCCACGAAAAGCTCAAATTTTGCTAACAGGAGTAATCCTGTAGCATTGAACCAAAATTATCCTGGTCAATCCAAAGGACCCTTCACTAAACCTAAATTAATAGAAGACAATGAGCCCTCGGTTGGGATTAAGGCAGACTGGATTACTGACCGCGGGAACATTCCGTCAAATGTTGACCCTCCTACCCTCGAATTGCCCATAAATGAAGAGGAAGAGGCACAGGGAATGGAGTCAAAGGGATTGAATGAGGGGGCTCTCCATTCTTTTGAAGAAGAGAATGCAGCAATTGTAAATCCTGCTACCGTTTTTGGTTAGAAAAGCGATCTGAAAAAACATGATAAAACCAGGCTGAATAGAGAGTTGATTTTCAAAACATTCTACAAAATTCCTATGTTAAGATCATTAAACTCAAATGATGTTGAATGGGTAAGATTGGCCTCTGAGAACAATGGCAAAATGATCTGCAAGATTGTATCTTCCATTATTCTAAAACAGATATGGGATTTCAAAAGAGAATTCGTACAACTGGGGCTGCAATTGTATTTTTTTCAGGATGAGAAAAGTGCTGTTTCCTTTCTAAACTATATAGTTCCACAACCAGAGACCCATTACAGATGTTAATAGCGTTACAGCAGCCAATGTCTCTATGGACGCCATTGCTCAGCTAACAGCAATTGCATCAAACATTAAGGATTAGTCTTGGCTAGGTAATCTGGTTAATGCTGTAACGAATAGCAACATGGCGAATCAGGAACGACAGCTGAAATAGTACCCAGGTTTTTTCCTGGAATGTTTGTGGATACCACAACTTTTTTTCAGCTCTCAAAATGAATTGCCTGTTTAGTAGACCTGCAATCATCTTCCTTCAGGAGACAATGCTTACTAAACAGATGTCTGTTGAGGGTTATAGTGTTTTTTTCCTTTCCTGCATCAAATTGTGGGATGGGGCGCCCTTCTGGCCGACTAGCCATTTTGATCAATAATCGGATTGATGCCTATTCAACCATATTATGCTCTACAACTGATATCCTAGCTATAGACATTCAATTAAATGCTGAAAGGAAGGAAATGATTATGATTGTAAACTTGTACTGTAATCCGCTCAAGCAGAATACGGATGATTTATTCAACACATTGGATGTATTATTTGAAACTGCTGTTTTGAGTAATAACTATGAGGGTATCATTGTTGGAGGTGACTTTAATGCAGATTGCCTTGGTTGTATTGATGGTTGTCTCTCAAATAATCTAAAAAAAAGAGAAGTCATATTAGGTCTGAATCTATGTTCTCCTACTAGATCTCTGGATGTGGGTATTAGTGATCACTGCCTTATTTCAATCACAATTGATCTATTTTGGATACAGTTGGTAAATGTTCCTGAATTGGCCCTTGTAGAAATAGAGCGTCTCTTCAATCCATTTTCACACAAAAAAAATATATACTTTACCCCGTTTTCGTTGGTCAATGGATGATATTATATGGGCAATAGAGAAGCTCAATTTTTCAATGGCTTGTGGTCCGGATGGTATACCTGCTTGTGCCTTCAAAGCTGATCCTTTATTTTGGGCCAAATTATTGCTGATAAAGTATGAAAATATATTTGTCACAGGGACTATTCCGCATTCATGGCATATTGCCATGATTGTTCCCATTTACAAGAAGGGGAATCCAGCAGAGCCTATACATTATAGGCCCATTGCCCTCATGGATTGTTTGTATAAGGTTTTTACAATTTTGCTTCTAAATGAAATGGAACAATTTATAAGGTCTCAGGACATTCTATCCAGGAATCAAACTGGTTTTCAAAAACACATGGGAACTTCAATCAATGCCATCATTCTTTCCCATATGCTGTATTCCTGCAAAAAAAAATCACACAGGTAACATCTATATGGCATCTTTAGATTTGCGCTCAGCTTTTGATTGCGTTATTCGCGATAAACTGTGGTACAAACTATGAAAACTAGGTTTTCTAGAGAATATCACTCAGACCTTGGCACTCCCGCACACTGATACCTACTTTAAGATTCGTATCAATTGGCAGGGTGAAGTGACGCATAAAATTCTCACTTGTACGGGGGTGAAGCAAGGTTGCAGCCTTGCTTCCACTCTCTTCAACCTTTGTTTGCTTGATATTGAAAATCTTTGGGAACAAATTCTATGCTATCCTGTGAGACTTGGGCACTTTAAGATTCATTGGTTGGCTTATGCTGATGACATCATTATATTCGACAAAACTCCCCTGGGATTGCAAAATAAACTAGAGATTTTCGCTACTTTTGCTACAGAGCATAATTTACAGGCAAATGTTGGTAAAGCTAAGATTTTAATTTTTTCAGGTTCAAAAAATATTCCCCGATATACATGGACCCGTAATGGGCATAAACTGGAAAGTATCTCTACACTCAAATATTTGGGTTTTGACATCTGAAATGATTTTTCTATAAAATATTGGAACAATTTATTAACAACTAAAGTTAGACCTTTGATTTCCTTATTAAAATTATTTATCAGAAATATTGTAAATTTTCCTTAAATCCTGCACTTCAGTTCTACTTATTAAAAGTCGAACCAATAATTTTGTACAAATTGGATTTGTGCCTGCATAATATTGATGATCTGCTAGACATGGTACAAGGATGTGTTTGGAAACATGTCCTAAATTTGGCTAAATCTGTTCCAACTGCATGTATACATATAGAATTGGGTTTGACAAGTCTTTCATCGCGCCACTTATGGCGGCAAATGAATGCCTCTGTTAAAATGTTGAATCCCCCCAGAAATTCTGTTTATGAAGAGTTTTATAGGATGCTTGTATTAGATAATCCTTCTTCAATTGTAGTCTTCAAAAAAAGAATGGACCTTGCACTTCTTCCAATTAATATCACGAAAGAAGATCTAACAAGGAGAGCAGTTATTGTAAAAAAAAGGGTATATCAAATGGACTGGGTTGATGCTTATGACAAAACTGGTACTTATAGGTTGTATAGGGAGTTTGCCTTACATTCGCAGAAAAGGGCCCCCGAGGCTGATGTATATAGAATGTTTCCCTGACACTAAAGTACGGGAAATTTATATGCGCTTCCGTATGAACCAACTACATTCAAAAGAACACATCAGTCATTGGATTCATTTTGATTCAGAGGTATGTCGCTTTTGCGAGATAGCTTCCCAAAGAGAAACTATAAAACATCTGGTCATTTTCTGTAGATATTTTGAAAAAGAAAGAATTCTGTTTCTGGGAGATAAAAATGTTGGGAACTCAATTTCTTCACGTGAAACGCTATGGTACAAATGCATGAACAATCCTTTTGTTGCTTTCATGTGTGCATTGGCTAGACTTCTATTTAAAATTGAAGAGGAACTTATGTTGAAAATGAAGTGTCAGCAAAATGGCACATAGTGAGAATTCATTGACCGAATTTTGGATATCAATAATATCGTATATATGTGAGTGTACATCCAGCATTACATTGTTTGTGTTTTATGTTTGAGCAATGTGAAACCACATATATAAGTCTTGTATGAAGAAATAAGTTATTTGGAATGTTTTATGTTCTATTTCTATGTCTATGAAATGGAGTCTTAAAAAATGTAGAGATAATTCTACTGTGAATTATTTAAACTTTGATTTTTAATTATGTAAGTGTGAAATGTTTCTTTTGTAAACTATAACACACTATATTAATAAAAAAAAAAAGATAATGGATTGTGGAGAGGGCGAGTCGGTGAAGGGCTGCGTCATTGGCTAGGCTTTTGTAACACCGACATGCGTCTCCGATCTCGGCAGAGCAGGGCATGGTGAGGCATCTATATTCAACAGACACATGTGGGAAAGAAGCATTTTGATTCAGAACATGCAGTGTGTGGAGGTCCACCTAGATTTAAACTCTATACTGTGTGGGAGAAACATCCTCTCATTTGATTAGGATGCTGAAGTAATTTGCAAATTCAGTCTTGGAGATTAGATTCTTTGAGAATACAATGTCTAAAGTGTGACCATATTCATGATTTGGTCCTTGGGATACGTGTCAGAAACCCAGAATAGCTGTGTTCTTGAGTCGGAACACTGTATATTGGTTTGCTGAATCTTCCCAGGTTTTGAGGTAATTTAGTGAAATATCAGTTGCTGCTGTAATGAGATTGGCCACTCTCTGAGGAAATTGTGATCACAACTTGAAAGTATATCGGCTATAAACACTAATATAGACATGCAGGTGCATGAAGCTTTTTCCTGAGTGATGTGGAAAGGAGTGTGTGAGCCATTGTTGATAAGATTCCATTTGGGAAATGCAGTTTACACCAACAATTTCTTTGTTATACCGATTATTGGTGAGGATTATCTATCCCTGTGTAACTAGCATGTCCAGTTGTGAGGTGATGTGGAAGGTAAACTAAGTCTCAGTAATACCTAGGCAGCTTACCAATGTTGCTCAATGAGCTTTGCTAGCATCTCTAGATGTCTTAGGCTGGTCTCATATTTGTCATGTCTAGCAATTATGTTTTGTTTCCTAGCTCTTCTGGGCATTTTTGTTCTTTGTCTTTAGTATTAAAGGTGTCATGATCACCTCGAAAGCCCATGGTTTGTGACCATTATTACAGGGTAACAAGTTCACTTTGAGAGGACATGTGGGGGCTAGATGGGTACTGGCTTGGCGTGCCAGGCATTTCTTAGCACATGAGCCATAGTGGGACCCATAAAGACTCAAGGGGTTTGGGTGTCCCTTAAAATGGCAGCCTGGTGAGCCGCAGGCTGAATTACATGTGAGAACTAGTAGTTGGGCGTGGAGGACTAATTAAGCCTGCGCCTTCGCCCTTGCTTCGCGTTGGTTCCGCTGACAGCGGCGCACCGCTTACCGGCGCTCCGTTCCACAGACCTGCAAAGTATGAGAAAGTTAATGTTAATCGACTTACCAAGTTACCATAAAATCCACAGACAACAGATTCAAAGTACCTGACCCGATTTCCGCAGCAGTTCTTTCAGCCGTGGAGCTCCGTTCCGAGTTCCGCACCTGAGACCTGCCTTACTTCTTCGGCGGCCATGGCATTCATCCGCAGTGCTTCAGAACTCTGATACTCCGACAACTTGAAAGATAAGGTACAGAGTTTAAGACATCATGAACACAAGACTGCATAAATACAATGCTACACGCTCATACTTACTGCAGCCTATGACGAACCTCTTCGAGTTTTACAAACACTCGACCTCCATAGTAAAAGCAAGCTTCAAAGGCCTAATTACGTGCTCAGACTTACCTCGATGACCCAGACGTCGCAGGCGTTCTGAAAAGCCTGTATTAACTGCACAAGGCCTTCCTGCATCCTGTGAGAGAGAGAGAATGTGAAGAACATTTAACCCCTAACGAGACAAATTAAGACCAGAGACTACAATATTGACCACTACAAGGCATTAGAATCAAAGATACTTACCAACTCGAGGCTTCTCCGAATTCTTCAGTAAGGAAGTCCACTTTTATTTTTATTTATTTTGCATTTTTAAAGCGCTCACACAGCCTGCAGGCATTTTGGCGCTGTTACAGGAATTGTTTGTTTTTTAGTTGCGTAATTGTTTTTTTTTTGTCTTAGTTGCGTATTTATAACGCGCTTAAATACCCAGAGGTATCTAAGCATGGACCCAGGGATTGAACCTGTGTTGCTTCATGTCGTTTTGCTTACAAGGCGAACACGTTGCCACTGAGCTCTCCTCCTGGGACGAGAGGATAGCTTGCCTTGCAAAATCGCCTCACCAACCAATGTGCCCCTGCATGACAGCAGAATGGATAGCTTCCTAACTAAAACCCACAGGTGAGAAAGGGAAGTGTTAATCTGACCTCAGTTAAGAAGCATAGTAGAGTGGGGAGAGGTAACAGGTTTTGAACCACAGAAGAATCATTCCTTGTTCCTTTTCTCTTGTTACTGAAGCGGGATACCTTTTCCAGCACAGTAGTAGCAGCAACCATTGAACCCGGGCCATCTACACTCTTGCAGAGATAAGGTAAGCGTTACAGAACGCGAAGCCATTACATAAAACGACTCTGCCCGAGCGTAATGGAGACCACAGATATAGATAACCTGTCCCAGCTGTTGGGAGAGCTATGCGCAGAAGTGCTTGCAGCACGGTCTGAAACCAATTCCCTGATGCAGGAATTAATAGTAAATAGAGATCGCACAGACGAACTAGGCCGACAGCTACTTCAAGCGAAGGCAGGCCAGGCTCTGCTTCCCGATGGTGTTCCCCCCAGCTCAGATTCAACAGCCAGTGGCCCCTGTTCAGGTGGTTGTACCAGGGAACATTCTGTTAGCACCTCCAGAAGGGTTTGAAGTGTTCATGAACCAGTGCCATTTACATTTCCTGTGTAGACCAGGGGTTTCCCCATCAGACCAGTCTGAAGTGGCATTTGTACTGTCCTATTTGGGAGGACATGCCACAGACTGGTCCATTCCCCTCGTCAACAGGGATGACCCTCAGTTAGGCAATTTTCCGGTGGATCCAGCGAAAACTGGAGAAACTCTTCGCCCGTCACAACAAGGGACAAGCCTTGGACAATTAGTTATTGTCCCTGCGACAAGGCAGTCAAGATTTGCTGGCCTACGTGGCCACCTTTAACCCGTTAGTAGCAGAAACAAACTGGCCGGAAGAAAAGAGAACAATGTTATTTTATCGATACCTGCGGGGGGAACTGAAGGATATTCTGGCCCAGGTTGTGAATCCTCCCACGGGATGTGCAGAAAACATTGACTTAACCATCCAATTGGACCACAGATTGCAAGATGGTCGGGTGGATTGCTCCCGCTCAGATAACAGGTTGTATTATGTCCACCCGAGAGAAAACCTGGCCCGTCATGCATCTGAGGTCCATCCTGAGCCAATGCAATTGGGTGGAATTCGGGGTCCCATCTCGAAGGAGGAAAGAGAGAAAAGAAGACAGCATAATTTATGCCTTTATTGTGGCACAGCGGGACATTTATTCGCAATTGTCCAATAAAGGCACCCAGAAAATCAGTGGGGGCCTTGGATAAGGGAGAGAAAGAAGATTCAGCGGAAAACTCCTACACCCGGCAAGCATAGAGGTCGGCTTGTCGAGCCAGAAGAAGGAATCTCAGATCACTTATTTTGTTGTACTCGTCATCCTGATTATCCAACATCAACCCTCCAAAATGCATGCTCTGGAAGCATACGTGGACAGCGGTGCGATAGGCAATTACATGGATCATGAACTCGCAAGCAGAATTGGGATTGCTGTGTGCCCTAAGCCAGTGGCACAGAACGTAACAGCTGTAGACGGGACTCAGCTAGTATCGGGGTCAGTGATACAATGCACAGAGGATTGCATTTTGCTTTGCCAGGATGAACATCGAGAAAAGATTTTGTTTGACCTAATTAGTGCTCCGCAGTTCCAACTTATTTTGGGTAATCCATGGTTAGAAAAACACAATCCGTACATTGATTGGCGCACTAGAACCTGAGACTTTCGCAGAAGAGTGCAAGAACTCATGTTATGGAGTGGAAGAAGACTCTGGAAACCTGGTTCAGGCTGTGTGAAGAGTTGGCCCTACACTAGGGTTGGTGGGCATCCTACCTCTGGAGTATCAAGATTTCCATGACGTTTTTGAGAAGGAACAGGCCAACATTCTACCACTGCATCAGCCATACGATTGCCAGATCGATCTCATACCTGGATTCCAGGCCCTGTACAGTCGGATTTACACCTTGACGGAACAGGAGAACACTCTGTTGAAGGCAAACTTTGATCAGTACCTCGCTAATGGATTTATCCAACCATCAAAATCACCTGCAGCCTCTCCCCTCTTCCTCATGCCTAAGAAGGAGGGGAACCTTTGTACTTGCATAGATTATCATTTGCTTAATCAGATCACAGTAAAAAACAGATACCCGCTTCCATCCATTCCAGTGTTGTTGGACCGAGTCAAGCATGCAAAAATATTTATCAAGTTAGACCTTCGGGGACCCTACCATCTTGTGCGTGTTAAGAAAGGTGACGAATGGAAACCGCCTTCCGCACCCGGTACGGTCTGTATGAGTATCAATTGATGACTTTTCGGCTGTGCAACACCCCTGCAGCCTTCCAGAATTTCATGAACGACGTGCTACGAGAGTTGCAAGATGTGTGCGCAGTGGTGTACATTGGTGACATAATGATCTACTCGGCCATAGTCCAGGACAACATTTCTCATGTTCAAGCAGTACTTATTAAAGCAACATCAACTGTATGTCAAGCTTGAGAAGTGCTTTTTCCATGTCACAGAGGTGGAGTTCCTGGGATTCGTTCTGTCACCACAGGGCATTCAGATGGATAACAGGAAGGTGGAAGTGGTTCTTACCTGCCCATCTCCCACGTCGGTAAAAGGAGTCCAAAGTTTCTGGGAATTCGCCAATTTTGTATCAGCGTTTTGTACCTGGTTTTTCTCAACTTGTACATCCTATCACATCGTTACTTCGGAAGCACAGAAAGACAGTCGAGGCTTAAGAGGCGTTCCAGGCTTTGAAGAGTAAGTTCACTACTGCCCCAGTGTTACAACATCCACAACCAGATCTGCCATTTGTGGTGGAGACCGATGCTTCTAGTGTTGCTATGGGAGCAGTACTGCCCCAAAAGAACCCAGATACCAGATAGTTGCACCGAGTAGCCTTTTGGTCGAAGAAGTTTTCTGCATCTCAATTCAATTATGCAATCACTGATAAGGAGTTGCTGGCAATCAAGAATGCATTAAAGGAGTGGAGACATCACTTGTTAGGAGCTCGGCACACTATCACTGTCATTACGGACCATCAAAATCTGCAATATCTACACACAGGGATGGCTCAGTCATCCCGGCAGCTCTTTTGGGCTCTGTTCTTTGCGGAACATGACTTTGTCATCACCTACCGCCCTGGGGTGTGCAATGCCAAGGCAGATGCCTTATCACGCATTGGGGAAGAAGGAGATGTCTATGTTGTCCCAAATCCAGTGAACATCATTCCTGAAGAAAAACTGTTTGGAGTTGTGGGTGTTACAGACTGCTCCTTTGAGGATCTGAAGGCAAAGGTACGACTCAGTATGACAGCTGCAGAGTTGGATGTCTAGGGGTCTAAAGGGCCTCAGTGTTCAATCCAAGATAATTTACTCTATTTCCAGGGACGACTTTACCTGCCCACATGGGCCCTGCAAGAGCAGGTCTTAGCAGACTATCATAGTGCTCTGGTGTAAGAATATCATCGCTTTTGTCCAGACTTGTGGAATATGTGCCCAGAATAAGTGTTCTAAGCAAAAACCTGCAGATTTCCTTCATCCTTTAGCTGTTCCTCCGGCCCCTTGGTGCCCCATCTCAATGGATAATATCACAGAATGGCCACCCTGTTCCGGTTACAATATGATCCTGGTGGTGGTGGACTTGTTTTCAAAGATGGCCCAATTTGTAGCTCTGAAGGGAATTCCATCGGTGTCAGCCTTGGCTAAGATCTTCTTGGAGCACATTGTCCAAGTACTTGGGTTCCCGTCGGCTGTGGTGTCTGACAGAGGCAGCCAATTTGTATGCCAGTTTTGGAAAATATGTTGTGAAATGGCCAAGATAGAGGTGTGTTTTTACTTTAATAATTTTTATTAAGGTATGTAGTATACAATCATAAACTTATAACTTCATAAACATAATGCAGTGAAACTTTTACATGAGAATAGATTAAACAATGGTAAAATGGAAGTGTTCCAATAGAGCAATTAATTAATTACACTGTGTACAATGTGAAGTTGAGCATATAAGGAACAAATTGTCAATATAATTGAAAACTTACGCAAAAAAACTATAGCACAGTGTTGTGCCTAACTTATTATGGAACAAATTCTGCATTATGATGTCTAAGTGGGGGGGAGGACAAACATAAGACTGACATATGACAAACACGTCATATGGGGGGAGGGGGGAGAAAGGGAGGTGGTAGGTATTGATGAAGAGAGGCACATTGGCATATAATACAGTAAATATTCAGTTAAGTGTCCGGATTAGTATTCGCATATAATGATCTTGGGAGCATCAAAGGAGTGTGAGAGATTTGGAGAAGTCACATTCCATGTGTGGTTACATTAAAATGGTTCAGAAATCGAGTGAAAAATGACCACTTAGCATTAAACTTAGGTATAGAGTTAAGATTGTTTGCCATACACATTTCCATCTTTTGCGTGAGACATATGTTATTCCACCAGCTTCTTATACATAAGGAATGAGAGTCTTTCCAATTGGCAGTTATACTCTTCATAGCCAAACAAATAAAGAGATCATAGAGCCTGGAAGCATCATATGGCAAGTGGGTGGTAACTGCCAGGCTACCTAAAACAATATTCATAAATGAAAGTGGTATATCGGTGAAGAAAATAGAGTTAAGGTATTTCCATACTTGTTGCCAAAACTTAAGGGTATAGGGACATGAGAAGAACATGTGCTCATACGATGCAGGGGTAGCTCCACAAGTCCAACAACTGTCATTATCATTAATATTGGATAGAAATAATTTGGTTGGTGTAATGAAAGCTCTATGTAGAGGTGTGTTTGTCCACCAGTCATCCCCGCATCATCACCCGCAGATGGACGGACAGATAGGACAAACCAAATCCTAGAACAATATCTCAGATATCTCCTCCATCAAACGTCACTTGGGTGGATCTGCTTTGGATAGCAGAGTACACCAGAGGCATTGCTAGGGGGGGCTGAGGGGGCAATAGCCCCGGGTCTTTTGGTTGTAGCCCCGGATAGAAGCTAAGGGGCTTCAACCAAAAGGCTAGCAAGCCCCTAGTCCTATCAGTCCCGACATTAGGCATAGCGTCAGAGCTTTTCCAGACCTAGCACACCCCTGGAGTACGCTTATAACAATTCAGTACATGCATCTACAGGATTTTCTCCATTTTACACCTTCAATGGTTGCTACCCACGAACCTCAGCTTTCGATCCACCAGAGTCTTTCGAGATACCTGTGGTACAGAATCTACATGAAAACATTGCTCGAGCTAAAGACGAAGCTTTGGCACATCTGGCTGCGGCAAAAGAGTGTCCGAAAAGATTTACTGACAAACACTGAAGAGACACTCTGTGTTGTCAAGTGAGATACAAGGTGTGGTTAGCTTCCAGACACATCGATCTTAAGGAGCCGTGAACATTCCAACCTCGATTTTTGGGCCTGTTCCCCATTGAAGCAGGCATCAACCCCATATGCGAATAAACCCAGTGTTTCATGTCTCCTTATTAAATTCTGTCTGTCCAGGGACAAGAGGGTAGGAATATCCATGCCCAGTGCTTCTAGAGGGTGCTCCTGAGTTTGAAGTAAATGACATTCTAGATTCTAAGGTAGTCAGAAGGAAATTGTTTTACCTGGTGGATTGGAAAGGTTATGGCCCACAGGATAGAACTTGGGAACCCAGTAATAAAATCCATGCTCCCCTGGTTAATTAAAAAGTGTCACCAGATTCAACCAACTAAACCAGGGCTGGAAGGTCAATCCTTAGGATGGGCCTTGGGGGGAAAACTGTCATGATAACTTCGAAAGCCCATGGTTTGGGACCATTATCACACGGTAACTAGTTCACTTTGAGAGGACATGTGGGTGCTATATGGGTACTGGCCCGGCGTGCCGAGCATTCCTTAGCTCATGAACAATAGTGGGACCCATAGAGACTCAAGGGGTTTGGGTGTACCCTAAAATGGCGGCCTGGCGAGCCGCAGGCTGAATTACATGTGAGAACCAGTAGTTGGGCAAGGAGGACTATTTTAGCCTATGCACCTGCTTCGCGTTGGTTCTGCTGACAGCTGTGCAACGTTTACCGGAACTCCGTTCCACAGAACTGCAAAGTAAGAGAAAGTTAATGTTAACAGGCTTACCAAGTTACCAGAAAATCCACAGACAACAGATTCAACGTACCTGACCCGATTTCCAAAGCAGTTCTTTCAGCCGTGGAGCTCCGTTCCGAGTTCTGCATCTCAGACCTGCCTCACTTCTTCAGCGGCCGCGGCATTCATCCGCGGTGCTTCAGAACTCTGTTACTCCGACCGACTGAAAGACAGGGTACAGAGTTTAAGACATACTGAACCAAAGACTGTGCATAAATACAAGGCTATGCGCTCATACTTACCGCAGCCTATCACAAACCTCTTCAAGTTTTACAAACGCTTGACCGCCATAGTAAAAGCAAGCCTCAAAGGCCACATAGTATTTTGCTACACCATGCGCTTTCCAAATTACGCGCTCAGACTTACCCTGATGACCCAGACATCGCGGGCGTTCCGAAAAGCCTGTATTAACTATGCAAGGCCTTCCTGCATCCTGTGAGAGATGGAGAACGTGAAGAACAGTGAGTTAACCACTAAAGAGACAACTCAAGACCAGAGACTACAATATTGACCACCACAAGGCACTAGAATCAAAGATACTTACCAACTCGAGGCTTCTCTGAATTCTTCAGTAAGGAAGTCCACTCGCCTTGTAAAATCGCTGCACCAACTAACGCGCCCCTGCATGACAGCAGGATGGAGAGCTTCTTAACTAAAACCCACACGTGAGAAAGGGGAGGGTTAATCTGACCACAGTTAAGAAGCATAGTAGAGTGGGTAGAGGTAACAGGTTTTGACCCAAAGTAGAATCATTCCTTGTTCCTTTTCTCTTGTTACTGCAGGGGGATACCTTTTCCAGCACAGTAGTAACAGCACCCATAGAACCCAGGCCATCTAAGTTCCTGCAGAGGTAAACATTTCAAAAGGTCCTATTGGGTTGTATTTGATGAGAGAGTCTATCCACAGTGAGAGTGGGAAGTTTCAGGTCCTATGGTCAGCTATTGAATGGGTCTACTTGTCAGGGTAAAGAAGCAACCCTTGGGCCAGATTAGATTTGCCAAGTTGTGCTTTACAGCAGAATAATGAAGAGTGATTTGGTTAGAATTGTAAGAGATGCTTCTGGGCTAGTGTTATTAAGGGTCATGGGACTAGGAGCCTAGGAAGGCGGCATGCATGGTTAGTGTGATTTGTGCCTGGACATTTGTATTTGAATTGTCATAGGTAGGATATTCAATGATTCAAGGGGTTTGAATCAGGGAATCTGATGGCCGAAGGTGAGGATGTTTATGATTGATAGGTAGATTCAAAGTGATAGAGGTATTTCTTTTTTACTTGGACAATTATGAGGCCGTTTTTGTACAAGATAATGTGATCCACTTAAGATAGTTTTTGGGTATGCTATGGTTAGTCTTAGTCTCCTGTTGTTGGTAGTGGTTGTTTCAGACATAAGTTGTTTGGAATAACTTACTCCAGCTTTAAGACTTTTCTGTGTGAAAGGTAATTCAGGAAAGGATACCTGAATTTTTAAAAAAAGATAGCAAGAGAATGTTTGGGAGTTGTTGGTGACCTGGTGTTAAAGAACACTAACCATAGTGTCTTTTGACTTTTTTTAAAAGTATCAAGTGAGGATTGCATTACATATATCTTATCAGTAATGTATATGCTAACTACGTAACTAAGATCTGTGTAACATTTGAAATGTCTTGCAAAAAGTGTCTTGAAGTTTTTGATCATTGTTTGGGCCTACACACAAAGCATTGCTTCTTTCTCTTCTAAGATCTGTAAGAGTTGCAGGTGGCATTATTACTCAATGTATTGACTCTGAAAAAGTGATGGACTCCACTGGTCCACCCACGATTTTCCCCTTTGATTACAGATGTACATATACATGAGAGGTGAGTGCTAAACTCTCTCCGCTATTTTACCAGAACGCTTTCTCTGAACACTTCCAAAGTGGGTCATATCCTGATAAAGGTGTCTCGCATCTGCCTCACAACCCCGTGAAAAATAAATGTCTGTCACTATAGGTGTGTATAGGTATAATCCAGATACTACGCCAGTGGACAACACCAGGCTACCCTAGACCTTGTCCTCACTGATGAACACCAATTTGTTAGAATGGATTACTAAACCTAGGCCTGAGGGACAGAGTTTAGGAAGCCACCCCAGTTATAGTGAACACCGAAAATCTCTGGGAGCCTAGCCAAACCAATCAAGGTAGCATGGATTGTAGTTAAGACTGAGTCTCAGGAGAGATGAGTGGGGTCAGAGGCCAACAATGGGTCAACACAGTGAAGTAATTAGGGATTACACATAATAAGTGGGTTAGACAAATACTCTATTATATGCCCAAAAACATACTATAAAAAATGACTTGTAGCAGGTAGTAATATCACATAATACTAAACAATATGAAACATACATACAATGACAGTAATGCAGTGCAATATATTCAAGCGGCCCCCACAATACCTGAAAGTGAAGGAACGTAATTAGTACTCTGATTTTTCCTCAGACTTGGCTGGTCGTTGGAGGGTCGCCTGAGGTGGATTTCCTGCTGTTGGTTCCAGTCGCAGATGAATGCAGCAAACAAGGATTAAGGCCTCTTCTAGGAACTTGACTAGATGTGGGAAAGCTAATTTCAGGGACAGCCACTAAAGCACAGCAACAGCAGGCATCACAAATGTTGTGGTTAAAGAAATCCTTCTATCTCGGGACTCTTGGATGCTGGGACACCGAAATCCTGCAGGGAGGCGACTTAAAGGACAAGCTGAAGACCCCTGAAGTTCTGAGCCAAGACATGGAATGGTGACAATTTTACTACAGTAGCCCAAACTGGAGTTGGTCATCCCAGTGGATAGCACTGGGACACTTTCGAAGACTCCAACTTGCTGGGCAATGAGAAGACATAGAGACTGGTTGTTCCCACCAGTCCATACGGCTGAAGCACCAATAAGGGTCTTCTGAGATCAGTAGCCAGGCAGAGCTCCACCAGGACTGCAGCAAGAGTTGGTCACCAGGCATCTTCAGGTGGCAGGACCCCTCTTCTTATCCTAAATTGAGGTGATCACCGAAACTCAGTCCAACCAATAGAGGATCTGCCCCACACACACCCCTGAAGTGGTCCAATGTGGGGGAAATTCATTCATACACTCCAGACATACATAAACTAGTTTGATGATTGGGACCTGCCAGTCCCAACCCACTTCCTAGCTTTGCACTAGCCCAGGAAAAGTACTGCTTTCCTGTGTAAGTGCAAGACCATAAAAGGATGTTCCTGACCTCGCAAGGCAGGAAGAAGGCAAAAAGACAAGATGGCCAAAGAACAAATGAAAAACCCAGTGGCACGGCCATGTTAGAACACTAGTCACTGTTAGTAGCCAAGTGCGGTAAACGTGAGAAGACTAATAAAAAGTACAGTCAAATCATGATTAAGTAACTGCTGCCAGCAGTTTGTTTTTAAGCTCACTTGAAAGTAACAAAAAATCCCATTGAGTGTAGTCTAGGGTGATACAAAAGTATCCCTATTGCATTGCATTGGAAGATGTTCTGTGCAATTGGAAAAACTTATCCAAACAGATAAAGTCAAAAGACTAAGGGAAACATAGTTTTCCAGTACTGGCATTGTGAAGGACTATTCAGTTTCCCCATAACAAGTGAGCAAAAGGCCAGTGGAGTGCATCTAAAGGCTTCACTTTACTGTAAAAAGTCACAATATGGTGGTCCGGAAATAAGGGTGCCGGAATCACCGTACCAGCACCCTTTCTGGACTGCCGCACTACGACTCTGCCTTTCGGGCCTGTTGCGCCCATCAGGTCTGTCCTGCCAGGCACAAAGGCCCTGGTAGGCAGAGCTGTCATGGTAGCACCAGCACCGTTAGTAACGGTGCGGGTGCTTCTGTGTCCTCATTCGCATGGAGTCGGACTCCATGGGATTCGGGATTAACATTTTCCGGTGCCTGACTTCCCGATCCGCTGGAACATGTAATCCCCCAGTGGGACCGGAAGTCAGGCACCGGAAAAGTGTTACAAGTCTGGTGGCAACCCGCAGGTAGCACCGGCGGGTTATTGCCAGACTCGTATTGAGGCCCATGGTGTAAAAAGAAAAGCAAAATGATTGGAGATCCATAGAACATGGAGGGAGTGTTGCTAAAAGAGAAAATGTTCCTAACACTCAACCCCCCAGACTAGGGACAGGGGGAACTAAACCACCCCTGGATGAGTCTCATGTTCAGCTCAGTTTTGCATTCTGGACAACCCATCAGCATTCAAATGCTGAGCGCCTAGTCTATGCTCAATGGTGAAGTCAAAGCCTTGCAGAATTATCGATCACCTGAGCAATTTAGGATTCTCTACTCCATGTTCATCAACCACTTTAAATCTATATGGTCAGTCTACACAGTTAAGAGGGTCCTATAGAGGTACGGCCTCAACTTCCTAAGGCTTCACACAATGGGAAAAGAGTATTTTTCCACAGTAGACCACCGGAGCTCTCTGTCTTTAAGCTGACAGCTGATGAAACATATAGGATGTTCCCTGCCTTTTTCATCTAGCTGTGATAGTACTACTCCTATCCCAGTGCCAGAGACATCTGTCTGCACTATGAAAGTTCTCTGATAATCAGCTACCCTGAGAACAGGGGCCTGGCAAAGGGAATCTAAGTCAGGGGTACCTGCTTTTGGAAGCAGAACTTTCGGTTCGGACAAAGGACTGGTAGATGGCTCAATCACCCCAAGATCCAACATTCTTTTGACCTCAGACTTAGGGGGTCATTACAAACCTGGCGGAAGGGGGTTAACAGGGCCAGTAGAGCTGCCGGCCCCGTTAACCCTCTACCGCCTCATTACGAGGTCCGTTCACAGGAACCGCTATTGACCCACTTCCTATGAGGGCTCGAATGGGAATGGGGATGGGTTCCTGGAATGGGGAAATACCGGGCCCTCCAAGGTCGGAATGGGCCAGTATTTCCCCATTCCAGGAACCCGGACCCGGTACCGGAAATGGGGGTAGCCATGCTACAAACAGCGGCATGGATACCTCCAGGGTCGTAATAACCCCCTTAATGTTGGATCTAACTTTAGCCGACATTCTATAAATCCTATTTTTGGTACACACACTCCAGTGTCAATGTCATGATTGCAACAAGGATTCAAACCTGAAGTGAGAACAAGGGGCAACATTGCGGAGTAAAGTTTTCACCTCACCTTGCTGCTTAGAAGTCATTTGAGGGGACAAGTTGACACCTTCGATGGAGCCATCTGAAGACTGCCCTGGAACAGGTCAGGAAGAGGTTCTGATTCCTCCTCTTCCCTGTCTGAAGCCAGGAGCAGAGCAGACAATTCAACCCTAGGGATGAATGGCTTCAGTCTATTTACATGAAACACTTTACAGTTCATCTCACTAAGTTTCTCCACTACTTTGTAAGGGCCTAACCATTTGTCCTGCAAAGCTCTAGGCCTTGTAGGAATCATGATTAGGGCTTCTTGGCCTGGAGTAAAATTAATAAGTGAAGCCTTCTGGTCATGCCAATGTTTTACCAAAGTTACTCCTGTCACTACAAATGTGGTGGGCTATGTGCTTGGTTTGGAGAAGAGGATGTCTCTTCTGATGACTCAGGTCAATTATAGGTTGAAAGAACTGATTGCGGGGTGTTTTTGTTGTGGAACAACTTATTATGCACAGCGACCTGTTTTTTACTTGTTGTTCTTGTGTGTCGAGTTGGTGTGAAAGATTGTTGGAGGAACCAAAGTTACCCCTACCTCCATAGATACAAGAAGTTTGTTTGTTTTCACACAAAGTAACTGCGCCACAAAAAAATCATTTTCAAAGATTTGTATTGCTAACTCCTAGTTATATCTGTCCACCCAGTGATCTCAAAGTGTGCCTCAGTCCGCTTACCTTTATCAAGTATGAGTTCTAATTACAAACGTCAGCCTCGTCTTACCAAACGCTGGCGCAGTGAATCGGGCTAAGTAAATACTAATGTTTCCATAGCAACTCACAAAGTCCTTTCTCTAATCTCCTGTTCCGAAACCGTCCGCTATCTTGCAGCGGTCAAACATGCATTAGATTTGAAACATTTCAATTCACAGACTATTAAATACTTACATTGCACATTGTGTATTCAAGACAAATAATTAATGTGATGCATGGTCAATTGTAAAAGTATTTAGGGTGCTAAAGCGATGCATGGTCAATTGTAAAAATATTTAGGGTGCAATACTGTGAATCATATTAAATATATAACTGTGTATGGTTGTAAATGCATGCTCTATGCTGTACGTACTAATGATCATCTCGAATACTCCTGCAAAATAAAAATTGCCGAAACCGCCAGCGGCGTTCAGTTGAGCACAAATCGTTTTTAGTAACCACAAATCATTGTTACTGAATATACCTCTAACATCCTAACGAGAGTTCTAATCAAATAAAATACACACGGTGGCCCACTAAAAGATGTGTTATCCTGTTAGTGCTGGAAATTAAGTAATATAGTCTAGTAAACGTCCTGTGGGTTAATGCTGCATGCATTTCTCATAGTGCCCACTAATGAAAATGTCTTAGTTCATTCAAGAATATAAAGTCTGTCGCAATTAGGCATGAACTGATCACTAAAAAGCATACCTGACTTCCCATTACTGAAGGTGATCTGTGCATGGATAGTATGTGATATATTTTGGAGTCTGCCATTACATGTAAATCAACAATTATGTTGGACTTGAAACAGGCGCAAATGGGGAGTAACCCATATGGTAGGATTCTTCTCATTCTGTAACAAATGTTAAGACCCTAAGTAATTTCATTCAAATGATTATAGAAAATTAACCATCTCATTGTCCTGATTTAAACCATATTCAATCGTTCTGAACTTGCAGATTAATTTTGCTTCAACTTGACTTAGTAAACGTTCCAAGTTGCCTCCTCTTCTTCCCAATTTAACTTTCTGCAGACCTATGAATCTGAGATTAAGTTTGTTCTCCATTTGGTGTGATTGTTGCCAATGAATCAATCACCAATGGTAGTGACACGTCTTGACTTTCCAATGCTAATAAATGTTCTCGAATTCGAATTCCGACTTCACGAATAGTGCTTCCGATGTATAGCTGCTTATACATGCATATTATTGCGTATACAATGTATTTTGATTTGCAGTTGATATTGTCATTAATCCTGATTCTGGTTCCTCTTGCGTCTTGAAAAGTCTTTGTACTTGCTTGAGCGTATTGGCATAATGTGCATGTACCACATTTTCTGAAGCCTGCAACTTCAGTGTCAAGCCAGGTTCTCGTTACTTCTTGCCGTTTTTCTGGGAGTAGTGAAGGGCTTAAGTGCATTTTAAGTGTTTTTGCTTTCCTATAAATAATTTGTGGTTGTTCCTGAATATAATTGGTTAGATGGGGGTCCAGTGAAAGGAGGTGCCAATTTCTCCTAAGAATCTTTCTCAAATCAGCATTATCAGTATGTAGTAATAAAATTCACCTTAGCATCTTCATGATTCACTTTGTGCGCCTTGGCTTTTAGAGTTTACTCTCTCGTCATATTTGTGGCTTTTTGCTTGGCGGCATGTATACATGTTTGTGAATAGCCTCTTTGTTTGAATCTTGTTTCCAACAAGTCACGCTCTGCTGAAAACGTGACTGTATCCTGGCAATTTCTTCTTGCCCTAACAAATTCTCCTGTCGGCACATTCCATTTGAACAGGCATATGGAATGTGCCTACAGGAGAATTTACATGAACATTATACTGATAAACATATATGAAGCACGTTTGTGCACATATCATATTGACTGGGATTTGCATTAGAATATGTTTGCAAGTGAAAGAGGGGACATAGTTCTTATACTGTGCACTTATAATTTTCCACACTGCGCACTCCATGTTATGTGCTGAAAAATGACTGCATGCTTATGCATCTAAGTAGATATTCTTCTAATTACGCATTTCAGAACTCAGGGAGATTTCAGTCATGTACTAAGAGTGGACCAACCACCTTAAATTGGACTAGTTAAGGGATAACAAACTCGAACAACATTTGATTTATTTTGAATCCAAACGCCTAAGGACCTAAGCTGTGATAATATTGAATCTTGAATAAGCTGTTATGGTTATCACAGAGATTTTTCTCTTTCTTTTCCTTTTATTTTCCTCTTTTTTTATTTCATGTCATTCCCATCTGATCCAACCCTCTCCCTCTCCCCATTTATCTGTCTTGATGTATGTCATTGAAATGAATGCTCATACACATTTGTTGTGAATTATGCTTATGTATTTCAAGATATGTGATTATAACACATGCCCTATTATTTTGAAAAAGGCTGTGGTGAAGCCGAAACATGTGTAAATACTAAAAGGGCACCAAAGATATTTGTTTCAAACTTACCAATACAAATCTTTGAAAATGATTTTTTTGTGGCGCAGTTACTTATTGTGAAAACAAACAAACTTCTCATATCCACAGAGGTAGGGGTAACTTTAGTTGCTCCGACAATCGTTCACACCAACGCGACACACAAGAACAACAAGTAAAAAGCCGGTAGCTGTGCATAATAAGTTGTTCCACAACACAAAACACCCCTAAATCAGTTCTTTCAACCTATCATTGGCCTGAGTCATCAGAAGAGCCATCCTCTTCTCCAAACCAAGCACATAGTCCACCACATTTGTAGTGACAGGAGGAGTGGGTAGCTCCCATTCTTCCTTGACTATAGCAAGGAGTCCCCTGACAGGGTGATCAAAAAGAAGTTCAAAGGGGCTGATGCCAACCCCTTCTTGAGGTACCTCACTGTAGACAAAAAACAAGACTGGCATAAGGAGATCCCACTTTCCCATTTGGGGTTCCTCAAGAGCTCCAATCATGCTTTTGAGAGGTCTGTTGAATCTCTCAACTAAGCCATTTGTCTGTGAATGATAAGATGATGAAAACTCACAGGAGACTCTGCACTCCTTCTACATGGCTTGCATGTCCTTGGACATAAAGTTGCTGCCTTTGTCAGATGCAACTTCTTTATGTCATGCATCAGAACAGACGACGCTAGTTGTTATGGCAACGCTGGAAAATGTGTGCCCCACTGCGCATACATTGCATCCCATACAAAGATGCCAGCTGTTTTTTTGCACCAGTCATCTTCGCCACGTCATCATGTTCATGTTGATGTCCTAGACACCGACCTGGAAGACAGTGTCAAATGGAGCCCGTAATGATGGTCTGTGGAAAGACTGCCTTTCCATCTCCAGTAGTCATCCTGACAGTCCCGCTATCTCTGAGTCTCCTCTATACCTACTTAGCTTTACTCTGTTGCTTTCCTTCTGGCGGTTTGGAGCCTTCTACACTTATCACTTGTTTACTGGCGATCCTGGGTGAACTTCCAATTCTGCTGCCTGCTTCCTGAATTTACTGCAGCACCCAGGGATTCCATTGAATGCTGTTTCATCAACTATTGTACAATCTGTAGTGTTTTTTTCCCCAATTGGGGTTTTAACCTTTCTTGGCATTTGCCGGAGCACACGCCTCACCTTCCTGTGTTTGTTTCAGGGTTGGATCTGTGTGTGGTTTGGCTTGTGAACTACGCCCCAAGAGTACCTGTGTTGAAAAGAAACAGGTATGTGTCTTCAAACTGTGCATGCATGACAGCTTGTGACACCTAAAACATAGTATAGCTGTCTGCTTGATGCAATGGACCAAATGCAACAGCTTGTGGATGCTGCTAAGCACTCACAGCTGAAGTTCAGATGCTTAAAGCAGAAAACACTACTCTAAGACAGATGGCAACACACCATGCTGTACCTGTAGTTCCCATTTATGAATTACCTTGTAAATTTGTCGGTAATCCCAAAAGCTACAAGACTGTATTGATGCATGCACAATACAATATTTATTTATTTAATTTTCTTTTTTTATAACTCGCCACATATCACACCTGAGTTCGGTTTCTAAGCGCAGATCTAGGATTCGAACCTCTGTTGCTCTGCGTGGTCTTGCTTCCAAGAGCAGTGCGTTGCCCCAGTGCTATCCCATACCTTCAAGGCAATGGTATTTCCAACTTATCGATCAGAGGTGGGCTATATGATATCAAACATGACAGGCAGCGCCCTAGCCTGGAAAACTCCTCTTGTTACCACAGAGAACCAAATATCAGATGATTTCTAGGGATTTCTTGTCAGCCTGCGTGCCATGCTCAGTCGGCGAGAAATTACATATTTAGCCCAGGAGAGCCTACTCGATTTACGTCAAGTGACCAAGGATTCACTCTCCTATGTTAATAAATTTAAACAGTTGACTTCCGAAGAAGCCTGGCTTGAGGATGCTTGTTAGGGAGAGTTCTCAAAATGTGCTAATTTTCCTTACCTTTTGAGACCCCCAGCAACTTTGCTGGATTCCTGGGATTTTATTTTTTTACCTGGGAAGAGTGTGAGGCTTTTTTCCCACTCTTCCATGTATTTTGATGTGTGTTTTACTTTTGTGTTCTTTTGGTTATGGAGTTTTAAAACAACTCCAAAGGCATCATCTTTTTATGTGTGCCCAAATATCTCTTATACCTGAAGAATATCAAGAATGTCAAGATGGTTTGTCCAATGAAAAGGCCAGAGCACTTCCACCACACTGTCCTGAACACTGTGCAATTGACTTAATTCCAGATCCACAAGTCCCTTTTGGACGTATGTTCACTTAATCTGAACCAGAGAAGAAGGTATTACATGAGTACCTCGAAACAAACTTACAGAACGGTCCTATTACACTGTCCAAATCACCTGCTGGAGCCTCTCTTTTGTATGCGCCTAAGAAGGACTGTTCAAAACTACAACCTTGTCTGGACTTTCAAGGGCTAAATAGAGTCACTGTAAAGGACAAGTATCCTCTGCACCTTATATCCAACATTCTTGAGGCAGTTTGTGGAGTAACAATTTTTACAAAATTAGATTTACATGTGGCATATCATCTCATCCGTATCAAGGCAGGTGACAAATGGAAAATAGCTTTCTGAACACCATTCGGCCACGTTGAAATAGGGTCATACGTTTCGGGCTATCCAATGTCCCATTTGTTTTTCAGAGGCTTATGGACAGGATGTTTGCAGATTTACTTCAGAAAATAGTTGTTGTCTATCTAGATGACATATTGATATTTTCACAAACTCAAGAAAAAAATGTTTTACATTTGAAGACAGTTCTTTTGTTTTTCTTTGGCTCAAAATGGTTTGCAACATAGTAAACCTCTAGCCAATATCATTATCATATAAAACAAGAAAAACAACAGGATAACAGAATATTCTATATACAACACATATAAAAACAATTACATTCAATAACAGACTATTTCGGTTAGTCCAGCTGAATTAACAAACTTAATTATTAGGGTTTTTTTACCCTTCCACCAGAGTTCATGGGTCGACACTGGTCCCAACATTGTCAATTTTTTCAAACATTGCCAGCAAGAACTTAGTCAGCGCCAAGCAAATGTGTGTTTTTTCTCCTTCTATTAGGGTCCTCCACCAGTCGACAACCGATCTTGTTCTTTACTTTGAGAAGGCCTCTCCCAAGAAGAAGTCTCTTTCGCCCCTTAGTGCTGGACAGCACAACAATAAATGCTTTAATGATTCTTCAGAATCTTTATTTTGGCATTTTCTGCATATAGTATCTCTGGATTGATATTCCTCTTACTCGGGAAGAGGTTGAAACGGAAGCGCATATATTGGGATCTAAGGTACCAATTTGGAAAGATTTTGACATACGTTGGTAACACGTTCAACTTCCTTGCTCCAAACCAGTAGTCTTCTTGATGGTTATATTTATATATCTCTTCCTGTGTCTCTATCCAGTCATTGATGTATAATTTATTCTTGATTTGCAGGGAATCCTCACCAATGTTTCATCTGACTCATTCAGGTCTTCAATAATCGCTTGGCTGATGCATAGCCACTCGTTCAATGTTCTCTTGCTAGGATCCTTCATTGCCTTCTTTAGAATTCAAAATCCTCAATTCTGGTTGTCTTCCATGAATTCCCGATACAAGGAGATTGATTTCCACTTTGCAATTGCTTTCAGTGAGGTCAGGGCAAGTTCTCTTTTGACAATCTGAATCGGGATGCTTTTTGGTAAACCCAACACTGATTTCCAAAAAATGCCTTCTAGGCGTGACCATATTTCCTCAGGTAGCAAAAAAGTCGTCTCGGCCCCTTGGGTCAAGATCGGGACCACTTTCATTCGGTAGAATGTTACTAGAGGGATCAAAGTAAATTGACAAAACCTCTTTAGTAAAAGCATTCCTTGTGCGGCTAGACTTTTCGCCTTTCTCCGCAATTGCTCTATTCTAGGAGCTTCACTCCTACTGGTGTTTACACATACCCCTAGGTTAGTGAATGCATTGACTTCCAAGATCTTTTCCCCTTTCAGTGACCATATTGGCATCTTCTTGCCTCTTCTCCTGTTAGGTACGCCAAATGTCATAATCCAAGATTTTGCAGGATTAATTATTAAATTGTTCAGTTCAAGATAGAATTGGCAGGCTTTGAGTTGCCGCTGTAACCCGATTGGGGTCTGCTTAATGATGACGATGTCATCTGCGTAGAGCAATCTCCCAATGGGAGTATCCGAAATCTTAGGTGGAAAGGCTTGTATTTGCTGGAATGCTTCTTCTATATCTGACAAAAAAAGGTTAAACAGCTCTGACGCCAATGGACAGCCTTGTTTTAAACCAATTTTAATTGGAATAGTGTCAGTCAATTGACCTACTTTATCTAGCTTAATTCTTATTGAGGTGTCACAGTGGAGGTCCTTGATGATTTCTAATACTTCCCCCGGGCATTACCAATTCTCAAATTTTCCCCATAGCTTAGATCTTCTAATTGAATCGAAAGCTTTTGACAGGTCAATAAAAGTTAGGTAGACGTTGTGTCCCTTTCTACGTTCAGTCTTAGACTTTAGTAAGTTTATTAGAAAAATGTTGAGTGATGATCCGATTCCTTTGACAAATCCAGATTGCCATTGGTCTCAATGGCCCATCACTCTACTCCATTAAGAATAGGCTTTTAATAGGATTGTTGTGAACACTTTGCCAGCAACATCCAGTAACGCAATTGGATGGTAGTTGTCCAGATCTGATCTTAACCCTTTTTTAAAGATCGGAACTACTACCGCCAATTTCAATGAATATGGTACCTTCACTGATTCCTGAATGCCTTTCAATAAATGGTGCAAGAATGTTGCCCGTTGTAATGGGTTTTGTTTCAGATGTTCATTAGTCAATCCATCAGGGCCTGGTGCTCTTGAATGTTTTAGTTTCTTAATGATCTTCTCAATTGCTGAAACCTCAATGTCTAATGATTATTCATTAGAAACCATAGGACTTGCTTTTTGTTCTAGATCTTCTTCCACGTCCTGCAATTTTGTATAATACGTGCACCACTCCTTGGCTGAAATTAGATCAGCCGCCATTGCATCTTGGGGGGCATCCATTTTGTTAATGGTGGTCCAAATAGCCGCTGTATTTGTTGTACTGATTGTATTTAGCAATTGTTCAGCATCTTCGTTTAACATGCTTTTTATGCAAATGTAGCCAATTATGATAACTTTGTTTCAATGTATGGATTGCTGTTGAATTGTTTGTGGTCTTATCACGTTTTAATAGCCCAATTGCTTTACTTAGGGTTTTTCTCTTTTGCACTATCTGTTTATCATATGCGTGCCGGTTAGACATTGTGGTTTTTCCATTTCCAGCTCTTTGTTTCACCACAAATTCTTGGAATAGTGGAACATAGTTTATTCGATGACCAGAACGTTTGTCCTGTTTTTGCGCAATCAGCTTTGCTAATTTGTTAATTAGATCAGGCATTTTCTTCTCTTGCATTTGGAGTCTGTTTCAACCAGAATTTATTAATAACTTAGTCTCGTAAGTCATCCCCTCATTATTCCTTATGTTTTGACAGACCAGTATTATTTTGTTGTGATTGCTCTTTGTCGTTGTTATCACTTCCATTTTTTTGATGACCCTGGACATATTAGTAGAGTTGCTTATATAATCTAAAATACTTTCCCCTTTGGATCCTTTCGATGTAGGTCTCCCCGGGATGTCTCCTTCTATAGCGTCACTCAATATTATGCAATCCCTTGATTGCATGGTTTTTCTCCAGAGTGCATCTCTATTTTCTTTATTGTTGGATGTTAGTTGATCATCAATAATTGCTCGATTCTGACGATCTAAGCAGGTGCAATTCAGATCACACACTATATCAAAATGATGGGATCATTCCATTTAGTTTTTTGATAATCAATAAGGGATGCTATATCACCCACGAAGTTCTTATTCCTTTCTTCCACCAGATTCCAATATACATTCAGTAATATTAGGACTTGTGGATTTATTGGTTTATTATTTGTTAATTTAATTGCCACTAATTGTATAAAGGGAGTTGGATTGAAGTATAGAGTAGTGTCCATTTGAGGTCATTCTTAGCTGCCACAAGAAGTCCACTAATAGGTCTTCCCTTTTGATTTTTGATGGACAGGTTCAAGAGGACCCAATAACCCTCAATCAAAGGGACTTCTTGTAGCCAGGTTTCCTGGAAACAGATTACTTCTGCATGCTCACTTTGTAATTCACTTTCATTAAACAGATGAGTGAAGCTTCTAGTGTTCCAGCTCAATAAGGATGACTCTGTTCTTTTCTTGGGCTTAAAGCGTTATTGGCTGTGTAATTTGTCCGCCAATAGTCCAGCTAACCATTTCCAGTTAGCTTCATCGTCATTCCGATTTAGGTTTTGGTTGCTTTGCTCTCTCTCCTTCCCATCTCTTGTCGTCTTATCTTTAGAGTTTCCTCTAGGGTACGTGCCTTCTTGTGCCCCCTCACATCCCTCTTGTTGCTGTCTCCGGGGCTTTTCTTCTTTTTGTATTTGAGTCATATCCTCTTTCATATCAAAACCCACAGGCCTTAGATGATGGGCTTCCTCTAATAGCAGCTGTTTAACTAGTTTTGAAACTGTATGGAGTATGACTTTGTCTGTCTGCCGTTCTTCCGGGAACTCGATCACGACAACATCTTTAGATGTTACCAATCTCAATGTTGGTACATGGTGTAGTAACCAAACTACATTAGCTCTATTGAGCACCAAGCCATCATCGTGATAGAGCATTCTCTCTTAGGACAGTCTCAAGTTGGCCCCCGACTGCCAACTATCCTGATTGTTCCCCTCCTAGGCCTTACTTTCTTGTCCCTTTACTGGTTTCTCCTTGGGTTTGGCCGGAAGATTCAGATTCACTTTTATCTTTGGTGTTTAACCATGAGCTCTTGCTTTCACTTCAGCACTATTCACCGGGGGTTGTCCCTCACCCTTCTTAATTTCTTCAGGGATTTCCTTTATCTCCATTCTTACCTCTTTTTCATTTACTACACTTTTATTTGCCGCGGATCTAGTACTTTTTTTCCAATGGACTTTCCTTCCTTTTATACAAACTGTTTTAACAAGGTTCTTTTTTTCATTGAATTTTTAACTATTTCAGCCTCTTTCTCAGAGGTGTCTATAGCCGTTTCATCACTTTTCGATGAATCGTTTGATACAACTCTACTGTCCGACGTGATATTCTCTTCTTCCGATATACTATAGGTGGAAATGTCCATAAGATTAATTTCAATGGACCCCTCTCCTCTCACTTCATCTGCCTTCCACTCTTGATTTGCCACTGTTTTTTCCAAACTTTTTTTAAACATGAGTTTGTTAATCCCCATGGACCCTCTGGGTCCCGTTTGTGGGAGTGTCAAGTTTTTGATAAAAGCACGGCTACTATTAGATTTCGCCTTTGCAGGCTTAGGTTCATTTGAAAAAAAATGTATAGGTGCTTTTTTGAGGGTTTTCAGCTTCTCTCGGGCTGCCTCTATTTTTTCCGAACCAGCGGCTGACTCTGTAATCTTCATGTTATCATCTTTATCTTTTTTTGTGAAGATATCGAAATGTTCTGACCAGATTAATCAGTAACTGTTCTTTTCGTTATTTCTGGTTCTTCTTGTCTCCCACTATGCTCTGCTGCTATTACTTGTGAGGTATTTGATTATAGCTTGCTAATTTGTTCTATCTCTTTTTGCTTTAGCGCTCTTTCGTTGTGGGATCCCTGATCTTTCAATTGTGATTCAGAGGAAGCTTTTAGAGAGGGCCGAGGGGCTGTTACTCTACTCCCCTCTGAGGCTTATTTACTTTACCCTTTGTAGGTGAAATGATTTCTGTACGATTTGCGGCAGGGCCCTTTTTAGGTCTTGTGTCTGACTCTGTTTTCTCTGATATCGGTCTCAATACGGTCCATGGTATTTATATCTATGTCAAAGGGATTATGGATTCCTTCCATTTCCCTTTGCGACGTTCCGCCTCCCACTGACATTCGTGATAGTCTCCTGTCACTTTTTTCTTTTATTATTGGATCCAGTATATCATGAAGTAATTGTGCCACCCCCACTGCACTGTTTTCCATGTTATTTTCAATAGTCGTTATAAAGCCTTCCACAAAGGTCAATTTGCTATGTACCATTGCCAACATATGGAATGGTCCTTCATTGTTCCTTCCATGGTCTTGTGTAGCTTCATAAAAGGGCCCAAAATTGAGGACAGAGTCGACACAAGATGAAACTCGTTATCTTGATTTTTTTCATGTACATCCAGTGTTTTAGGTTGAGTATTTGTTTCATTTTGTTTGTCTGTGGTTATTGAACAAGCATCTCTCACTAATTTAGCATTCCCTCTTGAATCAATGATGTCATTTTTTCATTCAAAGTGTGCGTGATGTTTGTTATGATTTGACATGCTATGTACCTGTCTTTTTTGTTTTTCAATTACTTTTAAACTTTCAATTTCCATATGCATTGAATTTTCCAATAGATTTTGATCCGGGATTACAAACCCTTCCCTGTTATTTCTAGCCATTTCGACACTCCTTGCTCTTCCTTCCAATGAGTGGCCTGCATTGAAGTAGAATCACTGCCCCTTTAATTCCCCTCCCATGGCCAATCTGGGGGGTTTCCAGATGTTCTTCTCGCTTGTAGTTTGGCTAAACAGGTTTGTCGATGGTTTGGCATTTTCTTTACCTTTAGACCACCAACTAAACTTTCCACCTCGACCGCAGTTTTACTCAGTTTAGATCTTTTTTCCTTTTGGATTTTACTCATGATGATTGAGGTTGATGACGCGCAGTTCTCATTTGACCCCATTTTGTTATGTTTACCAGTCTCTGTGCTCCCTTCCTTTTGGCTTTTGCCCGTATTTAATCGGGTTAATGGCACACTATTCTCATGTGACTCCATGTCTCTAGACGTGCTGGTCTCCATATTCCCCTCCTCATCCAAACAGTTTTTCCTTTTGACTTTAGGTCTCCTCTCGGCCGACTCGTTCATCGGAGTGCTAGCTCTGGGTACCGGGGAATTCATCCAGGGCCCATCTATGCCATGTTCTGCCTCCAACATCGTAGAGGGTTGCAGCCTGTGTGCCTCTACTTCTGTTTCCTTCAGTCGGGCTTTGTTCCTTACCCCAATTTGTCCTCCATCTATTACATTATGCGCATCAATGTCTTCATGATACAATGGGTCACATTGCGCATTCTTACACCTGCAACCCCTTGGTCCGAGTGCTTTTAAGGGTGTCTCCATCAGTTTCCTAGTGGGTAAGTTGTCGTTGTGGAGTGCAGTACTCGCCCAAACTTGCACTATAGTATTAAACGGGCAGCCCATATTTAAAGAAACATTGTCTACTCCTTTGCAGGAGATAGCTTTGGTTGCGGTTCCTTTCACTTTCAGGGTAAAGTATTGCCCCTCCCTCCCCCCGTTGGGGGTTGAAGGTCTGTCTCCATAGACATTTGTTGGCTCTTATACCGAGTATCAGTGGCAGGAAGGAAGGGCAACTCACTTGTATTTCTGGTTCCAACTGTCAGTTTATATAGTTCCCCACCTACCTTCTCCCATCCACCGCTTACCTTCTTCCTTTTACAGTCTTTCTGTGGGGCCACTTGCCACCTTCCACCGGACCCCAGACACTCTGCTAAGATTCCGCTACGCTTCACTAAAGGGGCAGATTTTGTAGCAAAGCAAGTGTAGCTGGGGGTGGAGCTTGAGTCTTGAAAAAAAAAGAAAAAGAAACGGACTGCTGTTTTCCTTCTCCTCTCGCCTCACGGATTGCAAATGCAGCATTTCCCAAAGTTCCAAGTAAAAATCCTCCAAGCTTCCAAAATGTTCACAAAGACTGCACAAGTCAAAGCAGCACACCAAGTCTGCTCACACTCTTCAATGCTTACGTCTTCATAAATTATTGCCCAAACCTGAAAAATGTGTGTTTCACCAGAAATCTATCCCATATTTGGGCTACACTCTTTCAGCTAATGGTATCACTATGGAACCTCAAAAAATCACCCCCATCCTTGACTGGCCAGCTCCTACTACCCTTTGTGAACTACAATGCTTTTTAGGGGTATCAAATTGTTAGGCAGAATTACATGCAGTACCCTTTGGGAACACTACACCCAATTAAGACTACAGGTGTAAGCACAATCTCACCTTTGGTACAATCCTGTACTACACAGTTATGTGGTAGCAGTGGCTGAGCAGCCAGACCTATCTCAAGAGGGATGTGAGCAGTACAAGATGTTACACAAAGGACAATCAGAGTACTTCAAACAAACACTTACTTAAGGTTTCCTGGTAAAAGAATACACATTTATTTACACATTTAGTTAGAAAACATTCCACTACTAATACGCAGCTCAATATCTACTATAATACACTACAATGCACAACCAATAAGTTTCTGAACAAGTTAGGCTCCCCTGAAGTGGGAGCAAAATGGCACTCCAGTAACTTTCAAAAGGGGTAGAAAGACAAAGGTTATAATAATCAAAACACAGTTACTTTCATAGGCAGGGCAGATATTTTCAGTTCACTACAAGAGGCAATTAAATTCAATAGGTCTAGGCCAAAGTCAATAGTTCAGTGTCTTGGATAGGATAGCACAGTTCTGTCAGTAAACGCTTAAGTCTTTGCCAATGTTATTGGAAGTAGTTTACAAGGAAAAGAGTTATATGTCAGATTAGAAACAAACAAGACTCCAAAGTTGGGAAAGTTTCACAAACTTTCACCGCAGAAAAGAGGATTTCTATACCGTATTTGCACTGTACCTTATGGATGAGGAAAAGCTGTAGCTGAGGCAGTTGTTCCTGGAATTTCCTGCAGCTCTCGCTGTTCCTGAGCCTCAGTCGTGGGGACAAGAAGGAGGTCGTTGGGAGGTTCCTGCACCGCTCAGGGAAGAAGCCACAAGCTTGGCAAGACATCTGTTTAAGGTGTGAGTGACTTAAAGTCCACAAACTGGCATCCTTCTCACTGGCTATCCGGTTTTCAACAGCACTCTGAAGAAAATTCGACCAGTATGGAGATGGTTACCAGGTGGCTTGCGAGTTGGTTGTTCCCACCAGCTCAAGGGAAGAAGTTGTCCTTGAAGGGCTTCTCTGTCGAGGGAGTTTCAGGCAATTCAGACCTGCAGCTGGGTTTCACCGTGACAACCAACGGTCCAGGAGTTGCAACAGTCGTCTTCCTTCAGCTCGTCTTCGGTTCTTTCGTTCCAGTGGTCGACTTTGCCTTCCAAGTCCCAGAGACCTGCTTTTAAACAGTTTTCTCCCATTGATTCCAGCCTAGCTGTCACTCACCCAGCAGGTTGGCTGTCCTTGCCGGACAGTCAGCCAGCCAATCACACCAGAGTGCATTAAGGTCTCCTAGGAGACTAAGCACAGGGAGTTTCGTGCACCTCCGTCACATCCTGTCCACCCCAGACACTCAGACAACAGAGGAGGGTTTCAGTCAAAGGCCAGCGAACAAAGGGACCAAACCTGGTTTGGCACGCAGAGACAAACACTAGAAGGACCTTTCCAAAAAGAAACGGCAAAAAAAGATGACTGGAGTATGTTTTTACAGAGGGGACTTGGGCGCCATATTGAAAACATGGCTGACCCGATTTTTAGCTACCGGTGTGTCTGCGGTCGTGAAAAATCATGGTGGTTTGTTCTAAAACCACTGTTACCAGCCATTTCAAGAGGAAAGGGTAGCATTTGACTACTAAGGTATTTAAACCTTGGGAAGTCTGAAAGAATTCTCTGTAAGGCTAATTTCCCAAACCTAGTGAGTCCCCCAGCAGCTTTGCTGGATTTTTGGGGTTTATTTTTTTCTCTCCTGGTAAGAGTGAGATTCTTTTGCTCCCACTCTTAGACATGATTTGAGGTGTTCCTTTAACTTTCCATGTGTTTTATGGGCTATGGGGTCTTTTACTCCATAGGGTCTCATGTGTTTTTGATGTGGGTTACACAGCACCCTCCATGCCGTAACCCAGGGGTGTCGTAGCGACCCCCCAAAATAGACTCCATACCCTGGGACTGACTACTGTCTCCCAGGGCATGTAAAGTCACCATTTGCTTTGCTAGTCCCAAATTATGAACAGAAACCAGTACAAACCATGATATTGTGGACGTACTGGTTGGGGCAATTCTCCGTCCCCCCTGATCGGGTTTTGGCCGGTGCCAGTGGATACTACTTTTTATATTCGACCGCGAATATATCTCTATGAAATGTTCCCATTGTTCGAGGCTACCAACTTTAATTATTTAATTCTTATAGCCTCGAACATACCGCTGGTTTATTTATTTAATATTAATTCACCGGTTGTTATTTTTTGCCAGAACTCGATTCTAAAATGGCTTTTGTGTTCACTTCTGTGACTCCAACCCAAGTCGAGCCCTTTGTTCCACTTTTTTGGTGGGCTTCTCCACAGAAGCCTCCAAAAGTGGTGCCACTCTGTCTGGGTACCACAGGGGGTGTCGGAGGGGTTTAGGCACCCTGGACTGAGTTACCTTGGTCGCACTCTTGTGTGATTGGCCCAAGTGGTGAGCCGGCCCGCTCACCACTTAGCATGGTTGATTGACAGCTAGGCTGAGTGAATGGGGGTGTGCTGCATAAAAGCAGGGCTTTGGGGACAGGAACTTCAGAAGTCACCACAGGACCTAAGAATCCGAGGAGGGAGAAGCTGAGCCGGCCTGCAACGACGACACCACCGGTGGAGCCCTGCTGAACCGTCTCACCACTTTTCCCAACGAAAGAGGAGATCTCCAGCCCGGAGAGTCTTCTTCCTTCGACTGGTGGGGATAACCAGTCTACCTTCTTTTCACCTTCCTGGAGCATCTTGTGGCCGCCTTGCCTGTGCCAAGCACCCCGGCAACCGGGATACCACATTTTCACCACTACCGCGAACCGAAAGGGTAGTACCTTTGAACCGGAGAACTCCGCGGCTGGTTTCTTCGCTGGCAATGCAATGACCTTCATCCTTCCTCCACTACGAGATCTTCCATTCCTCTGGACGACGCTGCGACATGCACCCGCTGCCAGGAACAACTGCCCCCGGTGGAGGATCCTCTCCATTTAAGGTACTGTGTTCCGCCTGGCTTCCCTTGCAACCGTTTGAACGGGGTGTAGTAAATCCTCGTCTCTCGAACCTCAGTTAGCCTGGGACACCTTAGCTAACTTTTCTGCACTGAACTAAACCTTTTTCGAACTACCTCCACAAACTTTGAAATCGCTGTGTAACTGTCTGATCTTGGGCATCTTCCGCCTGGCTCCCTTGAAAGTGGGCCTGGCACCAAAACTTCCTTGCTCACCAGTAGACTTTGCCTTCCTAAACTTGCTGTGGGTCTTTAAAAAAGTGTTTAGTGTGTATGCTTCCATAATTCTGCTTTTCCCTCCCTTTTTTATCTAACTTGTTGGAGTGCCATCGAACGTTAAAGGCTTACCTCTATCTCGAAATAAGTGGTGTTAACTAAGACTTGTCCAACAAGTAATCAGGGATGTACATATGATAATAGTGATTGTGTTTTGACTTATCTTACCAATGTAGTGCTAGTGTGTTTTATAAGTGTGTGTTAAATAAATAAGTATATACTTTTACACCCGAGCTCTGGTCAGTGTTTGTTTGTGCTACTGTATTTCTGTACCTATTTTGTATGCTCTGTATACTGCCTAACTCTTCTTGAGAGAAGTCTGACTGCTCAGCCACAGCTACCAAGTGAATCTGTGTGGTACAGACTGCTACCAAGTGGGTTTACTGCCAAATACCTGTAGTCTTAAATCTTTTGCAGTGGTCCCTAAGGGAACTGCACAGGTTTCTGCCTAACACTGGTGGCAGAAGTGGGATTTGTATTGAGTATACATTTAGTGTGCTTAGAGATACCTTAGTGCAACTAACCACAAAGTTTAGCACTGAAAGAAGTATTTTCTAAAAACCTGTCAACTATGGAAAGTTATAGTCAAGAGTCCCTTGCTACAAAAACTGCTGATTGTTTAAGAGTTCTCTGTAAGCATAAGAATCTCCTGACTAAAGGCAAGAAAATGGAGCTAATAGAAAGGTTGTTAGCAAACCAAAGTCTGGATGGTGGTTCAGAGGAACCTACCACTCCATCAACTGTAGATAACAGCAATGATATTGATATGAATGTTAGTATTGATAACTTGGAGTCAGAAGCAGAAGAGGAGGTGGAAGATTTTAGAGTTGTCTCCCCTGGGCCTCTACCTGCCCTGCCAGCTGTGCCTACTGGACCCTTACCAGGTCCCACACTTAATCCTCAATATATGGAACTAGAAAAAATGAAGCTTGAATTAGAATTCAAAAGAATTAATGCTCAAACAGAACAACGGCACCAAGAACTAAGGCTCAGAGAAATGGAGCTCAACCATGAGCTAGAAATGAAAAAACTGTCTGTGGAAAGTGCTTCTCTCTCCGAATCCTCTAGGAGTTCCAGTCCCAAAAGACCCCGGATGCCTAAGAAGTTGGTGGGTATGTATGAACCTAAGTTGGATGTGTTGGACTGGTTGAGTTTTTTTTAATATAATCATGGGCTCCAGAACATTACAGGAAATGAGTTACTTTCCTGGTTGTTCTCTAGGCTCCCCCCTGTTGCAACTGATGTGGTAATGGAGTTGGGGGAGGAGGATAGGAAGGATTATGAATGTGTGAAGCTACCTTTGATAGCTAGATTTGGGAAGACCCCTTCCCAGTACCTTAAGAGGTTTAGGACCCTCAAAAAGAATCATGGTACCCTTTGGGCTACCTGGGTGAGTGAGTGTTTGAAGAACTTAGAGGGATGGATTAAGGGTTACCATGTGAACACTTATGAGGGAATGAGAAATCTTGTAATGTTGGAGTCAATTTATGATGCCTGCTCTCCTGAGCTCAGACAGCACTTGGCTGATTCAAAGGAATTAGATCCTAGAAGCCTAGCTAAGGCTGCTGACTTGTGGGTTGCCAACAGGGCTACTCACAAGGATTCAGGGGTCACTCAGAAAAAGGATGAGGGAAAGCAGCCACCGAAAGGGAACCAAGAGATTTCTAATACCTCCCAAACCAAAGAGGGCCCCAAACAACAAAATAACCAGGGTAAATCCCAGGGTAAACCACAACAGGCTAGTGTACCTTCTGGTCACAAACCAGAAGGAGGTCAGGCCAAGCCACCCTTCCAGAGAGCATTTGGAACATGCTATCTCTGTGGGGCAACTGACCACATCAAAGGGGATCCCAGATATAAGGGTAAACCTACAGGGATCAGCACAGTCTCCTTAGCTTTCACTCCTGAGGAGGAAGTCCAAATGGCTAGTGCTCACTTTGAAGTCTTTGCTGAAGAACGTTTGGGTTTTTAAGCAAGTGCAACAGTAGAGTCCATGAGTCTGGTTAGTGATCAGAATAGGAGTGTGTACAACTCCATACCAGAAAACTCTAAAGTTTATTATATGGACAGTGTTCTTGTCAATGGCCAGGATAGTCCTGCCAGGCGAGACTCTGGGGCCAGCAGAACAGTAGAGGATGAAAGCTTTTTTCAGGCCCGAGGATGTTGCTAAGGCACCCAAAGGTCCCACTAAGATGTCTGGAGGCCCTGTCCAAATGGTTCCAATTCTACCAGCCCTCATTCAGTGTAATGACATGACAGTGTTGATTCCTGTCAGTGTTCAGACTGAGATGCCTGGGAGAGTCCTGTTGGGGAATGATCTAAGAACTCTAGGAGTAGTATCCAGTACCCCCAGGCCTCCCAGTATGGAGACCCAGAACCAAACCAAATTGGCTAGGGAGGCCACCTTAAGGAACCACTCTAAGCCTGTGGGAACCTCTACTGAGAACCCCACTACAAGCCCTGGTGTTGGTAAGTTGACCTCTGATCCAGGCAAATCTCAGGCTAAAATGTTAGGGAAATGGCAGCCCCAACCAAGCTCCATCATTGTTCCCCCAGTTTTAGAGTCTGCGATTCCTCCTTCTTCTGTGGTAGAGGTGGATAGACCTACTGGAACCCTAACTAGACCTAAGAGAACTGGTAATTCTCAGTGCTGGTGGAAAACCAGAAAAGAAAAGTCTGAGGCCAAAAACCTTCAGACTGTTTGGACCTTCCACAGAAGACTCCAACCCAATTCCTAGTCTTAAGGGGGAAACTCCTAAAGTAGGTAAAGGTAGATCTAAGAGGAAGGAGAAGCATGTACCTTGCTTATCTCCATCCCGTCCAACCAAGAGGCCTAACACCCAACTTTCTACCAACAGAGAGGTGGTGAGGACCTCTGGAGGCCCCTCTAGATCTAAGGGGATCCTTTATAAGGACCCCTTGAAAAAGCCTAACACAGGTTTAGAAGTTGTAACAACATCTGAGGGACTGGTCAACCAGATCCCCTATAACTTTAAAAAGACTGATGTTCCTCAAAGGGTTTCTAGGTCATATAGGTTACAAAGGAAAACCTTTGACTCTACCACTGGACATAAGTGAGGGTGTCACCACCAAAATGCTGATGGTCTCTCTAAGGTGTTTGTTACCGACTAGAGGTATGAGGTTCATCCAGGAGTGGATTAAATCCTCCTGTCCCTTAGTCTGGGGGGGGGCGAGTGTTAGGGAGAATTCTCTGTAAGGCTAATTTCCCAAACCTAGTGAGTCCCCCAGCAGCTTTGCTGGATTTTTGGGGTTTATTTTTTTGTCTCCTGCTAAGAGGGAGATTCTTTTGCTCCCACTCTTAGACATGATTTGAGGTGTTCCTTTAACTTTTCATGTGTTTTATGGGCTATGGGGTCTTTTACTCCATAGGGTCTCATGCTTTTTTTGATGTGGGTTACACAGCACCCTCCGTGCCGTAACCCAGCGGTGTCGTAGCGACCCCCCAACATTGACTCCATACCCTGGGACTGACTACTGTCTCCCAGGGCATGTAAAGTCACCATTGGCTTTGTTAGTCCAAATTATGAACAGAAACCAGTACGAACCATCATATTGTAGACGTACTGGTCGGAGCAATTTGATTGCCCCGGGGTCTGTTGTTCGAGGGGGCACATCTCCGTCCCCCCTGATCGAGTTTTGGCTGGTGGCAGTGGATACTACTTTTTATATTCGACCGCGAATATATCTCTATGGGATTTTCCCATTGTTCGAGGCTACCAACTTTAATTATTTAATTCTTATAGCCTCGAACATACCGCCGGTTTATTTATTTAATATTAATTCGCCGGTTGGTATTTTTTGCCAGAACTCGATTCTAAAATGGCGTTTGTTTTCTCTTCTGTGACTCCAACCCAAGTCGAGCCCTTTGTTCCACTTTTTTGGCGGGCTTCTCCACAGAAGCCTCCAAAAATGGTGCCACTCTGTCTGGGTACCACAGAGGGTGTGGGAGGGGGTTTAGGCACCCTGGTCTGAGTTACCTTGGTAACTCAAGTCACACTCTTGTGTGATTGGCTCAAGTGGTGAGCCGGCCGGCTCACCACTTAGCATGGTTGATTGACAGCTAGGCTGAGTGAATGGGGGTGTGCTGCATAAAAGCAGGGCTTTGGGGACTGGAACTTCAGAAGTCGCCACAGGACCTAAGAATCCGAGGAGGGGGAAGCTGAGCCGGCCTGCAACGACGACACCACCGTTGGAGCCCTGCTGAACCGTCTCACCACTTTTCCCAACGACAGAGGAGATCTCCAGCCCGGAGAGTCGTCTTCCTTCGACTGGTGGGGATAACCAGTCTACCTTATTTTCGCCTTCCTGGAGCATCTCGTGGCCGCCTTGCCTGTGCCAAGCACCCCGGCAACCGGGATACCACGTTTTCACCACTACCGTGAACCGAAAGGGTCGTACCTTTGTACCGGATAACTCCGCGGCTGGTTTCTTCCCTGGCAGTACAACGACCTTCATCCTTCCTCCACAACGAGATCTTCTCTTCCTCTGGACAACGCTGTGACTTGCACCCGCTGCCAGGAACAACTGCCCCAACTGGAGGATCCTCTCCATTTAAGGTACCGTGTTCCGCCTGTCTTCCCTTGCAACTGTTTGAACGGGTTGTAGTAAATCCTCGTCTCTCGAACCTGGGTTAGCCTGGGACACTTTAGCTAACTTTTCTGCACTGAACTAAACCTTTTTCGAACTACCTCCACAAACCTTGAAGACGTTGTGTAACTGTCTGATCTTGGGCATCTTCCGCCTGGCTCCCTTGAAAGTGGGCCTGGCACCCAAACTTCGTTGCTCACCAGTAGACTGTGCCTTCCTAAACTTGCTGTGGGTCTTTAAAAAAGTGTTTAGTGTGTATGCTTCCATAATTCTGCTTTTCCCTCCCTTTTTTATCTAACTTGTTGGAGTGCCATCGAACGTTAAGCGCTCACCTCTGTCTGGAAATAAGTGGTGTTAACTAAGACTTGTCCAACAAGTAATCAGGGATGTACATATGATAATAGTGATTGTGTTTTGAACTTATCTTACCAATGTAGTGCTAGTGTGTTTTATAAGTGTGTGTTAAATAAATAAGTATATACTTTTACACCCGAGCTCTGGTCATTGTTTGCTTGTGCTACTGTATTTCTGTACCTATTTTGTATGCTCTGTATACTGCCTAACTCTTCTTGAGGGAAGTCTGAGTGCTCAGCCACAGCTACCAAGTGAATCTGTGTGGCACAGACTGCTACCAAGTGGGTTTACTGCCAAACACCTGTAGTCTTAAATCTTTTGCAGTTGTCCCTAAGGGAACTGCATAGGTTTCTGCCTAACACTGTGTGGCACCCAAGAAACAGTTGTCTAAAACTCCATATCCAAAGAACACACAAGTAAAACACACATCAAAATAAATGAAAGAGTGGGAAAAAAGGCTCACACTCTTTCCAGGTGAAAATTAAAATCCTAGAAATCCAGCAATGTTGCTGGCGGTCTCAAAAGGTAAGGGAATTTAGCACATTTATGAATATTCTCCCTAACACCCACCCGTCCTTACCCTCAGACTAAGGGACAGAAGGATTGAATCCACTCCTGGATAAATCTCCTTACTCCATTTGGTCCAACATCCTGGAGAGACCATCAGCATTTTGCTGGTTACACCTAGACCTGTGTTCAATGGTAAAATCAAACACTTGCAGGCTGATTGACCATCTCAGTAGTTTAGGGGATTCCCCTTTCTTCTGCATCAACCATCTCAAGGGTTGGTGGTCAGTCTGAATCACAAGAGTAGATTCACAGAAGTATGGTCTAAACTTCTTCAGTAAACACACAATAGCAAAACATTCTCTTTCAATGGTTTCCCACCTTGTTTCAGGTTCCTTCAGCTTCCTGCTGATGAAGCAAATGGGGTGCTCCCTATCTTTCTCATCCAGCTGACTCAGAACTGCACCTATACCTGGATTGGAAGCATCTGTTTGCACAATGAAGGTTTTGTTGTAGTCAGGAGCTCTTAAAAATGGAGCTTGACAAATGGCTTTCTTAAGTCCTTCAAATGCTTGAGTGCACTTCTCATTCCACCTGACCTTTTTGGGAAATGTGGATGAGGAGATCACATTCAAGGGAGAAGCTGTGGTCCCAAAGTTCTCTATGAAGGTCCTATAGTAACCAGTGAGGCCTAGGAAGGCTCTCACTAGGGTTTGAGTAGTAGGAGTGGCCCAGTTTTGTACAGCTTGTACCTTGCTAGGCAATGGCCTGATTTCACCTCCTCCTACCTCATGTCCAAGGTAGACCACTTTACTCTGACCAATTTGACATTTCCTTGCCTTTATGGTCAGATGGGCCTGCTGAAGAGCCTGCAAAACATATCCTAAGTGATCAACATGTTCTTTCCAACTAGAGATTAACACTGCAATGTCATCCAAGTATGCCATGCAGAAGTCCTCCATCCCATTCAGATCTTGATTAACCATCCTTTGGCAGCTGCATTCTTTAGTCCCAAAGGTATTACCTTAAACTGGTAGAGACCTGCTGGGGTTGGGAATGCAGTTTTCTCCTTGCCATGGTCTGTCAGTGCTATTTGCCAATAGCATGAAGTGAGATCAAATGTACTGAGGTGCTTGGCTGAACCAAGTTTGTCCACCAGTCATACTGTCCTTGGTAAAGGATGGGCATCAGTCGTTGTGACTGCATTAAGAGCTCTATAGTCCACACAGAATCTCAACTCCTTGGATCCTGCCTTTGGCACTAGTACAACTGGACTAGACCATGGACTGGTAGATGGCTCTATTACACCGAGATCAAGTATCTTGTTGACCTCTTCCTTTATGTGGGTTCTTACATGATCTGATATCCTGTAACCTCTTCTTTTAACAGGTAAACAGTCACCAGTGAGAATATTATGTTGGCCCCAAGGGGTCAAGCCTGGTGATAGTGCAAACAGGAAGGCAAACTGATTTAACAGAAACTTGCACTCCTCATGTTGTTCCAGTGTCAGAGTAGAATAGAGATTGACTCCTTCTATCTTCTCATCTAAAGGCTGCCCTGTGAGTAGGTCAGGTAGAGGTTCACTCTCCTCCTCCTCTTGACTTGAATCTAGAAGCAAAGCTCCCACTTCTGGTCTTGAGGCATAAGCTTTTAGAAGGTTGGTGTGAAAGACTCTGGGAGTCTCCTAAGGATTGCCTAAGTCCACCAGATAGTTGACCTCTCCATGTTTTCCCACAATCTTGAAGGGCCCTATCCACTTGTCCTGTACGGCCCTCTCCCTTGTAGGTACCATACCTAAAACTTGCTTGTCTTGAGTAAACTCAACCATGTTGGCCTTCTGGTCATGCCAATGCTTCACTAGAGCCTGACCTGCTTTTAGGTTATCTGATTCTTCTGCCATCATGTGTGACATTCTTCTCTGGAGACCTATCACATAGTCAGTGACTCTCACTGGCTTTGGGGAAAGAGTACTCTCCAGCACCTCCTTAATTACGGCCAAGGGACCTCTAACTGGATTGCCATATAGAAGCTCAAAGGGACTAAATCCAACTCCCTCTTGAGGGACTTCTCTACAAGCAAATAGAAGGCATGGCAGTAGATGGTCCCACTTTCTTCTAAGGGGTTTCTCTAAAGCACCTATCATGCTCATCATTGTACGGTTAAACCTCTCTACCAATCCATTTGTCTGTGGATGGTGGGCAGTTGAGAACTTGTAAGTTACTCCACAGTTCTTCCACATGGCCTACATGTAGTGGGACATAGACTTGGATCCCCTGTCAGAGATGATTTCCTTAGGAAAACCTACCCAGGTAAAAAATACCAAGTAGGGCCTTAGTAACAGCCTGAGCTGTAACAGTCCTGTCATACAGCACTATCTGCAAGGGGAGGACCCTTGCAGATAGTGCCATTGGAAAGCCCAAAATTCTGCTTCAGGAATAATGGCACAAGGAAAATGGAAGAGAATCAAAACTGTGGATGAGTTCTGACGCTCCAGGAATGGTACATGGTACTGCAGTGATCATGGATCATTATTGGGCATGTGGATCCAAAGCATATATCAGACAGTCATAGGTACTGCTTCAGGATACCTAGTAGCATGGTCTACTACAACCAGGATAAACCTGTTGCCTGAAGAGGTTGGAGGGCCTAATGGACCAAAAATGTCAATTCCTACCCTCTCAAATGGGACTCCCACCACTGGGAGAGGCACCAAAGGTGCCACATTCTTGGCGCCACTCTTGCCAGATGTCTGACAAGTGTGACAGCTCCTACAGAATTTAGCTACATCAGACCCCAATTTAAGCCAGTAGAAATACAGAGAAAGCCTTCCCTTAGTCTTCTTGAAACTCAAGTGACCAGCCAAAGGAATCTCATGGGGTAACTGTAGGGACTGGTGTATGCTTTCCAGAGGCACCACAACTCTTTTGTAGTCCCCTGGAATAGACTCAGTAGGTTCACTGTAGAAGAAGCCATCTTCCCAGTACAACCTATGCTTCCCTGGCTCTTGCCCTTCCAGCTGGGAAGCTGCCTGTTGGTGAAGGCCTTCAAGAGTAGGACACTCTCTTTGTCCTCTGCTGAAGTCTGCCCTACAGGGTCCACCTTCTGCCAGTAAAGATTGGAGCTCAGGATGGTCTGCAGGATCCAGATCTCCAACAGGGGCAAGGTCTTCTTCCAACTCTGATTCCTCAGCAGCTGATTCAACCACTCCTGGTGGTCCCTCACACTCAGCCTCAGCAGGTGGAGGAGTCACAGGTGTGACTTTGGACATTCCTCTCTGGGATGTCCTGGCAGGTAGCACAGGAGTACTGGCTGGCTTTTTCCTGGAGGTTTTAGGTTTCACCTTGTCCTCTTTTTTCTTAGAAATTGCAGTCAGTAAGTCTTGTGGACTGGGGGTTATAGTTTCCTCTATAATTTCCCGTAGAGAGCCTCTTAAGGTACTCTCTCTGGCCTTCATTTTCTGCTCCTGTTTCCTTTTGCTGGGAGGCCTGGGGGTGCTTGATACAACTCCAAGAGATTTTAAGTCATTCCCCAACAGGACTCTCCCAGGTACTTCACTCTGCACACTAACAGGTAGCTTGACAGTCATGGCATTGCACTGGATGAGAGCTGGTAACTGTGGAAGCAATTGGACTTGGCCTCCAGCAAACTTAGTGAGGTATTTGGGTGCCTTAGAAACATCCTCTACCTTGAAAAAAGATTCATCCACTACAGTAATACTGGCCCCAGTGTCTCTGATGGCAGGGGTCTCTTGACCATTCACAAGAACACTGTCTTTGTAATACTCTTTAGTATTGTCTGGGATGGAATTGTAGACATCTAAGTTCTGTTGTTCCCACAGACCCATTGACACTAAAGAAACACTGGCTGAGACTATCATGGGTTCCTCAGCCAGTAGGTGAAAGTTTCCACTTGCCATTTGTACTTCGGGAGAAGGCTAAGGAGACAGTGTGGATCCCTGAAGATTTACCCTTTCTTCTGGGATCCGCTTTCACATGGTCAGTTGACCCACAAGCAAAACATTTTCCAAATGTCTTGGTAAATGGGGGTTTTACCTGACCTCCCTCTGGTTTAGCACCAGAGATTACACTAGCCTGATTCGGTTTCCCATGCGGCTTGCCCTCTTATGTTTGTGGCCCTCTTTTGGAGTGGAGGTATTGGAATTCTCATTGTTATCTTTCTTGGGCTGCTTTCCCTCATCCTTCTTCTGAGTAGCCCCAGAATCTTTGTGAGTAGCCTTGTTGGCAACCCACAAGTCAGCAGCCTTTGCTAATATCTTTGGATCACCTTCCTTAGAGTAAGCCAAGTGCTGTCTCAGCTCAGGAGAGCCGGCATCATAGATAGATTCTAACATGAACAGATTTCTCATAACTTAATAAGTGTTAACTCTGTAACCCTTAACCCAACCATCTAAGTTTTTCAAACATTCACACACCTAGGTAGCCCAAGGGGTACCATCATGCTTTTTGAAGGTTTTAAACCTCTTAAGATACTCAGAAGGAGTTTTCCCAAACCTAGCTATCAAAGCTAGTTTCACATTTTCATACTCCATCCTGTCTATTTCCCCCACCTCCATTACATCATCAATTGCAACCTGGGGTAGCCTAGACAAAAGCCAAGGAATCAGCCGATTCCCTGTAATTTCCTGAATCCCATAGTTATACTCATAAGCAGCCAACTAATCAAAAATATCAAGTTTAACCTCATACATACTTACTGCATCTTTGGGCATGCAAGGCCTCTTAGGACTGGAAGACCTAGAAGACTCTGGGAGAGAACAATTCTCAAGAGACAATGGGCCTCATTACGACTGAGGCGGAACGGGTTAACAGGACCCGCTAAAGGAGGCGGACCCATTAAACCCATTCCGCCTCATTACGAGCTCCCCTTGCGGGACCCGGTAAGTAATGCCTGGTCAAACCAGTCTTGCTTACCGGGTCCCGCGAGCAGAAGAGGGAGCAAACAACGGGCCGCTCATAATCGGCCCATTGTTTACTCCCTCCCCCATTCCCATTCAGCTTTATGGGGGCTGAATGGGAATGGGGAAGGTCCGGGCCCGGGTTCCTGGAGGGAGGAATTACCGGGCCCTTCGAACTCGGAATGGCCCGGCAGGACCCGGACCCGATTTTGGCAGCAGCCATGCCGCCAATAGCGGCATGGCTACCGCTAAAATCGTAATGAGGCCCAATGTCTTCATTTCAAGAGCATGCTGTAATTCAATTTCCCTTAGTTTAAGTTCTTGATGTAAACTTTCAGTCTCATTCTCTCAAGAGAGACAAACTCTGGACTCAGTACTGGACCTGGTATGGGCCCTGTGGCTAAAGGTTGGGGCCTAAGAGCAGGTAGAGGTAAAGTGAGGCCTACATCTTGAGACTCCTCTGCCTCATCTAACTCCTCAATAACATTTGAGTTAGACTCTGAAACATTATCATCCTCATCATCATTTTCTACATTTTCATCAGAAGTAGGTACAGCAGACCTATTTCTTTGACTTAGACATTCCAACAACTTTTCTATCAATTCATTCTTTTTGCCTTTAACAGTGATGTTCATAGCTTTACACATTTCTCTCAGTTGATCAACTGTGAAAATGACTAGGGTCTCCTGTCTGTAGCTATCCATATCAGGCATGATAAAACAATTGCTTCTCTAGTGGTGCTTAGCCTTGTGAAGAATATTTGAACAAAAGTAAGAGCAGCACTATAAATGTAAGAACTATACTTTATCCTCACCACTTGCCACCAGTGTTAGGCAGAATCACATGCAGTACCCTTTGGGAACACTACACACAATTAAGACTGCATGTGTAAACACAATCTCACCTTTGGTACAAGCCTGACCTACACAGTTATGTGGTAGCAGTGGCTGAGCAGTCAGACTTATCTCAAAAGGGATGTGACCAATACAAGATGTTACACAAAGGACTTGCAATCACAGTAGTTCAAACAAACACTTACTCAAGGTTTCTTGGTAAAAGTATATACATTTATTTACATATTTAGTTAGAAAACATTCCACTAGTACTAATCAGCTCAATATCACACCATAATACACTACAGTACTCAACCAATACGTTTCTGAACAAGTTAGGCTCCCCTGAAGTGGTAGCAAAATGGCACTTCATTAACTTTCAAAAGGGGTAGAAAGACAGAGGTTATAAGAATCAAAACACAGTTACTTTACAAGAGGCAATTCAATTCAATAGGCCTGGCCAAAGTCAATGGTTCAGTGTCTTGGATAGAATAGCACAGTTCTGGTAGTAATTAGTTAAGTATTTGCCAATGTTCTTGGAAGTAGTTTGCAAGGAAAAGAGTTATATGTCGGATTAGGAGCGAACAAGACTCCAAAGTTGGGAAAGTTTCATAAACTTTCACCGCTGCAAATAGGATTTCTCTACTGCATTTGCTTAGTAAGTTATGGATGAAGAAAAGCTGTAGCTGAGGCAGTTGCTCCTGGCAGTTCCTGCAGATCTCGCTGTTCCTGAGTCTCAGTCGTGGGGACAAGAGGGAGGATGTCGGGAGGGAGGTTCCTGCACTGCACAGGGAAGAAGCCACAAGCTTGGCAAAATGTCGGTTTAAGGTGTGAGTGCCTTAAAGTCCACAAACTGTTATCCTTCTCACTGGATATCTGGTTTTCAACAGCACTCTGAAGAAAATTCGACCAGTATGGAGATGGTTTCCAGGTGGCTTGCGAGTTGGTTGTCCCACCAGCTCAAGGGAAGAAGTTGTCCTTGAAGGGCTTCTCTGTCGAGGGTGTTTCAGGCAATTCGGACCTGCAGCAGGGCTTCACCGGGCAAACCAACAGTCCAGGAGTTGCAGCAGTCGTCTTCCTTCAGCTCGTCTTTGGTTCTTTCGTTCCAGTGGTCGACTCTGCCTTCCAAGTACCATAGACCTGCTTTTAAACAGTTTTCTCCCATTGATTCCAGCCTAGCTGTCACTCACCCAGCAGGGTGGCTGTACTTGCCGGGCAGTCAGCCAGCAAATCCCACCAGAGTGCACTCAGGTCTCCTAGGAGACAAAGCACAGGGGGTTTCGGGCACCTCCCTCACATCCTGTCCACCCCAGACACTCAGGCGCCAGAGGAGAGCTTTAGCACTAAAGCCCGCCAAAGGCCAATGAACAAAGGGACCAAACCTGGTTTGGCGCGCAGTGACAAACACTAGAAGGACCTTTCCAAAAAGAAACGGTGAAAAAAGATGACCAGAGTCTGTTTTTAGAGAGGGGTCTTGGGCGCCATTTTGAAAAACATGGCTGACCCGATTTTCTGCTACCAGTGTTCATGGTCGGGAAAAATCATGGTAGTTTGTTCTAAATCCACTGCGACCAGCCCTTTCAAGAGGGAAGGGTAGCATTTGACTGCTACCCGAGTGTTTAGACGTAGGGGATGCTAGGCAACCCCTCCAGCACTCTATAGGAAGATAGTTTCTGCTGGGTCTATGAATTTAAAGACTAGTAAAGTCAATTTAAATTTACATTCACTGGGAGCCAGTAGTCAGTCCCAGAGAAGGTATTTAGACCTTGGAAAGTCTGAATGACATCCCTGTGTCACTGCACTGAGGGTGCTATGTGACACACAAGAAAAAGATGATGCCTATGGAGTTGTCTAAAACTCCATATCCAAAGAACACAAATGTAAAACACACATCAAAATACATGAAAGAGTGGGAAAAAAGGATCACACACTTTCCAGGTGAAAATTTAAATCCTAGAAATCCAGAAAAGTTGCCGGGGGTCTCAAAAGGTAAGGGAAATTAGCACATTTATGAGAATTCTCCCTAACACAAATTTCTATCAGAAGTTTATTTTAAACTATTCCCACAAAGTAACAGCCATGACTCATTTGCTAAAATAGGGCAGACGTTTTCTTTGGGATTCACGTGCTGACAACACCCTCAAATACTTAAAAGGTGCCTTTACCTCTGCTACTATACTTCAACAACCAAACACAAGCAACACATTCATAGTGTAAACTCATACAGCTAATGATGTCATAGGAGCATTCCGAAACAACTTCAGGAGGATGGGTTCGAACATCCTGAGGCATATCTGTCTCGCGCACATACCAATTCAAAACAGAATTATAAAGTACTGGAAAAAGAACTCCTTGCCATGAATTAAGTATGCCTTCAGTGGAGACAATTGGTTCTGGGATCATGTCAGCAGTAGAAATACGCACAGACCACAGAAACCTACAGGAGCTACACAAATTTGAATGTTGAAATTGTAGACAAGCAAGATGGGCGTATTTTCTTTACCAGTATTATATGATATATGTCATTTATAACGCGCTTGTACATAAGTGCTTCTAGACGCGACAAGACAAGGGAGGGAAGACAGAGGGATGACAGATCGTGCTGGTTTGACGATGTAAAGTTAAGGGGGAAGGAGGGAGGGGGAAGTGCCAGGCAGAGGGAAGGGGGGAAGTGCAATCAGGGCAGCGTTGCTCTGAGTAAGTGCAGCCAGGGCAGTGCGGCTCCGGGTAAGTGCAAGGAGGCAGGTGACTGTGGGTAACAGTTCCAGCCCCTAAGTGCATGGTAGGCCCAGAGGCAGTGCAGGGCAGACTGCTTATGGAGGAACCTGGCACCCTATAGACTCTTAAGGCCTGATTCATAGAACGTTTTCCTATGGGATTGCGCCATTATAAAATGCTTCTGTGAATCAGGCCCTTAGGGTAGCCAAGCAACCAGTTGGTGCAGGAGACAGGTAGGTCAGCCGGGGAGAGAGAGAGAGAAAGCAGATGCGAAAAGGAAGGTATTGAGCTGCTTCAGGAACTTCAGGCAGTCCGGCTTAAGTTTGAAAGGGGAAGGGAGGCCATTGCAGGGGTACCTGCAGAGGAGAGAGATCTCCCACCTACTCTCTGCCTCAAGATGCGTCTCACCCTCAGAGAGATAAAGGTCGCTGAGCAAAGGGCTCGAGAAGGAAGGTATTTTGGAAGAGAAAGTTGGATGTAGTATGGGCCCTGACCCCAGAATGTCTTGTGGACGATGCAGAGGGTCTTCAACTTGATCCTTGCAGCCACTTGTAGCAAGTGGAGAGATATTGTTTTTACATATGTTCTTGGCTCTAAGAACATCATTACAGATTTCCATTTCCAAAAGAATGCCAAAACAAACTGTTCCCCACTGCTATATTTAGCTCTGTCCTAACAGATTTCTTATAAAAAATCAGACTGGCTATTGGATCAGGAGAAACAGCAGAAACCAAATCCTTGCTCTTACAGAAAGAACTAACGAAACATCAAGGTTTGTACTTTCATGACAACAGCCTGTACACACCTTCTATTAAACTCAGAGAAGAGGTATTTCATATGTGCCATGCCAGTACCATTGCAGGACTTAAAGGATTCAAAGCTACTCGTGAGAACATCAGACACCATTTTTGGTGGCCCAATCTATCCACAGATGTCATCGACTATGTTAAAGCTTGTGGCATCTGTCTTCAATCCAAACCATTGCAATCCAAACCTCTGGGACAGCTTCTTCATCCTGAAATACCAAAGGGACTGTGCCAAAGAATATCAACCAATTAGATGGTTGTACCACAATATTTGTAATCATTGGGCCTCATTACTAGGTTGGAGGTAAGGGGTTACCGGCACCGGTAAGGATGCCGGTGCTGGTAATCCCTTACCTCCGTATTCCGAGGTCCCTTAGCGGGTCCCGCTATGGACGCCTGATTTTACCAGGCGCCCTTAGCGGGAGCGATAAGGGACCAGGGAGCTAATTATTATGCATTCAACAAGCCCTAACCTCTGGATATCATCCTCAAACAAACCGAATAACATAAAGACTCAACCAAACACTCAAACAATATTTAAACTGTTTTATATCTTCCTCCCAAGATCACTGATATGATCTCTTACCTTTTGGCGGAATTCACTTACAACAACACACTCCATTCATCGCTACAAGTCCTTTCCACTCTGTTTTGGTTTTCATCTCCAAGTATTCCATACTCCTATTCTATTCCTGTTTAATTTCTGCCTTCCCATATCGAGTAGTCATCCTGACTGTTCTGCTATCTCTGAGTCTTCTCTAGTTCTACTTACCTTTACTCTGCTGCTTCAGAGCCTTCTACACTATCGCTTGTTTACTGGTGATACCAACAATGCCGATTGAACTTCCAGTTCTGCTGCCTGCTTCCCGACGTTTACCGCAGCACCCGGGATTGAACTTCCATTCTGCTGGCTGCTTCCTGAAATTTACTGCAGCACTCAGGGATTCCATTGAATGGTGGTTCATCAACTATTGTATGAGCTGCAAGGTTTTATCCCCAATTGGGGTTTTTGCCTTTCTTGGCATTTGTCGGACCACACGCCTCACATTCCTGTGTTTGTTTCACAATGGGATTGCTTTGGCTAGTATACTATGCCTCACAAGTACCTGTGTTGAAAGAAATACGTGTCTTCAAACTGTGCATGCATGAAACTTTAAGGAAGCCAACCCTCGTAAAGATGCCCTACCAACTGACCGGGCTATCACTGTCTTCAGTGGGATGGCTTCAGGATATCTTGTTGAATGGTCAACTACTACCAGAATAAACCTGCTGCCTTAGGATGTTGGATGGTAAAGGGGACCAACCACATAAATCCCTCTACAGGAAAGGGTTCTAATGGAACCTGAATTATTTTACAGATTTTACCAGACATCTGGCAAGTGGTACAACTCCTACAATGGCTTTCTACCTGAGTCTTAGTCCAGTAGAAGTGCATGGATAATCTCTCCTTGGCCTTTTTGATTGCAATATGACCTTCAAGAGGGACTTCAAGTGCTAGTTGAAGGAAGAGGGATATCACCTAGAGAGGAACCACCAACCCCCTATTGTCTCCTTCAGAGGACTCTGTGGGCTCACTGTACAGGATCCCCCCTTACCAATAAACTCTGTGTTTCCATGGAGGTTCACCCTCAAGCTGAGAACAGGCCTGTCTCCCGAGGGTTTCCAAGGATGGGCACTCACGTTGGTCCTTATTAAACTCTTCCCTACATGGACCCACTTCTGCAAGCAAACTTTGTAACTCAGGGTGGTCATGGGGGTTGAATATTTTGGGCAGCCCCTCTTCCTCGTCAGGTTGAGGGGCTTGGCCAACTGCCTCCACCTCAGTGGTAGGTGAGTTGGTGGAAGGTTCTCTTTTCCTCTTTTCTGTTTCTTGACTCCCTTAGCATGGGGTTTCCCCTTTGGCTTAGGTTGGGGCTTAGGCTTGGCTAAGACAATCTTGGTCTGATACCTAGTGTGCGGATGTTCTGCAGTGCCACCCACAAGACTTAGGTATCTGAGATCTTTCCCTAGCAGAACCCTTCCAGGGGCTTGCCTCTACACACTAACAGGTATTATTACTACACCACCATTCACAGCTAGAGTTACAGGTCTAACTGGGAACTTGAGAGGGGGTCCATCAGTCAACGTGGTGGGCATCAAAGGAGCTCTGTCCAGTTCCTCTGAGTTTACCAATGTGGAATCAACCATGGTTCTGCTCCCCCTATTTTCTCAAATGGCAGAGGTGTCTACACCATCTACCAGCACACTATCCCTAAAATAATGCTTAGTATTATCAGGCATGGAGGCATAGGCATCAGCAACTCTAGGGTCCCAGGATCACAGGGAAACTAACACTACTTCAGATCCTATCCCACAGAGAAGGGAGTCTGAAGAGAAGGATGCCCCTATGAATATTTCTTCATCTTCATGAGAGAAGGTCAGATTCCCAGAGTGGACCCCCAAGGTCTTACCCTTACATCTGCTGTCCTCCTTCACATGGTCACTTTCTCCACAGGCTGTACAAGTTCCACTGTACCTTGGTACATAGGGAGGCTTAGAGTAAACACTGTTTTGCTTGGGATTGTTAGTCTCCCTACCCTTTTCTTCATCACGTGACTTACCCTTGTTGAATTTGTTGTGGGCCTTCTGGGACAAAGTTTTATCAGTACCCCCGCTCTCTCTCTCTATTTCTGATTCTTCCCCTCCCCTTGCTTACCTGGAGCATGTTTGTCCTCATGTGACATTCTATATCACACCCATAAATCAGCAGCGATGGTTAACGTCTTAAAATGTATCTCCTTAGAGTCAGCCAAATGGTGTTTCAGCTCAGGGCAGCAGGAAGCAAAAATGTGTTCAAGCATGACCAGATTGATCATGCTCACAAAAGTGGTTACCTTGTAGCCCTTCAACTCTTCAAAGACCCAGTAACATATGATACCCAAGTATTATTTCCATTTTCTTGTACTGCCTGAATCTCTTCAAGTATTGGGCAGGAGTCTTCCCAAACTTCAAGATGAGAACTTGCTTCTATTTTGCCAAGTTTCTCCTGTCAGGTTTTGAAATTTCCATAATGGCCCTGTAGCCAGGATGGAGTAGCCTGCTGATCAACCATGTAATTTTATCTGCCTCACCCACTTCTTGCACCTCACAAACATACTTGAAAGTTCTCAGATAATACATGATGCCATTCTTCTCATCATACACACTGATGAGATCTTTAGCAAATCTAGGATGAGGAGAGGGACCAGAACCATTTCCAGACCCCCTGTGGGAACCATGTGAAGCCTGTATCTGTTACGGTCACCTGGTCTCTGCGGAGGTATTGGGGCACGGTTGCAGCCCTCCCAGGAATTTGATCACCCCCTTTGGATCTCTCCCCCTGCGGATAGGATGTGGACTGAGACAACTGGTGACTTTGTGCTAGGGAGATTTCTCACACAGGTGCTAAATTCCCTCTACCTTAGAGCTCTCCAGCTCTTTTGCTATATTTTGGGCTTTTCAATGGCCCTCATTACGACCCTGGCGGAAATCGGAAAACGATGGCGGAAATGCAATACCGCCATCGAATAGCGCTCGGTGCGACTATGACCCGTCACCGCAAAGTACGAAGCCATTAGCGCCACCGTAGTGAACGCCAACGCTAACTGCACCAAGTACGCGCGCGCGCCCCATGCCAAACCGTAAATAGCACCATGGCGCAAGGGTACGCGAATTCCGACCCTAGCGGACATGTACCTAACGCCATCAAGCATGGCGGAAAGTACCATTCCGCCATGGTGAGAAGTACGGCATCGCGAATCAACCGTAAACGGCCCCACTGAGTGCCTGTACACCGCTCCCTGCCCACAAAGTACAACTCCCCGTAGGTGCAATGAAGTCACAATGCAACCAGTGAAAAGTACAAGTCACCCATGCATGCCAACGAACAAAAGAATCACCAGAGGGGTCAATGGGAGCTGCAGGGCACAGATGGCACGAATACAGAAGCCATTCCAATGGACATGACCACAATCCCCCCCCCCCAGAAACGCACGCAAACACAGGCACCTGTGACCAGCAATATTCCGAAAATCACAACATTCCACCAGTCCACCTGGCTGACCGGCATCTGTTACACAAAACCCAATCCCCCGCCCCTGAGCATGACAACATTCAAACAGTCATATTGGCAGCCCCCATCCCTGACCTCACTCCGTAGGCAAACGCGCCCAGCACAGTACCACGCAACTAAACTCCGAAGCTGGAACCCAATGCAGATCTCCTCACAATACATCGCTCCCCAAATAGGATTATGCCACATCACTCGCAAAGAAGAATGCTACACGGCCCATATCAGAATAGAAATTTAATGCACAACAAAATCACCAAGCCCATACAGCCATTAGTCCATGAACTCCAAAACACATATCACCATTGTGGGCTGCATCCGCAAGGAATGACCAGCTACTACTTGTGTGACGCCCTGTTCCATCATGGTACACAGAGCCACATTCACGTACGAAAAGGCAACATGGAAGCGCACAGAACCGCAGGGCCGTCCCAATGGGGAGGCACTAGTACAGCTGAAAGGCCGAAATGTTGCTCCGAGCCACTAGTACTGCGTAAGGGCATGTGGCCCATTGGCGATCGTCCCATAAGATCGTAATGCTGCTCCACTGATTAACACGAAGCAGCAGGTGTCGGGAGTAAAAGCCATCTGCAGGAGTGGCATACAGATGGCAGTGGCAAAAGGGGAGGAGATACCTGTCAACCAAAAGAAAAGAAAAAGAACAGAATGGCCATCAGAACTACATTCCAACAACTCACTTCAATGATCACACTAAATCCACAGCCATATGCATGCTAGCCCACTCCAAAGGATCATCACCACCCCAAAACCACTTGCGACTCATAACCATCTATATCGAGGTGGAAACACCATCACAAACGAGTGTACCTGTGCATGCGTCTGTCAAAACAGATTCCATCAGATGGGAATGTTAACGTGCATGGACACAAGTGTCTGAAGGCGCGTCGAGACAGGGAGGGCTCACCAAGGCCAGATAGACGATGGTCCCACTATGGCAGCCCTGCATCACATAGCGCAGGGGAGGCAGATAGATTCCAAGAAGCCCTGTACATGGCAAACCCTGTATCAAATCACCTATCCATGCATCCATTCATCATTCCCTCATCCCGGTATAAAAAAGCCTGAATATTTACTCACATAACATTAGAAATTTCCATTGAGTCTGTGTGTTATGCAGCCTGCAAAATCCACAGTGCCCCAGCCCGTAATTCCAGTGTTGTGAAGTAACATGTATTTGGGAACGTCCGGCCTCATCGCCCACGTCGCTATTGCGCATCCCAAACTATTCATATCAATCATTGCTTCCTCGCCATGGCCCCTGTCTCAAGGACATCGAACAATAGAACGTTATATTTGCAGTCAGACCTGTGGGCATCTCCCCGGCGCTAGCTGAAAACCGAAAGCGCCGCCCTTCGAATTCCTCATTTGCAACATCACGTCGAAAAGGCATCTGTGGCCGTTTGAAATCACAAATTAATCCATCTAGTGCGGCTGTGTGTGAAAATGGCAACTGCCTTCACCCACGAATGGGACGCCCCGCCCGTCGTTGCAACTCGGTACAGTGATGCATGAGGGCCCACCGTTACTCGAGTACTACGTTCCACTGACCCATCACAAGTCTGTTCGCGACTGCAAAGATTGTATGTGAAACAATGGGACCATAGCCGAATGTACATATCAACAAATGTTACACGGCCATCGGGTACAAATACATGAATGCAATAGCAAGATGCCATTCCTCGAATTGCAGGGTTGTGTGCGGGACGTGCTCGCCCAAAGGGGAGAGCAGCTTGCACAGGTGGAATGAATCACCACAGGTGGAGGCCATACAGCCTGAAAACACATACATTGCACACCCAGTCTCCTCCCACAACCACACCCACTCCGAAATGCTCCCGGCAGGACTCGCGATGTTGGGCCTGGGGGACCTGATAGCACTGCAAGTACTCCAACTCCAAGAAGAAGACGAACACCAACTACAACCGGCCGCACGGAGGAGACGCAGGAGGAGGAGGAGGCCAAGGCAGGGCCAGCAAGGGCCGCCAGCACAGCCACTACCACCACGCAGGCAGCCCGCAATCCCACGCCTCCGAGCACATCCGTTCAACCTCACTGATGAGCAGATCCACACCCTCTACCGTTTGGACCGGGACACCATAGCCGCCATTGTGGACATGACACAGGCTGACCTTGTCAGCATGATAGATAGCCCAACCGCCATCCCACCCCTACTGAAGGTGGTGTCTGTACTACACTTCCTGGCCACAGGCACCTACCAGCACACAGTCGGACAGTTGCATGGCATTTCTCAGCCACTGTTCTCACGGACACTATTGCAAGTGCTTGATGCCCTCCTGCCGCACGCAGACGACTACATCTCTCTACCACGCTCGGAGCAGGAAATTACCAACACAAAAGTGGGATTCCATGCACTTGCCGGCATACCGGGTTGCATTGGTGCCATCGACTGCACCCATGTGGAATTGGTCGTCCCACATGCCATGGAGGCCCAGTACCGCAACCGAAAACAATTTCATTCCCTGAATGTACAAATGGTGTGTGACTCCAACAGGATCATTACACATTGTTGTGCCAGATTCCCTGGATCAACCCATGATTCTATGGTCTTGAGGAACTCTACTATACCACGCTACATGGAGCGACACGCAGGGAACAGATCCTGGCTACTCGGTGAGTCTCATTTCATGCATGATGATGTGGGGTATGTGATGCGGCAATGACCTGGCAGGAAGGGGGGGGGTGTGCGTACGTAGCAATGGCATTCCACATCATACGTTTATCGTCCACATACAGGTGATGCTGGGTATCCACTGAAGAGATGGCTCCTCACACCAGTCCGGAACCCACGGGACCAGCATGAGGAGGACTACAACCATGCCCACTCACGTACCCGTGTAGTCATTGAACAGGCATTCGGCCTACTGAAGACTCGTTTCCGCTGCCTCAGCAGGTCTGGCGGGGCACTCCTGTACCGCCATGAGAAGGTTGCAAAGATGGTCATGGCATGTGTCATGCTCCACAACATGTGCGTACGTAGAAATGTGCCCATGCCCCCTGACGCAGAACTGCAAGCACCTGATGATGGTCATGATGAGGGTGGGGATGTGGCAGCACCTCAAGGAGTCTGCGAGGCACCGGAGGGCCGTGACATTCGTCAGCATCTCATTGATGCATGCTTCTAGCACTCACGCCTGGTGGCTGATACATGGACACGGGACTCGTGGCACTGTGTGTGTCTGGTACATGCACAATATGGACTGTACGCCTATGATGGCCTAGTACACAAAGATCATTGTCCACACATCTCATTGGTTGATCGTGCACTGTTTATGGCATATGTGATATCATGTTGAACACCCTATCGACCCGCCACCCAAGTGAGCCCAACACACCCCCTCCACCCTCCTACCTCCCCCCCGAACACCAGTGTCCAAAGAAGCTCATTGTCAGTGGGCTGTCGCTATTGCAGGCCCCCTCTGCGGGTATCAGGGGCACCCCTGCCTGTGGAGCGCAGGTTCCTCCCAGATCTACGTTGGGGGCTGCCCTGGACGGAACTTGCAACGGATGATGTCTCTGCCTGCTCACGTCCATGCATGTCCCTAAGGGTTTGTGAGAGCTCAGTGAGCACACGGCGCACTGCGGCAAGTTCGGCACATACGTCTTTAGACGTCGCATGCAGTTCCCCCCTCAGGCTCTCGGTGCTTCTCTCCATTTGGACTCTCAGGCTCTCGGTGCTACTCTCCATTTGTGCCCTTAGTGTCTCTGTACTTCTCTCCATTTCTGCCCTGAGTGTCTCAGTTGATGTTTCTATGTCTGCCTTAGTGCGCCCACATTCATCGGCATGGTCCTTGAGGAGCGTGGCCAGTTGCTGCTGTTGCACGATTAACTGGTCGAGGGACTGTTGCCTCTGCTGGGCCATGGCCATTTGCGGGGGTGTCACAGAGGGGCTGTTGACCTCATGTTGCCTTGCCACAGGGCTTGGGGGGGATGGCCAGTCGTCGTCTTGTGGGTGCCCCTGCGTGGTATCCTCATGTTGTACGGGATGGGACAGACAGGGGGAATGGGACAGGTCATGGATGGATCTGACTTCGACATCCCCGTCTTCTGTGTCGGAGCATGCTGCCATCAATGGGGTGTCACCTATGGTGCTGCTGCCACCAGAGGCAGTGCCTTCTGTGGCATCCGTTGGGGGGACCTGTGGTGGTGGTGTTGTGGGCATGCTGGCTGCTGGGGTGCCTGTTGATGTTCCCTCCTCTGTGCTGCCACCTGTTGTGTGCAGCTGCCGTGTCTTGATGCGTGCAGCTGAGGTGGAGGGTCTTTGGCCGTTGGTCTTGGCCCTCTTTGCAGGTGTGCTGGTAGGGGTGTCCTGATGCTCGTCGTTTGGATCGGACCCTGTGGTGGAGTAAAGGAGGGCGAGGGTTATTAATGGGTCTGTGGGTATTGGAATGGCATTGTATCACATGCATTGGGGTGGTACATGAGGGTGATTTGGGTCGGTGCCTTGGAGGTGCTTTCATTTGTGTGTGGAGTGAGGGTGCAGTTGTTTGGCAGCCTGCAGTTAGGGTGTGCCTGCTGGACGTGTGGTGGGTGTTTTAGGGATTTTTAATTATTTATGTATTTATTGTGAGTTTAAAGTGCGCTATCAGGGCGATGTGTGTGGACGTTCTCCTGGACATGTGTTTCTGTTGCACTATGTGGACACATGGTACTTCACATGATTGGACATTGTGGATTTAGCATTGTTTTATCTGGCCCACCTACCTGATTCTTCTGATGTCTGCACTCCTTTCTCCATCCCTCCGACTCCCTCTATGCTCTCCATTCCGATGGTGGAGGCACAGATTTCTTCCCAGGGGGTCAACTTGATGGGTGATTCAGGACCTCCCCCGGTGGCTGTGGCAATGTTGCGGTTGGCAGAGAGTATGCTGCGGACGCGTATCCGCAGGTCGTCCCATCGCTTTCTGCATTGCTGTGGGTTGCGGGGTGCGGTCCCCACCGCACTTACCCGCTGTGCCACCAGAGCCCATATGGCCTTCTTGTTCGCAAGTGCCGTCCTGGTCATTTGCGTGGAGAAGACGACGGCAGCATTCTCCTGGAGGATCTCTGTTAGCACGGTGAGTTCCTCACGGGAGAAGTGGACCTGCCGCTTGCGGTCGCACGCTTTCTTCGCTACTTTTCCCATTTTTCTTGGTTTCGCTAGGGTGGATGACGGGTTGGGGTGTGTCTCTGGGTAGTGTTTTTAGTGGTTGTGTGGTTTTTGTGGTTTTATAGGTGTACGGCGGGATGTTTCCCGTTCCGGGACCATGTTTTTACTTCCGTTTCCGTATATTTACGGTCACCGTACTTTCCGGTAGGCGCACACTGCGGTGTCCGCTGTGATGGGTGGCGGTATTGCACCTAGGGCGCCGTACGGCGGCGGTGTGGGCCGTTTTGGGGTCATTTCCGCCATTGCGGACTTTGCACTTCCGCCATGCCGTGGTGCTCGTGCCCGATGGGTCGGAATGGGCCGCACTTTGCTCCTTCGTGCAATGGCGGAAACGCTATTTACGCTGTGGCGGTCCGGTCAGTCACTTTCCGCCAGGGTCGTAATGAGGGCCAATGTGTTTTATTTTGTGTTCATGGATATGGAGTCTCACCAACTTCATAGGCATCATCTTTTTACTGTGTGTCACACAGCACATTTAGTTCAGTGACACAGGGTTGTCTTTTTTCAGACTTTCCACTTTAAACTCCATTTTCTGGGACTGACTACTTTCTCCCAGAACATGTAAAGTTGCCATTGACTTAATTAGTCTTTTTAAATGTACAGACCCGGTACACCCTATCTTACAATAGAGTGCTGGAGGGGTTAATACTTAGCCCCTTTTCTTTGATTCTCATGTAACATTTTTATGTTACCCTTTCTCTAAGATTTTGCTGGTGGCAGTGGTATCTACCATTTTTATTCTACCGCAGACTATGTAAATAGTCTTTGGTACCATTGGAGGCTATGGTGGTAGCCTCAAACTAAAACCCAGTAAGCCACTTTTATTTTAACTTGGTTCCGTTTGGGTTTTTTCACCATTTCATTTTGTAACGGTCCTTCTTCTGTTTTTCTCTGCGCGCCAAACCAGGTTTGGTTCCTTTGTTCTTTGGCGGGCTTCTGCACAGAAGCCCTCCTTAGGCGCCTCAGTGTCTGGGGTGGACAGGATGTGAGGGAGGACTTTGAGACTCCCTGCACAGGGTCTCCTTGGAGACCCATGTCGCACTCTGTGTGATTGGCTGTGGTGACTGTCCCACCAGGACAGCCACCCTGCTGAGTGATTGACAGCCAGGCTGGTGTCAATGGGGGAAAACTGCTTAAAAGGCAGGCCTCTGGGACTGGAAGGCTGAGTCGCCACTGGAACGAGAAAACCGAAGGAAGCTGAAGGAAGGAGACTGCTACAACAACTGGAAACCCTGGTGAAGCCCTGCTGCAGGTCCAAATTCCCTGAAACTACAAACGACAGAGAAGACCTTCTAGGAGACGTCTTCCCTTGAGGTTGGTGGGATCAACCAGCTCCCAAAGCCCCTGGACCTCCTCTCCAGACCGGTCGAATTTGCTGTGCCGTGCTGCAGGAAACTGGATAGCCAGTGGGAGGGAGTCCATTTGTGCTTTTAAGGCGTGCACCTTTTATTTGTCGCTTTTCTCTGCTGTTGGCCTCTTCCCTGGGCAGTGCAGGAACCTCCAGACATCCTCCTTCTTGTCACCTCGACTGAAGCTCCCAGAACAGTGAGACTGCAGGAACTGCCAGGAACAACTGCCTCCTTTTATTTGTCACTTTGCTCTGCTGTTGGCCTCTTCCCTGGGCAGTGCAGGAACCTCCATACGTCCTCCTTCATGTCACCTCGACTGAAGCTCCCGGAACAGTGAGACTGCAGGAACTGCCAGGAACAACTGCCTCAGCTAGAGCCTTCTTCATCTTTAAGATACTGTGTAAAATTCTCCGTCCGGCAGCGGTGAAAGTGTTTGAAATCTTTCGCCTCTGCGAAGGCTTGTCTTTCTCTTCCTCTTCGTATAACTTTTCTTCCGACCAACTTCGTTTTGAACTCTTGCCAAAGACTTAACCGTGAATTACATTGAACTGTGTGATCCTCTGCAAAGACTCTGAACCATTGACATTGGCCCAGGCCTATTGACTTGAATCCTAGATGTAGTAGCCTTTTTTTTAGAATGCCCTACCTATAACTTGTTGGTGCTATGGACTTTTGATAACCTTGTCTTTCCTCCCTTTTAAATTTCTGGAGTGCCATTTTTCTCACACTTCATTTTGAGCTTAACTTGTCCAGAATTGATTGGGTGTTGTTGTAGTATATTAATACTGTGATTTTCTGCTGCTTTATTATAGTGAACTGTTTTCTAACTGACTGAGTAAATAAATGTATAGTCCTTTACCAAGAAATCTTGAGTTAGTGTTTGTTTGAATCACTGTAATTGTTTTCCCTGGTGTAACCCTTGATACTGCTCACTTTACTCTTGAGATAAGTCTGGCTGCTCAGCCATTGCTACCACTTTACTGTGTAGTACAGGCTTGTACCAAAGGTGAAACTGTACTTACACTTGTAGTCTTAATTGCGTGTGGTATTCCCAAAGGGTACTGCATATGATTCTGCCTAACACTCTGCTCCTGCGCAGATATGAGAAAATGTGAGTGCGCTGCTCGGTGACTATGGTACCTCTCAAACCCTTCTACCCAAGGTGCGAATTCTGTGGGCATGTACGGGCCCATAAGGCTCACCTGGTAATTATTGATGGTGAGCTCTCCGTCCTGCACGTTCTCGCAGGGGTGCTTGTGGATGGGATCTAGTTCCTTCACTCATCCCTGGTGAGTAATAGTCCAGTCCAGCTGCGACTATTCTGTTCTTGATTGGTAGTAAATGTTTCTTAATGTCTCTTGTCTTTTCCTCTTTCCGTTTTTCCCCTTCCTTCTTTCTGTTTTGTATTATTGCTCTCAATTCTGTTATTATTTCCTGAATAACGTTTTCTCTTCTGTTTTCTTCCCTATAGATCGAATTGCGGCTTAACAGCAGCTGTGGAGGTGCGGAATGCGGCCGGGAGGAAGATAGACAATACCGCAATGTCCGACAACAGGTGAGTGATGGTTTAAGCAAAAGCGTGAGATGAAATGTAAGCTCGACTTTAAACTCAATGGGCCTCATTACGACCCTGGCGCTCCTGGAATGAAGGGGGCCGGTACGGCACCGGCCCCCTTCATTCCGGGAGCTCGTATTACGAGGTTCCCGTTGCGGGACCCGGACCAGACGTCTGGTAAAACCAGACATCTTTTCCGGGTCCCGCGAGGGGAAGAGGGAGGTAACAACGGGACACTTATTATGTGCCCGTTGTTACCTCCATCCGCATTCCCATTGAGCCCTATGGGGATTCAAATTGGAATGGGGAATGGTTCCTGCAAGGAGGATTTAGCGGGTCCTCCTATTTCAGAATGACCCGGTAAATCCCCATTGCAGGAACCCGGTAAAGGAGCCCGGTTTGGAGGCAGCCATGGAGCTAATAGCTCCATGGCTGCCTCCAAACTCGTAATGAGGCCCAATGTCTTTTTAATTTCTAACCTTGCCTTTCGCTTTTTCTTGCAGGTGCTGCTGTCACGAACAAGGCATGTAGTGATGTGGTGCCCAGAAGATTTCAATGTCCCTGAAGTCTTGAAGGGGAGCTGTGGTGTCAAGATGAAGAGTTTGGCACACCGGTAGATGTGAAGAAAACATGCACGGGTGAGAGCAGATTCCCCTGATGGTAAGTATGGAAGCAGGATTTCCAAGGTAAGTTCAAATCCCAGGTGGTGGTGAGCATTACGCTGCATGGATGTGCAGAATAACTTGAAGCGTCTGCCTCGTGGATTGGAGCAGCTTATATAGCTGTGAGCGTGGGCATGCCGACTAGGCCTGGCTTGCCTGCCACACTCTGCCACTCCTAGTGAGTCAGCACGTGCAAGGCAACCCAGTAAATAGCAGCCCCACCCAAGAGTACACGTGGGGCTGCTTTAAGTGATGAAAAGTGCCCATGTTAAATTCACCTTGCACCCGGAATGAGGTGCTATGGTTTCAATAAAAGTATTTTGTCCCCAATAAATGTTTCTTGTAGTTTCTTATTTATGAGCCTGGTGCCAAAGGTGCCAGGACTGTGTCCATCCCGGCCCTGTCTGTGTTCTTGGCCCGATGACCATGACAGCACTTCCCCTCAAGGCCCCTCTCAAGGGTGGTCCTCATCCCGGTCCTGGCTTGGTGGGATTATTGTGATGGAACTGCCTGATTAAATGTGGAGCATGGTCCGTAACCTTTCCAGTCTATAAGGTAATATAATTTGGACTGAACCACCTTGGAGTCCAGGATGGATTTAACTTCATACTCCGGTTCCCCATCTAGTAATTCGGGCTCTGGTGGAGGACTAATTTGCATATTAGGTTTCATTGTTTTGAGAAGAGAGACATGAAATACTGGGTGAATCTTCATGTGAGATGGTAACTCCAACTTCATGGCGGCAGGATTGATATCACTTTCATAGTATAGGGGCCCAAATATCTGGGGCGGAAGGCCCTTGATCCTTTCAATGGTATGTACCTGGATGCTAACCTGACTCTATCCCCAACCTGGTAATCGGGAGCTTCTTTTCCTTTTCTTCCACCCGGAAGTACCAGAAGTACGCTGTTGGTTGAGACATATGCTGCAGTGATCGTTTAGACGGCTGGTGGACTTGTTAGCAAAGATGCCTATCCCGCAAATTAACGCAGAAGAGAAGAGGACGTCCTTGCCGGCAACACAGAAGTTGCCTGACCCATGAACTGCTTGATTGGCTTGGCCGCCAAAGTACCGCTCTCGCTCCTCACCTCTAGCTGTGTGAAATACAGAGTGCGCAGCGCACCCGTGCGCGCATCCAGAAGTACCAGAAATACACTGGTGGCTGGGACATATGCTGCAGTGATCGTTTAGACGGCTGGTGGACTTGTTAGCAAAGACGCTTATCCTGCGAATTAACACGGAAGAGAAGAGGACGTCCTTGCCGGCAACACGGAAGTTGCCTGACCCATAAACTGCTTGATTGGCTTGACCGCCAAAGTACCTCCCTCGCTCCTCCCCCTAGCTGTGTGAAATACCGAGTGTGCAGCACACCCACGCACGCACCCGGAAGTACCAGAAGTACGCTGTTGCCTGGGACGTATGCTGCAGTGATCGTTTAGAAGGCTGTTGTGCTTGTTAGCAAAGACGCTTATCACGCGAATTAACGCGGAAGAGAAGAGGACGTCCTTGCCGGCAACACAGAAGTTGCCTGACCCATGTAATTATAATTGAAAGCCCACAGTGAAACAGTGACGCTGATGCTGTTACTCAGGTCATATACTATGACGCTGATGTTGTAAGATCTAACACTCCTCCTTCTCCTTTATTCACTGAAACTGCTTGATTGGCTTGGCCGCCAAAGTACCTCCCTTGCTCCTCCCCCCTGGCTGTGTGAAATACCGAGTGCGCAGCGTACCCGCGCGTGCATCCGGAAGTACCAGAAGTACGCTGTTGGCTGTTTGCTGCTTTGCGCAGCGGACAGCATGCTATAGCCTAATACTATTTGACTTTAGATTATCCTTATTTCTGTCTAGATTTAGATCTAAGAGTCCCTGTGTGAGCTAAGTAAGGGAGAAAGGAAAACATGGAACTAAGGTTTGCTGACAGTGTCCAACCAAGGGCCTCTAAACATAGTATGAAAACGAAAGTTGAGGCCTTTCAGTTGGATTCTGCCACAAGACCAAGTAGAGCATGCAAACAGAAAATTATCTCCAAACCAGGACTACTAACTGATAGTAAACTGGCCAAAATGACCACCTTCTTCAATAAAATCAATTCTGTGAACTGGGCAATCCCTATACAGCTAAGTGGCGGAGACAAGGTAAACACTATGAATGAGTTAATTGATGAATTTACATGTAGTTTGCCGTGCATTGGAGCTAAATTGTTTGCTGAAATACCCCAAGAACCTAAAAACATAGTTCGAATGAAGAATGAAAAGAGCGATCTGAATGCACAAATGAGTGATAAAGTAAATGAATGTACGAAACTAGCAATATGTGAAAAGTACCCTTATTATGATAAACTAATCCACATAATAGACCTGTGGTTGATCCAATTACTGGAATAATCATACAGGCTGACGACCAAAAGCCGAGCTATGAGAGTGTGGATAGTATATTAGCTAAAGATTCCAATGTGTCTAAAATGAGTGAAGAGATGGCGACCTCTCCATATAACCTGAGTTTTGTCTCTAAGAACTCTGAGGAAATATTAGAAGCGCTAGAAATAGCAATAACTAATCTAAATTAGATGGAAATTCTGTTCTTCTCCATATGAATGTTACCAGAGCCAAAAAGACGCTAAGAGACATAGGAGTCAACACAGAACCTGAAATACTAACGAGGCTCCCTATGACAAATAAAGATGCTCCAATCGCATCTAGTAAAGAGTCAGGTGGTAATATGATGACAGCAGATTACACTATTCCAAACATGGCCAAAGCTGTAAATTTTGGACACGCAGCTAGGAAATAAAAAAAGAGTAGACCATCTAAAAAGAACGTGATATCCCAGGCTGTTATGTATAACAATAGAAAAGAGAGCGGTCTAAAAAATGGATGCATAGTTAAAACAGTGATTGGCGGTTGAATCGAGGAGGAGTCTACGCCATTTCTCCCCATTTTTTCAACTAATGCATCTAATCCACCTAGACCCACTCCACTAACGAAAGAACCAATCTTTGGGGAGATCACACAGTGACAATTCATGAACAACCAGTAAAAGTACAACTAATAAAAAGAAAACGGGAGCTCAAAAAAATGAATTCTAGACAAAATTCACTGGAAATGAGTACTGGAATAGCTAATACACGCCCAACATTAGACGAATGGATAGTAACGTCCAAAAAGAAGAAAGCCACAAAAAATAAAGGAAAGAGTCAACAGGATATAGCTGATGAAATATTGCATGATATGCAAAAGCTATTTGTAGAGCCTAAGAATGACATTCAAAACAGAATGAAATTAAATGTGGAGAAGAGAAATGAAGTAGAAGCTTCTAGTATATAATCTCCCCAAGCTCAAAAGAAGACACTGTTAGATGATAGTTATACTTTTTTAAAAAATGATTCAACTAACTATGTCAGAGCTCTGCAGTTCCAAGCAATTGTGGAGTCTGATAATGTTGAGCTACTAAATAGGAGGCGTCTGCTTGAATTATGCGCAACCGTAGTACCACTACGAATGATATTGTCTAGAGATTTCAAGATAGTGGATCAATTGGTTACTCTAAGTGTGGCCATCACCAATGTGTGGTGTGTAGATAATATCACGTTAGAGTACATTCTTATCCACAGTGATTTATTTAGGCAACTAGGATACTCTTGTAAAGAAACCTACATGCAAAGAGTTAAAAAAACATGAGATTCAGTTAGTGCCCAAACCTAATAGAATAACAATAGAAGATAATGTTATACCTAAAGCTGCACACAAATCTATTAAAAATGTATGACTAAATGGTGGAATAGGTAATCCTGATTCTATCTCAGCTGGCAAAATAACAGATATGAAGTCTAACCAGTTAGATATACCCACCAACCCCCGAAGAGACCAAGGGATACTGGCAATGGTTACCCATAGTATTCAAATCACATTTCGAACAATGTCCCTGACGAGGTAGGTATAATGCTATCCTGGAATACAAGAGGTAACCAGCATTACATAGCAGAAGATGGGCTACTTGCAAATCTTGATGCATTTTGTATGATTGCATTACAAGAAACATGGTTATGTAATCCATGCAACATAGATGGGTGGTGCACTATACAAAGTATGGCAACAAAGGGGCAGAGAGGCCGCCCTAAAGGTGGATTACTTACAGCTATTAGACACCCTTGGGTTGGAAAAAATACCAAATGGTCTACTGAAATGGTGTTGGCTGTGGAGATTTGTACAAATATACCTGAGATACCCAAGTTATTGCTAGTGAATATATATAATCCCCCTAATGGAGTGTTTAATAAAGTCAATATTAGGACGATGACTAAAATTCTTAATGAAGCAGTTGAAGGTTTACCCTGTATATTAGTAGGCGACCTGAATGCTACGATTGTGATACCAGACAATGTAATGAACGATGAAGTATGGTCTGCGCCGATAGATCATGGTTTCTCAAATAGATATGGGAAATCCTGGGCTAATCTATTTCTCAAGTACCACCTGAAAATATTGAATGGTAACACATGTGGAGATTCGAATCGTAGTGTGACTCGTGTGAGAGGTCGAAGTACATCCACAATTGATTATGCAGTGGTGAATGATAGTGCCAATGAACTAGTGATGGATATGTCAATTGGTGTTAGAGAAGAGAGTGACCATCTTCCGCTCTATTTACTGATAAAATATATTAAAGAAGAGACCTCTTACCATCTAAATGGCAATATAGAGATTAACAACGCAGCAAATCGGGTCACATGGAATCCCACCAAACTAGACAAAGCAAACGTGATAGCTGAAGCCGAAATCTCGTCATTCAATGAGCAGTTGGCTGAACATGCGGATGAATACACCAATGAAATAATAAGTAAATTTGAACAGCTGGTTACTAATATTAAAGCGGTCTCTAATCAGAAAATAAAGACTGTTAATATGAGCGAAAGATGGAATCTCCCTAATAATAAAACCACGGTTTTCGATTGGACAATTCAAAAAACAAAACAACAATTGAGGCATAAGATCAATGATGTAAAGAATACCCAACCAAGGGATGCTACTTTTTTGATAAAATTAGCCAAAAAACAACATTGTAGTTGGCTTAGACAACATTGTACACTAAAGGCTAATGAAATTTGGTGTAATATTGCCACCCATGCCAGGAACAACAACCACCAGGCTATATGGGCAGCAATCAATAGTACAAAGACGAGATCTCTACCTATTAATGGTGTGCCTGAAAATAGATGGATGCTGCATGTCAGAAATACTCTTGGACTAGAAGATTCTAATAGTGAAGGATGCAAAATAGTCAAGGCTAATTGGCACGGTACATTTACGGTTGATAGCCTAACAAAATTGATAGAACAGCTAAAGATCTCCAGGGCAACAGGCCCAGATCTTACTTTTAATGCCCTTTTACGGATGGCGCCTAAGTTGTGGGCACATGCCCTATTCACACTATATCGATGGATCGGAATACACGCGAATATTCCTAGGTCTTGGTGAGAAAGTATAATCCTGCCGATCCACAAGAAAGGAGATTGGAAAGAGCCTGTAAATTATCGGATGTTATCTATGTTAGACATTCCCGCCAAAATATTCGCTAAAGTGCTGCTGAATGAATTGAATGAATGGATTAATAATAACAATATTTTACCATGTAATCAATCTGTTTTAGAGCCAAATCATCCACCATTCATAATATTGTCAACCAAGTGACTGCAGTTGAATATTCATGGAAGGTTCGTAAATTACCTGTCTATGTGCTATTTATTGATCTAAGTGCAGCATTTGATACTATTGTAAGAGGCAAATTATGGTCAAAGCTAAGAAAATGGGGGATCCCTGCGGGACTATTACATATGATCCAACTACTATACTCAGACACCTCTGTTCGGATAAGGCTAAATGGGGAAGGTAAATTATCTGAACCGATAACTACCTGCCGAGGTGTTAAACAGGGTTGCACCTTAGCCGCAACATTGTTTAAGCTCTACCTGGCAGATATTCCTGATTCAATTAATGGTATAGGAACTGACAATGTAAAGATCTCCTCACTGCATTTGGGTTGCCTTGGTTATGCAGGATGCTTTGTGTTATTAGATTATTCACCCGCAGGACTACAGACTAAATTGAATGCATTCGTAGAATATTTAGAGAAATATGGTCTTGTTATAAACATTGGTAAACCAAGGTGATTACATTTTTAGGGAATAGTAAATTAAGCCGATCCAATAGTTACAAGTCGCATGTGAACAATATTCAGCTTGAACTCGTTGAATGGTATAAATATCTAGGAGTCATCATAGATCATAAGTTGTTATGGAATCAACATTGGACAGGGACAAAATTGAAATGTAAAAAAATAGCTGGTGCTCTGACCCAATTTATTGGGAAACAGGGTGGGTACTCTGGGCAAATGATTGTACTGCTATACTAGCTAAAATAGTGTCCTGTCTTTTATATGGAGCCAAAGTGTGGGGATTTTGTTTTTAAACTGAGCTAAATAAGTTTGAAGGAAACATTTTAAGACAACTTTTTAGATTGTCGAGTAATGTATCGTGTGAATTTATTTTATTAGAATAAAATTTTAGATATGCCAGTGACATATTAGAATATAAAGTGGCATTGTTATTTATGAAACTATATTCTTTAAAGAATAACACATTTATAGTATACTTGGTGAATCTGTTTAATAAGATTGAACATTTTAGCAAATTTCAAACTATTCATAATTTATGTATGATATATATGAAGTGGTCTAAAGAGAATATGCTAAGCTGGATGAATATATCACAGGCAAAAATAAAAGCTGCTAAAAATAGTGATATATACTCATGCAAAAGAGCGAGACATGATACACGTAGCTTCTCTGGCTACAGGTGGGCTATTCCTGGAAAACTGGTCAATAGAGAGAGGTGTACCCAGTTACCAAAAAGCATTTCCCCACCTTTCGATAGTGAGACTGTATTTACTTTTAAAATTTAATAAAGGGGATACGATGGAAGTGCTGGGAGCAAGACTCGGAATTACAAGAATTCAGCGACTATGTCGACTATGTGGTAATGAAAAGATTGAAACAACTAAACATTTGATGTATAATTGTGAAAGTTTTAATGAACTGAGAATTAACTACTTGAAGCAATATGATAACTCAAAGATAATATAACATTTAGAGATTATATGGCAGAAGCTCCTGGATGGTAATGATGTTAACTTTATATATCATATGATGACATTTTTTGAATTGATTTTATCTATTTTAAGAGAACTGTCAGCTGGTATTTTATTCTAAAAGGTGATTTCTAATTGGTTTTAGATAGTCTGTGATTGTTTTTAATATTTACTATGGAAATGCATGTGAATTTCTGTGTAATATTTAAAGCCAGTGATAGCTGAGTACATATTTAATAATAAAATTGAAATTGAAAGTATTAAGTGGCTCAAACACTGATGTCTGCGGATACCTTCTGTGCACAGTATAGAATGGAGTTTGCCCAGAACTAGTGTGGACAGAGTTGTTGTATGCATACTCGGCTACCCAGAGTATGTCTTTCCAGGAGTCCTCGTAGTGCTGCAGCATACACCTTAAATACTGCTCCAACATCTGATTAGTTTGTTCGGTTTGCCCATCAGTTTGAGGGTGACGGATTCTGGACAACCGGAGGTCAATCTTGGCGATTGCACAACACCTTCTCCAAAAGGCGGAAACAAATTGAGTTCCACAATCTGATATTAATATCGAGGGGAATCCATGTAACCCGATGATTTGTTCTAAAAACACAGTAGCGAGAGTCGATGGAGTTGGGAGTCCTTTCAGAGGGATGAAATGGGCCATTTTGGAAAATAAATCCTCAATAACTAAGATGGTGTTATAACCATTGCAGGGGGGAAGATCCATGATAAAGTCCATTGACAGAGTATGCCAAGGTGCAGGTGGTATCATCAAGGGATGTAGTAAAGCAGCAGGGTTTTGCTTCTGAGACTTATGTTGTGCGCAAACACCACAGGTTGCAATAAACTGGGCGATATCTTTTCTCCAAGTTGGCCACCAGTAGTTTTGCTTTATTTTAGCCTGCGTTTTGGCTATTCCTGGATATCCTTCCCCTAATGAATCATGATAGTTTGTAATGATCTGGTTCTGTAGTTTCTAGTCCTGGATACACAAGTGTCCTTGAAAATATGGTAGATTGTTTTCGATGGTGTATTGGTCTCCCTTTAAAAGCCATTCCTGTTGTGTTGACTGAGTCATCTAGGACTGCAAACTGGTTTTTAAGTCATCTACACACATGGTGATGGCGATTTTGGTTTGGATTCGTTCTTCGGGAATGAGGGCCACAAGATCAGCTGTTGTAAAAGCCTCTTTTTCTTCACTCATGCGTGATAGTGCGTCTGCCTTTCCATTCCGTACTCCCGGTCTATAGGTGATAATAAAGTTGTATTCTGCGAAAAAGAGAGCCCAACAAAGTTGTTTGTTTGTTTGTTTGTTTGTTTATTTTATTTATATCGCGCACCTGACCCGGAGGTAATTGGGCGCTATAGGATAGTAGTGGTTACAAGGCATAGAATAGACAGTTATATGCATGAATACAGTTTGAACATTCAAGGTAAAGTTACAATGGCACATATATACATATTAAACATTATACATATTATACATTGGGTCAGAGCAGTAGTATGTGCCGATCACGGTTAGTGGTATCAAGAGCTGTTTTATGTTTTATTTAGTATCCAAGTGATAGCATGGCTTCTGAAATTGTTAAAGGTTTGGATGGTTTGCATATTCTGAGGGAGAGTGTTCCAAAGCTGGGCGGCTAATACTGGGAAGCTAGAACCTCCGGCTCTATTTAGATTGTATCTGGGAACCACCAGACATGGTATGTTGGAAGATCTGGTGATTCTGTTGGATACCTTCCATGTGAACTTATCTGTAAGGTAGGGGGGGGCTTGGTGGTTAAGCACTTTGTGAGTGAGGCAGATAGTTTTAGGGCAATTGTGTCCTGTATAGAGAGCCACCTGTGGTGCTTTCTGGTTTCTGATATATGCTCTCTTTTGGGAATATTCAGGGCGGCTCTGAGCGCATTATTTTGCATGATCTGTAGTTTATTTAAGATGGTTTTGTTTGCTCCTAGATAAAGACTGTTGCAATAATCCAATTTGGATTGTATGAGCGCTCTCGCCAGAGTAAGGCAGCTAGTGGGGGATAGTAAAGGTCTACAGGCTCTGATCAACTTGCCGGTGTAGGCAGTGGCCGATGAGGTCATGTTAATCTGCTTAGTTAGGTTAGACTGGGCATCGAGGTAGAAACCTAAGGTTTTTACATGTTTGGCAATGGGTATACTGTTCCCATCGATGACGATATTTGTGTAGTGAGGACTTAGTTTGAGAAGGTTGTTAGATGATCCGACTAGGAGTAATTCAGCCTTATCATCATTCAGGCAGAGGCCATGTGTGGCCATCCATGCCTGAATAGACTTTGTTGATCCGTGCGACGTCTATATCATAGGTTCCTGAGAGGGGTAGGAGTATCTGGGTGTTATCCGCATAATTTGTGTAGGTGACACCCAGACGGTCCAATTTGTCAAATAGTGGCTTTGTAAAAATGTTGTACAAAGTGGGCGAGACGCAAGATCCTTGAGGGACTCCGCAGGTGATGGGGATTGGGTCAGCAGCTGCTGTAGGTGAGAACACTCAAGGATTGTGATTTGGCAGTCTTTAAGTATTGTAAGTTACGATGGTCCTTGATGCCGGTGACCGTGTGTCTTGCCCCAAGAAGATAGTGTCTCCCTGCCTTGAATGCTGCCTTAATCGCCAGTAATTCCTTGTTTATGATCGCATTGTTCAATTTGGGGGCAGAACATTTGCGGGACCAGAATGCAACGGGATGTAGCTGTCCTGTTTACGGGTCCCGTTCGGACAATACCACTCTCAGTGTCACATTTGAAGCATCTCTTTCAACCACGTATGGCAGGTCTGGTTGAGGGTGTTTAAGAACTGGTGCTGTGGTAAATGCTAGTTTCAGTTTCCCGAAGGCTTCCTCAGCTTCTGTGAACCAATGGAATTTCGTGTTCTTTCTCAGCAAGTAGGTAATCGGGTGTACAATTTGCGCAAACCCAGGTATAAATCGACGATAGAAATTGGCGAATCTGAGCACACTTTGTACTCTTTTCGTGGATGGGGGTGAGGGCCATTGGAGGATTGTGTCCACTTTTCGTGTGTCCATATGTACGCCCTGTGGTGTGAGCATGAAACCAAGAAATTCGACCTCGGTTACATGGAAGAAATATTTTTCCAGCTTGCCATACAACTGGTGATTTCGAAGCTTCTCTAAGACTGCCCGGACATGACCGACATGTTTTTCCTTGGAATTTGAGTAGATGAGAATGTCATCTATGTAGACAAGTGCGCAAACGTCCAACAATTCAAGGAGTACATCATTCATAAAGAATTGGAACGCCGCGGGGGCGTTATATAACCCGAAGCGCATGACCTGGTATTCGAAGAGGCCATAACTTGTACGGAAGGCCATCTTCCACTCATCTCCTTTTTTGACTCTTACAAGATGGTAGGCCCCTCGTAAATCTAACTTTTTGTAAATCTGAGCGTGTTTCACCTGATCCAGGAGCTCTGGTATAAGTGGTAAGGGGTATCTGTTTTTAACTGTGATCTGATTGATTGCTCTGTAGTCAATACAAGTTCTTAAGTCCCCCTCCTTCTTCGGCACAAAGAAAACGGCGATGAAGCAGGGGACTTGGATGGGCGGATAAAGCCATTTGCCAAATACTGATCCAGGTAAGTTCTAAGATGTTGGTTTTCCTGTTCTGTTAGACCGTAAATTGGGCTGCAGAGAATTTGGGCTCCAGACACAAGGTCTATTTGGCAATCGTAGGGTCTGTGCGGGGGTAAAACGTTGGCTTGCTCCTTTTGGAAGACATCCTGGTAGTCCTGGTATTCAAGTGGTAAAGAGCCAGTGAGGCCCAGCACAATTCCTTTCTCTGGTTTCAGGTTGATGATGTCTTTGTTGTAACAGGTGTCGGCACAGTCTTGAGGAAAGGTAAGAACTTGTTTTCGTCAGTCGATCCTAGGATTATGGGTCTCCAGCCAAGGCATTCGCGATATCATCTGGAACTGAGGAGCATCAATGAAATCAAAGGTAATGTCCTCTTGATGTCCATCTTGCAACAGAACCTTGACTTTCTTGGTGTGTTGTGTCACTGGCCCGAATGATAGTTGAGAACCATCTACTGCAGAGACGTTTTCCGCTTTCTGCTTCTGGTGGAGAAGAAGGCCTATTCGGGTAGCCAAATCTTGCTCGATGTAGTTTCCCAATGCTCCACTCTCAATGTACGCCTCCTTGGCATATATTTTTGACGTTTGCTTGTGATTCACCAAAAGTACCGGAAGGACTAGATGTGAGGTCTGCACGGATTCCTTTTTCTCGCTCGACAAGTGGACTGCTACACTTGCCGGGCATTGGAGTTATCCGAGTCCTGTACTTCTTCTTCTTCGTCGTTTTTGTCGGTTGTTCCAACTATTTTCTTGGGTGGTTTTACTGGGCATTCACGGAGGAAGTGACCTGTTTTACCACAATATAAGCAGAGCTGTTGCTGTCTTCTTTTCTTTCTTTCCACCTTGGTAAGTGGGCTCCGTAAACCACTGATTAGCATTGGTTCCGAATGTTCATGTGGTTTGGTCTGGTTCTCACGGGACGTACATAAACTGACCTTCCTTCTGTTCTAGCTCGATCCATTTTCCTATTCTGCAACCTATGATCGAGTTGCACTGTTAGGTCTATGTAGCCCGCACACCCCTCAAGTGGGTTCACAACTTGAGCCAACACATCCTTAGGTTCTCCACGCAACCCTCGATAAAAGAGTGTAGTTTTCTTTTCCTCTGGCCAGTTGGTTTGGGCTATGAGACGATTGAAGGTCGCAATGTAGGTCAACAGATCTTGATTCCCCTGTCTGAGTGACAACAATTCGTTGTCCAGAGCTTGTCCTGGAGTATGTCAGGCAAATAATTTCTCCATCTCGTGCTGAAAATCCCCAAAGTTCCAAAGTAAAGGATCGTCTTGAGTTACCAATGGTATTGACCAGTCCGCCGCATTGCCTCCTAGATATGAGAGTACGAATGCAACTTTGGCTTGATCATTAGCAAAGGCTCCTGGCCTGCATAAGAAATTAAGGTGGCATTGGTTCATGAATATGGCAAACTTGTTTGGATCGCCGAAGAAACGTTCGGGCGGGGCTAGAGGCACTGCCCCTGGAAGAACCACCTGAACCGGTGCTGATTGCTGTGGGTGGAAGAGTGGGCTATCGCAGGCAAGGGAACCTGTCCTGCTTGTGCCTGTAGCATCTGTCTTGCCAAATCATCAGTTCTTTCTCGAGTTACAATAATATCCCTCCTTAATGCAAAGGTCTCCTGCCTTGAAGCATGTACTTCAGCCTGTAATTCCCCTAGTAATTGGGCCAATTTGTCTGTCTCAGAAGTTTCCATAACGCCCAGGCAGAGAGTTGTTGAGGCTTTGCATTCTGTTATGCTCACCTTGTCTCTGCAGAGGCGTTGGTGCATGGTGCAGCCCTTCCAGGAATTTGATCACCCCGTCGGATCCCTCCCCTGCGGATAGGCTGTGGACTGCGACAACTGGTGACTCTGCTCCTGCGCGGATATGAGAAAATGTGAGTGCGCTGCTCGGTGACTATGGTACCTCTCAAACCCTTCTACCCAAGGTGCGATTTCTGTGGGCATGTACCGGCCCATGAGGCTCACCTGGTAATTATTGAGGGTGAGCTCTCCTTCCTGCTACTTCTGGCAGGGGAACTTGTGGATGGGATCTAGTTCCTTCACTGATCCCTGGTGAGTAATAGTCCAGTCAAGCTGTGTCTATTCTTTTCTTGATTGGTAGTAAGTGTTTCTTAATGTCTCTTGTCTTTTGCTCTTTCTGTTTTTCCCCTTCCCACTTTCTGTCTTGTATTATTGCTCTCGATTCTGTTGTTATTTCCTGAATAATGTTTTCTCTTCTGTTTTCTTCCCTATAGATGGAATTGCGGCTTAACAGCAGCTGTGGAGGTGCGGAACGCGGACGGGAGGAAGATAGATGATACCGCAATGTCCGACAACAGGTGAGTGATGGTTTAAAGAAAAGCGCAAGATGAAATGGAAGCGCAACCTTAAACTCAATGGGCCTCATTACGAGTCCGCAGATCCGGACTTAACGTCACCGCTAAAACATACCAGCGCCGTTTCCACGACCGTGTAATCACGACCCACGGACCCAGAAACACCACCACCACAAACCGCCGCCGCATAGATAAGGGATACGTAAAGAGTGACGGCGGTGAAACCACCCACTTACCGCCAACACGAAACACCATGGCCATCACAAGTACCACCGACATGGAAACACCACCAAAAAAATGGCGGAAAAACCATGGCCACGGAGACGGTAACGGCGCCGCCGTGAACATGACGTTAAACAGTACCAGGTGAGGCAAATCAGGACACAGGTGCCCCAAATGAGGCCAGACGGACCCAGCAGCTCACTGGGAGGCTACAAAAGGGACACACCCACACCCAGGCCAACTCCAAACACAACAATGCAGGCAGCAGCAGCATTGAGACTGGGACTTTTGAACCTACAGGCAGCAGTGCACATAGTGGCAGCAATGTTGCAGAGGGGGATGAGGCATAGGCGGAGGAGGCGCAGGCGTCAGTTAGCAAACCCTGCACCCATGCCAAACCCAAATGCGCAGCCGGCACGGCCCCGCAGGCAGCCTGCAACACCCCGCATCAGGGCCTCACCGTGGAACTTGACCCCAGGACAGATCCACACATTATACCGGCTGGACCGGCCAACAATCATGTACATCACTGCTATGATTGAGGACGACATATGCATCAACCCCTTGCACATGTAATGGACAGTCAGCATAACCCACACATCTAAAATATAGACATGACAGTTTGCCACTGTACAACGACTTCCTAAGGAGACATACGACCAATGCTACCAACAGGCCATACAGGTGGATCCTCTCAATGCAGCCATCCACACCGAGGTCCACTTCCCCCCAATACAAATGTTGTCGGCTCATGTGACATCCTGCAATAGCATTATCATCACAGGCCATGGATTTAGTCCCCTATGTGTGCCTGGCATTGCAGAGTGCATTAGTCACCAACCACTATCGCGTATAAGGTCCACTTCATATGCACAATAAGTAATAGTGCCATGTCCAAATGACACCAGCTACAACAATCACAGCTGGATGGTAATCACCTGCCCTTCAGACCATGGCAAGGCCCTTATGGATGAATGTATGATGACACAGTATTGCATTGCATCAGATCGTGAGATGAACCACAAACACTGACATGTCCCACACATTTACTTCACATGTAGGTGATGCTGGATATGCACTCACGCCATGGCTGATGACACCTGTGCGGAGGCCAAGGAACAGGCATGAGGAGGCGTACAACAGGGCACACATCCGCACACATGGCATGATAGAGAGGACGTTTGGCCTACTGAAGGCCAGGTTCCGCTGCTTGAGCAGATCTGGAGGATCACTGCTGTACAACACAGTTAAGACAGGTAAAATTGTGCTTGTGTATGCCATGCTGCACAATCTGTGCTTGCGCAGGAACATTCCACTTCCCCCAGATGCAGAAGATGAAGATGGGGATGGCGATGGCGATGGGGAAGGGGATGGGGATGGAGTGGCACCACAACCTCCCAGGGGTGCCCAAGATGGCCAACAAGTACGGGATGCACTCATTCGCATTTACTTTTGAGAGACTGCACATTGATATCAAAGCATGGATATGACGATACCAATGATTAAATGATGTTTTTCTGCGAATTAAATAACAGATGTCCACTCATTAATGCAGTATTGAAAGGTTTTGTATTATCATTTCAACAGGGTAGAAGGTGTATTGGGTCTAGGGAAGCTGTACACCCATGCCCACCCCCACCCAAACCACCCAAACGTTCCAACCCCCAAACAGGACCCTATCAACTAACCCCCTAATAACTAACCCCCACCACCCACGCCACCCAAACATTCCAACCCCCAAACAGGACCCTATCAACTAACCCTCTAATGACTAACCCCCACCACCCACACCACCCAAACGTTCCCACCCATCCAAATCCATGGTGTCCACAAATGCCATGTTCACTGGCATCCCCACATGCCACTATTTGCGGGGATGCTTGTGTGCAGGTATGTCCTTGCTCGTGGATCCAGTCAAGTGACTGGAGCGCCTCAGTGGGCTGCTAGTGGCAGAGCCGGATGGGGCGGTGCTGGCTGAGGTGACCGTTGGTGTGATGATGGGCAAGCGTCCTTGAAAGGGCTGCTGGGCTACCAACATGGACTCAGCAATGCTTGACTGCACACTGTTCCCTTCCCTGACATGGCGTGCCAGGGTGAGAATTGTGGCTGCAAATCTGCCAATGGACCTGGTGAGCCGACGGACCGACGTGGCAGTGGTCTCCCACTGCAGCCTGGCCTCCTCACACTGCAGCCTGGCCTCCTCACGCTGCAGCCTGGCCTCCTCACGCTGCTGCATGGCCTCCTCACGCTGGAGCCTGGCCTCCTCCAGCTGTCTTTCCACCAGCTGCGTCAGGGTGGCCTGCAGTTGTTCAATGTGCTGCAATCTTGCACATAGCTCGCCCATGGATGGTGTTGGGGAGCGCATGCGGCTGTGCATTTCTTGGGTGCTGAACTCTAGCCCATGGATGGGTGACACGCCATCCATGTTTTCTCCATCACCCTGTTGCACTTGCTCGGCCTGCATGGCCGGACCACTCCCATCACTTGATGCTGCCTCCTCAGCTGTGCAGACGGGTTGTGATTCATCATCCGGGGCATGGGTGGCTGGCTGCATATGGGTAGTGTCTTCTGCTGGTGTGCCTTGTTCTGCCGGTGTTCCTGATGTTGCTGGTGCCTGTGTGCCAGAGCAGCTTGCATCATCGTCCTTGACTTGAGTGCTGCGTTGTGCGCCTGCAGGTGGCCGCTGCGTCGCATCTTGTCCATCGTTGCTGTCACTTGTCACAACTATGGGGATACAGAGGACATGTGTTTAATTCTGTGGTTGTACCTTATGTGTCCATCACATTCATCAGACATCACAATCCATATCTAATTGCATTACAACACTTTTGACTATTTATGCACACAGGTGTGTGTCTGTGCTTCCTGTCAGGCACGCACGGTATGAACGTTGAGGGGTCGTACCTTGGGGATGTGTCACTCATCATTTGGCCAGTCAGTGGGTCCATTGGGTCACTGCAGCCCTGTTGGCGGGGCATTGAAAGTGGGTCCATTAGGTCACTGCAGCCCTGTTGGGGGGGGATTGGAAGTGGGTCCATTGGGTCACTGCAGCCCTGTTGGGGGGGCATTGGAAGTGGGTCCATTGGGTCACTGCAGCCCTGTTGGGGGGGCATTGGAAGTGGGTCCATTGGGTCACTCCCATTCACACGTATGGCTTTGTACTCTGTGCACTTACCAGCATCTGCAGGTGGGCTCACTCCTGCCTCTGCCTCTCCTATGCCGTGGATACCTTCCAGGTGCATTACACTGCTGCAGCGCTCCTCCCACGATTGCAGCTTCACAGGGGATGCAGGGCCTCCACCAGTTCCAGTGCTGTGTTGGCAGTGTGCTGTGATGAGGTTGCGCACCGGGAGCCTGAGGTCATCCCACCTCTTGTGGCACTCCTTCACTGAACATGTGGTCACGCCAACCGCTGTGCACTTGCGTGCTGTCTCCGCCCACACCTCCTTGCGCCTTTGCTGAGTGGCACGCCGCTGATCTGCACTGAAAAGCATTTTAGCATGCTCAACAATGTGCTCCACCAGTACTGTGAGCTCAGCCTCACTGAAGCGCTGCTTTCTCTGCCTGCGTCCTGGTATCCTGGATGACATGGTGGTGTTGGATGGTTTGTCAGTCTCAGGGAGGTGATCTGACCTGTGGTGTCTCAGGATGGCAGTGGATTGTGCTGTATATAATGACCGCCTCTCTGTTTCCAGTCTTTTTCCTGTGGTCATGTTTCCGTGTCGGCGGTGGCGGACACGGTTGTAGCACCGTTTAATGTGCCGCTAGGTCCGCTCGCGTGGGTGTTTGCGTGACAGCAGTGACTCTGTTTCTGCCTCGGTGTGTTGCGCGCGACCCACATGCCGTAATCGGCCCATCTTTCCGGAACCTTGCGGAAGCGGAGTCAACGTCGACACGGAATCACCGCTTTCCCGCGCGGAGGACTCATAATGAGGCCCAATGTCTTTTTAATGTCTAACCTTTACTTTCGCTTTTTCTTGCAGGTGCTGCTTTCGCGAACGAGGCGCGTATTGCTGCGGTGCCCAGAAGAAGATTTCAATGTCCCTGAAGTCTTGAGGGTGAGCTGTGGTGTCAAGATGAAGAGTTCGGCGCTCCGAAAGGTTTGAAGGTGAGCTGCTGTGCCAAGATGAAGAGTTCAGCGCTCCGGCCGATTTGAAGGTGAGTTGTAGTGCCAAGATGAAGAGTTTGGCGCTCCAGAAGATGTGAAGAAGACGTGCACAGGTGAGAGCAGATACCCCAGATGGTAAGTATGGAGGCAGGACCCAGGATTTCCAAGGTAAGTTCAAAACCCAGGCGGCGATGAGCGTTGTGCTGCATGGATGTGCAGAATAACGCGAAGCATCTGCCTCGTGGATTGGAGCAGCTTATATAGCTGTGAGCGTGGGTACGCCCACTAGGCCTCGCTTGCCTGCCACAACCTGGCCAATCCTAGTGAGTCAGCACGTGCAAGGCAACCCAGTAAATAACAGCCCCACCCAAGAGTGCATGTGGGGCTGCTTTAAGTGATGAAAAGTGCCCATGTTAAATGCACCTTGCACCCAGAATGAGGTGCTATGCTTTCAATAAAAGTATTTTGTCCACAATAAATGTTTCTTGTAGTTTGTTATTTATGAGCCTGGCGCCAAAGGTGCCAGGACTGTGTCCATCCAGGCCCTGTCTGTGTTCTTGGCCCGATGGCCATGACAGTATCCTGGCAAGTTCTGGCTAGTAACCTCTATCCTTCTGTCTCTCATTTCTCTCAAATTCAAGCTTCACCAGGTTAACTCAAGCTCTTTTTGCCTGAGCTTGAGGTTTTCCCTTTTTAACTCCCACATAACGTCAGCCTCTGAATTTGTTAGAAAGACAATGCTAGAATCATCTTCCTCCCCCTCCTTTTCCCTCTCAATAGTGGCAGTCACAGTAACACCATTACTGTTACTGGGAGCATCCCCAGCACCTCCTGCATCACCATTGAATGTCAAAGGAACTGTCCTATATTCTTTCAGATCTATTATCCTCTGTATCATTTCAGCCTTGTTTTCAGAGTACGGATGTTTTCTTTCTACACGCAACGTTCTCAATTGTTCTACTTTAGATGCACACAAAGTGGATGTAGTGACTGTTTCCATGATTTCTGTTATAGTAGGTGACTGTTTAGTACTAGAGCAATTGCTTCACTGGGTTCTGTGTAGGTATAATCCAGATACTGCACCAGTGGACTATCCCAGACCTTATCCTCACTGATGTACACCAATGTGTTAGAATTGATTTCTAAACTCAGGCCTGGGGAACAGTTTGGGAGGCCACCCTAGTTATAGTGAAAAGGGAAAACTTCTGGATGCTCAGTCAAACCAATCAAGGTAGCATGAAGCATGGGGGAGGCTAAGTCTCAGGAGAGGTGAGGGGTGTAAGGGGTCCACAATGAGTCCACACAGTGAAGCAATCAAGGATTGCACATAGACAGTGAGTAATAGAAATACTCTTGTATTGTAGATCCAAAACACACTATGGAAAATGACTAATAGCAGGTAGTAATATCACATAACACTAAATAATTTGAAACATATATACAATCACAGTTTTGCAGTGCAAAATAATCAATTCACCCCCCCCACAATACCTGAAAGGGAAGTGAAGTAATTCGTTTTAGCACCACCAGTTGACACAGTGTGCAGAATTGTGTGCATTGTGAGCCCTAGCCTGAACATTTGGCTGTATGTCTTGCAGGCTAAGCATGAGACCTGTGCACAGAGAAAGGATGTTGACACATGTTTTTCCTTCTGGACCTCTCTAGCTGATGTATGGACACTTTTTTGCCAGCATGACTCCATGTATGTGTGTTCCTACACGTTGTGGGAAGGGATATGGTCTCATGTCCCCCACTGTCCAATGACATTGCCGTCCCTGTCCTTGTCCCTAGATATATTGTTGGTGTCGAAGGAGCAGGATATTTGAACATAAAAATTGATTTTCCGGCAGTGACGGCCATTCACCTGCCATTTATCAGATTACAGTTGATCATGCACAGTGACTTGTATGGACTGATGTGCCCACATGCTGTGCTATGCATGGTGATGAAAACACTCATGCTACCCTTGTGCTGCCATCTCTGTCATTTGAAATAAAGTGTACATTCAACCCAGGCATCATGAGCATGTCTGTATGTCGTACATGGTGATATGTGCTCATCCTGATGCTTTAGCGGAATCATGCATATATGCAGCTTCTCTCACATGCATGCTGAGCGTCTATGCAGGGGTGGTGGGTGCAAGAGCCACTGTGGGGAGGTGTGACATTCCTTGTGGGACATGCAGGGAGCCTGTTGCAGTCTACTGGTGAAAAGTAGTGTGGTGTTTTCTGACAGGTGAACTATGGCGGTGTCCTACATAAGGTAAGCAAGGTTCTCGCATTTGTTCACATTTGTACAGGGTTGGACATGGCTGTATGTTGGGTGCAGGGAGGTGGGATGCTCATATTTAGAGATAGGTATTGTCTGCAGTGGGGGGTGCAGTACTACCTTATGTGGGCCAAGTGGAGATGTTGCGATAGTGTGGGTCTATCTTTCAGGTGAGATGACGCTGTTACAAGTAGTGCACTCTCCCCCTGATCTTTCATGCTAGTCAGTGCAGCAATGCAGTGTGCATCAGCATGTTCATACCACCTGGCCCTATGGTCAGGGTCCTTGATGACAGAGATGATGTGCTATCATAGGTTCTGTGATATTTGTGTTTAAATGCGCTGACACTGACTGACCTTCTGCTTGTTGAGGCCTGCAGGTACATGTCCTTTTCTCATAAGTGCATCCACAGTATTTTAGTCTGTACTTTTTCCTGTAATGGCTGACAATGATCATGTCGGTCAGCCAGGCCAGGTTGACCCACACTCCATTGTTGTCGATTGTGTTGTGATCCATCATTTGTAATGTTGTAGGGCCACAGCATGTGACATGTATGCACGTGTTGTCTCACTATCTGTGGTATCCGTTTTGATTTAGCTTTGGAATCAACACATTGCCGACCCGTAAACACACCCCCCCCCAAGTGCCAAGAAGATGATGTGTGTGCCTTCAGACTACCTAATTGGTGTGACAACAGCATCTCGTTCAATACGTGGTGTCACTTCACCAGGCCGGGTCCATCATGTGTGAATCCCAAGGTCCAGCCAGTCACAGATTTCCAGTCGTACATTGGGCAGTTTTGGATGACGGGATATTTGCTTTGGTCACTGCATGGGGTCCCTTTGTGATTGATGTGCCCATGAATGCTGTGTGCTGTCCTTTCAGATCCCATTTAGTGTGCTACAGTGGTTGGCCGTTCCTGAATGTGATGTAATTGTGGGTGAGGCTCAACCCATACGTAAAGGCACCACAACCATGCAACATATGAATGCGTATTGCACCCATGTGTGCTCTCAGTTGTGGTGCATTAAACCTCTGTCCCTGCAGCGCAAATGCCTTGTGCTGTATGTGATGTACTGCTTTCTTGACATTGGCAGCCTACTGCCGAAAGAAGGGTTGGGGATGTTCCGCCAGGGGGTGACGGAATCTCTCAACTATCTACTGGAATGTCATGACAGCCAATGCCGATCAGTCCGCCAGTGAGACGTCTTAGTTACGGTACTGGTGGGCATATTCTGTTTGACTGCACTGTTCCTATGCAACAATGTGTCACACGCTATTGCTCACTATTGTGAGCACAGGGGGCAGATGATTGGTAATGTATAACATGTCTTTTGCGCCGCATGTGTGTTGACATGGGTGTTCATGTGGACACTGTTGCAGATTCTGGTTCTGCTAAGGGGTACATGGTTGTTCGAGTGCTAATGTGTGCAACATGCCTACTGTGTTCCTCACTTCCTCCATTCTCATCGTTAATTGTTTTTGGTGGTATGCATTAATGTTGTGGCAGACTGCTTGTGTCCATGTGGTCATTGCCTTTGCGTTCTGTGTGAAGCTGTCGGTGTGGAGGCATGCTTGTTTCCTATGTGTTAGCATGGCCACATGTGTGTTTCCATGGGGGTCTCAGTCAGGTGAATGTGTGCAGGCCATGCCGGGCATTTGTCATCCTTTCATCATGGACACCTTCTTGTGTGTGGGCAATATTCCAATGGAGCTGCATGCATGATCATGTGAAGAAGCTGACCAGCCACTCCCTCACTCTCCGTGCTATTGCAATAGGCTTCCCCAGAGTCAGTCGACTGGCTTGAGGCTGTGGCTTGAGGGCAGGTGCCAGTTTTCCATGTACACCTTTGAGCATTGTGATGTTAGGAAGGATGCAACAGGCATGTATGATGTTGCATAAAACATGTGGCCTCTACAGGAGCACCACACCCAAGTGATCTAGGCATCTGAATCATTTTCAGGAGCCCACTGGACCACTCAATGATGCCCCTGGTGGCCCTGTGTGCCGTATTGTACCTCTCCTGCTGTGCAATGGAGGCAGACCTGTAGGGTGCCATGAGGTATGGGCACAATGGGTAACTGCCATCAACTGCTTGAGGAGGGACATGAATGTTGTCAGTGTGCGCTGTGTATTCCTTTGTGGTTAGTGTTGGATGCGTACTAGTTGTATTTGTGTGTACCCATTATTGGCATGAAAGTTATGCAATCGTCATGTGTCTGTGCGCTTGCGTGTGTATGTGAGGCGACTTGTGTGTGGTAGGATATGAGGGAGTTTCTGTACTTACCTAGCAGCCACATGTTCCTGTAGTGTTTGGCTTCCAACTGCCTGTAGAAGTTGGAGACCCAGAAAATGTGGCTGTCGTGGACGTAGCCTGGGAAAATGGCATACAAATCCACAAAGAGGCCATTGCTTAACAGTTGTACGATGATGTAGTGCCAGCAAAACTACTTCTGGAACATGTATTCATCGACCTTGGGGGGCATAGTGCCACGTGACGTGGGTACAGTCAATGCCACTGTTGACCCAGGGGAATTGTTGAGCTGCGTAGAAACTATGTGCCAGCTGTTTTTGTTCCGCTGTGGTTGAGGGCATCTAGACATAGCGTGGCTGCCTGATATGGTTCATGCCACTACCTGGTGCAGGGCGCAAGACTGTGTGGCCTGGGAGTGCTAGGCAGAATCCTGTGCAGTTCCCTTAGGGAGCACTACAGAATATTAAGACTACAGGTATGAGCAAAAAATCCCCTTTGGTATCAGTCTGTACCACAAAGATTTAGTTGGTAGCTGTGGCTAAGCAGTCAGGCTAATCTCAAGAGGGAGATGAGCAGTATTCAGGGTTTACACCATAGGTCTACAATATAGTGGTACAAGGAAACACTGACCAAAGCTTTGTATTAAAAAGAATATATCTATTTATTTTACACACTTCTAGTTCAACACATTCATCACAGTTATTAAAGCAAGTTAAAATCAGTCAATAAAATTATACACAACTCCCTGGTTAAATTGTAGACACGTTTGAGAAAGAGTGAAAACTGAGCAAAACAGCACAGTGAAAACGGAACACAAATGGCGCTCTAGCAATTTCTCACAAGGGAGGGAAAGAACACGTTATACAGGAATATAGTCTTAGGCACCCTAGTAACACTTCCTACTAAGTTTGTGAACAAGTTTAGGCAAGACAGTACTTTAGCATGTATAATACTGAGATGAAAAGCAAGCAAAATGGCACTTCACAAGCTATAAAAGTGGTAAGGAAAAGGTGGTTATAAGAGATAGGTGCACCAACACATTTCTAGTTGAGAAGGAATCTAGAGAGGGCAGTTGTAACAGATTTAGTCAGAGTCAATAGGCCTAGGCCAGAGTCAGTGGTACAGGGCCAAGAGCCCAGGAGCAAAATGTTCTTGTAGCTGCAGTCAAGTCTTTGTTAAACGATTCGAAAAGGTGGTTGCAGAAGGTGAAAGACAATGTTAGGTGATAGGGGAGGCCAACCCAACAGGTAGGTAAAGGATTTAAAACACCTTTAGCGCTACCAAACGAAAAGGGAGGCCTGGCTGAACAAAGTACCTTAAAATGTAGAAGAGGCTCCTGCGGTGGCAGTTGTTCCTGGCAGTTCCTGCAGTTTGGAGGATCCAGCAGAGGAAGAGAGATTCTCGTCGTGAAGGAAGGTTCGTGTTACTGCACTGCCCAGGGATGAAACCAGCCTCGGTGCTGCCAAACGAAATAAAAGGGACGCTCCTTTAAATCACCGTCCGGGTGGACGGGTGCCTGGCTAGCCAGTCTCCGAGTGCAGGGCACTGGCGATTTGACCAAGGCAGGTCCTGGAAGGTGATTGGCAAACTGGTTGGCCCCACCAGCTCAAGGGAAGAAGGCTCTTGCAGATGAAGATCTGCTCTCGTCGTGTGGAGAAAAGTGGTGAGACGCTGCAGCAGGGTTTCACCGGTTTTTCAGTTGGTGCAGATGTCTTTGGCTTCTCTCCTCTTCGGCTTCTTAGTTCCAGTGGCGACATCTTGCTCTTCCAGTCCACAGGACCCTGCTTTTATGCAAAAGATCCCCATTCATACAGCCTAGCTGTCACTCACGCAGTGGAGGGGTCATCCTGGCGGGAGACCCTCCAGCCTATCAGGGCAGAGTGTGACATGGGTTGCTGAGGCAACCCTGTCCAAGGATCCTACTCCCCCTCCCAAACAATGGTTCCACCCCAGACTCAGTGGCAGCAGAGAGGAGGGTTTCTTGGCAGAAGCCCGCCAAAAGGACAAACAAAGGATCCCCGACCTCGGTTAGGATCTTAGAGAAAGACACAAGAAAGAATTTATATAAAAGTTCTGGCAAATAAAACCTACCGGTGTAAAGTTAATATAAAAATAAACTGGCGGTATGTTAGAGGCTGTCAGTAAATGTGGTAGCCTCGAACAATGGGAAAATCCCATAGGAAATATTTGTGGTCGAATATTTTTGGTAGTAATCACTGCCACCAGCCAGAAACTTTTGATAGAGGGACTGTACGGTACCCTCCCGAAAATGAACATAAGGGAAAAGCTATTAACCCTTGCCAGTACCTCCATAGTAAGATGGGTTGTACTGGTTTTGTTCATAAAATTTGACTAGTAAAGTCAATGGGGACTTTACATGCCCTGGGGGACAGTAGTCAGTCCCAGGGAATGGAGTCTATGTTTGGGGGTCGCTACGACACCCCTGTGTCACTGTACGGAGGGTGCTGTGTAACTCATGTGGATAAATGGTTCCTATGGGGGTGAGAAAAACCCCATAGGCATTAAGCACAAAAAATAGCCTAGAACACACATAGCAAACATGCCTAAGAGTGGGAAAAAGAGTCTCACTCTTAGCAGGAGAAGAAAACAAACCCTTCAAATCCAGCAAAGCTGCTGGGGCACTCTATAGGTATTTGAAATTAGCCATAGAATGAGAATTCTCCCTAACAGGGAGCTGCAAGCAGTAATGCCACAGTTCCTCTGAAAGAGCCATTGGAGAAGAAATGCAGGCTCGCCAGGAGCTTCACATTTACCCCAATCGCATGTGAGTGTACAGTGCTAAGGTGCAAATGAGCCTCCCACTCCGGCAGCATGTCCTTGGTGACATGCAGAGAAGAATTGATACCTTTGATAAACCTCTAAATCGTCCATGCCAAATAGGGTGACCTTTGTGCACAAGATTTGCTCCCTTCATCTCCTCCTCCTCGGCTGGGGTACGGCAGCTGCAGCAGCATCAGCATCGTTCCATCCCAGCACATATAGTGCTTGCACCATGTCGCAGTGATACGGCATCAGTGGCGCTGTGTGCCTTTATGATGGGACGTGAGGCATCATGATGTGTGTGCTGGTGTTCTTCATTATATGGGTGGTGCTGTCCATGGCTGTGTGTGATGATTTGCAGCAGTGTGTGTTGCCTTCAGGTGTGTCTTATTTGATGGCAGTGTGTGTCTGTTTAGCAAGGGTGGGTTGCTCATTTTTCAGGATGGTTGTATTTGTACCATGTGTGATGTGGCACTATGTCAGTTGCATGTGTTCTGTGGTGTGTTAGGGGACGGGTGTTGCCTTTTGGGGGTCCAAACTCATTTTTGTTAGCTTAGTGGTGATGATGGTAGTTGGGGTTTATATTATGGATTTGTCTTGGCTGATCTATCTAATTTTATGAAAATGTTTCCTTTTAACGTGCATTTGGATTGTTGTTTCTTCTGACCATGGCAGAAGTTCCGCACTGACGTACAGTCTTTTGATTGACTTCCGCCTTCTGTATTTTGCTCGTAAGTCCTTTTTGCAAATATTGTAAGTTACCTCTATGGAAGTTACGACTTATTTCTTCTTTAAATTGAACTTATGCCACTTATTTTATTAGTAAATTTGGGCATTATATGCATATCATAGTTGGATTTCTGTAATACTATTAGGCTAATCCGGAAAGGACACGGACATCCCCGACCTGAGAAGGTAGCTCCCACGGCACCTGGCTGGGTGACACCGGATAGACTGGAACACAGGCGGCAAGCACGAAGACTGAGCCAACTCCCCCAGACAATCCCACCAACACTTTCGCCCGTCCCTTAGTTACCGCCAGGTACCACAGTGGTGTTGAATTGTCGAGATATTGGCAATCACCACTCTACCTGAGAGGTTGACATTGGCAGGTGCACTGGCCACAGGAGTATGAAGGGAGGATAAGGGGAGCTATGAGAGAGCATGTTAGAGGTGGGGGCCAGAAGAGTAAGGAACCTTGTATGCCAGTCGGACCCAGATCAGGACAGAGCCGCACCAGGGGAGACTGCACAAGCCGAGCGCCTGAATTCAGGATAGAGACGCAAACTAACCAACCATACTAACAATTTCCCTTTCTGCATACACCTCTCAAACTCCAAACCAAACACAACCAAAATCTACAGCACAACAAACCGCACAAAATTCACTAGATTTCAACAACAAAACAAAAACACACATAGTCTTGCACAACATTACACGACGACTACCGGCTGCAAACACCCCAGGCCCAGCCAACGCACCCACCGGGTTGAGGCCGCCAACAGCACATCACTGCTCTCTTGCACTTTTCCTGCCTCCTCCCACTAACTCAACCTCCCCTCCTCTTTCAGAGCACTCCGGTGGTGATAGTGCGCGGTACAAATGTCCTTTAACATTAACATACATTCTTTTTTGCACTGGTCATAATTTAAACTGTAATGGTGGTATTTGTGCTTAAAAGATTTCAGGCTTTGCATAACTTTGGGTGGGAGCAGAATTAGGGTCCACAAGTAATTGTGATCCCACTGGGGTTCCTGATTGCTGATTGGAGGAACTCAGTTATTGAGTCATTTTAATAAAGCAGGCTGGGGTTCATCCATCATTTCTGGGCTGCTTTGAGACAGTTCATCAGTTTGGCTTGGTTAGAGAAATCTTTTTGAAGTCAGTTCAGCAGCTGAAGACAGACAGCACAAACGTGAACGACAGATACACATTTTGAATAATGAAGGTGAGTGGTCGGAGGTGAACTTAAACCAACCAGGACATACAGAGGAGACCTGTGGAACTCTGTACGTTTGCAACGCCTATAATGACCCTACGTTTCCAGCTTTTACCTGTGTTGAGTGGTCATTCAAAAAGAAAGTTATCCATACAAGTATAGGTTTGTGGATGCCTGTGTATTCCTGAAGGCGAAAAAGGAGGGTGGTATGGTCAAATGAATTGTAATCTGCTTAGAGGTTTACAATGTTGGAATGTACAGTTAGCTTGCCTCTATTGATCTGAAAATGTCTTCCCTTATGTGCTCTGGCTGGGTACAAAACCTGAATCTGTCAAGAAAGATGAGTTTGGTTTCGATAAACTGCTGAAATTCTTTGGTAACTAAATGTTAAATATGTTAGGCCTTGAACTGAAGGTGTGTTATCATTCTGTTGTTTGACAAATCAGTTATATCCACATTGGCTTCTTTGGAAAAGGAAAGTGATAAGAATTGATTTAAGGGACGTTCAATAAGGAATATGATCTTAAGAGAGGCAATATATATATATGGTTGTGAGAGTTGGGGCTAGTTTGTTGGTCATTTCTTTGCTTAGGTGTGTGGTTGTCCCTGAGCTTTGAAGATGTCTTCTGTGGTGATTGGGGAGAACTCTTTGAAGGAAAGTCATCTGCCACTTGATCCCTTGATAGGCTTAATGATGCCAGTTGCTACCACAATGTTCACTATGATGTTGGAAATGTTATGTGCAAAGAAATTACTAAGGTAGTCTGCCAGTTTTCTCAGCAGATTTTATCCGTGTAGCATCTTGTTCAGTTTTAGTGAGTCCATTTTAGCTGTCAGACATATCTCCTGTAGTAATTGAGTCATCCTGTGTTCCAAACTGATTTTTTTTAAATGTGAAATAGTTATCAGACAACTACTTGAATATCTGAGATAGGACATTTTTTTTCTTCCCTGATTTCCTCCATGCACATTTGATTATTTTTGTTATTCACCCACCTATTTATTAACTGTTGTAAATTCAGATTTGTGACATTTGGTAAGTAGAGGGCAACAGTGTCAAGAGTGGTGCTGATAGATTTGTTGGAGGTGGGAGTATGGTTTCAAGGTCCTTGATTGCATTGAATTGTATTGTAGCCATCATTTATATAGCACTTTTTACCATTACTGCGTTTGTGGTGGGAACGCCCTTGGGGACCGAAGTCCAGGTATGGGAACTTTCTCAGAGGCTTAGAATGTGTGTGTGCATTTGGCCAAGATTAGGGATTAGATGGGCTGGCTAGGCTCCAGTAAGAAACCCAAGAGGTTAGGCATGTGGGTGGGTGCTGCGGCAGATCATTAGTGTGTGCGAGTGCAAGAGACTCGTTATAAATCCAGCTAGACCAGATTTTGCTGTTGGTTGTCACAGTATCCCAATTGTAGAGGTGTTGAGGCATGTCTGGTGAAGGTAGGCCTAAAAATGTTAAGTATCCAGTTAGACCGAATGAGTCATAGGTCATGGTTGCATTCTAATGTGTGTGGATGGATCGTCGTGCCTGCGGCAGATGTCCACAGAAGTGGTACGCTTGTACGTACCTAGAGCTCAGATGGAGCATATCTTTGATGTCGATATGTCATCAGATCGTCTGTGGATAAAAAAGTCACCCAGCAACCCGCGGAGACTCTACTAGACACTATGAAGAGGCTACCCTCAAGTCTTTCAGCAAAGACAATAGACTGGCTGTCCCAGTACATCTTCTAGCCATGACCATAGGTCTAGGAAATAGGATTCTCTAAGCACCATAGACAGGCTATGTCATAGTCATAGTAATATCTTCCAAATTCTGTAAACGCTACCAACGGCCATCTACTAACTGCGATATCAGGATACCATGGATCACTTAGGATCTATAAGTGCAATGCAAGGGTTAACAGCGTAGATCTTTGAGCATAAAGGCTAACAAATGTTCACGCCTAGATCAGTCCAAAGCAACACACTGACAAACGTCCTAATTGTCTAAATAATAATGTTCTTCTAAGTACAGTAAAAGTGGCAGCCTTGGCAATTCTTCAAGTGAAATGTGACTACTAAATCTACACTGTTTCTTCTAATGCCATGCATGTGTAGATCTACAGAGTTCGTCAACCGCAGTACAAGTGTTAGCCTTCACAGTTCTTGGTGTCTAATGCGTATGTCAGACTACCCAATTCATTCTACTGAAATGCAACTTCTAACCCACTGTAAAATATTATATGCTTTCCAAATTGCTAGCCTTCAAAGTTATTCAGGTATAACATGTTCTAAACATAGACACATTTCTACCAAGTTCAATGCATGCCCCTTGACCTCTTTCCTCTCCAACCGACCCTTGCAGGTCCAACTTGGGTCCTTCCCTTCCTCTATCTCACTCTCTACCTGTGGTGTTCGCCAAGGAACTAACCTCTCTCCCTGGCTTTCAACCAATACCTGACACCATTGTTACCTCTAAGCTGTGCGCATCTGCGCTTGCCCAGCTCCCTTCTGGGTGCCGCTCAGACGAATTTTAGCAGCGCACACAGACCATTCCCACCTATTCTAAAAGATTTAATAAGGCACAGGCCACAACAAGTACCTAATATTTGCTTTCTCTCAAAATAAACCTAAATTATACTATTCTTGATATTCTGGTCTAGCCTATTTATATTTCCCTACTATGCAAGCTTGATCTTAAAAACCTAAAATAGAATACAAAAACAAGAGTTAAAAACAAATATGAACAAGGGGCTCCAAGAACAGAACAAATAACTAAGATATGCCCGCTCACATTTACCAAATTATCTTCCCTGCCCACCCATGACTCCTATACTTGAGTCTACCACACTTATACTGTATGACTCAAACTCTGCCCCAGGCCACATTCAGATATTACCAGATGTAGAGGAGGTCCCAGATATGACCTGCACCCCTGCCCCCCATTGCGAGTTGCCAGTAATGTACTTGCCGAGTTTCGTGACGTATGAGGAGCAAATGAACCAACAGAGAGCCGCACTGGGACTCTGCCCCATGTACGTAAGGAGATCAGTACCGGTTGAAGCAGCCACAACACGACAACCCTGGGCAGCGCAGTACCCTATCAGACAGCCGTACCAGCCACTGATACAAAATGAGGAATGCCTACATGCAGTCCATGAAGAGACCCCAAAAGCCATAATGGAAGGCCAGTGGAGATGAGACAAGGACCAGAGCAGCTTCAAGAACGAACTAAGGAGTTACTGAAAGCAAGCCTGCCAGTACTGGTAACTGCGAGGATAATTGTAATAGACACAGGGGAGAGACACTGTTAAAATACAAAGGAATGGTGCCACGAGACGAAATGGAAGCAACCACCCTGTTGAACGTGTGTAAATAAGCTTGAAACACAAGATGGTAAGAAATCGATAATGCCTGCAATCCTCAGTAGAAGAACAGAGCGGAAAGCGCCAACCATATGTCCACTTCAACACAGCACAATGTACAAGTGTGACTCCATTTTGTAAAAGCAGAAGTACACTCAGGCGGCCAAGGCCTGACTGGCCAAGTTTCATATCCAGGACCAAGCTGAGGAAAGGAGCGGGATCGAAACTTAACAAAGAGAGGCTTATGCCGGGGAAATTGAGATCAACCAGAGAAGGGGAGGTGAGCATGAGCTCACAAAGCCCCAACTTCAGAGCATACCAGCCCGCCCATGAAGGTCAAGATAAGAGAGGCCCATGCAGGTGGCCACAGAATTAAAGGCACAAAAGGTGGGAAACTGAAGCAGATTCACGGTGGACCAGCACGTGACCAGACAGGCACGAAGATGTACCACCGCCTGATGTCATCCAGAACCCAAGGGTGCCATAACTTTTCCTGTTAAGAGACTACAGATCCGAGGCCATACTCAGCCAACTAATTGACACATAGCCCTAAAACACTTTTTGATGGAAGGGAGGAAGGGTGAATCTTGGGACACTAGGCACCTGGGTGTCTATTCTGCATGCTGGTAATAAAAATGGAGATTTATGTTTAGGTGTGTAACTTGCCCAATCACAAGGGACCATGTAATCTAGGGCCCTATAGACATTGTAACCAATGAGACGTCGTACTTGTAGTGACGTCAATCATGTGTGTTGTAGAGGGGTGGGCGTAGACGCCCACACAATAAGAGTTATCCAATCCACTTGCGTTATTTCCATATACAGATATAGCACCTATTCTTAAGTTACGTTTCCCAACCAATTATTTTGCTTGATGATTTTTTGTAGAATTAGACGTCAATGATGACGGATTTTGCGTATAAAAGAGGCTTTTTGACTAAAGTTCGGGGAAGTCGGGGTGAGGCAGGTGTTCGTGATGCTGCTGATTTCCATCTGCTGATGTATGTATCATTAAACGGACTTCCCTTTGCCAATTTACTGTGTCCTGTTTATTGAATCTTGCTGGAGTCTGTGAATCCTGCACTCTGTCCTCACACGGTGCAGCTATCTTACTTACTCATTTTCGAGGGTGAGTACTGACCAATGGGCCCGTCAGTAATTTCCTCTCCTCGTCAACACTTGGTTGCAGAGGATGGTTTTGGCCATCGATTATAGATTATCGATTGATATAGTATAAGACACCTTTAAACCGACGGCACAAAGTAACTCTGGGCCTTCGGTTACATCACGAGTCCTTTCGCTATTCCGGCTGAGTAGTCTGAGAAGCTCCTCGTGGACAATGATTTTTTTTTTTTTTAATATATTTTTATTTTATTTTTTAAGGTCAAACAAACACTACAACCGTTTCAAAACATAGAAAGCATCATATTTCAACACATTTTCAAACTCACCAACTCCCCCCTCCACCTTTAAACTAGAGCCAGTTCTCACATATCATTTACGGGAACATCTCTGGGTGGCACACTACCTAGACTGCCATCAACCGGGTCCTCTGTTTCGTTGTCACCCTGGTGAGGGTTTGCCAACGAGGCCACCAATTGCCGCCAGGCCAACAAGGGCCCTACTTCTTCTTCGCCCCCTCTGGTGACCGCTTCAAACCAGACTACGGATTCAGCTTCCGCCCATCTCAAGAGGTCTGTCCACCACAACTCCACCCTAGGTCTATGGGCCGCCTTCCAGCCCCTGGCGATCCTAGGTTTGGCCAAGACATAGGCGAGGTCCTTCATCTTGCTTATGTGTTTCAAACGCCGGGGTCTAGGGAATAGTCCAAGCAAGCTTGACCAGGCCGATTCCACATCCAGCACTACCCCCCCGCCAGCCAGTTTCGTCTTGACCTCATTCCAAAATCTATGCACCTCCGGGCAAGCCCGAAACATGTATAGCAGTCCCGCATTCACCTCCCCACACCTGGGGCATTGCTGTATAGCTGATCCCCCAAACTTTGCAATCTTCCCGGGGGTTAAATAAGCCCTGTGGGTAACATACAACTGAAGTTGTTGGAATCTCGCGTTACGGGACACCTTTTTATGGTACCTCTGGGCCCGTTCCCACTGCCCATCCGTCATGGGTCCTCCCACCTCCTCCTCCTAATCTTCTCTCAATTGGAGCAACTCCTTCCCTGCCCTTGCCCGCAGGAGCTCATATATCCTCGATATTTCGTGCCCGCCCTCCGATACATCGTACATGGTTTCCAGGGAGGCATCTGGATCCTCCGCGAGCACTGTCTCCGGCCATCTTTCTCTAGTCTTTTTCACCAGCCTAGTGTAGGTTATATATTGGCCACCATGTACTCCCGTCTCTTCCTGCAGCCGCTGAAAGTCCACCGCCTCCCCTTACTGCCATATGTCCCCGAGGGTGGCTAGGCCTACCTGTTCCCAGTATCTGCGGACCGATTCAAGTAGTTGGGAGTCGCTCCCACACAGAGCCGCCAAAGGGGCCTGCTGGGAGTATGGTTCTGAGTCCCCCCAATCTTCCATGTCCTGTGCCAGATCTCCCAGCCCAACCTCAGTAACCGCCCCTTGCCCACCAGTTTATCTCTGCCCAACCACACCACTTCCATCAGAAAGTATGGGGCTGTATCTTCGCGCAGGAGCCTGGCTTCCGCCGAATCTTCAGTCGAGAGCCACCTGGCCACGTACTGCAGCTGCCCCGCCAGGTAATAGAGTTCGAAGTTAGGCAGGCCTAACCCCCCCTGTCGCACGGGTTCTGGAGCTTCCACAGAGCCACCCTATTCCTAGAGCTGCCCCACACAAAACCCCTACACACGCTGTGAAGTTTCGCGAATAGGCTTCTGGGTATCAGAAACGGGACGTTTGTAAAAAAGTGCAAGAGTCTAGGCAGGACCACCATTTTCAGCAAGGGCGCCCTCCCCATCATGGTCAGGGGCAGTCTGGACCAAAATACCATACTGTTCCTAATCCCCTCTATCGCCTTTTCTGTGTTGTGCTTGTGTTCTGTCTCGATCTTGTGGTAAATGTTTATTGCCAGATACCTAAATGTTACGGGCTGCCATGGTATTGGCAGAACAGGCAGCCTCTGCACCGGGACATTCCTATATCTACCCAAAGGGAACAGGCTGGACTTTCCAGGGTTCACCGATATACCGGAGAGGATGGCGTACCTTTCTATCACCTCTAGGACGTACTGTAGGTTTTCATCTGGATAGCGTAAAAAAAGGGGCATATCATCCGCATATAATGATTTCAAATGCTCTCCACTGGCCGTGTTTATGCCCACCTCCCCATATTGTTGACGCAGGCATATTGCCAGCGGCTCCAATGGCAGTATATATAGCATCGGTGACCAGGGACATCCCTGTCTGGTCCCCCTGCCCAGTTGCCAAGAATCTGAGACCGTGGACCCTGTCTTGACCCTCGCCATCGGGGTGCTGTAAAACAACTGTACCCATCTGAGGTATCCGGGTCCCACTCCATACCCCTTCAGGACCGCTTTCAGCCAGGGCCATCGTACCGAGTCGAAGGCCTTGACCGCGTCTAACGACACTATGGCCAGCTCGCCCGTGTCCTCCTCAGTTTGGTCCATGACATGGTGTAGCCTCCGGTGGTTGTCGGTGATGTTCCTGCCCGGAACATATCGCGTCTGATCTGGGTGTATCAGTTTCTTAATCACCCTTTTCAGTCTATTAGCCAGCACCGCCGTGAGTATTTTGCTGTCCTGGTTGAGCATTGACAATGGTCTGTAAGACCCGCACTCCACGGCCGGCTTGCCTGGTTTCAAGAGTGGGATGATTACGGCCTCACGGAGAGACAACGGGAGTTCTCCCTTCTCATAGGCCTCGTTGAAAGTGGCAAGCAGTGGCTGGAGCAACTCTTGATGGTATGTTTTGTAGAACTCGCTGGGCAGCCCATCTGAACCCAGCGCCTTGCAAGTGGGCAAGTTCCGAATCACTACCTCCAGCTCATCCGAGGTGACGGGTGCGTCCAACTCAGAGCATTCTAGATCATCTAAGGTGGGCAGCTCAATGTCCCCCAATGTGTCTAGTATGCCTTGACCCATATCCTCCCCCGTGTCCTCATACAAGTGTCTGTAAAACTTAAGGAATTCCTCATTTACCTCTTTCTGGGTGTTGCATATGCTACCTCCTTCGCCCTGAATCTCACTAATCACCGAACGGGGGGTCTCACTCTTGTACAGCCAAGCCAGCAATCTGCCCAGCTTATCGCCACCTGCGTGTATCCGCTCCGTATATTTCCTGTAGTTGAGTCTGCACAGTCTATCCCAGAGTGCACTACAGGACAACTGTAGCTACTCTACTTTGGTTCTGTTATCATGAGCGGTGCTCACGCAACGCGTGAGCTCCTCTAGCTCTCTTTCCGCCTCCCGGAGCTCCCTTTCAACCCCCCCCTGTAGCCCTTTAACTTGGGAAATAGCTACCCCACGCACCACCACCTTAAACGCTTCCCACAGTGTGCCCACAGAGCTTACGCTTCCCGTGTTTTTATCAAAATATTCTTCAATGGCGTCCCTCAGGCCCTCCCGAAACCCCTCATCCTGCAGAGCCTCGGTCCTAAGTCTCCATGTAGGGATCTGCGGGCGTGGGGGCTGGTGTCTCCAGTCTACCACCAAGGGCGAGTGGTCCGACAGCACTCGGGTCTTGTATTCTGCTCCTTCTATTTCTCTCACTATCCCGGCTGTTACAAACATGTAGTCTAACCTTGTGTACAAATCATGTGGCGCTGTGTAGTGTGAGTACTGTCTATCCGTGGGATGCAGCCTCCTCCACGCATCCTCTAGGCCTAGGTCTTTCAGTGGGGTACTCAGCGTTTTAGCCGCCGGTGCCATTTTTCCTGCCCTATCCTTGGACCTATCCATACTGGGGTCTACGGTACAGTTAAAGTCCCTCCCCCACACTACCGTACCCCCTGCCAGGGGGCCAAGTTTACCGTAGAGGGTCCTAAAGTAAGCCGCTGTATCGTTATTGGGGGCGTACAAATTTATGATGTGTATTTCTCTGTTTTCCAAGAGACCCGTTACCACCACCATTCTACCCTCCGGGTCCACCGTAGAATCAAGCACTCGAAACGGCATGTGGGGCGCCACCCAAGTGACGACCCCTCTGGCATACGCTGAGTACGCCGCCCCCACAACGGTGCCCTTCCATTTCCTCCCAACCACCTCCAGCCTTTCTCTAGTGAGGTGGGTCTCTTGCAGCAGGGCTATGTCTACGTGCATCCTCTTTAAATACATCATCACTTTGCTGCGTTTAAGGTAGCTGTTGAGGCCCCGTACATTCCAGGTCACAATTCTGAGATTACCCGATGCCATGTAGTCGGTCTATCTCCGTCCCATACCTCCCCATAATGTTCCCCATGTAGGGTCGTTTCCTGGCTCCTTCCCCACTATTAACGAACCGTGCCCCCCTCCCCCTTCTCCAACCTCACACCACTGCACACAACTCCCCCCCACTCCCCACCAACCCCCAACAATAGCCCAGCTCCATCCCTGGATCTCAGGCCTACCCACGTCTGGACCCGTCTCGTGACCAAGAACAAGGACCCCGCGGGGTGTCACCAATCTAACAGTGACCTAACTAAGTGTACTACTATCAGGTGCAGAGGTTGCTCCCCAGGAGCTCCCAGTCATCTATTTAGGAGAAGTGAATTCAACGGGACCCGCCGGCAGATGCCGTGACTTCCCCCACACAAGCACAATATCAAACTATATTCTAGTCCCAATGTCATAGCTATGGCCTCACGGGTGCCTCTGCAGCGTGCTACTTATCTCCATCCGCTTCTGTCTGGGCATCTGATTCCTGTGGTCGACCTTGCATATCCAGCCATTCCATCGCGTCACTCGGCGTCTCAAAGAAGACGGATCTGTTCTTGTGGATCACCTTTAACCTAGCGGGGTAAAGCAACATGTAGCGGTGGCCTGCCTCTCTGAGCCTCCTCTTCACCGTTCCAAAGTTCATTCGACTCCATTGTACAAGCAGCGTGTAATCCGGATACGCTGTTATATTCGCTGACCCCCTTTCTATCGTGCCCCCTTTCCGGAAAAATTTGAGAATCTTCTTGCGGTCTCGATAGTTCAAGATCTTTGCAATCAATGGCCGCGTGGGGGCTCCTGGGGCCGGTCTCCTGGTCAGGGCCCTGTGCGCCCTTTCGACCGCGAACCCCTGGGTCAGCTCTCCGCCTGTAATCTCCTGCAAAAGCATGGTTTCAACGAAACCCGTGGGGCTCGATCCTTCCATTCCCTCCGGTAACCCCACTATGCGAATGTTGTTGCGCCTGGCGCGCCCCTCCGCCTGCTCTGCTCTGTCCTCCAAGTTGCCCACTCGCTGCACGAGGGCATGAAGTTCCTTGGCGTGTGTATTGCATGCCTCCACGGTCGGGGCCAACTCCTGCTCCAGTTCCCCAGTGTGCTCTGCGATCGTTCGCACATCCTGGCGCAACAGGTTCACTTCTTCTCGGACCACTCCTATCTTGAGGTTTAGGCCCTCTTGCAACTCTTTCATGGCCAGGCCCAGCTTCGTCTCCCAGGCCACCTTCAGGTCAGCAATTGCTGCCAGCACCTCCTGGATGGTACCCGGTGGGTCCGTCGCCGCCACAGGGGTTTCTTTGCTCTTGCCGCCTTCCGCGCCCGAGGGCGACCTAGCATAGGTCTTCATCGTAGGCTGCTTGATCCGGGGTCGCACCACCTTGGAAGACATCCTGTTGCGTCGATTGGGCCCACGTGCCCAGCTGTATCCTCGCGGGTTCACTCTGCTAGTCCGCCACAACCCATGGCCTCTGCAGTAGGGGCTCACCCTTATGTTCTTGCTTTCAGCCCGAGACACATGCGACCCGTCTATCTGGTTGGGCTCGCCCACGTTCCGACCAACCTTGTCTTCCTCAGCTCGTCGGACCTTTTATGGCCCTTTGTCCACAGGCGGCCATCTTGGGTGCTCCCCTTCCTTTGCGCGACCGCCAACTTCTTCGGGGTCTAGTTCCATGAATATGCAGTCTCGCCGTTGGGGAGGGCATGCACCGTATGCCCCCCACTTTCATATGCCTTTAGATGCACCGTGGGCTCAAAAGTCCGCCAGAAACCATCACTTTTTTCCCAGGATCAGGATCGGATCATCGGGAGCTCCTCCAAGGAACGTCCTCTCACGTAGCCATCAAGCCACGCCCCCCTCCCCGTGGACAATGATAGTGTAATTATTCCCAAAAAATCTGCAGTGGGTCTGAAGGAACCCGCCTTTCCAAGCATAACCCTTCTCATTCCCACAGGCAGCAGATCGGACGAAAACTATAAAAGCAGGAAGAGGAAAGGGCGGTGATCCTGAAGTTCCAGCGAGGAAAAGAGGCGATCGGTGAGTGAAAACAACGAAAACTCATTATCCTGGCAAAGGTCTTATAGGCCTTAGAGTAAGAAGGGAAAAGGTATCGGAGGGTGGTGGAGAAGAATAATACAGTTAAAAGTAGGAAAGACTGCAGATATATAGACGTTAAAAACCCGGGCACCCAAGAAAAAAACTGTAAGGAATACTGAGGGGGTACCCGAGAGAAAACTGTAAAATTCGCCTTGTTCCTGAGCTTTAAAGAGTGGTCAGAAGGAACGTGAACCCAGAACCCACAGGGGGGAACATTAGGCTACGCTTACATTTAAAGACGTAAGAATGGGGTTCGTTCAAATCCCATGACGGGCTAGTGATTAGAAGGCAGGTATATGTATGACCAGCTGGTGTCCGTCTAGTCTGCCAAGCGTCTGTCCTATATGTCCTGTGTATGCTGAATGTGGAATTATTGTGTTATCAATTGATGGCAATGTATTTTTGCTTTACGCAATTCTGTAAATGAGAGGGAATCGCTACTGAATTGATGTGTTTTGAGTAAAACTGTTGGTATAATATTTTGCTGAAAAGTTGGATTGGAGCTTGCGTATGTGGTGCTCGCTCATAATAGTGAAAAGTTGAAAATCTGTGTGAATATTGTTGGTGACAAAAGTAAGAATGGAGGAGTTTACCCCACTTGTACATTTGTGCAAACATTTGCCAAAACATGCAGCAAAGCTGAAGAAATACAGCCAGGAGTGGGTTAAGGGCACTGCAAATAAAATGTTTATGTCGTGGCCCCAGAATGGGTCATTGTCTAAGGCTGTCTTACAGCACATGACCACCTTCTTACATGCCACATGTAGCGGGAAGAAGCTCGAGAAACGCCTTGCTGTTCTCGAGCTTTGGAAAATGTTTGAACAAGTAAAGGAAGAAGAACCCCCCGCTGACTGGATATTAAATGTATGTACGGAGGGGGGTGAGACGGCTCCCGCGCCACCTTCCCCAGCCGGAACCAGTTGTTGAGGGAAGTAAGTCGGAGGGTCTTTACCCGCTAAGAGAACTTAAAGCTGCCACAGGTTATAGCAACCCTGCATATGAGTCACCTGCGTGTAGCAGTGACGAGACGAAGGAGAAGGAACAGGAAATTGACTCGGCCTCCACAGTCCCGTGGGACAAAGAGAGGCGAGGTGAGGAAAGAAAGGACCAGGCACAAACGAGTGCACCTCTCGAAAGAGAGAGAGAGGGAAAGAAGCGGAAAGGAACCGATGAGTTAACATTTACAAAGGACGAATGAATGGGACGGCAGATACTGTTGAAGTTGGATGGAAAAGGAAGTGATGGTGCAAGGCCGAGTGAACGGTCTGATGAGGTGCAAAGAAAGGAAAGGGAGAAAGAAGTGGACATAAGAAACGAGAGGGCAAGAAAGAAGGATAGGTTGAGGCGAGAACAACTATATCGCAAAGAGCAAGGTATACCGCTCAGTCACATGCAATATGCAGCCTATGAAAAGTAAAGGCAGAACATGCTAAAGTTGGAGGAAGAAAGGAGGGTGCACAAAAGGAAAGTGAAGAAGAAAGAATAGGAGGAAAGTAGAAGGGCAAGGGAACATAGGAATGAACGGATGAGGGAAGTAGATAAAGCTAGAGAGGAAGCGAAGAAGCGAAGAGAAATGGATGAGGAAGCAGAGCGTAAACGCAGGCAAAGGGTGCGAGACTTAGAATATTTGCAACGGGAAGTGAAAAAACCCAATCCTGTTGTAGACTGGGAAGACATAGAAGAGTTCTTCCCTGCACGCAATGCGGTACAAGGTACAAGCAGGACAATTATTGATGATGACTTCGACACCAGAAGCATCGGGGAAGCGATTGATAAAATATATGATGAGATGGGACTGGAACGAATCTCCCAAGAGGGAAGGGAAGATGAGCGCTAAGAGAGCACTCAGCTATATGACACTGAGGATGTCACCCGAAGTAGTGGGGGAGGGGACGTTCCCTAGATAGATTAGAAGTTTGGCAGAACGAAGATGATGCAAGAAGTTGTGTAAACTCGGAGTACTCATAGTCAGATTCTGATGGAGAAGCGGAGGAAGCGGCCTATGACGAAGGGAGACGATGGTAGCGGGTCCATAAATAGGACACCGGAGTCTGCTGGAGAGTCCAGCCGACATGAAGAAACACCCCACGGTCAGAGGGGGGTGTCAGCACCTGCCTATACAGATAGGTTAAGGGCATTGCCAGGTAGACGGCAAGGTGGGAATGTGGGAATGCCACCCTGGCGAGAGACCGAGGAGGTATGGAGAAGGAAAAGAAGGAGTGAGCTTTCCAATTCCCACTGTTAGAAAAGGGGGGAGCAAGACCGCAATATATTCCATGGCCACACATGGACCGAGAGAACCTTAAAAATAAGCTTCCAATGCTGACTTCGGGAGCCGGGAAGTGGATACATGAGCTAGAAAAAATGACGGGGGGTGTCACCCTAGCCATAGGGAACATCAAGGGTCTCCTAATTGCTATACTCGGAGAAAGAGCAGATGATGTACGAAAAAGGGCAGGCTACCCTAGGATAACCATAACTAACACCTCTCATTACGGAGCGCCATTTAACAACTGTAGAGCAGCAGTGTGGAAAGCGCTGCGTACACTATATCCAGACACATCTGATATGGGAGATATAATGACTCGAAAAATGAAAGAGTCAGAGGATCCGTTGCTTTATATCCAGAATTTTCAAGACGCGTTGGTGCTTGAAACGCATGAGTCTTGGATGAAATCGATCCCTGTATTCTATCATATATTATGCCAAGGGTTGCCAGAACCGGTGCAAAAACAGCTCAAAAAATTGGTAGGAGTAGAAGCTAAACCGTGGGCCGAGATCCAGTTGACAATTGCACATTACTGTAGGCTGTTGCAAGAAAAGAATCGTAAGAAAGAGGCAACGCGTAAGGGTAAGGGAGAAGAGGCTAGTGCAAAGGAAGCTCTCAAAGTATGCTCTCGAGGGAGCCATACTAACAAGTCCAGCTGAATCAAGTGCACAACGTGCTTTTAACCCGCCACAAAACAATCAGGGCAACTAACGTGGGATATTACCCGAGAGGAAGGGGATTTGGAGAAAGAGGATGGCAGAGCAATCAGGGAGGATTTAGAGGTAACCAAGGAGGTTTACAGAATGTTCAAAATGGTATCCAGAACGCACTGATGGCCAGTCCGACTATGCCAGATGGACAGATGGCCCGACCGCCGCCAGTGTGTTGGATGTGTGGAGTGACAGGACATGTGGCGTGCATATACAGAAGCCAAAGCATGTGGCAGAACAACCAATGGTTGGGGGCAGGCATGGTGAATCAACCTGTTACCCCACAACAGGGCAGTGCACAAAACTATACCATGCAGCAGCAGGCGGTTGGCTTGCAGCAAAGTGCACAGCAAATGGTCCAGCCACAGAACATGGGGAATGTACCACAGGGACAACCCCAGCAGACACTGCTCCAAGTGGCTCAGGGCACCAATTCTGGTGGGGAAAACCCACAGGTATACAGTGGACCAAACCTATACACGAAATAGGGAGGCTCACAGGGAACTATGATGTGTTCTATCCTGTCAGTGACACCAGACCCTAACAGGGAACCTAGGGTAAATGTCACCATAGGGGGGAAAGAGTATTCCTTCTTAGTTAACATGGGTGCAATGCGCTTGTGCATACGAGAAGGCAAGTTCTCCTTGTCCGGCGAGGTCATAGATACCCAGAGTTTTCCTGGAGCTCATAGCAGAGTTCCCTTTACTGATGCACTCTCGGTCTCAGTGGAAGAGTGCGATATGAATGTACCTTTATTGTATTCTCGTCAGTCCCCGGTGAATATCATGGGTCGGGACTTGATGACAAAGTTGAATATGACCATATCGTTCACTGAGGATGGCATAGTGTGCTCCACTGCAGGAAATCATTATGCAAACGTATGCAAAATAATCAGAGCATACTCTGGACGCGCAGCTATGAGAGCGAGACCACTGGAACCAGAAGTTTTTGCATATGTTGTACGAGTGCTTATGGCGGGATTGCCAGGCCTCGGAGACAAACCGATGAGAACCCCTGATGAGTTTCTATTTAGGCCAAGAATACCCATGCACGAAGAGGAGGGACAAGTATTTCCCTTAATGATACAATCTGCCGCAGTGCGAGGAAGGATAGTGTTAGTTGAAGGATATGATGACGAGGGTAGACCATGGTGTGCAATTGTCACCATCGAAGAAGGGTATCGAGTGACTCACGTCACCGATGATGATCTGTTCGAAGAACACCCTGACCTAGAAGAGACACGGGTGGAAGTGAGTCTCATATTTTGGGTCAAAATGATCAAGCGGGAGGTGCCACAGAGGATGATGTTAGCGCTGGTACGCCCAGAATATTTCAATGACGATATGGCCCTAGTGCCAGCCAAGGTATGGACTACAGGGCCCTATGATGTAGGTCTCCTGAGGGGGGCCGGGGAAGTAAAAATTAAATTGAAACCAGGCGCAATTCTGCCACGGGCACGACAGTATCCCATGTCCAGGGAAGCGGATGAAGGGATTGCAAAGACAATCTCTGCCATGATGGAACAGGGCTTCCTGGTGACGTCAGAATCACCATGCAACACAGTGATTTATCCTGTCAAGAAATCTAAGGGAAGGTCCTTGCATTTAATCCAGGATTTACGAGCATTGAACGACATAGTCGAAGCAGAGTTCCCTCTAGTCCCTAATCCATCCACAATTTTGTGCAATATACCCACTGAAGCGAAATACTTCACAGTGATCGATCTGAAAAATGCATTTTTCTCGATTCCATTACACCGTGACTCACAAGACCTGACCTCATTTACTTTCAGACAGATGCGCCTGAAAAGTAGGAGGTTGCCACAGGGGTATTGCGAGTCTCCATCTATTTTCAACCGAGTCCTGCAAATGGACATAAGCAATATTGCGGTGGACAGTGTTGTTTTGCAGTATGTAGATGACATTCTAATCTGCAGCATCACTGAAGAGCAATGCCGACATGACTCTGTCCAGCTATTGACTATATTAGTTGAAAAGGGATACAAAGTGGACAAGGACAAATTGCAGTACTGCCAACAGGAGGTGCTGTACATAGGGCAACTGATCTCTCATGAAGGAAAAAAGGTAACTCCTGAAAGGGCTGAGGCTATTATGAACACGGCCAAGCTGCGCACGATAAAGCAAATGCAAAGCTTCCTAGACCTGTGCAACTTTGTCAGAGGATGGGTCTTTGACTACAGCTCGTATACCAAACCCTTGTTGCAGGCCCTTAAAAAAGCCCAGGCGACGAGAGAAGATATTGAATGGAATGAAGAAATGGAGAAAGGGTTTACAGAACTCAAGAGGGCAATTTGTAAGGCCCCAGTCCTAGGGATTCCTAATTATGCTGAGGAATTCTATCTGTTTTCTCATAATGATGGCAATTTTATGACGGCAGTGCTCACGCAGCGAACCTCGCTGGGATATAAACCCCTGGCATATTACAGCGGGATTTTGGACCCAGTTATGAAGGGCCACTTCCTATGCGAACAAAATCTAGCTGCTGCTGCGTTCGCCATTGAGAAGGCAAAATCCATTGTGATGGGGTGCTCCATGACACTATATGTTGAACACTCTCTATTCGCCATACTAGAGAAGCCCAAGGGCACGCTGACTTCTCAGAGAGCATCAGCCTAGGAGGTGATTATCTCCAATCCATCGATCAAAATAGTGCAATGCAAAACGGTGAACCCTGCTATGTTTATTGCTGCTCCAGTCACAGAGGGAGAACCTGTGCATGACTGTGCGAACTATGAAGAATACTATGATGAGATCCCCAGGGTCAAGGAAAATGCCCTGCCAAGTGGAGAGATCGTCTTTATTGATGGGTCTTCGTGGATTGACCAAGAGGACGGGCAAAGGTATACAGGCGTGGCTGTGATCAAACACCTGGCGAATGGAGAGTTCCAAGTACTTGTCAGTGCACGAATACCATCTCATTATTCGGCACAGGCTGCAGAACAAGTGGCACTGATACTCGCCATTGAGAATCACGCAGACCAGGAAGTCACGGTTTACAGTGACTCCGCCTATGTGACATCTACAGTGCATGCAGGCCTAGCATGCTGGAAAAGGAGGGGCTGCCTCCGAGCAACAGCATGCCAGTGCAGCACGCAGCCTTATTGGACAGGCTGATAAAAGCACTACAACTCCCAGTGGGCATAGCGGTCGAAAAATGCGCCGCTCATACCAAAGGGACAGATTTTGTGTCACGTGGGAATCATGAAGCAGACACGGAAGCCAAACGTATGGCATCCAAGACTAAAACAATCATGAACGTATGATGGTAGCGCGAGCCACACCAGAAGCCTATAGTAATATGGGGCAGTCTCAGTTAATAGAGCTCCAGGGGGAGGCACCTCAGGAGGAGAAAAATCTGTGGAAGCAATGAGGGTGTTCTTTAAACCCCTCAGACAGATTGTGGAGGCAAGACAGCACTGGTAAACCAGTAATGCCTGTCGCACTTCTAAAAGTAGCGCTAGAACAGCTTCATTACCCCATTCACATGACAAGAGAAAATCTTGCTGCAACGCTTGCTGAAGACTGGTTTACACCGAATTTAGCAGAGCATGTTGCATTCTTTATGGTAAATTGCATTGTCTGCCAACAATTCACCTCTCGGCACACATTAAAGGTAGTGAGAGGAGTCATCCCCAGACCAAGTGGACCTTTCCAGCACCTGCATATCGATTATGTCGATATGATTCGGGTGTGTAATGGGTACGGGGATTTAATTGTGGTGGTGTGTCCCTTTTCCAGATGGGTAGAAGCAGGTCCCTGTACACACCCTGATGCCGCCTGTGCTGCTAAGTTCCTGGTGAGGGAGGTTTTCCCTAGATGGGGGTGTGCGAGGTAATGAGATCAGATAATGGGGCTCATTTCGTGAACGCAGTGTTCGAACAGATTAGCTTGTTGCTTGGTATAAAGCACAAGTTCTCATCGGTGTATCATCCAGAGGGAAATGGGATATGTGAGCGAATCAACGGCTTGCTTAAGGAGAGGATAGGCAAGTTGAAGCTCACATTAAGAAAGGGATGGATGCACTGCCTACCACTGGCATTGTATGCGCTTCGGAACCAACCAGGCTCTGACCATCATCTCACGCTGCATGAAATAGTTACTGGGAGAAGGATGAGGACTCCCCTTACCTGCCGAGACAGAGCTAGATATGATGCCCAGTCAACTAGGGAGGTTCTGGGAGAAGGGATGAAAGCTTACCTGGACTGTCTCACATCCAGTGCCACTGTCATTTCAGGCCAGCGGCAGCAACGGCGGAAAGGGCACAGCACGGCACAAACCACAACAGACAGTGCTGATGCAGGCGCAGCTCACAGCCTTTGTGCGCCTCTTGTCTTCCCTGGAGATAGCGTCCTCGTGAGGAACTTCACAAGGAAAAGATGGGCCGAGCCGAGGTTTAATGGCCCTTTCATCATAGAGGACTGCACCCCGTCAGCTGTCAAGCTTAAAGGCAGAATAGCCTGGATCTTCCTGAATGACATAAAACCCTTTATAGGAGAGAGCACTCCTACTGCATCTACTGCCGAGGAATCCACAGACAACGGGGAAGGACTGAAGCACGTGCAGACTAGGTCTATGGCAGGGAAGAAGCACGCACGAGCAGAAAACACAAACTAAGGAACTCGCTGTGAAAATTGTGGCTGTACACTGAACTTCTCCTCTAGGCACTGAATGAGATACAAGACCGTCAAACAAATGGAAAGTGCAGCTGAACTCGCAGGGTAAAGGAAAAAGTTGCATACTCTGAACCTGCAGTGACACTGATAGCTTGATCACGTTGAGCCACAAAGCATCGAACACAAACTCTCAGACTCTGATAAACTGTAAAAACAGGACACTCTTGTAAACTAAACTTGGTATCCTGAAGTATCCAGTATCAAGACTTTGTTCACGGACCTATGGTTCCCCCCAGCAGAAGTCTCAAGTTGGATGTGCTCACCTATTTTCAGCTAGTAGTGCTGTCTTATCCGTCACTCATAGGGAGAGAAACAAGTGTCACAGAATACATTCAAGATCCAGAAAATAAGAAGGTAATCAGGCAACTACTGACTGTCATTGCAGAGGTCTTCGCCGAGTTGCCCGAGCACAGTGAACAGAAGACTAATGCTCCCGCCTCAAACAGTCATTGATGAAATAACCTACACTTTATTCTTTCGAATCATTGGGGAATGCCCAGAACTTGTCGGGAGGACCACAGATATACTGACTTTCATCAGAGATCCCCGAAATAATCACTTCTTGAATCAAATATGGAGTAAATTGAACCATGTTGTAGCAGACCACGCAGCAGGAAAGTGCAAGACATGTTCACGACAACAAAAAGACTTGTGATCGAGACCCAGCAAAACAAGCAAATGTCCCTGTCCCCCGCAGACACGCAGCTAGCTCACAAGGTCCTGATTAGACTAGTTGCAGACTATCCAGAAATGTTGGGAAGGCCTGCTGATGTCGATGTCGCAACCTTCCTTATAGATCCAGTCAATTTCCTACACATGAAGACCCTTCTCCATGGCATTATGCTCCAAGTGGAACTGTCCAACTTCCAGCGAGAATTCCTAAGGAGATTCCTGTGAGACTATTCGGCGAGGGACAGATCGAGGAGAAAAAACGGATCACACTGTAAGAAAGGCCTGTGACTTAAGAGCAAGAGAATTAGAGCAAATGTCATTGACCCCCGAAGACAGTCGGTATGCGTTTCGTGTTTTCTTTCATCTCATTGAAAACTTTCCAGAACTAGTGGGCAGACCCTGCAACATTGATGTGCCCGCTTTTCTTAATGATCCAGCAAAAAATGCCCAATTGAATGGGCTCCTGAGGGCTATTGTATCACAACTAAGAAGCAATTATGGACATCCACTGATGAGGAGAGCCTTAGGAGGCGGAGATCCAAGATAAAACTTGTTATCATCCCCCAGCCGGGGACAGATCAAGGAAACAAAGACACAGTTCTTCATGCGTCCAACGTAGAATGGATCGAAAGGGGCAGAAGCAATGATAACGACATCTTGTACTTCTTTTTGCTATTTTTACTTATTTTTCTATTTTGTTAAATATCGTTATGGAGTGGAGTAAATCGGGGAGAGAGACTGTTCATCAACTCGACCTCGAAAGACCAAGTGAAAGGAACAGAGTCACGAACTTCACTGCCGTGTTTACCTTTTTCAACCTTTTTCTTATTTTTTCCTACCTTCTCATGTGTTCATATTTGTAACAAATCCATCCTTTCATGGTGTCACTGTGAACATTTTCCTGCATATCCTCAGGGCCAAGGCGAGTCGGAAGAGTGCCCGGGGTCGGGGAATACGGTTCCCACAACGACACAGAATAAATATGATGTGCTGAAATCGATAGTCTAACCTTTTTCCATAGTCTTGTAAAGGAACTGTACTCCATACTCAGAGACTTATCATAATAATCACTGCAAGAGGGGGGACACTGAACTGCACTTGTCACTTTAGTGTTTACTGAACCTTGAGCGACAAAAACAGAATAAGAAGAAAAATAAACTATTTACTATAGACGTATTTAAAAATGGGGACCCAAAACAGTAACTTAGTCGTGCCACCAGTGGAAGGGCACCCACGGTTCCCTGGAAGGAGATGCTGTAAACTGTCTTTCAAGGCCGTCATATGTATATTCATTGTGATTATTGTAGTATTTTTATCTGTAACTATTAGAACTGCATTTTTTATCGGTGCACGAGGCGTCCCAATGTCTGTGCATCCACCAGGTAATGAACGTCTGGGGCCCACAAAAGCACCCAGACCTTATATTGTCATCCCTGTTCCAAGAAAAACTGATGATAAAACAAACGATTTACAGTTGAATGTAATTAGCAGTAATACGTATACAATTGAAGTAATGAATGGTGAGAAAGGCTGGAGACAGGGTCATCACGGAATGAATGATAATGCAGCACTGTCCACGGCACGCACCCACACACTGAGTTCACACGAACAAGGGCAAGTGTCAATGGCTACAAAACCGCAGGCCAAACCAACTGAAATAGAGAAATCACCTGTGGAACAAACAGCTCCAAAAAACAGGGAACCAAGCGAGAAACCAAACAGAGGGAGCATAGCAAAATCCCTCAGTAGAATGGAGGAAGCCACAAAAGAACTCACTGAGAAAACACATGCGGTAGTTGAGTATGTGTTTCCACTCATACTTAGAGAAAAGAAGCTACATGAGGAGCTGAGCAAGACAACCACCACAACTGTGATAACGAGCACGCTAGCTCCAACGGCAGAAGTAACTACCGAGCCCACGACACAGCCACGTGTTGGAAGGATGGTAAGTCAAATGTGGTGGGAGGAGGTCTACAAAAAATGCAGGAGGGAAGGAAAAGAAGCGCAAAACCTCCCCCTATTACTGCAGGGCAGGAAATGAAACGTGCCCCTCCAAGGATAACACCCGAGAGTCTGCCTGAACGGAAGAGCAGTACAGACGCATTCAGAGACATAGTGATAGCCAACTACAGAAAAACGCTAAGGATCAAGAGAAGTCCATATGAAACCGATAATGAGTTAAACGATTACTTGGACAGCACGGCCCATCTTGGAAACAACATATGCTACCAGCACATGAAGGAAGTTGGACGAAGGCAATCAGAAGGAGAATGTTTCATCTGTGCACTCCTGCCGTACAGCATGGGCAAGTCCAAAATCTTTGTGGCTGTAGAAATAGATGTCCCCACAGCACATTGCATGTCACATGTGGCAATGTGCAACACCAGAGGACAATTCACGGGGAGAGACGCCTCGTTGATATGGGCCAAACGAAAAGGACTACCCTGATGAAGACGGATTTGTCCAGGACATCAAAACAAGAAACGGGGCGCACACCAAGAACCATGTAATTAGACATGAAAACCCTGACGTCAAAAGGATCAGGAATAAGGTGGGAAATAAACTCAAGACTGAACGTCCAAGGGAAAACGGCATAAGAAGCTCAAATATGGAAGAACCGAGGCCAAATGCAGATCTGGGGATCAGTAGTTTCCCTCGACAGTTGGGAAGAAGCAGTTGTAATCTGCCGAGCTTGGATGGTCCTTGGAGCCTGCCAAGAAGCCATAGAAAATTCACAAAGACTTTGTAAACCACTATGGCCAAAATTCGTAAAGCTGTTAACGTGGGTCGAAGACAGAGGAGGCCCCCTGCAAATAGTACCGCCAGAAAACCCGAAACTGTGCTTTAGAAGTAATGGCACGAGGAAAATGTGGGAGAATCAAATCTGCGGACGAATATACGGAGCCCCTGGGATGTCGCAAGGGACTGCAGTCCTGATGGACCACTATTGGGCATGTGGATCCAAGGCCTACATAAGACTACTGAGGAACTGGGGAGGCATATGCACACTGGTGAACGTCCAAGTTCCTGCACTAGTGATCCCAAAAATTGAACTAAATTTGGACAGTTTCCCAAAAGCAGATGCTCACCTGAGGAAAAGGAGGTCTGTGGAACTAATGTCAAGGATGAAGAGAGATAACTACTTCTCCGCCAAATCAGAGGACGCATTTTATGCCATTCCCTATGAACACAGGCTGTTTAACCTAACTTCATCCGTATTTACAACAATACTCTTGCCGCATATCCAGGTTGGTACGAATACCAAGTGGTTGCAGATAACGAATGGGAGTTATTGCATACCATCAATACCACCATAAAAGGGTTCAACGCAATCAAGGAAGAACTGAGAGCAGTCAGACTGATGACCTTCCAGAGCAGATATGTGCTTGACATGATCACCACAATCGATGGAGGGGTTTGCGCAAAAATTGGAGAATCATGTTGCACATTTATACCATCACACGACGAAGAAAATGGAACCCTCACAGAGGCCATAAGCATGTTAACAACCCTGAAAAACCAGATGACCGATGAGATAGATAAAGTGGACGACGACAGCTGGTTTGGGAACCTATTCTTGATATTCTGGTCTAGCCTATTTATATTTCCCTACTATGCAAGCTTGATCTTAAAAACCTAAAAATAGAATACAGCCACAAGAGTTAAAAACGAATATGAACAAGGGGCTCCAAGAGCAGAACAAATAACTAAGATATGCCCGCTCACATTAACCAAATTATCTTCCCTGCCCACCCATGACTCCTATACTTGAGTCTACCACACTTATACTGTATGACTCAAACTCTGCCCCAGGCCACATTCAGCTATTACCAGATGTAGAGGAGGTCCCAGATATGACTTGTACCCCTGCCCCCCATTGCGAGTTGCCAGTAATGTACTCGCCGAGGTTCGTGATGTATGAGGAGCAAATGAACCAACAGAGAGCCGCACTGGGACTCTGCCACGTGTACGTAAGGAGATCAGTACCGGTTGAAGCAGCCATAACACGACAACGCTGGGCAGCACGGTACCCTATCAGACAGCAAGACCAGCCACTGATACGAAATGAGGAATGCCTACATACAGTCCATGAAGAGACCCCAAAAGCCATAATGGAAGGCCAGTGGAGATGAGACAAGGACCAGAGCAGCTTCAAGAACGAACTGAAGGAGTTACTGAAAGCAAGCATGCCAGTACTGGTAACTGCGAGGATAATTGTAATAGACACAGGGGAGAGACACTGTTAAAATACAAGGGAATGGTGCCACGAGACGAGATGGAAGAAGCCACCCTGTTGAACGTGTGTAAATAAGCTTGAATCGCAAGATGCTAAGAAATCGATAATGCCTGCAAAGCTCAGTAGAAGAATAAAGTGGCAAGCGCCAACCATATGTCCACCTCAACACAGCACAATGTACAATTGCGACTCCATTTTGTAAACGCAGAAGTACACTCAGGCGGCCAAGGCCTGACTAGCCAAGTTTAATATTCCGGCCTAAGCTGACGAAAGGAGCGGGATCGAAACTTAACAAAGAGAGGCTCATGCCGGGGAAATCGAGATCAACCAGAGAAGGGGAGGTGAGCATGAGCTCACGAGGCTCCAACTTCAGAGCATACCAGCCCGCCAGTGAAGGTCAAGATAAGAGAGGTCCATGCAGGTGGCCAAGCACACAGAATTAAAGACACAAAAGGTTGGAAACTGAAGCAGATTCACGGTGGACCAGCACGTGACCAGACAGGCACGAAGATGTACCACAGCCTGATGTCATCCAGAACCCGAGGGTGCCATAACTTTTCCTGATAAGAGACTACAGATCCGAGGCCATACCCAGCAAACTAATTGACACATAGCCCTAAAACACTGATTGATGGAAGGGAGGAAGGGTGAATCTTGGGACACTAGGCACCTGGGTGTCTATTCTGCATGCTGCTAATTAAAATGGAGATTTATGTTTAGGGGTGTAACTTGCCCAATCACAAGGGACCATGGGCCTCATTAGGACCCAGGCGGATTTCGCGGTGCTAAATGCACCGCGAAGCATGGCGGAAAGCCGCCGATAGCGCCATGGGGGTTGGCGGATTTACCGCCCCATTCCGACCTCGGCGGAGCGGTAAATCCCCAATCCCCATTCTGCCCTTCCCCATTCCCATTCTTGCCCCATAGGGTATAATGGGAGTGGGGAAGGAGTTAATTACGCCACCGTAAAATACGGTGGCGTAATTAACAACGAGGTCCCGTAGCGCCATGGTTTTCTCCGCCTGGTAAAACCAGGCGGAGAAAACCTCCATGGCGCTACGGGAACTCGTAGTATGGCGGAGAGGTACGCCATGCACTACGCTGGCGTAAAACCCTCTCCGCCAGGGTCCTAATGAGGCCCCATGTAATCTAGGGTTCTATAGACATTGGCCCTCATTACGACCCTGGCGGAGTGGGTCTACGCCAGCGTTATTCGCGGCGGACCCGTCCGCCCTACTACGAGATCCCGTAGCGCCATGGTGAGTTTTCCGCCCGTTTTTTCCGGGCGGAAAAAACCATGGCGCTACGGGACCTCGTCGTTAATTACGCCACCGTATTTTACGGTGGCGTAATTAACTCCTTCCCCACTCCCATTGTACCCTATGGGGCAAAAATGGGAATGGGGAAGGGTAAAATGGGGATTGGGGATTTACCGCCCCGCCAAGGTCGGAATGGGGCGGTAAATCCGCCAACCCCTATGGCGGTATCGGCAGCTTTCCGCCGTGCTCCATGGTGCATTTAGCACCACGATCTCCGCCAGGGTCGTAATGAGGGCCATTGTAACGAATGAGATGTCGTACTTTTAGTGACTTCAATTACGTGTGTTGTAGAGGGATGGGCGTAGATGCCCATCCGATAAGAGTTATCCAATCCACTTGCATTATTTCCATATACAGATATAGCACCTATACTTAAGTTACCTTTCCCAACCAATTATTTTGCATGATGGTTTTTTGTAGAATTAGATGTCAATGATGACGGATTTTGCGCATAAAAGAGGCTGTTTGACTAATGTTCGGGGAAGTCGGGGTGAGGCAGGTGTTCGTGATGCTGCTGATTTCCATCTGCTGATGTATGTATCATTAAACGGACTTCCCTTTGCCAATTTACTGAGTCCTGATTATTGAATCTTGCTGGAGTATGTGAATCCTGCACTCTGTCCTCACACGGTGCAGCTATCTTGCATTACTTGTTTTCGAGGGTGAGTACTGACCAATGGGCCCGTCAGTAATGTCCTCTCCTCGTCAACACAGACAACCTTGACTCTGCCTACCATCGCTCTTCAAATGGTTACCAGACATAGATACAAGTTTGAATGATGTTCAAGCACTAGTATTAAAGCATTACCCAACTATGTAACCCAAGTGTCAGCTCAAATATCAGATACCGACTGTGAGTAAGCAGGCTACTAGGATGTTTAACCTCATCCCATGCTTCCTATTCTTTGTACATATGTCACACACACACTTTGAAACACCCCCCAGGCAAGTTATTTCATTATAAAACTCAAATATTAATATGCCATCTAAGGATTTTGAATAGTGTAAGTGTGTCGAAGAAGGAAGCTGACACAAAGGTGGCAAGGTTATGGTTATAAAATTGTATTTAACGAATACAAAAAAATTATCTATCCCCATCTCTAAGAGGGGGTTTGCTGCCTCATACTTAAACTTAAGAAATTGTCAAAATGTTTGCCAAATCAAAGTTCCACCGCCCTGCATCAAATCCTACTCTAACCCTTATACTATAACTAAAGGATAAACTAACAGAACATTCCTTCTTCAGGAGAATGGCTCCCTCCTCCTGCTTCTTGAAAAGTGTCCAAAGAATGTTCACCAGTATTCGATTTTTCATAGATTTACATACTGTGAATATTCTCCGTTGTCAGGCTGGGAATCCCCGGTTACTTTAATTTAGTACTTTTCCTATGGAAAAACTTTGACACCTTGAGTGTCCATCGATTTCGTTGTGGGTGATTTTGTCCCTACCAATAGGACATCGAGTGTATAGCTTTGCATCAGCAGCTTCCCCTCAGATTTCAATCCTCTTTCTAGCTGGTGGGATTCCTCGAGTTCTTCTCGTCACTGAGAAATTAGGCCTCACTACGAGTCCGGCGGTAACCGAGCCGGAAAAACCAGCAGGTTACCGCCGGACTCGTATTACCATTCCACCTCCGTGATTCCCGGAATTACTGGGGCATTATGACCCCGGTGACCCGGGAATTCCAGAGGCGGAATTGTGTAAGTCCCCATTCCCATGGACTCCATGGGGATGGGGACAATGGAAACACCGGTTCCGTCTATGATGGAACCAGTGTTTCCATTTCCGCCTGCCGGCGGGTGATGTTAAACCCGCCAGGTTAGACCTGGCGGGAGTGACACCTCCCGCCTGCAGGACTCGGAATCAGCCTGTCCGGAAAGAACAGTGGTGGCGGATTTACTGCAATATAGTAAATCCGGAGCAACCGACGACTCTTCGACGGTGTCGGCTATGAACATGGAGACCGTTGGCTCGAAGAAATCCTTATTCAGGGCCTGTTTGAACGTGCAGCCTAAAAAACGTTTATGAAGGTGACAGTCATGTAGACTGTACATACTGCCTATACGCTAACCATTCCTCAGAAAAATGTGAAATCTGTCAGGGTTTGTCTCAGAAAAGAACAGAAAGCATTGACTGATTTGCTGGCTAAATGAGGTGGCATACCCAGCATTAGAGGCTACCACTCCCTCTAAAAAACATTTTCCATCAAGCCACACATCCCCTTCTAAAAAGAAATCAGTTGGCATCAAAGGCTCTCAGTCCGGGAGTAAACAGTCGTCGAAAAACACGTTGACCAAAATAACGACCAAAACTATACCATCAGCGTCAAAGTGTACGGATAAGGGCTCACTCCCATCAACAAAGTCAACCTCCCATTCGTCAAGAACATCCTCACCGATGAAAGAAAAGCATAAGAACAAATTGTCCACGAAGACCCCACCTTCATCGACGATGAAGAAACACCACTCGTCGTCAGAGTCTCCTACTTCCAGGGAGGGGCATAGATCCTCTTCCGAATAAGAGTTGTGCCTATTCATTCTCCGGCGACGAAAGAAACTACTCCCTTCTCTTAGAACAGAAATGTCAGGGGGGATTATTCAGTTTCCCCAGCTTGCGGGTTTCACCCAGGCTTTATGCAATTTTACATCTAGGAGAATGGCTCCCTTCTACTGATGTTGATTTACAAAGTTTTCAATAAAACCAGGGGGGATTACCCACTTCCTCTGGTATCTCCCGTACAACTATCAGCTCAGGACCAAGGGAATATCTCCCTTTACCTGGTATTATTTGATACAGTTCACCACAAGGTCAGGGTGAATAACTCCCTTCCCCTGGTGTCTTTATCACAGCTCTTCGTTTGGTATGAGGTGACTGACTCCCCTTTCCTGGTATTGCTTGACAGTTCTTTGTCACTGAGTTCCATATGCTTCCCTGATGGCCAATGGTTTTCTTGTTACCACTGCGCAGAGGAAGATTTCCTCTGATGCTCTCTTTCTCACTGTTGAGGTCCCTGACCCTTCTCTGGTGGCCAGTGGTTTCCTTGTTACCACTGTGCCAAAGAAGATTCCCTTTGATGCTAGCTTTCTCACTGTTGGGAACTCCGATCCTTCTCCATTCCTTATGCCCATTAACGTCCTTGCTAATACTGGACTGGGGGAAAGCCACCTTAGCCTCTGTGTCAACCTCTGGCTCCCCTCCGGATCTCATTTACCACCCCTTACCTCTTATGGGGCTCTGGTACGTTGCCAGGACTTCCTGGGCCGGGGTACACTTCTCCGGCTCTGTGGGCTTCTCTTCTTTGTACTCTTGCTTCATGGCATCTTCCTGGCATTCGGGATTCGGTCCGCCTCCACTCGGTGGGTGGAGAACTTCTTCGGCTATCTCTTGGCAATTTCTGCTTTCCCCCAGCTGTCGGTTGGCGTTTGAATCTCCTGCACTGGATAATTCTGACACTGACTGCTTTCCCCAACAGGACTGGATACCGTTAGCCTGCCACCACTGTGCTTCTCGTTATGGCTGTGTTTAGCTGCTCAGCCGGGATTGACACATCTGATAGTCGTTTGTTCATTTTATACATTGTATCCAGTTCCTCTCATTACGAATGTGCAAGCCCTTCTACATTGTTATTGACTTAATCCTCATGCCTCTTTGGGGCCACCTCTTACTAGTGTTATCACAGTCAATGATATTTATGTCTTCAGTGTTCTTCCTCGTCCTAGTAATTTTGGCTTTAGGCCCTATTTTACAACAATACATAGCTTTGCTTTCAATGTAGTGGCTCTGCACATTAGGGAGGGCTAAGGAATGTCGGGCAGTAAAAACATTCAATGGGATGGCGTCGTCCTTATCCCTAGAGGGGCGTTGTTAGGAAAGATTTCATAATTGTATGTAATTTTCCCTCCATATGTACACCCCCAAACTTTGTGCTGCTGTTTTGAAACCATAGACTGACTTTGCCAGAGAAGCACAACCTACAGCTGCACTCCTCTGGGCTTTCGCTCACTTTTAATTGGGAAACTGACATGCCCTTAAGACAGTCAGTACTGGGAGACTTTGTTTCCTTAGTCCTTTTCCAATGTTGCAAGTTTTCTGCAACATGTAACAAGTACACAATGTACCTTCCAGTACAGTGTACTTGGGTCTGTAGTCATTTTCCTAAGGCCCTAGATACTCCCGATGGGCTTTTTGTGAGAGGTTTGTTTGTTTGTTTGTTTTATTCACTTATAATGCGCACCAAACCTGTAGGTAGCCGGGCGCAGCAGTACAGAAAATGCGAGGATTAGGTTACAGGGTAGAGTCATGGGATACATACAAATTACAAAATACAGTATATTACATTACACATAGAAGGGCAAATTGCAGTGTACCTGGAGGATGTGGGCTGGGGTGTCTGACCCCAATACACATCCTGGGTACCAGAGAGTCTGGAGTGCTGTGAATGACTAGGATCACCGTGGTCCGTGATTGGTCCACGTATGGAGTGTGTCTTTGTAAGCAGATCTCCCATTGGGTACTCTCTGTTTTGGCGCGAAGGGAACTTTGGATAAGAGGAGGCTGAAAACACCCATACCATGTCAATTTCTGGAGTTCTGACTGAACAAAGGATAGGATCCAAGTATCCTGAAACTAAGATGCCGAGTCAAGGAACTGCTGGTGATCCGCTGGAAGGTTTGGCACCCTGAGCCTACTGTCGTCCCGTGGGACCCCTCTGCATCTGGTCATCCTAGAAGGTCTGCGAAGACGCTTCGACCCATTGGAATAGTGGTACCATCTATTCTCAGCACCTTCATCAAAACCTGCAAGTAAGCTTTCTCGCAAGTGTTGCTGGGCCAACCAGTGGGCTGACCAGTTTACCCACTTACTTTGCTCTGTCACCTCCTCTGTTTCAAGGAGGCCCTCGTAACTTGGTATACTGCTAGCTCTGTGTCCACGGCACCCTCACACCGAATTACGTACACTTGGCATTCCCAGGTCTGAAGTGAGATGAGTGCGCCAGGACCGGAGGAACTGAAAGCCGCAGAGATGTCCTTTTTGACGCGTTCGAACCTGCAAGCGAAGTGGACTGAACTGGTGAAGTTTGGGTCCGAGCGCACCGAGGACCAGTGAGTACTTCGAACACTAACTGGTGACCCCTAGCACCAGGGCCCCTTGTTACGCACAAGTGGCCCCTGAGGGTCCCTTTCCTTCCCACTGCTAGTGCGAACTAGCGACTCCATCCCGCACTCAGGAACTGCCTCTGCCTTAAGTGGAGGTCCTCCCTGAATAGTGGGAACTTATTCTTCTTTGCCTAATCCACCTTCCTGAGCTGCTAGAGACCCCTGAAGAGACCCTGTTTTGCCCATTGGAACAACCGCGTGCGCTTGCATTGCATGTACTATTGAGCACAAGGCTCCTCTCTTCTTAGGGCTTGGACTGCCTCTTAGTAAGGTGTGTTGCTGATGTCGAAGGGGCCTAAAGACTACATGCACTGCCTGTTTCCTTCCCATCTAGGTTGTCGACATATTTTGTGCAGTTAACCCTTTAGACCCCAATGGTCTTGTATATACATTGTATTGATATTGTTGTGTTGGTTTACTTCGTATTGCTGTGATTCTTTTGCTATGGTCAGAGTTACAAAGGCCTTGTAACAAATGTGTCTATATTTTTTGATATAACACCTGTCTGGGAGTTTTTTGTAAGTGTCCTTGCTCTGTGTGCTCATTGAGGTCTTCAAGTCACCCTCACCCCTCCTGAGACTTAGTCTTGACCGCCTGCCATAGCTACCTTGATTGATCTGGCTTGTCCAGAGGTTACCCTGTTCCAAGAAACTAGGCTGGCCTTCTGAACCTCTGACCACCAGTCAGAGTTCAGAAAATCATCTTAACAAAATGGTGTACAGTGGTGGGATAGGACTGAAGGTATCCAGTGTTGCACACTGGTGAAAGCATTTCAAGTTATTCCTACCCGGGACACATAGTGAATTGTTGTAGCATAACTGAAAAAGGCCATAGACCTATCTAACAATATGGATAACCTTAAATGCTTCTAAATCTGAAACATTAAGACAGATGTGTGCTGAGAGGGGTTCACCTGCTCAAGGCACAACAATGGAAATGAGTCAAAGAATCATGGAATGGCAAGAGTCACAACTCAGTGCCATAGCTCATGAGGAAAGTGCAGAAGGTGGTGGGGCTGCTCTCACTGGCAGAACTGACAAGTCTATTGCCACACTTATCAATGGGACCCTTGAGGATTTAGATGATGGGATGTCCAATGTTTCCTCTGCCAGTGCTGATGCTGAGGTCATGCTTGAATTCAAGAAGCAAGAACTGCTGTTTAGGCAGAAGGAGCTTGAATTTAACATGGCCAAGCTGAAGATAGAGCAGGCAGAAAAACAGACGGACAGGAATAACCAGTTGGAACTGGCAAAGCTTCAAGTTTCCAATGGATCTAAGGGTCCTGGACATGGGTCTGGGTCCTCCTCTTATCCAAGTTTTCCTAAAGATTTGCTCAGTGTGTATGATGAAAAGAATGACATTATGGACTGGCTGAATACTTTTGAGTATGCATGTGAAGTTCAACAGGTTGACAATGCTGATAAAATTGCCTGGTTACTTAGCAGACTGCCCCATTCTGGCTGCAGTGCCATTATGGAAATGTCAAAAGCTGAAAGATCAGATTTGCAATGTTGAAGCAAACTCTCATCTTAAAGTTTGGAACGACTCCTGCCCAATACTTAAAGAGATTCAGAGAGTACAAAAAGAAAGAAGGTGGTACTTGGGTGTCTTATGTAACTGAATCCTTAAAAAACTTGACTGGCTGGGTTGAAGGTTATAAGGTCTCCACCTTTGAAGGTATGATATGTCTTGTTATGCTTGAACATATTTTTTCATCTTGTTCCCCTGAGCTTAAGCAGCATTTGGCAGATTCAAAGGAGATAGATCCTAAGAAGCTAGCCATAGCAGCAGATTTGTGGGTGTCACATAGAGTGTCCCATAAGGACAAGACTCATCCTAGTAAGCAGGAGGAGGGGAAAAAGTCCAAAGATAAGGAGGATGGGGAATCTGATAAACCTTCCTCCCAGAAGAGCTCCAAAAAGAAAAATAAGGGTAAATCACAAGAGAATATACAGGGTAGTGGAGGTCAGCCTCCAAGAAAGAACTCTGGTTATAGCAAGCCTCCCTATGTAAACAGACCCAGCGGATCTTGTTTTGCTTGTGGAGCAACTGACCATGATAAGGGGGATCCCAGATATAAGGTCAAAAGCTTGGAATTCCACTCTGCTAATCTGGCCTTCTCCTCCTATGAGGAAGACGAGATTACAGGAGCATCCTTCTCCTCAGATTCCTTCCCCAGTGGTATATATTCTGAGGTAGTTTTAGTTTCCCTGGGTTCCTGGGAGCCTAAAGTCTCAGAGGCCTATGCTAGGATTCCAGATAATACCAACCACTACTTTAAGGACAGTGGGCCTCATTACGAGGTGGGAGGTAAGGGATTACCGGCACCGGTAAGGGCACCGGTGCCGGTAATCCCTTACCTCCCTACTACGAGTTCCCTTTGTGGGTCCTTCCTTAACACCTGGTTTTTGCAGGCGTTAAGGACGGGACCCGTAAAGGGACTCTAGAGCTAATAACGGTAACGCAATTTGCAGTACCATTATTAGCGCCTTCCCCATTCCAATTGAGCCCTATGGGGCTCAAATGGGAATGGGGAATGGCCCTGCTGAATGGGGAATTACCGGTCCCTCCGACCTCGGAATGGACCAGTAATTGCTCCATTCACCAGGGTAGAGTCGGAAGGGTTTTGGAGGCAGCCATGGAGCTAATAGATCCATGGCTACCTCCAACCTCGTAATGAGGCCCAGTGTGCTGATCAATGGAGTAGATACTCCAACTCTTAGGGATAGTGGGTGTAGTCTAACTGTAGTGGACTCTACCTTGGTAGACCCAGAGGAAGTTGCCAGAGCTCCACTGATGCCCACTAAGTTGGCTCAAGGCCCACCTCTCCATTTCCCAGTAATACCTGTAAAACTTACTATAAATGGTACAGTAGTCAGGATTCCAGTGAGCATTCAGAGAGATGTCCCATGAAAGGTCTTGCTGGGAAATGATCTCAGAGTTTTAGGGCTTGTAGGAGATACAGCTGAAAGACCCTGCACAAGGTCTCAAACAAGGGCAGCACTGGCCAAGACCACTGCAGTGCCCCAGCCAAAGGGGAGACCCACTGAAGTGGAGGTAGTTGGTCAAACACCAGAACCTGACGAGGTAGAGGTATTGCCTGAAGTATTTGATCCAAATGACCATCCTGAACTAAAAGACTTGTTAGTAGAAGGTGGTCCTGACAGAGAAGAATTCAGTAAACGCCAACGTGAGTGCCCATCTCTGGAAGGCCTAAGGAGACAGGCCTGCTACCAGCTTGAGGGTGAACCTCCTGGGAATCATAGGATGTATTGGGAAGGTGTGCTTCTGTACAGTGAGCCTACAGAGTCTACAGAAGGAGACCATAGGAGGTTGCGGGTTCCCCTTGCTGTAAAACCCTTCCTCCTGCAGCTGACGCATGAAGTGCCCCTTGCTGGTCACCTTGGAATCAAGAGAACTAAGCAAAGGTTATCCATGCACTTCTATTGGCCCAAGATGGGGGTGAAAGTAGAAAGTCACTGCAGGAGTTGTGCCACCAGCCAGTGATCTGGTAAGAGTGGCTCAACAATCCAAGCTCCATTGGTACCATTCCTTGTAGTGGGTGTACCATTTGAGAGGGTAGGGATTGACATTGTTGGTCCCCATTGACCCCCAAACATCATCAGGCAATAGGTTTATCCTGGTGCTGGTCGACCATGCCACCAGGTATACTGCGGCCATCCCATTGAAGACTGTGACTGCCAAGTCATTTGCAAAAGCTTTACTTGGCATATTTACTAGGGTTGGCTTCCCTAAAGAAGTTGTGTCTGATAGGAGCAGCAACTTTATGTCAAAGTATATGCAGGCCATGTGGAAGGAATGTGGTCTTACCCATATGTTTTCATCCGCATACCACCCACAGACCAATGATGTTGAAAGGTTTAACAGAACCTTGAAAAGCAAGACTGGGGCTCTGGAAGAACCCCAAAGGAGAAAATGGGATCTTCTGTTACCATGCTTACTTTTTGCCTACAGAGAGATACCACAAGAGGGTGTTGGCTTCAGCCCCTTTGAACTTCTGTTTTGTCACCCAGTAAGGGGACCCTTGGCCATATTCAAGGAGGGATGGGAGATGCCCTGTCCCCCTATTACTACCAATGTAGTGGACTATGTGCTAGGGCTCAGAAAATGAATGGTACTCCTGATGGGCCTGGCTATTGAGAAGCTGAAGGCAAGGCAAGCACTGGTGAAACATTGGTATGACCAGAAAGCTTCCCTCATCACTTTCACACCTGGTCAGAAAGTCTTGATTATGAATCCTATAAGGCCTAGAGCTTTGCAGGACAAATGGTCAGGCCCTTACACAGTGGTGGAGTCACTGGGGTGAGGTCCACTATTTAGTGGACCTTGGAAGGGCTGTACAGGCTCCAAAAGTGTTCCATGTGAATAGACTGAAGGCTTTCATCCCAAGAGTTGAAATTGCTGCACTGCCGCTGGCTTCAGATGTTGAGGAAGAGGAGTCGGAACCTCTCCCTGACCTGTTCCAAAGCGGTCCATCAGACAGCTCCATTGAGTGTGTCCAAGTGGCCCCTTATCTGACTTCTCATCAGCAACCAGAGGTGAAAAGTTTGCCTAGGCAGTTTTCCTCCTTGTTCTCACAGTCTCCTGGTTTGACAGTGTACCTATCAAAAGTAGGGGATACAGAATGTCAGACAAAGTAAGGTCTTACATTAAGACAGAGCTCAACAAAATGTTCGATCTTGGGGTGATTGAACCCTCTAGTAATCCATGGTCCAGCCCAGTGGTATTGGTTCCAAAAGCAAGTACTTCTGAGTTGAGGTTCTGTGTGGATTACAGGGCTCTGAATGCTGTCACCAAGACAGATGCACACCCCTTGCCTAGAACAGATGAGCTGGTGGAAACTGTGGGTGCCTCCAAATACCTCAGCACATTTGACATCACTGCAGGCTATTGGCAAATAGCTCTTGCAGAACATGCCAAGGAGAAGACAGCTTTCTCAACACCAGGGAGTCTTTACCAGTTCAGGGTAATGCCTTTTGGGTTGAAGAATGCACCTGCCACTTTTCAGAGGCTTGAGAATCATGTGTTGAATGGGTTGGATGAATTCTGTCTTGCATATCTGGATGATATAGTAGTTTTCAGTGCCACCTGGGAAGACCATGTGAAACACCTTAGGATTGTGTTACAGGCTCTTCAGAAGGCCCACTTGACCATAAAGGCCAGTAAATGCCAGATTGGACAAGGATCAGTGGTCTACCTTGGACTTGAAGTAGGTGGAGGGAGGGTAGAGCCTCTACCCAGTAAAATACAAGCAGTACAAGACTGGCCTACCCTCACTACTCAGACCCAAGTAAGAGCCTTTTTAGGACTCACTGGGTACTACAGAAATTTCATGGCAGACTATGGCACCACAACTGCCCCTCTGACTGCTCTCACCACTCCAAAGAAACCCAAGAAGGTAACTTGGACTGAAGAGTGTGAGGCCTTCAATGGCTTAAAAGACTCCTTGTGCCAAGCCCCTGTTCTACCAAAGACCTTTTATTGTGCAGACAGATGCCTCTGACACTGGGATAGGAGCTGTACTATCACAAGTAGATGAGAAGGGTAAGGAACACCCAATTATGTATTTATTTTTTATAAAAATGTTTTGGTTTGTCTTTCAAACCTTTCATTTTGTCTGATTATCTTGGTTCTCTTTCTTTATTTCATTATTTCACCAATTTTATGAATTAATGAGCAATGTGCCCACTGCTATCAGACTTTAGAAGTTCATTTCTTTCTTTCTTGTTTCTCAGCCCATCTGTGCATGCTCCATGAAGTTGTTCCAGTATGAAATTACCGCGTACATCAGTTTTTATTCTTTTCCAGCTAAAATTAGTGCCCACCAATCTCCGGGTGAGAGTGTTGTTTGATTCTGTATGAACCATCCTACGGATACGTTTCTTTTCTCGCTTAGGGCTGGGCATATCATTATTATATGGTGCAAGCTTTCTATTGTCGCTCCGTCGCCGCAGAACCTACAAAATGTTTCTTGATCTGCTATTGTTTTCCTTGCAGCCATGACTTCTCGTGTATGTAGGATGTTCAATCTCATTCTCATAAAGGTGTCTCTGATTTTCGATGACGGAAAGCACTTTAGGTATTCTGGTAGTTTGTTGACTGGTCTGTTGTCTAGTTTGCACGGTTATCCAATGCATATTTAGACTTGATCTCATTTGTCTTTATCCAGTCATTTTCTATCAGTCTCTTTTTTGCCCTCTGGGGTCTGTTTATGAGCTGGTCTCTGGATATTCCTTCATCTTTGCATTTGAATTCGATGTAACTTTTCCAAGTTTCCAGAGGTTGTGCTGTCGTCCCGCCAGCTTTTGTACTGGAGAATCTCTAATGGCGATGCATAGTTTTTGCTCGTGATCTTTCTGTACAAATCCATTTGTTTCCAGAGAACAAGAGATTGTATTGATTTTAGCCCAAGTTCGGCTTGGATGCGTGGCATTGGGAATGATGTTGGCAGGTTTAGAACTTCCCTCCAAAACTGACCTTCAATCTGTTACCATGTGGTGTTTTCTGTGTTTAGCATTGCCTCTGCGCCATATGTAAGTATAGCCATCACTTTCTGTTTATAAAAATGTGTAACTGGTATCATGGAGAATTTTCCATATTTTGCATGTAGTACCTTTGCTTGCCGTGCTAGTGCAAGAGCTTTGTCTTTGATTATTAGTACCACTTCTGTTTTGGTTGGAGATTGATTTAGTCATATTCCAAGGTATTTAACTTTGTTCACTTCCTCAATGTTTTCCATTCCAATGTGGAAGGCATTGACTTGGCCTTTCTTTTTGGTTTGCTTCTTCAAAGTGATCATTTTTGTTTTCTTCACATTTATTTCCAGCTGGTTTTTGTCAATGAATGTCTGTATGTTTTCTAAAGCTATCTGCAGGCCCCTCAGTGTTTTTGCTACTATGACAATGTCATCTGCGTACATGATGCAAGTTATGGTTGTGCCATTCAACTTTGGTGGATTAATCCGGGGTGGGTAGATGCTTTCTTTTAAATCAGCTGTGTAAAGATGGAATAGCGTCGATGCCAGTGGGCAGCCCTGTTTTAATCCTTTGGTTGTTTTAATCTTTTCTGACAGTGTGCCTTCTTTGGACATTCTTATCCTTATGGTGGTGTTCTGGTAGAGTAGCTTAATCGGATGTTCTTTGGACATTCCCAGTCGCTAAGTTTCTTACAAAGGAGATTTCTGTTGACCGAGTCGAATGCAAGTTTTAGGTCTATGAATCCTGCATAGATTTGTGTCTTGGGTTGTGTGGCTTGATTTTTTAGCAAATTTAGGATGAAAAGGTTGATGTTAGTTCCTATATTTTTTACAAATCCAGTCTGTCTCTTAGCATATTTTTTTTTCTTAGTAGCCCACTTGTTCAAGATCCTTAGTAGGATTTTCGCAAATACTTTCCCTAGCGGATCTAACAAGGCCAGTGGGCGATAATTACTTGGTTCCTCCGTTTTTCCGTTTTTGTATATGGGAATTATGGTGGCTTGCTGCCACGTTTCTGGTATGTTTTTGGTTTTCTGTATGAGTTTGAATATGTTGTTGCATATTGAGCTCCATGTTTCTGGGTTTTGTTTGATAATCATGTTGGTCAAGCCATCGGGCCCTGGTGCTCTGGACATATTCAAGCTCTTTATTGCTTCGTTAATGTTGTCCAAGTCTCACACGAAATGCCATGTAGACTTCTTTGTCGACTTTTCCTTGCCTTTATTCAGCATCTTTTCTCCATATAGGTCCATGAAGTATTTTATCAAGCTTTCCTCAGGGACGTTTGCTGTCATGGCGTCCTGAGTCTGGGGCTGGGCTTTGAGCAGTGACCATAGCTGTCTCGTATTCCGGTTTCTCGTGGCATGGAGCATGCTCTCTGCATCTTCTTGCAGTATCGTTGCCTTGTTATTTTTAGTCCAATTTCTGTGTTGTTGCTTTGCCCTCTTCACCTTTTTTTCCATTCTCTTAAATTCTCTTTTTTTATTGCTTTTATTGCATGTCTCAGGTCTTTCTTCTTTTGTGCAATTTTATGATTATATGCATGGTGATTCTTTTTCATTGCTTTTTGGTTTCTTTTTATATCTTTCCTGTATGGGAGTAAGCGCCAAGCATAATTCATTTTTTTTGTCATCCAGCTTTGAATTGGTCATTATGCTTGGTAGCTTTTCCACATTGTGCTGGCTAATCCTTAGTCTATTCATTCCTTTATTTAGCTCCATGCATGGTAGGGGACACGTTGCTTTCTTGGTGGGAGCAACATTCAGTGATCTCTTCAATATCTAGTGGTCACTGTTCAAGTTTTTTAGATTGATGGAATAATTTATCTCTTTGTGTATTCCTTTGGACATGTAGATGTAGTCTATAATTGCCATTTGCCCAAGTTTCGATCACTCAGCCTCCTGCACTTTCAATGCAGTCTGATCTGAGCCATTGTCTGTTAGCTACTTCTTTATTCCATTTTCTTGCTCGATTTTCTAATGCAAGATCGTTTAGTTCTTTGCCTACGTTGCTGTACAGATGTATGTTTAAATCTCTGCAGATAATGAATTCTGTCCCAGGATGTTTAATTTTGGCTTGATCGATTGTTGAGAACACAGCATCTACGAAGGTTTGCTCTTTTATTGCAGTAGAGTTCCAGTATATGTTGGTTATGCACCAGGTGAGGTTTTTCTTGGCGCATATTTTAGAGTCGGAGTAGGATTGGGTATTTGTTAGTTTTATTGTAGTGGCCTGGACACAGGGGAGGATATTTTCTGACTCAGTTATTTCCATGTTTGCTGTGCTCTTAATAATGGTCAGGAGACCAGCAGATGGACGGCCATTTTTCCTTTGTATTGCCGGGTTCATCAGTACAGTGTATCCGTCGCATGTTGGTTGATCTGTTAGCCAGGATTCCTGTATGCAAACTATGTCACAGTTGTATTCGGTTTCCCCTGTATCTCTAAAAAGGTGTCTGTGTCCTCGCGTGTTCCAAGAACATATTAGAGTGATCTCATACTATCATTCTTTCGTTGTTATCTTTAGTTATTGTGGATATCTTGTGAGCTTATATCTGACTCATCGAGTTGTCTCCATATTCCTTGTTTTCTCCGTGACTCCTGCCACTTCCACTGTGTTTCTTCCTCTGTTCTTCTGTCTTCTATCTCTCTCCTTGTATGAATCCTCTCCTTAGATATATTGTGGGTTTCATTTCCGCTGTAACGTTTTTTGTATTTATGGTGCATCATATCTTTCTTGTCAGATATCGCTCTTTGTTCTCCAGTTCTTGTCTCTTTTTGTTCTGGAAACGTGAGGTCAAATCCTAGTTCTTTAGAGTTCTCTTATTTTCAATCATCTTTGTTAGTGCTTTTTTATTTGCAAATTCAATCCATACTTGGTCTGCTGTTGCATTGTCCATGAATTCGATGATGTGAATATCTTTAGTCGATATTTCTTTCATGTCCGGTATCGCATGCATCAGCCTTAGTATGTTTGTACGATTCAGTATCAAGTTATCATTTTGTTTCTTTATTCTTTGCAATTTTATCTTGTGCTGAGGACTTTTTACTTTTTTAAGTGGGTCGATGAATATCGGCAGTTGTATTTTTATTTCCCTTTCTGTTTCACTCGATTCTCGCCAGTCCTTTTTCTTTCTCTTCTGCTCAATCGAAGTTTTGCCTTCATCAGAGCTGATTTTTTCATATCACGTTTCATTCCTCTCTGTTATTCGAGATTCTTCTTCTAAATCGTCTTGTGACTGAGTTATTTCCTGTGGTTCTTCATTTGAGATTTCATCGGGTGAAAAATCATATCTTGTGGAATCTTGTAAGTGATTTTCTTCATAGTGGTCTTTGGTAATCATGGAGGCTTGGCTCATTTGAATATGTGCCTCTTCTGATAGATCAACGATTTCGTCTTAATGTACTGACATTTCCATCAGTTCATCCATTAATCTTTCCTCAGTATTTTCTTCCAACCATGGTGGTTCAATTTTCTTCACAGTTTCCCCTTTTTTCGCTTTCTTGGGCGTTTTTGACTTCAGCGCTTTATTTTGTGTTTTTTCTGTGCTTTCTTTTTCAGGGATTTTTCGGTTTCTCAGAAACGCGCGTGAACCTGTTTTTCTTTTGTTTTTACCATTTATACCTTTATTCTCTCTGTTAGGGCTTCTTGCAATTTCATGTATGGAATTAATGATTGAGATGTTGTCGTGATTAACATATTTTGGAGGTCCAGCATTGACATTGGAATTGATGCCGTTTCATGGTTATGTCCCTTCTCACATCTGCATGTGTTAGGCATTGATGATTCTTCTGAATGGAATGATATGTTATTTTTTTTGATTGGTTCTTCTGTAAAAGTATTACCTTTGCATGACCTTTTCTGGTGTTCTCTGTATTCTCTCTCGGTTTGTTTTCTACTTTCTTGTAGCTCTTGGGCACTGGTGTTATTTGCGTCTATTAGCTTGGGAGGCCTTCTATTACCAAATACCTCTTTCCTTTTTTCATGGCACTTCATGAGATTTTCGATTTCAGCTATATCTAGCGATAGCCGCGCTGCTTTAGGGTTTGTTTGCTGAGCTGCTTTATTCAACGTCAGTTGGGATTGTTTTCTGCTCTCGCAGAATGATTGCCATTTTCTTCTTGCTTTTTTTGCTTTTTGCTGCTGAGTTAGTTTCTCCTCCTCATTCTCATGTGTTATCTGTTGTTTCAATATTTCTTTTCCATGCATCAGGTCATCAGTTGTAGTTTTTGTCTCATTTTCTTGTTTCTCGCTTTCTATGTCCATTTTGTCGTCATTGTTTGTTGGCAAGACCTTGTTTCGTTCATCAGTTGTTGTGGGATTAGCGTTGGATCCTGTTTTCTTATTTTCTATCTCTATTTCATAACTGTGATCATTTTGGACTCTTCTTTCCTCTGGATTTATTGAATCCTGTTCTTCATGCTTGGTTTTTTCGTATCTTGAGCAGCTATCTCTTTTTTCTGGCGATATGGAACAAGTTTGTTCTGCCATACAGTGTTTGTTCTTATCGTCACTTCCTTTTGGTATGCCTTTGTTCGACAGCTTGCCGCTTATATTTTGTATTGTGCTGCGTTCCAGGTCTTTGTTTTCACATTCCTTATATGTGTCACCATTATCTGTTGTTGAGTTGTCTCTTGGTGCTGCATTGCTTTTGCCCTGCTTCTTTAGGCCTGTGTTTTCCATCTCAGGGCTGCCCGTGTTCTTTGTTTGTAATCTAGTTTGTGGGGGAGTATTTTTTTGATTTGTTCTTTTTCAAAATACCGTTTACAGGCCGCCCGGAAAGTTCACAAGCCAAGACGTCACTCAGTCTCCACCAATAGGCTGGCGTAGTAGGTGGCTAGAAGAATTAGTGCTGGCTTGCGTGTTGCGATTGGTGTCACTTAGATGGTGGTAGATCAAAGGCCAGGAGGGCCTGCAGTCTCCACCAGAGGGCTGGGGTTGTTATTGCCCAGCTAAGTTGGTGCTTATGTGCACAAAGAGATAATTGCCATTTGGAAGATTGTGGATCAAAGTCCAGGAGGGCCCACAGTCTCCACCAGAGAGCTGGCGTAGCAATTGTCTAGCTGAGTTGGAGCTTGTGTGCTCGTAGGAGTTTGTACCGCTCAGAGCGTGGCGGATCAAAGCCAGGGGGGCCCACAGTCTCCTCCAATGCGCTGTCGTAGTGTGGTGGCAGCGGCGTTGGTGCTTGCTTGCATGTTGGAATTGATGCTGCTAGGGGTTGGCAAATCAAGTAGTTCCGCGGTCTCCACTAATGTGCTGGCGTAGTTTGTGGCTGGGTGAGTTGGTTGCTTTTTAGCACATTAGAGTTGGATCCCCTTCAACGTTGGTGATTCTGAGCCTGGGGAGTGGCTGCAGTGTGTATACTGTATTCCTGTGTCCAAGGAGTTGCTCCTTCACTTTTCTTTTAGTTTTTTTTTTTTTAAATAGAACTTTTTTTTATAGGTAGGAGGACTCTGGGATTACTAGATGTCAGCAACCCGTAAAATGGTTAAATTAGCAAGGGGCGTCTCTAGGTTTCAATCTTCAAGATGCATATGAACGCTGGCCCTTGCTTCCTGCTAATACACTTTTATGTCTGTATATGCAACTTTGGCTCTCGTCAGTATCAGCTGCGGGGGTGCGGGTAGGGGCTCCTGTGTGCAGCGTTAAAGAAATATAACCTATGGGGATATCTAAGTGTCCGTTTCTTGGGTTCGACTAGGATGCTTACCTCATATTTTCTTTGCCCAGCTCCGGCCTCCAGGTAAACAGCGTAAACAGCAGCGTGCCCTTCACTAGCTGTGGGCTTAACGCCGCCAGGGCGGTCCGGTGCTGCTTCAATGCCGAACTTCCTGGATAGGCGGAGTTCAGCCTCTCCTCTCTCCTTAAAGGTGCATGGTGCTAGTAACAGGCAGTCTTTACCGTGTATCACACGGGTTGGAAAGAAAATCAAATCTTCAATAAATTCAGCAGTTCCACAGCGTAAACAGCAGCGTGCCCTTCACTAGCTGTAGTCGCCAGCTTAAGGACAGAGAGCTCAGATGGTCCACAGTGGAGAAAGAGTGTTTCTCTGTTGTGTGGGCCCTAAGGAAGCTGAGGCCCTACCTATATGGGACCCATTTCACTGTGCAAACTGACCATAAGCCCTTAAAGTGGCTGATGAACATGAAGGGAGAGAATCCACAGTTGCTTAGGTGGTCCATAAGTCTGCAAGGCTTTGACTTCACTATTGAGCATAGACCAAGTGTCCAACATAGCAATACTGATGGGTTGTCCAGAATGTTTAACCGACCTGAACAAGAAACTCATCCAGGGGTGGATTAGTTCACCCTGTCCTTAGTCTGGGAGGGGTGATTGTGAGGAACGATTTCTTCATTGTATGTTATTTTCCCTCCATGTGTACACATCCAAACATTTTGCTGCTTTTTAGACACCATTGACTCACTTTGCCAGAGAAGCACAGCCTTCAGCTGCACTCCGCTGGGCTTTCGCTCACTTTTTTGGGGGAAACTGACATGCCCTTAACACAGTCAGTACTGGGAGACTTTGTTTCCCTTAGTCCTTTTCCAATGTTGCAATTTTTCTGCAACATGTAACAAGTACACAATGTACCTTCCAGTACTGTGTACTTGGGTCTGTAGTAATTTTCCAAAGGCCCTAGATACTCCCAATGGACTTTTTGTGAGATGTGCAGATGTGTCATGGACAGGGCTAGTGGCAGCTATCTCTTTGCATGATTTTTAACCCTTTGCTGCCATGTTAACCGCGTTTGACACAAATAGGTGGCCTGGCTCCAAAATGGCCATGCCTCAAGGTTGTTTGTACTGTCCTTTGACCATCTTGCCCCTTCACCTTCCCCAGGTCAGTCCTTATTTGCTCATGCATTTTCCTGCAAAACCCAATGCTTTCGCGGGCTTCTGCATGTCTTGTGTGTGCCTCCAGGATGTGGGCTGGGGTGTCTGTCCCCAATACACATCCTGGGTGCCAGATGGTTTGGAGTGCTGTGAATGACTGGGACCACCGTGGTCCGTAATTGGTTCACGTATGGAGTGTGTGTTTGTGAGCAGATCTCCCATTGGGTAGTCTCCGTTTTGGCGCAAAGGGAACTTTGGATAAGAGGAGGCTGAAAACACCCATACCATGTCGATCTCTGGAGTTCCCACTGAACAAAGGATAGGATCCAAGTATCCTGAAACTAAAAAGCAGAGACGGGGAACCCCTGGTGACCCGCTGGAAGGTTTGGCACCCTGAGCCCGCTGTTGTCCCGTGGAACCCCTCTGCATCTGGTCGTCCTAGAAGGTCTGCGAAGATGCTTCGACCCATTGGAATAGTGGCACCAACTATTCTCGGCACCTTCATCAAAACCTGCAAGTCAGCTTACTCGGAAGTGTCCCTGGGCCAACCAGTGGGCTGACCAGCTTACCCAGTTGCTTTGCTCTGTCACCGCTGCCGTTTTGATGAGGCCGTTGAAACTTGGTATACTGCTAGCTCTCTGTCCACGGCACCCTCACACCAAATTTTGTACACTTGGCATTCCCAGGTCTGAAGTGAGACGAGTGCGCCAGGACCGGAGAATACGTGGTTACCGCATTGCCCTGCCACGGCAACAACCTTTGCAAGTGCGCTGCAATTGTGACCCTCTTGCCCCTGAAGCCTACTCCAGTGAAACCAGATGAATTCATCCACCCAGAGCGGAGAAATTGCCACTGTCCGTTTGAGAATCATCACTGTATCTCAGAAACTGAAAGCCGCAGAGACGTCCTTTTTGTCGCATTCAAACCTGCAAGCGAAGTGGACTGAATTTGCGAAGTTTGCGTCCGAGTGCGCCTGGGACTGGCGAGTACTTCCAAAACTAACCAGTGACCCCTAGTGCCAGGACCCCTTTTTACGGATGAGTGGCCCCTGAGGGCCCGTCTCCTTTCCACTGCTAGTGTGAACTAGAGACTCCATCCCGCACTCTGGAACATCCTCTGCCTTCAAGTGGAGGTCATCCCTGAATAGTGGGAACTTATTCTTCATCGCCTCATCCACCTTCCTGAGGTGCTAGAGACCCCTGAAGAGACCCCGTTTTGCCCATTAGAACAACCGCGTGCGGTGGCATTGCATGTACTATTGAGCACAAGGCTCCTCTCTTCTTTGGGCTTGGACTGTCTCTTAGGTGTGTTGCTGATGTCGAAAGGGGCCTAAAGACTACCTGCACTGCCTGTTTCCTTTCCATCTAGGTTGTCGACATATTTCGTGCAGTTAACCCTTTAGACCCCAATGGTCTTGTATATAAAATGTATTGATATTGTTGTGTTGGTTTACTTAGTATTGCTGTGATTCTTTTGCTATGGTCTGAGTTTCAAAGGCCTTGTAATAAATGTGTCTATATGTTTGATATAACACATGTCTGGGAGTATTTTGTTAGTGTCCTTGCTCTGTGTGCTCATTGAGGTCTTTCAGTCCTCCTCACCGCTCCTGAGACTGAGGGCCTCATCACGAGTTGGGCGGTAACACTGGCGCTATTACCGCTGGCACTATTAGCCCTACCGCCAAACCCCCCGGCGCTATTAGCGCCGGATAACGGGTTTGGCGGAACTGTTAGTGCCCATACCTCATTGGGCCCATTCGGAAATTCCTCATTCCCCATTGGGCCCAATGGGGAAAATTTGCGCTATTACCGCCAACGGATTTCCCACCGGTGGTAATAGCACCGAAAATCCCAAATTTGCTGTGGATTTCCCCCCAGCTCTGAGCTAGGCGGAAATCCGCCAAGGCCATGATCTGGTGGACCCTTAAATGCGGCGGTAATAGCGCTAACGCCGAATTTAAGGGTTACTGCCAGACTCGTGATGAGGCCCTTAGTCTTGACTGCCTGCCATAGCTACCTTGATTGGTCTGGCTTGTCCAGAGGTTACCTTGTTCCAAGAAACTAGGCTGGCCTTCTGAACCTCTGCCCACCAGGTCAGAGTTCAGAAATCCATCTTAACAGGCGTCCCTCCTCATGAGGTCCTCCTGCATTAAACCACCCGTAGGGCGACTATTGGGTAGCGGCTACACCTCTGTAGCCTCATGGAAAAGGGCACCTCCCTGGGGAGAAGTGACAACACCAAGTGAATCTCCACAGTAGGCAAATGTCATGCTCAGCGTCTTCTACGTTAGCATTGCTAACATTACCCTATAAGTGAAGAGCAACATTGCAATACCATTTATTTAGCCTGCAAGGGATAATTGGTATGAACTCTGTCTGTCATTATTCATATATAAAATGAGGACAACAATATTCAGTAACTAGAACGCTTTTAACTCATGAATATACAAAAATGATTTCACTGAGCACTTGCACAATCCTACCCAACATCTGAAATGCGTGGTATTTTGCCAACAATCTTGTATGCACTTTACAGTAATTGTGCACATGCAGATGTATGACATTTTCTTAAACTGCATGTCATTGTGAGGCTTTGAATTGGATTTGCTTGCAAAGTATTGTTGGCATGCAAATATTCCAGTTAGTGTTTTACTGCTACAATCCCTACACTTTTTACAGAGCCCTGTCAACTAATATTGGAGGCTAGTACAGGAGCCGGGGTTGGGTACGGGTGGAAGGGCACAGGACTGGCCTATAAGGCAATAGGCCCATGTCCAATCCAAAAACGTAATATGCAGGTGTGGGCCCGTTTTTTTGGTGAAAGTGGGCCACTTTCTTGGCCAGTGTGGTCCAGTTTGATGAATTACTTCACTATGTGGCTAGTAGTTTTGACCAGTGTTGCTGAATAAATATTCTTTAAAACGCACAATTTGCATGACATTTTATAAAAAAAACTCCCCTTTGGGTACTATTCAAACACTGTCACAAAAGGAATGAATAGCCATTTGCAACTGTGGTCCACTTTTTCATTGGCGCCCAAGACAATTGTATGCCCCAGTACGACCCTGACAGGAGAACACTCCTTCGGGTGAAGAACAAATCAGCAACTTTCAAAAACCAAATCAGATGTTTTAGCAGTACAGTACAGTGAAGGACATGTGTGGTGTTTGCTAAAGGAAAGGAAACTATAGTAATATTCTACGAAACTGCACCTTCTATTTCTTTCTATGCTCAGCTGCTCAGGGATTTTCAATATAATCATGTGTTTGCATCTTGTTCAGCTGATAACCGTGAATTTCAGAAGAGGAGTCCCTCCTGGCCCTTGAATTACTCCATGAAAGTGTCACATGAACTCCTATTGCCATGTTTTCTGACATATTCCTTTCAGTTGCAGTTATTCTATTTGCACAATTTTCATAATATCAGTTAAGATGGATTTCTGAACTCTGACCTGGAGGGGCAGAGGTTCAGAGTAAGCCTAGTTTCTTGGAACAGGGTAGCCTCTGGACAAGCCAGACCAATCAGGGTAGCTATGGCAGGCGGTCAAGACTAGGTCTCAGGAGGGTTGAGGGTGACTGAAGGACCTCAATGAGCACACACAGCGAGTACACTTACAAATTACTCCAGACAGGTGTTATATTAAAAATATAGACACATTTATTACAAGGTCTTTGTAACATAGACCATAGCAGAAGAATCACAGTAACACTAAGTAAACCAACACAACACTATCAATACAATTATATACAAGACCATTGGGGTCTAAAGGGGTAAATGCACAAAATATGTCAACAACCTAGATGGGAAGGAAACAGGCAGTGCAGATAGTCTTTAGGCCACTTTCGACATCGATACCACACCTAACTAAGAGGCAGTCCAAGCCCTAAGAAGAGAGGAGCCTTATGCTCAATAGTACAGGCAATGCAAGCGCATGCGGTTGTTCCAATGAGCAAAATTGGGTCTCTTCAGGGGTCTCTAGCAGCTCGGGAAGGTGGATGAGGCGATGAAGAACAAGTTCTTACTATTCAGGGAGGACCTTCCTTGAAGGCAGAGGCAGTTCCAGAGAACGGGATGGAGTCGCTAGTTCGCACTAGCAGTCGAAAGGACGGGGCCACTCGTGCGTAAAAGGGGCCCTTGGTGCCAGGGGCCACCGGTTAGTGTTGTAAGTAATCACCGGTCCCAGGTGCACTTGGACCCAAACTTTGCCCGTTCAGTCCACTTGGGTTGCAGGTTTGAATGCGACACAAAGGACGTTTCTACAGCTTTCAGTTCCTGAGTTATAGCGATGATTCCCAAACAGGACAGTGGCGCTGCGGGTGGATGAATCGACCCAGTTTCAGGAGCAAGAGGGTCACAATTGCAGCGTACTTTCAAAAGACGTTGCCGCGGCAGGGCAACACGGTAACCGCGTTTACTCCGGTCCTGGCGCACTCGTCTCACTTCAGACCTGGGAATGCTGAGTGTACGAAATTCAATGTGAGGGTGCCGTGTACACAGAGCTAGCAGTATACCAAGTTTCGAGGGCCTCGTCAAAAGGGCGGTGGTGACAGAGCAAAGCAACTGGGTAAGCTGGTCAGCCCACTGGTTGGCCTACGGACACTTCGAGAAAGCTTACTTGCAGGTTTTGGTGAAGGTACCGAGAATAGTAGGTCTCACTATTCCAATGGGTCGAAGCATCTTCGCAGACCTTCAAGGACGACCGGATGCAGAGGGGTTCCACAGGATGACAGCGGATCAGGGTGCCAAAACTTCCAGCGGGTCTCCAGTGGTTCCTCGACTCTGCTTCGTAGTTGCAGGATACTTGGATCCTATCCTTTGTTCAGTGAGAACTCAGAAGGTCAACCTGGTATGTGTGTTTTTGGCCTCCTCTTATTCAAAGTTCCCTTCGTGCCAAAACGGAGAGGACCCAATGGGAGATCTGCTCACAAACACACACTCCATGCGTGGACCAATCACGGACCACAGTGGTCCCAGTCATTCATGGCACTCCAGATTCTCTTGCACCCAGGATGTGTATTGGACTCAGACGTTCCAGCCCACATCCTGGAGGCACACACACAAGGCATGCAGAAGCCTGTGAAAGCATTGGGTTTCGCGGGAAAGTGCACGACCAAATAAGGACTGACCTGTGTCGACTCGACCTGGGGAAGTTGAAGGGGCAAGATGGCCAAAGGACAAGACAAAGAACCTTGTGGCATGGCCATTTTGGAGCCAGGCCACCAATTCGTGCCAAACGCGATTAACACGTTTAACATGGCAGGAAAGGGTTAAAAAGAATGCAAAAAGATAGCTGCCACCAGTTCTGTCCAAGACACATCTGCACAGTTCATAAAAAGTCCAACGAGAGTATCTAAGGCCTTTGGAAAATGACTACAGTCCCAAGTACACAGTACTGGAAGGTACAATGTGTACTTGTTACATGTTGCACAAATGTTGCAACATGGGAAAAGGCCTAAGGGAAACAAAGTCTCCCAGTACTGACTGTCTTAAGGGCATGTCAGTTTCCCCATAAAAAGTGAGCGAAAGCACATAGGAGTGCAGATGAAGGCTGTGCTTCTCTGACAAAGTGAGTCAATGGTGTCTAAACAGCAGCAAAATGTTTGGGGATGTACACATGGAGGGAAAATTACATACAATTATGAAATCTTTCCTAACAATATCTGATTTCTTTTTACAGCCACTTCAGTGATTAGCAATACTTGCTTTTTGTAAGAAACAAAGAGTTTTTTCCCAATGGCATTAAACATGTTCTGTATTGTCTCTGAATAGTGTTAAACCAATAGCCACAGCTAATTCTATTGTTTCTGCTGAGCATGCAAAGCTTTGTTTGTGCATGCACCTTTTTCTCTCTGCACAGGAGTACTTTTGGTAGGTACTATAGAATATTGTGAAGTCTTGGATTGGTTTATGAGCTCTCCTTATAATCACATGTAAAATATAACTTTTTTTAATAGCCTATATTTTTGGAGAAAAGATGCTCCTTTTGCACTGATTTGTACAGAATTTTGGTGGCTGGGAAGGGGAAATTGCCTTCCAAACTCTTTGAAGATGGAATCTCCCTAACTACGCATGCTCACAAAGTGGCTTACATCTTGATTCACTTGCGCACATGGAAAGGATTGAGCGCACTTAGGAAAAAATAATTAGAGGGAACATTGCCTGACACCTCTCGCCCACTGCATTGCTGTTCTCTGCTCTAACTTTCAGTGCTATGCAGAGGACACTCAGCTCGTTTGGAGGGTCCCCTCTTTCACCTCTTCTCCCTCTCTCATCTCTGACTGTCACCTTCCTTTCCTGTCACTCTCCGGCCGGCCTCCCTTGGCCCTCTTCCAGCTCCCACCTGTGAGGTTAAGAACCTCAGGGTCATCTTCGACTCCATACTTTCCTTTTCTCCTCACATCTCTGACATCGCTAAGAAGTCAAACTACAAACTTCACCTTCTCAGAGGTATTCTTCCTCTCCTCACCTTTCCCCAGAAGCCCACTGTCTCTAGAGCTCTGGTTCTCTCTAGGCTCGACTACTGCAACAGCCTCTTTCTAAATCTGCCTGCTTATATTCTCCGCCCTCTGCAACCCATCCAGAACAGGACTGTAAGACTTGTCCTTGGCCGCAAGCCCAGGGAACGGATCTCTCCAGCCCTGTAATCTCTTCATTGGCTTCCAGTGGCAGCAAGGATTAAGTTCAAGTGGCAGCAAGGATTAGGTTCAAGACCCTCTGCATTGTCCACAAGGCCTTCTGAGACCTGGGTCCGCAATACCTTCAACTCTCCCTTCGGAAATACCTTCCTACTCAAGCTCTTCGCTCCTCCACCCCCAACTCCCTCAGGGTCAGTCGCTTCTCCAAGCGACGAGTTGGTGGCATAACTCTTTCTTCAACTGGGGTCTTCCTCTGGAACAGTCTCCCTGCCTCTCTGAAACTTGAGGAGAAACATCTTCGGTTCCAGAAGCACCTCAAGACCTTCTTCTTTGCTTCTGCCTTCTCTCTTCCTTTTCCCCTGCTGATCTCTGTCTGTTACTGCACTGGGCACTTGGCTACCCGCTGAATTCGAGTCAAGGTCCCTGCCTACCCAGCTGCATACCCGCACTGCCTCCTGGCAACGCTTGCACATGGGTCTGTATCTGCAACCCTACAGTCCCCTTATCTGCACTTATTAGACACCCATTGTCTGCTCTTAACTCTTGCACTTGACACCTACTGGCCGCACTACTTGTTGTTTTGATAAAGTGTTCAGCACTTTCCACTCCTCGGAGGTCCCTTGCACTTTCCCCCTTCCCTCTCCCTTGCACTTGCGCAATCTCAGTTTATAGAATGGACTGCTAGTGTGCACTGTGTATTTAGAGGGTTTTAGAGGGATGCTGCCATACGTGGGTGATGGGCCGCCATGATTACAGATGGTCTCTGCCCAGTAGAGCATGGCCATGTTCCTCATTGGGGCATCACGTTAGCAACATTAGGAACAGCCTGGCATGTCTGTAGTCAGTGGATGAGTGAGGTGTGTGGAGAGTGGTCTGTGGTTACCAGTTTGCTGCCTGGGGTGTCAGGTCATGTTGCTGGGTGGAGTTTAGCACTGTTGTAGCTTGTGGGATGGAGAGATGGCCTGGCGGATCTGTGTTATGCTGCACCTTGCAGAGCGATTGGTTTAGACAGGAATGCAGCAGTGGCTGGAAGAGTGAAAATGTCATGATGGGCATTGGATGTGGACTCCAATTCACTACACGTTTGCAGATGCCACTGGAAAAAGCCACGTTTTAGGTCCTTTCTGAAGGAGAGGTAGTGTTTGCTGGGGCAGATGTGTATTGAAAGAGAGTTCCAGATGGACGGAGCTTGCATAGAGAAGGTGGCTCCTCCCAATCTGGTGGAGTTGTGGAGGGGATTACGAGAAGGAGTGCCCTGCCTGATCCGAGGGATCTGGTCAGATGGTAGCAAGCGATCTTGTCCTGGAGGAACTCTGGTCCAGTGTTATAGAGCGCGTGTTGTGATGTGTATGGCTTTAAAGATGGCTCAGCAGCCGATAAGCAGCCAGTGTGGTACTCTGAGGATGGGGGTGATATGTTCCCTGGTTCAGAGGCCAAGGAGGAGTCTGGAAGCAAAGTTTTGGATTCATTGGAGTTTCCTGAGCTGATGTGCTCGGATTCGTAGATAGAGCGAGTTGGCAAAATCTAAGTAGGAGAGAATGATGGTGAGTTTTACAGAGAGTCTATGAGGGTAGGATAGGTAAGGGAAGATTCACCTAAGGATGCGTAAGTAGTAGTTGCAGGTTTTGTACATGCAGTTGATGTGTTGGAACCGGGATAGCTCTAAGTCCATTGTGCATTTCAGATTGTTTACAGAGGTAGAAGCAGCTGGAGTTGGGGCTTCTTGTGCGTGTGGCCAGGGTATTGGTTGGGGATGAGAGTGGTTCTGCCGCATAGTCGTTTTTCAGTTTTGCCAGGGTTTAGGAGAGGGTGGTTGGCTGTTATCCAGTGATCGATTGCAGAGAGCCAGAAGGAGACGTCAGGTCGGGGGATTTTGGTGTTTTGGGAATCTTGAAAATGACCTGGATATCATCTGCGTAGATATAGCATGATGCTAGATATAGCATGATAGGGTGTGAGAAGGGGTGACAAGGAGTCTTTCCCTAGGGACTCCAATCAGGACAGAGGGAGTTAGTGAAGCTCCTGTTATAGCCTGGTGGCCTATATATGAGTATGAAGCTTTGGATGAGGGAGGGGAGGAGGCAGATCTTTACTAGTAATGATCCACATTCATAGTTAGAGGGTAGAGTCTCAGTGGATATGATTGAGATGTGTTGTTTGTGGAGGATGGCTAGTCCTCCTGCTCTGCTGGACCTATTTTGTACGATCAGGGAGTAGTCTGTGCAATGGATCTGTAGTCGTCATTGAACCATGTTTTGATGATGGATAGGATAACAGGATTTTCATTGAAAATAATGTCAAAAATGTTGTATTTGATTGTTGAGACAGATCTTGCATTAATGAGTATGCAGAAAAACTGGTCTGATTTCTAGCGCAAGGACCGAAAGGGGATGGCAAGGGAGGTTGGTGAGGGGGGTAGCAGAGAATGGAAACGGGCAGGAAGGATGGTCTGAGGGAGATCAGAGTGGTGATCAGTTGTGGTACTAGAGGCAGGGATGGGGGAGGTGTAGGCAGCACATGTGTGTTTCCTGGGCAGGGGGTATGTGGGCTGCTGGAACGGCATGTGGATTTTAGCAGGGAGGTGAAGAGGGGCATGACAGGGTTGGGAGTGGGAGGAAAGGGTTGGTAGGAGTAAATAGGTGGTGTAGGGTGGGATCCTGGGTGTAGCTGAGCGGAGGACTGAGGGTGTGAAGTCTTCTGGTGCGCAAGGCTTTTGAGTTTAGGTGATAGTGTGGGGGGATGGGGGTATGAGTAACAGTGGGAGGGGATTTTGAGCGAAGTGTGCTAGCCAGGACAGACCTTGCTGCACTTCGGGAGGTGAAGCGCGAGATAGGGGTAATGTGATTTGGTGTAGGGGCAGAGGGTTGGTGGGTTGAAAGGAGGGCTTGGGAGCCAGGTTGGAGTGGATGCGTATGTGAGAAAGGTGAGGGTTTGTGAAAGAAGGGACTTTTGGGTGGTAGCTGATGCTGATGTTCTGGACAGTAGCGCGTCAGCGTGCCACTCTGTTCTTGGACATGTGGGGGACGCAAAGGGAGTGGGATTTAGATGATGTGAGGTGGGGTTGGAGGTGGGTGCAGGATGGGATAGGAGGCCAGTTTGGTTGGTAAGGGAGGGCAGAGTTGAAGAATGAGAGGGACAGGTGCTTGCTAGGCTGCTGTTGTTGTTCTGGGCAGTAGAGCGTTAGCACACCACCGTGTTGCAGGAGGTGTGAGGGAAACAGGTGGAGAGGGTTTTATGGGATATGAGGTGGGGGTGGGTGGGACTATGCAGGATTGGAGAGGAGGTCAGTATGGCTGGTATGGGAGAAGGAGTGGGTTTTTGGAGCACTAACATGCAGCTCTGACTTCGACACAGTGGGGCATGGTGAGGTACCTAGATTCAACAGACACTGGGTCGCATTACGAGTCCAGCGGTAACTGGTGGGTTACCGCCGGACTTGTAACACTTTTCGGCACCTGATGTTAAGATTGCAAGAGATGTATCTGGGCTAGTGGTGTTAAGGGGCATCAGGCTAGGATCTTAGGAGGGTGTCATGCATGGTTTGTGTGTTTTGTGCCTGCTTCTGTATTTGACTGGTCATAGGTAGGATATTCGATGATTCAAGGGGTTTGAATCAGGGCCTCTGAGAGCCTAAGGAGAGGATGTTTATGATTGATAGGAAGATACAAAGCGGTAGAGGTATTTGTTTTTTGCTTGGACAATTATGAGCCTTTTTTTGTACAAAATAATATGATCTACTTTTGACATTTTTATAAGTATCATCTGAGGACCTTATTTTAATATATCATATTGGTAATGTATATGCTAACTACCTAAGTTCGGTGTAACATTTGAAACGTCCTGCAAAAAGTTTCTTAAAGTTTTCTTTGTTCACCCTACACAGAAAGCATCCCTTCTTTCTCCTCTAAGCTGTGTAACAGTTGCAGGTGCTATTATTACTCAAATGATTGACCCTGAAAAAGTGATGGACTGCACTGGTCTGCCCACGATTTTCATCTTTGATTACATGAGAGGTGAGTGCTAAACTCTCTCAGCTATCTTACCAGAATGCTTTCGCTGAAAACTTCCAAACACTTCCAAAGTGCGACTCATCCTGAAAAAGTTGCCTAGCTACTGCCCCCTACCCCCGTAGAAAATAAATGTCTGTCACTCTAGGTTTGGCTCTTGTAGGCAATGTAGTTGTTGCTCAAAGCAGTAGTTTCTATATATCTGCTCTATGTAATTGGATACATTATACAATAAGAAACAGGGCTTCTGTCATGGCCGTACATCCAAGGACGCGGAAAGCACTAGAAAACATAAGAAATCACCCAGTACTGAACAATTTTCTCATAATACCTTATAGCTCTTACTCGTACTACTTAAGTAAGTATAAGAACGCATAACATCTTATCTCATTAGTCTTCTGGTTGTTTATGATGTAGCCATCTTTGGGAATAGAATACTGTTGGCCTTTCCGCATTGTTAGGGAGAATTCTCCAGAGTGGCTAATTTCCCTTACTTACTGAGTCCCTCAGCAGCTTTGCTGGATTTCTGGGATTTATTTTTTCACCTGGTAAGAGTGTGAGCCTTTTTTCCCACTCTTACATGTGTTTTGCTGTGTGTGTTTTACATTTTTGTGTTCATAGACTGTGGAGCCTCACCTACTCCACAGGCATCATCTTTTTACTGTGTATTACACAGCACCTTTAGTGCAGTGACACAGGGTTGTCTTTTAGACTTCCCAACTCAGACTCCATTTTTTGGGACTGACTACTGTCTCCCAGAACATATAAAGTTGCCATTAACTTTATTAGCCTCTGTAAAACCACAGACCCAGAACACCCTATCTTACATAGAGTACTGGAAAGGGTTAATACTTATCCCTTTTTGTCTGTTTTTCTTGGAGCATTGTTTCACTCCCTTTTCATCAAGACTTGGCTGGTGGCAGTGGTAACTACCCTATTTGTCCTACCGCGGTTATCTTAAATAACCTTGGTATTGTTTTAGGCTATCTTGGTAGCCGCAAACTTAAACCTGCCAGACCATATTTGTTTTATTTCGGTTCCGGCTGCGTTTATTCGCCATTTCTTTTTGAAAATGTCTTTCTCATGTTTTACTCTGCTCGCCAAACCAGGTTTGGTTCCTTTGTTCACCGTCTTTTCACGGGAAAGTCACCCTGCTGTGTGGTTGACAGCCAGGCTGTGTGAATGGGGGAAAACTGCATAAAAAACATGTCTCTTGGTCTGGAAATGCAGAGTCACCACTGGATCGAAAGTACCGATGAGATGCTCACGGAAGAGGATCCCTACCATGACTGAACTGCCCGGTGAAGCCCTGCTGCAGGTCCGAATCCTCAAGCTCCAACGACAGAGAAGATCCTCCAGGAATCTTCTCCCCCTGAGCTGTTGGGACCAACCAGTTTGCCCAAACTACAAGCCAGAACTTCCTCCTCCGGTCGAATTCGCTGTACAGAGCTACAGTGGGCCGGATAGCCAGGAAGGTCGGAGCTTGCTTGGGTTTTAAGGAGTGTACCTTTTACTCATTGCTTTGCTCTGCTGCTGGTTTCTTCCCTGGGCACTGCAGGACCTCCAGTCTTCCTACTTCATGTCAGTCTGACAGTCGCTTCAGGAACCGTGAGCCTGCAGAAACTGCCAGGAACGTCTGCCTCAGCTACAGCTTCTTCTCCACTTAAAGGTACTGTGCAAATCCGATTGTTCGTTTCGTTCAGCCGCGGTGAAAGTGTGTGAAATCTTTCTCCAATCCAAGGGCTTGTCCTTCTCTACTCTTTAAACTATCTTTTCTGCCGACCAACTTCGTCCGGAACTCTTGGCAAAGACTTAACCGCAAACTACCTGAGCTGTGTGAACTTGAGCAAAAGACTTTTTTCCTTTTGACTTTGGCCCTAAGCCTTTTTGATTTGATTTCATCACTGTAGTTCCTCTTTCTAGATTGCCCTGCTTTACTTACCTGTTGGTGCTGTTCAATTTCTGACTAACTTTGTCTTTCCCTCCCTTTTAAATTTCTAAAGTGCCATTTTGCTCCCACTTCATTTGTGAGCTTAATTTTGTCTGGAACCTATTGGGAGTGGTGTGGTGTATTAAGAGTGTGATTTTTAAACTGCTTTACTTTAGGGAAATATTATGCAACTGATGTGTAAATAAATGTATATTCTTTTACTCAGAAACCTTGAGTCAGTGTTCGTTTGAATCATAGTAATTGCTGTCCTTTGTGTAACTATTGATACTGCTCACTTGCTCTTGAGATAAGTCTGGCTGCTCAGCCATCGTTACCACTTTACTGTGTAGTACAGGCTTGTACCAAAGGTGAATTTGTACTGTCACTTGTAGTCTTAATTGTGTGTTGTGTTCCCAAAGGGTAGTGCATATAATTCTGCCTAACACGCGTCGTAGGAGTCTGTTAGGTTGGTATTGTGAGACACTTTCTTGCAGCGGGTATTTCTTAGGGCATTCTAATATTTTGTAAGCAATCCATGGGAACTTGAAGGAAATCCTAAACTGCAAAGGAAGCCAAGGCATGTTTCTGAGTTGATTGGTCACTGATTGGCCTTTCCTGAGCAAATAATGAGGATACCTATTGTTAGAATGGATTTCTAAACGTAGGCCTGGTGGCCAGATTTTTGGCGGCTGCCCTAGTTATAGTGAACAGGGAAAACAAATGGGAGCTTAGCCAAACCAATCAAGGTAGCATGTAGAGTAGTTAAGGCGGCTGAGTATCTGGAGAGCTGAGTGGGGTAAGGGGTCATCAATATGTCCACACAGTGAAGCAATCAAGGATTACACATAGACAGTGAGTTATAAAAATACTCTATTTATTGTCGCCCCCAAAACACACTATGATAAATTACAAATACCAGATAGTTGTATCACATAATACAAAATAATATGAAATATATATACAATCACAATTATGCAGTTCAAAATAATCAATTCATCTCCCCACAATTCCTGAAAGGCAAGGTACATAATTAGTTTTAGCACCACCAGTCCACAGGAATTACAGCCCGAGCTTGTAAAGTCCAACCCTAAATTGAATGGGGCCTTTTGCCCAAAGGTTCACAGTTTCCAAAGAGTTTTAGGAGTTTGGAAAAAGTTAGGGCAGGTATCCTGAGCATGTGAAGATGGTAACAAAGTCAGATGCAGATGTTCACTGGTTAGTAAAACCTTTGTCTGCCTTTTGGGGGGCTTTAGGTAACAAGTATTGCCAAAGCCAAGAGTTACAAAACTAATCAAATGTTTTACAAACTTATAAAGGGTGAAGATATGGGTAGCGGTAAGTGTTGTTCTAACTTACCACCCGTACTCCAATTGTTCCTGAAACTTGGCAGGTTGTTGGACGGTAACCTGAGGTAGATTGTCCCTCTATCGGTTCCAGTCGCAGATGCCCTGGAGCTGCAAGTTCAGGCAAGGTTCTGCCCTGGTCCAGGAGCTGGTGCAACCTGTTCCTGTGGATGAATACGGCAAACACCAATGGAGGACTCTTCTAGGCACTCAACCAGAGGCAGGAAAGCCAGTTTCAGGGATGGTCACTGATGCACAGTGACAGCAGGATTCACAGATATCACATTTGAAGAAATACTTCTATCTCTGGACCTTTCAATGCCGGGAAGCTGAAAATTCACAGGGAGCCTACTTACAGAACAAGCTGAAGAACCCCAAAACACTGTATGGCGACAATTCTACCATGGTAGCCCAAACTGGAGTTGGTCAGCTCACTGGATGGTCCAGGGATACTTCCAAAGTCTCTAATTTGCTGGGCCACAAGACGATTTTGAGACTGGTTGTTCCCACTAGTCCAGGCGGTTGAAGAACCGACAAGGATCTTCTGAGATCAATAGCCAGGCAAGGCTCCACCGGGACTGCAGCAAGAGTTGGTCACCAGGACTCTTCAGGATGCTGCCACAGATGTTCCTTCTTCTGCACACCTACTCAGAATACCTGTCTACACTTCGTATCTGTAGAAATGGTGGCAGGACCCCTCTTCTTATCCAAAATTGAGGTGAGCACCAAAACTCATCCCAACCAATAAAACGTTTGCCCCACATACACATACCCCAGCAGCGGTCCAATCAGGGACCACTGTGAGGGAAACTCATGAATACACTCCAGACATACAAACACCGGTTTGTGGATTGGGACCAGTCAGTCCCAATCCATTTCCTGGCTTTCAGCACACATGCCCTGCACTAGTTCACTTTCCCGTGCAAGTGCATGATCATAAAAGGCAAGGCAGGAAGAAGGCTAAACGACATGAGGGCCAAAAAACAAACTAAATGCCTCATGGCATGGCCAAGTTAGGACACTAGCCACCATTACTAGCCAAATGCAGTAAATGCGAGAAGGCTAATAAAAAGTACAGTAAAAATCATGAAAAAGTAACTGCTGCCACCAGTTTGTCCTAAGGTATACTTGAAAGTAACCAAAAAGTATCCCCATTGCACTGCATTGGAATGTTAAACCGTAATCATATAGTGCCTCCTTATTATGAATATTGGCCTAAGCCCATTCCCGTTACACAGAAAACCGTGTTCGCAAAGTTCTGATTTTGGTTTAACTTCGCCACCATTTTAAGACTCATCCGCCATTTTGATTTTAACGACCTTTGAGTTCTGTTAATGTTTAATGTTAATGTTTAGGTTGACCGAGAGCCGACTGTTTAAGCTATGCAAAGAAACCTTGTGCTTCATACGAACTGCCATTCAAGTGTTGTCTGCGCTCACAAGCCTCATCCTCGTATAAACACTGAAACAATGAAGAGCACACTTCGATCGTATGCTTTAGCCGAACTGCATTGTAGTGACTCTTGGAATAAGGCTTACCACGGATTTGAGAAACTAACAGTACCATTGTATCTTCATGGACATGTAAACTTGTATAATCCCTTGTATAATATTGTAATACCTGTCATGTGAACTAGGCACAAACTCTAGGCTATGAATGATTACTCTGGAGAGGGGCTGGACAATATTGTAGAAATAATATAAATATGTCTGTGTTTAGATGTCCAGCACTCTCACTCCTCGCTGTGTCTGCTGGTACACACTGCGAGGTGTTGGGAGCCAGATAGCTATCTGTTTTGCTTTGTAAACTGTAGAGTAATAAAAGATACAGCCCGTGGTTGGTGTATTTCATTCGTGGTACTCAGTCTGGATATTTCTTTGTTCTTTCAGGAAGATGTTGTGTGCAATTGTAAAAAGTTACCCAAACAGATAACTGAAATAATGTAGATCCTTAGGCTCTCAGGTAAATTCCAGGAGGTACTTTATTATAAATACTTAGGCTACACATCGATAGTTCAGTAGGAACATACACTGGCTCCCATCACCCAGGCAGAGGCTCTCCAACTACCTGGACCTGGAACCTTCTCCACGAGCATTCTCTCACTCACACCATAACATTTGATCTTACATCACATGCTTCTGCATTCATCCCCAAACACATCTTCCTTTCTTCCAGATCTCATCACATACAAACAAAGCACATCATAAAACATCTAATTTCGTCATACACCTCATACACTCATCACATACTCAAACTTGCGGGATATCACATGAGGGGCGCAACTCTGAATCAATAACACAGAAGCTGTCCCCCCCTTTCTACTCGGGGTGATAAGACATAACCGCCACTCTAACATGGCGGAAGTAAACCCCCTTACCTCACCTTGCCACAAGCACATACTTGTTTGGCAGAATGCAAACACGCACCCTATCTACTTTTGTTGGCAAATATGCAATGACACAACCACTCTCACAAAGCTGAAGGCATACATCCCCCCTATCTACTTTGGCTGGCACATGTGCAATGACACAACCACTCTCACACAGCGGAAGGCATACACTCCCCCTATCTACATAACCTATCTTTCCCCTTCACAATGTGAATACTAGACACAGAGGTATTAAATATCTAACAGTCTTCCATCCATGTTAGGATGGATCAATGTTCAGCTCTACACATCATAACACTTACTTTTACGTTTTCATTGCTAAGAGTACATAGTTGCATAACAACTTCTTTAACTGCAATTCCTCGATGGTATTTCTTAAATGTGCTTGCATCTCATTCTTCACACATGTCCTTGCGCTCATTACTCTTATTACTTTAGACATCTGTTAGTACTAAAGTTCTGAAAGTTCATGTTGCCTCAAGGCAACCTAGTCTACCTTTCATAAATTTTAATCTAAAACATATGAGTGCAGCAGTGACAATCCTTTCACACTCACTGCAGTATCAACAGATATAGACTCAACAATATATACACGCTGTGCCTATCCTAATGCATTTCACCACATTACATGAATAATATAGAACTCAATCTGAATTTGCATATTTACTTTAACATGCCACTTAAAACTTCCTCCGTGACCAATGTATGGTGCTCATACATATATTCCACTAGGGATATAAGCTTGCATTGGACACGCTGCTTCAGCTTCATCCTTAATATGCACATTATTCTCACCCTTTGGCACTGTACCTTAGTTCCTCATAAACAGCAATCTGCATACAAGAGAAGTTCAGATCGAACTTCAGACAAAAATGTGGACAGCACACATTTTCTACTCTGCTGCCACAAAATATTCCGGTCCAACTGCTACCTTCCTTTCGCAAGACCATCTTCCTACATGACAATATATACCTTCTTCCTATATTGCTGTTAACACTTGACACAGTATCTAAGATCACCTGGTCTTGTTCCACATTGCGGACACTCAGCCTTTCACAATGCACAGAAACAGCAAGTACATCATCTCTATGGCACGTACAAACAATGCTTTTGGGGCCTTTCCTCTGACACTTCCCTTAACGCACCGTAATATACAGCAGCCTCCAAAGACCCTAGAACAGTAAGAAGAAACTTCACCAACGGGTGACTGCACCCTCATTTTCCCATCTCATTTCTCATTTTCACTGCTCTGGGCCACACAGGAACAGTTTTCATCTCCCGTTAGTAGCAGCAGCATCAACAATGAGAGGGAACTTCATCCTGGGGTGCTCCCTTTTCTTCTCCCTCCCTGCATTCTTCCTCAATGCACTGGGACAACTGGATTATAAGCTCCCCTTTTCTCAGGACATTATCTTGCTCTGGTGCCCCATTAGTCTGGGTAATGTCTCTGGATCCTGGGACTTGTTCAGTCGTTTTCTATCTTCGCCCTGGGTAGTCTACTGGGGAAAGGACCCAGTCACTTCACGCTGGACATTCTGCATTTGCCCTTGAGTCCCTCTGTATCCCCGTTTTCATTCTTTGCCCATGGGGCTAGTGCAGTGCTCCTTTTCTTCTTCTGGGGCTGAGGGAGCAGTGCTTCTTTACCCTTGGGACTTTCTGCAACTTCCCCTCTCTTCGCCCTGGGTGATGCGACTTACTTGTGGGGGCAGTGGTTCCTCTCACTTCTTTACTGCACCCCTGCAGCAGACTGGTTACTTAATTCTTCTCTCTTTTGCCACGCTGGTCCGTTTCTTGTCTTCATGAAGACCAACTTGTCACCAGTGAAATAATGTGGATCCTTAAGCTCTCAGGTAAGTTCCAGGACATACTTTTATAAATACTTAAGTTACATATAAATAGTTCAGTAGGAACATACACTGTCTTCCATCACCCAGGCAGGGACTCCCTAACTGCCTGGACCTGGAACCTTCTCCACAAGCATTCCCTCACTCACACCATAACATTGCATCTTACATCACAGGTTACTGCATTCATGACCAAGCACTATATAACTATAGCAAATTCATAAGACTAAGGGAAACATAGTTTCCCAGTACTGACAGTCTGAAGGACTAATCCGTTTCTCTCTAACAAATGAGCAAAATACCAATGGGGTGAAGCTGAAGCCTTCACTTTACTGTAACAAGTCAGGATATGGTGTAAGCAAAAGCAAAATGTTTGGGGGTCCAGAGAATATGGAGGGAAAGTTGCTGAAAGAGAAATCGTTCCTAACTTTTATGATGCTCTTTACTTTAATAACCCAGCCTTTATTTTACAGGTGCTCCTATAACTAATGTGAGGTGTTATGTAGGGTAGGATTATTTTCAGAACTTTAATTAGAAAGAATGCTGATTTGAGGGTGCCAGCCTGTGAAATGAGCACCCCAGCTAAAGCCTCAGTTACATTGCATGGTTTTATTAGAGGTTATTTCTCCAGATAATGCATATGGGGTCATATGGTGAGGATTCTTTCAGTAGATGAGTGTGGTCTAGAACTAGGATTTCAGTTTTATCACCATTGGGTGTCAGGCTTTTTGCCATAACCACTTCTCTATGGCTTTGGATCTATCTGACATGAGCAGGAATTTCTCTTGTTGGAATGTGACTCCTGAGTAGATTTGTGTTTCTTTGGCTCATGTGTAGAAGTAGAGTTGATATTTGCTTAGTAGGTAGATGATTGGCGTGGCATACATGTTTCAGAGCAGAGGGGGTGTGTGTTAGTCTTGAGTCCATGGGATTGTGTGGGGACTCCGCCTCGTGAGATCGCGTACCAGTGGTCTCGTAAAATTTCACAGCGCGAAGCATGCGAAAGGCGGAAGGCACGCAGAACTTGGCGGGAGGCTGAAGGAGACAGTCAGCCCGGCACTCCTCCTGCCAGAGGAGCAGAGATCATCACGAGGGCCTGCATAAAGAGGTCCCAGACAGCCAGAGCATAATTCCAAGGCTGAGGGCAGCTTCCTGGGTGCTCTGGCTGTTGAGGTGTGTCAGTGCAAACACAAATGCAGCTTGCAGTGAAGTCAACTGCATGAACTGAACAGCTCCATCTGTACTTATATCACCCCTGCCCTCGACTTGACATACCCCCATTTCTCTCCTTACATGAGGTGTCTCAATAAACACCCTGCCAAGCTTCATTCTTGTCCTGTCATTTGTCAAGGCCACTACATAATTGGCAATGAGCACTAAGAACCACCCGGTCAGACCATGCAGGGCACCACGCCACCCCCCACTTTCCTCCCCTCTCCGGGCACCCCGACTATTCCATGGCAGCAATGGGAGCCATTGTTCTCCACGTACCCTGAGGCGCTGGGTGGCACAGAATACATAGAAGCCAGAAAGAAAGCATTGCTGCTCATCGCCATGGGGGTTGAAGGGCAGCGCATTTTTGCAGGGCTTAAAGCCATACCCGTAGCAGATGATGATGACGATGTCTACATGGAAGCGATCCGTCACATCGTCAAGAGATTCACCAATAAAGAAAATGTGGTACTTCACAGACTCGAATTCTATACCAGGAAGCAAGAAAGCAATGAGCCCGTAGAAGACTACATCACCAGAATGAGGGAACTGGCAGCATTATGTGGGTTTGGCGGCAAGGTCAAATAGGTCATTCGCGATATGCAGGTCTTCCAGGAAAATTCTAGAAAGGTCCAAGAAAAATTTATACAGGAGAAAGAGATTGACCTGGATAAAGCGGTACAGATCGCCAGGGCCGAAGCGGAAACCTCCAGCAGGTGCAAAGAAGTTGGAGGGCCATTACCCACTCCCGAACTTACCGCTCTGCAGTGGAGAGGGCGCAGGGAAAGACAGCCCCACGATACCGCCAGAGATAAGGGACCCAAACAGAGAGAAGCACCAAAATGCTACAGATGTGCGAGTACCAAGCACATGGCAAATGATCGTGACTGTCCTGCCAGGAATAAAGAACGCTCCAAATGCAGACGTTTTGGCCACGTGGCTGCAGCCTGCATGTGGCGGAAAAAGACTGTCACCCACATCGACTGCGACAGGGAGTCGAGTGATGACGATTACCAGCACGACAAACCCATGGTGATCATGGTCAACGCACCCCGAGCAAGGAGAGAAAAGCCCCACTGCGTCGTGAGAGTGGATGGCATGGAGACGTGGGTCATGGCCGACTCAGGGTCAGACCTCACCATTCTCCCCATCCAGACGTACAAAGAAGCGATGGGACGCGACCAAGTTAAAATCAGGAGCACCAAGCAGAAGCTGACAGTCTTTGGAGGAGCCTCCATAGAGTTACTAGGCTACATCAAGGCAAACATTGAATCCAAGGACAGGTCCACCACCACGAAAATATACTTTTCGTCCCAGGGCCCAGCCGTGTTGGGATGGGACGACCAACATAAGCTGAGCATAAGGCTAGACCCCAGGACCCCAGATCAGGTGCTGCTGGTCTCCTCAGGAGGAGCGCTGAACCTAAAAGAAGCATTCCCCCGCTTGTTCTCTGAAACGCCCGGAAAAATAAAAAACTACATGCAAAAGATTTGACTTAAACTGAATGCAGTTCCTGTAACGCACAAGGTCAGACCGGTTCCTGCGACAGCGAGGTCAACACTCGAAGCTCAGCTGCAGAAGATGGTTAAAGAAGGCATCATAGAGACAGTGGAGTCCTTTGAATGGCTGAGCCCATTGGTACTCATCAAAAGGAAATCCTCGAACAAGCTGAGAGTGTGCATAGACCTACGCAGTTTGAATTTAGAAGTGGTCACGGATAGCTTTCCACTTCCCAACATCAATGAAATCCTGCTCATGATGAAGTAAGCAGCCATATTTTCAAGGCTTGATATGCGAGATGCATACCATCAAATAAATCTGCACAAGACCTTGCGCCCACTCACCGAGTTCATCACCCCTTCCGGCAGGTACCAATACACACGCATTCCATTGGGCCTGTCCTCAGCGGCCTCGGTCTTCCAGAGAATGATGAACTCTTTGTTGCACGACATCACAAATGTTTCGTACTTCCAGGATGACATCTTGGTGTATGCCAAGGACACAGAAACTCACGACAAAGCACTGAACGAACTACTGAGCAAGCTGCAAGATGCGGGGGTCCACCTGCGTCATGAGAAGTGCCTATTCTATGCTGGGGAAGTAGAGTAACTTGGCTATCGCATCTCGGGAGAAGGGGTGAGCCCCAAGAAAAACCTACTCAAAGCCGTAACTGATGCCCCAACCATGATGTCCAAGGATGAACTTCGGTCTTTCCTGGGTCTCGCAGAATACTATGTGAAATTTGACCCCAGATTCTCCGTAACTACATCGCCCATAAGAGAGCTCCTAAAAAAGGGTTCACCTTACACATGGGAACGCCAACAAGATGAAGCTTTCACCGAGATCAAAAAGAGGATCCTGCACGCACCCTGTCTCAAACCCTTTAATCCCAAATGGGAAACATGCATCACGACAGACGCCAGTGTTTTTGGTTTAGGTGCCAACCTTACCCAGAAAAAGGGAGACACAGAAAATATAGTGGCTTTTGCGTCCAAAGCACTATCCGCATCAGAGAAAAACTACTCCACAGTGGAAAAGGAAATGCTAGCGTGCGCCTGGGCTGTGATATACTTCAGGTCGTACGTTTGGGGTAATAAATGTTGGTTAGTTACCGACCACAAGCCCCTGATAAACATGCTGAGCCCTGGCGGCATCAAAACAGCGACTCTGAGACTGGCTAGAATTGCTGCAAAGCTCCAGGAGTACACATACGAAATCACCCACATTGCCGGTTGGAAGTACGCCCAAGCAGACTGCATGTCCAGGCTGCTCGACCAAAATATCCCAGACCACGTTCCTCAAAGATGAATGTGTGGTGACTTCCATAAGTGATCTGAGGAACAGACACTTCATGGAGATGAGCGAGCAACATTGGCAAGAAGAAATGGAACAGGACGATGCCCTGCGCCGCATGGCAGAGTGGGTCTGTGAAGGATGGTCCAATGAGAGAACAGTCCCAGAAGGTCTACCTCCATATTGGAAAGTTGATAATGAGATCACAGTAATGAACAGCCTCATACTGAGAGGTGACCGTGTAATTCCCACAAGAGGCCTCCGCAAGGTAATACTTTGCAGACCCCATTCAGGCCACTTAGGGAGTAACATGACAAGACACAGAGTACGCGACGCCTATTGGTGGCCCAGTATGGATCAAGACATAAGGGCAAAGATAAAAAAATGCCATGAGTGCACGAACAGCGACAGACGGCTGACAGTGAGACAGGCACCCATGATACCCACGGAAATCCCACATGGCGTCTGGCACAAAAAAGGACTGGACTTCATTGGACCGCTAGATGGTATGTCGGCGGACCGCAAGTACGGAGTAGTCATGGTGGACTACTTTTACAAGTGGGTAGGGATCGATTTGTGTCAGACATCACCACAAGCAAAGTCATAGAGGTGCCCAGCGCTGTTTTTCAGAGGGAAGGGCTCCCTGAGGAGATTGTAACTGACAATGGAGTGCAGTTAGTGTCCAGGGAAATGGAAATGTTCTTGAGGAAACACAGCATCCGCCAGCTGAGAGCAGGTTTGTACCACCCATAAGCAAGTGGAAAGGGCAAACAGTTTCATCAAAGGTGCCTTGCAGCTGGCGTGCGCATCAGGCTTAGACCCAAACAAGACCCAAACAAGATAGTGAAATAGGCTGTTGCGGCCCACTGATTTACACCCAATGCCATCACAGGAGTTTCTCAGTTTCAGCTGTTGAGAGGGAGAAGGGCTGCATCCACGCTGGTACCGCCGTGACTACACCAAATCAGAGAAGTCGAAGACATAGACATGAGAGACATTGTGTTCCGAATGCAAAAGAACAAGGAGGTCATAACATCCCAAGACGACAAACGCAGGGCGGCCCATCGCACAGAGGTCAGTGAAGGCGATCTAGTAAAAATAAGCCTACCCCACAAAGACACCACAACTGGCTCCAAATACAGCAGGGACATCGAAGTCACCAGAAAGGGAACTAACCACGTCCACACTAGCAACGGAAGACGATGGAACCTGGAAAGAGTGGCCGTGTACCGCAAAAGAGCATCCACCAACCATCCCTCCATGGAAGCAGGCAATGACCATGAACAATGGAGTACGGCCAGCGACCCCCAACATTCAGAGATAGACGCTTCAGGAGAAAAGGATCAAAGGGAACAGGCATACATGAGCCCCCAGTCCAGAGAACCACACAGGGAGGCAACATCAGAGGACCTCGCTCCACCCGAAACACCCCGCATCACCACCCAAGCACCAGGCTCCATCTCCAACCAGGACATACCCCAAAGGGAGAGAAGAAAGCCCATCAGGTTCACTGACTTCGTCATGAACTAGCAACCATCTTTTCCCACCAAAGGAGGTGTATGGGGACACCACCTCGCGAGATCTCGTTCCCGTGATCTCGCAAGATTTAACAGCACGAAGCGCGCGGAAGGCGTGCAGAACTCGGCGGGAGGCTGAAGGAGACAGTCAGCCCCGGCACTCGTCCTGCCAGAGGAGCAGAGATCATCACGAGGGCCTGCATACACAGGTCCCAGACAGCCAGAGCGTAATTCCAATGCTGAGGGCAGCCTCCTGGGTGCTGTGGCTGTTGAGCTGTGTCAGTGCAAACATACACACAGCTTGCAGTGAAGTCAACTGCATGAACTGAACAGCTCCATCTGTGAGTATTTATATCACCCCTGCCCTGGACTTGACATACCCCCTTTTCTCTCTTTACATGAGGTGTCTCAATAAACACCCTGCCAAGCTTCAACCTTGTCCTGTCATTTGTCAAGGCCACCACAGATTGGAATTAGATGATAGGTTTCCTGGTTATATGATATGATAGTTTATTTATATAGCGCCTATACACAATCCTTTCAAAGCACTATGACTGCAGTCAGCTAAGAAGTCTTAAACCACCACATTATGGGAAAAGAGGACATTACCACATTTTAAATGTTGTCATCCACGTTATTCAAGTTGACAGATCAGTCGAACACAATGACCATGCTTTGGGACATTTGGACTGAAAGGTCTAGTAGGTGGGACCCCACAATAAGATGAGTGCATTTTATGTTGTGTGGTGGGGTTGCAATGTTGACTGGTATGTATCCAGTGTGCTGTTGGATTCTCATTACGAGTCCGGCAGTAGCCATGCCGGTAAAACCGGCAGGCTGCCGCCGGACCGTAGGGATTTACCGTCTCCGGACTTTCCGGAATTACTGGGGCATTACAGCCCTGGTGATCCGGTAAATCCGGAGCCGGCATTCTGTAAATCCTCATTCCCCTGGAGTCCTATAGGACTATAGGACTCCACAGGAATGGGGAAGTGGAAACACTGGCACGATGTTGTAATGGTGCCAGTGTTTCTGCGTCCGTCTTTGGCCATAGTGGCATTATGTGTAGTATGCTGCTTGTATTGGTGCACAGATGCAAGCACCAGAATTTTGGCTGGTGACTGTAACCTACACTACATCAAGGTTCCAGTGGAGACAGTTAGGACACACAGGATGGGAGAGAGATGGATAAAGATGTTACTACCTTGTGCTCCTACCCTCTTTCCATAACTTCCCTGTAACTCAATAAAGCTAACTTCATTTTATATATATATATCTGCCTCTAGTCTGGTCCCTACATATATTAAGAACCCCAAATGCTACAATGGCGACGAGGATGGTATACTTTTGAGGATTTGCAGGGTGTATATGGACGTATAGTCATCTATGGACGTTTAGGCATATTTAGACTTATAGGCAAATGTGTTAGTATTTTTTAGCCATTTATGAGGACTTTCAAGGTGATTGTGCATGGCACCCATGGACTATTAGGTACCACGTAGAGAAAAGTGATGTATTCATTTTGAGAATGTAATTCATTTTGGTTTGTAATGATATTACACGTGGTTGCCAAAGTTATGAAATGGAATATATTTGAGATATTAAGTAATGTTGTGATATGTAGGAAATGAAATGGAATGTATTTGTGTATTTTGAAATGAGTATATTTAGAGATGTATGAGGTTCTGTAGTGACACTGTATGTCAGAGTAAGCTAACATGTAATGTGAGGTGCTTGGAAATCAATATTTTAGATGTTATTAAGTGAATGTGTGCATATGTAGTTGAGTATTGTAGGCTCAATGTAATAGGCCCTAATGATAAGCTCTATGAAGAGTATGATGAGTATGTATGGGCAATGGTTATGAGCCAGATTAGTGGCAATGTGTAAGTGTCCAGAGCATGTTGTGTCTGGTGATGAAATGTAATGGATTCATACTTTTGAAAGTGAAATGAATTTGTGTGCATATATATATATTCCGGATATATTTGTTGTCTGCAAGATCTGTACACTTGATGGGTTGTATGGCCAACTTCCTATTCTAGTGTTCTTTTCACGTACAGTGCCTATGCAGTTACGCTGCTTTTGTGTGATCTTTGTTTAGTTTGTATCTTTTCTTTATTTTCCTACTTTTTCATGTTTCTTAGGGCAAGTTGAGTATGATAGTGTGAGTGCAATTTGCAGGTTATTTGTTGTGAGAATGAGAGGTGGTGTTGTATAGTATGTTGGTGTATTGCTAAGGTTAAAGGATGTTAGTTTGTGTATTTGGTTGGTTGTATGTAATTGCGCGTTAGTGCTGTGGGTGTGGCAGACCCGAGACTCCCTGTGGCAGGCGGAGTGGAAGGAGGGTAAGTCGTGCTGTATGAGCCGTGAAGGTGATGGAATGTGGTTAGTATGTGGTTTGTGCTCGTAAGTGGCAGTTATGAGATACAGTGGTGGCAGTTCTGGATATATGGTTGGTTTGTGATATTTATGATGGCTGGGGAACATTAGTTACGCAAATGTAGATGTACGCTGAGAGGTTTGAGAAAGTGGTTAGTAATTGTCAGGGTGATGAATGTTTGTTTAGGTGGTCTGTTGTGAGTTCCTGTTCAGTGCTTGTTTTTGGAGTGTGTGTCTGTTATAAAGAAAGGGGATGTTTAGTATGCTGCTTGTATTGGTGCACAGATGCAAGCATCGGAATGTTGCCTGGTGACTGGAACCTACACTACATCAAGGTTCCAGTGGAGACAGTTAGGACACACAGGATGGGAGAGAGATGGATAAAGATGTTTCTACCTTGTGCTCCTACCCTCTTTCCTTAACTCCCCTGTAACTCAATAAAGCTAACTTCCTTTTATATATATATCTGCCTCCAGTCTAGTCCCTACATATATTAAGAACCCCAAATGCTACATTATGGCTGACAGGTCAGACCTGGCGGGTGTACCACCACATGGCCACAGAACTCGTAGTTAGCCAGTCCGGAAAACGGTTCCGGTACGGTTTTACCGGCACTGTTATATCCAGACCGGCTAACTTGTAATGAGGCCCAATGTGTGCAGTGACAATGTTCTTTAACCCCTTAACTCTTAACTCCTGAACTTTAATCAATTCTTGAAGTTCTGCAGTCCGGAATTTGAACTGTAAATGCTGGAAATGTTTGAGATCCAAGGATGTTTTTTTAGGAAGGAGATGAGGATAATAGTTATGCTAATAACATTGTGTTCTTGTATAGCACTTATGGCAGGCTTCCTCAGTTTATAATCTGCGTAACACCAGGTGTTATTATTACGTTATTTTGATTGGTGCCTGCACAGGAACGTTTTGAGAGCTTTGTCCTGTCTGCAGTGAGCTGTTGATAGATGCAGTCATAGTTTTGGACAGGATGTCTGTTTGGGTTGCTGTAATGGCATCTGTGCTGTGATCACCTGAGTCTTCGTCTGGTCTGAGCCACTTGAGCTCTGGGAGTAATTCAATTGCTTGTACATCTCAGAAGGAAAAGCTCTTGTGCGTGCCGTGACCAGCTTTGGGAAATCGGTATGGTAGCTCAGATCCCTGCTTAGCCTGGGTGGTTGTTGTAATAATTTTCTGCACCTTTCCTGTGAATATGTAGGATAGGCTTTTGGAGAGATCTTGCTTTGTATAGTGCAGTGTTGGCACTGGGCGGACTGGCAGTATAATAGCCTGCAGTTGCACTACGGGCCGACTTTGCAGAGACACTACACCAACACAAAGGCTCTTTTAATGTACGGGTGCTTTTAGCACTGTTGTTTGACTACTGTTGAGCTGTCGAACAGCCAGGGTGGGTGTTGTCTAATTGTGATTTGTTTATGTTCAATCTTAGAAGCATAGCGAAACGTGTAGATATGCCACAGGAAGTAACCTTAATGTACAGGGGCAGGTCCTATCACTGCCAGAATCACCGAATGAAGATAGCATGCTGTCACATTATTTATACTCGATTGGCTTGGTGAAACTATCAATGGACATATCCTTTTTTGCAGGAGATCTTAATTACGTCTGCTATAATGTAGTAATGAACGAGGATAAATCAGACTATATTCCCGCACCATACATTAAACAAAGTAAAAACCCCCAGGGGACTGTGGGTGTCCTGTATGACAGCTTTGGGGTTACACATGCTCAATGAAAGCATACAGGGAGATATTCCCAGACAAGAAACATGTCAGAGAGGAAACAAGGAATGCATTTTGCACTATTTTTTTGTAAGCAAGGATATGTTTTCATTGTGCAAGCGTTTAGAGGTAATCAAAAACAAGGTTACCGATCATAATATGCTCTCAGGTAAGTTTGATGTGTACATCGAAGTGAGCGATGGTGGTTGTGGTGTAGTGAAATCTCCTGTGTGTGTTGCCCCTTTAAGGGGATGTGTCCCTCCCCCGTGTATTGCCCTTTTAAAATGGGCCATGACTTTGTCATGGCCCAAGGTAATAAAAGGGAACCCTTCAGGCACGTGCAGGACAGACGGCTGCAGACTCCATAGCGACATGTACTGAGTGAGTGTCTTTGATTATGGCCTGCAGGCCCACTCTGAGTAAGCAGGGCCTGCAGGCCACGTTGACATGGGGCACCCTGCCCAGCAGACAGGGTTGGTCCCCATGAGCTGGCAGGGCCAGTCCTGCCATCCACTGAGGCAACAAAGCCTCCTAGGTGCTGGCGTCATATAGCACCTGTGGGTCAGACTGGTGCGATGTCCATGGCCAGCCCCCACCTTTCCAACCTCTGAGGCACTGGGCCTCCTGATGCTGGTGCCCCATAGCATCCTACGGGGGAGCTGGTGCGATGTCCATGGCCAGCTCCCTCCCTGTAACATTGGCGACGAGGAAGTCTGCATCTCTTTGAGGAAAAGGGGAGGAGAAGACAGGCCCTGCGAGTCTCGTTCATGTTCATCACTTGAGTGAAGAAGGAAATGGGGTGCCCGACCCCCACCGCAAGCTAGGATAGGCCTGCGCCCCACTGCATGTGTTGTGGTGAAGGGCCAGGCCAACCTGCGGTGCGGGGCGCCACACGGCACCCTGCTGGAAAAGGCGAGGGAGAGGAAGAGTGCCCGACCCCCACCACAAGCTAGGAGTGGCCTGCACCTCACTGCCATAGCCTCGGTGCAGGCCCGGGCCACCCCGTGGTGAAGTGCGCCACGCGGCACTCCGCCGCAGCAAAATGCCTGTGTGCCCACCTGAGGGCAAAGGATCAGAGCAGCCACCGCCGCAAAGAAATGCAGCCTCGGCTGCGAAGAATCGAGCAACGACATCCACTGCAAGGAGGAGGTCAGCTGCCCCCACCACGAGGAGAAGCATGCCCAATGGTCTGACCCTGCCATTTTGGGGAGGAGGAGTCCTGATGGTAGGCCCCCGTGGCCGCGGCCCTCTGCATGTAGGGTGCTCGTGCGGCCAGGGAGGGAGCCTGCCCGTAAACCCCTGCTGTAACTGCCGCCGTCGGGGGGAAGGAGACGTTGCAGCCCCGCCGGGCTGCGGGAAATGAAATAAAGAACTGGCCCATGGTGAAAAAAGAACTGTCCCGCGGCACCCACGGTGAAAGAAGAAACAGTCCCCACGGCATCTGCCGTCCTGGGGAAGATCCAGAAGAAGCTGCAGTCCCGCCGTACTGCGGGAAAGGAAAGAAGGAGGTGTATTGGCCTGCGGTGCCCGCCGGTCTCCTCGACCCCCACAGGCCCTACGGAGTGTGTGACAGAAGGACCCAGCCAGAAAGCACCTGCGGTGGAGGGTAGTAAATGGGAGGCCGCAGCTAAACAGACTCCCGCTAGCCTGGGCCGGGAAAGAAAATGCCCTAACAAAGGTCCTGGGCCGCTGGTGGGAGTAAAGTATGCAGCTCCAGCTCGGAGCAAGAAGAGAAAAACGTAGGTAGTTGTGTGCCTGGTGCCCTAAATCTACACATAGGCATGCAGCCCCCCGATACTCCCCAAGCATGGATGGCAGCGCAGGAGCACTGCCACTCCAATTGTAAAAGTGTTCTATGTT